>NC_072011.1:20993557-22456057 GCF_027791375.1 Indicator indicator
ACTAACATTCCCAGTCTTAATTCATACAGGTCCCATCAACAATTAGCCCAGGGTTTTGAGGGTTTTTTTTTTTTTGCATGTTGGGGAGGGGAGTGTTTGTTGGGAATTTTTGTTTTGTTTTTAAAAAAAACCCACCAGCTCTGTCTGGATTCTAACTCCACATTAAAGAGTTCCCAGGAATCCAATTCCAGCACATTTGAAACACTCTTTTTTTATCCCACTTAACTCACAGAAGTGCTACTTGTCCAGCTGTACTTTTTAAAAATACACCTCACAACAAATCTATTCAAAACCCTCTTAGTCATCCTGCTGCACAAACATAATATAGATGGATGATGTCTACTTAGAATTCTAAACTCCCAAGAGCAGTTTGTTTCATGCATAACTAGAAGCATAAATCCAAACTGCTCTTGTACAGCAGCAATGGCAATTATCTTCCGTTCCCCCTCTCCAGCCTCAACAGTCTCAGCAGAATTTCTTTTCCAAGAAAGTTTAAGGTGTAAGTATTCTCAGTGAGGGACACTGCATTTTATACACATGTACAAGCATATGTGTTCAGTGCTCTAGTTAAAGAAGATTTGGAAATTCCTTCATTTACTAAAAAAATTCCAAGAATCAAAATGGTAATCAAGGTAAAAGCCAAACATTGTATTATAATAATGTTTCCAAGTAGTCTTGGTAAGAAGCCTCAAAACAACACAGAACTTTATTTTTCAAAGTGAATAGAATTATAATGAAGCAAACACTTTCCTCCTGCCAGCTATGCTTCTAAAAAAACTAAAAAAAAAAAAAAAAAGTAAATAGCACTTTTAAAAAAATATTAAAGACAATTCACTGTCCTTTTATACTCTTAGCATTATTTCCTCTCAGTAACTCTGATTAAGTATTATGCTATCAATTAATCACCTCCCTATCATACAAATACTGTTAAATTTAAGATTAAGTGAAACACACTTTGATGATGCATACTGCTAATCTAATGCTTTTTCCACTTGAGTCTGTGCAGCTTTTTCAATTACTGTATCAGAAGTATGAATCACAGAATTAACCAGGTTGGAAAAGACCTTCGAGATCATCTCGTCCAACCTATCACCCACACCATCTAATCAACTAAACCATGGCACTAAGTGCCTCATCCAGACTTATTTTAAACACTTCCAGGGACGGTGACTTCATCCTGGGCATCCCGTTCCAATGGCCAATCACTCTTTCTGAGAAGAATTTCTTCTTAACATCCAGCCTAAACCATCCCTGGCACAGCCTGGGACTGTGTCTTCTTGTTCTGTCACTGGTTGCCTGGAAGAAGAGACCAACCCCCACCTGGCTACAGCCTCCCTTCAGGCAGTTGTAGACAGCAATAAGGTCTCCCCTGAGCCTCCTCTTCTCCAGGCTAAACAACCCCAGATCCCTCAGCCACTCCTCATAGGGCTTGTTAAAACTTTGTTAAAATACTCAAATTTAGATGACAGTACATTTTTTCAACAAAAGTTGTGAATTCAAACCAAATTTTAAATAGCAAATTTAACATGACAAACCTGCAGCATGTAAAGTACTTTCACATAAAATGTTTCCCTATCTAGCTTTTGTGATAGAATGATTACACATTCTTAAGAATATTCTCAAAACTGTGTGAAGATGATATTTTTCAGAGGTCTAAAGGTGACTCAGATTTTAAAACTTTCATTTGTCTCTTCTTTCTTTGGTTAACTTCTTAAATTAGAATTTTTAATTGCATCCAATTCCAGTCATTTTCAACCAGGCTAGAAAGAATATCAGTTTAATTAGTAAGTATATCAGTCTGATGCTCACCAATCAGTTTCACTCTTCCTGAAGACAGCAATGTGGGATCATCTTTTTTGACATTATTTATTGAGTCATCTACTAGTTCTTTGATATGATCAATTCCTACAACTTGTCCTTTGGGACCAACCTGGAATAAAAATATACAGTTGAATAATTTCTGCTAGTTTGATTTTATAGAATGAGTATTTCTATCTCCTGAGCCCATATCTCTAAAATGAAATCAGAAACAATAAAGTGATAGTATATGTTCCCAATGCTACTGAAATTACTTCTTGGAATGACACGACGTGACTGCTAGAAGCAACTGGCAATTGAAGTTTGTCAATACAGGATTACAAATGCTTGTTAAAGTCATCCTTTTTGAGGTATGACTCAGTTAACTTACACTATTAGTGGAGACTTCTCTGAATTTTTAGAAGATAAATTTGATCATGAGTGTTTACATTACCTGCAACAGAAAGTAACAACTTCAAGGACAAAGATTAGAACTAATCTCCTTCTATGCTGAATAAACCTACTTAAAGATTAAGGTTTTCCTAGAGAAGACCTTACTTCAAGGAAAATAGTAAATCATGCATTTTATTCTAGATTATCTCAAGAGTCTTACTCTTTCAGAAGCAAATGCAGCAGTTAAGTGAGGAATAAATTGCCTTCCACCAACCCTTGCATTCATGAATCTACTTTCACATTCACAGCTTTCTTCCAGAGGAAGAGCAGAAATTTTGAGAGCTCATAACTCACAGAAGATCAATGAATTCTGAGAGGAGAAAGGTCTACTAAGAACAACTTCTCTATTACAGATATTTCTTCTAGAATTGTGTCTTTATTCCAGAAAAAATATTCCAGTTTTGGAGAATGGGGAAAAAGCATCCAAATCTTAAAATGTGGACATTTTTAACAGGATCCAGTTCAAAAACCCACAAAGGCAGAGTATGTCCTAGCAGTCCATGTTGTCAAACAGCTTTGTCCTTGGACACATTTGAATGCATTGATTATGCTTCTGTATCTTACATTTTAATGTAAGACATTTTCATTTTAAGACAAGGAAAATTAACAACTGGTTATCAATATCACGGAGAATTTTTTCTGTCTTTATTATGGGAAAGTCCTATGTTAAAAAACATCCAAAGAGCAGTGTTATTTTTTCTTTTTCAAGGGGAAGACCACCAACCTAGCCTTTGTAGCAGGGCAAGACACATGGCAAATTTTCACTATGACAACTGTAGGTTGCTATCTGGAGGAACACCTATCAATCAGCTGTAACAGAGGCTAGCAAAGGATTCAGTGTAGTTCAACAAAGGTTAATGCAACAGAAATGAAAATTTAGTAAAATAGTCACAGCATGAAATAGCCTGATCTAAAGTAAGAGAGCCTCCTGCTGCATGTCTCTGTCCATTATGCTAGTTCCTCAATTACCTCTGTCTCTTGTCCTGAAACTTTGAAGCGTGTGCAATCAAGACAATAGCAAAACGGCACAATTTTTGCGATCTCCATGGTGTTTGGAATAAAAATATATCTCACTCTTTTTATAATTCCAGTACTTGCAGAATGAAGTAAGTGAAATTAATTTAATTTGCCAGCAACCTTTAAAAGCAAACAAACTTAAGTTTTGTAAACTCTAAGTTTATCACAGCAGTTTAACACGAGAAACCAAACAAAAACCTTAAAGATGCTTTACTAGTCTAAGTCAACATAAAACTTTCCCAGAAGTACCACAAATTAAATTATCATCATAGGAGTAAAGATGTTGTGATATCAATGTGCTTGTGTCGCAAATGAGAGCTATTAATTCTAGACCTCAAGTAGACTGAGGAGCAACATCCACATGATGTAGTAAGCACATCCCCAATTGAATTTTGATAGGAAACCACTTTATCATGATTCCCTGTAATACACTTCTTTCAAGATTTTGATACTTAAAAGAGTTAAAAAGAGTTAAAAAGAGCTGTACAGAGAGTCAGAGCAGTACTTACTGTCTTATATATGTCCATTAAAATGGATGAAACAAGATCCATATTGCACAGTAGTAATGCATCAAACTGAACAAAAGCATTTACCCTGTATTTCACAAAACACGTTTGTAAGGCATTCCCCACAGCATACCACCAAGGAGGATTCAGAAGAGGAATGTGACATTCATATGGCAATAAAAATATAGTGTGATTAAATTCATCAAAACTGGAAAGAGGTTTCCTTTTTGTAGTAATTGTGATTTCTCTGCAGATGTTTTCAGTTTTTCTTATGTAGCTGTTTCAACAGAAAAAATTGCATAACCACAACTTAGCACGTCTTAACAAAATGTAGTGAGAAATGCACAAAACTGACAGAAGTTTCAGAACCTGTAGGACTAGAGCTCTCATGCATGCCATCAGCACTTGATCACTGACTACACAGTTACACTAAAAATAATAGGTAGAAAGTTGAACAAGTGACTTCTAAGATCTCCTTTAAACTGCAGTTTAGTTATTTCAACTATGATTATTTATTTTTAATTTTGCAGATAGCATTTCAAAAAAATTAAATACTTTTTCTACTGTATTGACTAGTCCTAAACATTCTTATCTAATTCCTAACATAGGAAACTAGAAGTGATCACAGACTCCACAGATCAGTCCATGAAAACAGAAAAGTAAGTAGAAAAATAACCACGTGAGAATTCATCATATAAATCATCACATTCCAAATGAACTTCTCAGAAATACAAAAAAAAAGGAAAAAAGGTCATTGGCATTTTAGTGAAGGTCTTTTGCTTGTTACAAAGAAACTACAAATTCTGGAATGGAAAAGGAAGAACTGGCACTATTCCACAACATAAGTAAGTCTCACAGTACTGTAGTTTACAACCATCAGAAAACTATTTTTTGCATCTTTTTCTTCCTAATGTAAGATAGGGTGGAACTGCAGAGAATTCCTTATAAACGGGTTAAACAACCTCCAAGAGGTTGCTACGCACAGAAGGATATAAATTAAAAGGGTATAAATTAATATCTAAGTGACAAAAGATTAACTGGATACTTATAGCGATGCTCACGCAATATAGTAACAAGAAAGAAGTTAAATTCAAAGACAATTTACATACACACAATATATTTTCATGTGGAAACCGGATTCCTTCAGGTCTCACTAAGCTCTCACCAGAGCTGGAAGACACAACAATTTATCACAATGAGAACATTCATAGCCACACAGGATAATGTAAAAATCGGGCTGGACAAGACAAACACCTTCTTCCTTTAAGCTATAATGCAACCACTAAAATGTAATCAAGAAAAAATACTTCCCTCTAGGAAGTTCCTTCATCATCACATGATTTACTGGACCCTTTCCTCTAATACCAGCTAGGGTGAGAAATGGGTGCTAATGATAACCAGGAGAGCAGTAGGAAGGTTGCTTTTCACACCCCCCTCCTAACTTTAGTTGAGAGCTATGCTGCAGTTCAAGCAGTTCTGATGCTCAAGTGATTAAGTATCTCACCATTCGCGAAAAACACGCTGTAAGGATTCCACTTCCAGATCCTACATCAAGTGCTTTGGCTCCTTCATGTAACTGATCAGACAGAAGTTCAAGAGCATATGCATGCTGAGAAAAGAACACAGAGACAGAAAATTTCAAAATATTTTAAGTGTCTGGTTTACCCACTATATGTTCAGGAATACACTGAGGATTCATCTAAAACATTTCAGAATTCTTTTCTATTACAAAAAAACAGCAGGGGTTTAACTACAAATATAATATATGTATAATATATGATATAATCATTGTTACTTCATTGATTTGAACAAATTGTGTGTGGTTTAGTTTTTTTCCTTTCAGTATAGATATAAACTTATCTAATCATTCAAGATTCTAGCACACACTCAATTTACACATAGTTATTGAGAGAGACATCATAAATCAATTTAATCCTTTTCAGGACTGGCAGCTCTTACTGTTCGAGCAGTATAGGACCCATAAAGAATTCAGTTGATTATGATGCCATGCACATTGAACAAGCTGGGGCAGAGGTAAAGTAGGAAGACAGCAGCTCTGGAGGATCAATGAAAGCAGCTATTAAAACTACCTCCTGTACTACCTGCACACTTGCAGAATCAAAGAGCAGTAAAGAGAAGCTGTCTTTTACAAAGGCAGATAGACAGGCATATATATTAAACGTAGTGGTCTACTGACACACTGACCAAATTTTGCTTTCCTGTGTGGTGGACCAGTACATAAACTAAGCTTAGGTCACATACTAAAAAAATCAATTTGTTCTTTAATGTTGCAGACATAGCCATTACGGCACTCCTACAGCTTAGTTCATCACACAAGGAAAATATAAATAATTACAATATTTATGGTTAACATTTGCTTAGACAATGCATTTTCCTTTTGCTCTAAGACTTCATATGCTACTAGTCCTAAGCATGGGATAATTAAAAATTACTTAATTGAGTAAAAATTTTGAAAAAAATATTAATATATATTTTTCCCCTAGCTATAATACTTATTTCTCTGATTTTCCTTGAATAAAATGGCTAACATTTCCATATAAAATTCTTTTTTTTTTTTTCAGACTGGTAAGTTAATTCTAACCCAACTAGGCGGTTTTTAGTCAAGAGAAGCAGATTTTTACTATGTTTTGGCATTTTCCAAACATTGAAAGAACAAAACATATGCATCTATTCATCCTTCATCTCACACAAAGAAACACAGAAAAATTATGTTTGTATTACATCTATGTACAGAAATCCTCTCTTAACACTGTCATGAATAACCTAGCCTCAAATCACTTGGCAAAAAACTTGCATTTCAGTATACTGAGATGCATATATATATATATATATATACACACACACACACATAGAGAGAGAGATATATAGGTATGTTGGGGGTTTTTGTTTGTTTGGGTTGTTGGCTGACTGTGTTTGAGTTTTTTTTCCCTGTCCAAAGAATTAAAGGCATTACAGCTGTAATCACTGTAAACACAGATATCACTGTTATCCATTCCTGAATTTTTGTATTTTTAGAAACTATAGAGTAAGAGTAATTCAGGTTGGAAAGGATCTCTGGAAATTGTGGTCTAACCCTCTTTCACAATAGGGGCAATTTAAATTAGGCTGCCAAGAGCTCTGTCTAGTCAGTTTCTTTGTGTATGAAAGAACAGAATTTTCACAATCTGCAAAACCTGTTCTAGTGCTTTTCTACACTCTGTGCACCCTTTTCTTCATTCTAGAAACAAATCACAATTTCAGGAGCTGCCTTTTTTTTTTGTGCACTACACCACATCTTTTCACTGGGCATGTCCAAGAAAAGCCTGGCTTAATCTTCTGTTCACAACAGCACCAGGGCAATCAACTGTTGATCAAATTTGCTAGAATAAGCATTTTATTTCAGAAGCATTTTCATGTGTATAAAATCACCTATACTCATCATGTAAGTTTAAAGCCTACCATATGTGGAGCACTGATTGTTGCTTGGAAACCTGCAAAACAAGAGAAAGAACGAACACACTGAACATTGTGCAGATAACCTTATAAACTGTATTACCCTGACTGCAAATGCAATACCTTCATTGTCACCTTCATTTAGGGCACTACAGCAGCCCCCAATACATACACACACACCCTGCAAAGGTTGTGCTAGTATTCCAGAGTGAGCTAAGGTACTTTATCTGAAAGCTATGCCATGCCAATTTGGGGGTGGGGGGAGAGGTTTCTATATTGAATTCAGAAGAGTAATGTACCACAGAATAACATAATGCTTTTTTCACTAAGTCCCTATGCAAAAACCTAATTGTTGGTTTGATGTGGTGGAGAACAAAAAACTTCTGGAGGTGATAACCTCATCTGTTTTCTAAACAGCACAAACCCATGAGAAAACACAGAGGAACAGCCATCTATAATTGTTTCTGTGAAGATATATAAGCTTTTTGAGTATATATGCATCTTGAAAAATTTTTCAATTTTCATATACAACCAATAAAATCCCAATACAATTCATAATTCTCACCATCCACCATTAAGTATTCAAGAATTTTCCTATACAAATAGTAAAAATCCTATTACACTTCATTGTTCTCATCATCCACAATTAATGAAAAAAAAAATTAGTATATTTGCATAATTGATTCTCCTGCCTTGGAAAGATAAAACTGGGCTCTGGATGGGAAACAATTGTCCTAAACAATTGACCTTTCAGCAGATCTTCCTATGTAAAGACTATTTTCATACTTAAAAAAAGAAATCTCATCTAAAGGTTCAAGAAACTCCACAATAACTTCAGCTGAATCATTTCTGTAAAGAGACTGTTTCTGACAAATTGGATACAAATTATTTTTAAGTGTTTAAAAATTAGCTGCACCACCACAAATTGCTGTGGTTTAAAAAAAAAAAAGTACATATTTACACACTAATATTGACTAAAGAACATCTTCCTACTTGCTATATCCAAGTATGCCAACTGCATTCCATAACACTTAATTAAAAGGTAGCAAATAAACTAATGAAGCACAGACAAGCCTTCAAATTGAAAAACATAAAAATTATGTTCACATTCTTAACATATATAAATTAGAACAAATCTCAATCATTTTTACAAGATTGTAATATTTCTTTCTTACCTATAGACTGTGGAGAATCCATATAAGGGTTGTATTTTGCATAGTGGCAACGGTCTGTAGCCAGCATTACTTCAAATACCTTGTCTGATTTGATTATTCCATTTTCTATAAATAAACAAATAAATAAAATCAAATATGTTGTTTCTCTTCTGCAATGCATGAGTATGTGAATTATATTAATATATTCCTAATACTCGTAATCATGCTACCTTATCCTCCCTGACACTCTAACCTTCAGCATACTAGAATGTAAGCTGCAGTCCATAAATCAAACATCACTTAAGCCAGTGAACTTTCAAGAAGACTTTCCCAGCAGTTACAGATGGGACAGTAGGGACCATTTGCAAAGATCTATCCTCTAAAAAAAATCCCAGCTTCACGTACACCTTCGATATTTCTGAAAACACAGTCAAGCAAAAAAATGATACTACTCTACACGTCAAACAAGATATACTTGATATTTCTAAAAAGATAGGTAATTATTGAAAAATATACTATTGAAAAAATATACAAAAGGGGGGTAGAAATGTCAAGCTGCAGCATCTTTCCTCACCATTTTATTTTCAAGATCTGTTTCTCCTTTGTGTTGCAAAAGAAAAAAAATAACCTTTTGTACAGAAACTCCTAGAGAATCAGAATTCTTATGCTGGGCAGAATGAGGCCAAAAAGTTTTAATATAAACCACTTTGAATCTTTGTTCACTTTTCAAAATAAAATGTAAATGCACAGGCATGTAAAACATCAGAAGCACTGTCCAGTGCAGCCATTTTATTGCAATTTTATTGAAGTTCTTTTCATGTTGATAATTCTTTTTTTAAAGTTCTGAAGAGACATTTGAGTAACAAAATACTTTAGAAAGCAAATGGAAGAAATTAATCACTTCCATTAAAAGACAGTATAAACTACAAATGAAATTTCAAATGTGGTTGATTCATTGAACTACTTACTTTAAACAAGGAAGATTTATTTGGAAAATTATATTTAAAAGGAGAAAACAAGATAATTTGAGTACTTCTAAAACCTATCACAAAACGCAGTTAAATAAAAAGACTAACTGAGTCACACCAGTGATTTTTAAAGTACTACCAATACTTAGGCACCTGTGCTAAGGCCTGGACTAACTTCTGCTGACTTCCTTGACTGTTTATAGTGTGCTCCCAACTGCATTTACCAGTCATAGGACTTCCTGTTGTTTCTTTTCTATTGTGGGGGGGTCGGGGTTTTTTTGTTTGTTTTGTTCCTACCTACCCCTTTTTGTCTTCTTACCTACTACCTATGTCCAGAATTCAGTTATGCTATAAAAGAGAAGACTGAATTCAGAGAACAAAGTAAACCTCTGAAACATTTTGCTTTTTGGTCTGAAGACATAGTATCAAATAGAACTGCAAAAGGAATATACTACAAAATTATTAAGGAAAAGAACAACTCTTAAAAAAAATATTCTTTAGAATTATTTCTAAAATACTCTTTTTTCTAGACTTATTCTAGTACATATGCCCTTCAGAGAGTACACACATTACACTTATCCTGTACTTTGACTTCATTCAGAACTTCAAACTCCACCTCTAGATAAACTCTTCATTTCAATGAAAGTCTTTTAATCCGAGACAGCAGGCATTTGTAGCACTTCCTAAATTTACTTACTGAGCAAAACTGTACCCCAGAAGAAAACAAACAAATCAATCCATTAACATACTGGTACTGACAAACTAAGGTAAAAAAACAAACCAACCAAACAAAACCCCCCAAACCAACCAAACAAATTTATTTCCCCTGACCACTTCAAATTCATTGCATATCAGTTCTGTGAATAAGGTAGAGGGAAAAAAATAAAAATTAATATTAGATTCTCATTAGGTATCACCAAGAAATTCGTATCTCTAGAATAAATGTACTTCAGAAAAGAGAGGCGGGAGAATAAGCAAAGATTACTATAACAGCACTGAAGGGATCAAGATTTGGGGAGTAGAAGGGAGATCAAAAAGCAGCAGCTGAGAAGTACTCAAGAAACAGCTACACTAGCAATTTAGTCCTTGAAGTTGTGTATTGTACAGATAGATGCATACATCTAGAAGCTATAGGTAGCCATTTTCTCTTTCCTTTTGTGTCTTGGGGGAAAACAAAAAATGCAGAGAATACACAGATCAAGCTTCCAGCTGGAAAAAGCAACTTCAGGGCCCTGTAAAGCTGAGAACCTCCTCTAGTTTTCAGAACTTCCTCTAGTTTTCCCTCTATACAGCTGTAACAGCAGACTTCTTCCAAACTTCTTTCACACCTTCCATGATCCACTTTTGCCTTTTTACAAAGCTCCATGCCTGACAATTCTCTCATCCACTCCCATCATCCTTCTACTTAAAAAAGTATCAGTAAGTAAGTTCTAGTCAGCCTCCATTCTATTACTTTACTTATAAATTTTATCCATTCTTCTCCCAATCTGTTTAACCAAAGTATACTTTTGAATTTTTTTTTTTAATCAACATTCTTTATCAGAGACTGTGGATGTCTATGCAAAACTGTCATGGTTTAGAGCAAGACAGATTACTTTTATACCTCTTCCAAAAGGGGCAAAAGAAAAATCACTCACACAAAGGATTAGATAGTATTGAAAAGTTTAAATGGAAATGCTATTTACAACTACATACAACAGTACAAAGCATAGCAAAGTATATAAGATACACTAAAACCAATAGTCTGAGCCTGATACACAAGCTCATTAAGCCAAAGCTTCACACAAACCTCCCTCTAAACCAGGCTAACAAACCCAAGCCTTCATGCCCCCCCTCTACCCTCCATACCACACCATTGTGACGCAGCACAAAATTTGGCTGGGCATCTCCAGCCCCCAATTAGGCAGCTCCAGGCCCAACTGGCAGCATTGCCAAGGCTAACACCAGGCCTCCCTTCCCCGCCAAGAGAGATAAGAGCATGGGCATCCTTCCCAGGAGGAGAGAGGGAGGAAAAAGGGAATAAAATGGACGTTGCAGCCAGTTTATAGGGATGCAGGACTCACGGGTATGAAATACATCTTCTGGTCCACCTCCTGGACACTGGCCCCTCTGGAGTTCTCTAAGTTTTTGGTCCTTAAAGGCAACCACAGCCTCAAACCGCCACAAAAACAAAGCACAGAACTTCATTTCAGCCAAAGTACATATGACTTTATCAAGTGTGATGCTTACACCAACAAGCAAGTGACCAATAAAAACTGAAAACAGTAGCTATAATATTCTACAAATACTGAACATTCAAGATGCTCTCATTCAGCAAACACCAGGTTTGCTGAACTGGTTTTGGTTAGTGTCATCTTCTTCTTCAGCAACAATGAAGTTAAGCAAGTTACCCATACTCAGAGTCCCCAGTAGGAGAATCCAGATCTTGTGTCTCAATCATGCACTTCAATAATTGAATAATGCTCCCTTCATAAAAAATATACCCTCTCAGCTAAGAATGTGGAATTACAAAGCATTACACTATCACCCCATAGACTGTCTACTTTCCAAAGTGACAACAAATTATTTTAGGTAGGAGATAAGAAAAGCAATCAAGCCCCAAACGTTAAAGTCAGTATTGACTTTGGAGTATTTTTTTTTCTATTGATAACAAAAATACTTTTTCTTAGTCTCATGGCTGAATATAGAGAAACACAACAACTGCAAGGTACCAAACTCCAATTAAAGTCCTTTCCTTCCTGCAGTAGGATGACCAACTGACAGGATCTCAATTCTGTCTGGAACAAACCTCTATCACATTCCTAATTAAGTTCAGAAAACAAGTAAATCCCCTAAGAAAAAGAGCCAATAATAAAAGTTTATATTTCAAAGATGACATTCTGATTTCATGCCATCTCTAAATGTCAAAAAAAAAAAAAAGTACAATAATCAGTAATTTATTAATAAATGCCAATTACCCTTTCCAATGATAACATGCACAGAAGACTCAAGGAGATTGAATTGAAGATCAATAATCAATACTGCAAGTAATTTGAATATGAAATTATGAAGTGTTTACAAGCAAAAGTTAATACAAAACCACACCAACTTCAACTTAAAATCAAAAGTAAACTCTGTTTATTAGAGTGATATCAACAAAACTCCTAAGCTGCAAAGGCCTGAAACTGAAAAATAAGCATTAAGACTGAAGTGAGCACAGCCTGCAGAGTTCAAGTTTTCTGTGCAGAGACTGCAGCAATGATAACTTGACATAATTGGAGCATGGTTTGAAAACTCTCCCTCATCTGCTTCTTTTCTACAAATAACACCATGAAAACAGGAAAGGAGTCCACAGTGCAGTCTTTGGATTTGAAGGTGGAAATATACCATTGTTGAATGTAACCTGGGAAACTGGGCTGTCAGAGAGCAAGGAAAAAAAGAGCTTAAGTCTGAAAAGTCTCCATGGATTCGCACAAGAACCTAACTTTTTATTTAGCAAATGCATTACTGAAGTGCTTATTTGTCAAAGAACTGCCTACACCACTGATGGTATCCTGACCGTTGATCAAACAAGTTTCCAACAAAACTGTAAAATACTAGCAGTCAACATTTACAGCAATACTAGCTTCCAGATTGGAAAAAAGATGTCTCATTGCACTGTGATAATATCCATCACATAAGCTTACTATACAAACTATAAACAGCTACTCAAACATCTCCTGTTGCTGGCTTTACATAAATAAAATGCTCATGCATTTACTGTGGGACTATTTCAGCACTCGCATAGTTCAGTTTCTCTCCAGATTACTTTCCCCATTACAACAGCAGAGTGCTTGACTTATTAAGACGACTTTTCACCTAAACAGTGATATTTTTAAATCATACAGAGATCTTAAGGCACAGTGCATACACATACAGCTTGATTAGATCAAAATTACTCAAGCAACAACTAAGTTTCCAAACATCTCTGACACATGCAAAAGAACTAGCAACTTTGAAGAGTAAAGTCTGAATAAGAAGTTATGGATTAGCATATAAAGATCCAATAAAGAACACTGCCCCCAAAATGTACGAAGCTCTTTGTTCAAAACAAAGCAAAACTAGGTGTTTGCAAACAATGGGTTTTTAACTGCTCATACATGCAAGCCTCTTGTGCTTTCATGATAATTTAAGAGTATCTGGCCCAACCATTCAGCTGCATGTCTGTTATCACTATGACTTGGATCCACAATAATACATTATTCAAACAGAATGTCACATACAGTTAACTGAAAATAATCACCTGAGAGTCTCTTATTCACATATGTGAGAACAGAAAGACCGAGGAAAGTAAGGTCAATCAGAAGTAGTCTTAGAGTCCAGAAACTAAACACAAACATCAAACCCCATGAAAATCCCAAGAGGTAAAATAAATTAAAAAAACAAAACAAAAACAAACACACAAAACTCCCTATTTAATTAGCATCTAAATTCTATTCAAAACACACAGAGGTAAAAGCCACAGAGAAACCAAAAGCTAAGTTCAACACAACTAGTATACAGCCTCAAGATTTGGTTGAATAGGAATTTACATTCCAAAATTTCAGTTCTATTTCATGGGGGTACTCCTTCCCTATTTAATAACAATCACCTTCAAAATCAACCTGTCCATTTTGGTATAATAGATAAGAGTGCTCTATTCTTTTTCATGGGTGTGAAAGTTTGCAAGATAACTAATTTAGACGTATGTAACCACAGCTTTATTACTCTTTCATACTGTATGTCAATGTTGCAAACGTAGTACTAACCATTTTTTTTTCCTCTGGGAGAAGAGGAAGGCACGCTTGCTCTTTCCTCATAGTCCTACAGTGCATATCTTTATCACAAAAAAAATCATATAAATCTGTATCATCTGCATCTGAGTGAAGAAGCTTTTGGGAGTATATTAAAGAAGAAAGCAACCTTAAGGTTGGGTTCAGCCTGCAATACTAGAACTGCACATTCCAATAAACTTCAACTGTACACAGACAAGGGCATCTTCACCTCCAAGCACATCTTGATCTCTCTACATTTGAGAGGGCTGAACTTCACTCACAAGTCACATGGAATGCCAAAACTGAAGAGCTGAATACAAAGCACCAACAACCATCAGTAGTAACTAAAAACTGTTAAAGAGATTAAGACAAACTTAGATGCATAGGACAGATGGATAAGGTACTCTCCTCACATCAAGACTTACAGCAAGACTATTTCAACAGCTTTAGCAGATCTTTAAAGAAAGGTAGATGCTGAACGTATTACACATTATTGAGCAGATTCCATGCAACAACTTTGCTGATCTGTCTTCAGAAATCCAACGTTGTCAAGACCAGCAGACCAACCCCATGAGCAGCCTATTATTATGAAGGTGGTTTCATTAAATCAGGCAATATTACTATGCAAAAGCTGAGGAAAATCAAAAGATCAGCAAAAAATGATCCCAGCTTTTAGGACAAAATGACACAACGCCATCACACTAGCAGAAATAAGGAAGACTTCCTAAAGTTGTATTTGTTTGACCATGTCTTTTGGATTTAAACTTTGCAAGCCTTTAAAACTATTTTGGGCTCAAGTCCAATGTTGCAGTATTCAAGCTCTCAGAAGTTAATCAGTCCAGGAGAGATGTCATACCAAACATTTACTTGTCTCAAGCTCTGAAAGAACTTACTCTGTTTTGGCAATCATTTCGTAATTTAAATTAAAAACAAACAAACGACAAGTGTTACAATGACACTAACAAACATGACTACATGACTTCAGAGAAACAAACGTTCAGAAGAACATGAACATTCTGTTTTTCTTTCCAAGCTTACTAACTGCTCTTAGTGAGCTCCTGATACTACAAGATGAAAGAAACAGTATCATTAAAAGAAAAGGCTTAGGAGTTACACTGAAGCTAAAACACCACAGATTCCATCTTTTTAACTCCAAAAGCAACTGTAATGACTGGTGAGGAACAAATTTGCAAACTTGTTTCCATGTCACTACAGATTATTAGGCAGCTTCAGCCTGCCAGATAAAACAATAGGATGCTATTAAACTCAGAGATTAACTGAAATAAATATTTATTCAATGAACCATAAGAACTAAATATTTTTACACTAAAATGACTGATTATAAAGTGTTGTTATATAAATAATCATCCAAAAACATGCTCTTTTTTTTGTTTCCCCTGAACGAGGACTTGGGCTTCACTGCACTGAATTCTAGGGTTGTTGTAAAGAAAGAACAGATACGTTTTTAACAATATATTGACACCTTGTCTAACATTCAAGGGGGAGAAAATGCCAGTAACAAAAAACCACTTAAGAACGTAAGCATAATTTACGCACATCTGAAATGTGATTACCCTCAGTGGAGGCTGGGTATGGAAAGCCATGCTGTGGCAAGGACAGATACATAGATTCACAGAATGGTTTGGGTTGGAAGAGACCTTGAACATCATCTAGTTCCAACCCCCTGGCCATGGGCAGGGACACCTTCCACTACACCAGGTTGCTCAAAGCCTTCTCCAACCTGGCCTTGAACACTTCTAAGGAGAGGGCATCCACAGCTTCTCTCGGCAACCTATTCCAATGTCTCACCACCCTCGCTGTAAATTTCGCCTCTACCAGCTTCAGTCCATTCCCTCTCATTCTATCATTATAAGCTCTTGCAGAAAGTTCCTCCGCAATTTTCTTGTAGCCCCCTTCATGTACTGGAATGCCACTCTAAGGCCTCCCTGGCGTGAAGATGCAAGGATCATGGATGGGTCCAAAACAATGGAAGCATCTGAGAACAGTCAGGTAGGGATTAGGGCTTCTTCCCACAAAAGAGTAGTAGGACCATTAGCCCAATTGAAGTGCATCCACACTAACACACATTGGCAACAAACAGGAGGAGCTGGAAGCCGATGTGCACCATCATGAAAATGTAGTGGGATAACTCACACAACTAGAGTGTTGCAATGGATGGCTACAAACCCTTTGGAAGGAGAGGTTGAGGTGATCCTCTGCGTTAGGGCGTGTTACGAATGCCTGGAACTTAATGATAGGGACAATAGAGTTGAGTGCTTGTGGCTAATAAGGAGGAAGGACAGAAAGGCAGATAGTATGGTTAAAGCCTTCCTATTCATGGCCATTCCCAAATAAATTTAGCAAGTCCTTAGCAATCAGAAATCTGAAACAAAGACGTAGATTTACTGTATGTAAGCCTTCACCACAATGAAGCTTGCCAAGACATCATTTTTGAATACTTAGCATCTAAATAATAAAATGCTCGGAGAAGTATCTTTAGTATGTCTGCCAACAGAATTCTGAAAGCCTGACAATACACCAATTTGAAATATCATTCATACTGAAAAATTAGGAATCTGGTCTCAAGTAAGGCACAAAATTATACAGAATTTGTGGTATCTCATAAATTATAGTTGCTAACTTTTGTGACACAAGTTTATTAGATGAAGAAGAGAGCGTAGCAGGAACGAGACCAGAGACGGTTAACAACAGTACGCAACACTGCGGCCACAGTCAAATCACCTTCGCTTGCACCTGGAAACATGGATTCAAAATCATGTATATGTGGTTGCAACACCATTGGCACAGCATGATCAGAGCAATAAATAAAGAAAGATTGTCATACAGCAGCCTACCATACTGATTCAAGGAAAGAAAGGGAGGTGTGATAAAGAAATTTTATTAACTTAGATGGGGATGAAAAGCTGATTTCCAAGATGTTAGCATGCAAAATAACAGGACTTGACAAGGGCTCAAGTATTGAAGGCAGAAGGAGATCAAAATGACCCAATAGTGAGGTAAGAGGCCAATGGGTGACTGAAGATAGAGGAAGGGAAAATGATACAAATTTGGAATCCAAAGATCTTCAACCAAACAAGATAACAGTAAATAAGTCACCAGTTACCCAGTCTTTTCCTGATTTCTCAGCATCCCTATGCAATAGGTTAATAACAAAAATAAACTTCAGTCAGAGTTACATATTTAAACACAGTCAATTATTTCTATGTGTAGCATGACTTCTAATTCTACAATAACCTTCGCATCATTTTCCTAGAAGCATCACCTGCTAGAAATCTTCATTTAATTTTTTTAGGGGGAAAGTCTGCTCAAGTTTGAAGGCACACGTTCAAGTCTTTTCAGTTAGGAAGAAGCAAAGATCGAAATAATTACTCTATAAAGGTGAATTTTTTTTTAATAGCTTCAATGCTGGAAAAATATATATAGAGAGAGTAAAGCATTTTAAAATTAGTAGTTTCAAGAATCACTAGAAAACAAAGCAGATGAACACCTTGTAGAAACAGTACATTCGACAACAGCATTTTTGTTATGAAGAAAAGACTGCCATTTAAACCAATTTATTTTATGTATGTGAGAACTGTACATCTATGATGCCTCAACTTAAGAGTACAAGAATACATTTGCAATGCAACAAATAACTAAAAATCAATACACCAAAACAAGAAGTCATGCAACATTCTTCAAAAACTTGTGGCTAATTATGCACGGAAAAATATGCAGAGTTCCAGCACCCTCTTCATTAGTTCCTCTTTTAAGACATGAAGGCAAAGATAAGGCTTGTAAAGAATATTTGCCTAAATCTGCATGCAAATACATAAAAGCACCTACCACTACTCTAATATCTAATTATCATTATAAAAAAGTTCATTCTATAGTTAAGGCAACAGTAAAGCAAGCAAATGTTAATATGTTTTTATGAAATTAAAGTATTTTATTCAAGAAAATAAAAGCATTAGTAACTGTCAGTATCAACTTACAATAAAGAATAATGCTTATAGTTGTTTTAAATAAAAAGAATATGTATCCCTCAGCAGTTTTCTATTTATGTTTTCATTTGGAAGCAAAAGCAGTTTAAGAAATTCCCATTCTTCTCAGTCCACTTACACACACATAGTTCACTGCTTCTCTAACTATAATCGTAGATCTCGCAGATATTGAGAAGTTTAAACCTTAATGCTTCACAAGCAGAATAATGAGAAAGCAACCCAGACAGGCAGCCTCCCTCACAAGCAGTTCTGTAAGCACAGCTGAGAGAAGACCTGAGGTGTTAAGGGCACCAGCAACCTCTCAACCAGGCTCTGCTGTAGAAGAAAACCTACCATGTCACGACAACGAGCATTACTTCCTAAATTACATATATACACCAAATTATATACACTAAGTTACAAAGTCACACACAGGATAAACACTCCGACAACATCAAATTACCCTCACCTTCCTTGCATTCTTACTTCTATCATAAGACTGATAGAAATTATATGCCATTAATCTGGCTTTAGAGTAAAAAAAAAAAAAAAAATACAGTGAGGGACCTACTACTCAAAAACAATTCTCTAGAACATTTTAGTTTTTCTATAACAAATTATTCTAAGTTTGTTTTAAAAAAATAATTAAGAGAATTATATATTATAGGAAATAGTACTTTCTTCTAAACTCTTTTCAAACTTCAGCAATAAGGCATCACCTTTCTTGGAGAACTCCTATTTCAAAGTTACAGTCTTAATCATCCAGCATCTCCACACTGATAGAGCCCTACATCGCCACAGGAGTCTCACTGATGTTAACACCACAATCTTGCCACAAGACCAAAAGCCTTTATGCCTCCACAACATTTTATTTCCATTCCACTACTTAACACCACTCAAAATGCTTTGGCATACATATGCGAAACACAGAAGGGGAAATTACAGACTCCAATTTCCCAGACTACTATTGATGCATAGTAACTATAATAGGGTTTAGCTTTTTCATTATCATTGCTATTGTAAAGCCCTAAACAGTTTCCATGTGCTGAAAAACAGTCATTGTTTTCTTCAACAAAGAAATCAGTTTTGCCTTCAGGTTCTCAGAGCCATAGACAATTCTGGTAATAATCACTTTCTGGATACATTTCATTTTTACATCAGAAGGTATTCCCCTGCTGTGGAAGGGAACAGACTTTCACTAAAACAGTGTTTCCAGCCCCTGCAGTTGTAAACCAAAACAAAACACACTGCAACTCTCATAACTAGACAAGCTGTTGCCTATGTGTTAAACAGTTTTTACAGCAAAACTGAAAGTCACTTAAACACATACTGCTCTACTGGACGGAAGAGTTCTCAGAAGGGTGGCAAAAAGTGAGGAAAGACCACATAAGCTGACTGGAGATTAAAGCAAAGATGATGATGCTGCTATGTCTTCAAAATAATTATTTGTTTAGCTGCGTTATCTGTGGCATCACTAAGACAGGAGACAACTGCCACAATGCAGGCTCTGACTCTGCATCTTTTTACATCTAGGACATGGACTTGAGGAGAGAATGAGGTAGACCAAGAAAAGAGACACTACAAGCGCACCTAATAAGGCTTAATCCGAGGCTAATATGAAAAACAGAAGCTCTGAATAGAGAGGGGTTTTATCGACCTGTACTCTCAGCCTGGAACACAGGTAAACGAACCCTGCAGACTTCAGGATGTACTGAAGAAGATCAAGGAAGCGCACTTGCCCAACACCTTCCATCTTCAGCACGGGGACAGCACAAACCTTTGGTAAGGACACAAAACGCTAAGTCCGGGGGCAGCAAGAGTCTGCTCGACAGCTCCTCTCCTCTCCCATAGGTCCCAACCCACCGCTTCGAAAGGAGCGACTCGAGGCTGGAGTTAAATGCGAACATTTCGGACCTCACGAGCAGAAATGCTGCCACACGCCCATTTCACCCTGAGAATACAACCTTGGCCTCTTCTCCGCGTGTCCCAAACCCGGGCAGGTGTCACCGCGTTTAGCCCGGGCCTGGAAGACCGAAGGACGGCCGCTGTGCGCCCGTCGACACCACCGCTCCCCTGACCGCCCCACGAGGGGCCTCAGGACGCCGCTGCCCACCGCCCGGAGGGCGTGCTGACCCGGCAGAAAGGACGCCGAGCTCGGCGCGTGGGGAGGATCACAGGCCATCCGGAGCTGCCGCTGCGGCCGAGGACGACAGGGCGGGAACGGAGGGGAGGAGGCGGCGGTCTGGTAACAACCACAGCTACCGCACAGCGATTCCCCTTCGGGACCGCCATCGGCGCAGCCCCTCCCGCCGCATCTCCTCCCGCAACAACAGCCCAGGCCCGCGCTGCGCCAGCGGCCGCCGCCCTCCGCCTAGCTGCGAGACGGCGGAGGCGCTCGCCGTGCCCCTCCCGGGAGGGACCCGTACGGACACTCAGACACACACCCCCCGGCTGGGCGCCGCCTTCGCCTCCTCCCCCCGCCGGCGCCGCTTCTTGACAGTTGGCGGCTGGGCGGGCGCCGCGGGAATGCGAAGTGCGTGTGGCCGGTAACGGACAACCCGCAGCTGAGACGAAAGGGGCCTCGCCCGCCCAGAACCCCAGCCCAGGACTCACTGCGGAGGTTGTGGATGAGCTCGGAGTGGCTGGCGCCTCCCGATTTCCAGGCCATCGCTAGACACACTCGGCGGAGCAGGTACAGAGCCGCCTTCAGCACCGCGACTGCGCACAGCAGCTTCCCCAGGAAGGACACAACCTCCAGCGCCGACACAGGCGCCGCCTCCTCGCCTCCTCCTCCCCTCCCTGCCGCCGCCGCTGCGGCTGCCGCGCGCCCGTCGAGGGGAGGGGCCACGCGCCCACCGCCCCGCGCGCCCGACATGCTCCAGCCGCTGCCGCCGCCGCCGCCTCCGCTCCTCCGGCCCGCGCTGGGCCCCGCGCATGCGCGCCCACCACCCCCGAGCTAGCGCGTGGGGTGATCCCCACGCGGGCGGGGGACTCAGGGGCTAGTCTGCTGCCGCCCGTCAGGGACCGGTCCTCTCCCGTCCCGCCGATGTCTGGAGGCCGCGGGCGGAGAGGTGGGTGATCAGAATGCCGCTCCGCTGCTCCAGGAGCACGCTCGGGGAAACCGGCTTCGAGCCCCACACTCTCGCGGTCTAACTGTGAGCACCCGATAACAACACGAGCGCACTTAACGTTGCAGTGAGCCGCGGCCACTCGCACGGCGCTGGTGCTGCGGAGATGCACTGGACACACACGGCACGCGGGCGGAGCACACACGTGGCCCGAGCCCCGGTGGCGGTAGCGCGAGCCCGCCCCACAACTGCGGCCTGGGGCACCAGTCGCGCGGGCTCAGCGGATGATCCTGGTTCGCGAGTTTGGTTGCAGGGCTCACGGTGCTGATCCCGCAGTGGCGGTGCAGGCTGGGCCCAGCCTTCGCTCCGAAAGCAGCGGGGCTGTGGGAATCAGTTCGGGACGTATCTGTAAGTGCGGGTTTGAAAGGAGCTCCGTTAATGAATGAGTTAGCGAAAGAAGCACATCCCCACTCCCTCCACCTCTGGTGACTGTAGCCGGTTTCGTGAAACGAGACGGCACATGCTGCGTACCGAAGAAACGAGGGGGGTGAGCTCTAATCAGGCCCCGACCTGTCGGTTACGGAGGCGCCGCCAGACCCTGCAACGGCCCAGCGCGCGCGCTCCGCCACATTTGCGACGGAGCCAACTATCGCCGTCCCGCGGCGCGTTGTTTTGCATGAGGCGTGCCCATTGGTTGCGGCCAGCCCGCGCGGGCCAGGCCTACGTGTTGGAAGTTGCTATTGGTGACTTGGCCCTGGTGCGTCGGCGGCCGTGCCGCCTTTGCGGCTTCGGCGAAGGAGTTACCCCCAAGGCGGCAATCGCGGCAAGGGAGGGTGAGGTGATAGTGGGGTGCCAGGGGGAAGAAATGTGACTGAAGACCTGGAAAACAACACAAAAAATGGGGAGAGAAGAAAAGTTATGAGAGTTGGCACCTGCGCATATGGCTAAGCGGTGCCAGAGGACCTGTGATCTACCCATAGCATCTGCTGGTGTGATGTCATGGTGGGATACAGTGAGAAAGTTCCTTTTAAAAGTTGTCTAGCTCACAAAGTAACTCAGAACTTAATAAATGACAAACTGATGCTTGTAGTGTGGTAATTTCTCTGTCACGGCATAGGCATTCTCACGCGATGAAGTAGCAATCTTAAGGGAAAAGCAGCATCTCCGGTTCCTCCCACAGCCTGTAATATAGCACAGAAAACCATAGAATTAACTTCCTAGAGTCACGAGGTATTCCTGGGTACTCCTAAATTCCTTAATGGCTAATTTTGCCATCAATAATAATTTTTCACCTGCTATGTGTCTTTATCGTTTTTAAGGGAAAGCAAATGCCATTATTGCGGACAACTTCGAGGAAGCTGCCAGTGCTGTGACTTTAATTTGTGCCCCCTTCTGGTCCCTGCAAACGAGCACTGCAATTTGACAGTGCTTCCTCTCTTAACAAGGTGCAACAGCACAGGTATGTCATCTACTTGATACCACACAGCATTGTTTTCAGTTCTTTGCTTTTGAAACATGAGAATAGCGACATGTAACTACGAATAGGTAGGCCTTATCAATAGTACATTGTATGAACATTAGAGAAAATTAAGTATCATCCAGCAGATATAATGTAAAATATTCTACTGTTTCTTAAAAACATTCCTGATACAACGACACACATAACCTAACATACTACAATGGGAGACACAGATAACATAGTCATTTGTTGTCCCATCCTGGAAGGGATAAGCCTGTTCAGCTCCATACAACATATATACTCCATCCTGTCATGGAAATGAGGTGAAGGTGAGAATCTGCTTTTCCTGATAGAATTCAGTCCATGGCAAATCTGGCAATTGCCCAATGCACATAGCAGGTCTCATCTGTAAACTTCCCAGACCTTTCTTGTTTGTTAATCCTGGAGACAGATGCAGTGCTTCATTCTGTATTTTCCATCTAACTTCTAACCATGATCTGGCAACCACTTTACAATCCATGAGAGACACCCATCTGCTCTAATATAAAAGGTCTCCCTGTTACATCCAGTGGGCTGGGAGAGAAGGAAAGCCATGGACTTAGAGGAATTCCCAAAGGGCAGCAAGTACAGAGAACAGACAGACATTGTAAAAATACACACAGAAAAATAATTCTGTTTTAAATGCACTAGATATTTTATATTCTCAGATGCAGGAAAACTGTGTTGGTCTCACATAGAGAGATTGTTGGCAAGAAAGTACCTGGCCCATGTTTAAAACCATTCCAGGGATACTTACCCCCTTGGGAGACCAGAAACACAAGAGAAACACTTAACCAAGACTAGCTTGAAACATTGTTAATCTTGTCACAGAGCACAGAGAACGACCTCATCTTTATATCCTAGGAACTTGCAGACTTGCCTAGGCACTTTTGGACTGCATGTTACCTACTGGCCATCTCTTGGCATGACTGTTCAGAGAATGAGAACAAAATTGTGAACCTTCCTAAGTGATATCTGGGGTGTCTTGGATGGATACCAGGCACATGTGAAAGAAACAGCATTTGGGGCTGCAGGCTTCCAGGAGCTTTAAGGGGCTGCCTTAAAGGGTCCAGAGAAACTAATATGCACCAATAGTGTCCGGAAGAACCCATTTGTGCAATAAACATGAAGGTCCCTAGCTCTTTGTGCTCTGTAACTATTTTTTAAACTCATGAAGAGCATATACATTAAGATAAAACTAAAGGGAACATAGACAGTCTACACTACAGAAAAAAAACAAGAATAACAAAAAAAAAAGTTTTCTGGCCATCAGCATTCACATGGAGCCTCTTCGTCTGCTCTGACACTCAGCATTCCTATATCCTCTTTTCTCTCTCTTGTCCAAATGAGTGTGATGACCTTGGTCCCTGGATGCCTACTCTAAGGTGCAGACACCTCCATCTTCTACAGGTGCAGTATTCTATGCAGGCTCTCCAGGGAGATGGTGCATCAACATTAGGGAAAGAAGCATGGGAGTGCCAACCACCAGAGTGGGCCATCACTTAATTTTTCTGACATGGAGATCCCACTAATTGTAAGCACATCAGATCTCTGCCTTTTTTTCACACATTCACCCACATCTCAATCCTTTAGTTGTAGTTAAATACATTTATATGTGTAAACCCCTCTGTGCTGCTCTTTGTTTCATCCCTTTCCTCCCACCTCATGAACCCATTAGATTTTTTTAAATACTTTAACTTTAAAAAGCATATGAAAAGTTGATCATCACTGTCTGATCCCATCTGCTTCCGCATAATGCAGAAATTTCCCTGTGAAATGTTCCTTCCGAACACTTCTGCAGTTATGTCCCAAACTCTACACCAATTGCCTTCTATACCTACACTCAGTCCTTTCCCTGCTTTCACTCTCCTTCATCTCATCTCTTTTCCTGTAACCTTAAGCCAGTCTGGTGTGTACATTCATTTTGTATTTCTGTTTTAGAAGTTTATGTTATTTTGAACTCAGCATCCTTCTTTTCCCAGCCCCCAGAACTCAAAGAGGAGGTGAGAAGGACTCAGGCACATCAGTGACATTCCCTGTTAGGGATCAGCAGGACTGGGACACCTCCATGAGGAAAGGTGAGCATGGAGTCAGGGAAGACAGTGCCACCATCCCATGGTAGCCACACAAAGCAGTGCTGGGGACAGTAATAGTTTTACCATCAAGCAAAAGCAAAGTGACAAGTTAGGCCCCAAGTCAAGCCAGTCACCAAGTCAGAGATATAGCTGGGCACAGGCCCTCCTACAACACAGTTCAGGCCAAGAGAGGTTGCCTCATCTCAGGTGGGAGCCCCAGGTGAGGACACGCAAGGCTTATGAATGTACTAGGGACCCTGGCACTCTGCTCTGCAGTACTCTGCAAAGAAACTGTTCTCGTTCAAGAGATCAAACTGGGCACAATTCCAGGAGTTACAGCCAGTAGTAAATATAATTTGGACAACTCTAAATAACTTTCTTAAAATATTGTTGAATGTTAAATGGTGGAAAGTAGATTATAAGCAAATAAGTTTAGAATTGGCTTTATCCTGCCCTAGTACATCTACTGATGTACTAAGTGCCTTAATTCCCAGGCCCCCTAAGCTCTGACAGAGACTGGAATGCTTTTAGTTTTTTTCCCTTTCACTCACACTCCTAGTTTTAGCCACATTTAATGATAATCCATAGACGCTCCTCGTTGTCTCAGCTAATATGTTTGGACTTGATGCTAAGAGCTTTTTCTAGACTTAACATCCTTTTTTGACAACCTCAGAAATATCTGATGAGGCATAGTTTCTCCCGGTGTTTCCTCCTTTTATTTATTTAAATCTGCTGTCACACTGAAATGACATAGTAACACAGCATACATCTTTTCTAGTGATCAAGCACAAAATATATATGTAAAGGTTTATAAAGCAGTCCTAAATCCATTGCAGCTCTCACCTCCATCACATAACATGCCGCCAACATTTTCTTAAAAATTCATGTAAGACAGGGAAGAAAAATTGTGATTTACTTCATAATGAAAATAAACCTCTATGTCCAACCTACTCCCCTTAATACTTCCCAAATGCTTTTAAGCAAGCAATCCCAAGTAAAGAAAGAAATGTCCAAGAACACAAGATAAAATATACACACAGAAATCACAAAATAACCAACAAAATTATTTACCTAATAAAACATTTGAATAATCCCAAAGCATTATCTCTTTCCACCTTCAGCTATCCAGGCTGTAGCTGTATTGTGAAGCTGCCTACTGACCTTTCTCACAAGTGTTAGGAGAATGAGCTGAAAATACCCTTGGAGTTGACAGTGACTTGCAGGATTGCTGTTAGCAGCTTAATACAGAGTGCCAGAGGTAGTGGCTACTGTAGAATAATTATGCTGCTGCAGCCTGCAACAAAGCTGCTTTAAGGCTTGCAGTATGGTAGAACATAATAGCATCCAGCTTTTATTAATATGTTCAGTGCTGGATTCCTCTGTATAATGATAAAAAATAAGATACTCCTCACAGCTGAAGTTGAAATGATGCATAATGCATATAAAATATCACTGATTTGGTATCACATCTGAAGGATTACAAAACGGCTTAGCAGATTTGATGAGGGACTCAAGCATGCTGCATAGAAAAAAACCTGACAGATGGCTTAAGCAGGCAAACTGCATTAACACAGGTGGTGAAAGTTTGAAGAAGCCACTGCTGTTAATGCTGATAAATCCACCTAACAGAATCTCAGAGAGATGGCAGCAGCAGCTCTGAGAAAAAAAATGCAGTAGAAAACTAGGCTGTAAAAATAAGAAGGTGCTCCCGAGAAAATCCCTTACTGCACTGCAGTGATTGGGCAGATAGGCCCAGCTTCTGAAATGGCAACGTAGTCATGTCAGCTTCTAGCTCATTTTACAACTAGATTCTGACCACTTTATCACATAGTTTAGTGTAATAGTGAAATGTGGTAAAGGAGAGATATATATATGCCCTTGTTTGATTCAATATGCTATTTGGGACCAAAAAAATGTACAAGTAGGAATCTGACGGAGCATTATTTAAGGCTATTGAAAAGCGAATCTAGGTCAGAGATTATTAGCTGGTGTAAAAGTCACTGATTTTGAGAGAAAAAGTTGGCTACCTTGCAAAGATGATACATACGAGTAACGTTTGGTGAGGGAAGATAGCCCAACTGAGCAGACAGATTAAATACACTGGCAAATCCACCTCTTCCTATTTCTTCTCCTGGACCCGATTCTGTAGATAAAGTCTAGACGATACACTCCAGATTAGTGGCTGGCCCTACGTGTGGGCAAGGCTCGAGCCTGCAGCGGGCAAGGCCGGGCTCCTTCCGCTGCAGTCGACCCCCTGGCTCCTCCACGGCGTCACGCCATTACCCCAGGACAAGGGACACAGACCCTGCATCCCGCAACTGCCGGTTAGAGAACGGCCGGGGCTGACGGGGCACGGCCAGCGCTGGCCTGCCCGTCACGCTAAACGGCAGCAGCTGCTGGCTGCTACATACGGCAGGGCCGGGCAGGCCGCCACCGTGCATCGCGTCTGTACTCGGTCCCGGACCGTCCAGGTGCGCTCGCCCCAAGCCTGTCCCTCCGTGCTCGCCGTCGCGCCGCAGCCAATCAGCAGGCGTGCCGCGGGGCGGGCGGCAGCGGCGGGAGCTGGCGCGCGGCGGCCATGGAGGATGTGTGCGCCAAGTTCGTGTCGCAGAAGATCAGTAAGACGCGCTGGCGGCCCCTGCCCGCCGCCGCGCTCCAGCCCCCTGACGTCTTCGCCACCGGTTCCTGGGACAACGAGGTGGCTAGCGAGCGAGCGGGCGGGCCGGGGGGAGGGCCGAGACCTGAGGCGTTGCGCGTTTCTCCCGCCGGGGCGTTGGACCGGCGGCGGCACCTCCTGCCCCCTCGGCCCTTTCAGCCTCCGCTACTTTGCTTGAGAGACTGGGGCAGGAGCTTGCTGCGAGCGCTGCCCGTCTGGGCGTTCCTTTGAATGTGTCTTGCTCGCGTTTCGCAGGAAGCCGGGGTCTGCCCCGTGTTCGACAGGGTTATCCCATCGGGCGAGCCCTTTCCTGCGGCCGGTGGCAGCTTCTCGAAGGGCGGTGCGCGGCCTGCCGCTTACTGCTTTCCCTAGCTGTAACAAACAGGAGAAGACCGTGACATCCAAGCTGGCTTATTGTTAGATAGTTTCAAAAGCATTTTCGAGTCAAACTGCTGGTGTCGTTTCCCTACAGGATAACAGGATCTCGATTTGGTCTGTTGGAGATGTTGGAAACGCGGGCCTCAATGGCGAATTTCAAGCAGAACCTCAGCTGCTGTGTGACATCAGGCACGATGGTGATGTCATGGATATGCAGGTAAAAGAGCAGTGTTGAACACATCCATGTTTTCTGAGGGCTTGTCACTTAGGAGAAAGTAAGCGGCAGTTGTCAAAATGAAGGAGGGAGAAAACAAGCGGTATTAGTTTGTGCGTTTATGTTTTGTTGTGGTTGCTTGTCTTTTTACTATACCTATGAATAATTTATGTTACTCTAAAAAAATTAACCGTCTCTGTACTGGCGTTAACTAATAGTACGTTTCTTATTTCCCTTTAGTTTTTGGATCAAGAGAGAATTGTGGTTGCCTCATCAACAGGAACTGTAACTGTATTCCGTCATCATCAAAATAACCAGGTAAATAACTCACTTTTGCTTTAAGCTATTGTTCTCTGTAATACAGGTCACTTAGAGTTTAACGTAATATTGAAACTACTAAATCAAGAAACATACCCATACCAGAACCAAATTTTAAAAGGTTTGGCTTTATACCTATAAATAAAACCTCGTTTTGCTCACACATTACATGAATTAGATCCCAGAGCCAGATAGACTGGGGTATCTGTTAGTATGTATCTGTGTAGATTGTTTTGGGGAGTGGCTGTTAATGGGCTTGTACATGCATTTTTTAGAACACAATTAAAAATAATACTATTTTTAACCTGCATTACTAGAGTTTTTCATTCTTGAACTGCAAGACTCGTGTTGAATTTCTTATGAGTGTTATGTGAGGGAAGGTATGTAAACTCAATAGTCTTTTTGTCTTGATTATAAATCACTGAAACTAAATGTGTAATGACTTTGTAACGTATTTATAATGACACAGTAAAGACTAATGCGTCATAATAGTTTGATATAAATAAACCTGAAATAAACTAAATTCCTTGCAATCAAAATCTAAGTCTGATCTTGTATTTTGTAAAGGTTCCACCTCTTTTTCCCTTGGCCTGAGGAAAGATTAAGAGGATAATTCTAGTTTATAAATAGATTGCCATTCTTTCTGATTTCAGGCTCACATGAAAAAGGGGCTTCAGAGAAGAAATAATTGGTGTTTCATCGAAAGGTTGTGTGCTCAGGAGCTGAGGAAAATTTAGATCTCTTGATTCATATTTGTACAGGAGATTCTTATTCCTGTGATGTGGTGTGGCTTTTCTGGAGTTTGTTTTTGGTTTTGTGAGTATTGCATAAACTTTAGTCTCTCACAGTCATTATTTAACAACAGAATTTTATGTCTGGTTACTACTTAGACTTTATCTGCTAACCAGCGGTGGGAGAAAGCTCATTATCACGTGGATCAAGAAATATCTTGTGGTGGCGCAGCATGTACTGGTGTCATCTGCAACAACCCAGAAATTGTCACTGTTGGAGAAGATGGTAGAATAAATCTCTTCAGAGCTGACCAAAAGGATGCAGTAAGAACTATAGGTAAGTGAAATAACTGTTTAGGTTAGTTTGATGTGGTTTGTTTAATTTTTAGCTTTTCAAATAATAAAACAAAACAAGGCAGTTGAGAACTGAATTAAATATTGCAAGTTGAATGTGTTTGCTCCAGATTATTCCTGTATTCCTGCAGATTTCAGATATTTCAGATGTATTTTAATGTTCAGGTATTTGCAAGTTAATGTATTAGCTGATGGAGAAGTTTCAAGGCTAACATTGTAGGCTTCTGTTTCATCTAGAATTGTTAAATGCAATGACAGTTTGCCTGAAATATGGTTAGATTTCAAGAAGTATTGCATTCCAAGGTCTTCATAACTGGAGGTCAGTGAAATGGTAATTTCAGTTCACTACTAAGATTAACTGTCATGGTGTCCGTATACAAAAAACCCCAAAAAACTATTTCTCTGTGTCTAAAGGAAAATAATCAGAAACCAGTTTGTACCCATTCTGTCAGATACCACATCTTACAGTGATCACTTCTCCTGTAGTGAGAAAGCTCCACATTTCCTGAAGTCACAGATTATGTGATAGAGAAAGGTGTTTGTGAAAATTGTCAAAACTTGGTTACTCCCAACTCTTCTGTCATGCTAGTCTCATGGAAGTAGAATGCAAGTTTGTAGCATCTGTTGGAAATGAAACTTAAAAGCAGAAATAATTTCAAGGACAGTAAACATGTTAGATAGTAGCATTACTGAAGCAGGACTTTCTCCCTGAAACTTTAGTTTGACACACCACCTGTGTTTCTCCTCAAGGAAAATCTTTCCTCTAGCGGATGAAGGAATTTACACAGTGATAAGCCAATTAAGGAAGGAAGAGCTCTGGGATTTCTAGATGGAGTACTTGTGTGTGCATGTCTGTATATACACACACAAGATAAATCCTATTAATTGCATACAGCCCTTTACTAAAGCTCCTTGAGAATTTCTATAGGAAACCTTTCTATGTTTTCTTGTTGTTTTTTTTTTTAAGTAGCAGAGCATGAGGCAGATTTTATTAGCACATGCACACAAAACACAGTAATTTCCCCTTTGAGGAGTGAAAACACTAGTTTAAAAGTATTACTTTATTTTTAATTTTTTACTTTTATACAGATACTAACAAGTGCTCTGGTACAAGTTTAATAGAGTAGAATGTTTTGATAACTTACAGGAAGCAGGTATCTGCAAAGAAAATCTATTCTTTGCTGAGAAATTACTCAGATGCTTGCATACAGAGTTAATAATGTGCAGCATTCAAGTTGTTAATTTTCTTAGTGCTCACTCGATAGTACCATGTGAAAATGCGTGCTTTGTGTATTACATTGCAGAAAGACTTTGCATTGAGATTTGTTGGCACATTAAACAGTTAATAAATCGCATGTATGTTAATTGGGAAACAGGAAGGGAATGTTAAAACAGAAGTGGTCTATAAGCAAGTCAATCATACCTATGACTTGGTGAGTGAAGCTTACCTGAAGTTACAGAATCATAGAATAAAATAATAGAACTGTTTTCTTTGGAAAAGACCTCTAAGATCATCAGGTCTAACCATCTGCTTAACACTACCATGGTCATTAAACCATGTCCCATAGTGTCGTGTCTACATGTTTGTTTTTTTTTTTTTAACACCTCCAGGAATGGTGATCCACCATCTCCTTGGGTATCTTCTTCCAATGCCTGACCACACTTTCTGTAAAGAAATTTTTCCTCGTATCTAAACTTCTCCTGGCACAACTTGAGACCATTTCCTCTTCCCTGTCACTTGATACTAGGGAGAAGAGATTGACCCCCACCTCACTACAACCTTCTTTCAATATCCAGGCTAAACAATCCCAGTTCCCTCAGCTGTTCTTCATAAGACTTGTTCTCCAGCCATTCCTCAGCTTCATTGCCCTTCTCTAGACACACTCCAGCAACTCTGTGTCTTTCCTGTAGTGAGGGGCCCAAAACTGAACACAGTATTCAAGGTGTGGCCTTAGTAGCGCTGGAGTATGGGGGCACAATTGTTTCCCTACTTCTGCTGGCTATGCTATTCCTGATACAGGCCAGGATAATGTTCGGCTATTTGTCAGTCTTAGCACACTGCTGGCTCATGTTCAGCCGGCTGTTAACCAGAACCCCCATGCCTTTTTCTGCTGGGCAGCTTTTCAGCCACTCTCCCCTAAGCTTGTAGCATTTTATGGGGTTAGTGTGACGCAAGTGCGGAACCTGTCATTTGGCTTTGTTAAACCTTACACAGTTGACCTTTGACCATCAGTCCAGCCTGTCCAGATCTCTCTGCAGAGCCTTTTTACCTTGGAGCAGATCAGCGCTGACACCCAATTTGGTGTCATCTGTAAACTTACTGATCCTCTCATCCAGATCATCAATAAAGGTATTAAACAAGACTAGCTCCAAAACTAAACCCTAGGTAACACCACTTATGACAGACTGCCAACTGAATTTAGTTCCATTCACCACCACTCTTTGGAGTGCTAATATTTTTGTAGTGGGATTTCCTGTTCTCTTTAACAGCAGAAGCCAAATTATTTTCTAGATGGGCTTTGACCCTTCTGATTTCCTCACTGCTTAGCCTTACAACATCTTAGTAGTCCTTTGAGTGGCCAGATGCCATAAACTCTCCTTCTTCCCCTGAGCTGCAGCCAAAGTTCTCTGTTCAGCTAGGCTGGTTTTCTTCCCTACCTGATAGCCTTTTGGCACGTGGGAATGACCTGCTCTGCACAAAGACTTCCTTCTTGAAGAATGTCCAGCCTTTCTGGACTCCTGTGCCCTTCAGGACTGCCTCCCAAGGGACTTTGTCAACCAGTCTCCTAAACAAACTTAAGTCTGCCCTCCTGAAGTCCAAGACGGCAATTCTACTGACCTCCTCCTTTCCTTTTTCAACAATGGAGAGCTACTATTCCATGATTGCTGTGCCCAAGAAGATCTCCAATCCTCATATGCCCCACAAGTCCTTCTCTGTTCCCAAACAACAGATCCAGCAGGGTGCCCTCCTTAGTTGGCTTACTCACCAGCTCTGTCAGGAAGTTATCTTCCATGCATTCCAGGAATTTCCAAGACTGCTCCCTCTCTGCCATTTTGTATTTCCAGCAGGTATTTGGTAAATTCAAGTCCCCCATGAGAACAAAGGCAATCAATAATGATACTTAACCCAGCTGCTTACAGAGTATTTTGTCTGCCTCTTCATCCTGGTTGGGTGGTCTATAACAGAAAAGGACCTGAAAAAGAGGTTTACCGTTTACTTATTGACAAGCAGAGTGTAATTCCAGTTTGGCTTTAGAGGCAGGAATAGATATCACATTGATAGTTCTTGAAGAAGGTCTAAAGAAAGTTGGTGAATTAAGTTCTTACATATACAACTGCTTAATGTTTTTAGCCAGAGCTACTGTCTCTTGTGTTCAAAAGAAGAAAAGCATCATGAAAAGCTCCATAGCTTGCCTCCTGCCAGTGGATGCAAGAGACTTATCATACAGAAAACTCTTATGAAAGCCATGGACTTGGTTAAATAGATTCCTCTTCCTAGGAACTAGAAAGAAATCTTGCAGATCACCAACTAGTTCTGTAAGCTAATTAAATCTTACAGAATTGTCTCAGTAATGTTTCTTATAGGAGGCAAGGGCTCCTTTCTCACAAGGTACCCTTACAAGACTTAAAATTGTCACTCTCTGCCCCTGGAAATGGAGAGAGGTTGTAACCATGTTTAAGCAGATGTGTTATGTTTTCTAAAAAGAGTTGTTTTGTCATAATTAGATGGGCATTAGCATTCCACAGGTTTACCTGAATGCTTTCCTCATCTCTTTTGCAGACAATGCAGACAGCAGTACGCTCCATGCTCTGACTTTCCTTCGCACAACTGAAATCTTGACAGTAAATTCAATTGGACAGTTAAAAATATGGGACCTCAGACAGCAAAGAAATGAACCATCTCAAATATTTTCTTTGTAAGACCTTAATTTTTTGAAATATTTACTGAGAAGTATAGCTACTTTGTATAAGCTGATTTAAACCATTCATACCTTCTTGACAATGGCATGATAAATTACTGATTTTTTTTATTTTTTTTTTTAATAAAATGTGTTTAATTTTGGTGTTTAAAAAAAATCAAAACCAGACTCTGCTTAGTGGCTGAATTACTATCACCGAATCACAGAGTGGTAGGAATTGGAAGGGACCTCTGGAGATCATCTAGTCCAATCCCTTTGCTAATGCAGTTACACCTAGATCAGGCTACGTGGGAACATATCCAGGCGAGTTTTGAAAGTCTCCAGGAGACTCCAAAAGAAGCTGCTCTGGGAAGCCTGTTGCAGTGCTTTGTCACCCTCAAACTAAAGTATTGAGGCTGAGCATTGTATTTAGGTGTTCTGTTTTATGATTTAATTCTTGAAGGACTATTGGACTTCTACATTTGCTCTTTTTAAATTAAAAAAAAAAAATCAACAACCGAAACACAACCCTCAATCCAAAACTCTTTTCCTAATTAAATATTCTTTACATCTGTTTTTCTCCACAGGCCTAATACAAAGATTTTAGCATTTGAAATGTATGTGCATGATAACTATGTGCTTTATAAGGTATTGTGAGAAAACAGGCTAAGATAGATACAAATCCTGTTGTTTGTATAATCATTTATGTTGCTGTTAATAGGCTGTTGTTTAGGTACCTGGTTTTGTTGGTGCCCAGTCTACCTTTGTAGATCTTAGCATATGTTGTAACCATAATTATAACATGAATTCCTGAGTAACCTTCTTACTGTTGCAGGTATATTTAGAATATTACTTGTATGCAAGGTTTTCTCACTCCTGCAAAGGAGTATGCTTGTATACTACAGGGCACAGAACCTGATTCTCATCCAATTGTATCTTCGTGTTTATTGCCATACCTGTAGTTTCCAGTAGATGTCCAGTAGCTTCAGCCTTTAATCACTGATGCTACAGGAACTGAAGTTGCAATCAATACCCTTAACTTGATGGTCAGTGCTCTTAAAGATTAGAAAGGAGAAAACAGGCTGAATAATAAATTCATGGGTTTTTTTGGGTTTTGTTATGTTGAAGTTTTTTTTTCCTTTTGCAGGACAGGTGACAGAGTTCCACTGCACTGTGTGGACAGGCATCCCAATCAGCAGCATATTGTGGCCACAGGGGGCCAGGATGGGATGCTGAGTATATGGGATATCAGACAGGATACTATGCCAGTGTCCCTGCTTAATGCTCATGAAGCAGAAAGTAAGTATCTGAAATGGTGAGGGGCAGGGGAATTGGATCTGAGTAGTTTCCAATTTCTGTAAAAAATTACTTGTTGTACATGTGATAGAAAACAATCACATAGTTGTGAACAAGATAGCAATTAATTTTGTGTTGAAAATTTCCTGGCAATGCCATTGTTATATTTAAGGAGTGAAAAAGTTTCTTGATGTTCGGTTTTACCAGCTTAAATATCTTTTTCACAGTTCTGTTACTTAGACACAAAATAATAATGTGTATGCGGGGAAGGAATGCATGCTATGTCAAGATTGAAACTTAATAGTAGGGAAGATTGCATGAGACAGTATTCTTTTTGCTGAATGTCAGAATTCAGATAAGATTTTAACCTTTAACAATTCTCACAGTACTGAAAATGCAGCAAAATAGAGTCTTTTTTTTTTCTTTTTTTCTTTTTTTTTTTTTTCTCTCCCAGGGGAACAAAAACTGTAGTAAACAACTAAGGATGGGGTTTTGGGTCTCCTACTCACACACTTAGAATGGAAGGTTTTGGTGTAGGCCCAGGTGTTTTTAAGTAAATGTCCACATCATGCACTGAAGGAAGTACTTGATACTTGTTCTGAAGTGGTTCTGTTTGATATTTTGTTGTTTTTGTTTTTGTTTTGTTTCATCTGATATTTCCAGTGTGGGAAGTTCACTTCCATCCCTCCAACCCTGATCACTTATTTACATGTTCTGAAGATGGATCTTTATGGCACTGGGATACTTCCACAGATGTAGCTGAAAAACCATCTTTTCTTCATCAAGGTAAGAATGTTTTAAGTCAATCTGCACTGAATTTGTCAGTTGGCAACATAAAGTCGATATTTTCATGTGACCCAATTAATAATACTATCCTAAGGTAGAAAATTAAAAGCTGGTTTATTTTTTTTTAGAAAGAAAGCCTTGATAGGCACTTCAGGAAAACTACCTGTAAGGCTAATAGTTCTGCGAGTTTTTTGTGGTCTGTTTTTTTGGTGGGTTTTGTAAATTTATGTATTTTTTAATCTGCTGTACTCCTTTCAGTGCGCAAAAGGGCACATGTGGTATTTTAAAGATGGATCGTCTTCACCTAGAAATGGTATCCAGATAAGACATGAAGGCAGCCTAGGTGACATTACTATCTTGAGTCTTGGAGATAAAATTGTAATAACAAAGTAACTTATAAGTTAATAGGATAGTGGAATTATGAATTTATTAGGAAAATTCAAGGTTATGATTGGAACTTCTGATTAATAAAAATGGATCCCTTTGTATCATGGTAGGATTTTAATTAAACATACCATACTGACTTAATGTAACCACAAACATTTTCACATTCTAGTCACAAAAACTGCTTAATTGCTTACTACTTAAGACTGTAAACAGTGGGGAAACTTTCAGATGTCATCTGTTGCCTTTGAACTCAAAGCTGCCATTCAAAGCACAGTTCTGTATTGGGAAACAGTAGGATAAGTGATTCAAGTTGCACTCTGTGTGTTTTCTGGTATGTTAAATATATGACCCTTAGCACCACCTCAGCCACTTGTTAATTGTTTGCTGAATGCTAGTTCTCGAATTAGAAGACTTCAGTTTGAATGTAAAACGTTACATGGGGAAAATTCAAATGCAGGCATATCACCTGATGTAGAGTAAGTAGGGAGAAGGGATGGTAGGGAGTAAGTGCTATTAAAGCAAAGCCGATGCCCCAAATATAGGAAGACGCTACATAAGCAGACTTCTGTTCTTAGATCTGTCCTTGCTTTAGTCTCTGGCTAGAAAAACTTGTAGACTTTTCTTTAGTGAGATGAGTTCATAGATGTTCTGACCTGTTTGTCTTAACTGAGGACGGAACTGGTAGCAGGTTTCTGTAATCACTTCAAGGACTTGTTTGAGGCTTTTAAAAATAGTTGTATTTTCCTTATTTTGCCAAAGAGACAACAGCATCTGTTAACTGTTAACAATCTGAAAATTAACTTAAAGTGATATTCCCATTGTGACTGTCCCATACCTACTATGTTTCTCCAAATTCTGAGAATAATATAAACTAAATTGGAATTTACTTTCCTCTCTTCCCTCTTTCCCTCTCCTTTCAGGAGGAAGAAGTACTACCTATTTTACCCACAGTAGCATTAATCAGTCTGTAGTAAGTGCCTGGCTAAGCAACGATCCTACTAAAGACCGCATGGAAATCACCAACTTAATTCCAAATCAGACTTTGTCTGTGAATACTTTAGATGTTTTGGGACCATGCCTAGTATATGGTACTGATGCAGAGGCTATTTACGTAAACAGACAAATTTTCGCATGAAATGATTCCAGTAGCCCTTTGAAATATTTGTCACCTTCAGCTACTGGGCGATGTCAGCTTCATTCTGAATGATGCTCATTAGTCTCTTATCAGCATGTGGAGGAAAGGTCCACAGCTTGGCCCTGGTACTGCAGAAGAAATGTAAAGTACCTCAGATTCTGACTACTGTCACTCATTGATGCTTGAGGGTGGGTAACTTTTATACTACATGTTGAAACCATAATTATAATGTTAATTTCTCCCCCAGTGCCTGATGGGTTTGGTACACAGGAAAGTAGTAACTAGGGCAAGATACTTGCTCTAAACCAATGTCCACATACAAAGCAAAATCAAGATAAATTCCCTTTTTTTTTTCTTTGGCTTGTTTGTTGGTTTGGGGTTGTTGTTATGTTTTGGTTTTTTACACTGTAAGGATATTTTTGAAGTATTCTAGGGGCAAATTACAGGGTTCTTTGAAATCCTTTTTTATGTCAGCTGAGAGAGGTGGGGTTTTTTAAACTGAGTTTTTTATATATTTCTGGGAACAAAACTTTCTATGTTCATGAGAATTGGAAAGAAAAACCGTTAAAGCTGTGAAATGTGAAAGGTTCTGTAGGAATCTTAGCATTTTGGTAACAGTATTTACAGCTTCATCAGATGCTGCAAGCTAAAACTTGATAATGTGCTGGTAACGCTCAACAGAAAGGATTTTTTTTTTAATAGTTAAGAGGTCATAACTGACAGATGTGTTGGCTGTTTTCAGGTGTGAGAGTAAGACTTTCTAAACTTGAGACACATTCTTTGTCACAATCAAAATTTCACATCCAGTTTGTTGCAGTCTTTGAAAAGTTAAATTTTATGATTAGTGTTGTATCTACCTTTTGTTGCAGAGAACCCTTTCTCTTTCTTAATAAAAAGTTTTGCACAAGGATACTGGTCTGACTTACTAATTTAATTTGAGTGGACACACAGTCACCTTTGCAGGAAGGTAAAACTAAGCACCAATACAGGCTGGGCAGTGACTGGCTTGAGAGCAGCCCTGAAGAAAAGGACTTGGGGGTGCTGGTGGATGAGAAGCTCAACACGAGCCACCAGTGTGCACTTACAGCCCAGAAAGCCAATCACATCCTGGGCTGCATCAAGAGAAGCGTAGCCAGCAGGTTAAGGGAGGTGATTCTCCCCCTCTACTCCACTCTGGTGAGACCTGGAGTACTGTGTCCAGTTCTGGAGCCCCTATTACAGGAAAGATCTGGATGTGCTGGAACATGTCGAGAGAAGGGCCACTTGGATGATGAGAGGGCTGGAGCACCTCTCCTATGAGGACAGACTGAAAGAGTTGGGGTTATTCAGTCTGGAGAAGAGAAGGCTCCAAGGAGACCTTATTGTGGCCTTCCACTGTCTTAAGGGGGCTTACAGGGAAGCTGGTGAGGGACTTTTTAGACTATCAGGTAATGATAGGACTAGGGGGAGTGGAAAAAAGATAGAAATGGGTAGATTCAGATTGGATGTTAGGAAAAAGTTTTATACCATGAGGGTGGTGAGACACTGGAACAGGTTTCCCAAGGAGGTGGTAGAAGCCCCATCCCTGGAGGTTTTTAAGGCCAGGCTGGATGTGGCCTGATCTAGTGTGAGGTGTCCCAGCCCGTGGCAGGGGGGTTGGAACTAGATGATCCTTGAGGTCCCTTCCAACCCTGACAATTCTATGATCGGTCTGAAGGGTGTAAGGAAACCTAGGGATTTGGGCTGCAGCAGATTAAGTTGAATGGTTTTACATGGCATTTTCTATCAAAATTGCTTTAGAGTGTACTTTACTTCCACATCTGCAAGAATAACTTTTTTTAAAGTGCTAAAAATACCTTTCCTGATATGGATTTTTTGCGTGTCTTGCTGAAGGAGATGGATGCTGATCTGGGGCCTGGGCTGTCTTCCCTTCATACAGGAACGTACGGGGTTGCCAAGAGGCTCGTCAGCGTATCAAAGTTTGCTTCCCAGTTTGTTTGAAATGCAGCGCTCTGAAAAGAAACGGTTGGAATGTGCCTCTGAGTGATAATTGATGGTGTTTTCTTCCTGGTGATTTACACACGTTGGTTCAGAACGAATCTGGAGGCTTACGGATCACAGGGGATCGGCAACACATTTTCCTATTAGAAATCCATTGAGATCGGTACTTTCATAGAAGAAAAAAGCAGTGTCCGAGCAGCGGCGCGGGGGAGTCTGTTCGGGGTGGGTTTTGTGGTTTCCCCCAGGCAGGCTTGCCCAGGTCAGCTGCTCCCCGCCTGACCTGGCCCAGAGGATGGCTGAGTTCCCGGGTGCAGGTCTGACCAACGGCCGCCGCGCTCCACCCGGGCTAGAGCTGCCGGGGGAGCACCAGGCGCGCAAGGCAGGCCGGGAGCTACCCATATCCGGGAAGCCCTCCGCGGCGGAGACACCGACAAAATGGCGGCGCCGAACTGAGAGGCCCGTGGCGGCGGCGGCGGGCGCTGGCGAAGGGACCGAGAGGCCGCTGCCGGCATTGCGGAGGGCCGTGGCGGTCGTCGCCGTGCGGGCGGGGCCGGGTTCTGTGCGCCCACGCCCGGGGCGCTGCCGCCGCCGCCGCCTTCTTGCCTCAGGTAAATCCACTGTTTCGCAGTGGCGGGGGGGAGGGGGGCAGTGGCAGGTCTTAGGGGTGGCCACGGGTTGCAGGTGAGGGGCCGGGGCGCGACCGTGAGCGCGGGGACGATAACGACCCCTTTCTGGGACGGTGGACCGGGGGGGTTCTGGGCCAGTTTTACCCCTCCCCGGGAGCGTCCGGGATGTGGTCGTGTTGTGTTTTACTCCCCTGCCGGGAGTTGGTCCTCAGAAGGCAGCTTGTCGCTCGTCAGGGAAAGGCTCCTTGGGAGGTGCGGCGGGGCTGGTTGGGCCTTTGTACTGCCGGACAAGGGTCCCACCTCCCCCACGGGGGTGTTTGGCCGCACTCATCCCACCGGCCTTCGTGGGGAGCACCAGCGATGCGGGCAGACGAGCGCTGGCAGAAGATCGACCTCGGGTCACGGCCTGGGGTTGGCTGGGCGGCAGGAGCGCAGGTGTCGCGGTGCTGTGGGATGGAGGCGGGATACTCGTGATTGTCGTATGCCCGACAGTGGTAGCGGCGCCGAAACCTTCCGTATCTGGATGGCCCTTGAAACGTTGGGTCTTATTGTACTATAGGAATTGCTTTGATACCTGTCCGTGCCAGCGTAGCTTACACTTTGGTCCTCAGTGGCTGTCTTGCTGGTAGTCATAAAGATCACTCTCACGTGTGCTTGAGCTGTTGAGGATCATTAAGAATACGTTTGTACATAGGAAGAGATGTATCCTGTTAAAGGAGGTAGCAGAGCTTAAGAATGGAAACAAGCAGACCGAGTGCACAGTGTTCCCAGTGTTTAGCTAGCCTCTGGTCATATCTAGCTCACCCTTCCTTGACTGCGTGTAGTTGTGTTTATTTACTAGTTTCAGGGTCCGCTTTTCTCCTCATCTTAGGCAAACTTTTAGCGTTGGAAATACATCCTTTGGCAAATTGCTTTATGGTATAACGTTATCTGAATGGCTTCCTTTTGTTGATTTGAATCGAGTCCCTGGAAACTTTATTTTAGTTCCCAAATTCCTCATCTATTTTTCCTGAATATAGAAGTGTTGTGAGGATGTATAAAATAAGTTATTAGAATAGGTATATGAGAATGGGAATCAAAATAGATCAATGTGTGGCATTCAATACTTAATTGGTAATACAAGTATTTGAAAGTATGTTCAGAACTCTTTGAGATAAGAAACGTTACAGATCAGTTACAAAGTTGTGTTGTTGGGGATTTTTCCCCAGAAAAACTTGGAAGTTATTAACAACTTTATGTAACCATTCTGTACTTTCACTCAAATGCCTGTTTTTAACACCAGTCTTTCATGATTATACTGTAAAAATACAAGTATTTTTCTTCCTTACAGTTTGACCTGTAGAGGAAAACACTTTTCCTCCCTGTATTTTGAAAACAAATAAAAAACTTGTTGTTTGTATGTTTTAACTCCTTTAAGGAAATTGAGAACTTCATCAGCAGAAACAACTGCATTAACTAAAAAATCTATCATTGCATTTAATAACAGAAAACTGCAAGGGGGAATGGACATCAGTTTGTGTTTGCTAGTTAGAAGTACAAAACTGAGATAAGTTTCTTACTGAGACTGTTGCTTTAAAACTGCAAATAGCTGTGAGAGGAGGTGACTTCTGAATTTGGAGGTTCATATGTAAAGCAAGGTGAATTGTAGTTATACTTGCTTTCTTGTACTTCATTAAACTGGAAGGCCAATTTAATTGGATTTCTGAGCACTTAGACTGTAGTTTCACATACACATCAAAGTGTGCTTACCCATCACTGCTGCCAAAAGAAACAACCCACCAAAAAAAAGTAACTTTGTATGAGTAAGTTCCTTTGCTTAATTCAGTCTGTGTGGCCTTACTTACTAGTAAGTAGTGGGAGATAAGTGGACTGGTTTGCACCGGTAAAGTTCTGTTTCTGAAAAAAATTACGTGCAAGTGCAGCTTCATTTTTAAAGACTGCTTAGTCCATATCCTGTTATACTGAAGTTGCCAGAAAAATAACAACTATCAAATGCTTAATGATATCTCTTGTCCTAAACTTCTTAAAGCACTTTAGAAAGAAAGAGGTTCTCTCAGTCTTGCACCTAAAGAAATGAAAGCACAAACTATTTTATTTTTTTCCTAGGTGGTAGACTCTAGGTCTCCTCATTTATGGTGTAAATGTCCTGCTGATTTAACCTTGATTTCTCTTAGGGGTGTTACATTTGTTTATCTCAGCTACCTATGGTGTAGCCATGTAATAATATTGAAATACTAGATGAAATGATGGTAAAATACATAGGTGCAAAACAGCTTTCTCCTGATTTCCAGGCTTTTGGAACTTGTTAAAAGAAATAACTTCTGTAACTAGGTATGTATATGGCATGGGCAATACCAACTGCCAATGGTGAAGTACTCGTTGCTTCTAATTTTGCTGAAAATGAGCAAGTCATCTAGAATCCTCTAACCAAGGTATTTAGCCTTGTCTTATATTTTGGGATGAGTTTCTGATAGTTTCACTTTTCTGGACACAAATGTTTCTTTCAAGTGGTGATAGCATATATCCTTGTGCTCAGGTATCCAACATGTGTCTTTTGAAGCAGATGTCTTGGGAAGAAAAGGAGCATCCATTACAAAGCTGGTAAAATGGTCTAAATATAGTTACTCCATTTTCTTTGGAAAAATTGGTTTTGATAAAATGTTTTCACTATGGTTTTAAACATGGCATGTTTTGAAAATTATTTTGAAAGTGGCCAAAATTAAATAACATTTTAAATTCTTTCATGCTGTACTTTCTGATGAATCTGAATTTCTTAATGTTTTGAGCAAAACTTCGCTGTTTATTATTAAAGTTCACTTACATGGCTCATGATCTTTTCCTTACTCAGTGAGTACTGAAGAATTATGTGCTACCAGACTGCAGGAAAAAGCTTTAATGTTAACTACCAATTTGAATTTGCATAGGGTTTCAAACCTGTCAGAGGGCAAAGAAAACTTGTGGGTGGCCTTATAGCACCTAAGATTTAGATAGTTCCATTAGAGAAATTATATAATTTCTTAAGTGGTTCTTCAAAGAGAATGAGATTGAGTGTCCTTTGTGTTTTTTTTAATGCAGTCCTTATTTGTGTATTAGTTCAAACTTTAGGGTTTTATTCATATGTGGGTAGCGTGTGTATTTAATTAATGTAATTGGCATGTGTATTAGAAAGTTAATTTTCCTATTAACTTCTTGTCATATTCTTCCTCATTCAGTGAATCACTCATTGGTTTATGACAGTGTAAATACCATAGAAGCGAAACCTGCAAGAGTGACTTTTATGTAGACTGTCAAAAACAGACAGTTATTTAATTCCTGTCTAGTATAAGAAACACTTAACCTACCCACTACTTGAAGAGACAAAAGATGCTTGCAGTTGTCTGAATCCTCAAAAATAATCCTTCAGAAAACTAGGAATACATAAGTTTAACGCTTGAGAAACAGAAACAAGAAAATAAGAACATTTCAGTATTGCTACTGTTAGGTGTTACATTATATAGTAAAGGCACAGTGTGAGTTGAGCTTACCATTCTTCAAGTTGCCTGTGAGGAAAAGACGATGCTGATGTATGGAATTTTTGTATCTTGTGCTATCTTTGTAATTGATGTTCCTCTGGAGCAGCAGAGACTGTAAAAAGCTGTATTTCGTGATACTCTAAAGCGGCAACTTCTTCAGTGTTTCACTTTAGTTGCTCTGTCCTTTGCCATATCATTTACGGTAGTTACAGTACTCTCTAGTCCAGAGCATGAATGCAGAGATTCGAGTTCTCTGCAGACACAGGCTTCTTTCCTTGGTGAGTCAGTGCTTTCAAAATGCAAATGTTTTTTATTTGGTTTTGGTGGAAATTTCTGTTTCCCTTACCAAATGTCACAGTTACGCTTTCACTGAATTTGATGCTTGGGTTGTTAAATAATGTTACAATAAAAAAAGCTTGATTAAATGGTCTTTGTTTTCTTTTTCCCCCTGCTCTCGTCTTCCCTTATGTAAAATAAATTTTAAAATTATTTGCAAAGTCTAGTTCAAGGAGACTCAAGCTAAGAGACTGTGGTAATTGTAGAAAAATTAATCCTTGAACAGGTTTAAATGGCCAGTGGTACAAGAAATCATGAAGTTGCGTGCTATGTGCTAGGCAGGTGTTTACCTTTTATATGCCTGTGTGCTAAAGAATGGATAAAATCATGGTAATTATATCCTCTTACTGGTGTACTTTGTAATTCTCACCTCCATCTCTTTGTGGATCTTGATGTCAGAATTGTTGAACAGCTAGAGTATTTGGTCCATGTCCTAGCTAACCAAGTAGTTGAGTTGGCACCTTCAGCTCTGAGTGTTGATGGAGAAAGCGGTGGGTGATGAACCCACAACACCCAGCAGAGGGAAGGCAAAAGAGCAGTGATGGGGTAGCACACACATCAGTACGTATCTACTTTTAAATGCTTTGTCCACCAGACTAGGTTCCTTTTTACTCTGTCCACATGCCTTGTAATTCAGGACTGAACGTTTTGACTTGAGGCACCTGAGCTGTATTTTTGTAACAGACTTGTTACAAGCCTGGTACAGTTTGTAATTTAGGTTGAGTAAGGAGTTTAGCATGCTTTTAATAGCTGTAAGGGCAATGCTGCATTTGTACCTTTCACTGCCACCAATGCTACATTGTGATTTTTAGCTGCTGTATGCATAATGGGATTTTTTTTTTTTGCTTCGTTCACAGGATAGAAACTGCAGCACTACAGGAAGCACTATTTCACAGTGAAGAGCCACTGCTTTCACAAGTTCTGAAAATACCATTCAGTCTTCCTTGAATTTTGGTGTGTGCAAGTCTTTGGTGGAGGTTGCATATATACATGTTTTCATGAAGAGAAGTGAGAAGCCAGAAGGTTATAGACAAATGAGGCCTAAGACTTTTCCTGCCAGTAGCTATACTGGCAGTAGCCAGCAGATGCTACAGGAAATACGAGAGAGCCTCAGAAATTTACCTAAACCCTCGGATGCTGCTAAAGCTGATCACAGCATGGGCAAAATGTTATCTGAAGATCCTAGACAAGGCCGAAATCCCCCCAAGTTTGTGACATATCATAAAGTTTTGCAGGAGATACGAAACTCACTTCTGCCTTTTGCGAATGAGACAACCTCAGCTGTCAAAGGAACATCAGAAGTTAATCGACAAATGCTGCAAGACTTACAAGCTGCTGGCTTTGATGAGGTGGAATATTTTATTTTCAAGAATTGCTGTTCTAATTATATTAGTACATATTGGGGGGGAAGGGGAGGTTGATCATGGAATGTTTGAACAGCACATCATAAGCAAAATAGCTTCTTCAAATTCTATTAGATTTGTAATTAGGACATAGTGAAACTGGTAGTAATGGGGGGGAATGAAGAAAAGGAATAGAATTTAGTGAGGCTTGACTGTTGGGGTTTTATTTTTCTATTTTAAACCATTTTCTGCAGTTTATATATAGGTGTAGATTGTTTTAATTATTTAGATCATTTAAGGCAGAGAAGTGAACTCTATGGAACAATGATTTTTGCCTCTTAATCAGTGTAATTTTGGATTGTGCTTAATTAAAATATTGAGTAAATATGACCATGTTAAATTGAAAGACAGTGCCAATACTTCAGAAATTAATTTTAATGAGCTTTCTACATCGGTGGCTTATAGACACTCAAATTTTGTGGAATAAGAAATTTGTCTACTTTATGCGCTTTGTCAGGTGCAGATAAAATAACAAGGTATGCTACAAAACCAGTTGCAGAGTGTCTTTTCTGCAGTATGCTGTGAAGACAAAAATGACAAGATTCTAGAAAACCTTGGACATAAGTAATTTTTCTGCTGTTATTTTCATTATAAATACAGGAAACTAAATAATCTTTTTTTTTTTTAATCACTGATTAAACTTACTTCCATTGAATCATTTTAATAACTGAAAGGAGTCTGAGAAGTGGTTTCCAGGAATAAGAAGTTTTTACAATTTCTGTGGTTTTACTAGGACACTATGTAATAGACCAGCTGGGGAGTTCTGCTGGCTGTGATGCTTTGGTATTTGCAGAAAAATCTACCTCTACTAAGAGTGAGCTTCCCCAAAACTGTTGTCTGGCTTTTCTTCTACAATGTCACAGTATCAGGTGCTGATACTGGTGTTTCATTTTGCTTTAGCTTGCTTATGTACACAGTCCAGGATTTTATAATGATAAATGGTTTTGTAATTTATTCCTCTGTGGTTTGTTGCTGAGGTTGGGGTTGCTGGTTTGTTTAGTTGGTTTTTAAAATCAGATCCATTTTTACATGTGGAATCTGCAGTTGTTTTTGCAAAGTAAAAAATGCTATGTGGCTGGATAATAAATTTTAGTTTATTAGTTGTTAAACTCCAGTTACTCTAAGGTATTGTAAGTTGATATTTTTGTTGCATCCTTTGTAGCTTGAAGCCTCTTGCTCCTATTCTTTGTGGATACAAGCGTGAATTCCCAGGGCACTTGTGGTTATATAGACATTTTTTCCAGCAGTGCCAGCATAGGCCATTTCTGCTATGTGTTAACACACAGCTGTATTGCTGTGATAGTCCATCTGGTGTTAGCCCCTGAGCACCACTGGGAGCAGATACAACTGAAGTAGCAATGTATTTTTCTTGGGCAAGGGGGTTTAGTAGAGACAGACAGTAGGAATGAAATGAGAATGCATTTTGAGCTGAGCATAGTTTATGGACAGGATCATAGCTGGGCTATATTAGTCAGCTGTAAGCAGATGATTTTTACCATTTCCTTTTTATTTTTAATGTATCAAATGTAACAAATGTTCTGGTTGTTCCCCCAACCCCTCAAGTAGTAGGTTCTATTCAGGGTTAAAGCTGAACAACTAGAATCCTATCAGTATCAGGTGTGTATATAGATAGCAATGTATATACTTAGAGTAATCATGGGAGAATGCAGTTCATGATGTTTGACTTACTTTTTTTTAAATTTTATTAAAAAACAACCCCCCCAAAAAACGACTTCAGCTTCCATGAAATCTCTCTTGCTTATTAGGATAAAAGTTCAGTGTTCTCTGTAAGGTGATATTCTTCAAGACATTGAGTACTTCATGTCACTTAGATGACCAAAGTTTTTGCTCTTCATCTAGAGGGCACAGAGATCCCTTGGCTCTTACTTGCATCCTCTGGTTAGTGGAGAAGGAATTAAATTTTATCTCAAAATATTGCTGATTTTGTACTTTGAAATTCTGTGTTTCTGGCTTGGTGATGTCAAATTGTGGGTTTAGGTTTGTATATTGCAGAAATGCTTGACTAAAAAGGAAATAAATTCAGTTGTGAAACTAAGATGAAAATTAAAGTTGGTCGGTAGAAACACATGATGGGTCCTATAAAAGTATATTCAAATTGGAAATTAAATTCTCTGGATGACAGTCTCTTTGCAGTGGTAGAATAGCATACCAGTGCTGAAAATGTACTTCTTTGCAACAGATCAGTCTTGCCTATCTGTAATAGTGGAAGTGTTGCAGGAATAACTTGTCTTGTGAAGGAGCTGAGGTCAGAATTTTTATCTGCTTTCTGCAACAGTTGCAATTACAACAACCTTTATGTATTTTTTTAATTTATTTTAAAATCTTTTTAAAGATTTTTTTGTTCACTGAATTTAGTTATTGTTTCTAATGGTTTTGTGTTTGTAGGTTTAGAAATGTGTACAGGCATGATGAAAGTATAAATGCGGATTTGAATTTGAAATTGATACTACTTCCCCTCTGAGCCTTCTTTGATATCCCATTGATTTTAGTGGAAGGTGAATGCTGTCATATGTAGGTAATCTGTTCAAACATAGTGTGAACTGATCGCTTCGATATGGTAAAGTATGGCCATAACAAATCACTAAAGACTGTGCTTGACTATGGGAATTTATGCTGTGGATTTCTTTCAGACTTGAGTCAGCTGAACAAATCCCATGCAATATGGCTAGGAGAGCAGTGCCTCATTTTTAACCATCTCTGAAATTCTGCTTCTGCTGCTTGAGTCATATCTCATTCAAGTCAGGGAAAATTTGACTCTGTCAATCTCATTTTCCATTTTACAGAGTTGGGGTTGGCCATCAGATCAGAAGTTGTGTTTGTATCTCTAAGAACATAAACCCTAAATATACCACAAAACCATGACATTTTTGCCAAAAATGTTGTTGTCTTCAGAAAGAATTCTTAGCTAATTAGTTAACAAAAAGTCATGCTGTACTGAAGGAAAATGGTCAAATCCCAAGTTCTGAATTTCAGATTAGGGTATCTTCATGAGCCAGCAGTGTGCTGAGTTGGCCAAGGTGGTCAACAGCATCTTGGCCTGTATCAAGAATAGTGTGGCCAGCAGGAATAGAGAAGTGATTTTGCCCCTGTACTTGGCACTGATGAAGCTGCATCTCAAGTACTGTGTTTAGTGTTGAGCTCCTCACTACAAGGAAGACAGTGAGTTACTGGAGTGTGTCTATAGAAAGGCAACAAAGCTGGGGAAGGGCCTGGAGAAACGTCTTATAAGGAGCAGCTGAAGGAACTGGGATTGTTTAGTCTGGAGAAGAGGAGGCTGAGGGAAGACCTCATTGCTCTCTACAACTACCTGAAAGGAGGTTGTAGTGAGGTGGGCGTTGGGCTCTTCTCCCTAGCATCAAGTGATAGAACAAGAGAAAATGGTCTCAAGCTGCACCAGGGGAAGTCTAGATTGGATATGAGGAAAAATTTCTTTACAGAGAGTGGTCAGGTATTGGCACAGGCTGTCCAGAGAGGTGGTGGAGTTATCATCCCTGGAAGCATTCAAGAAACGTGTGGACACAGCACTTCGGGCCATGGCTATGATGGTCTTAGGTTGATGATTGGACTTGATGATCACAGAGGTCTTTTCCAACTGAAACAATTCCACAATTCTATCGTCCTTCATGGGCTAACTTACATTGGAAGGGACCTCTTACTCATCACATAACTCCCTGTTACCTGGGTATTGCGTACCAGTGCGTATAAGCAAACTTTGCCCAACATGTAGTGACACAGTTTATATGTCAAACTACAATGCTATCAATGCTACAAGTTATCATTTTGTTCCTGAAGATCCAGACTGTATTAGTGTTTTGGAGGATCTGTTGTGAAGAAAATGCTCTAGAAATAAACTTGTTAGAGATAAATCAGTTCTGTACTTTGGTAAAATTACTGGACAATATTTAGCTAAACAATCATGATTTTTGGTATTTTTGCTTGTTTTTTTATAATGAATTTAATAATTTTTCTTTAGGATATGGTCATACAAGCTCTTAAACAAACTAACAACCGTAGTATAGAAGCTGCTATCGAATTTATAAGTAAAATGAGCTACCAAGATCCTCGTCGGGAACAGATGGTTGCAGCAGCAGCAAGACCTGTAAATGCAGGTATGAAGCCACCAGGTAGGTGTATCCATGGTAATTCAGTAACTCACTGACAGAGGCAATACTGAGATACATTTTTTTGCTTTGAGAAATAGATCTGAAGTATATAATGTAATTATTTTGAAGGATAGATGCATTTGACAGGAATTTCTTAAAGCATTTCATTTTATAACTGTAGATGTAGTATTGTATGTATCTTACACAAAGAAAGGCATTTAGATCTCATTTTAATAATTTTTGTTCCTCATTGGTGTGATGCCCATATTTTGTTCTTGGTGTCAGGTGATATTTAGAAGTCAGTGGTGAGCTCTGAATTCTTACTTTATTTAATTATCTCCTTTTTTTACACATTCTCCCGTGCAGCAGTACTACATATGCATACTTCTGTGCCTCTGTGTCTTTTTTGTGTGTATATGTATTTATATATCATACGGCTACAGTATTTGGATGTTGAGATGTACTGTTTCAGGATCCTTCTGCCTCCTTAATTTTCTGTTTGATTCCAGGTTTTGTTTGTACGATCTCTAAGGCAAAGTTCATGTTTTTATAGACTTTAGGAGACAGACTATAGCTTTAATAGCAACAGAGTTAACAATTTTGCTGCTTGCTGTAGTTGCTCTCTTAACACCCGCAAGCACATTTTTAATACATCCTGGTGTTTGCCTTTTTTTAGTAGCATACACCTAAACAAATGGTAGCAGCAGAAGTACTGAACTTTTATTTGATGGAAGTTGAGTGCTGAGCTGCTAGCTTTTTTAAATCACATTTTAAATCGACCATATATGTATGAGGAAAAATTAGTAATCAGGAGTAGCAAAGTACAGCATTATTTTCATTTAGTCCATGATTAGTTGGTGATTGTATGATGCTGCTAGATAAATGCCACCATTTAGCCAAGGCTTTCCTTGTAGCTTGCAAAGATAATTAACAGATTCTTTTACTGAAGATACAGTAACCACATGAAGACTTTCAGTGGTTACAGCACTGTACTCATTTACAAGTATTTCAGTAATATCACTGTAGAAACACTGCATGCACTATCAGTTCCTTGCATATTATTTTGTTTCTATGCTGCAAAATAACGTCTGAAAATCAAATATGTAGTAGAGTTTGGCTCTGAGTTTTACATTCATACAATTTTAATCCTGTATCTACAACGCTTTTATTCATCAAGATGTAACTTAAAAAATTACTTAGTCAAATGTCACATGCAAGAAATATGGCAATTTTGCATGAACTGTATTCATACAAGGGTGTAAGTGAGCTATTTCATTTTACAGCTTCAATTAAATTTTAAGAACACTTACAATAAAGTGTTAAACTGGAAGGAATAGCAATGTGACTAAACTTGGTTTTCTGTGCTGTTGCTCTTTTGCCTTTGTGCTGAACATCTCTTCTGAAAGTTGCTTGTATGCATGATTAGAAATACATAGTATGCCTAATTTTGCATATTACCATTCTTTTTCAATTAAGAATTGAGTGCATCTGTAATTGAAGCAAAATGCATCTTTAGAAAGTTGCTTTCTAAAAACTAATGCTATGGTTTCTTTGCAGTTCTTTTTTTGTTTTTTTTTATTCTTGTATCTTGTACTGAGCATGTTACCATAACATGCTGTATATCACTAGACAGAGATAATTTGTGCTATGTCAGTTCACTTCTTGTTTCTGTAGTAGTTAATGCAGAAGAGTAAAATATTCAAAGCAGTAAATTGAAATAATCTATAATAATGCAAGTGCTGTGTTTTCTCCTTGTAAAAGCAGGGACTGTACAGCAATCAGTTAACCGCAAGCAAAGCTGGAAGGGTTCTAAGGAGTCCTTGGTTCCTCAGAGGCACGGCCCTTCCCTGGGAGATGGTGTAGTTTATCGCTCAGAAAGTCCCAGCTCTCAGCCTGATGTAGGAAGGCCCTTATCTGGATCTGGCATTGCAGCATTTGCTCAGCCTCATCCTGGCAATGGACAAAGAGTGAACCCTCCACCTCTACCACAGATAAGGAGTGTCACTCCTCCTCCACCTCCTCGAGGACAGACACCTCCTCCCAAGGGAACTACTCCTCCACCTCCTTCCTGGGAACCAAACTCTCAAACAAAGCGCTACTCCGGAAACATGGAATATGTCATCTCCCGTATTTCTCCAGTGCCACCAGGAGCATGGCAGGATAGTTATCCACCTCCACCAATGAATCCTCCGCCCATAAACTCTTCTGCTCAGGGTCAGAGAGGCATGAGTGCTGTCCCCATTGGCAGGCAACCAATAATCATGCAGAGTTCCGCCAACAGCAAATTTAGTTTTCCATCAGGAAGAGCAGGAATGCAAAATGGCAATTGTCAGGCAGAATTCATAGTTCACCAGAATGTGGTGTCTGGGAGCTCAGTGAGTCGCCAACCACCCCCATATTCCATGAATCCAACTAATAGGCAGAGTCCTACAGCATTACAGATGCAGGCAGGAGGATCTGCTCCTCCTTCAGTGTACACCAATGGGAATCTTCCTCAGGCAATCATGGTGCCAAATAGAAATAGTCACAACATGGAACTTTACAGCACAAATGTAGCTGGAATACCTGCATCCTGGTCACAGCCTTCCCCTGTTCAACCACAGTCATCATCTGGCAGTGGTCATGACTTGCCTGCGTGGCAACCCAATGTTCCTGTGCGGTCAAATTCTTTCAACAACCATCATGGAAGTAGGCAGAGTCACTCTAGCAGCTCTCAGCCTTCAGCTACAACAGTAACAGCTATAACACCAGCTCCCATTCAGCAACCAGTAAAAAGTATGCGTGTGTTAAAACCAGAGCTACAGACTGCCTTAGCGCCCACTCACCCGTCCTGGATGCCACAACCGGTGCAAACTGTTCAGACCATTCCCTTCTCTGAGAGTTCATCTGCAAATATGGCAGTTATGTCTTCTGTTGCAGAGGCTCCAAATTACCAGGGTCCTCCACCACCTTACCCAAAACACTTGTTGCACCAAAATCCTTCTGTCAATCTGTATGAGACAGGACCCAAGCTCAACAAGGAAGAACCGCCTATTTTATCCAAGGAGGATGAGAATGAGAAGAACTATGAATGTGTTGATTCAGCAGATAAAGAAAAGAAACAGATCACAACATCACCTGTTCCTGTTAGAAAAAACAAGAAGGATGAAGAACGAAGAGAGTCTCGCATTCAAAGCTATTCCCCTCAAGCCTTTAAATTCTTCATGGAGCAGCACGTGGAGAATATACTCAAGTCCCACCAGCAGCGCTTGCATCGGAAAAAACAACTAGAGAATGAAATGATGCGGGTAAACTCTTCCTTCTATCTAAATCTATGACTAGAATGTTTGCCATATTAATTTTAAGAACTATGTCTTAATTGTAGAGTGCTAAAATAGTACAGCTAAATAGAATACTGTTGTATATAGTGGTATTGAAGTCTAGTTTTAGCTTTTGTTTGAAATATGGCAAGCTCTTCATTACTTGATGTACTTCATTGTCTTCTTAGAAATTAAGTATTTTAAGTATGAATTTTGCTTATCTAAATGTAGTTCATTTGGTGTCTGTATGATAAAGCAGCAGAAACAAAATCATTGTTGTCTGAACTGAGTTTCGACTACATGGCTCATAGCTTTTTGTTATGGATTCTGTTTAATCCTGATGGAGTTATGCAGTATTTTTCAAGATTTTTTTAAATGAAAAAAATAAATACTGTAGAGACAAGTTAGTAGACTGGTTAATACATTTATATAGTTGCTGAAACAGTGATACCTTTTACATTCAGCAGTTGTTTCCAATTTTTGAAGTTCAAATCAAAAAAAATTGATATTTAGAAATCAGTTTGGTTTGTGCTTTTTTTTTTTGTTCTTTAATGAAAACAACATGGTACCATGTGCTTAAGTATTTTAGAGTCCAGGCTGCAAAGGTATCTAGTTAAACAAGGGGTAATTGAATGGGATAATAAAAACCAGATATTAGTAAAAATCTGCAAAATCAACTTCTTCATGCCTATATTATATAAGTGATCTCTCTCTGGAATTTCAGTGTTCTATTAAACCAAATCAAATGGGTGAAAACTGGAACTGATGTGCATATAGATATGTCATTTCAAAAGACAAAATAGTAAGAAATAGTGAAATTAAGTTTTTCAGAAATGGAAATTTGAGATGTATTATATTTATTTCTTCACAATTATAGTTGAAGATTTGACATAAGTATGATGTATCTTTTGATTTATTCTATGAAAGAATGTATTTGGCTTATGCCACTTTGCAGAAGTGGTGTTTTTTAAAATCTGTGTTTTCTTACTCTTCGAAAATTCTTGCTGTAAGCAGTAGTGCTTTTTAAGTGTTTGCTTAATGACAAATATGTAAATGTTAGCAAGATTTCTTCCTGGAACTTTTTCTAGATCTTCATTCTTAGTCTTCTCTCTTTCCTTTTCACTTTCACTAACAGCTGATTTAAACTGTTAAGGTGTGGGAAGCTTTCCTGAACTCTGTAGCCTCCATCCCTGTGTAGACAAGTAAGATCCTGGAGCAACAGTATTTATTAAGAATAGCATGATACCTTTTTAGAGGGCTTTGCATGTAATCCTGCATCAAAATTAAGCATGAATTTATTTTGAATATTTTTGAGGAATGCGAGATTGTAATTAATGTTGAATTGAAAACTTCACTTTCCGTTCTTACTTTATTGTGTTCCATAGTATTGTAAGCATAAGTATTACATGAAAGCATTAGTACAGCTTTTTTGACACTGGAATTGAATGGTGTTTTAAAGGAATTGAATCCAGCAAAAATAAACTAGGAGGAGCCTGGGCTGGAATGAAATGAGAGTACTTAATGTGTTTCTTGTAGCTAAGGATTTCCGTGCTGTTGGTGATGAGTTATGTGTGGCCTGTGAGCATTTGAGCTGTCAAAATGTTAGTGATGTTGGCTATAGAGTATCAGGGGTGTTCATTCAAGACAGGGTATATGTGTACTGATGGAAGCCAAGAACTGATACCACGGAGAGGAATTAGCCACTTCAAAGAAATTGCTCTACTAGTTGCTATGTAAAGAGCAGTACAGAGGGAGTGATAGAAGTCCTGTTAGAAAGAGATGGGTTATGTGATGAGAGGTAAGACCATGTCTTAGCTCATCGCAGAGGCATGTGCTTAATGTGTGTGGAGAGTAGAAAATAGGGCCATGTCAGTCTGGTTTGTGTAGCTACACAGGGAGAGACGAAAGTGAGAGCTGCGTAAGCCTGCAACTGAAATGCCACTGACATGGTCAGAAAGTTTAGTGACTTCTTTTACAGGTAGTCTAGAAAGTGGAAGCCTTTCCTTCAGCAGTTCTTTAGTTAATCCTCAGCAATTTAGTGCTCCTAGTCAAGTCTTGGTTTCCTTTAATTCTGAAAAGAGAATCAGGGAGGCAGTTGATGCACACTGTTATTCCAATAAGTATTATTTGCAGTGGTTTTTATCAGTAGTTTGTAAATTACCCTTTCTGTTCTTGAGAACATACTCCTTTCTCAAGAACCTTCTGGTGCATGGCACCTGGTGCATCTTGCTGTTGAAAGTGATGATGTTTTGTTTTGTATCACTCCTATGTTTTCATAGAATCCTGATGTGTAAATTAAAACAAAACAAAACCCCTTTAAGAATTTATTCCCATGCTGCATATAAGTATTTGGTTTGCTTTGTTTAAGCCTTCTAATAGAATTAAGAGTACTGTTCACTCTTCAGATTTAATTCTGTTTGCTGCACAGGTTGGATTGTCACCAGAAGCTCGAGATCAAATGAGGAAAATGTTGTGCCAGAAAGAGTCTAATTATATTCGGCTAAGAAGAGCTAAAATGGACAAGTCGATGTTTGTAAAAATTAAAACCCTGGGAGTCGGTGCATTTGGAGAAGTTTGCCTAGCAAGAAAAGTGGATACTAACGCTCTGTATGCAACAAAAACTCTGAGGAAAAAAGATGTGTTGCTTAGAAATCAAGTTGCTCATGTTAAAGCTGAGCGGGATATCCTTGCAGAAGCTGATAATGAATGGGTGGTTCGCCTGTACTATTCATTCCAAGATAAGGACAATTTGTACTTTGTAATGGACTACATTCCAGGAGGTGATATGATGAGTCTCCTAATTAGAATGGGTGTTTTTCCAGAAAATCTGGCACGGTTCTACACAGCAGAACTGACCTGCGCGGTTGAAAGTGTTCATAAAATGGGCTTCATCCACAGAGATATTAAACCTGATAATATCTTGATAGACCGGGATGGACATATTAAATTGACTGACTTTGGGCTCTGTACAGGTTTTCGATGGACCCACGATTCAAAATATTACCAGAGTGGTAAGAGAAATATGAAAGGTTTCTTTGTTACTTTGTTGGTGTCTCACTCTTTGACAGAAACTAATAGATGAGTAGAAAGATGACTGTGCTGCTTTCCTTCTTGAATCTAACTATGTCTGTACACCACTCACATTACAGAAAGTAACATTCAGTTAGAGCAAGTTTGTAGGTGTGAGAATTGATTTCTTAAGGGAAAAGGAATGAGTTGAGCTGTAAGCTTGTTCTATTAGTGGTTTCTGAAATTTGGAGAGAGAAAATCACAGCACTGGAGAGAATTACATAGACAAAAGCCCTAACTCTATTTTGAAGATAGGACAGGTATTTTAAATGTAATTGTAGTTGAAAATCTTGCTGAAAGGTCTGAGTGTCTTATGTGCTTCCTTTCAGTGCAACCTACTGAATTCTGAGAAATATTTAAGTAGGCTTTAAAAAATCCTACTTGATTACTTAAAACAGCAGCTAAAAAAAGGGAAAAAAAAATTCACACATCTGAGAGTGATAAAATACAGATTTTTCTAATAACCTGGTCTTAATTTTAAAAAATAAGAACATACTTTCAAAAACAATTTTGAAGTTAATTTTGACTTGTTTTATCAAAATGGCCTTTACCTTAGGCCAGATAGTGACACAGTCTCTGGAGAAAAGTTGAAGGTTTAAAATCTGATTTGATTTTCTGAAGCTTTAAATACTGGGCGGGGGGTCTGTTTACATAGCAGCAATAACAATATAACACCTTTCTATCCACAATTTGGTTATATTAAGGAAAAACCAAGACAAGATTAAACTTGATACTTTATCTTTATGCCAAAAATTAACTTACAAACCCAATGTCCCCAAAAATTAGCTAAAATCCATACGCCAAAAGCCAAAATGCTGATGTTGATGATCATTTTAGCTCACAAACTGAGTGCTGGAAGAGTCTGTGTAGTAACAAAAAATGTTAACACAAAATTTCAGACTAGATAAGAACTAAAGTAATCTTCCCCAATTTTGGTATCTTTCTTGCTCAATTATAGGTGATCATGTACGTCAAGACAGTATGGATTTCAGCAGTGAGTGGGGTGATCCAGCAAATTGCAGATGTGGAGATCGGCTGAAGCCGCTTGAGCGTAGGGCTGCACGTCAGCATCAGCGCTGTCTGGCCCATTCCCTTGTCGGCACACCCAATTATATTGCACCAGAGGTATTGTTACGAACAGGTAATGCATTTTTGTACTGCACCCTTACTGCAAAGTAACTGATAACTCTGGTAGCTTGCTTCAACTTTCTTACACTGCCACTTTTCCCAAGTATATACTATTTTGATAAAAAATAAGTAGTTGTTAATGTGGAAATCTTAAACAAGTATTGGGTAGAATTCTCTTGTGGACCTTTTTTATTCTTAGAAATACAAGATTAAAATTATACTTAAGCTTTGAATACCTCTTTTTGACTTAATTTCAGGTTACACACAGTTGTGTGACTGGTGGAGTGTTGGAGTAATTCTCTTTGAAATGTTAGTGGGACAACCTCCCTTCCTGGCACAGACACCGCTGGAAACACAAATGAAGGTAACTTTAAAAGTCTGATATTAACAGTGTGAAAACACAAGCTTGAAATCTACACAGTCTTTGTAATTGAATCAAAGGTGTTTTCTGAGAGTGCTACTCTATCCAGACGTGTCATAAAAACACAAAATTTTGAACTTCACTGTAGCAGTGTACTTAAGCAGTAAAGCAAAATCAAAAGTCAAGTTCATAACTTTTATTTGATCATGCAGTAAACATGCTAACTAAAAAAAAAAAATCACATTTCAGATCTTAGCCATTCCCTTTCAATTCTTGCATGTCTCAGTTACTATTTTCACTTTCTTTTCTTCTCTTCTAGCATCTGAATGTTCCTTGTCCACTATTTAACTTCTGTGCCTGCTTACCTGCAGAGGATTCCCTTTAGTGATATATCTGCAGGTTCTCAGCATATAAAGGTAGAGAAGCAGCAGATGACTGTGGCTGCTCAGGATTACTAGCAGCTCAGAGCCATTGGTCCCTTCCTTGCTGAAACCCAATTGTTTCAGAGAAACCACCAGAGCAGTCTTCTGAAGGGGTTATTTCTGCAAAGCTGCATTCAATTTGCAAAATAGTAGTTGGCTCAAATGTAGTGTAGTATTGATTTTTTTTTTAATATTTTTTTTTATTTCATTTTTTAGTAATTTTAAATCTGTTAATCTTCCCGAACTATAAAATAAATCAAAATCCATTTCCCTCCACTTCTTTTCAGGATTGTAATCTGTGTACCAAATCTCAAGTGCCAGATGCTGAATTTTATGGTGTCTTTGCTGGTTTATAGCAGGAGAGTTCTAGAAGTACCAGGCTCTAGTTTAGATTTGGAATGTGAATGAATTTTACCTGGATTTTGCCAGATTTCTGGACAAAATATTTCATGTTTCTGAAAGAACAGCTTTCACCAGTACATAAAGGGTGACTACCAGGATGATGGAAACTGGCTTTTTATGAGCAGTCACATGGAAAAGACACGGGCTAGTAGGCACAAGTTACTCCTGAGGGGATTCCAATTCAGAAGAAAAATTTTCAAAATGAGAACAGTTAGACATTGGAATAATCTCCCAAGAGAAGCAGTGGATTCCTCTACATTGGTCAGTTTTAAGATTAGGCTTGACAGGGTACTGGGCCATGTAATTTAAATTACACTATCATCTAGAAAGGTTGGACCCAGATGATTCCTGGGGTGTCTTCCAATTTGGCATTCTGTGGTTCATGATTTTTTCCTCTAGTGTGAAAACTTAAACCTGTTGAATAATTGCATTGTGACTATTGGAGGCTTTTTATTGTCTTGTTTACATTTTCACTGTGTTTTTTCCGTTTTATGAAATTGTACATAGAGTAATACCTCTTTTTGCTTTAAAGGTTATCAACTGGCAAACTGCACTTCATATTCCACCTCAAGCTAAACTGACTCCAGAAGCCTCCGACCTTATTATTAAACTCTGCCGAGGACCAGAGGATCGTTTAGGCAAAAATGGTGCAGATGAAATAAAAGCTCATCCATTTTTTAAAACAATTGACTTTTCAAGCGATCTGCGGCGACAGGCTGCTTTCTACATCCCCAAAATTGCTCATCCTACGGACACATCAAACTTTGACCCAGTTGATCCAGATAAATTGTGGAGTGATGATGATAAGGAAGGGAACAGAAATGATACACTTAATGGGTGGTACAAAAATGGAAAACATCCTGAACATGCTTTTTATGAGTTTACCTTCCGAAGGTTTTTTGATGACAATGGCTACCCATACAACAATCCAAAGCCCATTGAGTATGAGTATGGTAGTTCCCAAAACTCAGAACTGCAGTCAGATGATGATGATGAAGAACAGGCAGGTAGAGGAGTTCAAAATCGTGACCTAGTTTATGTTTAGTAGAGGAATAAATATTGAAGCCCAAATAGACATATTTTGCAGCTGCAATTTTTGAGAAGTCTGTAAGAGAATTGAGAGAAGATTGCTAGAATAAGTATGTGCATGCAGGTTTGTGTTTTGTTTTTTTTTTTTTAAACACTGAGAAAACTGCATCTTCTGTTTCCCTCTCTGTACATTTTGTTTTCCCCAGAATACAGGGAAATCCTTCTCAATTATTAATTTATTCCAGCATTGATAATTGTTTAATTTTGAAGAGATTTGATGTTAGATGAAAAAAGAAAATCACTTGAATTTTACTATTAGTGTTCTGTACTCTAAGTACTCAAAATAGGAAATAGTGTTCTTTTTCTTTTTTTCCTCTGATGATGCCTGGTTTCTATTTGTACATATACTGAATAAGTTTAGAAAACAAAGTTCTGCTTCAGAATTCTTAATGCCAGTTATTCTTTGCATTGACCAAATGTAAAACCTACTTTACACCAATAAAGCTCTCTGATACATTTCTAAAGAGAGAAAAAAAAAAAAGCTGCTGTACCTTCACTTCTTACTGTATTTAGGCAAATTCTTCATAGTGTTGGAAAAACTGAACCATTTATCTGGTTACTGTTTCCAACTGCTGTGGTAGGTCTCAGCTTTGGTATGAGAAAGCTTCCATCTTTATTATAATGATTGTAAAGTGATAAAGCATTAGAACTAGTTTTTTATTAAATAATAATTTAATTTTACATTAGTGATGCTGTAACATATGACTCGTACTCTCAAAGCAGGACCGCTCACTTGGAAACAACTTGTCTCCTGTCATCATTTCTGTAGTGATGAGAAAAAAGTTTTAGGAGAAACATTTTCTGAAATCTGGTTTGATTTTTCTGAGTACAACCAAACTGTAAAGTGTACAGTTTTGCTTTAGATGGTAATTTTTAGTTTGAAAAATAAATTTTAGAATAGTTTCTTTATTATGTTTGAGATAGTAATGGGAAAAGATTATAAATTACGGCTTTTTAGACTATTGTGTAGACCAATTTCACTGGGCTTTAAATTTCCCCTTATAGTTACAAACAGTGAGGAGAAATGTCACACACTAATCCATCTGAGCCATCAATGGTCCATCTTTCACAGTCCAAACCAGAACACAATTAGAAACTTATGGCTGTCTGCTGCATTCTGCATTACTGTTTTCAGAATTTACTGCAGCAGATGAGGATTCAGCCTTTTGGGTCTCGTGGTGAGAACAGGCAGGGTGGCAACCCTCCAAGCAGCTTCTGTGAGACAAGACCAGGAGTTAAAAGTGGCAGAATTACATTATCTCTTTCCACCTTTCTCCTGAGGGCTAATACAGTAGTAAAGAAAATGCACTATATTACTGAACTTCATGTCTTTTGAAACATTTCCTTTTTCCTTGGAACTGAATTCCAATGGATAATCTAATGATGTCTGTAAGCATTATAGCTTTCTTAAAATATTACTTGTGCCATTGCACTGGCATTGTGACTATCGAAAACTCAGTAATTCGGTGTTAATGGGAGTTATTGCAGCAAACGCCAGTTACGAGTTTACTTTTCCCATCAAACTGGCTTAAGAAATTCTCATGTACTTCTGGCTATTTGTCCCCTTCCTGTGCTCCAGTTCAGTGCCTCTCTTTGTGCCAGTGCAACTGTCAGTTATACTGTGCTAAGTACCAGATCAGTGAAAAAACTGCTTGGTGTTTAGCATTTGGAGGCTTCTTCTTTGTAAGCATGTTCACTTGAGTGATCCAGATTCCAGTATGGTTCAAAAAATTATTTATTTTGGCATAGTTGGAGGAGGAATGAATTGCAGTGAAGAGAGTTGGCAGCAGGGAAACTTCTTAAATGGATTTGGTCACAGGAGAAAATGTTTGTGAAAGTTCACTCCTCTATGTAAAGTTCTTATCATGGTTAGAAGATGGTTATGAAACTTTTTTTTTTCTCTCAAGCAGATAGTTATTTTCTATATTGAAAATGGGTTTGTAGCTTAATAAAAATAATTCCTGTTCTGTCTGCCTGTTCTGCAGTTGTTGAGATAGTTTAAGATTTCATTTAGCTTAAATACTATAAAATGGGTGCAGTGTATAACTACTCCATTTTATATATTATGTAAAAAAGATGATTTTCCATGTAAATAAACTTTAAAGATTATTCTCTGTCATAGTAAGTATTCCAGTAAAACTGGTCTACTTGTTTTGGAGTAAAGTATAATATATTACTGGTTAAAAGTAATTTAATCAAGCCTGCCTTATCATTTGTGAAGTGTGCAGAGAAAATTGTGAGTTCTTCATTAAACTGACTGTTAAAATTGCCTTTTTATCTGAATATTTCTTCTTTGCCTGCATTATCTTACAGTATATTCCTGTTTAACACTATAATTGATCTTTAGCCAATGTGTTTACCTGTAAAGGTACTGTAGTTTTATACAAGGAAACCCAGTTGTTTTTATTAGAGGAAATTACTGAGTCTTTCAAGGACAAGTGCAAGTACTGAAATATTTAATATTATTATTTTAAAACAAATACTGGAAGAGCTCATATCTGTAGAATTTGGTAGATGCTTCTGGCATTTTCTGTTACTTTGTGTTAGAAGTTGTAATATACCTTGTTTGAATTTTGCCACCTATATGCTGCAGTATTATGTATTTCTTTGCAAAAATGCAGTGTGTTCAAGTCCAAGAAAGTTAGACATGAACGTTGTCACAATTCTCCAACGTGCTATGCCTTACCCATGTTTTGAAACTTGATTTTTCATATATAGATCCAGTCTGCTGAGATTCTTCATAGCTGCTGCTTAAAACATGGGTGTTTCAATGGTGACCTATGATAGGGATTGGTTTGTACAGGCAGTAGAGAAGAGAGGCTCTTAACCAGCAGCTGTGGAATACTGCAGTGAGTTTTCAGGTTACTGTGTAAAGCATGAAAACAAATTTCTCTTTTATGTGCCCTTGTATACATATTAATTGTATTTATAAAATGTTCTATAATCCTATAACTGTACTGTAAATACTATTTGATACTCAGTGGCATTCTATCATAGGGCAGGCCCTCTTGCTGTATCTTTTCTATACTTCATTTGTAATAGAATCTATAGCTAGAAAGTCTCTTTAAGACATGTATCTTCTGCTGTTGCAAAGCTATGGGTGGGAATGATTTATTTAGACTCCCTTTAATATTGTTTGGCTAGTTGGCAGTGCAGTGGTGGGTTCTTAGATGAGGCTGCTGTCACAGATACTATTGAGATACTATTAAGCTTTGGTTTCAGTTGTCTTTTGTGTTTCAGGTCAGATCTTTAACATTTGCTTTAATTCAGCCAAAGCAAAAAGATAATTAATTTGGTCAATGTTGTAGTAAAATCTTTGAATGCCTTAAGACGCGCTTGATCAAGGCAGTACTCAAGTTTATGGATTTATATACCTATATAGATATTCCATGTGTGTATATGTACATATTATGTGGTGTTTTTTGTATTATAATACCCTTCTGACTGTCATTTCTTCTGGATCCTCCAATTAAATACATAAACCACTGCACAATTCCACTTAAGCAAATTACTCATTTATTACATACCTAGGTAGTAAACTTAATGTTGCATTAGTATTCTGTACTTGTATTTCATATCTGTCATGACATGGGCATCCCTTTTTGCCAGGTGTCTGTATACCTGTAATCCAGCTACACGTGTGGTATGTGATCTCTGATTATTGGTATGTTTGGGTTTTATAGGGTTATGTGATAGTGGCTTGGATCATAATCTCTAAATCCCCTGATATTCATGGGAAAAAAAATGTGGATTTTTTATGCTGAGTGTTCCAGTCAGTACCCCGGTACTACAGTTGGACTTTTCCAGTCTGTACCAGAACAGCCTAACTGAATTACCCGGTACTGGTAATTGGTGGCTTTCCTGAGTTCTAGAAACTGTTCTTGTTTTCTCAGAATCAGTTTCTGTAGTGTAACACCTGCTAGGGTAATTTAAAAAAAACCAAAAATCTTTGAGAAATTCAAATTTGAATTGTTTTGGCTAATCAGATACAAAATGTAAACATAAGTTGCCAAAATGCCTTTTTAAATTTTTTTTCCTCCCTTCACACCCCTTTACTCCAAGTCTCCTTTATGCTGCAACAGTACTACTGATTATTTTAAAATTTCCATATATTTAATATCATAAATATATTGTACTTATGAGATGACAACTATTTGTAACCTGTTCTCAAAGTATAGAACATGAAAATGTGGGCTTCAGTTTCTTGGTGCTCTTTCTCTGTCCTTTGCTGCCTCTTTAATCAAAAGCATTAAATCTTAGTTATAATACATAAAGTATGCATCATCAAGCTCTCCTTTAAGAGAGATATGACAACATGTCACAGCTTTCATGCTCCTTAGTAGGGAAAACTGTCTTCGAGAAAGTTGCTTCTTTAACTGCGCATCTGAAACTGCTGCTGCAGGAACCAGGTCTTCCTGCAGAGGCTGCATTATATCCTAATTTTTCTAGGTTGGGTTTATAGGGGAACAGGTTTGAAATAGAGTGCCATTGTTCGAGGAGTCCCTCCAGCTCTCAACCAAGTAATGTGGCAGAGCATGAGACACTCATTCACAGCTTTCTTAATGTAGAAACGGTTATTTTAAATTACATTTTAGCACCAGACATGGTAGTTAATGTTTGAACTTAATGGAACGTCTTTACCAACCAGAATGATTCTGATCGGTCATTAAAGGAATAGACTGGAACTGTCAGTTTAACATTTTAAACGGGTAAAAATATAAGAGCAAAAGGATAAGAATCCGTGTGTTTAATTAAAAGACCCTATTAGGTGAGCCTAATGCTGCAGGGATTCTCGAGTTCACCCTAAGGGACCATCGTAAATGAGCTGCATTGTGCCTAGTCTTTACATCCTATTTGTTGCTAAGCAGCTGAATCGATTTAAGACTGGGCGCTAAGTTGCTGCTCCATCAGGGGCACTATATTCAAGGACAGCTTTCTGTAGCTTCCTGAGCCTGGCATCTGGTTTTCCTAGTCCTGGTAGTATGTGAGGTTTTTCTGTCATAGAGCAACACCCTTTGTAACAGTTTAAGGCTGAAGACGCTCGCAAAGCATCGGATACGCTGATAAAAACAGATAACGTACTGTTCATTAGGCAAAACTCGTATTTGTGAATTATGGAAAGTAATGGCTGAATCGATCCTAGTTCTGCTCCGTTCGGCAGGGCGGATACCTTAGACTGCGAGCTTTCAAACGGTCGTGGCGGGGCGGGCCCTTTGAACGCTCGCGGTCGTGTAGGGGAGGCCCCCCTTCTCTCAGGTTCGACTGATGAAGGTGGAAACTGGATGTATTGTCAGCATTGGTGGTTCAGTGGTAGAATTCTCGCCTGCCACGCGGGAGGCCCGGGTTCGATTCCCGGCCAATGCAAAGGACTTACATTTTTATCGCTAAGTCCATCGTTCTCTCTGACTTTTTTTTTTTTTTTTCCTAATACGTAAATAATAATAATAAAAAGGCTCATCGCTGTCAGTGATAATGCGAAAAAACCCACACACCCCCCCAACATTTTCTCAGCCCGGTTGTGGAGACCTACACACACTACAGCCTTGCTAGCCTGGAAGTGACGCAGCCGGATTTGCTTTTAAACTGCCGGCGGCAGCAAGGGGAGGCGGGTAAGGGTGGAGGTGGAGTTAGTGTTAGCGCTGCGGGAGGAGGAGGAGGAGGAGGAGGAAGAAGAAGAAGAAGCGGAGGGGTCGTGGCTGCGGGGAGCTGCCGCCGCTGCCGTGGGGCCGAGCTCTGAGGAGGAGTAAGTGAGTAAGCGGGCTCCCCTCCGCCCGGAGGCCGCCCCACATCGTGGCAGTTGTGGGGCGCCTCACCCTCCTCGCGGGGCTGCGTGCTTCCCCTGCTCGGCCTGAGGCGAGGGGCGACGCCTGTGCCCCGCCTGGCGTGGGCACCCCTGAGGGGAGTCTGCTACTTCTTAGTCCGGCTGGGTGGGAGGAGAGCGCAGGGACCCGGCGCTGCTTTGGAGAGTGAGTTGCCGTAGTCGTTGCTGGCATGACACCTGTGACCATTGCACCGTGTTCGTCGCTCTCAGGCCCCTGCTGTAGCTTACACGTGCTCGGAGCCGTACAGGGTATCGCCATGGTGTCCCAAGACTCATCGCAAGGCTTGCAGGTGTTTGGCTGCTCAGCACCCTGCCACTGGGGAGTCAGACTAGGTGGGCTGCCGTATTGTAGCACTGGTGGCGCTAGTTAAAGAGCGCTTTGGTTCGTACTTCTCCCTTTTCCTTCTACTCTTTTTTTTTTTTTTTGTGGGTTAGTTGGGGTTTTTTTGTTGGTTTGTTTTGCTTTGCTTTTTTCATATTGAAGTAGGCTTTTATAGTTTTCTCTTCAGAGAGAAGTAGTAGGTATCAATTCTGGGTGTCCAGTCTGCTGCAGAGCCTTCTAAATTTTCTGAGAAATGTGTTAATTAAACATTACCCATCTAAAAGAATGCAGCTCTTATATAATAGAGAGTAAGCAATATGATTTTTTTTGAAGTCTTTAGAAAGATTTAGCTTTGAAAACAGAAAATCATCTGCTAACAGTGTATCTAATGGGTTTTTTTAATCTTTTTTTTATCAACAGCTAGATATGATTATGTTTGTGGTTGTTGGTGCTTTTTCTTTTGCTACCGTTACAGTTAAATACAGTAAATGAGTGAGAACCAGTTTGTTTAGCATCCAGTAAAGTCTGGTAACTCTTCTCTTTTCCAAGTAATTAACACAGCACTTGTTGATACCAAATGTTGCTATGAGTGGATGTTATGAAAAAGGGTATTAAAGCTGCAGCGGAGGTTGGAGGTGATACAGGCCATCATGTAATCAGTAGAAATTGGTTCCTCAAAGCTGTTACTTTTTTACTTTTTTTTTTTTTTTTCCTCTTCTGGCTTGCTGAGAGGACTTTCCAAATTTTGTGTGGTTGCTTTAATGTCAGAGCCTGTATAGCAGGCTGAAATAATGGAAACGTGCATACCCTGCCAGAATTAAAGTTTTGGCTTAGTTCAGACATTAAGTTTGGACTGAAGGACTCTTTGAAAGTGTTTTCTTTGTATGGCCTGTGCTGTTCTCAGTCAGCAGAGTACCTGATGGGTTCCTCAGAATAGCTGCCCCCTCAACATCTGCACATTGAGCTCTTCTTTTATTTTTTTAAAGTCCTGGGGGATTTCTTTATGAAATTTGATTTAGTTTCAGATATGTTCAGTTATAGCTTCCCAAATTCTAACGTATGAATACAAGCAGAATTACTTACAGTTGTTCCTTATGATAATTCCTTAAAGTCATTGTGGAAAACATGACATATCCCCAGAGTTTTCTTGATGATTACCAGGCTGTTATATTAAAAATAAAATATAAAAATAAGTTACAAAGCCTCCTACTCAAAAGTTGTAGATATCTGGAACTTTTGTTAGATTTCAGCCCCCAGTGCCCTTCTGGTCTGTTCCAGTTTCTGGAAGTATTTTTAGGTGTTTGGAAGCAAATGATAAAGTGCATTCTGTTATTAGCAGTGAGTTAATTTGGTGGTTTTCGATTGTGTTAATTTCAGAGAATCTATATATACTCACAGCTGGTACAGAGTGTTCTTATTGTGAAGTGTGTCTGTACACAGTGTGGAATTAAACTAGAAAGGCAAAGTGTTTGGGTTAGTTTCCCTATATCCTGTTCACTGTAAACTTTATGAGCTTGTTGCTATTTCAGTTGCTGTTAGAACTTTGATAACTTCACTGAGCATGATTCATGGAAAGGTCGTAGCTGATAAGTGCAGTCTTGCTGCTTTGACAGCCTGTTACGTGATAGTACTGAGCATTTGTAAATACTTTCAAAATTAAGTAGTACAGGATTAGTTTTGTGGGATTTTAATTCCTTCAGGTATGGTTTAATTCTGGATTTGTGCATATTCACACCTCTCCCACATGAGTGTTGCACCCTACTTTGAGCTGCCACAGTCTATGACGACTTTCTGCTGCAAATTTTAAACTGGCTTCAAATTAGTACTCCTAACTCCGTTTTTTTCCCCTTGTCTTGGAACTGCATTAATGTATCAACTCCAACCCTGCCAGCATTCAGGTGGCAGCAGCAGTGGCATGTCCAGACATAAGCAGAGCCAGCAGCTTTTTCTGCCCCACTTGTACATGAGAGTTTTGTGTTCAGAAGCCACTTCAAGCTTTTATGACTCACCATGAAGCAACAAATGAATTTGTTTTTCTAGTTTAAGCTAAATTCTCTTGCATTTTCTGTGCCACTGATGAAATGGATAGACTCCTGGCATTTCTTATTTTTGTCCTTAGTTTCTCTTTCTTTTGTCACCTGAAAAATCACATTTACTTTTGTATGTGCAATACTGCTATTTTGGTCCTGAGCTTTTCATACCTTTCTGACTTAGCCTTTGCAGGACTAGGACTTTTTTTTATTATTCTTGCTATATACATATTTCCAGATCTAAGTTACTTTTACAAGCTTGTTTCCCCCCCCCCCCCCCCCCCCCCCCGGATACTTAAACAGAATTGTTGTTTTGCTTCGATTGTTTTACAGCATTTAGTGTAAAAAAATAGAATTATTTATTTCTCTATTTGAAAGTCTAGTTTGGCTTTAGTAACTTGCTATTACTTGATTTTATTAGCATCTTGCTCAACTTGTGATTTCAGTAGTGTTAGTCATCAGTTTTAATTCTCAGGAGAGGCAAACAGGTGTATCTGGTAGGATGAGCAGGAGTGGAAAAGCTTGCTCCTAAATATAACAGGGGAAACTTTGGTAATATCTCTGTGATGATCCATATGGCATTTGACAAACATCTTCAGGCTTTTTTCCCCTGAGGTAAAATCCAACAAAACTCACATGTCAAACCCTGTCTCCAAAGCCTAATTAGCCTGGGATAAGGCAGTCTTTGTAGGCACTGGTCACATTAACTCTATCAGCTTGTAGACATTGTGGCCAGCTCAGCAAGACTGGCCAGAGTGAGATTATATAGTGCAGGTTTCCAGACTCAACCCCACAGGCCCCTTCTGCGTGGATGGGTGTGGGCTGTCAGAGGCCTGTCTTCAGCTTTGTAGCTGATAGTGGTTTGCTGTTTGGGCTGAAATTTTTCACAGCAACTATCTGCTTCAAGGGTTACTGGGGAAGGAAGAGGAAGCAGGCAAAAAGCAGGTGATGTTGGCTTAGGAATGGATCAGCTGTGTGTTCATGCATATAAAACTACTTAGGAAAAAGACAGAAAAAGGAGTGGAAAGTTTGTGCTTACCAGCCGCTCCACAATGAGGGGTTGATCTATTTTAGCCTATTCTAGATATCTATTTTAGCAATGGATTGTCTGGCGTGTGCAGAGTGTGGCTTCTGAAACCTCTGATAATGTGTCTGAATTTGACCCTGACCTGGTCTTGAAATGTGTTCAGTCTTAAGTCTGTTTATTGCGCATGTGAATTTAGTACCTCTTACATTCCTTAAATAGTTGATCTGTACCAAGTATGCTTCATCCCAGGGCTTAGCTGTAATTGCATGTCTGCAGTTGCTTCTTACTGGTGCTGGGTACAGGTACCAAAATGAGAGCAAGACAGCTTTCTTGCAGGCATGTTTATTTGCTTATTTTAATGGGGTTTGTGCTTGATTCTAGTAAATTAGGAGGAGAGTGGGGAAATTCTTGGTATGCAAGTGGATGCAGTGTAGATATCTTGGAGAAGAAAGGGAAGGGATATATAAGTAACAGATAAGAATATAGGTTGACTGCTCCATGGGCAGTGATGACTCTAAAAAAATAAATCTACTGTTTCCACTTATTACTATATTTATGTAAATAATCAAAAAGCACAGATTCTGATAATGCTACAAAGTGGAAGTGGTTGCAGTCCATGATGTTTGCTAAAAAAAAATAAAGCAAGCTAGCAGTGGAGAAAAGTAGTGTGGTTTTAACAATATGTTAAATAAAATTAAATATTTGATTGTGGCCTTTGCTTATCTCTCAGTGATAATTTAGCAGCTTCAACATGTTTTAAGGAGTTTCCTTTTAAGTATAAAAATGAAGATGTTAGGAAGGTGCAAGCTGGCCATAGAAGGCTTGTAACAGTCCGCTTAAACCTGCGTATGTGCTTTTCAGCAGAATCTTCATTGCATGAAACAATTCTGTGAAGTGAAGAGTTTCATTTCCAGTAGTAGAGAAACAATTATGGTTTTATGTGGATAACAATTGTTCTAGGACCTTTTCCTAACCAATTTGTTTCCAAATTCTGATATGCCAAATGAAGTAACAATCATATGAAAAGAGCTGCAAAAATTTCTTCTGATCTGGGGGTTATTTTTTTCCTCAGTATTTCCTTTATCTTTTTTTTCAGCTTCATGTTGAACATGAGTCTTGTTATGATCAGTGAGAATGTAAAGCTGGCTCGTGAATATGCTTTATTGGGAAATTACGATTCTGCGATGGTCTACTACCAGGGAGTTCTTGACCAAATGAATAAGTACCTCTACACTGTCAGAGATACCTATTTGCAGCAGAAATGGCAACAGGTAAATAGTACTTTTCTGTGACATTTTGAGGCAAAAGCATTTAAGTAGCAAAACTTGCCTGTCTTACAGTAAGCAAAAGTATGAAAACACTGTTCTCTGATGAACTCTTTGTCAAGGGTTATGACTGGGCTAGCCACTAAATGGGTGACAAATGTTCTGTTATTAATCCCTCTCCCTTCCTAAAGGGAAGAGGAAAGGACTAAGGGAGAGAGACTTATGAATGGGAAAACTAAATCTACTTTAATGACAAAAAAAAAAAAAATCCCGACCCCTCAGATGACAGAAGTTTCAACTAAGTGTCAGATGGGATCCAGATTCAGGAACTGGATTCTGAAATTCATGGATCATGATTGTAGGCAGAACAGACAGAGCCCTGCTTGGACACCAGCCATTGATGAAGAGGAAGAAGGAAACTTTGACCTTTGCAATCCCTCAGTTTTAAACCAAAAATTATATATACGGAATGGAATACCTCATTGGTCAGTTTATCAGCTGAGGTGCAATCTCTGCACCCCTAACATAATACATGAGATTTAGCAGTGAGCTTACCAATCCTTGCTTCTAACTAGAAACATCAGTATTACCACTCAAAGAAGCAGACACCGTGCAAAAATATGTTCATATCAGAAAGTGCAGTTACTGAGGGGAGGCTAAGCTGAAAAAGTAAAATTGCTGAACAGAATCAGTTCTGTTCTAACTCAAACCAGGACATTCTTATAGGCTTTTTTGTTATTATATAGACTTAAGTCTTTATGACAATGACAAAACAGGCAATGGAACACAGCCCTGGAAAGCCAGTATACTCTGCCTTGTCAGCTTCCTGCTAGTCAGTGCTGCTCTTATGTTGAAGTTTTTTAAGCTGGTGTCATTTTGCTTAATCTTATTTCCCTCTCAATGTTTTATCAGTGTGACATAGATCCTTAATAAAAACTGAATTGTGGCTACTATGTCAATTTATCTTTAACACAAACCATCATTTTTTTTCATTGACCTTCCATCTTAAGTTGTGCTTTTTTTGTCATGCGTGTTTAATATGGAAAATTATCAAAAATCCCTTTGGTGTTAAATCCAAAATCCCTGTGTTTGTTCTTCAAATGTGATAAGGAAGGCAGAAAACCTGTCTTAAAATCCAATGTGCATTATTGTCCATTGAAGTAGAATCAGGTAGCTTGTGGGACCTTATGGAATCCATCCAGCCATTACACGGGCTTGAACAGAGGACTGTTACAAACTTACTTGCCTTTTTCTTTTTTTTTCTTTTCACTTTTTTTTATCAGGTTTGGCAGGAGATAAGTGTGGAAGCTAAGCATGTGAAAGATATAATGAAAACACTAGAGAGTTTTAAACTAGACAGTACTCCATTGAAAGCTTCACAGCAAGAATTACCTGCTCATGATGCAGAGGTCTGGTCTTTGCCAGTACCTGCTGAACGAAGGTAAGAGGAAACCTGCAGACTGAAAATAATGTCTATCAAGGCAAATGTGCATTGACTTCAACATGTTCGTGTGTAATTTTTTTCTAGAACTTAGGTGTGTAATATACCAGCAGCTTGCTACTATTTGCGGTGGAGGAGGCAGCCTACGTCAGAATGTTCTGGAGCTTTTATCTTGTGTTTTTTGGTTTTGTTTTTTTTCCTGACTTAAGATAAACTTGCCATTCTGTGGAAGCCTCTATTCCTGAGTTGGTCTTCTCATCAACTTTAAAATTATTCTGCATGTAGCTGATATGAAAAGGATGAACACATATTATCAGAGTAACAGTAAAACCTGGAAATGTCCCATGTTCAGTTCCTTTTGTGTAGCAAGGCGATTCCCTGATGTCCTTCATGAACTGACCAGTTAGGCTAGCACAAGATGAAGGGGTGGGGTAGGAAGAAGCAACTGCAGCCAAGTCTTACTTCAGAAGTAATTTTGAGTTGTGCTGGGTTCATGTCTGTGAACTCAACACCTTGCAGTGTGGTTTGACAGTGTAACCACTGCTAAAAAGGACGGTCTTACCCTCCACACTGGCCTGACTATTTTTCACTTTTGTCTTTGTTGGCATTGTTAGCTGCTTCAGAATGCTAGACTGGTGAAAATAGACATTGTTATGTGGGGCTAGTGTTTGTGTTTGGCTTTTGTTGTTGGTTTGGTTTTCCTGAGATTAGCTCTCTGAACTGGTTAATTGGAAATTCTAATACATGCCAGTGGTAGCAGGAAGGAGGGAACAGGAATGCATGCAAAGCAGGCATGGGAGTGTGCAATTTGACAGAAAGTGCCGATTAGATCAGCTTAACTGTGCTGTCAAACTGTTCTTTGAGGTTTTGAACTTACAAGCTGTTTCTTGCAGAAGGATAACTTCAGTCTTTTTGGGTACTTTTTTATGTTTTGTTTTAACTGATTTATTTTAAGCCTGTCTTCTGAAAGACATGGGCCTTGTGTGAGGACACAGTTTCTGTTTCTCACGTTTGATGACTTTGGAACGCTGCTAGCCCATTTCATTCAAAACTTCTGGAAGAATAGTCTGGGAAGTAGAGCTTTTCTAATGTTTTGAAACTTTCTAGAGAAGATTTCATGTCTCCAAAAACATGCAAGGCTTGAGAGAACTGTTTCTGTTATCTTGCCAGATGGTGAAGTACTGAGTAGTGGTAGCATGGAAAAGCCACAGTAAAAGCTCGGGCCATGTTGAATTGGGAAAACCGCTATGAATACCTATATGGAAATAAGAGAACTCACAAATTTAGGTGGAAATTTGATGTCTAATCACACTATTCCTCTATATTGAGCTTTAGGGTGGAATTCAGAGGTAGCTAGGTGTGCAGAAACACAACTATAGGTTGGTACTCCACCTGGAGAGTGAAAGGACTTTAATACTTATGGTCTTATCATATTTATGTTGCTCAGTATGCATTTCACCCTGAAGGGGTGTGTACAGTTCTGACAAATTTGCTGCCATGAATCAAAGACAACTTTTGTGAAGGTATTGGATCCTGTTAACTTGAATGATATGTCAAAATGAATCTTCTAGCTCAAGTAAATACTTTCCAAATCAGTGTTCCATTTTCTGTTCTCTAGAGATATCCCTGAACTTAAATTTGACTGATAAATTACTAATTTTGGATTTTTACGAAGGCCCATTCAGAAAGCATATGGAGTATACTCCTTGAAAGTAATGGATTTCTTTGCAGAAGAAATTGAATTAAATAAAAAAGTAAATCCATAATACAGTCATGATACTGATTTATTTATTTGTGCTTCTAAAAGTAGTCTAGTTTCAAACAACTAGAGGCCTCATACATATTTTCTTCCCCAAGAAGTGAAAATGAAGTGAAAATACAACTGTCATTCCCAAACACCTTTAAATTTCTTTGGCTAGGAAAGCAAGAATCGTTGTGACTAAGGAGCAAGTATACTGGGATGGGACTTCTGTTTATTTCTGTTTATTTTTTTGGGGGGTTGGTTGGGGTTTTTTCTGGGGAGGGGGAGTTTGTTTTTTGTTTTTGTTTTGGTTTGGTTTTTTATTCTGTTTTTTTTTTGTTTGTTTCTAAGCTCCATAATGCTAGGATTAATTTTAGTTAGGAAATATGCAAAGCAAAGGACTTGTTAAGCAAAGGATCCCTGAGCTTCTAGCAAAGGGAAAATGAATTTTTAATGACTATCTAAAAATATCTGTCTTGTTTCTGATGTATAAATTTTCTATCTTGAGCAAAATCATTTTTCAGTTTGTAACTACTTGATTTGGCTATGTAGTACTTACCAGTGACTTTATGCTAAGGTTTTTTCATGTGTTACAACTAATTAGAACTTCACCAGGACCCAGAAAACGTCAGTCTGCTCAGTGCAATGATTGCAGAGGTCACAATAATCGTATAAGTGCAGCTGTCAGAGGCCCTCACCGTCCATCCTCTCGAAATCCCAATGATAAAGGGAAGGCAGTCCGCAGCCGGGAGAAAAAGGATCAACAAAATAAAGGAAGAGAGGAAAAGGTAAGCTTGCAAATTAATTGATGAAATTAAGAAACTCAGTCTTACTTTCTTAATATTGAATGGAAGGTCAGACCAGATGATCTCTGGAGGTCCCTTCCAACCCCTACCACTCTGTGAGTCAGTATTATAAAATTAGATAGCTATAAAGTATTTATTTTGTTCAAGTCAGCATGATGATTTGTATTTCACCTTATAAGGTATCTTTGCTTTACTATTATGAATTAATTAGAAAAATCCAAACAAACAAACAACTGGGAGTGAGCTGGTAAATGTGGGCTTGTTTACTGAAACTTGCAAATAGTTGTTTAAAATTATACCACTGAATTACTGAAATAGACCCTGATGGAGCTCATTCAAATGGGGTATGCTTGGTCCTTCAATTGCTTTCACGTATTTTAGACTGAGATTGACTCACCTGTTTGAAGCATTTCAAGACTAAATAAATCTTAAAGAGAGACCTTTACTTATTAGTTTGTTGAGATCTGGTATTAGCTTCAAATTCTTTTCAGTTTAAAACAAACAAAACCCCAACATAGAATTATTTGTCATCTTGTGATCTGTTCTTTGCAGTCAGAGTGCTTTATTTTTTGCTTGTGCTCTGATCTCCAAAAATTTAGCTGATGATCAGAGTAAGAGATCATACTGAAGACACTGAATTAATCAAATATCTATGTAATAGTTTGTTAGTTTCAGCAACCCTGTGTTGTGGCAAGATGTCATGGCCTGTGGGTATAGCATAAACTACAAGGTGGAATTGTTTACTTATGTAAGGTACTACTTTTACTAGGAGCTAAATTACATTGTGTTTGAGTGATAATCCTGTCTGCCTAAGGACATACACGCACACAGATGGGATATGTCTTTTTTCTTTTTTACAGTTCTGTCATCACCAGTGGTTGCTGTTAAGTATATTAAAAAACAACAACAAACAAACAACAAACATGGAGTGTGTCTAGTGCATTTTATTTCATTTCAATTGTGTGGTCTTTGCTGTTTGCACCCTTTGAACTGTCTAGCTTCTTCGTGTCTGCTCTGCTGCAGAGCTGCTTCTATGCTGATCTTCTCCATGTTTCTTTATCAGTTAATTAGCTATTTTTTTACTTCTGTGGTTTTCCAACAGACCACCTTTGTGCATCCTACATATGCTTTGCCTTTTGTCCCATATATATGGTATATTTACGACACCGGATTTGAGATGCTCTAGCTCAGTATGACATTTTCTGATCCAGCCTCATGTGTCATTTTCCCCTGTCCAGCTGTTGTCTCAGTTTTTGATTTCTGTGGGAGAAGAGGTGAGCACTGTTACACTGGGATAGGTGTATGCAGTTTTGATTACCTACATTGATCCTGCAGTGTAGCAGTAATTATGGATGCTTTGTAATTTTCTTGCTGGTTTATGTTGTTACTTTCTAGAAATATGATGCTGCTGTGGACTTGTAAAAATCCACTAGTAGTGTAGCCATTGTTATGTATTTACATTGTTATATCCTTTATATGCAGAACAAATCCACATCTGAGATTTCAGAGCCTGAACCAAAGAAATTTGATAGTACTGGATATGATAAAGACTTAGTAGAAGCCTTGGAAAGAGATATAATTTCTCAGAACCCAAACATTCGATGGTAAGTTTGAATAGTGCTTCCAGTTGTTTGTTTTTTTCCCTTACCAAGTATGACAAGAATGAAGTTTTTTAGCATATGCTTACATACAAATAGTACCTACAGGTTTTCTTCACTCATTAAATAGGCAAGTAAACTTCTTTTGTCATTGAATATTTTTAGAGTATTTTTTTCCTCCCATAGATTCATAGAATCATAAGGTTGGAAGAGACCTTTAAAGATCAGTTAGTCCGATCCCCTATCATGGGCAGGGATGTCTTTCCCTAGATCAGATTGCTCAAACCTGACTATGCAAAGCTTTTCAAACTTTTCTAAGAGTCCTGAAATAATTTTTTGAGGTACTCTTTTGCAAGATGTAAGGTTCTAGTGTCTGCCAGTGTCTCTTCATTTAAAAAAATGTTTTGCTACCCAGGAGCATACCAAGATAAAAAAATGATTAACAAAGAAGTTATGTCAGTATAGGAACCCTTTGAAATCTTGCTGGATGTGATGGGACTGCCAGTATGAAATGTAGCCATGTGTCAGTACCTTTACATAAATGTGTTAAATATTAAACCTTATACAAATATTACTTTGTATTCCAAATATTTCCAAGCTTAGGTGGTTTTATGAGGATTACTTGAGGAAAAATCTCCTGGCAAATGAAGCATGCTTAAAAAAAACCCAAACAAACCCAAATGAAACAACAGAACCCCAAGCTGAACAAACAACTATATGCTTACAACTATCATGTGTTTCAGTTCAGTATGCAAATACATGTTTCAGTTTTTATATTGAATCTTAAATTATAACTTCAGCTTTGAAATTAGTTATATAGATATGTTTTGAAATCTCTGCAAAAGAAGAAAGCGTCATCTGTAACTAGCAGAAGTTTAACCAACTTGCCATGTTCTGCTTATTCTATCTGTGAATAAGAACAGCAATTTCTAGAGAAATAGTTAATGTCTCTCATTGCTTTTGCATCCAACTGGAATCTACTAGCTGTATGTCAGTGTAGTTGTCATAACCTTTTGCCACTAGAACATAAATAAATCCAACTAATTTCCCTGAATTATGAAAGAGCTGTTAACATAACAGTAAGTTTAATTGCATATTGTTTTCAGCTGTGGACTGATTCTTTTCCAGCCTGTCTGAAACTGTCAAATAACTTTCCATTCTTGCCAGGGATGACATTGCTGATTTGGTGGAAGCCAAAAAGTTGCTTAAGGAGGCTGTAGTTTTACCGATGTGGATGCCGGAGTTTTTTAAGGGAATTAGAAGACCGTGGAAGGTATGAAAAAATCTAATAATTTGATCATGTGTAGGATTCTGAGACTGGGTCGTGATGGCACAGGAAATTTCAGGTGTTTTAGAGTTTATTTAAATTCTTTCCACTTTGTAATGACACTATTTACGGTAAAAGTACTAACAAAATAAAGTTGTTATTCAGATAAATACACTCTGTCTTCAGCTATGTTGTTGCAAATAAGCAATAGTAATTAATTGCTTAGCTTTGAATAACTTTTTAAGGAGAAGTTTCTCTATAGCATTTTAATATTTTAGAATTGTTTTGATAATGTGGTTGTCTGTGTTTTGATACTTCTACTAAAAATGGTTCTTCTTCATTTCAATAGGGTGTGCTGATGGTTGGTCCTCCTGGTACTGGAAAGACCCTCCTGGCAAAAGCTGTAGCCACAGAATGCAAGACAACTTTTTTCAATGTTTCTTCTTCCACACTTACCTCAAAATACAGGGGAGAATCTGAGAAACTCGTTCGTCTACTGTTTGAAATGGTGATTGGAGTTTCTGAGCATAGATAGTGAGATAAGTAGAATTGCTTCTGCAACAGTGAAGCCTTGCCATAGTTTAGAATTCATAGCATACATAAACAGCTTTCCAGGCTTCTAACACTTCAGGGCTTTTTGATCCGGACATGTACATTCAAGATCTGGTTATTCCTAAATAGCTTTATAAATACTGAAAAATCAGGTTGTTGCTATTTTCAGGGTTGGCTTGTTACATTAGGCATAGCTCATTATAAGCTGATGAATGCTGTAGAACATACTTTCATGTAAACTGGAGATGGAATTTAATTACTTTCTGGATGGAAAGTTTACTTAGGCTGTGCATGTTTTCTTGTTGTGGGTGGGTTTTTTTGTTCGTTCGTAAAATAAGTGGACTTCCAAACTGTAGTTGGCTTCAGAGCACGTAAAACTTGAAAATGGCTCAGAATACATAGTCTTTTTTTCAGGTGTTACCAAATATACATGCGGTGTTACCTAGGGTGGCCGGTACTGAAGGGGGCAGTAGAGCTGTGATTACAGAAGTCAGAAAAGTCAGAAAATGTCATTTACAATATAGTTTGATCACATTAAATGAGTTGATATCATGCAGTGTCAATCAAAATTGCATGTGCACAGTGCACAGCATCTTAACTGCTGTAGGAAAATAGCTGTTATTATTTGATCTCTCGTTTTCAGAAAGGTTAGAGTTACTTTGCTTTTGACCTGCCTCTTGAACAGGTTCCTTATTTCAGTGCACTAGCTTAATGTTTATCCTAGCTTTGAGTTCTTATTCAAGCATTCTGTGATGACTTCCACACCTATAAATGTTGCTCCAAATGTGTAAAACTGCACTTAGCTTATTAAATATTTGTTTATAGCATGAACAACTACGATACTTTTCCAAAAACTGACGTGCTCAGATACTACTAATGAATGCACATCTGCTCTATAGTTGTATGCAATAGTCAAAGAGGGGGAAGGTTAGGTATTGTTTGATAATTAGGAGCTGATTGATTGGGGTAAACATACCATTATTCAGTTCTGAATATGCTGCTGTTTCTTAAATGTGAATATGCTGCCATTTCAGTTTCTGCTTGATCATTTGCTTTCTTTAGGCTCGATTTTATGCTCCAACAACTATATTTATTGATGAGATAGACTCTATCTGTAGTCGCAGGGGAACGTCAGAGGAGCACGAAGCTAGTCGACGTGTGAAGGCAGAACTGCTAGTTCAAATGGATGGTAAATAACCTGATTGCTGGGCACTACTGGACTGGAGGAAGCTTGTGAGAGGGGAAAAAAAATAGATCAAAACTTCATTCTTCGGAAGAAATTTTTGGAAAACCTTACCTAAAATTGGGGTGAAAAGATACAAGTATACTATTGCAACTGCCAGTGTGGAAGGAAAAAAGATACCAATTATTTAGCAATCATTTAGCATCTGAGTAATGACCTTTTATTACTGACCCAGAATAATTAAGATTCAGTGGAAAATACCTTTTTCTCTTCTTCAGTTCCAAAATCTTGTATTAATTGCCTTTTTTTTTTTTTTCAATCTTTATCTTGATATCTCTCACTTCTCCAAAATCAAGTAAAAAGTGGTTCAAAAGAGCTGTCACCTGTTCCAATTTAAACTTCAAAGGCAATCATTACACTTTAGGGTCTCTTTTTTTTTCTCTTGTAAAGGTACAAATGGAAAATGGAGGCACTGAAGTGTTTGGGAGAGTTGGGTTTTGTTTTTAAAACACCGAGTTCATTACAGCTATTTGGTCAGTATTTCATTAACCTGCAGTGTTTAAAAATAGGTAACACCATGCAAAGCTACTATAAAGGCATCCCTTTTATACGCTGTGGAGCAGGGAGAGGCAAAGGAGTGACTAAGAAGTGCTAATTTCTGGAATAATATGTGATAGAATTCCATGAGTCAGAAGATTTGTGTATTTATTTCTGCTTCTCTGATGTTGATACCCTTTTATGTTTGTCTCTAAATAGTAGCAGAGCTGTAATACTGTTCTCATAACTCAAGTATGTACCTAAACTAATTTTATTAGTAGCAACTGTTTGAAGTCCTTGTAGTTGAGTGTTCATAAAAGGTGTGTCATATGCAGATTTTCAGGCAGACTAGGTACAATGGCTATTCCACAGCCCAATCCTACAAGCAAAAAATAGTAAATGCAAAGAACAGCAAGTTTAATGAAATTAACTTCTTCATACAGCAGCTCTTTCACAGTACTTTAGAGACTGAGGTATTCTCTCTGCCTCTGAGAAGTTGTGATTCAGTCCACCAAATTTAAACATTTCTCTTAGTAGTTTGTAAAAATTCACCTGACATGTGAAACATTTAGCCTGAATTCAGAAGTGAAGCAACTTTGCAGGGGAGTAAATGCTGCTTTCTCATGGCTGTTAGTGAATACTGTTGAGGGGGCGATATGTTTGGGTTTTGGTGTGGTGCTTGGGTTTGTATTTTGGGGGGTTGTTTTTTTTCCTCATGTGTTGTTACAAGATGTTGATGTGAAAATTCAAACATTGTGATGTCAGAAATATAAAAAACTGTTGTAAAACTGTTCCAGCCATGATAGAGGGGAACTTCCCGATCTTTTCACTTGCAGGCTGTTGTGTAGATTAAAAGCTGAGCTCTGTTGTACTTAACAATTCTATTGCATATGGGCTCACTAAACTGCAACAGAGTAGCTTTGTTATTGTATACAGTTATGGATGTTGTTCTCTCTATAGATGAGATTTGACTAAACATACATACGTTTTTACTTTTCTCCAATGTAGGTGTTGGAGGAGCTACCGAAAATGATGATCCTTCCAAGATGGTCATGGTACTTGCTGCTACTAATTTTCCTTGGGATATTGATGAAGCCCTAAGACGGAGACTAGAAAAGAGAATTTACATTCCTTTACCATCAGGTATGAAGATGTGGGGAGAGGGTTGATTTGAAAAGACTAAAATCTAAACTTTATCAATATTCCTTTAGTTTTGATCATCTGATTTAAAAATCCAATTGATACATGTGTGCAAATTAATTTATTAATTCAGGACCAGGTTAAATCTAAATATTGAACATTTACCTTTGCAGCAAGAACTGTCCTTTTTCTTCCCTCTTATCTTTCAGTTTATTATTTGTCTTCCAAAAGCAAATGGTATAGACTCAATTTTCTATTTTCTGATTAGCAAAAGGTAGAGAGGAGCTCCTAAGAATAAATCTGCGAGAGTTGGAACTGGCTGATGATGTTGACCTTGCAAATATAGCTGAGAAAATGGAAGGTTATTCAGGTGCAGACATTACCAATGTGTGCAGGTATGTTAAAAGTACATCATTTGTGTTACTACTGCTACAAACACTTGAGAACTATTCGTAAAGTAACTAACTTACATAATTGAAGTTGTTGGATAAAACCAGACTGTAACTTCTATGTATGGCTAAAAGGTGAAGTACTTCATTAATGTTTACCTACGTTTCCATTTGATATTTTCAAATAATGATGATGATAAAGAGCAGCTGCAACACAGTAATCTAAGCAAGGTATGATTTAGGTAAAATTCAGTGTTCTTTCATATACACCAAATTCCTTGCATGAGGAATATCCACAGGTTGGTAGGTTTTAACTTGTAGAGTTGCAAGTCATTGCATTGAGGTTACACTACTTCAGCAGAACATCTATGTGTATGAGGTGATAGTGGCAGAGGCCAGGACAATTAAAGGGAAAATGTGGCATGTTCTTCCCTCATGACACAGAAAAGGTAAGCTGTATTGTGTGACAGGAGGAGAGCTTTGTACTCAGCACATTGGCTTTAGTGATGAGGCTGACTTGTTTACTTCCAGCTCCTCAATATTGTTTGTATACAGTCCTTTGCAGACATATTCTATAGATTCTTGAAAAAATCAACTAAAAATACATTCTAAACCTTCCCCCAATCTTTCTTTTCTTTCAAAACTTGAAAAGGGGGAAGGAAAGGACTGATTTTTTTAAGAGACTAATAAGATGCTGTTGTCATCTGATAAGCACCTCTGTAACTGCTTTCAGGCTTTGGAGGTAGCACCAAAATGTGTGGCAGTGCAAGGCTTGAGCTCCTGATTGTGCCACTGCCACTGTTGTGGGGCTGTACTTTGAACAGGATAAGAGAACCATTTTGGATTAAAACAACCTCCTCATTACTTTCCTTAAATGCAGATTCATTTCTTGCCTTGATTCCTAATACAGCTCTGCAAACACTTGTCAGCATAGCTGAGAGGACAGTATGCTGTGCTGCAGGGATGAATGCCAAGTAGTCTGTACATAAAACTGCCACCAAAGGCTCTGTCAGCAGAGTTGCTTAAGGCTGAACCAAGAGTTTGAAGCCTCAGTACTATTTCCTGAACCATCCTTACACGGTGTCTGGGAAAATAATGGTATGTTAGTTGCTCTGAATCAGTGTTGTGCAGACTTTGTTTCATTTGTAGGTTTGTGAGATGAATTTGTGGTGTTCTTTTGCTCAGTCTTGGTGTTTGTTGTGCTCTGAAAGGAGTTTGTGGTAATATGTTCATGTTAAATGAACAAGAATTTATTTGGCTTTCTACTTTGTGCACATGAGCTGCAATTTGTCTCCTCTGTTCAGTATGTGTCGTTTTTAATTAATTTTATCCTGGATAGCAGTACACGTGTTAAAGTCAGAATAATTGTAATTTTGTTCAATAAATTTTATATAGGTTTACACACACAGAGGATTACTTTTTGGTTTTTAATCAAAGTCCATTTGTACAAATAATATTTAAAAAAGCCCCTTCAAACAAAAGTAAGCAAGCAAACAAATGCAAAAGCCCACAAAGAAACATAGGAGTCTTTCATTTGTGGCAATTTCCTTAAAGACGACTGAGGTGGCAGCAACCAGGAATAGTAACTGGGGTTTGGATGTCCGTGATTTGAAATTACTAAGTACTCAGATGAGCCTGTGTATTTGCACTTTGTTAATGGTGTTGGGTAAAACAGATCTTAGACATGATCGTTTCATTTACATTCAGAAAAAAAGACACATGGCTGATTCTAAAATGTTTTTGCGTTTTCAGACTCACATTATAAAAGCATAGTAAAATTCAAATTTGTAGACTCTTCAGTAGTCCTTGCTAGTGACACAAGCATAACTTAAGAAAAAAAATTAAGCACTGCAGTTTCCTCAAATTGTACTCCTTTCTTGAAGAATCTGAGGTGAAATCCAAAGTTTGTTGAGCCAAAGTGAAAACCAGTCAGAGATAACAGTACACTTCCTAACAGTTGGCATACTAACTGTGGGAAATTAAGGTGAAAATTTATTTTTAAAATATATGCAGGAAATGGAAGCTGCACATTAGATGTGTGTATGATCTGACTTTGCTTTGAGTGGGTTGTGAAGGTTGAAAGGCTTTTGTAAGGGAACGGACTCTCCTCTGGGTTCCAGTGGGTGGCTTCTTACTTTTTGAATATAGTGTTGCTGCTTCTCTAGGCTTTTGAGAAAGCACTGAGAGTTGATGTTGGAATGACTCACTAAAATGACTCTTCAAAGAGACAGTGGTGGCAGCTGTTACTGAATTTTTTGGGTATGGTGGTTATTTGGGTGGGTGGGTTGGTTTTGTGTGTTTTTGGTTGGTTGGTTGGTTTGGTTTTTGTAAACTGCTTTCTGGAAGCAAACTAGATGCTCCCACACCCCATTGTGTAATGCTGTCTCTTAGTTCACAAATGATAATGTAACAGCAAAGCATGGTGATATTTGATGAACATGCAGCTCACCAAAGCAACTTTATTTTGCTTGTTTTGAAATTCTAATTGTTAACAGTTACTTAGTAAACTCATGATTCTTGTCTGTTATGGTTTCTTTTACCAGGAGGCTGTAGAATGGAAACAGAACATGTTGAAACCAGCTTTCTAAATCTTCCTAGGAAACAATGTATAAGTTTTGGGTTTTTTTTTTCCTCTTTGAATTCTCACCCTTTAATACACTGTTGTGATATTGCCAGGATTATCCTCCTATCTCTTTTACCACTAGACAGAATAAGTAGCAAAATAAGATACAAGCTGCATACCAAAGAATTGTCAGGAACTTTAGTCTTCTCACTGTTACCAGTTTGTCACCTTGCCAGCTCATCACCTCCTGCTATTCCTGTTGAAATCCAAATGCAGTCAAACTTGGTGCAGCAAGCGAAAGACACATTTGTAAAGACAATACAGAAGTTTGAGGAGCTATGGGCTGGACACGTTTTGTAGGCTAATGTTTAGCTGGGCATGTTTAGGTTGGAACTAAGTACTGTTGACCAACCCTCTGTCTTTTGAAGTTGGACCAGGAAACAATTAAAACCAACCAGCCGCTTTGTCTGTATGTCAGAGGAGTGAAGCCATTACTTTGCCTGGTTCCTTTTTAAAACTACCATAAGCAGCAGCTGCATCACAGGCACACAGTGGCATCAGATAAACCAGTCAGTCTTCACCAGTTTTGCCTATGAATAGTAGCTATTCAGCAATCCAGTGAGGGTAAATCCATGTTTGATAGCATGGTATTGTAGGTTGTACAAGCGATTGGAGATCTTCCTTTCTTCACTGTATCTGTTTGAATGCAACAGCCTAACTGGAATGCTGTGTTGAGCCTTTCAAACAACGGAACTCACCATCCTGTATTGAGTAACTGTTGGGTTTTTTTCCATGCTTGGCAGAGATGCATCATTGATGGCTATGAGAAGGCGCATTGAAGGCTTGACACCGGAAGAAATAAGAAATCTTTCCCGAGATGAAATGCACATGCCAACAACGATGGAAGACTTTGAAATAGCTTTGAAGAAAGTTTCTAAATCTGTATCTGCTGCGGACATTGAGAAATATGAGAAGTGGATAGTTGAATTTGGATCTTGCTGAGCTGTCTTATCTTGAAGAAGCCACTTTACATCTTAAAACAGCTTTACAAGTAATAACTAGTGTCAGTGCAATTACTTTTGTAATTTAAGAGCAACAGATGTCTAAATAAATCTTTTTTTTAAAATGCAAATTTTCTCTAGCTCTCTTTGAACTAACTCAAAAGTTACTAATTTTTCTCAGATGTGAAAGATAGCTGCTTTGAGCTTCAAGATTTTAAAATTACCTAATAATCGAACTCTTGCATCAAAAGGTTTACCCTTGAAAAGCGCTATTACAAGACACTTGAATGTTATTGAGGCCAGAAGTTTGAGGAGCTGATCATATTTTGTAGGTTAACATTTAGTTGTGAATGTATAGGTTGGAGCTGTAGGTACTGTTGACCCCTCTCTTTGAAGTGGGATTCCTATTTGTATCAGTAAACATTCAAAACGTTCCAGCCACTTCTGTACATCTAGAGAATTCTACCCTTAGCCTGTTTCTGAGGTATTAATACAACCTGTACAAAAGCTGAGATTTGGAACAGCAACCCTGGGACTGCTAACAGTCAATAGATTCAAGTGAAGTTTAAGCAAAGGGCAAGATCATCACTTCTTTATTAACGAATGTCAAAATACATCCAACCAGTGTAAACTAATTCTGTGCAGCCAGCAGTGATGGTTATAAGATGTAAATTTTCTTTTTACATACTTGACAAGTGGAATGTAGAAGCTGTTTTCTGAGAATGGTTCTACAGGAACCATTTAAGTCATAATTTTAGATTTTGATCAACAGTAGTCATTGTAATTACAACATCTATCATTTCTGTCCATCTATTATTTTGGAAACACTTCTTTCTGCTAGCTCATCTCAGAGCAGCTGGCTGTAGCTTTGCTTACAGCTCAACTTCATGCTTTACCACAAATCAAGTATGTCTAGACTTGTCTCAGATGGCAGATACAAGTACAAAACTTGCTGTGGAATTCCTGTTCATGTGTCTCTTCAGGTGCTGCAAGGCAGATGGGAAGGACAAATGCTAATGAAAAGTTGTAGTCTGAGTAGAAGGCAAATGTTTCCCAAGTACACATTTGTGTAAATACTGTTATCGTGAATATCTTGTTTATCCACTTAAAATTCACCATTATGCAATGAGTGACAGCTGAACATGCTGAAAACGGACTTTAAGCAGTGCTCATGATAAGACATGCTAGTAGGACACCAACGTGCAGACAGTGTTGAGAGCTCCTAAATCCCTAGGTGGACCTGGCATGATGAATCCAGGAATCGGGAAGAAATTCAGGTGAGTATGCCTGTGTGTGCATTTATAGACTTCCCCAAAATGGACAACAAATGTACTTCTTTTTTTTCAAAAGGATAGCCATATATGTGTCAAGAGTTAATAAAAATATGCAGTATTTTGAAGAAGTGGGTACTCTTAATGTTTATTTTTCTGTTTGCTTGTTAAGTGTATGGCTTTTGCAGATTTCTTCTCATAAATCAATTGCAGCAAACCAAAATACCCCTGTCTGTCACCTGAATAAGAAGGGAAACTAGGTAAGCTTTAGTCCTTGGAAGCAGTTCAGTAGGAATAATTAGACCAAAAGTGTGATATAATTTGAGACTTTCTAAAGTAAACCTTGCTTTAACAGCAGTAGTTTTAGTTTAGCTCAACTAGCCATGCTTACTCTAAATGAAGTGAACACCTATGTAATACATGGTAGAGGGGAAAAAGTGGGAGGCAACAAATTCATGGCTCAGGAATTTTTGTTTTGAACCACAGAGCATGATGATATTCCCCCTCCAGTGGAGTTCCTGTATCAAGGCAAGGGCCAGCACTGCTTAACTCTGTAAAGGCAGAGAGACATTCCAAGGGTGCAACAGAACCAGAAAGGCTATGGTGAGAGCCACAGTTCATGAGTAGCTAAGAGATGTTGCCTTTCCTAAAATCTTAATGTCATCCTACAGAGTCAGGGTTTTGGGGTATGTTGAGAGGTGGGGTTTTTCAGGCTTTGTGGGTTTGCCTTTTGTTCTTTTTTTCCCCCCTTTTTTTCTGTTGTTTGAGTTTTTTGTTTGTTTGGGGTTTTTTTTCAGGTGGGGTATGGTGTTTGTTGGGTTTTTTTTAGTGACTCTCCCCCACCTTTTCTTCCTCCCAGCTGGCACCTGTATCTGTGTCAGCTCATGTCTTGGGAAAAGGGGACCTACTATAACTGGCATGCAGGACAGTTGCTCTTTCCCAACTCTGTTAGCTGTTGTAAAAGTTTTTTAATTGGCTTTTGAAATGATTCAGAGTGGTCCCAGCTGAAAGTCATGAGACTTAGAACTTGGGAAAACCATGTGCACTCTACAGCAAAACATAAGTGCTTTAACTTTTTGAGGTTTGATAGCTCCAGCACCATAGCACAGCAATGTTGAACGTCAGTTACTGTGTTCAAAATTTGTACTATTTTTTTCATTTAATTTTGCTAACCTGATGGTAAGATTTCTTTGCTTGTGATTTTTAACTTTGTAGAATGCAGTAAGAAGAGGATTGTTTAGCTTATGGAAATCAGCCAAGTTGTAGAGCAGTACTAGCAGTTTTCAGGCTTAACCACTCACTTATGTTGCAGCTGTTTAGACTTAAATCTCCTTGTTGCTGTACAGGTGCTTGGTTTACAGTTTCATAAGTAGGGATGCAAAGAGCACATGCTGACAACTGCCACATTTCTGTCTGTGATTCAATTCACGCTGTGCTTGTGCAGTAAGAAAGGACTGTTGTGTTTCATGTCCATTCTACTTTTTTTTTTTTTCCCAAAGAAACTAAACCTCAGCCTTGTGCATTAAAGCATTAGTTCTGTGTTAGTGAAGGGGCCAGGGTTATGTTCATAAAGTCACAAGAACGTTAATTTCCACATACAGGGAAGGAGAATTTGTCTACAACTGGTTGAAGACTTGCTCTTGTCTGTGCAGTCACTTTGCCTGTGCTACAGTCTTAGCTGTTCCTCCTTTAGCCAGGGATGACAAGGACCCCCTCTGCCACGTGTTTTTTCACTACATGATGTTCTTAATTGAGATGCTTTTGTAGCTCTAGCATCACCTCTGTCTTACGTGGTTGTTATCATTATGGTGTCTCTCCTGTGGTATGGTCTGGAAAGCACTGCCAGGGGCTCCAGGGATGCAAGTCATTCATTCCAGATCAGCAGAGCAGCTGCTCCACACGTGCCTGAAGCATGCAGCCAGTTGTGACACATCATCCTTACTCAGCTAGGTATTTGGCAGATGTTTGGGATCCTACACTCTAATGACACTAAGCTTGAGGAAGTAAATGCAAAGTACAAACCCAGAAGGCCGTAGAATAAAATTACTTTTAAAAAGTTTCAGCAGTGTCTGTGTTACCTTGGGCTGAGGTATACCACACTGTGCTGCTGGGTGATGTTTTGGTGGGTTCTTTTGAGATTTGTTTGGTTTGTTAATGGAAGCCAGTGTTAGAAATGTTTCTTCTACTACTGTAGTGCTCTTAATTTAGTGAGACAATTGTTCCTGTCTGTGACAGGAACAAGTAAGGACAAGTATCTGAATACCTTATGAGGCCTCATTAAATTTAATCATAATTGATCCTAAAGGTGATCCTAGCATAGTTAAGGATCTTTCTTTTTTCCTAGTCATTCTTTTGACAGTTTTCATAAATAAATATCAAAAAGCTAAGTACCTTGCATCTAACTCATTTGGCAAAGTGCTGGATACAGATGCAGACGTGAATGCAGTCTAATATAAACAATTTAAATGTTTATTTGAAAAATATTACCAGTACAAATCAGGATGGGCAGTCTGGGCCTACTTAGCAACAGTAAGCCAATACTTTTGTAAAATTTTTTTTTTTTGAAACTTCACATGGTACTGCTGTCACAGATACAAAAAGCACATTGTTTACAAGTGCTAACAATTTTTATGAGTGGAAGGGGCCATAAAAGTTTAAAGTGCTTGAAATATAAATCTGCCTTTTTCACTTTTGTTTTGCATATATAAAATGTCGAATTACTTGAGTAAACCAAATGTTTGGTAGAAGTATTTTCCTTGCAAGGCACACTCAACCCTAAAAGACCTGAAACCAGGTTGGGCAGCCTTGTTCAGGCTTGCAGGCACAGCTGATGTCTGTGATACTCCTTCATCCTTTTCTGAAGAATTCTATTGGGAGACTTCAGGATACTCTGAATTTCATCATCTTGCTATTCAGGATAGCCAACTTGGTTTGTCTGTGGGGGTGAAAGCAGTCAGCATCCTGTCTGAAGTGTGGAAAAGTGACTTCACAGAAGTTAAAACCAATGGTAGCCCTCAAGGTGGGAAGCTGTTTTATTTTGAAGCTTCTGAAAAGGCTGCATGTTTATTGAGAGGCACAGGGATATCCGCTTTGGGCTTCGGCCTAAGTGTGCCTTTACCAATTAATCAACTGACTTAGTTTTCTTAGGAGAAAACAACCAAGGTATTAAGATCAAGTGCCAAATTTCAGGTCAACTCAAAATTTGTTTTTAAAAAACAGGAATTCCAAAGTAAACACAGTATTAAGTACATACTTTCTCATTTAAATTATTTTTCCTGTCTGGAAGGTCTGAAGGCAAGCTGATGGTAACTACAGGTACAAAGCTGACTTGATCCAGGAGAAGGATGCCTCTGAAAGGTAAAATTACCATGCATTAGAAAACAATATACAAAACCATTCCACACTCTAAAAATAAAACTTCTCAAATTTAGTTTAAATTGACGCATCAAGTATGTATTACTGTCATAATACCTCTTTTATGAGGCTAGAATGAAAACTTGTTGGAAAGCTGGTTCCAAATTGTGCTAGCTGTGGTTTCAGAGGGTGCTTTCAGTCAGTTTCTGCATCTGAAATATCAGCAGTGTAGGATCTATATGCTCGCTCTCATAGAAACTTAAACCTGTCCGTCAACAAGAGCTACTTTGTCAGGCTCTTGCACCTAATTCTCTAAGACTTACTAAATCTCTAGTTTTACCAGTGTACTGCAGAGTGGCATTAATGACTTGGGATGAGGTCCTGATTCTTACTTGCATCTGTGTCATTCACCAAATGAGACCTTCAACTCGTCCTTAATGGTTTATGATCACGAATTAAACTTTCACCACTTTTCACAGGACCACTTTATACAGGCTGCAAGAAAACTACTGTGTGGGTTTTGGTTTTGTTTTTATTTTTTAAAAAAGGAGAGAACTGCCCTTCCAGTGTTAAAATTTCTTGAAATGCTCTGACAAACCATGCACAAGCTCCATTTTCTCCAATTTGAAGAGAATTTACTGCAAGGTGGTCCCTCTGTACTGACCTCTGCCATGGACAGGTCATCAGACAGCAGAACAGTTTATGGGGATTAGAACTTTTTTCCTAGTGCTTATTTCAAAGTTTCACATCTTTCCTAGTGCTTGTTTCAAAGTTTCACATGTGGCAGTGTTAAACTATTTACTGGTGTGAGTGGTACGAAGCATTTCTTCCTTTTTTCCACTCTGACAAGTTAGTTACAAGAAGTATTCCAATCTGACAGCACACTTTGTGAAATACCCAGGGAACTGTACACACAGTTTCCAAACTTCCTGATCTTCCAACCCTCCATTTTTCTAGCTCTGTCAGAAGGACTAAGGCCACTAGTCGCCCTGGGTGGATGTACAGAAGTCATTTCTCTAGGGGTTAGATCTTCCAGAACTGACTTGGGTTGCTTTTAAAATGTACACACTTTCCTATTCCAGCACTCTATCTATACATATTTCTTAGCTGCAGTTACTAATTCATCTTTCCACCCCTTGTTTTGAAAGCTTGCTTCTCCAAAAAATTACTGGTGTGGCTGGTAACACACCAGTTGAGTGGATAAAGTCATCTGCAGGCGATCAGCTTTATTTATGACCTCCCACCAATGCTGGCACTAATCACTATGGCTTGGAAGCTGCTTATAGAGCTAGCTCATTCTTGGAGAATTCCCATACAAATCTGCAAAGACAAATCTGAGGCCTTTCATAACTACTATACAACCTCCAACACAGTACAAGTATGAAAAGATCTAGAATTCCTAGAATTTTTTAGCTCTAGTTCTACCCTTCCCTTCCTTCTCTAATGGAGCTCTGTTAATGGTTGTCTCACAATGTAGCCCTTAGAAGACTTGATAAAAATTTCTCTGTCTGACAGCCAAGCTAAAGACACTTTGAATGAAAGATTTTCCCACACTCCTCTGAAATGCTTATGCATCAAAAGGTCACTTGGAATAGAAAGTTACTGGCAGCCTTTTCACTGAATTGTTGCCACCGTCTTCCTACAGAATGGGGCTGCTTCTTGAAAGATTTTTTTTTTAACTTAAATGTTTTGCCTTAATCATAGGATTAAAAATAGCAAAAATTACTTACTTGTTTTCACAGGAAGGGAAAATCACCTTTAAGGCTTGTAGAATAAAAGCTGCTCCAACAACTCCAACTACAGTGACTTCCATCAAACTAAAGAAAATAGGTAAAGATCGAAACCAGAATTTGCACAACCCTTTTCTCAAGTCTTCCACCCACTGGCACATCACCTGCAACCAAACAGGTAAAAATTAAAAGGTAGGTTGCAAAATACAGTAAGTGCAGTTTTTGTAGCTGCTGGTGAATCATGTTACATGGTGACAGTTTTACTTCAGTTTATGTATGCTTAAACATACATAAAGGCAGGGTGGAAGTGACTGGTGACTTAGACCTCTTCCTTATACAAAGTTTGGAAGAGGTGATGGTTTGGGTTTCTGGTTGTCCTAGCAGAGCTCCCTTAAAAAAAAGGCTGCTTTGGAAAATAGAAGGACACTTGAACAGAGCAGGTGAAGGGTAAGCTATTCAGCCTAGGCATAGATATGATATCATGGTAGTATACAGCAGGGAAAGGGCCCAGGAGCACCTTCTCTAGCCTAGCTGTAGCTTTCAGCTTACTATTTTTGCCCTTCTGTCTCAACAGTAGGTTATAGTGTTTCTTTCATGCACAGAAGAGGAGGCCATCAAGACCATCGTTATATATCTGGAACTGAAACTTCTCAAGCTGTTACTGTTTTTCTTACAGGGGGTGAGACTACTGGCCCATATCCCAGAGGGGTAAGCACTCAAGCAATCAGGAAAAAATTATGCCATACAAAGCTAAATGGTATTTGAAATTGTTATAAATGCTCAGCGTGGTATAATGTAAATATTACAACTTGCTCTCCTGAAGTATCTGCAAGGTCAGAACACTGGAAGATTTAGAAACCCATTTGATTCCTAATAAAGTAAAAATACCAACCCAAAAATAATTTCTCAATGCTAAGGGGTAATTTAGAAAGTTTTTTTGTAAATCTCCTGGAGCATGTCTGTAAAAGTCTTGGGTTTAGTGGCTGGCTATGGGGATTTCTTAAGACTTCTGTGGAAGTCACAATCAGATTCGCTGCACAACAGAAAATCTCAGTCTTTAACAAATATAAAGCCTCAAAACAGTACTCTGAGAAGTCAGTTGCAGGCTAAGTAGGAATGGCAGTTCTCTCATCTAGAAATGAATTATTACACACTATGTTGCTTTTTTTGGTCAAATTAAAGGACCAAAGACAAAGGCCTAGGAATGTTAATATACTTTCTTAACATCTTTAAATGGATGCATTTGGTCTTTACATGAGGAGAACCCACTACCTAAATCCTAACAATGCTGGGTTTCTTTTATTCTGTAAACATCCACAAAGGAGGAAGATACAGTATTTGTATATGTTTCTGTAGGCAATACTAAAAATGGGGAAGGATGTTTGTTCCCTCAGAGCTGAATGTTATTCAGTATTACAGTTTATCTGCAGTATGTTACTACAACTTTTCCTTCTAGAAGTGTCACCAAACTGTAAGCATTTCATCTCTGGGAAAACAAGGGAAAAATTGTCTTTGAAGTTCTTAGCTTTAAACCAATCTTAAAAGTTATATACTAATAATTAAAACAACCAAACAACCAAACTACCTTGTAAGAAGATGGAGGTTCTATCCTAAGAGGGGTCTCTGGTAACTTCCCAGGTAATGTCTCTTCATCTACTGTAGTTTCTGCTTGCTGGATGAGGTACTGACTAGTAGTTTGCAGTGGATCTTGATTATCTGAAGAAAAGCTATATTTAGTTTTTGCTTTTTATTTGACTTGCTATTCAGGAAAACAAAGACAGGTTGCATTTCTATACTTACAGTACACCTCTTGCACATTTACATAAAGAAGCAGAAGGCTGAGTTTTGGTTGGATTTGGGTTTGGTTTTTTAATTGACTAATGAACTTAGCGAGAAGCAGTGTTTCAGTGTAGCCTTCAGCTGTGCCCTTAGCTGTAAATTTCAGCTGTCTCCAGATCAAAACATGATGAACTAGGTCAAAATATCAATATCCTATGACATCCCCCTGAGAGTTTCTGATTAAACAAAACTGAAATAAGATTCAGACCTCAAATAACTTCTCTTTATTTAAGTTATGCCAAGTTTAAGAACATAAAACTATTTTTTAGTTTGGAAGTAACCCAGACAGGTATTTCCTCTCTAGTTTTCTTTCATTCTGAGGGAAAACTGGAACTTGAGAAAAACTTCCAGCATAGCACTGAGAGCACAATTTATTCCTGTGAGATGCCTGGGCTGCAGATTGACAAGTACCAGGTGCTTCGAAGGAGAAGAGATTTGGAAACAAACAAACAAGATACCTAAATGTAGAAAAGTTGAATTTAGGTGTTAAAAAAAAAAACAAGCAACAAAAAATCATATAAAACACTCCCCTGTTAATGAATAAACTGTTTCACTATGTAAAACAGGAATAATGATGCTTTTTCACCCTTGTAAAGCAATGCATCAACCATGCATAAAAATGTTATGTAACAGCTAAGAGAGATACCTTTTCCTGAGGGGCTGGGAAGTGTGAATAAGATGTCATTGTCTCTTGGGATGGAATACAGCATGCTCTCTTTCAAAGGAACAGTGTAGTTTAAATGTCTAAGTACTCTCATGTCCTTTACTAAAATATCTATTTCTGTTACTTCTTCCTGCTGAACCTACAAGAGATGCAAACACATTGATATTACTAAATTTAAGGTAAGAGCAAAGCAGGCTGGCAGACAAAATGAATGCATCACAGAAAACTCCAACCCACGCACAGGGATGTTTTAACATAAATTTAGTATTCTTTGATTTTACATACCACAGCTCTATAGACTATGCCACGTTAGAACACGTTGAACAGACTCCCTCTCCGTGCAAAAGCATGTGGCAGTCACTCCATGGGCTTTTAACCAAGTCTTGCATAGTTCATTATGATTTGCCTTCATGGAAGCATTTTTAGGGCATGGAAAACCCAAGTACATAGTGAAAGTACACTTGCAAACACTGGAAGTGTTGCTGAAAATAGACTGACACTTCTGCTTTTGCAATAATGTGGCTTTTTTTTCAACAACTGAAGTAACAGTTTTCTTCTTCCTCTTCTACTAGCAATGCACTGGACCCATTTCACTTAAAAATCACTTCATCACTTACAGCGAATGCATTCGGCATAACCCCTATGTCACATAACATCAGTAACTGCATTGTGAGGCCAAGAACTGACAGAAATCCAGAGTGTTTGTGACCATAACTGTAACTGCTGCATAGAAATAGAACCAAGAAAAGAGCAATGCAGCATCTGATACAGTTTCAGTCATGCTTTCAGAGTCATAGGCCAATGGTTTCATTTTGCTTTGAAGATGCACAGAACAATGCACTGAAAGAGATGATCGTTACTCTCAGCTGGTAGCTAATGAGAAAGATTGAATGATTTTGTCTTAAAGGAACAGCTAAGGAAACAGCATTAGCTTTCTGGTTGTTCCTACCAATTCCCTGTGAAAATCTGAAATTGATTTTGCTGTCTAGTTTGAAATCTGAAGTACAACAATGCTGTTGTGTGACAACTGTTGTGCTTCAAACCAGGACACATTAGCCTCCTAAGAGTGGGAAAAGCACCTCCATAGAAAAGCTTCAAACTTCTCAGTGCGATTTTTCATTGACAGAGTAAAATCTTGACATGATGCAGATGCATGTCATACTATAAGCTAAAGCATACAATTAATTGGAGATCAAGGGTATTATTGTCATTCTCCTTATTAAAAAAAAAAAGTGGGGGGGCAGGGGGAATGCGGGCAGCAGAACATAAGCCAGCTTCAAAAGAGCCTGGCCACATGTAAGAGGCAAACATGTACTGAAACAAAAATTTGACACTTCTGCTGCTATATTTCAGCAGCTGTATTTCCTCTGCAGAACCTCTCCAGTTGGAAAAACAACTCTACCTTATAGGTGATTTTGAGAACTCAGTTCTGCACAGTTCAATCTCAGCTAGAATTGTAACCCCTCACATTCACTGGTATTTGTGAAAATACAGTTAGAATTTGGTGGGGTTTTTTTCCTGTTCATCTCAAAATCCATGTTCACTATCGAGATTTATTCAAATTATTTTATTATCTTACATGTTTTCACAACAAGCCCACCTGCTTTCAAGAGCTTGCCTGCTGCAAGTTATTCCCCCTGCTACATGCCAGAAATGCTTTGTTAGCTAGGAATAAACAATGGGGGGAAACCTTAGGACTTGGAACTAGCCCATGCCATTTTACTTATTTTGTACATTAGTTTGTAGATTAAGTATTGCTTGTGAGTCTGACTTCACTTGTATAAATGCATGTGTTGAAAGAGCATGTGACAAAGATATTTTAACAAGCATACAGGAAAGTCATCCAACAATTATTAAAAGAAGAATAGAAACATTAAAAATTGAAGCTGCCTCATGAAACACCCCTGCTGCTGTACACACAACTTAGGTTGGTATTGTCTCCCTCAGTACTGTGCTGGTTAGCACAAATACTTGGTGCTTTAATCACCAGCCAGACATATATAAACCTCTCCTAAATCACAAACAAGCAAAGTGTTTGGATTTTTTTTTTTACCTGTTTTCCATCGATTTCTGTCACTTCTTCCTGAATGACAATCAACTGTAAATCAGAACTGGATGCCAAAGGCCACTCATGAACCATGATGCGAACACTGACGGTTCCCAGACGCTGATCTGGTAAGCTATCCCAGTCTCCATTCTCCACTGTTAACACACAATGTCACAGTTTTCAAAGAGAAACCACCCCAATCAGAAAGCAGTATAAAAGCATGGGGAAAACAGTCACAACTCTGACATAGATACTTTTGCACACTTAGTGTGTGGAAAAGTTGTTACAGCTACTAACATCAAACCAGAGATGCCTGAACAGTTCTACAGAAGTCTGTGTTACGGAATCATAGAATTATGGATTTCTTTAGGCTGGAAGAGATCTTTAAGATCATTGAATCCAATCATTAACCTGACTCTATCAAGTCTCTATCGTGTCATTAAGCACCACATCTATGTGTCTTTTAAATACTTCCAGGGATGATAATTCAACTACTTCCCTGGGCAGCGTGTTCTCCAGTGCCTAACATCCCTTTCATTTAAGAAGTTTTTCCTAATCTCCAACTCAAAACCTCTCCTGGTGCATCCTGAGGCAGTTTCCTTTTATCTTTTCACTTGCTGCTTGGGAGAACAGACCAACGCCTGCCCCACTACATCCTCCTTTCAGGTCCTTACAGAGAGCAACAAGGTCTCCCCTCAGCCTGCTTTCCTCCTGACTAAATAAACCTAGTTCCCTCAGCTACTCCTCACAGGACCTGTTCTTTAGACCAGCTTTGTCTATGTTGATGTCCTTAACACTTCAATAACTGCTGTTATAAGTGACAGTAATCTGGACAACTGGTAAAACAGATGCTATGATTTTTTAATCAGTATATCACCAAATCAAACTTGGAGCAGGTCTCATGCTGTAACACAGTAGACAGCAGCTTGCTGTACTACGCCCACACTGTGGGACCTTGCAAACAATGTTGCATCCCTGCCTTTGAAGTCTGCATTTAAGCACTCTAAGCAGCACTCTTTGGCTTCACTATTGCTGCACTCTTATTTAAGTTGTCCAAAAGAGTTCCTCAGAGTAATGTGACAGCTCAGCCAGCCATCTGTGTAAACACCTTGATTTGCACCACACTCCCTATCTTCTCAATACAAATATGCTCTTTTCCATACACGCTGCATATGCTACTCAAGGTGTGTCTGCTCATATGTTTTCTGACCTCCCTGCTCCGTTTTTATGTGACCAGTAACACCTCACACTCTCATCCTACCCAAAAACTTTCAGCTATTTCAACAAGCTAATATTCCACAAGCACACAGAGAACTGCCTTTCTACCCTTGCTGTTTCTGCCCACACTCAGTATCCTTCTCCCAACTACCATACCTTTGCTACAGGTGATAGCACACTAGAAGTGCAAGAGTGGAGGTGTCAGATCTCTCTAGCATGCAGACAGCAAGGTACATGAACTGAGACTGAACCAGCCCCTGTTTCTAAGCCATTAGTGCTGTGTCACTTGCAATGCTGAGCCTAAGAGGTGACCCAGGGGAAGGCTGGACCAGTGGGTTTTTTTAGGTGCTCAATTACTTTTGTGTTAGGTTTCCTTTCCTCATTAAAGCTATTTTTCTTATTTTAGAACTTTTTTAATTTTTTTTTTGCATACCTTCCCTATAGGGATGAGCCAGGGCTCCAACCTGTTTCATGAATGTTTTCTGACTTACAGCAGCAAGCATACATTAAAGGACCAAAGCTACTAAGATGCCAAGTAGCTGAAACTCCCTGTGGTCCCAACCTTTCATTGTATCAGGCTGCTCAGTCCCCACTACATTCAGATACACTTTCCATTTGTTGGGAACTTCAAGTGCGGATATAGGTGCTAGGCATGATCTGACAAAAGTGCCATGACAATACTGTTCAAGAAATTTGGTCTTTACTCAAGAGCATGCAAATTTGGCTCAAGTTTGGTTTTTCAATACATTCAGGAGTGGCTTTCCCCTTCTGTTAACATGTAACAAGTATCTTGATATTCCCTCAGCATTTTACAAACATGATCTGAATCTGTTTTTGATGATTTAGTAAGTAAATAGTACAAACATTAGTTTACTGGTAACAGAGAAAGGTACTGTGCTAAGGATTCAGATCCAAACACCAAAATAGCAAGTTTAAGGTTCCTAGCTCTCAGGTCAAGTCAGTATTTTTCTCACTGTTTCAGGTTCATGTTTGTAATCACTGCAAGCTATACAACTCTGCTTTGGGAAATTAATAGGAAGTACAGTAGAGTACTCAATATCTCTCAGAATTAGTCAATAAAACAGTGTCTGTTTATCTGGCGTCAACTATCTTGCAGATAAATCACATTTTGCCATGTTTTTCTTCCCTAGGATATTAAAAATAGAAACAATAGGAATGTAACAATCCCAGGAAAAGAGAAGTTAATTAGTGCCCTCCCTCTCCAAAAAAGAAATGGTGTCAAATTTATGACTGAGCATGCTTGGGAAGGAAGGGTTAAGGTCACGGCTCAGAGAAACAATTTAGAAAAAGCATTAGTACTTTTTAAGTAGGTGTCTGATTGTAAGGAGACAATGACCTCAAAAAGCAAGCTAGAAACTGATTGCACCCAATCCATCAAGAGATCATTCTGAATACAACAGAAACTTAAATAAGCATAATGGTCTTTGTTTAATTAATTATACAGTATATTCTGTGTATCTTTAAAAAAAAAAATCACAGTACTATCTGGTCTTTTTAAAAATATAAAAAAGAAGATAAAAATAGCAGTTTCAAGATAAATCAAAGTCATTAACCACTGCTGGATGCTAGCAAAACTGGAATATTTTTGCTATAATATCCTATCTGGCAAAACCTTACTTGTCCAATAGATGCAGAAGTAAGATAATGAAAAGATCTTCCTAACACTAATTCATACATCTGTTATTGAATATCCTTCTGGATATATGCCAACCAACCTAGGGACTCAGCCATTAGCAGGGTGGAGTTGCATCCTTCTGTTTACATTGTCTAGCTTGTAGTGCAAAACATTCTTTTGAAAAGATAGGCAGACTCTGGATTTCATATCAGACCATTTGAATATGAATGCAACTTGAGAACAGGGTAGTAAGATTTTCTTTTTCCCACCCATTTTAGTAGCAAAATTATCCTACCTTTGGAAATTATTTGCTTCTGCAATACTCAGGTTTTCAGAGTATGGGAACATATAGTCTTTGTAAGCTTTAGTTACTAGATAACAGGGAAGCCAAACACCCGAGGGGTGGAGGGCAGGGGAAAAAAGAGCATACTCACATATGACTGTTTGACATGTTATGTGGGCAACCCCGCTTTTCATAGGAAAATCATTTAGATACACCTGTCCATTAACATAGCTGATGTTAAAAACAACCTGAAAGAAAATCAGACAGTGTAAGTATATGGTTCCTGGCTCTATGCTACAGTTGTTCCCAGAGGAACACATTTCATACTGACTGACATCAGTATCCACATGCAGACTTTGTTTCACTGCATATTAATTCACTGAATAAATAGCAAAACTGGACAAACCTGTCCTTTGTGCAACTCTCCATTGGTTTTCAACAGCAGAACATTGACTCTAATTGTTTCCTGGAAAAAAAACAGTGGGAATAGATGTAAGTTTCTGAGGAAACTCATAAGCCACTCCAGGCCACAGGCAGCTTTCACACACTGTCCCAGCAGAATGACAAATGTACAATCTCCAGAGCACATTTCCAGGATTTCTACCCAGCAGACTAAGGAAGGAAGAATATACTTACTTTTTATCATGTAAGGATTTGTTTAAGGTTTTCCTCTTTTTTATTAAAGAGGATTGATGAGAAAGACTGACAGCTGCATCTCCTTATGTATAGATTTGTTATTATTTAATTAAAGGTAATAATAATCAAGCTAACATCTCAGGAGAACTAGTGTCACTTGGATATAATTGAAAAGAAATCTCTCATTTTAGCTGAAAAATAATAGACACTACAAGGTAAAAAATCAGATTCTCTGTAAATCTGTTTTTAAGCACTCCGCTTAGTCTTCAAGGTGAAGTAAAATATAATATATCTTAGCCTATACTAAAGAACACTGTTTTGTCAGTGTCAGCAGTAATCCTGTTTCTTCTCTTTGGTTATCATTCCCAAATTATGCCACATGGGAAACCTACAAATTGATAGCTAATGGGGATTAGTGTCTGTCTTTCAAACCCTGTAATTTATCAACTCACTCATTCTGTCCTCTCATTTTCCCCTTGTTTTGCAGATGGGACCCTAAATCCCCTGGGCCCGCCCTTATGTTATGGTTGGACTTGATGATCTTGGAGGTCTTTTCCAACCTTAACAATTCTATGAGTCTACCTAAAAACCCCAAATGTCTCTTGCACATCGGCAAAAGTAATGATTGCCACACTGCTTTCCTGGGTGACCTCTTCCCTATTTGCCACAGGGGAGCATTAAATTATTCTAATAGCATTTCATTTTCCTCTGGAAAATGTTGCCATACCTTCAGTATCTTCTTTAGCTCTAATGTTGGAGTCATGGTTTTACAACTAACAGCTAAGAAGTGAGCCACGTCCCAGTAAAAAACTGAACTTACTCCAAATTAAAAATAAGAAAATAAAAATCTAAATACATGAAAAGGCTTTTTGTTTGGGTTTTTATGAAACACTAGATTGTCAGACAGAAAATACCTGAAATATACAGAACATAGCACAGCACAGTCCCAGTTCAGGAAGAGAGCTTCTGAAGTGTGACTATAACGTAATAAAGTCCTTAAAACAATGGGTGTTAATCAGTATATGCAGGTAGACAGGACTGCCAAAAACTGAAAACCAACATGCAAATCCAATTCATCAGAAAACTGCTATCATGAGAAGCATGCTTTAAAATCTAGCAGAAATTTTTGGTTGGAAATGACTCGTTACTGATGTTTCAGACACTTTTGTCTAATCGGTGAGAAAACTCTCTGGCCACTGAGACCAAAGAGAAATCTTTTTTCTCCATGCCCATTCCAGGAACCAGGCGTTCAGACTGACTGTTCTTCAACATTTACATCCCAGCTGTTCAAAGTAAATGAAAATTACCAATTTACTTAGACAACTGGAACTCTATGGTTGAAAATATAAACCAGATTAATAATGCAATCATAAGATATAATCTATTCTGCCATCCTGTAATTTCCTCAAACCACTTATTTTCTTCTCTTGTTTTAAGAATTATGTATATTAAAAAATAATTTTTAAAGCTCAACAAACTGCTAGCTTTTTTAGTTCTACCAGTCAGAGCCGTGTGGGTTTTTTTACACTCTCACAGTATCACAGTGTATCAGAGGTTGGAAGGGACCTCAAGAGATCATCAGGTCCAACCCCCCAGGCAGAGCAAGTAGTTTAACAGATTTCCAAAACCTTGCATCTTCACTTCCTGGGTTTTTCTGGTTTCTGGAAATTCAAAGGTCACAAGAGATGGATTTTTCCTGGCAGTCTTAAGAGTCTTTCAGATTTTAAGCCTCAGATGACATCTTTTACACTGAAAGTATTTTGCAACCTTTATTCAACATCTACATAGTGACTCACTGAGATTACAAGAAAAAGGAAACGACTGCTGAAAAAAAGGAAAATCCCCCCTACTTTTAAAAATTCTTATATTCATTGTTTAAATCAAATGCTTTATTTGAAAATGAAAGGCCTAGGACAAGACAGCTATGCTAAACAATTGAACATCAGATGTACAAAGTAAGCAATACACCTGATGATTAATTTTCTTCAAGTCAATTCTGCTGATGTGGTATCCATAAGCACTGTCGTGAATTCTGATACATACTTAAAATTTGCAACTGAAGAGTATACTACATCTTTAAGAAATTAAAATATTTCAGTGGATCACTTCCATGCTGTCAAACTTACAAAAACAGATCACAGCACACAGACAAATAAGAAGCTTAACTGCTTGCTGCCTCTCTCCCACACATCATCCTTCCTCCTCATTTATGCCCGAGACACTGAGCTAATTTAGCTCATTAAAGTAGCAGGAAAATTCCCCCTTCTTGCCAGACTTTTTCCATCAGTTGAACAAGTAAGGAGGAGCTAGACAAGCATGAGAGTCGCAAGAAAGCAACTTGATCTGATGGCCACAGGCTGTTGGACTGGCTCTGCTGTATGGTCTGCCTGCACTTGCAGCACTTCCTTAGGAGATGCCCATCCTCACCACCATCTCAGAAGGTGGTGGTACGTCTTGAATGGCAAAGGCTCATAAAGCTACTCATTAACTTAGAACAATGATTAATACTCCACTACAGCAGCTGCACCATGACCCTTGCAATTTTGTGTCCACATGAAATGGAGAACCCATGTCCTTGCCATTCCCATGACCAGTCTGTTCACATTCATAGAATCATAGCATTGTTAGGGTTGGAAGGGACCTCAAGGATCACCAAGTTCCAACCTCCCTGCCATGGGCAGGGACACCTCATATTAGATCAGGTTGCCCAGAGCCACATCCAGCCTGGCCTTAAAAACCTCCAGGGATGAGGATTCTACCACCTCCCTGGGCAACCTGTTCCAGTGTCTTACCACCCTCATGGTGAAAAAAAATTCCAGTCTGAATCTACCCATTTCTAGGTTTTTTCCATTCCCCCTAGTCCTATCACTACTGACACCCTAAAAAGTCCCTCACCATCTTTGTTGTAGGCCCCCTTAAGATACTGAAAGGTCTCCTCAGAGCCTTCTCTTCTCCAGACTGAACAGCCCCAACTCTTTCAGTCTGTCATAGGAGAGGTGCTCCAGCCCTCTCATCATCCTTGTGGCCCTTCTCTGGACATGTTCCAGCACGTCCAGATCTTTCCTTGTAATAGGGGCTCCAGAACTGAATGCAGTACTCCACGTGGAGTCTCACCAGAGCGGAGTAAGGGGGAGAATCACCTCCCTCGACCTGCTGGCTACCCTTCTCTTGGTGCAGCCCAGGATGTGATTGGCTTTCCGGGCTGCAAGTGCACACCGGTGGCTCATGTTGAGCTTCTCATCCACCAGCACCCCCAAGTCCTTTTCTTCAGGGCTGCTCTCAAGCCAGTCACTGCCCAGCCTGTATTGGTGCTTGGGCTTGGCCCAACCCAGATGCAGGACCTTGCACTTGGTCTTGTTGCACCTCATGATTCAGATCCAACAAATTTTCCTGTTAACTTCCCATATTTTGTACATCCATTCTCCTGAGTTGTCTCATGTTCTTGTTTTGCCTCTTCACTAAGCAGGCTCACAAGACTTGATACCAGCCTCGCTAAGAAATATTTCAAATAGATCTCAAAGTTCTGGTGCTAAAAAAAAAAAAAAATTACTGTTCAATTATTCTTGCTCCAAACATTCCTGAACTGATATAGAATCATCTGAGGGGATGAGCAACTTTTCCAGTCAAATCAACTACATTGATATAATGCCTAGCATTTACTCTTAAAGCTCTCCAGTGAATTCCAAAAAGTGTCACACTCTCCTCAGCTATTTACTCTGGTACTCAGCTACCTTTAAAATTTTGCTAGTGTCAAACCTGGAGCTTCCTTGCAGTAATTTATGATCAAGTCATTTATTACTCTTCATAATATCTTCCCATGGAAAATAAGAGTCCTCCAGCTCTCTCTCCCTAATTTTATGCTAATGCTCTCAGGTAATTTAATCCTTCCTTGGAGGTGAGTTCCTTTGGCTTCCTATTAGTCTTTCCTGCAGTGCCACTCCCAAAACTCAAGAAGTCCTTCTGTGGCCAATCTTACTGACCCTGCACACTCCATACCAAAATCTACATGAGGGCAAGAACCACAGGCTGCATGCCAAACACAATGAAAAGTCGTGCGGGAGGGATAAGGGAAAGGGGAAGGGACTACTGTAAGCAGCTCACAGGAGAGCAGAGCATCATCCCAGCTGACCCACTTTCACCCACACCAGGGAGTGGGTGAGGCACAGCATTCTCCCTGTTAATACAATCCCAGTTGGCACCCCTTTGATATCTGCTCGTAAGTGCTCAAGAGCCTTAAAATGTTCATTCCTACTAAACTGGGAGGCAAATCACTCTGGTACCATGTTTTCATGACAAAATGACAAGCCCTACTTGCTAGAAAGGGTCCAGTGATAGATATCTACCTTTACAATCCTAGGGCTGAAGATTCAGAGACTTAAAAAACATCCTTTAATTTCCACAGAGAAAAACTTATTTTGTGTTACCACAATAAAACTTGTTACTTTTGTGGGAAGGGGGGTGGAGAAGTGGTTGTAGTTTCATCAATACATCTTGTGGCTATGTGCTTTAGTACAAAGAGAAGTAAATAAACCTTCATACTGATTTCCTGTATCAAAAGCACAGTAAGCCAAGTCTGTAATAACAAAGTCACTGAGAGCAAGACCTCAGTCAAGTTCTGGAGAAGCCTGAACTACTAGCGTAAAACTTGTTTCTGTGACTTACATTACGCTTTTCACTATTAACAATATCATGAAAGTCCACATACATTTCAGTCAGTCCTGTAATTTAAAAGGTGCACTTTGAAACAGTCAAGATCAAAGGCCAGCCCCAAAAAAAAATTCAGGTCTCTAGAAATCAGGCTGTGTTTTCAGCTTGCCATTGATACCCCTTTCATCTTTCACAGCACCTTATCCCTTGCTGTGCTGGTGAATGCCTTCATGGAAAACTCTCCAATTTACACTGAAAATGGCCCTATCATTCTTAATGCTGTTATAGGATGTAGATGTCTCTTCGGAGCTTTCCCATGATTTGTTACCACTGTTTTAGTGCTCCGGCAGTAGTATTTAAAATGGTAATGGCTACTGTAAAGAGGACAGCACTTCTGGCAGAAATGTATGTCATTCTGTACAAGGACAGCATCAGCTGTCACCAAAAGTGTGGTGACACAGTGAACTAATAAATTTTTGTGAACTTGGATCTACAGAGATAAGTAGGTAGTGATTATTTTCTAATCCTTTCTATTTCACCATGTGTTGAAACAGAACCCAGGACTGTTAACTTGGGAAGTATAATCGCAGTAGTAACAGAAGAGCAAGATGGGGAAAAGATAGCAGCAAAGAACATAAAGCATCTGTCATAAGGGAATAGTCATTAATTCTTAAAGACTCTCCATACCAATGCCACACAATCCACAAAGCACATTTCACCTAATACTAGCCTTTCGTGAAAAATGCTCCATAAGACAAAGCTATTGGATCTTATCATGCAGGAGCTTCAAACTGATCTGATTACAGAATCACAGAATTTTTTTTTCCCTGGGCAGTGGGTACCCAAGACAGGGTGCACCATGTAGTTTCTCTCAGTACAGGATAAGTCCTACACGACTGCATTAGTCACATTAGTTCTGGCTGCTAGCCTCCAGCCCACTCAAAGCACAGCTGTTCTCTATTGATGTCTTGCAAACAAGGCTCTTTCTGCACTGGAAGGTCTGTGGGAAGCAGAGCAGGCAGCACTAGGAACAGATGGCATAGTGCCTTGCAAGATGGCCAGCTGTACAGAGACTTGAAAGACAGACAATCCCCTCGAAGTTATTACACAGGCACTATTGGGATATCCTGTTTGTGATAGGAAAATATAAAGCCCAATGAAGGCTGCCAAACATATAAGAAATAGACAAAAAACTAATAACTAGTTTCTAGATCCAAAGAGAGATTATGGGGGAAAAGCATGTGAACAGACAAAACAAAACTACCACCCAGACACTTGAGTCCTGGCACTTAGATGGCCAACTGGCTCCAAATAGTGTATTTGCAATCCAGGGCTCTGTGGCCTGTGCTTCCCGTGATTCTTTCATCAGACTTGACACCAAGATATGTTGTAGGATGAATCTTAACTGCAATCAGGCATGACTGAGTTAAGACAATCTTGGTACGAGTTTGAAATAAGTTTGCAGGGTGACAATTAGTCCCTCCCACTTTACAAAATTTTAGTATAAAACCTCCAATAAGGTTTGGTATTATTAAACTGCATGACGATACTTAGGGTAAGAAAATGAAATCCTTAAGTATCTAAAGCTGAACCATCTTTGTTAATATAAAAATCTAACACAATGGTTTTGCTTTACTTTTATTTTCTGAACAAGCACACATATTTCTTCCCTGCCTTATGATGATGCTTAGTACAATACTGCTTAACCTTTCCTTTGCCCTACATATGTTGCTGGAATTAATTGACGTTGCTTTCTCCCTGTTAAATCAACTCAAGCTATGATTATTTGATCATGATTTTTAAAGGCGAATATTTAGTGTTCCTCACTGGGATACGGTTGCACCATACAGCTTTAATCAAATATACATGAAAAGACGATGTCAGGTCTTGTGGGCATAAAGTTCAAAGCATGTGCCAGGCTCTTAAAAGAGAAACCAGCATAAAACGATGAAAGCAACTATGTCACTACTGACAAGTTTCTCCTTTGATTAAACTACATTGCTCTGACTGCCTAAGTGCTCAAATGCTGATGTAATAATTACTTTCTTCCATTGTGAAATAATCCATCCACACAGATGGATTATTGTGGTAGCAAACAAGCTGAAAACAATGTATTCCAGGCAACTAAACCAAAAAAAACCCAAAAGAAGTCTGGTAGACTTCTTGTCTGGTAGACAATTAGAAAGAACACTGCTAAACCTAAATTATCAAGTGGCAGAGTAAGCAAACAACACAGCATTCACATTCAGCCTACTGTGCTTTTAGCCAGCTCCTATCAGCACATTAAAAAAAATACTTTAAAATACAAACCCTAAATCCTGACCTTGCACCAGGAAAACGAGGTACTTTAATGTGAAAATTAGTTGTCTTATTGCATCATACCCTGCCTTTTTAATTTTTTTTTTTAATAAAACAACTTTGTCCAATATTAATCAATCTGTATCCCAGCTTTGTTTAGCAGAATTTCAGGAGGAGAAAGGAAAAAATCAAAACACACATGCTAATGTTTAAAATAAAATAAAAATAAAAGTCTAGATTTCAAACCAGTTTATTTATTGTGAAACAATGCAGACATTCACATTCTGGAACTGAACAAATCTGTTTCAGCCTTACAAAACATTTTTCCAGTGTTTCGAGGCTTTTCCACAGTCTTGTATGGTGCCTGTAACATTGTGGCCATGAGCTTTGAGGGAAACTTTAATACCACACAGAGGAATTGCCAAACGTGAAACTCTCAGTATGGTGCTGCCAGTGGGCTCACAGAATTGTAGATGGCACAGCTGTGGCATCTAGCTAAAGAAAAGGAAAGGAAATAGCATGATTCTGACCCCACCGCCCGCTGTCATCAAGGTCATGGCTTCTGAAGCCAGCTTGTGAGTGTGGCATTACTGCTCTGCCTATTTCCACTGCCTAGGCACTTCTGTTCCTACTAGGCCACCATAAAGCAGCTCATGCTCAAAACCCAGCAATTCTTCTACTCAAACCTTCTCAAGATGCATTGTTCCTTCTACATCAAAAACGAACCTGTATATACAAAAAGAAACAGTGCAGGAGGAAAAGCATTTATTTTTTTAAGTGAGGTTTAAAAAGAAAAAATAGTAAGTTAAAATGTGTATGTTCCCTTTTTAACTCTTAAAGGAGCTTTTTGGCATATATTTATGCCACCACACCAGTATAAATCTAAAAAAGTGCAGATGCTTCCAACTAGCAAAAACTGAGCTGACAGACCACCTCAGCAGTACGGCACAAGTGAACAAACTCAACCCCACAAACAGTATATCTGTGTCCACAAGGCATTACACCCCAGTTACTGAAATATACCAACTGTATTTCTGAGCCTAAGCTGGCTTCCACAGAACCACTATGGTGCCTCTGTGTAATGCTCATTCCTGCTTTCACATCCAAAGATAGCAGGTGCAGATGTACCCCCACATCTTGTACAGCTGCCAGCTCTGATGAACAACTGTAATGCTCTTGAGTTAAGGTTTTGGTGTGAAAGCCTGACAGTTTCCAGGTAGAATGTAAACAATTCCCTTGTCACTTCATGTGTCTTTAGACAAATTCAGGCTAGCACTCCCTTTCTCAGAGGAATGAATTATCTGAGGATTAAGCTCTCTCTGCTCTCTTTAGTACACCTGACTTCAAGCACTCATACACTTTTATAGATGTCTGAAGATAGGGATCCACATTCTGAAATCAGAGCAAAGCAGATCTTCCTTCAAATGCTCACGCAGAGAAGCAGAAACCAGGAAGCAACCCCAGGAATCCTGCTTTGCAATACAGGATGTGCCAGTGCAAAGCCTCTGTCAGGCTTTCTTGGAAACATTTTACTTAAATGAAAACAACTCTGGAGGAAAAAAAAAAGCCATAATAAATTTATTCACGTGACAGCAACTTCACATTTACTAGACACCTGACTACAAAACTCAACATAGCTCTTCTCTCTTTGCAGTCTCACACTTTAGAGTTCATGATTACAATTAGAGAATGTATTTTTCATGATTCAAGTACTGATAGAAGTACCCAGTTCTCTTCTGTAATTCTAGAGGTCAAAGCTCTGCAGTACCACAGCACATTCTTTTTATTCCCACTGAGATGATCTCCTAAGACATAACCAAAAAACCTCCTTCCACTCTTTAAAAAAAATCACATTTAATTTAAAACCAAGATACAGCATAGGTACTGGAACAGACAAAAAAAAAAATGACAGCACGATGCCCTGTAAGATAGCAAATAGATGAAGAATCCTTTTCTTGGATCCATTCAAGAGTACAGAAATCACTAGGAGAAAACATGGACCTAATGCATTGTGTACTTCTATAGCACTGATCTGTCAAGGTGTGGGTAGACAAGCCTAAAGATACAATATAGAATCATACAGTCACAAAGGTTGGAAAAGCCTTCTTAAGACCAAGTCTAACTATCAACCCAACAACACCATGCCCATTAAACCATGCCCTGAAGTGCCATGCCTACACGTTTTTTTAACACCTCCAGGGATGGTGACTCCACCACCTCCGTGAACAGCCTGTTCTAATACAAATACATCTACCTGGATAGAAGTAACTATCACCCTCTCAACCTGTCAGATATTTATCTGCATACCGAATCCTATCTAACTTAATCATTAAAGTGAGGGAACAAATATTACGTGCATGGTATCCGAGTTTGTGGCAGATGCATGGTTTTGTCCTTCTGTACCGTTTCTCTACATTTTAGATTAAAATGGACGCGAGCAGCTGGTCAAGTGCACTGTACGGAGGAGTAGTTGCATATTAGGCTGCCAAGCACTGCAGCTGGGAAAAAGCCCTCATACCCGGGACACCCTGCTTCGGTGCTACCGGCTTCGCCCGCTTTCTCTAGCTGCGCCAGCGGCTCCCGCCGGTGATGCCGCCCGCCCGGCCGTGCCAGCCTGCGGCCGAGGCAATCACGACCGCCCCGCCGCCCCTGCTTGCCAGGAGATGCCCGCGCCGTCGTCCAGCGCCCCGGCAACGTCCTGCTCACCCTTCGGAGGGAGAGGCACGGGACTGGAACTGGCCCCACCGCGCCCCGGCCCCGTCGGTACCTGGCCCAGCTGCAGCGGCGCGGCCGGGCCCAGCAGCGCGGCGGCCAGCGTCAGCAGCAGCAACAGCTCTCGCTGTCCCAGCGCCGTCTCCATCTTGCGACCCGGGAATTAACACAAAGTGAAACATCAACAAGCGGCGGAGGCGGCAGAGGGCTGGGCGGGGCTGGGAGGAAGCGGGGGTGGGAAAGGGCTGCGCCGACCAGCCCCGCGCTGGTCTGTGCCAAATCGCTTCCTTCCTCCCCGCTACAACCGCCGGCCGAGGGTAAAGCACAGCCTTTCGGCCGTTGCACCGGCTTTTCCCCTGGTCCAGGCCACCTTGCCAGCAACCCGCTGAGGGCGGGTGTCGGCTCGGGAATGACCTTTTTTTCGGAAGATGAGCAAAAGTTTAGCGAAAGAAACAGCTACATTTGTATCCTGCTGCGACCGCTGCCGGGAGCGACAGCGGCGGGGCTGGCCCCCTCCCTGCCCCTGCCCCTGCCCGGCCGTGTCCCCGCCCCTGCCCCTGCCCCTGCCCCTGCCCCTGTCCCTGTCCCGCCGCCGCGGGCAGATCCCAAGTTGGGCGCTGCAGAGTAACGAGCGGACACGCGCCTCTCCTACAAATGCCGGTACCGTTAATAGAGGATGACAACCTTCGAAAGCACTTTGCATAATAAGACAATTATCTCCATAGCTAATGTCAGTAATTACTGGTATATATGAGACGGCCAACGTACATTCCTCAAACCAACCTACTTCGCTCACGCCCATAAGACGCTTGCAGTTGTTCACCTGTTGTGTGTGTGTAAAGGATCACCTGCGGGAGTCATTCCAGACTAAGTTTTGAGCATCGCATGGCAAGATAGGTTTCCTGAAAGCAAAGGCAGCGTACTCTAGGGGAGAGCAGAAAGAGTCGTCAGAAAGGAAGAAAGCACATAATAAAGTTTTAAAGAGATGGAGAGAAAATGGAGGGAGACAATCAGCAGTCAAAACCATGAAAGAGAAAGGAAACAACCTGGATCTCCAAGTCCGTGGTGGATACGAAGATAGAAGCACTTTGTTTGTAACAAGAAAGATTGCCTCTATCTGTTAGCAAGAAAAAAAAAAATCTAAAGGTAACAGTGGCAAACATCTTAACAACAGCCAGGGCAAGGCAATGTATTAGATGTCTTGTTGAAGCATTCTGTAGCCTGACTTTATATTGCTCTATGACTTCTACTTGGTTGATAGTGAACAGAAATCATAAAACCCATGGAAAACTAGTATTTTATATGCAGTTTGCATTCACAAGACACTGTCATAAACCTCTGGTACAAGACACAAGGCATTAGAAAATGAGACCTAAGAAAATCGTACATTGTGAAGTGAATTTCATTATGTAAAAATTTTAAATATCTCATCTATAAACACATTTATTCTCAGTAGTTAGTACTGTTTTAAAGATTAGAAAAAATAAAGCTGTTTAACTGTCTTTTCTATGATCAGAAAAATAAGTAATGGAAGAAAGGATAAAAACTCTGATGTCTTAATTTCTACCACCTCTCGTTACCATCACATAGTTTACCTAGTTTCTCTTACACCTGTCCTTAAAATTGGTGTGTGTTTGTTTGTTTTTTTTAATGTGTTGTGTTTGGTAAATTGACATAGGTAAACGATTTGCTCATGGTGCTGCCGCATGAGGCAGAAAACTGCATGGTACATCAGGTCTCCAACAGATGTTTTGAAGAATCTCCTAAGCACATAAGAGTCTTCAGGGATGGAGTTGCCATTACAAAATTATAGTTTGTGTCAGTACTTGTAGTCATTTACATGTGGTGGTGGAAGTTTAAATTACCTAAATCCCTAACTATAAAGTTGTACTCTGTATGTAAATCAGTGGGGGTTACCTCCCAACAGGATGGTTAAATCCTAGATGAGCAAACACAAACTGCAATACTACAGTGTTTTTTGTGTTAGATTTATTATTAAAATGTCTACAAAATGTACCTGAGGCATAATAAATAATGGTATCAGAGTGTATAAATACACAGGGAAGCAAGGACTGCTGAACCACAGAATTTATAAACTGAGCAAAATTTAGGGTGATTTCCCAGACGATCTCAAGGAATTCAGCCAATGAATCGACATGAATGCCAATTCCTTGTCAACTTTCTTTTTGTAAGCTACCTAGTAAACTACCTACAAAGCAATGTTTTCTTTCCATTTTTTGTTTCTGTCATTCTTTCATTTTGCCCCAGTCTTCACACCCCCTTTTCTTCAATCCTATTCTAATTAAAATTGCAAAAGTTGTGCAATAAAAATTCTTTCAGCATAATTTTTTTCCCCAAATTTCAGCACTTTCATTAGTCTAACAGCACAACATATCATAACAGTTTCATTTGATGTAAATCATAAAATTCCCCACAATAATAAAATAACTTGTGATCAGTTTCACAAGTGTTCAGTCCTTGGATGATTCAATAGCTACTCAGTGCTGGGACAGGCTGGGAGCATGAGAGCTTTCTCTTTCAGCTCAGACAGTGGTGAAGATGCCCTGACATTTGTAATTATTAAATGATGTAACATTTTAAAGTATTTTGTACTGAGGTTGACTACTGCTTGAATGTGCCTGATATGCTGTATTTCAGTGGGTTTGTATTAAAAGTGGAAATTATGTTCCTGACTTTTAAAGTGACCATGAACAGTCATTTTGTGAGAACTGTAAATCTCTGTTTTGTTGTTTTCATTAAGCACAAACCTCATGTTGCCTTGACCACCTTCTATCACACTAGTCCTTGCCTGCTGACAGAACATAGGCCAAGATGTTGTGTGTTGTGTGCAGACAGATTGCTTAGTACTTTGGCATCAGGACTTCTTGTTTGATATACTGAGTCATTCTTCTCAAGTCCCATGAGCAGAGGCTGTGAAAGTCAAGATCATGATCTCTGAATCCTTCTAGCTTCACTTAGGAAGAGCTGGATTGGATCATGGTCTTTAATTCCTTCTACCTTGATTTAGGGAGAGTTGGATTGTGTCACTTGATATGATAAGTATCAAGAGAAGGTGGGCTAGGGTGAGAATGCTTGATTTTCCTATTTGAATTGTAAAGAAATCAGAAGTTTGCCAACTGCCAAAAGTTCAATGCACATATGCAGTCATTAAATAAGTCTAAGAAGATTTGAAATAGGATGTGTGCAGGTCATGTGAAGATCTGCATGAAAGGGAGGGGACTGGTTACAGGAGAGGACTGTGCAGAGGGACATGAGTATTGCACATGGGTAACAAGAAGGACTCCGGAAGACCTTATAGTGGCCTTCCAGTACCTGAAGAGTGCCTAGGAGAAATCTGGGGAGGGACTTTTCACGAGAGCTTGTTGTGATAGGATGAGAGGGAATGGATTTAAGCTTGAGGAGGTAGAGTTAGACTAGATATTAGGAAGAAATTCATTACAGTGAGGGTAGTGAGACTCTGAAACAGGTTGCCTAGGGAAGTTGTGGATGTCTTCCCCCTGAAGCTGTTCAAGGCCAAGTTGAACAGGGCCTTGAACAACCTGGTTTAGTGAAAGGTTCCTGCCTATGGTAGGGGAGGAGAGGGGAGGTATGGCACTAAATGATCTTTAAAGTCCCTTCTAACACAAACTATTCTATGGTTCTATGATTTTTATTTTGAACCTTCATTATAGGCATGGGTTATTAGAACTCAAAAGCCAATACATAGACTAAGGGAATTATTATTTAATTTATTTAATTACTAAAATTAATCATAAAAGCCTGGCCTATGTTAGTGTTATGCTTTCTTACTAGAGTGCAAATGAAGAGTTCTTAAAGTAGCAAGTCTATAGTTAAACTTCAGTCAGCACACACAAAAAAATGATGCACTGTTTACATCCTGCTTAAAGTTTCAGAGTATTTAATGGGATGTGTGCTATTGTGCTTCTTCTATTGATAAATGCCTTACAGGATGGCTTAAAATAGCCTTGAATCAATTCAGGATTGATGTACAGACTGAGAATAAGCTCACAAAATGAACACAATGCTGCAGAACACACACGATAGCACGATCAGCCTTGAAAACTGGTACACTAAGGAGCAGAGTACAGCTCCCTGCAGTGCAAATTGTGGTCCCAGGACCAGCACACTGTCTTCCCTGCTTGACTATTTATAAAGCTGCTGTTATATAATGCACGGATCTGATACTACTTTCATTGCCACCTAAAGAGGAGATCCTGCACTTACATGCACCTGTGTACTCCCAGTTGTGTATTCCTATTTTTCTGCTTCACTGGTTCCATTTTACTGCATGGCAAATCAGTTCAGTTCACTAATCTGGCAGAAAGCAAAATGAGCAATAATAAAAAAAATCGATTTCCAACAGATTAGTAACTTGAATTAACTCACTGTGTGATGGGCACCAAAGCATGATCTAGAAAGAGGTGACATGGAAGCTCTTTGCACAGAGGAGCAGAATCCCTCGTTTGAAGGCAAGGAACCTTAGCATTATTTCAGCTGTAACACATAAGCCCAACATAGTATTGCATCTACCGGAAAAGAATACATTCTGTTTACTTGGTGTCACACACAGTACTACATGTTTTGTTGTGACAGTTAATACTAAAAAATATTTGAACTCTTAATTACTTTATAACCCTCTAACTAATAACTACGTAGAATAAGCACACGCATCTCTCCGTAAGCATCATGCTCAAAAGCTGCGTGATCAGCCTCAGGAGGAGTTCTTTGTCAGAGGAGCTTGGTCCCGGGGGTGTGTTACCGAAAACTGTAACCAGGAAAATTCTCCAAACTTTTTTTCAGAAAGTCAGCATTGCTTTATTACAAAGTTGCGCAAGTTTGCGCGCAAGGGGCAATCCCCACAAAGCACGCACAGCAGTTGAACGTCGCGGCCGATATGTACACAGTTCAATCTACCAGCTAAGCCTTATGTCAACACCTACCGATTATCCATTGGTCAGTCTCTTACTCGCTTCCCGTTAAAGGTCCAGAGTCTCTTAAATTCACTACGCATGGTTGTAGGGTGTGGGGTTTAGCATTATAATGAGGCCAGATTAATCTAGGACGCTATTTTCGAGCCAAAAGTTGACTACGTTATTTAGTAGGACTTTTTACATATTTGTCTAGGATGCTTCAACTCTCGAGGACGTCCCGATTAAAAGTCCCTCTCTTCGTTGTTGCAGTATGTTGTCTAAAAGAACAGTTTAATCCTGAACATGCACGCTGCTTTGGTAACAGGGTGGCCGATCCTCCAGTTTTCCCTCATTTCCCCCCACCCCCTTCAGGAAGAAGCCTGTCCCGCTGCCTCCCGCCTTGTCCCCGCTGGCATGGAGAGATGTGTTGCTGCAGCCGCGCCCTATTTTCCAGTAGCCTGAGGGCTGGTGGGGAAAGGGGAAGCGGGAGCCCTTGCTGTGCTCGGTGTGCTTCACGCCGGCAAGAGTGCAGCATGGAGCGGGGCAGCTTTCGAGGGCTGGCTCGGCCGACTGGCCAGGCCGAAGCCCTTACGGGAGCACGCAACCCGAGAAAAGGCGGTGTTTGGAGCGGGAATGTCTCCCTGCACCTCCAGGGCGCGGACAAGAGTCCCTGAACAACCCTCTCTCCCTCCCCACAGCTCGCTGCCTGCCAGCGGCCGGTAGGGCCGAGCTGCCTCGGCGCCAGCTCCTCCTCCACGCCGGCAGAGGGCGGTGCAGCGACGTCAGGCCGCGCCGCCGTGCGGAGGAGGCTGTCCGCCATGGCCGTGCTGCTGGAGACTACGCTGGGCGACCTGGTGATCGACCTGTACACGGAGGAGCGGCCCCGCGGTAATTGCTGACGCGGGCGCGGCCGGTGGCAGGCGCGGTTTTGCCCCTGGCGCGGGCAGGTGGAAGCCCTGAATAAAGCAGCGGGTGGGCTGGTGGCTCTCGGGTGGCCGGATGGCGCCAGAGCGGTCGGAAAGTGCCGGTTTTGAGCCGCCCGGCCCTGCTCGTGGATGCTGCTGGGGCGCTAGGGGAGGAAACCTACGTCGCTTCCCTGCGGCTCTGGAAGCTGCGAAACTTTCCGAGGTTTTTCTGCCATTCGGGGTGGAAGTTGGGCTCTTCCTTGGCGCTTCCGCTGCCGCAGGCTTTCCTCAGAGCTGCCTGGCGGCACCCCGCCTGCGACCCTTGCAGCGAGCGGGAGCCTTTGCGGGGGCTGTCGCAGCTTAAGGTGTAGATTCCGTCACGGCCTTCTGAGGCAACGGGCTTCAAATGGTGGCTTCGGTCAACAGCTGCCTGCTCCCACCTTCTGCCTCCGTGCGTCACGTCGGGCCTCAGTTCCTGCCGCTAGATCCAGATGAGTGCCAGTCAGCCGACTCCCTGGGATCAGAATCATCGATTTTTGTTGAGAAGCTTTTTTTTTTTTTTTTAATGTGCTTGTATTATAAATGTAACAATTCATTTTAGAAACTGAGCAAATTAATATATTCCAAACGGGAAAGTAACCGGTATTCTTAGATATTTGGAAATTAACTGGTGAGGGGAAAAAAAGTGTATTTCTGTACAAATAGCTGTATTTAGGGCTCTTTGAATCACTAGAGGTGAGCTTTAGGAAGGGAGGGAGGCAATGTTGCCTTTCCTTATAGGTTGTACACTTGTAAGCTTGAGCAGAGTGTGCTACAAAACTGCTCTTCTTCATAGGAAGCTGCCTCCTCCCTGTTACGTCAATACTTACTATATCTGGGATTTTCTTTAGTAAATATTGATATCGTTTATTACAGCTTGTCTGAATTTTCTGAAGCTCTGCAAAGTCAAGTACTACAACTATTGTCTTATTTATAATGTACAGGTGAGTATTCTCAATTCCTTGGTTTCATTTGTTTGTTTTTTGTTTTTCTTTACAAATGTGAAAGCAATGTCTTTTGTGTTTTGGTTTGTGACAGAGAGATTTTATTATACAAACTGGTGACCCCATGGGAACTGGCCGTGGAGGGGAATCCATATTTTGGTGAGTGTTTGTGTTACTTAATTGAGAGAGTAATTGTACAGGATAATAGGGGTTCCAGTTAGATTGTCTTCATCTCTTTTGGGCAGAATTACTGATGGTAAGTAAAAATGTTGATGCATAATCTTCTTTGGCATACCTAAATACTTTTTTAACACCTATACTGCCTTTGGCCATTCTTGTTTGGTTTTGTTTTTGTTTTGTTTTGTTTTTTTCCTGTGGACAGTTTGAATAATGTTGCTAGACCACTGTTGACTTCTGAAAGTCTGCTTTGTATTTAAGCCTCTGAAATACAAAATGTTGAACACATGGTTCTAAGGATCATGCCTTTGCTGATCCTGGAAGCAGTATAGTTGTGCTGAGCAGATGAAGTCTTGCCAGACCCAAGATGTTTCTGCGTATGGGTAGATAATTGGTTTTTGAGGGTCATTGGTATGGCAGATAGTGTGATGGGGAGGGACTTTTCACAAGGGCTTGTGGTGGTAGGACAAGAGGGAATGGATTTAAGATGGATGAGGGTAGATTTAGACTGGATATTAGAAAGAAATTCTTTACAGTAAGGGTGGTGAGACACTGGGACTGGTTGCCTAGGGAAATTGTGGAAGTCTTCTCCCTGAAGGTATTCAAGGCCAGGTTGGAAAGGGTCTTGAGCAACATGGTCCAGTGGAAGGTGTCCCTGGTATGGTGGGGGTGGTGGAACTAAATGATCTTTAGGGTCCCTTCCAACCCAAACCATTCTATGAGAGAGTGGCAGATTCTGTTCTGCTACTAGCATAGGGAATGGCAGATTGGGTTTTTAACCTGTTTATTGCTGCTGAAGTCCATGAAATTGGAGTTTCCATTGTTTCAGGGAAAATACTGAGTTTTTACAGTGTGGGTTGACACTTTTTTGTCAAACATACTTAATAAAATTGTTATTCTCTTCCTTAGAAAAGTGTTATAGACTGCATTTAAAAACGTATGAATACACCTCACCCAAAAAAACCTCTCTGAAATGCCTCAGATTAAAATCTATTGTTCCCTGTAAAAGCAAGTCAGTTAGTTCTTTAAGAATACATGCATGGATGCAGCAGATACCCTGTTTTTATTTGAATGCCAATGTAAATTTTTTTTAACCATTTTAGAGCACTTTTAAGTTGTGATATATTTGTTACATGTATTTTCAGTCAGCTGTATGGCGATCAAGCTAGGTTTTTTGAGGCAGAAAAAGTACCAAGAATTAAGCACAAGAAGAAAGGAACTGTGTCAATGGTGAACAATGGGAATGATCAGCATGGATCACAGGTCAGCATACAATGTTGGAAAGCCTTGGTACATGTCTAAGTGATGAAAGTGGTTATGTACAAGTGTGCTTTAGTAATACAGTATAAATTTACAGGTTTTTTTCCCAGTGCTTTTACAAAACAATTTTTGAAAGTGGTGGTGTTGTGTTTACTGTTCCCTGTTCATGTTTTTGCTGTAGATATATTTAAAGTTCTAATCTCATAGAATTATTTCTAAATTATTATTTCAAATGCACTGTCACTTTTAAATATTAAAATGCCTCACTTGTAATATCAATATGCTTTAATTGTATATAAGTGGTGTTTTTAATAATCAAAACAATTTAAAGAAAGCTATGGTTTTATTCCAGCTAGAGCTTGTAATATGTGGAGTCAGTTTTGATGTTTCCCTGCATTGTATGTGTGAAATTGTATTTTTGAAATTGCCAAAATTTTGAAAATGCAGTTGCTGAATGCAGTTTGATGAGCAGGTGATTTGGCCTTAGCTCACAGCTCAGTGCTGCCCAGCCTTGTTGTTTCTGTCCTTTCCCCTTTATCAGTTGTGACATCTCCCACAACCTTTGCTGATCTTGCCTAAGAAACCTACCTAGCAGTTGACTGCCTGCTCGTCCTCTGCCAGTCTCCTTTTCTGCCAGATTGCTGAGTCAGACCAAGCTCAGGCAGAGGGGCAGTTGTGTGAGAAGCCTCTCTTCATGGCTGTGAGCTATAGGCTGGCTCACCATGTTCTGAGAGCTGATGGAAGAACACTAATGTTCTCCTGCAGAAGTCAAGAAGAGGCTCTTTTTTTTTTTTTTTTTTTTCCCCACTGATTCCAGTGAGAGTTTTATCTCTCCTATGGTAGAACTCAAGCCCTGGATTTTTTTTTTTGTTTACTGTTACTTGTTTTGTATCTTCTTCCATAGTTTCTTATTACTACTGGGGAAAACTTGGATTACCTTGATGGTGTGCATACAGTATTTGGAGAAGTGACAGAAGGCATGGATGTATTGAAGACAATTAATGAAGCCTTTGTAGATAAGGATTTTATCCCGTATCAAGATATCAGGTGTGACTTTTTAACTTCCCTTTTTAAGAAATCCATCATAATTAAACAAATTAATATTTTTTGGAAACTAGATTTAATATGGATATGTGAGGTGACCTGTGCATAGTATCTTAAACACTCTTTTATTCCAATATTGTTGTTAAAATAAGCAGGGAAAAAAAATCAACTGTGTAAGAAAATGTGCAACTACGCTGCCTTTGCAAAAGCATCCATACTAGTGTTTACATGCATACAGTATGTGGGGTTGCAGCTGAGAATCAGGACTGGTTTCTTGTTATGTGGGTAAAGAGAGTTTTATTTGCATGTGGCTTATGTTGGTTTTCATTTTGTTTTCTATAAGGATAAATCATACAGTAATTTTAGATGATCCCTTTGAAGATCCGCCTGGCTTGTCTGTCCCTGATCGCTCACCAGAGCCAACTAAGGAGCAGCTAGATGTGAGTGTTTGTGACAGCTTCTTGGGGAATCTTAAAGTGGGAAGAAGAGAACGAAAGCCCAGTTCTGTACAGATACAGTGCTTAAGCATTTTTCACATCGTGAGGGGAGAGGTCATCCAAGTTGTATTTGGAAAATGAAAAAGACTTTTTGACAATGGCTTGGTGATAAATAGCTTTTTTCTTCGTTTTTCAGAGTGGCAGAATAGGAGCAGATGAAGAAATTGATGACTTGAAAGGACGGTCTGCAGATGAAATAGAAGAAGTTCAGGCAGAAAAAGAAGCAAAAACTCGTGCCATTCTTCTGGAAATGGTGAACATCTCTTTGTATTTACATATTATATTCAGTCTAGGAGAATGAGCACTATTGATCTTGGAGCTGATTATCTGATGGTCTTGTCATGTCTCAGAATCTGTGCTATTGAATGTCTATGGTACAATGAAAGGATGGAGCATGAGCACTGGAGGCAATTTTCTGATGAAACTGGTGATTATTTAATTTTCAAAGTCAGGATTAAAAATGGACCAGTGGAGGCTTTATAAAAACTTACCAGAAATGCAATCAATTAAAAAGCATAACACACATAACATGCTGCTGCGTATCTGTAATCCTGGAAAAGGTGTAGCCTGTGTGGGAAAGAGCTGAGCTGATTTGTGATAACCTTTTCCCAAAAGTCAGGGTTAGCTAAAAAAGGCAAGTGGGGCATTGTGAGTCAGTGCAGTGAGTATTACTGGATAGTATGCAATAGAGACCTATGTTGTGTAAACTGAAGAGATGAAAATAAGTGTGCTTCTAATTTCACTGATGTGAGAAACTCCAGCTATTAGTTCCACTGTTGTTTTGTCAAAACAGTAAACTTCTCTGAGACTATCCTGCTTAAACTCTGTGTTCTCTTTTGTGGAATCTTCTTCTTTCTTTTGTTATTTTGCTTCTTTCTGCAGACAAACTAACGTCTGTTGCCTTTTTGTTAGCATAGTATTTAAAAAGATTAAGTCTTTTGTTCGGGTTTAAAAACAAGTGCTACAATTCAACAGGAGGCAGTGCTGGGGATTTTTGTGTTTTCCTCTGTAATTTAATTTGCTATCAAGTTATCTTAAATGTAAGCTTATGCTAGCTGTTGATAGATCTCAAGGAAAGGTGAGTTTATCTGGGATGCAGAGAAAGAGTGAGGATTGGATCCAGTCCTTTTTTCATTTTCATGAGGGTGTCTCTGAAAGTACACTTTTTGCATTTTAGACTTGTATATTTATGTTAGGTACATGGAAAGCAAGGTAGAAAGTGTTGTTTTGTTTTTTTTTTTCTTTAGTGAAGGCCCAGTGGTGAAATTGAGTAGGAAAATAGTCTATTAATTTTTGATTTTGTTATACGAATGCATCCAAAATTATTCATAAGCTGTGTTCTCAGTTTGCTTGTGGCAATAAAATGTAGAGAGCTTTAGGCAGAACTGATGAAAGTCTTTTACTGTATGCCACAGGTGGGGGACTTACCGGATGCAGAGATCAAGCCACCAGAAAATGTGCTGTTTGTTTGCAAACTGAATCCTGTGACCACAGATGAAGATCTAGAGATAATATTTTCACGATTTGGTCCCATTAAAAGGTAATTACTGTAAAATACAAAACAAAACCGTTGTTAATACTGAACTTGATTCTTGGTCTCTTTGAATTCAGCTGTTAATTAGTGCTCTAGCATCTCTGGAGATTTATGCTGTGCCTGCATGTGTTTGGATAGAGACCACAACAGTGGTCATAAAAAGTCAGATCTAGCTAGATGATTATCCTGTCCTAGCAGTGCTTTTAAGTGAAAGCCTAGGAACATGTGGGAAGAAGGAAAGCGTATAATACTCTCCCCAGCACCCATCCTGTCCCTTCTTTGAGTAGTTTTTATCTCAGGTGCTACATGAGCTAGGTACAGTCTCTGGGGTTTTTCTTTTCCATGGGAGTATGCATGGTTTGAGATAAAGGTGACAAACATTTCTGGTATCCAGTATAGTCCTTGCTAACAGGTGTTCTTCGTGACTGCTGTCTTTTTCGGGTTTGAACATGGCTTCTAGTCTTTTCAGTTAATTCCTCCTCCTACTGGTGTGCAAGGCATGATGGGCAGTAAAGCCTGCTTTTCTGTACCTCTCCGTCCTATATTCCAAAGTCATCCTTTTCTTGTTAAGAGTGCTAGCCCACATACTCAAGCTTTGTAGAGGAAAATTTCCCTACCTTGTTTCCATTTTCTCAGCCTTTTATTTTATTTTCATCTCAGTATAACAGAACAGGCTGCCTGGGAGGGGGGTTGTGGCATCTCCCTCTCTGGAGATACTCAAAACCTGTCTGGATGTGTTCCTGTGTGATCTGCTCTAGGTGATCCTTCTCTGGCAGGGGAGTTGGACTAGATGATCTTTCGAGGTCCCTTCCAACCCCTAACATTCTGTGATTTTGTGTGATTCTGTGATAACCAGAACTGCACATGGTATTAAAGAAATTACAGATCTGCAGTGGCACAGTGATATTCTCTGCTTGACTATCAAATCCTTTTTACAATGCACAGTTAGGGTTTTACACCCCCATGGTCTTCTTGTTGCGTTTATCTGTGTTGAACATCATTTGCTGTCTTCTTCTTCAGGTATCTAAAACCTTTCTACATTTTTTTTCAATCTTTTTGGGTTTTTTGGCCACTTCTAACAATCCGGTATCATCACCAAACTCAACTGGTGACCACTTTACTATCTCCATGAGAAATGACTCTTTGCTCCTGCCCGGTCTTTCACATGTTTATCATGCAAACATGTTTCTTATGCCATTGCAGCTTCATTTCCCCAAAACCCTTTTGTGCAGGATTTTGTTAGAATTTCCAGAGAGATTTCAAAAGACTTCATCAAACAGATCATCATCACACATATGCCTATTGACTTTCAGAGAACTTTGATTTGGTTTATTCAAGTGGTCCTGAGTAAGTCCTGTTTATTCAGATGCATGCTAACTCTGTTCTGTGGTGTGTTTTTACAAACACTATGTGCAGTGCCCTCATAGAGGCCTGCAGATTCCCACATCCTTCCTTAGACTGTTGTATGTGAGCGTAACTGCCATTGTTTGCCACTCTTACAACTCTAGCGTGATTTTTGGATGTCTTAGGAATTTCTTCTATGCATATATGTAGGGTTTTTTTAATGTTACTTTGCTCAGTACCTCTTTTACAGTCCTTCCACTTTCAGGTACATTCTGTGAATCATCTGTGAAGGGAGAGTTCTGGCACAAGACTCTCCTACCTCCTTCCTCTCTGATGGCTGCTGCCAGGAATTCGTACAGCTTGTCAGAACAGCTCCTCTTTTGGTTTTGTTCTGATGGAGGTTTTTTGTTGTATGGGGTTTTTTGGGTCTTGATCATGTTTTTGGATTGTGTACCCTAACTGTGATTTGTCACTTCCTCAGTGCACTTAGGAGAGGTCCCACCTTATCAAATTTCACCTTAATACCACATTTCCTGCCCTTGTGGCCTGTCTGACCTTCTTCAACATTGTGTAGTCAGGATTCTTGTGTTGTATACAAGAGTTTGGTAATACTGATGCACTGCTGTATTGTTGCTGTTTTGTACTGATTTGGTATTTTAGACTTCTTATTTTTGCCCAGTAAACTGCCTGAGAAGAAGATGGCTGATAAAGAGAAAAACAGCATGTGAAATTTGTGTTGCATTAGTGAAATACAAGAAATTGATAACAAATGACATTGGAAAATAGATTTTATTTCATTAATCAGAATTCATCCCTAGATCTGTAACTCGTGTTAACCACTTGTGAGTTGTGTAATAGTTACTCAAGTAATGTCATGTGAATTTTTTTTCTGTCAAGACACCCCCACATCAGTAGAAGTCTCAGAATCAAGTGTTGTAAATAACCTTTGTTGTTGTGGTTGGTTTTGGTTGGTTGGTTTGTTTGTTACTCTCCCTTTTTAAACAGTGCTTGCCTATCCTACTTTCTTTGCTACAGCCTCGTTGACATGTTAATTTTATATCAATTTTTTCAGCTGTGAAGTAATTCGAGACTGGAAGACTGGTGAATCACTTTGTTATGCTTTCATTGAGTTTGAAAAGGTATGGTTTTTAGGTACACTGTATGTAGATTTTTGCCTATTAAAGTTCATTTTTGGTATACGTCCATTAAGGAACAACACCAAGATCCCCAAGTGTGGGTTAGCTAACATTTTCTCTTACTGACTTAATTATGTAAGTTGTAGGTCCCATGTGAAGCAGGCTTAATTAAGTCTTTATCAAACCAAGCAATACAAAAACACATTTCTTAGGTTGTCTTGAAACCAGTGAGAGGGGAGCAGGTCCCTTTTTCCTTCCAGAGCATCTTAGGACTTGGAAGGGTTAAAGAAGGGAATACCAGGAGGAAAAGGAGGCTTGCTGCAGTAAGAAGAGGAGTGTGTGTGAGAGAAAGTAGATTGGTGTGTACAGTAGTGTCCTATGTTGTGCTTGTCAGTGATGCTTGCCTTACCGATATGCTGCTCTTACTGCGAGATTGATAGTAACAGTTTTCTTGATGGTGCATAGCTGCTTGTTTGTATCTACTTACCTCTAATCTGTGAAAAAAACCTGTAAGACACTGGAAAAGTGTTCTCATATACTTAATATGAAGCTTTTATGAGTTGTCCTTTTTTTCCTTGTTTTTCTGAATGTATTTTATGTGCCAAACATGTAGCTGGATTGTCACTTTTCTTAAATAGTAGAATGAAGGATTGTAATTTGGAATGCTGACATTTGGACAAAGCATCACTGCTTCTTTTGAAATGGCACCGTGCAAGAACTGCTGTGAACTAGGCTGTTTTAGAAAAAAAAATGTATGCCATTAAGCAGTTGAATTTGTTTGCTGTCTTCTGTGACTATTCCTATGAAATAATCATTGCTTAAAATTTTCTGGATACATAACATCAGGAGGAGGACTGTGAGAAGGCTTACTTCAAAATGGACAATGTGCTGATAGATGACAGACGGATACATGTGGATTTTAGCCAGTCTGTTGCAAAGATTAAGTGGAAGGGAAAAGGTAGGTATGCTATCCATTCTTTGACCCTTACAATGTAATAAGCCATGACTTCTAAACTGTAAATATTATATAAAGAGAAACAATTGTTATAAGTTTAAATCATCCCATCCTCAGGGATATAAATTTTCCCTGGCACTGTAATAAATAGAGCAATACGGTTGCTACCTCTGCTCTTTACTTGTTCCATAAGAAAGAGTAGAAGGGTTTATTACTGTTATATTAACATTACATTGCCATGAATTACCTTCTTATCAGATGTATTTTTGCTATGAAATCATTTGTTCCTCTCAAGCTTTATAAGTGATGTTTTTTTAGTGTTACTTACTAGTAAAGTAATAAGTTGGTACAGTGTTACTTTATAGTTTATTTTCTTCATCTACTGTGTGACAGCTGACTGTATACAAGAAAAAATCAGTATTCAGGCCAGGGATTTCCCCTCTTCAAATCCTGTAGGTCAAGCATATAGCACAGCAGGATGTATGCTATAAAAACTCCATTTCAGATGTTTGATGATGTGTTGGGAGGAAAAAACATGGGAGAGATGGATATAGTGATTATTTGGTTGCTAGCAAAAACACTGGAGAGGAGACTGTGCATTGCAGTGGTGATGTTCCTGTATGTCTTCACCTGGAAATGCAGTCAGCTCTCAACTGTTTGCATAGAACGTGGACTAGGTATGGACCCTATGTAACTGCAACTTGTTCTGCACAGAGCTGAGCTGGCTTTGGATCTATACCATGCTCTGCAGAGCATCCTGTAATAACTGATTAGATGGAAAACTTTTGTTTGAGTAATTTAGGTTTGAATTGTCCTAAATATCGGAAAGGTAACCATATTGTTATCTTGTTGTGCTTGTATGATACCCAAAAAATACCTAGGGGAGGTATTGTCCTTCCATCTTCATACCTGGCCTAGCCGGTTAATGCTGCAGTTTTAAGTATGACCATGAGATGGCAGCACGTTGCTGCAGAATAGTTTTAATCTCCGCACTGGTACTTTCGAGTCAGTGGATGGAAAATGCTCCTATTTAAATCAAGACATGACAATTTTTGTTGTAGTTTTCCATTTGAATTCTTAAGCTATATCTGTCTTCTAGGTTTCCCTTTGTGCAGCCCAGAGCAAAAGTCATTTAATAATGAGAACAGTCTGTGGGTTTTCACGGTTACAGAATTTTACATAGTGTGACATAGGACCTGTAATCAAAGTAGGACTAAACCAATTGGTGAATCATGCTTTGTGATGCTGTTCATGTGTTTTTGCCTCTGGACATGAGTGAGAAGTCCATATGTTGCTTAATGACAACTACAAGGAAGAAAAGGACAGAAAATCGCAACTTGTCCTACTCATTTTTACACTGATAACCAGATATCAGTGTTTTTTTTTCTGGAACTGTATCCTGCTGCACATCTCTGTATGGTTGTGAAAAGCCCTTAAATTCATAGGTGTGGGTTTTGGTTGTTTTTTGTTCTTTTTTTAGCTGGAGTGAATTAAATACATTTTTCTGTGAACAGGTGGGCGTTACAGCAAGGATGATTTCAAAGAATATGAAAAGGAGCGTGACAGACCTTCAAAACTTGCTTTGAAAGAGAAGGTAAAGCCAAAGCAAGAGTATCCTTTTCTGGTCAAAGGTATTTTTTTTAGCTAATTACATTTTTTGAAAGCAGCCTGGGAAAGAATTCTTACTCTTAAAACTTGCCAAACTTTGCTGCTTCGTTTAACCATTTGGTGTTTGAGATGAAATTAAACATTTTGCATTCTTCATCTGACTTAGATGAATCTTGTCACATCAGGATATGCTGTTTAACTTCATACCATGTGCAGGTAAATGATATTCCCAGTCTATAGCCTTGGAATGACATCTGGCATAACAAAGAGTTGTAAGTGGTTTTCAGAGGGGACCTGCTGCATCCAAAACAGGACCATAGCTGTAACTAAATCATGCTCTGTTTCTTTGTGGTGAGCATGAGAGAAAGAAGACCATGCCTTCTTCAGGTATCAACAGGTAGAAAAGAAAGGCTGTCCTGTCTAACAGGACAGAATTCGGTCATTTTAGCACAGCTGATGTTTTTTATCAATGTGTAAGATCCTCTTCTGACAGAAGTACATGGTAGACCCTGGTCTGATAAACAAGAATTTGTTTGCTTCGTGAGCTTGTATGTTCTAGTATGTTCTGCTAAGTAACAAATCTGTCCCTAACCAACGCCATCAGTGCCAAGTATGACCTTGTGCTGGATGAGGATGTAGAAAAGTCTCAAACAAGTCAGTCACACTCGGCTAAAAAGCAAAAGAAGAAAAAGCACCACCACTCTGAAGATGAAGAAGATGACAAGAGGACAAAAAAATCTAAGGTACACACCTCTTAATGCATTAAATTTATACCTGTGTGTTGCTATCCTAGTAAGGGAAACCAAGGAAGAAAGGTCAGGTATTGATCTGAGGACATGACATGCACAGTCCCAGAGAACACAGCAGTAGTTAACATACAGAAGGCTGATGTTAGTGCCTGATAATGAAAGGGGCTTTCCAAATCTTCCTTCATTTTTGAAGCTTGACACATCTGAAAGACTTTTTGCCAAAACATCCTGAAGAGGTGATGTAGCCTCTTACAAAGTAGTAGGAGGTCTTCAGCACTTTGAACCTGTTGTTCACATACTGCCTCTCATAAACTAGTAGTTGATCATATTTCATGAATGCAAACTATTTCTTGGTTTCTTGCCAGGCCAGCATGTGCTGGCTTTTCCCTGTACGGAATCAGAAACACAGGCTCTTTGCATTATCTTTTTTAAACTTTCCTTAATTGTTTTGGAAGTGGTTGTGTAAAATCTGTATGCAGGTTTGCTTGTATCTGTATTGTGTGAGCACAGTGCTGTAAAATTTGGGCTGTGGAGGAGATAATTTGAAGACAGTAGTTCTGTCATTCATCAGTTCCACTGCAGCCTGTCAAATCAACCTTTTCCTATTTCTATGAACTCGGGACAGTCAAAATATTGATGTTTCAGGGAAGCAGTGTCTGCATGAGTGGAAGGTCATGTGAGCATTAAGGAGAATTGAGCTGAGGTGAAGAATAAAAAATTACCAAACCCCAGTATTTTAACAAAGCAAGCATTCAATGAGAAGAAAGCTGTCTTACAGCAACTTTGCAGAAAGTAGTAAGGTCCTGGCCACAGTAATTAAAACCATGGTCCTGGCATGAGTTTTGCTGTCCATTGCATCACTTCTTGCTGTGAAGGTAGAAGAACTTTTCTTAGGCACATTAGCAATTAGATTTTTTCAGTGTCACCAGTAAGCCCTACTGCTCATTTGGGGTACAAGGCTTTTTGTCACTGTTCATATGCTACTTCAGTCAGGATCCTTACTGAAGGGACCTGCTCTTATAATTGAAGTTTCCATTGAAGAGGAAGAAGATGTCTGGACTAAGCTTGATTTAGACTTCTCTATCTCTTTGGCCAATTGATGCTGTTGTTTTAACATTCTTGAAATGGGTGTTTCTGGAAGTAATCTTCGATGGTTCAGAGATTACATGTGTGAAATGGGCTAGTCTGCACTGTCGAGACAGAACATTCTTAAATCATTGAGATGTCTCCACCCCTGCAGGTGGTGTACTGGCAGCGGTAGGCTGTTAACCTGTTACAGTTGTTACAAGGGGTCTGCGGGACACGTAAACATGAAGACAGAGGAATTCCTGGTGCCGTTGCCAGCTTCTGGAAAAGAGTGTTTTCTTGTGCTTGACTCTCTGATCTCTTCTGTGTCTCCGTGTATCTTTTTGTGATTTAGTAGCCTGTTCTGTTCCTGTAGTCTACTGCTGCTGTATTTGAGCATTTTCTTTCCTACTGCTTTCCTCTTTGCTCACCTTTACCCATTTTGGTAAATAGTTTAGCCTTCTCATGCCCAAAATCACAGATAGAATCATAGCATTGTTAGGGTTGGAAGGGACCTCAAGGATCATCTAGTTCCAATCCCCCTGCCATGAGCAAGGACACCTCATACTAGATCAGGCTGCTCAGAGCCACATCCAGCCTGGCCTTAAACACCTCCAGGGATGGGGCTTCTGCCACCTCCCTTGGCAACCTGCTCCAGTGTCTCACCACCCTCACATGGTGAAGAATTTCTTCCTAACATCGAATCTGAATCTACCCATTTCTATTTTTTTTTTCCGTTCCCCCTAGTCCTATCATTATCTGACACCCTAAAAAGTCCCTCCCCAGCTTTCTTGTAGGCACCCTTCAGATACTGGAAGGCCACAATAAGATCTCCTCAGAGCCTTCTCTTCTCCAGACTGAATAACCCCAACTCTCTCAGTCTGTCTTCATAGGACAGGTGGTGCTCCAGCCCTCTGATCATCCTCGTGGCCCTTCTCTGGACGCATTCCAGCATGTCCAGATCCTTCTTGTAATATGGATGCTTACTTCTATTCTCTGCTGGCAAGCAACACAGTTCCCCCTTGGAGCTATGAAAATGAATTTCTGGGAATAATTTTTCTCTGTGACTATACTTGAATATGCTCATAGTGTGTTCTGTATAGTATGTATCTCATTTAGAGAGTCTATAAATGTCTTGGGGACAGCCCTTTCCAGATGAAATCTGCAGGCATCTTAGCTGACAAATCCTGTTTAGCATATAAAAACTGTAATTAATTTTTTTTTTAATAAAGATTTAGGAATTGAGTATAATCTAGGGAATTTACAAAAGAATGGGGAAGGAAGTGTGTTCTTGAGCAGAGTATACTCAAAGTGAACACCAGGCTAGCATAACAGTATGGAAAGTTTTTTGATGAACAGTAGCATTTTTAGTATAGGGAAAAAAAAGGCATTTTCCTATTTTGGGAAATATTAGAATATATTTGAGGTAAGAATTTTAAAACAAGTCAGCAGCTTCTGCAGCTAATTGGCTGAAGACCACAATAGCCATGCTTCATACATAAACTTCCACCCTGAGCACCTAGTGTGACAGATATTTTACTTAATAGAGAACAGGGTCTTATAATGGGAAAACCTCACGAATGAAATTGCAGTTTGTGCTTACACCTCCAGCTATGACTGAAGGGTGTTTATTTTCTGAATAATTTCCATGATGTTGCATCACTTTTCTGTTCTCTTGCTGTTTTAGTTTTCTTTTGTTTTCTTTAGTATTTTTTGACTCATCCTTCTCTTAGTCTGACAGCCGTTTCTTGACTCTTTGGCCACTGTGTCGACGTTTTAAGAGTATATTTTTGAGTCTTATTCCTTTTGACTTGATTCCAGAGGGTCGAAGTGGTAGGGTGTTGTGGCTTTCTTTTAGTAGGTAGCACGATATGTGTCTGGCGTGGGAGGCTGGACTACCCATGTGGCTTTGTGAAAAGATTTGGTAGTATTTTTGAACACAGGTTGTGCTTCTGGTTCAGATCTATATTATGCGTTTCTTCCCTTTGCAATTTTCCCTGGTTTTTGGTTCCTTGGATTTTACTGGTTTATAGGTAACTGGATCTTTGGAGCAGTGTAGCCTGTCCAGTCAATTTTTGTGAGACATAGGGACTTCTTGACTTCCAGGTTTCTGTAGTGTGTGGTTTTGGCAGAGATACTGATTTTTTTTTTTTTTCTGGTTTTAATTTCCTGCTCTTACCCCTTATTGGACACTGTTCTCTTCTTGTTCAGGGTGAAGTTTGATAAAAATCTCACTTCTGAAAAGGCTGTGTCTGTTTGCTTCTTTTAATTAGTGTGCTTAAAGTATGTGGAGATGGCATATTCCACTCTGTGGTCGTGGTATCTCTAGCTGATTTACCTGCAAGTGCTGTGTGGCCAGCCATGAACTTCCAGAGAAGTGTCTTTCCCTCTTTTCATATATCGTTCCTCATGTGTGTTTACCTGCACAGTGCTGGATTAAGAATTGGGTAATTATCAGTTACCCATTGATGGATGAGGGGCTGTGATCCTGGTCTGAGCATCTGGACGTCATCAGTGAGACAGAGCCTGTTTTTAAGTAGGAATCTTTTTTTTTCTTCCTCTTGCAGTGGTAAAACAGTGTGTTTTTGACTTGGATAGGGCATCAAAGATTTTATTGCAAAATACCTTTATTTTTTGTAACTTAGAGTGCTTAAAAAATTGACTTTTTTTCTGTGCCAAATAATCAAAAAAGGTAAAATATTTTTTAAGGGGAATCATAACCCATTTTTTGGGAGAACTAAGATTCGGTTAATTCTAGAGCTAATTAGTTTATTCATAACACTGCATTTTTTTTCTTTACACTGTGTGTAGCTACTGTGTGACAGCGTTTTCATGGCACTTTCAGACTTACCCTGTACACCTGTACCTTACATGGTTCTGTGATGGTCACGCTGCTTAGCTGGCTCCATGCATACTGACTTTTTTTAATCCTTTCAGCAAGTTTCCATTTTCTACGACATCCAGCGTGGGCTGTTTGTCTTTACTTTCAAGGCTTCACCAACCATTTCCCTGCCTTGACTTGGCCCCTAGCCTGTCTCCAGTGTTGGCTTGGTAGATTTTTCAGCTGAGTGCTGATCTGCTTTTCTCCCGTTTCTCTCATGTGCTAGGAGGAATCTTCAGCAACAAGACAAGTGGAAGGGAGCAGTGCACCAAGCCTGCCGTTTGCTTTTCTGGCCAATGTTTTTTGTCTTGTTCCTCTCTACCACCATTGTCTGTCTTCTGACGCTTACTCAGGCCTTGCCACAAAGGGCTTGGAACCTATCCTCTTGCACAGATACATGATGACTGAGGCTTTTGGGTACAACAGTAATGTGGCTGTGTGTGCATCAGTCTGAAGTTGAATGGACAGAGCTCTTGCAAATAGCTGGAAGTGCCATTCCTTTTCGATGGATTCAGATTTTAAAACCTGTACAGAAATAAAGTGTGACAGTACAGAAGCAGAATAAGCATGTGGACACTAGTGAGATTACTGTACCCAGCAGTAGCAGAAATTTTTGATTAGGTAGATAAAAATCAAATTTGTGTTTGTTCATGTGTGTGATCCAGGGGGTTCGTGTTCCTTATTGTAACCCTCCCGTTTCATTACCTGTGTAATTGTGAAGGTGGTGTTTGCTCTGCCTTTATAGAGAAAAGCTCTGCTTGGAGTGCAGTTTTTTCAATATTCTTTTAAATAAATGAAATGTCTTTGTTTTTACATTCAGTTGACTGATTTTTTTCATTACTTCATTATTTCCATATGATTGTACACTTGAAAGGCTTGGATTCTCCATGCTGCCTTTTTGTGTGAACTTCTAGCTTCAAGGAAGCATTTTGTGCGTGGGTAGTTGTTCTCTGTAATTTAACCTAGAATTTAGACCATTAAAGATTATTACAGGCAGGTCTTAAAAAGTGTTGGGCCTCTTCATAGCACCAGAATGCCTGTGGGGCGTGAACCAAAACCTGTGATAGACATACTTGCATTGCTTAGATAGGAGGTCAAAAGTCTAGCTTAGAAGCTTGTGTGATGCTTATGAAGAGTTTGATAATATTCAAGTTGAATCCCTGATACAAGAAATTTTTGCTAAAGTTCCTTAAGAAATACAAGCAGCAGCATGCCTGGCAGTCATGCTTTTTTTTCCAGAAATGCTGATAAAACCTGTAAACTTACTTTCTTCATGTAGTTACAGTGGAGTTCTTTAGTGTGTTACCTTTTTCAAATCATCATGGATCCTGATGGATCCTGAATCTATTTCAGGTACTACCAGCTTTAGGTAAGGAGCCAATCCTGCTTGACTAGTTCTCTTCATGCCTTTGTATATTTTCCCCTTTTGTTTATAAATGCATTTCTGCCCAATTCTTCTGCCAGGATTCTGATCGAAGACATGAAGGAGAACGCTGCAGAGAGAGGGTAAAGAGCGAGAAGAAAGACAGGCATCGGAGTCGCAGCCGGTCTCACGAGAGAGACTACACTTACAGCAAACAAAAAGACAAATACGAAGATGACCTCCGAATAAGAGACTGGGATAGAAAAGCAAACAGAAGCAGAAGTCCTAAGAAATCAAAAGACAAAGAAAGGTCCAAGTACAGATGAAAGATGAGGAAAAGAGAACTAAATTATGTGGGTTTTCCAGTGTTTCCAGAGTTCTCTCAAATGGTTGTGCAGTTACTGGGTAAAAGCAGTTGCCTTTTGTTGACAGCTTGCCCTTAAAATTCTATGAATGCCCAGTTTGAGGAAGCCTTGATTCCAGAAGGGTGGTTTCAATAAAGTATTTCATGTAAGTGAAATGGTTTGAGTGCCTGATAAGGAATGTTGTCTAAAGCTTCTGGGAAGTACAAGGATGCAGTAACAATTGCATAGCCCCTCTCCACTGGGAAGAGATTTGCAGAACATGCCTCCTTTCTACAAGGAGGTAATGTTTACCTTTTAGCACTTCCCAATGCTGTTGTAATGAGGGTGATAGAAGATGTGAGGAGACAGAAATGTACGGTGCATGCTCCTTCCAGAAAGCAAGCAGATACCATTTGTATAGGAATACTTGTAACTCTTACATGCTTCCTCTAAAATCAAGTGCTTAGTCCTGTCAGCTGTTTGCTGGCATCACTGCAGCAGTGGTTAAAGGCACTGAAGTGCTGCAGTGCTACTTGCAAGGGCCACGGAAATGCTGCAGCATACTGAATCAGTTGTATGCACTTGCTTGCTTAATTACACAGATCACTTGGTTGTGTGGCATTGCTGGAGGAGGCCTCTTAAAATGGAGGCTCACTTGATACTTGGCCCATCTGTAGTCCCTGTTAAAGATCCGACCTCTACTGTCTGAGGGATCTGGCTCCTGTGGTGTCAGGGATGTTATGTTGGGTGGGTAAGAAAGAAAATAGTCATTGGCAGAATTGTAGAAAAGCAGAATTCATAAATTGCATTGTATTTGCCAAACCTAGATGGGATTAGTTTTCAGGTTTGTTGCAGAATTAGGTCAGTCAGCTCTTGATCTACAGAGGAATGCAGGTCAAATTATCAGAGGTTGGGTCTTACTGAAAGGCTGTAGGTTCTTGGACTTACTCCTCACCATTTAAACACTGTTAGCCAGTATGCATACAGTTTAAGAGCATGCATGCCCTGTTTCTTTACAGAGGGGACTAGCATTTTGTCCATGCATGTGTGATGGCTCAGAGGCAGACTGCTTTGATGAATAAATTTAACTTTTTTTTTTTTTTGTGGTCATTGTATTTTTTCTGTACTGCTTACTGTAGTGTCTGATTGTAGTATGTAATAAAATGGTATAGCTTGATAGCCCTCATTGGAATGTGATCGGCAGGACAAAGACTAAACCTAAAATTCAAGGCAGCCAAGAAGAGCTGCTGCAAACTACTCTGTCCTGGAGGGCCAGCAGCTGTGCTTCGATCAAGCATTTGGATGGACTGTGTGCAGAAAGTGAAGTTCTGATTAAGGTGCTTCTATCACAGAATCACAGAATGTCAGAGGCTGGAAGGGACCTCGAGAGATCATCTCATCCAACCCCCCTGCCAGAGCAGGATCACCTATACCAGATCACACTGGAACTCACCCAGCCGGGTCTTGAATATCTCCAGAGAGGGAGACTCCACAACCCCTCTGGGCAGCCTGCTCCAGTTTTCCATCACCCTCACAGTGAAATAATTCTTCCTCCTGTTTCCATGGAACTTCATGTGCCTCAACTTCCACCCATTGCCCCTTGTCCTGTCATTGGGCATCACCGAGAACAGCCTGGCACCATCCTCTTGGTACTCACCCTTTATGTATTTATAAACATTAATGAGGTCACCCCTGTTCTCCAAGCTAAAGAGCCCCAGCTCCCTCAGTCTGTCCTCATAAGGAAGACGTTCCACTCCCTTAATTGTTTGTGTGGCTCTGCACTGGAGTTTTTCAAGCAGTTCCCTGTTCTTGAACTGAGGTGCCCAGAACTGGACACAGTATTCCAGATGTGGCCTCACCATGGCAGAGTAGAGGGGAAGGAGAACCTCTCTCAACCCTCCTAATGCACCCTAGAATGTCATTGGCCTTGGCCACAAGAGCATATTGTTGGCTCATGGTCAGCCTTCCATCCACTAAGACCCCCAGGTCCTTTTCCCCTTCACTCCTCTCCCTAGGTCCCTGACCCATAGGTCAGTCCCTAACCTATGCTGATACATGGGGTTGTTCTTTCCCAGATGCAAGATTCTACACTTGCCCTTGTTGAACTTCATTATGTTTCTCCCTACCCAGCTCTCCAGCCTGTCCAACTCCTGCTGAATGGGGAGTCTGGTACTGAAGGAACAAAAGCAGATCTTGAAGCAGGCCAGGACAGGTGCTGAGAATATCCAGAGCCAAGGTGAGCAGAAATACAGAGGGTATTTCGTACAGGAGTGTGCTTTCTAGCAGCATCTACCCTGTCTTTGCTTTGTTAAAGGCTAAGTGTATTTGCCTAAGAAGCTGCCTTTTGCTGAATCTCTCATTTCTAACTTTTGTGTGTTTCAAAGCATGGAACTAGAAGTCCAGGGTTTCCAGAACTGTCTCCTGACAAAAGCTACTGGGCACTTGCAGGGGCCTGAGCCAATCCTTGTGGACTCTGAACAAGAGTGCAGGGCCTTCTGCCCCATAGGACTCTCTCAAGGGTTCTGGGTCTGAGGACTGCTCACTGTTCAGTCAAGAAAGTTTCTGCCTCCAGTCTTGGCATAAGAAGACTTGCCAAAGAGCTGTACTAGGCCATGGTACGATGCATTTGGGGTAGTGCTGCTGAGGTATTAGTTTTTCTCTAGCTCCTCCTCCTTCTAGCCTGTTCTGTTAACAAGGTTTTCAGTGTTGTGCTGTCCTCAGTTCTTTTCTACAGCATGTTTTTAACAAACGAACAAACAAAAAAACCACCCCAAAACAACAACAAAAAAACTCCACCCACAACTGAAAAAAGCCCAAACCACCGGCAAAAATTGAAAAGGACACGGAGATAATGTCTCTACTCACTGCAGGGTGGCTGGATAACATGACCTTCAAAGATCCCTTCCAAGCCAATGCATCCTGTGGTTCTATGATCGAGTTCTTGCTGCTTTTGGGAAATGATAGGCATAGAAAGAGGAAGGAGGCCTCCACTCTTGAGAAAAAGCTGGATTCTTGCTGAACACCAGAGATCCTCTTACAGAACAGAGTGTAGAAGTGACTTAGCATGAAGTTGCAGCAAAGGTTCCTAGGATTCAGCTACCCCCAGCCACCTCTGGGACATACAGAACTTTGTATAAGCAAACACCCTCTTTCAGGTGAGTGTGCAGCAGAAGTGGCTTTTTTCTCATAACGAGTAAATACTTTTAAAACCAGAAAGCGTGTGTGAGTACAGTAGGGAAGTAAGCAGTCAGTTCAAGTTGGCCAGTCTTCAGAATAAAGGGTTAAAAAATAAATACTTCCAGAGGGTTTCAAGTTTCTGATTTTCAGTATGTCTTAGTGCTTTAAAAAACATGCTCAGTATCTTCAGATTGACAAAATTACCTGTGTAAGATGAGACTTCCAAATGTGGATGTTCAAAAATTAGGTGATACTAAGAAAAGATTACATGATGGCATGAAAGCTCCCTACTTGGAAGCAAGTACTTAATTGTAGGTATCTCTAAAGAAGGCTGCATTTCTGGCTTACTCTGTTAGCACTGGAGGGATCACAGCTCATCTGGTACACACAAGGAATCAGAACAGTCGCTGTTGGAAGAGACCTTTGAGATCATCAAGTGCAACTATTCGCATAGAGTTCACAATCCCACCACTACTGCTAAGCTACTACAACTAAACTGCATCCCTCAGTACCACATCCACACATCTTTTAAACGCCTCCAGGGATGGTGTCTCTACCACCTCCCTCTGCAGCCTGTTCCAATGCCTGATAGCCCTTTCTGTGAAGAAATTCTTTATATCCCACTTGAACCTCCCTTGGCATGACTTGAGCCTGTTTCCTGTTGTCCTGTCACCTGTTGCATGTGAGAAGAGACCAACCCCGACGTCACTCCAGCCTCTTTTGTGGTAGTTGTAGAGGGTGACGAGATCTCTGCTCAGCCTCCTGAGGGGCTGGCGAGCGGTCTGGGTTAGTTGGGATTTATTGCTGCAGTCATCGGAAGTCATGGTTGCATACATATGGTTCTCCTGGAAATGGCATGAAAGAGCCGCACAGTCAGCGGAAACCACAAATATTTCCTGCTCTTCCTGTCCTGCCAGAGGGGTTGGAGTGGACAGGACCTTTTATTATCTGAAAGTTGGAGTTGACTTCTTTTGTTCTAATGAGAGTTCACACTTCTATCTCCAGCCTCAGCTTCAGTGTTGACCTCTGGCATTTGTGGTAGTTAAAAAACAAAACAGAAAACCACCCCCCATGTGCCTCTATAATGTTGAGAATAAAACTGAATATGTTGCAGCACAAACATCAGATCCTTCACTTTGACTTAGCTGAGCCCTGTTCTTTGTTCGGGGGTTAAAAGTGTAAAAGACAGCTCCTAAGAGTGTTCTATTGAATACCCTTACCTCAAGGGAAGGTACAAATTTAAAATATGATGTAAACTCTAAACTTAAGCTTCATGGCTAAGAGAAAGTTAGAGACCTGTTTTGTAGTCACACATTGCAGTTCCTGTAGTTCTCTAGCTCTCTGTAGCCTTGAGGACCATGTTATGAATGGGATTTGGTCTTAAATCACTAAAGGCAAATGAGAGGCTAGAGTTTTTCAGCAGAGATCCATGATGGATATCATGCAAGCCAGTAGAAGTAACCTAAGGATTGTATACAAGTAGATGGCATTCTAGTCTGGGTGATACAGTAAGCAAAGACCCAAAACGCTCATGATAACCCTGTATTCATCCTGGTGTGTGCTCTGCCTGATGGCTGTTGGCCTTCTCTGCTGTTGGCTTCCTGGTTCTTTTCTCAAAGATCATGACTGTGCTTATCAAACTCCTCAAGTATAAACCCAGGTTGTGCTCAGAGTGGATTAGAGAGCTGGCAAAATATAAGCGTTGCTTCATCAAAATCCTGTTTCAGCACAGTGACTTGGTGTTTGCTCCTCTGGCATTTGTGCTGAAAGAGTTGTTCTGCATAGTTCCATGCATGGATGGATGGAAGAGCATGCCATGCATCCTTGGTTCTGGGCTGATAAGAATCTTTATTCTGCAGATACAGTTCTACCTGCTTCCTTATGCTTGTTAAAAAACCAAAACATAACAAAGCACACCCCAAACTACTAGTTATTTGAACAAGCATTTTAATTGCACATTTAAGAAGCTGCATTCAGCATTTTCAAGAAGTTCAGAAGCATTTCTGAATCTTTTGTTGCTCTTACCCTTGTTCATCTTGCTCTTCTACAGCCTGATTTTTTCCATGTAAAACCTGCATATTACTGACAATAGGATGACAGCTCTAGCTTACAACCTTTTCAGAGCATGGATGATGTCTCTCCTATCAGTCACCTGTTGCATACTTAGGAGATAGCATAAGCAATTTGAAAAACATTTAACTGCACTAAGTTTTATGTGAACACTTGGTGCAGGGCAGTATTTTTATGTAAAACTCCTAATCTGATTACTGGCAACGTATTTTTTTTTTTCTCAGTAAGCAACCAGTATCATCTTGGTTAAATGCAGCAGCTGTGTTAAAAGGTATCAGTAAATCATGTTAAGGTTTAGGTCTTCCAAGCATATGATAAATCATTGAAGCTGAAAGATGGTTTCAAGAGCCTTCTATAATCTTAAGATGAACTTGAAACTTGTTTGGGACTTTCTGATTGCAAAAGGTACTTTTATTATAAGCCCAGTGGAAAACATTTGAGTCATGACAGTACCTTTTTATATTTAAAGGCAGAGGAAAAATAGATATTTTAGGGAAAGAAAAACAAGCTGGGATCCTGCTTCATCAGATCTTGAGATGGGATTGTAATTTTCCAAGAAGTAACAGAGGCTGCCATTAGCTGTACTATTGAAACCAGTTCTTTTCTGGCTTCTCTGTTCTGTGGTCAGATGGAGTGCTCACTACCACTGTGTAATTTTGGGGAGAGAAGAAAGGTAGGCAAGCATGTAAAAATACCTCTTCTAAAGATACTGGCTCTTTACCAGATATTGAATACAGGACTGCCCATCAATAACTGATCCAACACTCTAGCAGGCCCTGGTAAGTTAGTGATGTAAATTTTCATGGTGAACACCTGGCTCAAGTCACAATTTCCAGGGTCTCCAACAGGAAGAGAATTTCACTGGCAGAAAATGTCTAGACTTTACATAATAGTGTGTGAGATGTCATATTTTAAACTGGGAGTGTAACAATGACTTGTTCTTAGTGAATCAGGAGACTGAATTGAGAGACTATGGCTTTGAAGGTCTCGCTCAAGCCTTGTAAAGATGGTAGGGAGATATTCTTGCTTGAAGCAGAATGAAGAATGTATTAGTTCCAGAAACTATTTAAAATATTCCTGGCAATAGACCTGCATTTGTTCAGTCACTTGCTTTATCCTGATTGTCTTCTGCTGGTTAGGGGCTAAAAAATTTCCACAGTGATGCTATGGCCACTTAAACATTTTTGATTTTCCTAGCAGGTGAACTTTTTCAGAGGAGAAAGTCATTAATAATGCTTTTCTCTGGTGCTGATGCAGTAGATGGCTGTTCCCTTTAGCAAAGCAAAGAGCTCACTGGGGTGTGTAGACAAAAACACCTGTGATGGTCCACACTATCAGTTCCAAGGGAATGCTTTTTTTTCCATATAGAAGTCTAACACCACCAGGAAAGTGGTTTTGCACAGGGAGCCTTCTTGAAAGTCATGCTTGGTCTTCTCTGTAGCCTCTAAGAGCTACTACAACAAGGCTGTATTGCTTTAAGGTTGGTAATGATTCTTTCTGGTGCAGGTCTAGTTGTTTCACAACCCAGTAGATCCTCAGTCTGCAGCTGAACATAAGTGCAGCATTAGTGGGGGGATCATCTCCTCTAAAAACTTCTCCCACCGCAGCTCTTTCCCTCTTGACCTAACAATGCCATCGAGCAGCAGCAAGTCTTTGCATTGGGGAAACTTGGTGTGCTTGTCAGCTCAAGGGAGTGCAGCAGAGAAAGGAAATATCTACAAAACCACAGCCTTGGGCTGGGCTCAAATGTTTACCAGTGCTGGTGAACAAAAGAGTTTGAGATCATCTGAAAAATTAAACATGATCCTTTATTTCTCATGGTCCTCTGCTTCTCAATTAGCAATTGCCTAGGTAAAGGTGCATAACAGATTTCAGGAACTGGGGGTCTTCCTGGCTGGATAGAATTTTAATGACGTTGAAGTCTTTTGCTAATGGCTTTTTACAGTAGATGTGTTTAGTTATTTCAATACAAACAAAAGACAAGTGCAAAATTATCTGATTGTCTTCTCATTTCTTTTTATAAGCTCTGGTTTGTTCTTATTAATATAGTAAAAGAAAACCCCCTTTTTTTCTGAGAAGTGGGACTGAAAATAATATTATGCAATGATGTCAAATGCTTTGCTCTGTTGTTCTCCTTGCAGTAGCTTTGTCTTTCCACTAGTACTGCTCTGGGGTGGTCTTGTGATGAGGTATGTGGCATGCTGTAAGCTTAAATGGAACAAAGAAGATTCTTCTCCAGAAGTGTGGGTGTTCTGCTCTTACTCTTTCCTATTTCTGTAGTCCCTAACCTGCACAGCCAGACCTTTGTGGATCAGGGGAAATTTTGTGTAGGAGACAGTGTGCTGCCCTTCATCTGGTCACTGCCTGGGCACTGCTTTACACAGCAGCTAGACAGCCTGGGTCCCAAAGAGTTTCTGAGGGCCTGGGTGTGATGGAGGCATAACTATCAACTGAAACCTGCTTGCTTACCAGCAACCAGTCTTTGGAATAAACAGGATGTCACTACAAAGGGTTTGGCCACCAAGCTTCCTCCCACAAAGTAAGCAAGTAGGGAAGAATTTCTGTGCAAGAAAGGGCACAGATGTGCCCTGTTGTGTCACCTGGCAACAGTGCAAAGGTGCTCTCCTACCATAAAAGGGTACCCCTCCCTGCCCTCCTTGGCCCTGTGGACAAAGAATACGGTGCCTGAAGAGTTGCTCTGCAACGTCCAAAGGGTTCCAGATGTGAACTCCTCCTTGAGTCTCAAACACTTCCTACTGCCTAAAAGTGGATTTCAGGAATATTTGTTTGCAGCAAAATACGCAACAAGTAGAGGAAAACCTCAGGTTTCTACTGGGAAACGCCCTTCTGTCTTTGCTGTGAACAGGCTTTCAAATAAGGCATGAGTAGGTTAGGGGTGCTGGTTTGGGTTTTGATACTGTACTGCAGTCTTCCAGAGCAGGTGCCCTCAGATGTGAAGGTGTTTGAATGAGGCTTTGCAATATCAAATGCTAAGCAAAAATGTTGACTTTTGGATCCCCCCCATCCCACCCCACCTTTCCCCTGCCTGCCTCCCCCTCGCCCATGTGCCTGAAGGTCAGAAATCTGTGAGATGCAAGAGGAATGAGGCTGAAATAGTTTGGTGAAGTTTTCCTGGTGGAAAACTTTTCACTTGTCTCAGAATTCATGTGGCATTTTAGCACTGCCCAGTATTGTGGATCCCTGACAGACTGGGTTTAGCTAACCTTTGCCTCTGACTCAGAACTGAGATCTGTGTGGAACCTTTTTTTTTTTTTTTTTCCCTTTTTGAAAGATGAAGTGAAAGTTTGTCAACCTGCACAGTTAAATGAGAGTCTGGACAGCCAAATGAGGAAGTAAAATCTTCCTGTAGAATGAGCTCTAACCTGCTCACTGCACTTGTTTGCACTCAGTTGACACCAGCCTTGTCATTAAGTCTCTAAATACAGGCTGACAACTTCCTTGTGAGTCCAGTGCTGCTCTGAATCCAGCCTCTGGCTTGTGAATGGTGGGACAATATTGCTGGGACACAGAAAGAGCAGCTGTCAGGTAAGGTGCAGAGCAAGCAGGGCTATCTGTGAGTACAGATTGCTCTCTAGGGAGTTTGGTTATATTATTTTGGCAAATGCAGCGGGGAGGAAAAAGGCAAGTGCTTTCTTAGTCCTCAAGACAATATATGACTGGTCTTGTTATTTAAGAGTTTATGTACATCTCTGATTTGTGAAAGTAAAATTCCTGGTTTTCTGAAAGCAGAGCCACTCACCTGCTTTCAAAGACACAGCTGATGGAAGGGCTTGAATAGGCTGTCAGGCTGAGGTGATTTGCAAAATGATTCTCAAGGACAGTGGTAGGAGAGGTGGCCCAGACCTAAAGTATGAAGGGGAGCACTAGTGTGGCTGGGAGCTGTTACTGTGCTCTGGTGTTATTTGGCATGCATGCCTAGTTAAGAGAACACCCAAACTTGGTCTGACTTCACCCATATCAGGCTTGGCTGGGGCCGTGTCCACTCTGCCCCACACCCATGAGATTTTCATGGAGACTTTGAGGAGCCCTAGCTCTCTCCTAGCCAAGCTGCTCCTTGTTGTGGTTCTGTGCCCTGAGGCTACAGGAGGTGCTTCTTGAACACACACCTGTGGGTACTTGGTCCTGCTCTGGCTGTTTACAAGTGGAACAAACACCTGATGGAAAGACTAGGCAAACCCCACTCTTTAAAGTCATATGAGACAAGGAATTAGAACATAACCTGTGCTATTTTGGAAAGTTTTTTGTTTTGGTTTGGTTTGGTTTTAAATTAAATTATTATTTTCTAATTTTCCAAAGCTGTCAAAAAATTAAAAAGACAAAAGACCTTGACAGGTGTCTCAGTTTTTTGGTGAAAAAAGTATTTTTTTTTCAATAGCTAAAATGTTAAGATTAAAATAGTATTTTGGAAATATGACTAAAGTCATTCCCTCTGTGCATGTGTGTGTGTGTTAAGAGGCTGCACAACATTGCAGCTATAGAGGGGTCGTTTTTTTAAGCTAGAACACAGAGTGGGAACAAGATTACCTGTGGATAAAGTTTGCCTGGAAATGAGAAGACTTTGGGTCTCAGTGGAGGAAGAACCAAAGCGGCTTCCCAGCAGGGTTTGCTGAAGTGAGGGGGTGGAAAATGGCAGGAGGAAATCTAAGAAGTTTGAAAACAAAGGTCACAAAGTTTATAAATGGGATTTCACAACCTGTTTATGATAGCAAGAGCTGGACTCTGTGATGCAGGATTTCTCCTCCTGACATTTGTTTTTGTGCTTGTTATAAGCAACCAACTGACTTGGACTTAGGCATGGTACTGATTCTTTACTAAGGTGTAAGTTAGTGATTTAATTATTCTTTTTTCTCTTATTTCTTTTTTTTTATTATTCTTCTTTCCTGGACCTTAATGTTGTCTGTGACCAAGCAGAAATCCAGTAGTTAACTTTGCAGAACTATCATGTTGCTGCTGGTGGCTGATACTGCATTGCAGGCAGCAACCCAGAGCTCCCATACATTGCCCCAGCTCAACAAGCCAAAGGTTGCACAGAGGGGGCAAGCCCTTCAAATGCTGTCTCTATGTGCCAGCATGCAAAGTGTGCAGGTGTGAACCATGGGCTCAGGACTTCCTAGGATGAGACTGGAAAAGTGGCATGGTGAGCAGTCTTCACCCAGTGCATCCTCATGTGTGCTGCTGGGGCTGAGGCTGTGAGGTGCAGGCTGCAAGATGGACATGGTCTCTGCACCCTCTGCAGATGGAAGGCTATGTGGTAAAATTCTAAATTTGATCTGCTTTCCAAAGAAACCTAGGACAAACATGCATACAATACAATGTGATGCTGATGTGGGAAATTGTTCTGATATTAAAAAAAAAAAGGATCAGAATAGATAGATGTACAGGTTTTAAAAAATAATAGTGATGTCTGTTAAAATATGTAATTAAATATTTTCAGCATGAGAACAGATAGCAACTAAAGTTGCTCATTTACAATATTTTATTAAAATAATCTAGACATGAAATAAAAAACAAGCGGAACATGTTAGGTGTTTGGAGCCTTGGACCACACATCTGGAAGTAGGGTTTTCCAAACTGCTTGCCCAGCTGTGGCCAGCTTCAGCTATGGTTGGGTACAAAGATATAATAATAGATTTCAGAGCTGAGAAACTATTCCAGTAGTGAATAAGGAGGCAAAATACTTTTTCATCTTCAGTTCCCGAATTAAAAACAAGGAATAGATGTAAAAACTGTTATACTTGAGGGCTGTACTGTGAAGAAAACCAGTCAAGTCTGCTGGCTAAAATAAGCAACACTTTGCTTCAGATGGAAAAATACACATGGTAACTGCTTTCCCCTTATGTATATGCCATACATAAGATATTTTTTATTCTACTGATGCTATTTGTCACTTTGTTAACAGAGCGCTAGATTTCTTGCAGAAGAATAACTGAAAGTTATAAGGCCACACAGAAAAGTAAAGGTAAAAGTTGTATGAGGTGGGAATATAACTAATGATCAGGTTTTCCTGCTGAAAAAAACCAGTTTAAAACTAACTGAATCCAGTGCAGACTTCTTTCTCACAGCCTTGGGGGGTGGGGGTGGGGCCTCTTGGTGCCTTGGGGAGAGCATTCAGGCTCTTCTCGTGTCTCTCTGTCTACAATACCTCCAATAACCCCATGCATTCCTCCAGATGGTTTCAGCTTCTGACCTTGTGGAGGTGGCCCACTTCTGAGCAGGGGGTTGTCAGGAGGCCTGCAGCATGCAGGGCAGACTGGCAAGGGGAGCTGGTGGGCACTGTGTGGTTGTGGCTCTGGGCTTGTCATATAGGTAGTTGTTGGTCACTTAATTAATACAATTAGTGAGCAGATGAAACAGGCACAGCTTTTAGCCAGGTAGCAGCAATAACTGCGGAGATGTGGCAAAAGAAGCTTTGGTGCAAGCATCCCAACAGTGACTGAAAACATTTGGCTTCGTGGATAAGAGGTCACCACGTGTGTCCTGTGTGTACCTGTGCTTTGCTTGTCAGGCTGAAGCAGCTCTGGGTATGCCTGCGTATGCTGATGTGGTAGTTTTAGGCTGATCCCTAGGAAATTTTCCACAGATCTTGAGTAGAAAGTGATAGGATGTAAATAAATTACCATTGGATGTAAAACAAAAATAATGATAAGGTCTAAATAATCCCATTGGCCTGATAACTAACATCAAGTTGTATAAACTAGCTCTCTCTTTTTGGCTCTTGGCTGTAACTGATACTAGCTGGTTGCTTCTGCTGGCTTGCTGACCTTGGCTGCGTTTCTTTGTTGTGGCTAAGTACTAACAAGCTACTCTCCACTTTTCTTCTCTTTCTCTTTCCCTTGTCTGGGGGAAGGTGGAGGGAGAAGCTATTGATAGCCCCTGTTTTTGTCCAGAGGTGTTCTTGTGTTGTTTATAAATTGTAAATACATGTAAATATTGTATATTTTGCACATATTCATTGCATTTCATATTTCTAGATTTTGTAAATATAGCTTCACTTGCTTCCAACTGAGGTGGTCTGGGAATTTTATTTTGGGGGTAATTCTCCAAATTTGTGTGTGTGTGTGTGTAATTTCAACCCACCACAGCTGCTTATAGCCTTCATTTACTGGGTAGAGCAGAAATGTAACTAGTGCAGTACTGCAGAAGCTTGAAGTAGCTTTCTGCTACTTCTGCACACTCATTTCTGAAATACCAGTTTCTTGTGGCAATAAATATAAGTAAAATTGAAACCACTTTTCAGATTGCCTGCTTCCAGCCACTGCCCGAATAGCTTTCAAAAACCAAGCTGCTTCTCTGAATAGAAAAGTTCTCAATCAAATAGCAAATAACATGAAAAGAGTCAAAGTCAGGCATCATCGGAACTGACGCGTGACAGAATTTCGTAAGGTCTGTCTGTGTGAGCACAGGCAAAACAAACACTAGGAAAGACAAAACTACAAAAACAAGTTCAGAGTTCCCAGCCACTTCGCAAGCATTTCCTTAATCACTTGATGAAATTTGCTATACTTGTTGCTATGGCCTCTGAGCTCATTCAACAACATTCAATAGATTTTTATCTGGGGCTCACAAACCACACTGAGCAAACTGAAAATCCCCTCTTACACCGTCTCTAGTATCATTTCCTGTGAGATAAGGCTGAAGAGCAAACTTACGTAGACAGCGTGCCTGTGTACAGACATGCTTGCATGGTTCATGAAGTAGGATGACACCTGTCTGACATAATGCCTGGAGAGTGACAAACATGGCATGGGACACGCCAGTGCTTTTATAAACAAGAGTGGACCAGAAAAACGCTTTAATACCAGGAGAAGACTGGACAGTCCCTTCAGAGAGAAGACAGTTGGTCAGATAGCCTCTTTGCTGTGCACTAGGCAAATAGGTGAGATTGCACGCTCTTCCTTAACACTTGTATGTTCTTGTTTCTAATCTTTCTCCCCCCTGAAGCTGATGTCTATTGGACAAGGCTGGGAAGACAGGCGCACTGGATTTAGAGAAAAGTAAATCCCTGCTAAGATGGCACTGGCCACTTCACTGTCCGGCAAACCAGTACCACCACATTCCAGAGACGTTTCTACGGCAGAGGTGGAAGTGCACAAGAGCAAGCTGGATTTTTTCTGCAAACTGGGCTATGGTAAGGAGGACATCTGCAAGGTGCTGGAGAACTTAGGCCAAGAGGCCCTGGAGGATGATGTGCTGAAAGAGCTGATTCGGATGGGAAGCAAACCTCAAGCTGTGGAGAGCCAGGCTCAGCCTTCCTCATTAAAACTTGTTGCCCGTGGATCATGTAGCACTGCACCAGGGTCAAAGTGGTTTAGAGAAGATGAAAGTGATTCTTCCAATTATTTGAGACCCATTGTGATTGATGGCAGCAATGTTGCAATGAGGTAAGCTCTATTTTCTAAAAGGAATCTCTCTTCCTCCAAGGCTTTTATGTTTTAAAGCTGATACTTGAAGCATCCTTTTTCTTCAGGTGAGAGGTGCCCTGACACATCTGATATGTCATGTTTGAACTTAATTCTCTTCTTTGGCTGAGGCACAGTTTCTAGGGACTGCTGCCTCTATGTCCATAAATATGGACACCAAATGCAATCACTGCCTCACTCTGCATTGTGACCTTTTATAAGCCATCAGCTAGCTAACCACCACTGTTTATGGCAGCATGATTCAGCAGCTCACTCTCCCATTGATATTTCAGCAGCTCACCATTGATGTTTCCCTGCTTTTCACAGGGGCACCTAGCATTGCTGAACCTAGATGCTGAGTGATACAAAAAAGTGATAGACAGAACAGCCCAACTAACCTAAGTAGGAGAGGGAAAGTAAAGACAGGTGACTGTAGTTCCTAACAACATCACAGTTGTACTGTTTTGACTTGCAAGTAAACCCCAGCATTGCTTCCAGCTTGTTTGTGTTTGTTAGTTTTCAGTTTGGCTTAATTTTTGTGGAAGTATCAGGGAACTGACAGCTGACTTGTACTGAACTGTCTCATTTTCTCTTTAATTAATTCTGGGAAATAGCCAGCCATCCCAGCCACTTATCTCTCCTAAGCAGTGCCCAGACACTGTGAAAGCACTTGTACAGGTGGGGAGCCTGGCATGTCCGTGTTGATGGGAAGTCCAAAGGAAGCAGTGAATTGGCCTCTGTTTACCCAAGCAATGTGAACAGCCAGAGGCCCAGGGAGCTGGGATTCCAGGACATGCAGGTTATCCACCGGATTTCCCCGCTATCTTCACTGTCCACTCAAGCAGGGCCAAACCCAGCCCTGCAGGTGGAGACAGGGTTGAGGAGATCTTCCTCCTTTGATTAGCTCTGGTGTGAGGGAAGGGATGCCATCCAGAGGGACCTTGACAGGCTGGAGAGGTGAGTGCAAGCCAGCCTCATGAGGTTCAACAAGACCAAGTGCAAGGTCCTGCATCTAGGTCAGGGCAATCCCAAGCACAGAGATAGGCTGGGCAGGGACTGGTTTGAGAGCAGCCCTGAAGAAAAGGACTTGGGGGTGCTGGTGGATGTGAAACACTAAACATGAGCCACCAGTGTGCACTTGCAGCCCAGAAAGCCAATCACATCCTGGGCTGCATCAACAGAACTGTGGCCAGCAGATTGAGAAAGGTGATTCTCCCCATCTACACCACCCTTGTGAGCACTGTCCCCAGTTCTGGAGCCCCTGCTACAGGAAAGAGCTGGACGTGCTGGAATGCGTCCAGAGAAGGGCCATGAGCATGATCAGAGGGCTGGAGCACCTCTCCTATGAAGACAGACTGAGACAGTTGGGGTTATTCAGTCTGGAGAAGAGAAGGCTCTGAGGAGACCTTATTGTGGCCTTCCAGTATCTGAAGGGGGCCTACAAGAAAGCTGGGGAGGGACATTTTAAGATATCAGGTAGTGATAGGACTAGAGGAAATGGAGCAAAACTGGAAGTGGGGAGATTCAGATTGGATGATAGGAAGAAGTTCTTTACCATGAGGGTGGTGAGACACTGGAGCAAGTTTCCCAGGGAGGTGGTAAAAGCCCCGTCCTTGGAAGTTTTTAAGGCAGCCAGGATGGATGGGATTCTGAGCAACCTGATCTACTGGAGGGTGTCCCATGCCTGTCCCACGTCCCCTGTCCCATGGCGGGGGTGGGGGGTGGGGGTGTGTGTGAAACTAGATGATCTTCGAGGTCCTTTCCAACCCTGACAGTTCTGTGATTCTGTGAGGTGGGATGAGACCACCTCCCCTCTGATTAGAGGGCAAAGTGGACAAGAACAGCCACAGAGCAATCGGAGACTAAGCAAATTATGCCATCTTCTGGATGAAGGGAGAAATCCCATCCAAAAATGGTCAGGGCAGCTTGTGAGGGTTAAAAAGTACACAACAGAGCAAAATTGCTTATCTTTGGCTGGACCATGAGCTTCTCCTGCCTCATCTGCACCTTCATCCTACACCCTTCTTAGGATGTCAGTTTTGCCGCTCTGCAAAAGAAACGATCACTCAGCCTGTTCCAGTACTCTGCCACCCTCAAAAGTGAAGAACTTTTTTACTTATGTGTATGTGGAACCCTACAGTGCTCCAGTTTGTGTCCATTGCCCCTTGTTCTGAGCTCCATCCCCTCACTCTTCCAAGCCAAACAGACCCAGCCTTTCCTTTTATCTAGTACTAAACAACCAAGTTTCTTCCTCCGAATGTTTCATTTGTGGTCTCCATATCAGCACTGAAAATTTTATCAGGTGTAAAAATGGAGCTTTGGTTATGAGGCTGCTGTAGGCAGAACCTAGAGATGAATTCCAGCAAATGGCAGTGGGGAGAAGTATTTAAGACTGTGGCATAATCCTCACTTTTTTTTTACAGGTCAATTACAGGTAGGTGCAGTAATTAAGAGTCATGTTTTGCAGAGGTGAAAGCCTGAGTGTGAGAGTGTGGTAGTCTGACAATGGACTGTGATCATACTTGCAGCAGCTTCAGACACTGAAATCCCTAAAATCAGTTATCAGAGAAGAAAATTCCCACATTTTGTTTCTCACAAGAGGACCCTGTGGGTTTCTGTTTGTGCTGCAAGAAACTCCCATTCCTCAAACCATTATCACACAAGGCATGTGAAGGGCCTGACCCAGCCTAAGATTTTACTGAGACTTTAGGACCCAAGTCCATCCAGATACAGATGGAAGGAACAAGCTTAGGCAGCAGGCAGTACATAGATATGGGGGATACGGCAACTCTGCTTTTAAGTATTCAAACTCAAAAACTTATCCAAACTTCAGATATCTAGTTTCTTATTCTGCTGGAGGAAGTGTTTGGATCTGTCCAACTAGGACACCCTACCAGGCTGTTTTCTTGGGAACTGGTGAACAACACAAAAGCTGTTTATTTTGCTTTTTCATTACTGGCTCAGTTAAAGAGAACTCTAAACTTCTTGAAAGCTTTACCTCACCCTCCTCCTCTTTTTTTATAGTCATGGAAACAAAGAAGTATTCTCCTGCTGGGGGATCCAGCTGGCAGTGGATTGGTTTCGAGAGAGGGGGCACACATACATCAAGGTTTTTGTACCACTCTGGAGAAAGGAGGCCCCTCGACAAGACAGTCCCATTGCAGGTAGGTGTGAAAAGTCCACTACAGTCTTGCCCTGTCAAGACAAGAACAGCACAAGTTGTGTATCAAGTTTCCATCACTTAATGACTAATTTATTCCTGCATGCTCCTGGCTAGCAGCTAAAACTGCTTATGAGGCTTTATTGCACTGCTTTGAGCCTTCTGCTTCACAAGCAGATGTTGCTGCCAGCTGAGTCAAAGGAGTTTGTCAGCTCACAATGAGTCTGCTGAGCTTTTAAGGCCAGCCAGGAGATGACAACATTATTGCACACATTATGCAAATCAGCAGTATCCAACACATTCGCTACTGCAGGATTATTATCTGTAAGCCTGACACAGGAGCTACATGGGATCCTCTTCTAGGAGAAGGAAATGCATCAGCTGGTCTGTGGAGGATGACGAGATTCAGTTTTGTATGGAAATAGATCTGCCAGATTTGTACCAGCAGCTTGTTGTCTGCATGTGAGGTGGTTGAGGATCTGTCTTTTGGTGTAGCAGGAATGACAAGAAGTCAGTGTCCTCTATAGCAACAAAATAAATTTTTTGTTTTGTTTTGTTTGTTTTTAATCAGGCTGGCATATTTTATCTCCAAGTAAAGCTCCTATCAGGTTGGTTAAGAGCTTTCTAGCAGCTAGCAGGTTAAAAAGAGCATTGAAGGCACTTCAGTACGCCTGTGGTGCAGAGCTCAAGCCAGCATTTTATGAACAACACTTTAAAAAGGGTGCATCACGTTTTACAAGTACTTGCTTTTGTAAAAGGCCTAATGTTCAAGCTGCCAAATACCCACCAGCTATTTATGCATCTGAAAAACACCCCACTGCAAGCTGCTTGGAGTTCTGAAACATCTTTAGATTCCTGTAAGTTTCTAGCACATAGTTGAGACTTGGTCACTATTAATTAATCAGTTTATCTTTTTAATTCCTCTCCCCCCCCTCCCCCCCTGTTTCTGTCACCAGATCAGCACATTCTTGAAGACCTTGAAAAGCAGTCCATCCTTGTGTACACCCCATCCCGGAAGGTGAAAGGCAAGAGGGTGGTGTGCTATGATGACCGCTATATAGTGAAAGTTGCTTATGAGAGGGACGGTGTCATTGTTTCCAATGACCACTACCGGGATCTCCAGAATGAAAACCCTGAGTGGAAATGGTTTATTGAGCAGCGACTACTCATGTACTCATTTGTCAGCAACAGGTAAGAGACAGTTGTTAAACAATGTAGAATTTAAACATTGTGGGTCAAGTCAGGTCCAACACCAGTGCACCTCTTGTCAGCAACGGAGTAGGTGAGCCTTTTTCTGAAATGAATTTACTGCACGTTTTCTTCCCTCATTCCCTTCATTCCCTCATTCCCTCACCTTTGGTCTTAAATCCCCCATGTCACTCTTCAATGAACTTCTCTATTTGATTGGCAATACTAGAGACCAGCTTTGCTTCTTTCCAGTCCAAACTGGGATGATAAACCAAGGCTTTGTATCTTTTAATTTCTATTTCCTATAAGAAACAATTATCTGTGAGAGGAGATTGGCTATCTGGTAGCATTATTGATTCCCCTATGAGGCAGAGCCACACTTTCCCCTACACTTTTGTAATCATAACTTTCTAGAAGAGAGATGAGAACTGGCCTCTCTGGCCCCTATGCATCCCCACTGGGGAAGGTACTTGCCTTAGTCTGTAGGTACTGACCTTGTCTGAGTTTCCTAGTAGCAAAGCTGCACATTAGCCCACAGTTGGGCTGGGGACATGCACTTGGGAGACGTCCAGCATGCACGGATGAGTGTAAGCAGAGAAGCTGCCTCACAACAGCATCACTCTCAATGGGTCGGGATAGAGACTTGGCTCTCCCACCACAAGACTGGATGGGAACACTTGTCACTGGTTTTAAGCTTTTTTGTAACACTGCTCACAGAAATGCAGTCACTGAACATCAGCACACTGTGTTCCAGCCCATTATCTCCAAGTTACTAATGGGTTACAAATATGTGTATGATTTTTTTTCACCCTGTTTCACAGGGATTGCCAGATGTTTTCAGAACCCTTCCCTCAGAAAGTCTAGCTGCTACTGTGAAGCCCATTTGAATACTTTCAAGCAGGACCTTCTTGCATAGCTTTGGGACCTTCTCTAAAACCACAGCCTAAAGTCAGAGGCTTCAGTCCCATTACGTGGATAGCCAAATTTCCTGGATGCCTCCCTTCCTCTCCTAGCAGTAACTCCCTTTATCTGACAGAGAGTTGTTCCATGGCTGAGTGCAGCACAGATTTATTTGCAAGCAAGTCCAAAGATGCTAATGAATTTTCTTTCTGAAGCATCACATGCAGGTAGTGGCACAGAATTAACAGTTTTGTCTGAGCATTTTGCAGGCCTTGTAGCAGGAAGGCTTTACTGAATCCTGTTTATCACACCACACACAAGGCCAGCTGTAGCTTTGAATTAACCACTGGCTTTTTAATCTTCATTCTCCTACAAATATTAACTAAGAGAAGAGTTTGGTGTGGTGGTGGAGCTGATGATGAGGATTGCAGTGCTGGCACCACAGAAGAGTTTGCTGCTAGTACAGAGAAAAAGGAAGCAACACTGCGACCACTGGGGCTGCTGGCCAGCCAGAGCTACTCCAAGCCACTGTGCCTTTCCCCTTTTGTATTGTTAGGAAAAAAACAACAACTCTGAAGCTGAAGCATTATTGTCCTGGCAGGCAGGGGGGCATTGTGTCTAGTAACACAGCCTGACTTCCGAAAACCAGAAGGCCTTCAGGCCACAGAAGGATCAGAAGGATATACTACCCTAAGCTTGTGTCACACGTTGCGATGGCACTTTAGCTCCAAAGGCTTGAGGTATTTTTGTTTCCCTGTGACTTTTTCCTTTTCTAGGTTTATGCCTCCCGATGATCCATTAGGCCGGCATGGACCCACTCTTAGTATGTTCCTCAGCAAAAAGCCAGTGCTTCCTGAACCAAAATGGCAGCCTTGCCCCTATGGTGGGTTTCTCCCTGTGCTGTGAACTGCCAGCCCTCTTCCTCCTGCCCCTTGCTGTCCAGAGGTACTTTCTTTTGGCTGAGGGCAAGTGCTGGTGCACTTGCTGTCCTGCTTTGCATGGTGGAATCAGGGCCACTCAAACATGTGATGCTGCTTAAGTGGCTTCACTCTCAGCAGAGGGAGCAGCTGCTTCTGGCATCTCCCTCCTTGCCTGCACACAGCACCTGAACCAGGGCACCGTGGCCATGCTGACCTCCCAGCCTGCACACACTTCTCACTTTGCAGTGGATGTGCATTGTAGCGCTTGGGAAAGGCCACCTAAACGTTTCTCCTCCCTCCCCTCCCAACAGATTTCCAATACAGTGCAGGTTTCTCAGAGACAAAGCCCTCTACCAGTTTTTAAAGCAACCCGTCACAGCAGCAGGTCTTCCAGCCCACTGAATACAGCAATCAGAACATAAATCAATTTCAGACACTTCCAAAATGGCAGGAACTTGCTTTTGCTGCTGCTTCATCCTGAAATATTAGCTCAGCAGTATTTAAATGTGAGGTCAGAAATACTGAACTGGAAAATAGAACTTCCCATCTTTGCTCTTGGTACTAACCACACCCTGCAAATGCTCAGTGCGATGGATGCATTGATCTGGGTGCTACTCATAACCTCCTGCTTGATTTTGTTACTCTTTCAGGTAAAAAATGCACCTATGGGAATAAATGCAAGTTTTACCACCCAGAGAGACCACACCAGGCTCAGCTCTCAGTTGCTGATGAGCTCAGGGGCAATACAAAGGTCTCGTTAAACCTGGTGAAAGAGGGGAAGTGTAACCACTCGCCTTATGGGACTGGAGGAGAGCCTGCACCTCGTGGCAGCTGCACAGAAATGCTGCAAGATGCTGGTGGCAGTGCAGAGGCTTCTTACTATCTAGGGTGGTCCTGTGGGAGCTGTTCTGAGCAGCTGTCCAGTGCCTGGGCCAATGGCCCTGGTTCTGTCCTGGGACTGGACCAGCATTTGCTACAGCCAAAGCCACTGCCAGATCAGCCTCTCCTGGAGAAGATGGCAGTTCTGTCAGTCAGTGATGACACCTATGGCTACAACTGGCCTGCAGATACCTTTCATGACAGGGAGGTGACAGACAGCCCTCACCATTGTGGCAACCTCAGGCACAACCCATACTTGCTTCATCACCTCCACAGCTTGGACCATGCCTGCTTAGGGGGATGCCTTTCTCAGCAAACAGTGCTCCCACCCGTGTGGGGCAGGATGTGCCCAGACCACGGCTGGCCTCAGGGGTGCTGCAGCATGCATAGGACAGGTCAGAGGAGCTGCTACATCCCTGATGGTGCTCAGCACAAACAGACCCTGGAGACTCAGCACCATGTTTTGCCACGGTCTGCAACTCTTACCCCTGATGCACTTAAGTTTCACAGTGAGCATCAGCCTCAGCAGCACTGTTTCCCTGGGCAGCCTCCACAGCAGCCCATTCTGTTAGACTCCAGCAATGAATTTGGCTTCTTTCAGAAAGCCCATGATTACCTTGATGCCTCCTGCAGTGACTACTGCCCCACCTCAGCTGCAAGGCCACCTCCTGCTCAGCAAACAAACATACATAGGGAGCTGTGCTCCCTTTTCCCTTACAGTGAGGTGAACCACATCATGGCTTTGTACCCTGATATCAAGGATATTGCTAGTTTGACTTTACTCATTCAAAGACACAGAAACTTGTGAGGCCTCCAGATCAAACCTTTCCCAACAAGCACAAGTCCTGCACCAAAAAGATGCTGCTCTGAGGCTTAACTAAGTGTTAATAAAGGGCTTTATGGCAAGGGTTATAGCTGCTCCAGGAGCACAAATCTAAGCAACAACCAGCAATGTAGCATGGGGCATTGAGTCAGGGCAAAGGCTGCCATTCACTGCAGTGGGATCTCATTCACCTCCCATGGAGAGAATGTTAAGGCTCAGGGTAACTGGGGTATCAGCATTTGAACCTAACTGGTGACTGGGTTCAGGGTGGGATAGATCTTCATTAGTACCTTGAGACACCAAACATGTTTTTCAAGTACCAGCCTATTGCTCAGATACTGTAGAAGAGTCATGCTCCATTGTCCCCAGTAAAGGGCTCTCCATAGATGCCCCCATGACTACTTGCTCAGCTGGAATAAAAAGTAATCTGGCCTATTTATTTCCCTAACACAGAGCTGGCATCTTTGAGTCTGTGCTATTGCCTGATACAGGACTGTATCACTGAGCTTTCAAAGATACATCTCATGGTTATAAACCAGAGTCACAAGCAGATGTGGTGGATGTACACCAGAGCACTTGAAGCTAGCTGCAGGTGCACTTCTCAGGGATCACACACAATGTAAGTGAAATCAGGGAAGTCCTCTTCAATGTAACTCCTGATGTGGACTGTGGGCTCAGGGGTGTAAATTCAAACAAAGGAAAAACCAAGATGATGCCAAGGTGGGGGGGAAGGGGAGCCTTAAAGTATTGCTGTTGTTGAAGACAAATTATTGTTAACCCTTAACTACCAAACACGGTCTCATAATGCTTTTGTATTGCTGATTTATGATTACAAATATTTAAACTGTGTTCTGTTAGGACATGTTTGGTTTTCAGTAAGCTGTAAAGCTGCTAATCTCTGCATTACTCCATTGAATTAAAATGTTCAGGTTGATCTTGAAGGTTTTTGGCATTACACCAAAGTCTAAGTATGTCAGTATGACATGTTGTAAAAAATGCTTTAACACATTATAAAATGGTCATCTAGAACACTTTGGTCTGAATAAAGTTGTCTTTTCTTATTTTATTTACTTTTTCCCCCCCTTAGCACTTTTCCTCTTAGCACTGATGCTTCATTAAATCCAACACTCATGGTGGGATTTACAAACTGTCTGACCCTGCAGTATCTCTGTTAGGTTCTGTGCTGGAGTGCAATCGGTGCAGTTGGTCCCAGACAGAAATTAAACATGGCCCTGGACTGACCAACTCTGAAATCTGTCTGTGAAAAGGTGTCTAAGGAGTAGCAATTTACCTTTAGTGACATTATCTCATGATGCATTTTTTGGAAAGTGGTGACAGTTTGACCTGTTCCCCTTTGGAAACTACCAGCAGCTTTTTTTTTTTTTTTTTTTTTTTTGGTGGTGGTATTTAAAGAATCTTCAGGAAACAAGTATGCCGTGTCAGTTGAGTCTCTTACAGCCCTGTGCTTGACTCCAAGAAATTCTCATTTGGATTTTGGAGGTATGATATATGCACAGCAATGGAGTGGGATATAACTGGACAAGTCAACATTTATTTTTGTATCTGGAATGTACATTACATATTTCAATACAAAAAGCATTTAAAATCTATAGGAAAATTGGCACACTGCCTTTTTATAGTGCCCTCAGCTTACTGGAGACATGCATAAGCTTTTCTCCTTTTCCTTTGAGGATGTACAGGAATTTGGTGGTTGTTCAAAACCTTCTCTTGATGTTTAATAACTCATTTTTCTTTCATTTGTCTTATTTACAGAGGAATCTATCAGCAAAGTACATAGAATGTGCATTCTGCTGAGAAAGTTTCTGACAAACTAACTCAGACTTTGGTGCTAAACAGATCTTGATTTATCTTGGCTTTCTACTCACCAGAGGGTTTTTTCTCATGGAGCTCTTATTCAAAGGGCAGCTCAGCAGCAGTGCTGTGTCACTGCCTGCTTGAGAGGGACTCTGCTGCTGGCAAAGAGCCCATGGAAAGTACAGCCTGTTTCATTATTTCATCACAGCGCAAGCATCTGTGACTTGGGAGTTTCTGCTGCAGAGCCTTTTACACTTTCCAAGGCAGGAGGATTTCTTTTTGGCTTTGTCAGCTCCCAAGGTAAAGGAAGGGGCTCCTAGAAGAAAGGAGGTGGCAGCTTTTGCACAGGCAGGGTGGGAGGCTATTACTATTTGGTATCTCTGCTGAGATGCATTCAAATCCAGTTCTTGCTGCCAAATTGAAAATGAATCCATAAATCCCAACAGGCTCAGAAAGCCCTTGATGTTCTTTGACTTTTGGCTGTCAAGACTCTCTTAAAAGAAGTTGGAAGCAGTGGAGCAATCCTTCAGGAGACAGGCTGCTTTCCTAAGGGACATTTACAGTGTTGCCAAGTTAGTTTAAAAAAAAAAATTATAAAAAAGAATCTTCTTTTTTTCTCTTCTGTCAGGCTTTCCCAAAACGTTAAGAGGGCATACATAACCTCCTTTATTAGGGGCTAGGAAAATTAGATACAAATGTTTCACTGCAAAGTCAGGGGTGGAAGTCACCCCTGCAACAGGGGGAAAGAGGATGGTCCCTGCACCTGACACAGTCCTGGGCAGCTGTACTCAGTATCTCCCTAGAACTTCTGCTTAAATACAGAAATTTCTCCCTTGCAGAACACTGACAACAACTCAACTAATTTGGTGATCTTAGATACCATAAAAATTAATGCCATTAGATGGTTTATGAAGTAGGCAATAATCTTGTTTTGAATCAAACACTTGTATTTCCCCATTGTTCTCAGAAGTTTTCCTAATATTTTAACACACTTTCTGTAAGACTTGGAACAGCTTACAAGTGAATATTTGAAATAATCACAGACTAAATAGACCAAGATAGGTTTCATGGCTTTTCTCCTCCTTAAAAAAGTTGGATTGTTAGGGAAGAAGTAGCAAAATCTTCCCCAAGCCAGGAGTTGAAACATATCAGTTTTACTCCTGGAATCATGTCTTTTACTCTGCCACTGTAAGCCCTTTCCTTCTCTGTCTCAGGGTACATCTGCTCTGCATGCACTCACACATATACAACATTGCTGAATTATTTACCTCCTATGCACTGGTGGGACTGGGGTGCTTTGAACTCTTGAGAACAGCTTAATATTACAACCCCACTGTTCATTAGCATTACTAAGAAAGCTCTATGACTTGTAATCGACAGTGAAGGGATTTTTGTAGCTTTTTAGCCAAGTCTCTGCACTGAGTTGGTCTCACAGCCCTGAAGTCTTGCAGCAGGCTCAGAGGCAGTCTTTAGCAAGATGCAGTGATGTGCTGACTTGACAAATGCAATCATAATGGAAATACAGAGAAAGCTGTGAACACAGGGGTGATTTGTGGGGACAGCACACACAAGGCAGCAAGCCAGAAAATCAGGGCTGGCAGGCCTCTGAACACAGTTAGGACATTAGATGATGTGCCTCTGCTGATGAATGGCAGCATCAGAACTGCATCACCAGCTATTTCTCTTTGGCTTTCCCCTGTGGCACACAATTTCTTCAGCTTCCCTGATTTTTATTCATGCTTTCTTTCTCCCATTTTTACTGAGTTCAGCATTTCCATGGTGCTCTTTATGGACTGGGTCACACGCTTCCCTACCCCAACCCCTCTCCTACCAGCTCCATAAAACCACACACAGACACCCACTGCTACTCAAACTCTTGTTTCGTGCTCCCTTTGCTTTCCTGCTCCCTCCCTGCCTCTTCTGTTGCTGCACCATGTACTCCCTTCCACTCAAGCCTGGAGAGCTCCTACATCTCTTCTTACCCTTGCCCTCCTGTTGAAGTCTTTGTGTGTGTGTGTGTTTTGGGGTTTTTTAATCTTGTTTGGGTTTTTTGTTTGTTGTTGTTAAAATGATGACATAGACCTCTTTCGCCTGGGCAGAAATCCACCATGCTCAAGCTGTTTTCCCATTACACCTTTTCTTCCTAGCAAAAGCTCTTTGAGGAAGGAAACAAAGGCAAAACTTACATTCCCAGGTGCTTGTGCTCCTCTAAAGATCAAATGGGATGCTAGCAGAAACTCAGCTATCATATACTCCTAACCACCTTAAACCCTACTGTGAAAGCAAGGTTCATCCTTCACCTACCATCACCAAGACTGCACATTTGAGAGAGTTATTAACACTACTGGTTTCATACAGAAGACAAATGGGTATTAGGACACTAAATAGCAAACAGAACAAACCCATAAACTAGAAACAGGCAGTAAAATATGGATGACAAAAGCCAGTCAAACTGGAGAAATGGAAATAAGTTTTCTCATAGAAGACTAAAAAAGTATTAAAGAAAGAAATGTAGAGTTCATATAAAGAAGTGTTGTACTTTACAAATGATACGATAAACCTTGGAACGGTACTGTTCTGCAAGGCAAGATTAAAGAGGGTGGCTGCCACCCATCTGCACACTTACAGCACTGGACAAAGTGGGGTCCAGCCCTCCAGTGACAGCTTGCTGAATTTAGTATCTGCAGAGACCTCAAACAACAGAGGAAACTGTGAAATAGGAAGTGGTTATCAACTACAGTAACTGAATGAACTACAATGCCAAACACAAAGACAAGACAAAGATACCATCACCATCGGCCAGTTTGGTTTCCAGATTAGACCTAGTGATGTCCTACAGGAATAATGTTCTCACATCATCAGAAGAGCTGCTGAGAGATGAGAACTAACAGAACTAAAGAGCAACCAATGCTGGCTAAGGAGGGTAGCAGATGAAGTGCAGAGGAACGTGATGGCCTTTAACACTTGGAATGGTAAACAACACTTCCTAAATAAACCCACAGTCCACAGCTCCAGGGAAACTGAAAGCATAAATGCCACAACAGCCTGGCAAAGGCTGCAGTCCATCTGATTACTGCTCCAAAAGCAATGCTAAAGGAATTTTTAGCAGGGAAACAAACTTGACTCTGATTTGTTCTTGCCAAAAAATACATAGCCATTGGCAGACAATTATAAAAGTTACTCAAAACTATCATCGGACTGAGAAATACTGAGTTCTCCCCACAGGAGGTCCTGTTAGGAAGAGACTGCAGGGAATACAGAAGCTTGTAAAAATGTTATTTCCAGCAGGGAAACATTCTCAGAGAAGAGCTTCAGCATCTGAATATCCTTTTGCACATAACATGACATGTGGTGAACTTGGAGCCCTGGTTTCATTTAAAGAAGCAGATGGAAGATCTTGGAACTTTTAGAGCATCTTTCTTAGGTTATCTGGGTCATACTTAAGCCCTGCAGAAAAGGGAAAAAAGTGAGTATCACTTTATGCTGAAGCTAAATAACAATATTATGGAAAAAAGGGGCAGAGAATCCAAGTTCTAAATGAGTAGAAAAGCAGAAAAACTACTGTCTAGTTATTTCTATCCATCTGTTATGATACTGATATACAACTGGAGATGTTATTCATAGAACCACAGAATTGCTGCAGTTAGGAAAGACCTTTAATATCATCAAGTCCAATCATCTACTTCTGCCAAGTCTGGTGCTAAACCACCACATCTGCATGCCTTTCAAACAGCTCCAGGGATGGAGATCTAAGCACCTCCCTGGGGAGCCTATATGAGTGTTTGATAACCCTCTCAGTGAAGAATTTTCTTCTAATATCCATCTAAACCTCCCCTGCTGCAATGTGAGATACCATTTCCTCTTGTCCTATTACTTGTTACTACAGAGAAGAAACTAAAAATCACCTTGCTGCAACCCCCTTCCAGGTAGTTGTAGAGAGCAGTAAAAGTCTCCCCTCAGACTCCTCCAGACTAAATAGCCACAGTTCCCTTAGCTACTCCTTGTAAGACCCATTCCCCAGACCCTTCACCAGCTTCATTACTCTTCCCTGTACCTAGAAGACACCAGTTTAGGTCAGCCTCTGGACTTTGCTCTTCGATGTTCTAACAGTTGTATCTGTTGGAAGGAGCTTAAGTAGAGTTGTTGAAGGAAGAAGTACAAAGAGTCAAGTGGAATGCATCTAGGAAATGAAATGTCTAGCAATTAACGTCTCTAAGATATATACCAACCATGTATTTTAAAAGAGCATAATGGCTAAGTTCACCACAAGGTGTCAATACAGTAGCACTAGAAACAGGATTTGCTGCTCCAAGGCTTTCACAAGCTTGTCCCATCCACCTGCACAAATCCCATCAGCAGGGTTTTGTGCACTTCATCTGTATGTCAAACAGATCCAGCTTGACACTATGCCTTGGAGGGCTGTGTGGTGGAGTTTTGGCTCTGCTTGGCACAAAGACAGCTCTGTCTGGGGTCTCATGGCTAGAGAGGCTCCTGTAGGCTGAAAGAAGTTCATGCATCTGCAAGATTTGGGTACTTGAACACATGAGCTGAATGATTCTGCCACCTGCTAGCTGCTGCTTTGCACATGGAGCTGAAGCATGCTGCGTGGTGCAGCGCTTGCTCTGCACCTCAGCTCCAGTTCTACATTTAAGCGGCCTTAGAAGTGCATGTGGCAGCTCACTCTTGGAGGCTGCAGCACTGTGTCAGATCATGCAGCAGTAAAAGCCAAACACAGGCTTCAGAATGGGGACATTTCATAAAATCCACCCTTTATTTTTTCCCCCTCACCTGTGGTTGAAAGCTAGGGCTGCCCTGGCATTGGTGGCTCAGGATTTATCTTGGCTGGGGCCCAGGCACTGCTGCCAGGCTTCCCTTTGAGGGCAGCAGCCTTGGGAAAGTCACTCAGGGTTAAAAGTTTAGAGTTCCAGGTTGGCACATTCTTAATGCAAGCCAAAAATAAGTGTGAATGGGGATCAATTTTATGAATTTGCTGAGCTGCCAATTATATTTTAAAGCTGAAACCTGAAACTAGGTTCGCCAGTTGAGTATCACAGCAAGCCCCGAGCCAGGAATTAATTGGAAAAACACTTTCTCTTCAAGTCCAATAGCATTGCCTTACAAAAGTGATCTCTAAATATTTTCCAGGTGTACTTTGGACATGATTGGTCAGTCTGAACACAGGGGATTTTTAACTAATTTAAGGTTATCATCATGTATGTGTGTCACTCAAGATTTAAGCAGATACATAACTAGTATTCCAGGCACGCAACTGTAAGGCAGCATTAAGTAGGGGTGGGAAAAAGCTTCTTCTGGAGCAATTAAAAATTACACAATTTCCCACTGCATTCCTTTCCTTTCTTTACTTCCAATTTTGGGGAGCAGCATCACCACAGCTGTACAACTGCCCAAGGCCAGGTAACTGGGATGGGCACCCACCTCTCCATAAAACTGGAAATAAAATTCTCTGTTAGTCAGGTGGAAGCTGGATGTGCAACACAGAACTTGCAGGGTTGAGTTTACAGTTATCTGAATCCTGCTTGCAGCCTTGTTTCTAAGCTCTTTCTAGAAGCACAAATAACCCCCTTGGGTTCATCTGTCACATTACCAACACAGCAGCAATGCTGGCTTGAAAGCAGGACCCTCTGAGACTCCTGATGGAGCCTGTAGTTGCTCACAGGCTAGCAGGTGATTCCCAGTGCTGTGCCACCCTTAACTTATTCAGGTCTGATTTAAATACTGCATCTGTGATGCCCAGCTCTTGGCTTTGGGGCTCAAAATGTAGGTTTATTAATGTTCTGGAGAACAGAGTTTGTTCTGTATCATTGCAGAATTGCATCATAGCCATTAGGAATAACATTCCAAAAGTCACACATGCTTTCTAGACTCTAGTTTATGTACAAGACTCTAAAAACAAACCACATCATCCCCATCCCTCTTGCACAACTTCCAAAGCAAATCATCCAGAAGACACAGAGAGTATTACAAAGTATGTATGGTACACCGTGCTGATGCAGTGCTGAGACACAAAAGGACCCATAAGCCATGCTGCACACAAGATTTTGCTGGAACATCCTCAGAAGTGCTGTGCTGGACTTGCCTGGAAATGCTGCTCTTCAGTAGATAGCATTAAAAGTGCTGGGTAATCTGTGCTGAAAGCTGCACACAGCTGAAAGAAGAGGTTCCCCCCAGTGGATCGTGACATGATGGTGAACAAAGCAGGAAATACCAGCTCATCTCCTGCCTGCTGAGGGACTACACAGGGCTATCAGCACAATGAAGGATTGCCAGCTCAGGGTTGACCCAGCAGCTCGTGTGCATTTTATCAAGCTCTGCCCCATCAAATTCACTAGCAGGAAAGTCATGAGAGAATGAAAAAAAAAATAGTTTGGGAGCTCCCTGTGTCCATACTGTGGTATAACTCATGGCACTGAGGTAGGCATACCTGCTGCAGACTGGAAAGGGCTAAATGGAAGGCAAAGCAAACTCTAAGTCCACGTATCAGAGGCTGATGGAAAAACATCTGGGATAGGTCAAGCTGCACATTGGCTTGCATTACTGCTCGAGGACATGCAGAGAGAACTAACTGTGCCTGTGTCCCAATAAGTAGCAGCCACCATCTCAAATCACCAAATGAAACACCCAGAAGTAGCCACCAGGAACTAGAGGTATGGAGCTGCTTTTGTAGCTACATGTAGTACAGCAGGGCTTCAGGGTGGAGAATACACCAGAAAACAAGCTCTTCCAAACATGAACAACGGCTCTCACTTCAGGGCATCACACCAGAGGTGCTAACCCACGACTACGAGCAGACAAAACAAGCCTCACAGCAACTCAGCTTATGACTCTTAGCCGAGGCCCTTATCCACAGATTCTTCACTGATGTGTTTTACTCGTTGGTAGTTTTGTAACTTTGGATGTAAATGCTTTTATTTCTAAAAATGAAAACAATTAGGTTACAGCAGTACCATCAGATTCCAATTGTGCTGTGAAATGCCACCTTTCAGAGATCTGGCTAGAGTCATACAATTAAAACTCGGGGGTGGGGGAACAACCAACCAACCAACCAAACTCAATCAACACTTGATAGCATCTTTATTTCCACCCCAGAAGCAAAAGCCCTTCCACACTAGTCAGAAAATGGCAGCTGTGACCAACTGATAGGCAATGCCAAGATGAGCCACTCCCCTGGCACTCCTAGGGAGGGTGTGCCCTTCTAATGGCACAATACAGGGTTCATAGCTCATTAATAGCTCCACAGAAAATGGGAGTATCATGGAGCACAACCCTGTGAACTAGCAATAAGGACACTTCCAGCTGGGTGTGGGAGGGGTGATGCAATTCCTGCTCCTAAGCATTACTAACGCATTGTCTTAAAGTCTCACAAGAAATCACTACAGAGCAGCCTACCACCTTCTGGGGCAGCACTAGAACCTCTACTTGTTTTGAAATTGAAGAGAAAAGTATGATTGCCATGGGGTGACTGATGTTCATGTGAGATCTAGATGCTGATTCAAATCTTGAACTAAAACATTATCTGCAGTAAAAAAAAAACAAACAGTAGGTTCAATCCTGACATGAGGATACAGGTATTCATCCAAGAAAAGGATTAAAAGATAGGAGAGTTTCAAGTAAGTGAAGGAAAATGAGAACCAACGTGAAGCAATAGAGGAGCAGATGCATGATACACTTTTCAATAGAATTATGTAAGGCATACCATTGCCTGTTACTTACCTCCACTTTGACCATGGCTGGGCTCTTGAAGTGGGAAGGAAGTTTCCAAGCACAGCATCACATGGCTCAGCAATATGTGACAGTTGTTCTGGGTGCACCTGTAAACCATGTGATTAATAAAGTATTTGTCTCCACCACCAAACTCTATAGTTGCTTCAGGATGTACTGAGAATTGGGATGCATCACAGTTGCCTTGAAAAATTATGAAGTCTGCTTTTCAGAAAACAGCAACAACAAAACACTGGTAAGTCTGGAGAGTGGAGCTTGGTGACCACAGTTGTGGGGCTAGCAGAAAAGCACTCCCTAGTGAGATCCATTGGGGCGGCTGCAGGGTCCATTGGGAAGAGAACATTTACCTTCAGCCCTTGCTAGCTGGCTCTTCTGTTTCATGCAGTTGAGAGTCATGGGGCCAGAAGTGAAGCTCATAGGGGCAGAGTATTGCCCAGGCAGCACAGCACTTTGTTTCCTCAGGAGTTTCTCAATTTAATTTAGACATATCAACCTCAGCAGAAAAAAACCCACATTACTAATCATTATTAAAGAAGGAAAGTTTCTGTCATGTCCTTCAGCTCAAAAACCACTACCACGACGTTTTCTTTCTCATGTACAGGGCAGCTGTGCCAAGGATTAGGAAGGGTTTCTAAAGCCAAGAGTTACACAGCCTTTCAATTTTTTGTTTTAAAAGTACAGCAGCAGCCAAGCTGCACTGGTGTGGTGTGAACACAGCCCCACCTCCTGAAAATCCTAACATATGGGAAAATGGGAAGACAACTTGCAAGGAGGTCCGCACCTTCAAATGCTTTCACAATTGCATGGGAATTAACAGGAAACACCACAAAAATGAGAAAAGTCATACTGCTAGCATGGAATAGACAGACAAGGACCCAGGCAGTTTTCTCCAAACCACATTCAGCCTTCTAGCTGGATGCCAAATAACAGCATCCAACATCCTCCCATTTCAGTAACTTTATCTATCAGAAAGTGATTCTTGCAGACAGAAAAGATACCTTATGATACACATAACCATACTCCTGGGCAACAGAAGAGCTCTGTTGATTGGAAAGCGCAGATGACAAATGTTTCTAATTTATCTAGCAAGCCAGCAATGTGAATTGAGGTCAGCTCCCCAGAGCTGACATGACACAACAGCCCTGTTACCAACTCTTTATCTAGGTTTCACTGCCTGTATTTCTGAAGTTATCCCAATTCTGAAGCTTGACCAGGTGATGAATATTTCACATATTCATGCAACAAACTCTAAAAGCCAAGAAGTGCACTTCACCCTTCCTGCTACAGAATAAAATAATATCTTTGCTTTGTTGGGTTGGTTAGTTGGTTATGTTTGTTTTGTTGATAACAGAAATCCCTGACAAAGACAGTATGGAAATGTAAAGTCACAAACCATCATCCAAGATCACAGAATGTTTTGGTTTGGAAGGACCTCCGGCTATCATCTAGTCCAACACCCCTCTGCTAAAGTAGGTTTGCCTAGACCAGGCTGCATAGGAATGCATCCAGGTGGGTGAACTACTGATGTTCACAATACAAAGCTCAGCCTTACTGCAAGTTTTCCTATTTATCCTCTATAACGAAACAACTCAGCAGTGAAAGCTACATCTACTTCATGCTTCAATATTTCAACCCTCAAAGCCCTACCCTTTAAAAACACACAATAGTGACATGACAACATACTGGTATTGACTTGAAGGAAGAGATAATGATATAGATGACCTGAAATATGGGAAGAACGCAAAATCCCTGAAGGTGAAGATCTGTGGAACAGATGATACTGGAGATGTCATATCTCTTGTCCCACTATTCCAGGATCAGTCACTGAAATACTGCCTGATACACTCTCATACTGATGTGTTGATGGCTCTGCAGAGCTAGCTGTAGCTAGGATGTAAACATGTTTTTTTTCCTTTAGAAAATAAATGCTCAAATGTGAGGAACAGCTCAATTATAGATTTGATAGAAGGAGCAAAATTCCATTTTACCTATTTCCCTACACATGTTGTTTCCACCCCATGGTTGATTGGAGTTTACTTGCTTTTCAATTACAGCAGCCCTCCTCACATACAGTAGATTAAGGCACTCCAGTTGCTCAGCCTGTGTTAAGGAATGTATTTTTGCTGGAGCTGTAGTTCACCTGTTTATAGATGCCTTCCCAAGGGCTTCAACATGGCATCAGTATGCCTCAAAAAAGCCCCAGCCCATACAGCAAATGTCTGCCTTGACAGGGTCCAAGAGAGAAAGATATGTCCAGGAACACGCCACAACTCATAGTACTACAATATACATAGCCCCAAAATACACTTTAACCATAATAATCCTTAAACTATGCTTATATTAACAGTACACAAAGTATAGCATCTATTACCTTGAACAAAGTGGCCACTCATTTTTAATTACAAAAATATTGTTAAGATCATAAACCCTTATAGCACAAAGTTGAAAGGTCCTGTGTGTAGCTTATTACTTTATGAGTAAGTGAATGGTTCTTTGGTCAGAACACAATCTTGTCCGTGCCACTTCGTGGAATACTCAATTAGAATTAAATAGAATAATGCATGGGAAGACAGACAAGCTTCAACAAAACAAAGGCTTAAATAAAATCTCTGGTCATAAGAATCAGCCTACTTTTAATATTGTTAATGCTAATTGTTGACTATCTTGTTGCTCTACAGATTGGAAAAAGCAAACAAATCACAAAACCAAACATGAGAATATTTTTTTTTAATTTTTATAAATAACTTATCTGTTACAAAGGCAGTTTACCCAGCTAAATCACAAAACCATCAACTCAAGATATCCAAATTAGGTTTTATTAATAAACAGGTAAAAACTGATTTGTCAATCTTCACATAGAACTGCAGATGAAGCTAAAAAATAAGGCCTCATTTTATAAACAAAATGCATTGAATGCAAGTGCTTTGGGTCTACTGCCTAATTACCTGGGATTGGCATTTTCTTCCCACATTAAAAAAAATGCAAAGCCTTCAAAACAAAGGCCTCTGTGCATTCACATAGATCACTTGTAAAACTCCTAATAAAAAAAGTGTCCACTGGCAAATGTTTACAGTGGGTGACAGTCGACTTTGTCTCTTGCTACATTGTTAGCACTCCCTTCAGCCTCACACTAAGTGCTGCTACATAATTCTTTGCGTGCCATCTTTCATGTATACTGTACTGGAATTCCATTTTCTTGATCTTGGTTACGTACATCCCCGATCGTGTAAGTATTTTCCTTAAAAAAATTAGATCATCAAAATAAAGAGATGCTTGAGGTTGCTTCAGTGTTCAAGTCTGTTTGATTTCTCTTTTCCAGCCTTTATTTCAGTTGTCCTAAATGCTGCTATCCTTTTTTCCTATAAATACGAGACTTCATCACAAAGTCAGGTTTAGAAACTGGCTGCCAAAACAGGAAAGCATTTAAAGTCCTTGAACAAAGCTGTACGATGCTGCTGCTGTTGATTTTGGCACTGTATGTACTTCCCCAATGAATCTCTTTTCAGGAGTCTGCAAGATACCCAGCAGATGAAGCAAGCTTAAATCGGATGCTGATCTGTTGGTGGGTTGAAAGTTTCTCAGTATAAAGTTTCCTCACGCCAGACAAAATGCTACTTTGTGTCACCCACCGTAAAACTCAGTGTACAGAGTGAACTATATGCGTAACTCTTTCAACTTTTCCTGCATTTTTACCACGCTGCATCTGCAGGTCTTCACAGATCATCAGCATTTACAAGAGCAATGTACAGAATGAACAGAGGAAAGCTATTTTGTGCATAGTTTCTTATTAATGCTCTTATTTTAAGGCATTGCTTTTTTTCAGATAAAAGCTTAAAAAAAGGGACATGATCGTGCTTAATCACTTAAAAGGGAAAAAAAAAGAAAGTTAACAAAAAGACTATTACTCTATACATACAGAAGTACAAGAAAATAATAAAGGTGAAGAAAAGAAATCACTTAAAGCAGGCTCTAGAGCTATGTACAGTAGGAAAAGCTTTGGGGTATTTCACTGTGTGTACTGTACAGACAACGCATGCAGTTTTTCCTTTCCATCTTTAGATGTGATTGTACTGATTTCTGGCTTCACAGAGATGTTTTTAGGGAAGACAAGACAAAAAGTACCACTGACTTGTAAAGTTCTTCCCTTTATAGAAGGCACTACGTGGCAGCAAACAGTTTAAACAGTTCAACCTTTTTCCTTTTAGATCTCCTATGTGTATGTAGTGTTTCACTGAAAGCTCTGAAAACAAACGCTAGCACTCTATTCCTTTCCCCTGTCAAAATTCAGTAGTGACACCGGGGCAGAGAAGATGGGCAACACCCAAGCACTGAACATGGTGTGTGTTACCGGGATACTGGTAATACTGTACATGGTTTAGGCAGGTAGCAACTGAGTCTTTCAGCAGATTACCTTTCAGCCGACCAATTTCAACTGCCTGTGACACAACACTGAGGTATTACTAGCTCTGTGGGCTGACATTTAACATTAGAAAAATACCATCTTGTCACAAAATCCTAAGCATAAATGCTTTTTTTTTTTGCCCCCCCAATGACTGGATAGTTCCTGGTACATTTACTATGGTTTAACAAAAGGAAATGGGCCTGTTGGCTCAGAAATGCCTGGGCATTTCACACTGTTCACAGCGATTTAAGGCTGGATGATTTAAAAAAGTACAGGCAGTACAACTCCACTGAGCTCCCTCATCTTCATCTGTGTCTGGAACAGTCTTTGGTGCTTTCACAATGGACCTCTGATCTGTGACATGAAAGAGAAGATTAACAGTTACTAATCAAGAACAGCATGGAAAGAATTTTGAGATGACTTTTTTCAGTAACTGAGAACTATATCTTGCTTGTTTGAGAGCAGCACAGTTATTACAAGTGACAGAGGCAGCTTTTTACCATCCCCTTGACTACAGCTTGATTGTAAGTCAACCAAATGGCACAAGGTGAAACTATAAAAAGCAAGTTTCCCATCCCTTCCTTCTACTTTCTTCCCTTTTGGTCTCGGTTCAAAGTTGTTGCATGAAAAGGAGATAAAATTTAGAAATTGATCAGCACAGGAAATATGTACAAGATTTATAAATCTGAGGTTATGGAGAAGTCAAAAACTCATTACGACAATAAATAAGTGCTCTGTAATCTTTTGACATATTTAGTATTTTGACTCTAAAATGAGTATCAGCATGGATTTACCTTTGCACAGTATTTTCACTAACAGCTTGCATAATTAAGGAGAAAACCCAACCCAACCAAACAAAAAACAGTACAGTACCTTTGGGTTTTGGTGGCACCGGACCAAGAAATCCAATATTATCATAAAAATTGTGGATAGCGCTGGGATTAAAATGTGGTCCTAAAAATAAAATTAAAAAAATGCAGCAGTTTAAAAAAAACTACCCGGGTAGGAAAACATCTCAGGTTTTTTTGGCAGTAATTCTGAAACAGTACCATTATTGTCTAGTCTATTAAGGTGTCAATAGAGACCTAAGTGAGATATTAGTTATGTCAACAATATACTTTAAGAAACTTAAGTGTCCAAAATGTGTATAAAGTAAATTCAGGAACAGAATCCAACAGAACCAACTTCTCACATTTTTTCTGCCACTCTTAAATACTTACAGCATATTATTAGTAAATTTTACCTGAGTTTTTTTTCCTAAACTGTAACCTTACTGAAAAATGTGCTATCTACTATGCAGTAGACTTAATACTTAGAGGAACTCTTAACGCCAATTTACTATAACAAACAGATGGAAAAATCACAGGCAATTTGAATATTCAAGGTCAAAGTTGTAGCATTAATTTGGTGCACTTGTCTCCTTTTCTCCTTAACTGCAAGTACATTGCCTGAATGAGACCTCCCATGGCTCAGGACTGCTCTAACTGCTCTTTGCTGCTTGAATTGGAAAGCATTAGTCCCTTCTCTCTCACTACTTCCTTTCGCCCTTCCCATGCCTCTCCCTCACATCAGCTGTACAAGCTTTTCCAGGAACACAACATTTTTTACTTGGCTAGTGAGCAGGATCATCTCTGCAAGGGTCTAAAAAGCTAATACAGAGCCAGAGCACAGTTAAGTCGCAAGGACAGGGAAGCAGGCAAAGAAATGGACCTCTTGTTGGCAGCACTTGAATTAGCTCAGCTGTCTCATACTTTCACCCTCATTACCAAAGGCTGTGCCTCTGCAGACAAGGAAAGTGGAAAGAGGAGAGCACATTTTAAATTACAACCGTACTTTATATTTGCTAACTTGAGAGGCTGAACATAAGACAGAAGTGGAAGACAAGAGAGAGATGGACATATATGCATGGCTTTATCATTCAGAAAAATTATTTTCTTCCTTCTTTGATACTCAACCAGATTTTCCCCCATTAGCATTTATTAAATAAATGGCATCACAACTTTCTCTTTTCTGAGCCAAGTATGAGACAGGAATAACTGGGGTATTAGGAAAACCCAAACCAACAGGCTTAGAAGACAATTGCTTCCATGGTTTCGTCCAAAGTAATGTGATGATTTTGCAAATTGTGTGTATACCCATAATTTATAACACAGATGTTTTTGATACATGCAATGGAAAAAAATCAACGTTTAAAGTGGTTAATGTACTAAGACATACTGTACCTCTTGCTTGAAAAAGGTCAATCTCTTTGGTTAGGCAATCTATGTCTATCTGCAGCTGTCTGTTACAACTTCTTAACTGTTGCATTTCTTCCAGCTGAAAAAATAAATCTGCCTGTTAGACTAAATTTTACCATTTTATTATCAGTTACCATTCACACATAGGTAGACAGCATTTAATTATTTCAGATGTGAAGATAAAATAATTTTCCCTTTCCGTTAATCTAAACGTAATCTTACAAAAGGATTAGACCTACTGAATTATTCTCTCTCTCCTTAGACTTCAGAGCTGAGTGAACAACTCCAGATTGTGGCCAGGACACAGCCAACGGCCCACCAGATCAATGGTTGATCTGGCACTGGCAACTGATGCATTACTCCGTTTTTTAATCAAGGACATAGACTGCAAAAATACTTTGTGTGGAAGGTGGTATAAATTGTAATCTGAAATGTAGGTCATTACGCCTTTAATCATCTTGGAGGAATACCAGGTCAAACCTTTTGCAACTGCCTTTAAAAGCAACACTTCACAAAGCAACTAGTGAACTGAAAGGTCATGGCTAAACAATGTGTATTTGGTTTTTACTCTAATCTACACTGTTTATCAGTTTAATTGGAGCTCTACTGCCTGTCACTAATGTATTGTCAATACATAAGCAACTGTTCCCTGAATTCATTGTGACAGACCACACTTGCAGTTTAGATTTATAACCCAGACGTTTCAACTTACTGATGGAATTTGGGAAACAGAATTCGATCTTTTCAGGCGCCTTCGTGTTAGATTATTCTCCATTTCATTGACCTCTGATTTTAGTTTATCCAACTTTTTCTTTTGAATCTCAAGTTCTCGCTGAAGTCGCTCCATCCTGGCCTTCTGGTGTATCAGCAAAGCTGCAATATATAAAGTCCCATTTTACCTATTCTTATTATCCTTCACATGGCAGTATCAGATAAAGATGAAAGTTTGTATTCTTTTGGGAAAATACAGATGAAAACATTGTTACAGATTGCTTTTCCATTCTCAAGAAAATTCCTGCCATAAACCAGAAAAGTGGTAGGTTTTTGAAAATAGCACAAATTAATTACAGACAACAACAAAACACAATGTGGAAGTCATACAATGCAACAGACAACCGTGCAAAATTTAGTTGTCATTTGCAAAAAACTATTTTTTTTTTTTTTCAAGAACCCAACCAATCTACAAGAATTACTACCAGAAACCAACAACAAATGTTTCCTTGCACTGCATTCAGCCCAACCATTGTAGGACAGGTAGTACAAAGAGGATTTCAGAGATGGCTGCAATACAAAGCACTATACATGCTAGACAGACATCATAATGTTTACTTTCATTGCTGCTTGGATTGGAATATAATCCTGTGTTCTTGTCATAGAAGATGACACCAGATGGAGCCAATACAGAAAATACTACAGGCAATACCACTGGCAAACACCAGTTTTATATAGTATACATAAATATGTGTGTGTGTGTGTGTGTATATATATATATGAATTCTGTATCTTTATCATAGAGGCTGGACTGTGCACCATTTTATCCCTAAACTATAGCACAGAACAATTAACTCAGCTTCTTATTTCTAACAATGATCACTATTAGGTACAGAAAATGGCATGAGACCTCATTTAGAAATGATGGTTAATTGTTACAAATAAGAAGCTTTTTAAAGCTATAAAGAATGTAAGTAGCAGAATACACAATCAGATTCATACAACTCAAAGAGTGCATGCCATTAAAGGTAGGTATACTATTAAATATCACCACAAGTAGGTAACACTGCTCAAAGTAATAATCACCTTCTACAAAAATGAAAAGCATTTTGTTAAATAAACAAAATAATTTCAACTACTGTACAGACATTCATCCATCCATTAAATTACTAATTCACATCAACTGGGACCAGTTTCACAGACTATAGACACTTCTCTAGCACTGTGGAAATGATAAAAAAAAAGTAGCAGTAACAAGGTATTTTTAAAAGATTGAATTTGCCTCACAAACTGTTTGAGCAAAACTCGGGCTGGAAAGTGATATTTAATTCACCACAATTTCTTCAGGTACCAAAAAATTAGAAGCATTTAAATTTGTTTGGTTAGGTTGCCCAAGTAGTAGTAGAGGAAAAAACATGACATCAAAAATACGCAACTTTCTAGATCTCTGGCAAGCAGAACTGCCCTCTGCTGCAATTTTTGCCTGTTCATTTATTCACACATCCTATTTTGTCTTCCAGAGGTTCTCCAAAAGAAGGAACAACACTAAACTATTTTTCTACAGTGTTACAGTGGCAAGGCCTCGCTGAGAATAAAACCCCAGACCAACAAGCCTAAGGCTTGTGAGTCATGTGTTCGAAAGACACTGAGATGATGAAGTTGCTTGAGCTTTTGCTTGTTTTTCTTCAATTTAGACATATTTGCATAATGCAGCACCTTTATTTGGAGTAGCCACTAGTCAGACTACAGCTAAAGTTGCAGCATTTATGACCTCTAGGAGCACCCAGTGTAACTGCAACTATAAAGAAAGGAAATCAAAGACTACTTTGCCTCTGATCTTGCAGGGAGAGTACAAGCTCTTTTCCCTTCTACACTTTATCTCTGGTTTTGGATAGCCTTTTCATTGCCTTGGTATCACCACTGAGACAAGTCACCGGAGCCCAGCTGCAGCAACACAATGTGCTTTACTGATCAGATTCTGAACTCTTCAGACCTGGATGCAAGATGCGAGTGAGCAGCCAGTGTGCTGGACATGGTAAGTGAAGAAGAGCATCTCCAGGAGACATAATAGGGCATATACTCCAGAGTGAGACTGCATTTCTAGAGGACCCTGCCCTGTCCTCTCTCTTTTTTTGAGCTACTCTTGTAATGGGAAATAACCCAAACTTCTAATTTCAGTGTTCTCCTACCTCTGTGGTTTAGATATTAAGCTGTCATTACAGTATCATACAAGGAGCGTAAGGCATTGATGAAAGCCCATAGCACTATTACATGCTCTTCATTTTCACATCATTTACCAGACACAATCCAATTTATTCTCCTAGTAGCTTTGTGAATATCATTATAAAACTTCAAATCCCAATTGATTTCAAATGTTACAAAATCATAACTATGATTAAAGAAGACTCACTTCATATTGCTATGCTAAACTATTGTTAACTTGGATAAAGAACTGGCAAAACACTGATTTAAGTGACAAATTTCACACATAATTTGGTAATTTTGCTTAAATATCGATGTGGCAGCTGTATTAAGAAGTGGGCTGGCATAGACAAAATCTCATGTCCTACTGCATTATTTATTAATAGAAACCAGCAATTAAGTATTCATCTCCCTCTAGTGTCAATCAGAGCAACTGAAAACAAAGCATCTCTGATTCTAATGCTACTAGATCCAGTTTACACTGTCCCTAAGAAGGTATTTAATGGTCTTTTTTATATTCCTGTGTTTCCTGCAGAAAGAGAATTCCTCCTATGCAGGCAACACTGGCAGACCCAACTTCACTCTCCACAGACTAACCTGGAGTATAAACCAGAAAGCTTCAGACGTCCACTTACTTATTCAGACATCCTTAAAAAGAAGTTATTTACTGTTATCATCCTGGCAAAAGAAGTACAAAGACTGCCTCCTTGACTCATCATTACTGTACAACAAACAGAAGAGATTTCATGTTCAGCATCTCAATTATGTGCAAACTGTACCACGCTTATTCCATTTTTTCCAGCTTCGCGTGTTCTTATTCTGCAGATTGGCAGGAACAGAACACTTCAATGACCAGCAAAAGACAATGTTTTCTCTGACAAAGTGCATATTTTCCACAGAAACACTGCAAATCACTAGAATTACAAGGAGCATGAAAATTCATTTTTCTCTTCCTAGAGATCTACTCAAACAGGTACTGAATACACTTGTAAATTTGAAAATGCATGCGTAATTGTTTTCTCAAAGCCTCTGTGAATCTGAAATTTAAACAATTATTGCTTCAGAGCATTTTTATTATATTTTGTAAGTAAAAAGCTAATCTAAGAGTATAATAACTTTACCCTATTCTACAGGCCTATGGATTTCTGAAATGTATGTTTGCAAAATACAGAAGAAAGGGGAATAATGGCAATGCAATTGCTTTGTGGTAGTAGGTTTGTGAAATGCTCTTATGTTTGTGCACAATTAAAAAAAAATCTGTATTTGAAGCTGCAAAAAAGTCAATCATTTAAAATGTATTTAATATGCAATTTTAACAGCTTACATTGATTGTTTCTGTTGTTGTCATCCCTTACACTTCTCATTTGAGTTTTTAAAAAGAGTGTCACTCAACTGGGACCTGATACACAGAGCCAAATATAATCAAAGCAAGAACTGTGCAAAATGTCAAGATCCTAAATTAGCTCATCAATTAACATATTTATAGTAAAAACACAGTATAAGAATTGCTAAATAAATGTACATCCACACACACATCTACAGTTGGCACCAATGATTAACTCTTAATTAGGTATACCATCCTCTCCCCAAGCTAAAGAAAACAATATGAAATATGATAGTCAGTCAAAATCCAAGTAGTACTGAACTAAGGAACTTAAGAATCTCTAATACAAAAGCATCAACCTAAAGATTTTACTATAAAATTATGCATTTTCTTCATAGGATGCCTGCCCATTATACAGATGGAAAGCTATATACAGAATGAGCAACTATTAAATAGTTTAGCCTCACTATTGCAACATGACTGCGTGCATCATGAGTGTACGTCACAAAAACATTTGAGTACAGAATTTTCAGTTTCTAATAGGACTCTACTGTTTTTCATCCATAAGATACTTTATACTAACGTAAATTATGTATTTAAATCTCAAGTAATTATTTCCTATTAATAAAACTAATTATAAACTGAAATTGCTTAAGTAATAGAAACTGATACTCCTGCACACAACCAGTTTTGCCTGTTCTCTTGGGCATGCACCTAGCATTACTTTTCTCCTCACAGTACTATTAATTCTTAGTGACTTCAGCAGTAGATGAGTGTTCTCACTACTTCCACAAGTTAAGTCCAGAGTATCTCAAACTGGAATCGCAGAAAACACCAAATATCAATTAGGAACCACTTCTAAAAAGTTTAGTGACAGTGAATTTCTTAGCATCATCTTAGCATTACAAAGTCAGTGGTGGAGATAAAAACCTAACATTCCTGAGGAACTGCACTGATTTTCATCTGAGTGGTACCCTGCTCCTTTTCACATCATATAACTTCCAGTTCTGACAGCAAACAAGACAGGCCCGTGGTAGCCTACTACTACCCACTGCAACTTACTTGCACGGAAAAATAGAAATCTAATCATGGGAAAAGACAGGAGTGCCTGCACAGACTGTAACTGAAGCCAGTCTCCTCAGGTGGCCAGCAGCAGCAGTTGCAGATAGGTCCAACACACCATCTATTCTCGTGGGTTAGACCATGCACACAAATGTATTTCAACTGGAACAAAGTAAAGGAAATCTCCTTTGACACCAAGGCAACTCCACCTTCCACATTCCTTCTACCCCGAGCCAGTTTCAGTTTTTCCTGCCAAGATGAGTATTCTGGGCAGAAATGGAAAAAGCTGATTAAAATACATTCTACTCTAATCATGGCCAGAGAAACTACTCATCTGTCCTGGCTAAGATGAAAATGTAGTACCTTAGCATGGAAGGCTTTTCTGCACAGACTGGGTAAGTTATAAGCAGCTTAGAACATGGTCTCCCAACGGAAAGCATCGACTAACTCAAGTATGTTTTAGAAATGTGTTTTTTTTTTCCATTGCACACTAAGATTCAAGTTTAGAAGCAACAATTAGGACTTCCAGATATAACGATCATACACATTTATTTAACAATTTTAAAATGCTGCACTTTTTGCAGCAGAAAGAGAGGAACACATGCCAGAAAACCCGAACACTTCTGTATGTGAAGAACTCCAGAGGCATGAGTGTGTTTTATATAAACTAGTGAAGGATAAAAAAGTGTGTTATTCTACATCCTAAGGACCCTAGGGATACTAGGGTCCCTAAAGCTGCATCAACCCACATTACGTATCTACACTGCATCTAAAAACTGCATCTATGTCTTGGCTTCAGGAATAACTGAGATTCACAGCCAGTCGACACTTTTGAGCTCCAGGCTGAATAGCAGGAATGGGAGGCTAGAGCTTGCCTCAACTTGATAAAACTAAGTGCTGATACCTGCAGACTATAAAGACTGTGCAGGAAGGCAGGTTATGGTAGACATCACTACTAGTGGTTCAGATGAAGAACTACACCTGGTAGAAGAGAGTCCCATCAGAAAGGCAGAACAGGAGAAAGGGAAACCCCTAACCAACAAATACCAACACAAAGTGCAGGGTGCTTGGGAAGCAATTTAATTATCTACAAGAGTATCTAGAACCTGCAGACAAGATTTTGATCACTTAGTTTCTAGGTATCTAGCCTTGAGGACTAAACGGTTAGCCAAGTCTCCCTTCAGAGTAAGGAAAGGAAATACCACTTCTGGTGGGCAATTTGTTTTGATTATCTACAGATGAATCACTTTCTGGAGTTCTTTATTCTTTGCTAATTGTGGAAGACAGTCTAAGATGATTAGGTTTTTGGCTTTGACACCTAGCCTTTAGACACTTGAGTTAGGGTGAATTACCCCTTCACCAAATCTAATTGCAAGCTGAAAGAGTGTACAAGCTAGAATCAGGTTTTTTATTTACTTTGTTAATATAGTACTCCAGACACAGACCAGGCTTCAAGTCCTGAAATCCAAGTCATGGAAGAAGACAGTTTTTAAACATTCAACTATTTGCTAAGTCCAAAGAGGAACAATAAGATCAAATAGAGATTGTTTTGACAACCTATCCTGAATACTGCTTAAATATCCTAAGACTCATTCAGCACCTTTATACAAAAAGTCCACAAGAGGGTTAAGAAACCACTGAGCTGATAATAAAGGCATACAAAACCAGGAAAACAGAAGAAAAAGATTAACAGGTTGGGTTGCTGTATCACGTATTACATTTTATCCTCCCATTACAACTGATACTAAAATAGCTTTTTTCAGTGTGGGGTGTTCCTTCTCACATTTTACAACACAAGTGAATATCAACACTTTAAGCATTTTTTGGTCAGGCACACATTAGGAAACACGGAGGCCAACGCTTCATTCCACTGCTTGTTTTTGAAGTCTGCTTTTCTTCCTTCTTAAAGTTTTGCAAGAAACAAAGAAAAAAGGGAGCATTATCCAATGAAAACAGTATGTAACCTGATTCAAAAACCTGTCAGTAGACTTGCAACTTCAAATTGTTAGGACAAATTGAACAAGCTTATATATTTTTTTTCAGAGTAACACAAAAATTACTCCACTTCATGAAACAGATAACATATCTACTTAAGACAAACAGAAGAATTATCTCCAAGTATTCCATTAAATGTTATCACCATAAAAAGAAATCTATGATTTCCTTATAAAGCTTTTTTATTTATTTAGGAAATTCTCATGAATGAAGTTGAGGATACTGTATTAACATCACATAGGTTATCAATTGTTTCCTGTTCTGTAATGTAAAAATGAATTGACAACCTGGCTGAAATCTCTACTACTTATATTAAGAATATTACCTTGCGTGTAGGCAGCATCATCAGATCCCATACTCAATTTCCGTGCATCACTGATCCTATCCACATGTGCTAAAACAGGGTCAGTAAGATGCTGGATACCCTCTGGTTCAACATAGTGATCAGGAAGGTTTAGGAGGTTTGTAGGTTCAAATGTTGGGGATACTACCCCTGGGGAAACTGCAGGGGGCTTATTTGGAGAAACTGTAATTTTAAAAGTATATTTTGTGTTAGGCTGCGTAACCACCACTCGAGGAGAGGTTGCAGTGGTGCTGTTGCCCACCGCTCGACTCTTGGGTGGATGGTGATGAATAAATGCAGGACCCATGCTTACTTGACCAGACATATTCCTAGAAGTGGTAGATACTCCAGGATTTGTCGATATGAAAAGCGTGGGCTGGTTCCGCACAACTTGGTCATCTCCTGTTGTGGCATTTGCTGAAATGTAGACCTTCGGCTGACCACGTGTGATCACTTCATCAGTATTTGGAGGACTGGCCGATATGTAAACAGTGGGTTGACTTCTACTTAATGTCTGGCTGTTGAGGGAAGAGGGAGTAGTGGAGGTACGAGGGCCAGATGAACGCAACTTAGAAGAACTGTTTCTTTGTGGTGGTTCAAGTTTGATTTCAATTTGGTTTTTGCGAGGTCCTGTGGATATATTCTGAATGTTGTATTGGCTATGAGCAGAGGATTGTGAGCTACCAGATGAATGAATCATAGGAGCTTGTGGAGTAGTAGGAGAACTGATAGGCATATAGACATGAGAAGTCTGGTGGCCTTGCTGATTTGACTGTGTTGAGTGTTGTGATGAGGTATGTGGCGTAGTACTGGATGCTGGAAGAGTAGTCCAGGGACTTGGCTGCGATGGCTGGTAGACTTGCTGAGGATGCACGGGATTAAACTGAGATGCCCAGCCTGGCTGCTGCTGTGTCTGTCGAACAGGACCACTAGGAGTTGTGATGTAAGGTCTAATATAGATAGAATTTCCCTGTGGGCTGTTAAGCACAGGAGGAGGTACACCATGTATGTGCAAAGATGTAGGGGTATTGCGACCAGGCTGAATATTTGGGGCTAAAGTTACCATAATGGGGTTGAATCTGGGCGTTTGCTGAGACAAGTTAGATACTCCTTTGCTGCCTAGGTGAAATCCAAGATGCTGCCCTGGATTAGAAGTACTAACTGCATTAGCCATCCCAAAGACATTAAATCCTTGTGGAACCTGTGCAGGTGCTGTCTGTGGTTCTTGTTGAAACAGTTCATTGTTGGACTGACTGGTTTGAAGGTGTCCATCACTAACGCTGTGAGCTAGAGTCCTACTTCCATTCATTCTACTTCCATCTCTTCCATGGTGATACACATTCTGTGATTGCAAATCCAAGTTAAGAGATGTCATGTGATTTCGTAGTCCAGGTATCCCAGAATCATCCGAAAAACTTAGGTCTCCTTCACCGTAGAGATACTTCGTGCTCTCCTGAGAGAGAACTGCACAACAGGCATCCAAATTATTGTTATTCTATAAAAGACAGATGAAAATGTAACATTACTGATACAATACCATCACAGTTAAGATATAGATGTATCTAATTATCATTGAAAAATTAACAATTTAGCATCAAAACAAAGCATTAGGTGACTGAGATAGTTGGCTAGCACAGCTGCTACGCATGCACAAGGCGTGTGTGTGAAGCTTACTGTTTTGAGAACAGCAACTCAGTCACTGGCACTAAGAGCAGGGGGGTCTGCATTGCTGCTGAAGCAATGATAGGGAGATCCTGGACCTTGACAAAATAACACCATACAGTATAATACACACTAAGTGAATATTTTTGCTATTAATTCGCAATTTCAGAACCATCTTTAGCAATGACCAAGTCTCTGGTTTGAGGGGAAAGTGACAGAAATAATGAATTCACAGCACCTGAATATCACTGGTTAATAATTTAAAAACAGAAATCAAAACATGTTTATTTCATATGTTTTCCCAAACACTTCAACACTCATTATGCATTACCTCCTGCTGAAAACAAAAGTGAATCTTAACATAGAGAACAAACATGCCAGCTGACGGAGTTGTATGTGACTTCAGAAGAAATATAAAAATTCAGTTTATACAAATTACTCTTTTGCAAGATGAAACTATTAATGGAAACCCCAGAAGATATTTGTATTTTCATTTTAAACCACTGCTTGCAAAGCTTTTAAATACTTACATCTGTACTAAGTTACTTTATAAAACCTGTAACAGGATGACTTCAAACAAAAAACGAAACCTAGCTGATTTTAAGAACATTTTGGAAGCAAACTGCTAATCCCTCTTCTTTTTCTACATGTTTAGTAGTACTGTACTCTGATCTTCCCAATTTAGTTTCTGGTGTAAGGATTTTTAGAAAAGAATGAACATGCATCAGTGACTCAGTTTCTTAATACTGTGCTCTGTCCATATCACTTTTCTTACAAAACACCCACAACCCTCCTACCCCTCTGGAAAAAAAAAAAATAGAAGGAGCATCTGTTGAAGGTCCAGATGTTATTAAAACTCATCTATCACACAGTAACTAGTAAGTAGGCACACGATCAAAAACTGTGTGCCAAGAAGTAACACCATTGTTTAGTTAAAGAACAATGTAAGCAAGAAAGCAAGATAAATTGATCCATGCTACATGCTTTGTATCATGCTATTTTTGTTAAACTAGCAGATAGTAGTTCTTATCCTTCAATCAAACAAGGTCATAGAGCATTATGCAGACAGCAAGACTGTCCCTACCATACAGAAAAAACCAAACCAAACCAAAAAACCCCTAAAAGATGGAAGGAGAGACAACAATAGGAGACTGAGACTTGGCTAAATTCCACCCACAAAACTAAAATTGCATGTTCATACGGGCCAGATGCAGTTCTAAATTTTTAACAACAAAATCCCACAATAAAACCCAGCCAGAAAACCTTCTAAAATAACAGATTCCCTAAAGACTACCTGACATCTCTATATGAGAGTCGTGGCAGAAAAATCTTGAGAGATATGAGTATGGGTCAAATTGATGGTAAACATATCGGCTCTAGTTTGGAATAACAGCCAGAGGACAAAGTAATCAAATTATGTCAGTAGTGCAGGAACCACACACAGACAAAACACTGGGTGAGACAAAACAATAGCCTTGTATTTGTTACAAAGGAGAAAAGGGAGACAGGAAAAAGGCAAATAGATGGGGTACCACATAAAAGCAAGCTAGAAAAATCTGAAACACAGATTTTGCATGAACTACAGCAAATTAAAATTATTAACAGAAAGGTCAAAAATCCCAAACCAAAAAGGAATAGGGCAAGCTTCCAAGGCTCTTAAATTCAGTGTGAATGCATTTCTTTTGGATTTTTTGTTTGTTGTGGGCTTGGGGTTTTTTTTTTTAGGACTGCACCAAATCAATTCCCAAAATTCAGAGATGTCAATGAGCAAGCTGGAGAACTCAAAGAGGAAACGGGGGCACATGGAATGCCTGGCATCTTCTGCCTGGCAGAGTTTCAACCGCTTCTAGCTTTTTATAGATCACAGAACCGGTTGATAGCAGAACTGAACATATTCCAGCAAAACAATACCCCTCATCTTAGCTCTGCCCATGTCCCACTTGAGTTTAAAATGTTGGCACTCTGAAAGAGAAGGGTAGGAGGGGAAGGAGAAATAAAAACGTTGGAGGGAAATGAGGGAAAAGCAAGAAGCAAGCAAGAAGACCTGAGGAGCAGGTAGTTAAAAGAATGCTCTAGACAAGGAGGGTAATGTCCAGAATGGGGATGCTGCAGTGACCCCTTTAAATAAGAAGAGCTGAATGCAGGAGGCTTGTTGGGAAGAATGAAGGGATGTAAAACTTTTCAGGAGAGCTCAGTGCTGTCAGCCCAACAAGGCAATAAAACTTTTTACTCCCTAGATTACACAGATTTAAATTTCATCCTACTGGATGTTTCATGGTCCTCTGTTTTTAGTACACTAGAAATTGTTTAGACATTCCAACAATGGGCTATTCACCTCAAGACATTCATACTCTGTTTAAGTTATTCATTATAAACATATAATGCTACAGAACTTCCTTCAAAAAAGAAGCTGAAAGTGTCTGGCTAAAATAGTCTTAAGAAGAGGACTGAATTATCTGTATAGTTTTCCTGCACAATTTGCAGTGATCTTAAGAAACCTTTCTTGTTATAAAAACCTCTTGTCAATATAATTGTAAACTACACAATTTTTGAACTCTTCCAGGTTCTCTCCTGGGATCTCTTATACTTCCTGGTTTAAGAACAACTTCACCCCGACACATGATGCTCATACATCAAGTATTGTACGGGCAAGGTGAATGTACTGTTTCTTGTAACACCCTTATCTTTGACCCAGACAATAGTTACTGCATTTATTGGAAATTCCTGCCACTATGCTCAACTGCAAGAAGGCAGAACTCAGGATTCAGATGCTGTTCCAGCAGTATTACAAACACATGCAGAAGTATTCTCAAATGCTGTTTTCCAAACTTTACCACCAATCCAAGTAAATTTGTTGGTTTAAAGAACAATCAAAATAACTAACCCAAACCCCTCACTATCTGAGTAGCAATCTTAGAATTTAACTGAATCAGAGAAACCAAATCTCATGAAATTTCAAAAAACCACCAACATGGCAGGATTTTGTTGGTGACTTGTAGAAGCGCTGAGTTAACAACAAAACAGGCAGCTTTCTAGTGTAGTAAATTAGTGTAATATTGCACATATGGAACATTAATTACACTACAGGTTTTTTTAAAAAGTCTTTTAAGAAAACTGACCAAAACACCTCCCTCAAAATCTAAAGCCTTTTCCCATATCTCTGAGTATGAGATGTACAGTAGGGTCTTTTCTTCAGTTCTGAAGACTGCTGGTTCTCTCCAGCCAAGGACTAGCTTTTAAATTTACCAAGAATTACATTCAAGAGGTGATTACCGATGCATGCACTTTGTCAAGTTTATTGACCTAGCTAAGCAAGCAGTTCTCATCTGTGAAGAACAAAACTGTACAAGAATTAAATTACACCTACAGAGAGCTAATTAAAAAAATGGCAGTGTACACACCTGAGAACAACTACATGCAATCTATAGTCTGGTTTGGTTTACTCTTCAGCTAAGTAAAGGACTGGGGAAAGCTTGTAGCCTCAAAAGATCCAAGCAGAACTTTGCCCTCTTGCAAATCAAAACCAGTCCTCCCAACAAACTGCACTTTACGCAGCTTCTTACTCTACTAAGAGAGTCATGATAAAGTCTTGAAAACATGAACATTGACAGTCACACTTCTATTCCCAACAGTACAAGCATGTGCATGTGACTAGATACACATATTTAAGTATGTATCTGTTAGAAATAAAAATACATACAACAATCAACACAAACCATTATGACACAAGAATGTTGAATTTAACCACAGATATGCTAGCCATAATCCAGGGACAGCCAGCTTCTGGGAACTAATGACCCATCTTTTTTTCCAACGAAACTGTGTTTACTGATGACCACTATGAATATTCACACCACGCTCTAAAATTATCCAGAGTACTCAAAGGTTGAGTACATTAGATAATGAAAAAACCCAATCACTATGGATGCTTTGAGACCACTAGAAAATGCAAAGTAAGCATATTTAAGCCTCATAGTCTATCAGCATTTGTTTACTCTAGGCATTTAGATGTCCCTATGTGACACTTTGGATGGGCATATTAATTTATCTGCTGAAGTAACTAATGTGATGTTACAGAGCAAAAGTTGACATGCAATAAAGTCAAGTAAGTATTCTGATAGTGGCAGCACAGAATACAGATAGGTGGAGGTAGAAATTGGTGATATGGCAGTCCATAGGCTTAGCACTAGCTGCAATTCCCATCAAAAATACTTCTAAACCCAACAGAAATCCACAGATTAGCAGCATGGACTCCAAAGCTACAAAAGCCTCCAAGTTAAGCCTGTGTGGTAGCCAAAGCCTTGGGAAGTACTGAGCAGAAACACACACACTCAGTTCTAACATGGTAGATGCCAGGCTACAAGATTTAGGCTCAGTGAGCGTAGGTGTGACCCTATTACACTCTCAGGCTCTCTGCTGCAGAAGGTAAGCAGCACCACCAACACTGGCTCTGCAGGCCAAGGGAGCTGGGAGTTAAAAGTAGTGAGGCCAACCACTAATTATCTTGAAATGTGATGCAGATCAGGTAGCAAAGCTGCTTCAGGACATAGCCTAGCACTCAAAGTACAACACTCGTCACCCCTACCTCCCCAGCCAACAACAAACCACACTAAAAACGTAAATAAAACCCCCATACCATAGCAGCTTTTTAAAGTACGGATTTATAGCACAGCTTTAAAATGTCACTATTGGACTCAAGCTGGCTTTGCATCTCTCCTTTTGCCACAGTTAGTTTTGGCTCTTGAGATGGTCAAGAGGCATGAGCATATTGATTATAGAGTTGGTAGCTTCCAGACACACACTGATTTATAAGCTAATTTACCTTGGGCCACCCCTGATTAGGCATGGAAAAAGAGAGGCCAATTTAACACTTAGCTTGCTGTGCAATACAAAGCAATTGGCTGTATTTGTCTCAGGAAAAGAAAAAGAAAAAAATCTGCTTTCAAAGGTGACACCCATACATAACACTTAAGCAACACTGCTTACTTGTATGTCATTAACAGAACACTAACCTGTAACATGCATCTGGATACAACACCTTCAGGTACCTCAGGAAACTTCTGTCGCAGGTCATGTAAAACCTGAATATCAATTTGCTGGCTTCCTTGGGCCATTCGTATATTGCCTGGTCAGGATTGTTTTTCAACAGGCAGTTTTAGGCCTTAGTAAAGGGAGTACTCATCTCTTCTGTCCCAGCATTTTCTGGAAGAGGAAGGAAAGCCTTAAGAGACTGAAGCAGGCACTTTTGATGTTAACAAAAAGCAAGGAAAAACAACCCCAAAAAACACCACACAAACCCCTTCTCCAGTTATAAGTCTGTATTTTATGTCAGTGTTTTCCCATGTGACATCTCTGGCTACCTAATTTTCCTTCACACACCTAATCTTGAAAACCGACCATTTACAGACACACCTTTATCTATTATGGTTTAAGAATGGCATTTGTACTTATTTAAAATGCAAATAAACACAAAGAAGTCCACAACAAAAATAGGAACACAGCCTTCGTTCCACTTTTGACTGCACCTACCTCATTACTATCATTGCTATTGAAGATATTGTAGCTAGAATTCAGTGTTTCTAAGTGTCAGGATTTACAAGCAATAGTCTATTATTTATTTAACAACTGTACCTCAGAAATATACTGAAATTGTGACTAGAAGGAAATAATTCTGTTAACTCGACTTTCTTCAATTAATTCTCCTTCTGTTTTGAAGGAAATGATGAATAGTTATGAATAAGATATCACAATTACCCAACTGACACATGCATAGAAATTATCTGTCCTGGTCATACAATAACCACAGGCTTTTACCAAGACTTTCTATGAAGTACATTTGGAAGAATGCATCTATGTATTAAGTAGTGGGACAGTATCTCACTCACTAAAACTAATACTACAAATAAATTGACTACATGGTTAATAAAAAATTCAAAGCAATCAACTCCAATGTTAATTTACCTCTTCAGTTAAGAAATCTCATTTGAACATCACTATCAATTTATGCGCTTTTTCCTCTCCTACCTGTTTTATTTTTTTCTTTGCCTCATTCAACATGCACTCTTACCACACCTGCTGACTCATGGCAACCTGCAGCAGAGAACTGCTTCCACCACCACAAGGCTGCTCCCTGATCTCATCGGCCTGGGTTCTCTCCCAACAATCACACCGGCACCCTGGCTTTGTAAGTGAGCCTGAGTGCTTGTGTTTCTGAACTTCCATGCACTAAATGGAGACTACTGGCAAGTCAATTGGGGAGCATTAATTACAATTTTCTAGAGCATTAACACCACTTGTAAGTCAAATGTAATTTAGTTGAAAGCTTTAACTTCTTTTAAGACTGAAAAGATGGAGAGAAATCTGCAAAGATTGACCGGAAGGCAGAAAGCACAATTTTCAGCAGATATGACAGGACAGGTATATTATTATTCCAGGACCACTGAACCACTGTAAGACATGCTAGTCCCAGACCACTCTATTTTAAGACTTTCAATGCCTGTCTCTTCTCTGAAGTGATAAAGTTATCAGTAACTGAAATTGACCCAAATCAGAACATCTCCAGTAACAGCTTAACATGATCTGATCAACAACATATTAATTAGTTCAACCTTTTGACAATAATTTAAGAATAGTTCTGAGGAAACAAAAAAGCTGTAAGAATCCAAAATAACTGATCCAAAGACCACCTCATCTATATGTACTACACAGGGAAAACACTTGTTAGCTAATAAAATAGTGAAGACTGAAAAGTCTAAGAATATTCCAGTAAACATTTTTTAGTCCCACAAATTATCTTTTCTAATATAGTCACAATACATAATTGAAAATATAAGCAAACTCAGAATATTCAGATGTTTTGCAAAACATAAGTCACAACTGAATCCAGTTTTTAGTGTACACACAATATTCCATTATTGAAAACAGCACCACAACTTCAAAAACCTTAACGTATGTCACGTACCAGCCAAGACTGCTAGAACTGGAAACTCAGGTTATGATACTCCTTCACAGAATACACATTCTGTTTATCTGCCTACCCAGGTTTGTCTTTTCTTCTCTTCATGCACCTTATTAACAGAGCCAGATCAGAACAAGTCTTTAGGGGCTAGGAAATCTGGTTCCCTTCAGACTTGTATGATTGGGTGAAAAAAAATCACAACAGTATCTGTGTAGAGGTGATCAGTATGAACATTGTTGAAAATATCAGGAAAAATAGGATTTTGCGTATCTTACAGAAATGTAATTAAAAGTAGTGAGAATACATTTAACACTATCACTCACTGTGTGATTATAGTTTAATTTACTCTTCATACACCAAGGGTGCTCTCAAGAAGGCAGATAAACATTGAAGACAACTACTACATAAGGTACCCTGTAGCTGCTGCTATCAGTACCCAAGATTGCTAATTCAAAGGTAGCATGGATACACCTAAACAAGTTGTAGTCATATTTTAAGTGGAATATTAGACAAACATAAGAGGTCTTAGAAACTGCAGCACTGGACAAGCAGAGAATCAGAATATTTTGTGTGGAACAACTCAAGCTATACATCTGAAAAATAACTATGTTCAAAAGCCAACTCAAGCAGCAAATTTTGGCTTACAAACTGAGAAAAATCACCTCATCTGAAATAAAAAGAAGCCTGAGAGAAAAACAAACACCTCATCTGAAATAAAAAGAAGCAACTTATTTTCTATCAGAAGTGGTGTCAGGCTTTTATAGAGAAAAGCTACATTAAACATCACATTAATATGGTTAAAATAAGGGGTAAGAATTGCAAAAGTTAAAATGAAGTAATGAAGCAGTCTTTAAACACAAATTCCCCATCTACTTCACATGCATCAGCTAGTACAATGTTCAGTATATACTGAACATACACCATTAAAACAACGCTAAAGCCTGTTTACGTTTTACTCAGGTTTAAATCAGTCATAAAAGTCTGGGAACACACAATACTGTACGAGTCCCTGAAGTCTTGAAGCAAATGGCTGTTCACTATGTCATACCAAAAGAAAGAGCTATTGATCCAGGCAGAGTGCACAAGCTTCAGTGGGTCTAGAGAACAGGTCCTCAAGCGTGGAGCTGCATGCCCGAAATCACCCTCAGCAACTGTCAGTCCTTGGCTGGGATTCACAGTGACTGGAGATCCTGTTTAAAATACATGCCCTCAGACAGACAGTGTAAGCTGGGTTGACACTGCTCTGAAATCTTAACATTCTTAAACTCTGAAAAAGTCATTCTGTAGTAGTGGCAGTGCAATTTAAAAAGAATTAATACGTGCCTTGCTAAAAATAGCCCCTCACTATTTCTTTGATGGTTTACAATGCTAGGCAAATCTGAGCAGTAACAAAACAGTATTAAGCTTACATTTTCTTTTTAATCAGCTATTAACAAAAAACCTGCCCTGTTTAAGCAGAGAAAAAAACCCCAAACCAGCAAATTAAGCAACAGTACTAAAAAGTCTATGTTTACTCTTCACACAAATTTCCGTCTTTTGTTGGCTGTATCAGTTTGTCAAAACTGCACATTCACAGCTCTTCTCTTACTTATAACATTTAAAACAAAGGACAATGTTTCGTATTGTCACTCCAGCACTTTATTTCAATAAAATATTTTTTCAGTGTCTGCAGTCTTGAGGAAACACACAGTGATCACAGTTTCCATTTATTACTATAAACCAGCATCAAAGTATTATAAGGGTTACCTTAAAATTAAAGTGAAAGTGCTACAGAGACATTTTTCTGCGTCTTCATGAGGCATAAAATGACTTACAGGGCATAATCCAATGTTTGCAAAATCCAGTTATTTTCTGGTAGTGTGTAATACTTGGGAGACTGCTTATTTTTGTTTTACTACTGTACATCTCAGTTTTGGTGGCTAAGCAACACGAAGATGGACACAGTGCAGGAAGGGCTAGAATTAACATCTACTCTATCATTTTACTGAAGTTATTATGAAAGCTTCGTATGCTTCAACATGGTGGAAGATGACTATAGCATAGTATGGGAGAAAAAACCCACAATAGGCTCTGCTCCCACTATCTTAATTCACAGAGAAATACATTGCCTACAGGGCTTAGGAAAACAAAAGTGTGGGTATCAGTTTCTATTACAATAGGTAACTAATAAAGCTTCACTGACAATATAGCATATAAAAATGCACTTGTATCATATGAATATTAAGATCTCACTCCAATCACCACTTAAAGAAAACCCTACTGCAGAGCTTGAAGCTATTCCAAGAGTATTAATAAACTGAAATTAACCTTAAGGAAGTCTGAAGTAACAGGCCAGGAGGCCTCACAAGGCCTCACTAGTACAGACTTAAACTGTCTTCTTTACTCCCCACTTCTTGATGCTGCAAAGAACTATTAAAAAAGTCTCAGCATCCACCTTGCTAGAGCAAAGATTATAGGAATTTAAAGTAATTTCGACAGACACATACCTACAGAACCAAAACATAGCACTATTCTCAGCCATAGCACTCAGAATCTGGCAGCAGAATATCCAGAAAATTTTTAGAAAGTTACATATACCAGTGGAAAATAATAGGCACAAATGCAAGAGTGAGGAGCCAAAACAGCCAGTAAATAGGCTGTAGAGGAAAAGGGTACCAACAGGAGGTAAGAGAAACTGCTGACAGTAAATTTTCAGCTTCATTCACAGACTCAGGCACAAAATAAGGACAATACAGATTTACAGAAGTAAACTGAGATAACTATTCAATAAATTAATTATCAGCAGAAATTAAATCCAGCAACAGCGATCCTAGAGAAAGAATTCTTCCTAAAAGCATTAAAAGCAGAGTTTATTTGCAGAAGAAAACTTTTAAATACTGTAGTGCAGTATAATATAAAGTTATTTTTGTGGCAATGCCCATTTACTAATCCATTTAGATACTGGCTTTTAGCTATTTCAAAAAAACCCTTAAGTGTGACTTTATACTGTCGAAGAGAGACATGCACAATGAAGATCCCAGCACTCACTTATGCCAGAAATACTAAGTAACTGGAAGAATTAATTAACTGCGTTCTTTTAAAGACTACTGGCAAGGTCCCCAGATAGCTTAGAAGGCCTGGAAATTGTAACATAATAGAGCTCCTTTAAAGCTTTATTCTGTGAAAACTACTGATGCAAATGTAAACAACGTGTTGTCCAAAGGACTACTCTGTACCATGAGACAAAATTTCTTTCCAAAAACATTCAAGGATGACTTAATGTAAAATACAATTCAGATGCCAAATACTAGTCTGTCATAATGCTGGAGCAATAGCTAGTTAAGAAATAAATACATTTTTCAATCTCCTTTCTTCTAACAGAACATGCAATTAACAGACCAGAACCAATTCTTCAATACAAACTTCAAGCTTAGTGTCACATTGACTTTTCACAAAACACTTAAAAAGCAAGTGTTCTTCACAGTAAATTCTGCCAAATCTGTTTTTAGGAAATAATTTTACCTAACAAAATCTAAATAAAGAAGCTGACAGGCTAAAATGTTATCTGCACTTCCTTTTTATTACTAAACTTTTCTTGCTACAACTTCACATATAGTCTGTGCCATGAGAAATATCAAAAGGTAATTGGGCAAATATTAACATAACTGCTGCATCAAACAATTCCAGTTGAATTTATGATGCACTCATAATCACTTAAGTCCCATTTATGGTCAGCTACCACTCTGGAATCAGTCTTTTTGAGTTCAAGAGAACAGCTTTTGGGCATAACAGAGCACTGCAACAGTAAACAGCATGCCATTCACTTTCCCCAAAATAAAATTAATGGAACCTTCATATCTGCCTTTATACTTCTGAAACATCTAATAAGTCAGATGGTTCATGCTCTTCTGTAGTGTTAATTTCATCACATCTGACCTGTGTTTTCCACATGGCTAAAAATGCTATGAAAGTAAATAATCCATCTAAAACCTTGTTTTAGGAGTCTGGCTGTAAGTATTTACTAAACAGAAATAATGGGTCGTTTCCTTGTAGTATTAATGGTGCAAATTACAGATTTTGTGTATTTAAAGAATGTTGCAATGATAGCAAATTAGATGCAACAAGTTGCAATAAAAGACTGGCAGATGTTGATAAGTGCCTCTTGAGACAGAAGCCAAGTGATTCCTGGCACTTTGATAGATTTAAAAAAAAAAAACAAACAAAAAAACAGGCAAAACTCCCAACCCAACAAAAACTCACCACCCAACCTCTGTACACTTAGCTCAGATTCCTTCAGCAGGACTAACTAGTTCTCCAACTGTCCCAAACGATTTGCCTATCTGCTGGATAGCTCAAAAAACAGTAAAATTGTCTTCTCTTTGCCCCAACTCCATGCTTTCTTGAGCAGTACCTCCCCCCATATATATGGCTGCTTTTTTTTCCTATTATGGCATCCAAATACCAGGTCAACAAATATTTAAAAACTTCTATCATCCCTGCTTTTCTGTCAGACCTAAATTCTGATCTATCACTCTAACTCACAAAATTCAACTGCAGGCCACTTTCCATTGAAAATTTCCTTACACAAACAACTGAAAGTATGGCTGACATAGCTATTACTAGCATTTCTTTCAGCTTGTGTTCAAGAATATAACAATGCCTCTGGTCTATAGCTAAGATTGGTAATCACATCATAAGCTTATGAATCGCTAAACACAAAATGCTGCTGCCAACCAGGATCTCACTCCTCTGGTAATAACAAGAACTGCAATTTTATTGCCAGTTTGTATTCGGTTTGTGTCAATGCTCTCCCTTAGAATGAGGTTAGGGTTGTACTTTTGTATCACCATTGCTGGGGGGAAAAAGAAAAAACAAACAAACAAACAAACCCAAACAAACCAAACACCCCAAACCAACAAAACTAGACTGCATCACATTCTGCTCTTACAACCTGCCTCTCCAATGTTTTACATACTGCTTTCCAGGCCTATTAATATCTTCTTTCTTTCCTCATCTATACCAGCAAGTCCTTGATAAATGTGAGACTAAAAATTCTCGCTATGTGTGCCAGCAAACGGAGCTAAGAAAACAAAAACCCAAGAGATGCTACTGTATGTAACGCCAACTTTCCTTCAAGAAATAGGTCTCTAGCTCCAGGGAGGACTGCATGGTTTTAACTATAAAAAAATGACAACTTGCAGGAAAATAAGAAAAATTCAAGAACAGTAACATCAAATCGTTATGATTCTCTGAAAACCTACAATACAAAAAGCATTTAAAAATTAAACAGCAAGAAATAATGAAAGTCTTTGACCTCCCCTCCACCTAACCTTAAAATACATGGAGTTAAGTATAACGTGGTCTGAACACACACACACAAAAAAAAAGAAGTAATTTTGTAAGGAAGGAAATATAAACACAAAACTATTCTACCAGAGTCCTACATTCTCTCCACAAAGGAGGTTAAGAAGTGAAATGATAGAATTCAAAAGCTTACACTCACATCAGTAATGCTTTAAATGCATATTTTGAAAGAAAATGTATGAGAACTAGATGATAGAAACAGGATTACTAAATATTCCTAGCAGAATTTAATTTCTCTAATACATTACTCAGCTTTTCCATGGCTATTTTGAACCATTTCAAGTCACTCAACAGCATCTTTACTTAAATCAGACTAATCTTCTTACCAAAGCCACAAGTTATTCTCTACTTGCTACTATCCCTCTCTTAAAAAAAAAAAATCATGTAATTGCAATTAGTCTCTGGATTCATCCTCAACCAACTAAAAGGTGATACTTCTATTTAACTATGTCAGATCTCTGCTCTGTACTGTTATGAATCCAAACAAGAATATTAGAGAGGATATAAACCTGATTTCATCACATGACCTTAAAACTTAGAATTACAAATAAACATGACTAAAGAGTTCTCCCCTAAAACACAAAATTGGATTTGACCAAAAGACTTCTATCAAACAATTAACAATGAAAAAAAAAATCATAGGAAGATGGCAAACTCTACAACAGTTAAAAGAAATAACCTGTTTCTATGGAAAAATCCATTTTTAGTGACCATACCTGGAAGTAATTCATACCTTGAAGCATGAGTTGCTATTTTTTCTTCCTCCAAATTCATATAAATATGTAGACCATATGCACATATAAAACCTTTAAAAGAGGTTTAATCTGTCAGGTATTTCCTTGGAAAGTATGAGCACTTACACTATTTCTTTCTAAAGGAAAATTAGTTAGTTGAGGTTGTACTTTTTCATGTTGTACAATTAAAAAAAAAAAAAAAGAGTTTTTTGTTTCTTTTCATGTGAATTACTTTAATTCATGCTACATCAGTGATACTAATGTGTATGTTAATAGATTCTATTAATTGATTTTATCTAAGTTGGGTTTGTTTTATTTTTTATTTAATTTTTATCCCTTAGAAAATCATAGAATCACAGAATCAAGAAGGCTGGAAGAGACCTCAAAGGTCATCGAGTCCAACCTGTCACCCTAAACCTCATGACTATCTAAACCATGGCACCAAGTGCCACGTCCAATCCCCTCTTGAACACCTCCAGGGATGGTGACTCCACCACCTCCCTGGGCATCCCATTCCAATGGCCAACCACTCTCTCTGTGAAGAACTTTCTCCTCACCTCCAGCCTAAACCTCCCCTGGCACAGCTTGAGACTGTGTCCTCTTGTTCTGGTGCTGGTTGCCTGGGAGAAGAGACCAACCCCCTCCTGGCTACAACCTCCCTTCAGGTAGTTGTAAACAGCAATGAGGTCACCCCTGAGCCTCCTCTTCTCCAGGCTAAACAGTCCCAGCTCCCTCAGACTCTCCTCACAGGGCTTGTGCTCAAGGCCTCTCACCAGCCTCGTTGCCCTTCTCTGGACATGCTCCAGCAATTCAACATCTTTCCTAAACTGAGGGGCCCAGAACTGGACACAGTACTCAAGGTGTGGCCTAACCAGTGCTGTGTACAGGGGTACAATGACCTCCCTGCTCCTGCTGGCCACAATATGCATGACACAGGCCAGGATGCCATTGGCTCTCTTGCCACCTGGGCACACTGCTGGCTCATGTTCAGACGCCTGTCAACCAGTACCCCCAGGTCCCTTTTCACCTGGCTGCTCTCCAGCCACTCTGACCCGAGCCTGTAGCTCTGCATGGGGTTGTTGTGGCCAAAGTGGAGCACCCGGCACTTGGATTTGTTGAATGTAATGAAAAACAAGGCCATCTCCCTTTACTGTGGGCCAAAGCGTACTAGGTATTTATTTTTGTCAATTTCCCCCCTCCCACCTCCTTCTGCACCCTCAAGTTTCTGGTATATCTGCAACAAGGTTTTCAAAAAGATAATCCTCTATGAACTCCCTGGAGTCTATTGTCAAATGTAGGTATTACTGTTTTGAAAAGTATGCATTATTTCTAGTACAACTGTTCTGAGATCAAGGAAGAGGGAAACAGCAGACAAAAAAAGTCAATCTGAGAAAGATGCCTTGCTTAATTAAACTTGTTATTTTTCTCTTCAACACATTTGAGTACATTTCCTTTAAAATCTGTTTTTGATTGATGATTGACAAATAGGAAAAACACTTCCTAAAATTAAGTGATGCCTTTAAACAATCACCTAAAAGCTAGATGCTATAATCTCTAACATATTCTCTGACCACCACGCAAGTTAGTAGAACACAAGAAATACCCTGCTGAGTCAGACAAATTGTCATTTTAGCTTAGTATTGTCTGCAACAGAAGCAACAGAAAGCAATATTCAGGAAAATACGAAAGCCTGAGCCTTTTTGTTGTACATTCCTCTCATTTTTGCAGTGTATATAAAATTGTGTGATTAAGGCAATTCGAGAGCAGATATGTTTACTCTCTTTACAGACCTGTTGACACTGCATTCATCAAATTCCTTTTCTTAACTTGCTGAACTCATCTGCCTCCACAATACCTTACGGCAAAGTACTGCAGAAGTTTACCTCTCGGTGCATTTAAAATGAGCAATAAACAATTTTTGTAAAACAATTAAAGAAAATCAACCAAAACTCTTCCACAGACTTTGCAAACAGTTGTCCTATAAGCTTTGAGTGTTACATAGTCCTAAGATTGCAAGATTTGGTGAGCAGTGATTTTGCATTTACCTTAATGAATTTGGAAGCTTCACTCATAAATCCTTCTATAACCCTTGCCTCTCCAAAGTGATAAGTCATTTAAGTCCCTCTTTGAAAGGTGAGAAGTGCCATATTGATTTTTTTTTAAGTAAAAAAAAATACTATTCTTCCTACTTCCTCTGTAACACCAATATATGTTCCCCAAAACACAGGGCCATAGCAGCCCCCAAGAAGAGGGGTCACCACAGTTTTTCATAGGAACAAAAGGACACTATTTTCTCATGTTCTCAGATATCTTTCTGATGATACTAAACACCTCTGCATGCCTTTCTGGCTGCTGCTGAACATTGAACTAACAGTTTCAGGTAACTGCCATGAATCTTCTGAACTTCCATCAAAAGTTCTGAAAAAAAGTACCTGTAAACACCACCAGGCTTATTACACACCACAAGATTGCACATTGGAATATTAACTGCCTAATCCTCACCCTCAATGCCACCTATGCTTTTTCCCTCTCCATACCTGTTCCCCAAACATCACTAAGTGTGAAAGTTTAAAATGTTTTCCAGTGTCTTACTACTTCCTAGTTTTAGTAAGAGATAGGTTGGTAAAATCTGCAACAGAGTTGAAGTCCTTAGTAATGCAAAGTCAGAAACATGTTAATTTTGTGATACAAAGCCTGTTGTACATGCTCATTACAATACAGAGTAGTAAGTAGGGTAAAGAGCACCCGAAAGTATTTGTTTATTCTATCCCCTGCTTTCATTAATTTTTGCCACCACACTACAGAGGAATTCTAAAAAGAGCTGGCTCCAGAGTAGTTTGTAAAGTTCCAGATTTTATATCTGACTTCAGTCCCAATCAGATCAAAGTCTTCCTTGAACAAGCTGCCCCTAAGATGCTCTACACATTCAGGGATCTTGGCAGTAAAACAGATGTGAATGACAAGCCCATTCAATTGCTTCAGGAACCTCTACAATAGTTGACTTTGGGCCAAAGCAGACTACCCTGCAGCCTAACTACACAAAAGCCCATCTCAGAATCTCTTAGTTCCAAGCACCCTCACAGCACTATGAAATCACACTCCAATTAGACCTAGACCTGCAGAGTTTTCAGACTTCTGGCTCTGCCACTGAAAATTGCAGTCCAGTATGACTGGCTGCTTCAGAGCTGTCAATCTGAACTCTAGAGTCACTAGAGTCCCATGACAGTAACATTGAATCTTATTTAGTTTAGGTAGGATTTAGCTTACACTTGCTAAGTCCATATTCCTCTTAAAAATCTCCAGCTAAATACTCTACGTATTTTGCAGTACTTTTTGACAATGATTTCCCAGTTTAAAACCAAAGCAAGACAGCACACAAACTAGATACAAAGTATTTCAGAAGAGAGTGAGGCACATGATCACTATCTGAAAAGCCACCATGACACACTAGCTTGTAGGAGGCTTTAAAAGAAGAACGTGATGCTTCTGCTCTTAAAAGATCACACAACAAGGAACATATCAAATAAAGGTCTATTGAAAATTATATGTAAACTATATTCAGAAGACAGAAATGTGACTTATCAGAGAAAAATTCAGATGGAAACAGTTTGAAATTGAACTGTATTTCAAAAAACCACAAAGAATCAAATTCACACTGAGATACTTAAAGAACAATTGCTTGTTTCATAGGGAGGAGCCAATAGATTCTGTGAAACAATGTATTTATGCCTTAACATATAAGCACTCTAGAAATCACCCTTCCTTACACCCTTGCTACAAAGTTTCTCACAAATCCAAGTTATACATAGCTTGCTGTTACTTTGCATATCTTAGCTCTCATTCTAAATAGAGTAGCAAGAAGTGGTATACTTCAATCCAGAACTAAGTAGGGGTACTCCTATTATACCTTTCTCATTGGGAAAACTATTATATATAATCATGTCAAACCCATGTGGTTCAAAACTGAAGTAACTGTCAGTTTTATCCATTAAAAGAATTTTGGAAAAGAGCTTCAATTTAATAACTGAAGGTACTTTACTGGTTTCACTATATTGCCAATACAAGGATGAAAGAATGCAAAAGGCTGAAGATGTGGTAAGTTATAAGCAAAACTCTTAGTTGCTGGATGTAAAATTATCCCATTGTCACATTTCCACAACAGTAAAAGTTTGAGAGTGAACGTTATGTCCTTTTAGTATTTTCCTGCTGACAGTAATTACCACATTATCTTCAAAATTCATATGAAAACATAAATAAAACAAACTCTGTTGTGCCATGCTTTAGCTCCTTGCCTGATAGTTCCATTTTGACACGTGTTTTGAGTTACCCAGTTCACAGCAGGAAACTCTGGAAAGCCTCCATACCCAGGCAAATACCTAAACTTCAGCAGTTTCTGTTGACTGTTCAGAGAGAAGTCAGCAACAGCATTACAAATCTCAAAAATCCCATTATGTAAGGCAATCTCAGAGTAGTTTTGCTTATGACTGGACTGGTATTTGAAAGACTTGTGCCCTAAAGTACCCCTAAAATGCTAAGAAGTTCCAATATCCTACCACTGTTAGCCAGAAATTAAACTAATCAGAGATCAAGGGACATGACAGTATTTTAGGGGCAACATTCTAGAATCAAAGTATCTCAAGAACTGCCCATACCTACAGACAAACAACTTTGAGGAAGAATTAATGGTTTTAAACTACAAGAGTGTACCTCTATATCAGACATAAGGAAGAAATTCTTTATGATGAGGGTACACACAGGAACAGGTTGCCCAGAGAAACTGTGGGTGTCTCTCATTGGAAGTGTACTGGTTGGATGAGGCTTTGAGCAACAGAAACCTGTGAAAGATGTCGTTGCTCTCAGCGAGGAGATTGGACTAGATGATCTGTAAAGGCCCCTTGAACCAGAAACCATTCTATGACTCTGCATCAGTGATGTTCCAACCAAAGATAACTGCTATTCTTTTAACTGCAAAAAACCCAATGCGTTAAGTAATGTCTTAAGAAATTTTTTTCCTACAATCAGATGATGTTGCTGAAGTCAGACTGTATAACACATTGCATGCACACAATTACATTAGAAAAACATATTCACAAAAATCCTAATGGTGACAAGGTATGTAAATTATTTTCTTACATTCCATGCTGTGTCTTTTCTTCTAATCCCTGAGTTACGTTTTTCCATTGAGGAATGAAATGTCTTGTTTATAATATTGGCCTAAATATTTGTCTATATTACAACTCTATCAACAACTATCAACAATGAGATTTGCTGAAATTAAAGATAACTCCAAAGAGTTTTAAAAATTGGGATGAAACTCTCTTGCTGCTTTGACTAAAAAAACTAATTCATGGTGAAAAAAGCCCTCATAAATCACTTGCATCTGACTCTCTTAGACACAAAATGTATAGGCTATTTCCTGCTTTTGTGATGAAATTTTACTAATTATTTCCCTGATTTCATTAAGCCAACCTCCATTTTTTGCCTTTAACATAAATTTCTTTGTTGTGCAATCCCAGCCCAGTGACTAATTTCGGTGCAAGATGGCCACTGATACATAGCCCAGCAGGACAGTGGTGTTCAGTGTCAGGAAATAATGCCACTGAAAGCAAAGATCTGAAAGTCCTACTATTCCAGTAAAACCTGGTCTCATCTTCAGAAACGTCAAGGAGGGAGATAATCCAAACCACAACAGATAAAAATGTATTTTCAGTGACCTTCAAAACATAGGCTATAATTTATACCCTTCTCCCACATCTCACTGTTTTCTTTACCTTTTTTTTTTGTACGGTTAAATCACAAACGTTTATATGACTACAGAAAGAAACAGTTGAGCACATGTTTCAAGTTCAGGAGTAATTGTACCTTTGACACACTTTCCAGTTCTTTACATTTCAAAACAAAATATGTATGTTCTTATTTGGAACATATGTATGTTCACCTTTGGCAAGTTTACCACCCACTTTTACCTTTATGTCTCCTGAATCTGATAAAACCAGGCAACTATGTAACTGTGGTTTAGGCAGGAAGATGGAACAAATTCAGAGGGTGTTAGTACATCTCCATGTGAGTTGCCATTAAGAGTGGTAAGTGGTTGTCTAAAGGTTTACCGTTCAACCCTCTCACTGAGGATGAAATAAGGGTAACTATAACGGTATAAGGGAATGGAATATGAAAGATGTAACACTACCTCCTATCTTCAAACACTGCTGTAACTTATTTACAAAGTATATTTACAGGTTCTGTTATTTGGTTGTGAGTAATACATTGCACATACGAAGACAGTTAAATGATTTAAGTACAAATCTGAGAATTTCCAATACAGTGATTTAAATTGGAAATTCTGGTGCCGTGATCTGTGTTTCCCACAAGGGGGATTCTGTGGCAAATTAGCCAGATACTCGTGGCTTGCTTCTTTGTCCAGTAACTTCCCAGATGCTGTAACTATAATTCAAGTGGTTCTTGGCTCAGAGAGTGCCTAAGGGGCCCCTCTCCCTTGTGCCCAATTTACAGTCTGGAGCTTTTTGCCCTGTCCGAGAGAGGGCTAAGGGGCCTCTCTCTCTCATGTGCTCTGTCACCAGGCAGTAGCCTTTCTATGGCTCTTCCGGGATTCAGTTCTCTCAGGGCTTTTCCCCTTTCTGCCTCTGCAACAGGACTCTTAATGTTGGTTGCCTTGGTCCGGATGCAAGGCCCAGGTGTGGTTTGCCTGCTAGGATAAGCTCTTCAGATGCAACTCTGGCAGCATTTGGCTCTTGTTGCTCTCTGGGTGAAGACAAGACAAATTGCCTACCATCTCAGGTGGTTTAACTACTGTCCAAAGACAATTAATGCCCTTTGGTAACAGATAAACCTGATAGCTGAAGCTATAGGATGGGGCATATCCACACATGGCCAGGGGCACACACAGTTCACAGCTGTGTTACAAGGTTAATTACATATGCCACACTTTTTGCCTAGACCATCTGGACCCCAGGAAGTGTCCAGGTTTGCACATTCACAGGTGTTTAGCCACATGTCTGGGTTAGGGCATGTTTTGGGGCTTGTCCCTTCAGGACAATCCTCTTGCCATAAACAGAACCTGGAGAAAAATAAAAATGCCAGGTCTGGATATCTGGAGGGAACTACTGCATCTGCTCTAAGACTCACAAGATTCTTGTTGTAATCTTGCAGCAAGGGCAACACTAATGCTAATAATTTTGAATGCACTTGTCATGGAACAGTGCCAAAACCACAGGATGACAGAGGTTAGAAGGGGTATTTGGAGAGCATCTAGTCTGACTCCCCTGCTAAAGCAGGTTCCATCTAGAGCAGGTTGCACAGGATCACATCCCAAGCAGATTTTGAATTATCTCCAGACAAGGGGACTCCACAGCCTCTCTAGGCAGCCTGCTCCAGTGCTCCATCACCCTCAAAGTAAAGAATTTTTCCCTTATGTTCAGAGAGAACTTCCTGTATCCCAGAAATCTCCTCAAGCCATACATTTAGGGGGGAAACTTATTTTATTGTTTCTAACTCAATGAAATACATTAAAATTTCACAGGGCAAGCAAGGGTTCTCTAGTTTGAGGAGTTCTCATTACAAGATTTAAAAAAAAATAGCTTACTGCAATAAGTTAATAACAGTAATAATAATAGTAATAATAGATCTTTAAAATTCTCATTTCCTGCCACAATTATGCTCATATGAACAATTTAATTGCTATGAAGAATATTTCTGCTGAGTCTTCACCCTCGCAGGCATGTTACATACTGCTCACCATGGTCTGACTTTTCATTTGCAGAGTAACACAGTAACTGAATAAAAGGCCTCGAAAGCATGAATGTACCAAAGGCAAGTTAAATCTAGTTGTCATACTCTGTATTACACAAATTTAAGGGTGGTTCAGTCATATCACAGAATCGTTAGGGTTGGAAGGGACCCCAAGGATCATCTAGTTCCAACCACCCTGCTAGAAAGAAATACTACCTACTTTAAATACAGAATCACTGAATGGTTTGGGTTGGAAGGGACCTTGAAGAGCCCCTATTTCCAATCCCCCTAACATGGGCAGGGACACCACCTACTAGATCAGGTTGCCCATCCAACCTGGCTTTGAACACTTGCTTTTAATTAGTCACTTGTATCTTAAATTGATGCATAGTATTCAGCAGCTGATACACCTGCTGCAGAGCAGACTATATTGCTATCAATGGTGACTTAACTCAGTAAAGACCTTAAATACATATCCACACAACCCCCCCAGTATTTTTGCAAAAACAAAACAAAAACCCAAACCACAAAACAAATCCCCTCCCAAATCACAATTCAAGCACTAGGAAGTTGAGTAGAAAAAAATTAAAACCATCACAATTAAGCCACATTGATATGTATTCACATAAACATCACTCAAGTCCTACCTAACATAACACAGTAACTCCACAGTAATGTCAAACCCTTGACCACAACCAAAGACAATTTCTCTCATCATACTGAAAGTGATGAATAAGCAGGAGTATCTCACTGAATAGAACACTGCGCTTCTGAACTACAGTATCGTCCAAACAGTCTTAACACAGACTCTTTGCTGATCTCATTTTATAACACAGCAACAATTCCAACTTGAAGCCATTTCTCCAGGTTGCAGAGTCAAAACCTCTGATTTGCTAGGCAGGCACTTAGAAATTAATATGAACACTCAAGAATTTATAGCCAGGGCTCTCGTATCTGTGGCAGTCATACAATCAGGAGCTGCCAAAACTGGTATATGCCTGGTTTATCCAACACACTTCTTTTGAGCAGTGTTTTGCAAGTCAAAAATTCCTGAGCTGTACTACTGGCTTTAAAGGAGTTGCCTGCTAAAAGAAAAGCAAAAAGATACTAGGTATAGCTTGAGCAATAGTTATTTTGATCAAGTCTGTAAGCTATTACAAGTCACAAATTGTATGATTTAAGAGTCAAATAAACTAATCACATTATTACCTTCAGGGTTCTTTCCTATACAGTACAAACAGTTGCCTGCATGTAGAAACATAATTATATGTCATATACAAGTGGAATTGAAGCTCTGGTGGTGGAATTTGTGATCTCATTTACATTAAAACCACTGCTCGGAGCACTAAAACAGATCATCAGCAACCCATAGCTGTGTGTTTGGTCTGTTAGTGCACTGCACTAATGGAGGAAGGAACAAGCTGTTTTACTTCCTTCTAGTTCTCATGCATAGTCATGACACCACACGGTTTCCTCCTAGGAGTCACATATAGTTCTTAACACACAAGCTTTTGTTTTCCAAGCAACTGAATTCACGTTCACAGTTTAAGCCTTCATTACCACAAACCAACTCTTTTCACTTATGTTTCAGTGAAGATGTAAATGAAATTTAAGCTGCCTGACTTGTATTCATAACTCTGTATCATTAATTAACCAGTCAATTAAGATTACACTGCGGAACTATCATGCCTGGTACATCAAAATTTCCTTACGAAACATGAATATAAAAATTGTTCATATGTTGTTGTGGTTTTACGCCCAGCTACAGCCAAGCCCCACATGGCTGCTCACACAGGGGACAGGGGTCCCTGGTATCCCTTCAGCCCAGTAAGACAGAAAGGATAAACTAGGAGCAAAATGCAAAACTCCATGGGTGGATGTAAGGAGAGTTTAGTAGAACAATAAAAATAAGAAATTAAAAGGAATAGCATGAGAACGGCTCATCCATCACTGCCAACATTTGATACCAAGTGCCAAAAACTGACCTCATATAGTGGGCAGGACAGTTGTGTTGCATCAAACACGCCATTGGCTGGTTCAGCTGCCTATCCTAGGTGTGGCTCCTCCCAATTTCTTGTGAAGAAAATGAAGCCTTTCCTAGCTGAACCCAGAACATAAATAATTTTGAAGAGATTTACACCAGACACATTATTTCTAGTACAAGTCAGGTTGCTGTTTGTCCTCTTGGCCATCTAAGCACACTGCTGGCTAATGTTCAGATGGCTGTCAACCAGGACACCCAAGTCCTTCTCTGCTAGGCAGCTTGCCACCCATTCTGCTTTGTCGGTAACACTGCACAGGGTGGTTGTGACACAAGTGCAGGTCCTCACACTTGGCCTTGTTGAACCATCCTCCAAATCTAGTTTAAAGCTCTTTCAATGAACCCTATCTCCTGCATAAAGATCATTTTTCCATTTTGTGGCAGGTGCACCTGGTCTATTGCCAGCAGGCCTGGTGTGGTACAAACCAACCCATTATCAAAAACCCCAAAGTCCTATCAGTTACACCAGGCTCAGAGTCATCTATTGATCTGCTATCTCTTCCACTTTATTCCCCCGTTGATTCCTGCAACTGCAGGTATAGAGAACACTGTGCTCCTGATCCCTTAACCAGCCATCCCAAGGCTCTGACGTCTCTCTTGTTGCCCACTTGAAAAATCAATGATGGATAACATTCTGAAGGCTCTATCAGAGTGAGACTTTCCTGTGAAGTGGGTCCAGTCTTCATACTGGGCCTTCTGCTCCATTCAGAAGGGAGTCACCTATGACAATGGCCCCTCTTTTTTTCTTTATGGAAGTGGTTTTAATGCAAGATGCAGTTTGACTTAACCATGACAACACCTCCAAGCTAACTGAACCCTCATCCTTGTCCTTGCTTGGTACAGCATGCAGCACATCATATCTATTTTTACAAAAGCACCTAGGACAAGTGGGGCAGCCTGATGCACTGGGCAGGAACTCTGCCATTCCTTACGTCACCATGCTCAGCAAGCAGGGAGAATTCCTCATCCTCTCTCTATCATGTGCCCTTGTCTGCCTGTTGAGCCTGTTCTAGGGAAGGTAGGGTGTTGACTCCAGTTCCCCTACCTGGGCACACCCCTTGCAGATCTCTTCACTGCTGCCATTTGATACTAACACATGAACAGGACACACCCTGAAGCCTGACACTTGGGTGGTTCCCACAAGAGCTCTGTCTGGACGCTGCATCAGTCCTGGTGGGCACAGAGCTTAGGCCATGGCTTTCTGCTGGGTGGATACCCTCATTTCCTGGTTCAGCACCCTCCATGTATGCCCTCCTACACAAACTGTGATGCAAACAGCTGTGCCATGCCCTGTTTGCTGCACTCCCCAGAGCTGCATTTCATGGGAGTGAGGGGTGGTTACTGCTACTTCTGGTTCTGCTCCCACCTGAACAGCAAAACTCCTGTGAGATGCTGCCTGTGTTTTTCTGATGTCTCCCAGGCTCTGAAGAGCTCAGGAAAGCCCTTGTTTTAAATGACCCCCCACTTCACTGTGGGCATGTCTTTTCCAGACCTGTTCACCTTGGTGAGCGAGAGGAATGGTTTGATAGTTAGGGTAAGAGACATTTAGGACAATATGAGGTCCCAGTTCTCTCACAGCTAAGACCCTGCTTTTCTCTTCATTAGTACCTGGGTTGGCACTTCCCCTTTATCGCTTGAGCAAGTAAGTGTACAAGAAAAAAAAAGTTACTTATTCAGAACACATCTCAGTCTACTTTGTAACCCCATTTTCTGGGGTTAATTTTAACCTAAATCAATTTCCCACCCTTGTTTGTGACTGCAAATCAAATATTTGTGCCAACTGGAGCAATAGAGGCCGTCAGAAGTTGTGTCATATAAAAATAGTTCTCAGCACTATGACCTGAAGATGAAAAACTATTTCACAAATTGCCATATATTGCCTTCTTCCCTGACATTCTTACCCAGAGGGAAAAAAAAATTGTTTAGTGCTAAGGAAATAAACATTTTGAGTGCTTTTAAAAGTATGTCTAGCAAAACAGGTACAATTCTCATTTACAATCCAAATAGAATACAAATTCAACACTCAGAGTTTTCAACTAGTGTTTTCAACCTTACCTGCAGTATTAATTGTGTGGAAGATAAACCATTCTTTTTTTAATATACCATTTACAGAGACCTTTGACATAGCTATAGACTACTAAAGAAAGCAACAAACAACAGAACAAAGTACAATTTCACATATACCAGATGACACAGTATTCAAACAGTTGCTAAGCAGTAGCAGGTTATGAGCATAACATCAGATTTTAATGTTTCACTGACCACATATTAGAGAAGACTTTGCAAAACCATTTCTCAAAATATTTTCTCAAAGTAACTATTTATCCAGATTTCAACAAAGTACAGTCTGAACACTTACAGAGCAAACATTAAAACCAACAAAGCAAATGCAGATGCTGTTAGGGTTACAAGTAAGATGTATCTGCATTTCAGTCAGAGAACCAAAGAGAAGAAAAGATTTTAGATTTTGGCAGTGACTTTTCCCTCTATGGACAGGAACAGGCTGTCCCCACAAAACTACTATTTACCAAATGTGGCTCAATGATCAAATTACACTTTTCTCTGGCACTTGCCAAGCAGCGGGTGCATGTGTCACAAAACCACAAGGAATCCAAAAAGTTTATGAACCAAGTGTTCCCTTTGCTTTCCAGATATTCCTCTAAAAAGTGCTTTCAGCTCCCTGCTCGGTATGCTAAAAAGCTACTCACTTTATATATTCAGATTTCAAAACCAAATAATTTCAATCAGATCAATTAAAATAATCTCAAGTAACTTAACTCATGGGTCCAGGATGGTAATTATACTGATCATAAAGTGTCAAAAGCAGGACTTCTCTTGTAATTCAGACTAAGAGTATGATTTATAGCAAAAACAATAACATGGGAAAAGAACAAAAAAATTAGATGCTACAAAGAGAATTAAACTCATTAAGATTAAAGACTCCACAGATAACATTCATCACACTCTTCCTGAAGATTCATAACTTTCCTATTCTTTGTTAATTTAATAACATTTATTTGAATGTATTAATGCAAAAGAGTAATTTCAATTTTACCAAACAAGCTATTCAACGCCTTACATTACTTTCCTGTTTACCACCCCAAAACAAAACACTACTTCAAAACATTTTAGCTTAAATCTGCTAGCTTCAATACAAATGAAAGCTGGCTACTTTGCCACCCAGAAGTTCTCATTTTCAACTCTTCAAAGTAATTTCAGAATTTGTAATGTATCTCACTTTGCTTTCAGAGAAGGATTAAGAAAAAGTCTGAGTAAATATGCTCCAAATCTCTATGAACTTTTTCAAACCTAGTACAAGGTCACTCACTGTTGCGAATGCAGACAATGGAGCTCCAGCTGCTTCCTGTAGCACAAGTCCAGAATGCACAAGACCCAGGAAAGGACAGAACCATCTTGAGCTGATTTGGATATTTTACCTTTAATTTCCAGTCTGCTTGTGAGGAAAACTCAGTAAGTCCACTAACACTATTCCCATTCACTGTATAGATTGGTAAATGAATTAAGTGATTAACCTAAGACAATATCCTTCTTTTTGATGAATTGGCCTTTATGCTTCATCAGCAACGAGCTGCTGTGTGAGTTCAAACCATTTTGGCTACACTCTTATGTCCAGTCTGAAAAACCCTTTTACCTATGGCAAGTACTTTGAAGACCATTTAGATTTATAGTTGCTGTCTGAAATATGCTTTTTTAAAAAGCAAGGTTAATTAACAGTGCTTCTGTATCAGCAATTGTATTCTAAATGAAGTGAAAACAGGTAACTAAATTAAATTCAAACCTCTGTGCAGCAGCTGGCAGATCTTTCTCTTTGTGGTTAAATATAGGATGGCCATTTATTAACAAGAACAGTAAATCTTGTCAGTGAAATAACATAGATATAAGAAGGGCTACTAAGAGTTACTACTAGCACCAATCATTACAAATCTAAGAACACCCCCTCTCCCCTGCCCCCCAACCCACAACAAAACACCACCAATCCACACAAAACAAAACAAACCTCCAAAACAACCCCCCAAAACCCCACCAAACCAAAAACCAAAACCCCAAAACTGAGTGAAACATTCTCAGGTGGACATTTAAACTCAATTTTGTCCTCACTGCCTTGAAAAGCAGCTTCTTTAGGTTAAGGAGTGGAAATTGCTACACTTGCCACAAAAGAAAAGTTACCACCATGTTGCAAATGAAATGTTAGTTATTTTAAATGAGGTGGAATAGTTAATTCCTTAGGTGGAAAAGAAGATTAAAAATACTCAGAAATGCTGTGGTTTTGTCTTATCCTACAGATCTTCCAGAAAGCCTAATGATTAGTTTTAAGACAGGCAGACAAGCAATCACTTTTGGTCATCACATAAGAAGTCCTCAGAACAAAAGCAAAGACAACAACTTATGAAATAACATTGAAAGACTACACCTTCTTTGAGGTTGTAAAGAAGCCAGCAATCTGACATTAACAATGTCACATCCTCATTCTGACACTGTCAGGATACTATCATAAATGATTTTTAAAACGGGCAGTTCTACTGATTGGGCAAATGAGACAATCAGCATAAAATTCCAGGCATCCAGGCCTCTCGCCTCCTTTTATTACAGAACAGTATTATTAACACTGACCAAGACAACATAACCATTTCACTGGAAGCCACAGAGGATAGAATGAGCAGCTTGGTTCATTGGTTTTTAGCAGTAAGTAACTAAATCACATCTGGACAAATTTTAAAGACACTGAAGCATGAATTTTGACCACACTGTGCCTGTGTACATCAGCAGGAGCTATAAAGATTTAAAATACATGAATAATTTTGGTCCCTACAAGACAGGCTTAACGACACTGGATACAGATGGCATCCAAGGGAGCAAGTAAAACACAAAGCAAGTCTTCCACAGAACCCACTGAAAACATAATGCTATGCAAGTTATCATAAATAAAACAAAAACCTACAGCCATTCCATTTCACAATGTTACAACATATTTTGAGAAATGCACGCTTGCTTTGTTGTTTCATCCACAGTCAACTCAATCTCTTTTTACCATCAGTGAATCCTAACAGGACTGATTGCTCCAGCCAAATCAAAACTAAATGTCAATCTCAATACCACCAACCTGAAAGGCAAGATACAAATCTGTATCTTTCATGAAAAAAAACAAAGCAATGTACTCCAAAATAACAAAATCTATCCTGAACACTGCCTTTTTGTTTGTATGTATTTAGAACGATGAATTATGAAATGCTCCTAGGCCTAGGTTGATAACAAAGTGAATAATACTAGATTAAAATACATCCTGTTCATTATGTTTCCTAGTAAAAACTAAGCTAAAAATAAATTACTTGAACTCTCCAACAATAAATGCAACTTGCCTTTTTCCAAAGGTATTCCTTGTACCTCAATTTATACAATAAGAGACAAGACAGTTCTCATAAAATTCTGTAAAGAAACTCCCTTACAAACAACACTAAGTTAGAAATATATCCTATAGATTCAAGAGCATGGAAGCTAATATTACAGTGAAAGGACTTTCCCATGTCTTCTCCCAACACGATAAAGAAAACTCATGCAGAATTTCTTCTAGCTTCTGAACTGTTCCATGCTTTCCTCCAATATCAATGATTTTAGCAATTTCACTCTTGCACAGATCAGTAGGTTTACCCACATATTAAAATTTCTCTCCGGTGTTGAGAAAGCTACAAAGAGCCAGCAAAAAAAAAAATCTACAAAGAACAGATTTGTATTTCCTTTCCAAACCACAAAATGTGGAAGTTTTGGAGCTGCTTTCCTACCCACCTCCATTTTAATGAAACCTTAAATTTTGCATAATTAGAAAAAGCTCTTTTCAGCTGTTACCATAGATACAGTGAATTCGTAAAGGAATTACCAAAGTAAGTCAACGAAATTGCTTTATAGTCAAGTATGGGCTTAGACATTTATCACCTTAAAAAGAGCAAAAACTATTAAATACTATAGAATTAAAAAAAAAAAATCCTATAAAGTATTTGTCAAAAACGATTGAAGGAAGTCTACTTTAGTTGAATGGAACTTGAATAAAAAGAAATGTAACAGTTTTTAATTATTATTCACTGTTATTTTTATCAATATGCAGAACTACAATTTTCAAAAGCATAAAAAAAAAAAAAAAATCAAATTCTTGAACTGTTCCAAGTAAGGGTGAATACTTCCTTTGCTATTCCCATTTATACCATGAGACTGAGAATTGAAGTAAACTGATACCTAAAACAAAAGAACCAGATTAGAAAATAAAGAATCTAATTGCTTGAGTGCAAGAAGTTTGACAAGTACCAGGATGAAGATGAAGAACCAAACATTTTGATACTTTATTTCCCAACTGGAAATAACAACCTTTCTAAGTGCATCATGATTTAAAAAAAAAAAAAAAAAAAGAATTCTTAAGAATTCTTAAGAAATCTCATTAACTCCTGAAATCTTAAACCTCCTTTTCATTTCTTATAAGACTTCCTGTTGCCCTCATATTAAAAAATAAAGATTGCTATTATCTTTCATCATCTGAAGGAACACCAATGTGGTGAAAGATGGAAGCAACTATCTCAACACTACACATATTCCAAGGAGACAGAAAAAAATAAACAGTGGGATGCCTTGATTTCATAGTCCTTCCATTTTCTAATGATCCATCACAGCTGAAATCATTTTTTTAATGCAAAGAATTTTTATACAGAATTATCAGACATATATTGTATATATTACATTTTACCAACACAGTAGTATCAGAGCAAACCCCGCAACTACCTTTTCTCCATTCTGCAATCAAAAACTCTACTGATGAAAGCTGCACCTGTGTGAGGAGCACTTTGTCAACAAGTATACTTGTACCAGAATACACCTACACAACACCTAGAATGCACAGATTAAGCCGTAGGCTACAGTTTCACAACACTTTTTTCCACTGCCGTACCAGTTGAAGCAGTCTTCATCCTTCAGCTGTGCTGGCACAACTGTTTGTGCAGCTGAACAGCAAGGCCAGTCAGGGAATCGATCCAGGTTAAAAATAATATTTTTCTGATGGTAAATTCCACAACATGCTTTGCTGCATAGCCACCTGGAACATTAACTAGTTATACCCGTGGAACTGAGGAGCAAGGCAAGAATAAGAAGCTAAGGTCAGGGCAGCTCATGCCAGTGCTGACATGGAAATAAATGCTCATGAAACCACACCCTTGGTCTTTTAAATGTTTGGAATTCCCTGATTAAGTGCATTATCCAAATAGTGCAGCATAGAAGAATATTACCTCACAAATGTGTAAAAATATAGAGGAGGCTTCCACACATTTTTCAGGAAATACTGTGCAAGTGGTATTTAAAAAAAAAAATTAAACTCCACAGTTGCAAACTGCCCCACTTTCTCTGTGGCCCCCATCATCACTTCATTTGCATGGAACAAGTGTATTTTATCATTGATTGTTTCTTTCACTATTTCACACACAAACCCTGTAATTGGATATCTGCCTTTCAGCCAAACATGCAAGATGCTACTGCATTTGTTCGTGTAACAAATCCTGGGCAATTGAAAAGGAGGGGAAAATAAACTGTAAGCTAGGATAATAATAATCTGTTTACTGCAGCTTTATATGTAAGCACACTTTTTGTGTGATGGTGAAGTAACATAAAGACAAAAAATACTCATCTCACAATACTAGCTACTCTGTTTGTACACTACCTCTTTGATAAGATTTTAATCTTCAGCAGTAACAGGACAATCCTTTCTGTTAGTGATCTGCTTTATCCTTCAAGTTTTTCAGTCCAAACAAACTATCGGATAAACAAATTTACAAGGAAACAAAAAGGTATGAACCCTTGTTGGTTGTGCTCTGTGGATATAAAGACTTTCTAGTCCTGGGAACAAGAGCTATTGGCATACAAACTACTGCTCAGGTTTATTACTACACAGATAAGGCTTCCAGACAGAAGCTGGTTTATGCCACATTAACACAGCATGCAAGACATGGCTGAGACACAGGTGTGTGCTCCCTATGTTCAAAAGCAGCACTCCTGACAGACAATCTTCCTCCTGGTTACAGCACAGTTTTTGAAAGGATTGCAGTTAATACCCAAAGGCAAATACATGTTTTTATTTAAAAGAAAGAAGAAAACAAAAAACCAAACCACCAAACAAACACACCAAAAAAACCCAAACCACCAAACAAAAAACAAACACAAAACAAAAAAAAAAAACCACCTATTTTGGGAGCAATCTTCTTATTTAAGTTCCTATCTTGCTCACACATACACACAATCTAAGACAAGTTTCCATATATATCTCATCTAATTTAATAAATCAAACCATATTTTCCATTTAAACATCTGAAAAGATACATCAAACAGCTAGGTCTGACTGCTGTACATTGAAAAAATAGAAAGAAGATACAACTTCAAAGCATTCATGAGACATTTTCATGCTGTTAACTTAGAGAATAAAGGAATAAATACATTTTTCTTCACCTATTACCTTCAGATGTTTATCAGATATTTTAATTCAAAGTACATTTTAGAATTTCAAGGAAGGAATATTGTAATTAAAGAATGAGTCATATAAAAACTATTCTCAATCAATATTAACACCAAGAATACACTGTACTCTTTCCAGCTGTCACTGATTAGAGGTTACTTCTCAGAGATGGATCATGAGCAACAGTTCTTGTTTAACACTGATTTTTATATCAAATAAAAATAAAAATTTATTTGATATACAGTATTACAATATAATAAACCAGTAACAATAATACATGAAAATCTGTTGACTCAGGACTTTATCAAAAACAAAACCAAAACACCTCAATCAGGAACAAGTGTAGTGTGAAACACTGATACAGGCTTAATTTAGGTTAAGACAGTTATTCTCCATCTTTAATAGAACTTATGCCACCACAGATGCTTATTCTGCCAGGAGTTAATGTTGTGCTATTCCAAATCCATGGCCATAAAGCTACCAAGCTGAAGTGTGTATTTCTTCAGCAACTAAGAGACACAAAATAATGATAAAGAGATATTTGTCAGCCCTATACCAAATAATCTCAAACTACTGATCATCCTGTAGTGTAACTCTGCAGTAGTCTATACTGTAAAGGAAAAGCCACACTTAAGTTCTAAGACAGTAAGCTGTTTTTTCGTCTGCTATGAATGCACCTCTTCAGGGTCAGGTTTCAATGCACCACTGTTACCACGTGAATTCTGATAAACTCACTATTAAACTAAACTGTAATCTGCAGGAGACAATGAACATACAACTTTACTTAGGTTCCTATTCCAGGACCTTATTATGATTGCATAAGGCTAGGTTAAGAGTCATGGATTTTGCCGAAATACACAAGTCAACATAAGTATTACCTGTTTACACAATACATTTTATTTTTTGTGTATAAACATGTATGCTTCCTTACCATATTATTTATACAGCTGCACCTAAATCTGAAGATCCTACAACAGGCAGTTGAGCAGAGAACACCACCTGGCTGACATGTGGAGGGTTTTCTTTATAAATACTATTGCAGAGCTCTTTGGTAAGTGTCCTCAAGGTAAGTGTTCTGCACCACAACAATTTTCACAGACAGAGTTCTGAAATAAATCCTTTACCAGGACATCATTTATTAAAAGCTGGGAAATTCTCTTTCTTCATCTATTTATGACACACCTGTCTTCATTTTATTGTCTCCTCAAGCCTCCCATTCAACCCAGCTCAACAGGTTGCTGCTGCCACCTACCGGCAAAGGTCTCACTCGTCTTCCCCCTCCATGGTAACTTCTCGGGCACCTCGGCACGCTGGCGAGCAGGGAGCCCGAGTTGGTCTCTAGCAAATTGAGTTGGCTAGAAGGGGGATCCAAGAAGTGCCAGCACAAACCCACAGGTAGAAGAGTACAGACTGGGTCTATATTTCCCTTGTTAACAGCAGAGGAGGGACTGTTGGATTGGCATTCTTTCCCATTACAGGAACTAACAGAATGACTGTAGAGCTAACAGCCCAATAGCATCTTCTAGTTAAAGGTAAAATGACCACTTATGCTATCATCAGCAAATATCTAACCATACCAATATTGCTCATACAAACCATAAAAAGTAGGTTTCTCAAGTTCACCACTTTCACATACACAATTAAAGACACGTGAACCTTTAAAAATAAACAGCTGATTTTACCTTCTATAATCCTTAATCATTAATAACTTTGTGATTAAATTATAGTCTGAAATACTGAATTAATATGAAGTAAAAAACATACATATTTGATTTCAAGCCTTTGATAAATCTCCAGAGTCAACTCCTTTGTTATCAACTGGGCTAGTACCCTTCAGACTGGTAAGAGAACAGAAAGTAATCTTCCAACACCAATTCATCTCTCCACTACTTTTCTTAAAATTTTAATTAAGTCCCCTGAATCTGCAAGTGAAGAAAGACAAACTAAAATCAAGTCATCTCAGGTGTTAAACGTTCCATGAATGTATCCACAGAACAGTTTTATCTCAATATGAATCAATCTGTTGTCTACATCATGATGCAAGCACAAAGCAACTCTAACTGTACAGGTATCTGACAATTCACAAAAATAAGTTTCAAGCTTGGCACCAGACATGTAATAGTGACAATTTTGCTCAGATCTGTATTCTGCCTCATGAGCCATATCCTTCAGAATACCAAATTTTGAATTGGATAGTTCTACCTTTTTAACTTTGTAATTTTATATCAATTGTAGTCATTATCAGCATCAAGCTGACTGGAAGTGTTTTCAATTCAAGTTTTAAAAGAAATGGTTAAAAAAAAAATTGCCATAAACATAAAATTTAGTTTACTTTTCTGAAAGGCTTCAGGCAAAGAAAAGATGAAAATAATTCAAGAGTAATTTCTTTTTCTTTCACTTTGTTTCATTCAAAACAAAGAGCAGTTATACCCTTTAAGGGAACAGATAAAGCATTAGAAGCTAATTTTTGGAAAATTCTAAGGTGCTTGGGAAGACACTAGGCTTCACAGAGTCTCTGCCTGAAAGCATGGAAGGCGAAAGAGTAAAACAAATCTAGAAGGTTTGGACTCTGAGCCACAGGTTATTTCACATTGAGCAGTAATGCTTTTCTAAACATTCTGACAATTTTATTACAGAATGACTTGAAGTGAAGGAACTTGTCTTACTCTTGCAGCCTTGTGCTAATTTCTCTCCTGCTTTCCCCTCTCATTTCCACATCATCCAGAGCTGATCCATTCAAAAGATTACAAAACACACAAAAAAAATAGAAGCATTCACAATTAATCTAGAAAACCCTGAATTCTTGAGCGCTTTGAGTCGTCACAGTTTTGTGGGGGTTTTGTTGGGTTTTAAAAATATTCTCCCTGAAAATGTTTAACCTTCTATTTTTATATGTGCAGGCTATGTTCCACAGCCTTGAAGGACAGAAGCTTGAGTTTTGAGAACATGGAAATTCTAGCTTCTGAAGCTGGAGTTCAGAGAACACTAAATATCATGGAGCTCACTGAGGGAAAGATTATATAAAAAGCAGAACACAATATTCCCTCCTACAACCATTCAGGAAAATTAAGAACAGAGAAGAAAGGTCCTGAGAAACAATGAGTAACGAGAAAAAACCCCTCAGATAACAGTTTAAACTATGGACATTGGAAGGGGACAGGTGAATTAATACCACCTACTAGAAACAGTCTTTGACCACCCTCTACAGTATTCCTTTAGCTTCTGTTACTGATATATATCGTACCAAATACTGTTTACAACTACCAGGTCCCCAATATAGAAGCCCATATGCCTACAACAACTTGCTGATCCAGTTCTTGGAAACTGCATTTGCTCTTGAAAGAAGTTTGTGTGTGGAGAGATGATCTCTCCACACACAAACTTCTGTAGTCTGACATCCCTGACTTGCTATTTACTCAAATACCGATGAAAGTAAATGTCACAGAATCACAGAATATATCTGGTTGCAAGAGACCTCAAAGATCCTCCAGTCGAGACCTCAAAGATCCTCCAGTCGAGACCTCAACCCAGCACTGAAGAGTTGACACTAAACCATAGCCCTAAGTGCCAAGCCCACACACCGCTTGAACACCTCCAGGGATGGTGACTCCATCACTGCCCTGGGCAGACAATTCCAATGTTTGATAACCCTTTCAGCGAATAAGTATTTCCCAACATCCAGCCTAAACCGCCCCAGCACAGATTGTAACCATTTCTTCCAGTCTGCTCACTTGTCATCAAGGAGAAGAGGCTGGCCCACTCCCGCTCCAACCTCCCTTCAGGTTGTTGTAGAGAGCAACAGGGTCTCCCCTCAGCCTCCTCTTCACTAGACTGAACAATCCCAGCTCCCTCAGATGCTCCTTGTAGGTCATGTGCTCTTGGCCCTTCATGAGCCTTGTTGCCCTTCTCTGGACACACTCCAGCACCTCAATGTCTTTCCTATAGTGCAGGCCCAGAACTGAACACAGTAGTCCAGGTGTGACCTCACCAGTGCTGAGTACAAGGGGGATGATCACTTCCCTGTTACTGCTGGCCACCATGTTTATAATACAAGCCAGGTGACAGTATCACCTATCACTTTCAATTAGTGAAAAAGAGTAAAATGCAAGACTGTTGTCAGACACTTTGGTATTGATAAGAAAGTCCCATGTCCTGTTTCCCACAGAAACAGATTCAAGCAGAATGAAAGGTCTGAAGCAACAGCAGGCATGTAGTCAGACAATTAAACAGCTATGCACCATGAGCTCCAAATTCCCTTCTGTTCTCTAATTATATACCAAACAACTATAGGGCAACTTCTACTCCCTTCTCATTTCACCCTGGGTGACTCACCTGGAGAACCCTCCCAGTTTATTTAATTAATTTTGAGACTTAATTTCCCAGCAACCCTCATGCTCCTCTCTCTTGGTAAAGAAGCACAAAGGATTGTGTCATGCACTTTTACTTCTGGGATGGTTGAATAGTTCCTTTTCCATTCTTCCCCTCTTTACAAAACCCAAACTATTTCTTTAATTGATAGGAGAGGTGTCACTGGTAAATCCATCATTTGAGTAAATACCTACTGAATGTCAGATGGTTTAATAAAACTATCATTTGCTCATAATATTTCAGTGACAGTAAGGCTGGGTATTTCAGACACAATTCAATACTGCCACTGCTATTCCTCCTGCTCCCAAGCATGCATTCCCTCTGTCACTCCTGCGATTTGAGCAAAAGGGGAGGAAGAAGTGTTTAGCTGGCTTAGCTTTCAGTCAAATGAATGTTACCATGAGTACAGGAGAAGGAACAGAGCCAGCTTACACAGATTTACAAATCACACCCTGTGGTAGTTTTAGGCTATGCCTTTAAAAATTTTCCACAGATCTTGAACAGAAAGTGGTAAAATGTAAATAAATCACTGTTGGGTGTAAAAAGGAAAATAATCATAGTTCTAAACAATCCCATTGGAGAGGTACCTACTATAAGATTAAGTTTGCAAAACAATCTCTCTCTCTCACTCTTCTCGCTTTCCTCGGGCTGGGAGACACTAACTGGCTTCTGCTTCACCTTGGCTACATTGTTTTGGCTAAGTCTAACAAAATAGATCTCCACTCCTTTCTCTTGTCCCTTTTGTGTACAAGGGGGTAAAGGGGTGGGGCAGGGAGGGAGAAGCTATTAGCTTCCCCTGGTCTTTGGCCAGGGGGGTCCTTGTGCTGTTTATTCATTGTAAATACCTCTAAATGCTGTAAATACTGTATATTTTGTACATATTCATTGCATTTCATTGTAGATTGTAGTTTTGCTTGTAAATACAGCTTTCATTTGCTTCCAACTGAGCTGATCTGGCAAATTTAATGCTGGGGGGGAATTTCAACCGACCACGCACTCTTAGATTCTTCTGAGGACAGTCTTTTGGAAGGGGGGAGGAAGGGGAAGGTTGTACTCAACACTAAAAGATACTTCTCTGATTTTACATTATTTTAGCACTACAATAAATATTTAGGAAGTTAAACTCCAACCACACAAGGCTGTCTCTGGCAGCTGTTATAATCAACAATGGGGGTCTGTAGGGTAAGAGAAAGAGACACACAGGTTGTACATAAGCAACACAAAAAGAGTTAAAAACAGGAAACCATTTCCTTGAGTTGTTAGCAGCTAACTAGAAATAACTGTTAAGAGACAGCACCTGAAGTGAGAGCAGGTGGAAAAATTTCCAAAAGATTGGTAGGATACCACCAAGAGGAAAGCTACCACCAAGAGATAGGAAAGAAAGACCTTCAGCTATGAAGGAGAACCAAGGGGCCCCATAAAGAGGCCTACAGCTGGAATGCCATAGTTTTAGGGTAACAGAACTTTACTTTCTGTCTAAGTGCAGTTATCTTCACCTCTAAAACTACACTGACAAAGGGTCCTAGGCTAATGAAGGACTTCACTAAATAGCTGCCAGGGAAAAGGGGGGAAAGAAAGGGAGAAGCGTGGTCATAGAGACTAGATTTGTTTACTCTTTCTTCTGTTACTTCCCAAACTAATATATGTAAGGACAGAACAAAGACCATTGTTGCTACATTTGGGAGAAAGCCTCTAGTGTCCACTTACTTTCTGCCAGCTTTATGGTAGTACAGAAAAATAAACAAATAATTTTAGAAAAGAAATAATAATCCATTTACCTGGAAAACAACTTGACACCAAGATGAAGTAACAGACTGTGATAGGCAAAAGTCATACAGAAATACTCACGGTGGTTCAAACAACTTATTTTTCTGTTGCTTTTCTTCAAAGAGCATATTGCACACACAAGGAGTGAAAAGTAACAGACACGTCTAAACAGCTGCTCCTCTAGCTCCCAAATTTTTTCCCCATACTTGTCCTCTAGATTAAAATACAGCTTTCCTACCTAAGAACTGATCATACATAATTTTTAAATTTATTCTTTTCTCCACATGTTTCCCATATCCCAGTAAGAAGTATCTTCAAATAGGAGAATGCTACTTTTCTCCACCCTTCTTTAAAGAAAAGAACTACCACCACTCGCTGTTTCTTTTGAACTTAATTCAGAGAGAGAACAATAACAAGGTAAAGGGAGAGGAAAGCTGTGGAGAGCTGAAACGCTTCCAGTATTCATGGTTTCTCGATGCATATTGTTTTCTGCTGTTACAGCATTTAAAATATGGCCACTAATCCTTTTACAAATCAACCTATCTTCTACCTTTTCTACTTAAACCAGTATCTCCTTACAAAGGTCCTGACACCAGATAGAGCCCAAGACAATGATATATGCAAAAAGAAAAAACTTAAATTATCCTGCTCTGAAAAAGGCAGGTGAGGAAAGTAAGAGCGAAATTGAGACAGAATAGAAAAGATGCCTCATATTGCAGGACGAATAAAGAGCTTATACTTAAGGAATGTCCTCCACTTTCTGATGCCATTTGGGAAGAAGGGAGGTTCCCACAACAGCAAGATTTACAAAGGACCAAAATCCACATTAAAATAAAAATTAAAAAACTTACAAAACATTTGCAACTTAGATTCTGTCGTATCCCTATTCTAAGGCCCTTTCTTGCTTGGGTGAGGGACAAAGTGCAGAAATATACCATGTTTAAAAAGCTAGAAATCAAGATTACATTATGACCTAGCAGAAAAAAAACCAGAAGAGGGTTCTCTATGCAACTGTCATAGACGTCTTATTAAAACTACAAAATCTACCAAACCTTTTTAATAACAGATCTGCCATTTCTTTGCACATTTTAACACAAAAGTAAAAGAAAGCTAATGTTTAATAAAATGACATTCTGTTATTAACTTGCCAATCATCTAAAAATAGCATTTCTCACTCCTTTTATTAAATACCTAATCTTACCACTCGGATTTTGACTTTCCTCCGTATTTTCTGGATATTATATCATCTTATAGTCTTTAGCTAAGAAATTGGCTGTATTTTATCTTTCTCTTTAGAACTAGAGTTAAACACTGAAAAGTCCATACAAGTAATAATAATCATTAAGCCTCAGATATCAAGTATTTTCAGCAAGCTAAAGAGAAACCTGAGATTCCATTTCTTAAAAACAAGTATTATGCAACTCCATGGAGGAATAGTAACTCTGCTAGTTTGGAGAGCTCTTCACAACTTAGACATACTACAACATTTCTTGCATTTGCAATGAAGATAAGAGACCTGTTCATAGAAGTAGACAGACTTTTGAAAGATAAGATTAACAAAGTCATGAAGATAAAGTGGAAAAGGATTCATAACTATTATACTTAGTTCCACATTTCAGAAGGATTCCATTTTTCACCCATTCCAATTTTTTAATGCTTGTCTTGCAAACATCCTAAGTCATGGGTTACAAAGCAGGCATAATTAAAAATATGTAGACTTTTGTCATGAGCTTGCAAGAACAAAGGTATGAAAAAAACATGCACTATTTTTTCCTCCTGTAAATGAAAAGCAAAGTATTATTTCTTTGAATTATGTATCATTTCCTTCTCACAATAGGTTCAGAAAGGATAACAATGCAGTGACAACAAATTCTTAAGTTCAGAAGGCAAACAAATCCACACTACTATAATTCTCCTAAATCAATTTAAAATCCTAGTCAACACGTGTACATCAGAAAACAATGCCACAAGAGCCAGAGACGCTGTACCGCAACAGTAAAACATGAAATGATAAAGTGCTTTTGAAATCAGTGAATTTTGACAGTCTGAACTGTTACTGTAGACATTCTGCAACATTCGTTGACATGACAGTGCAATGTGATGACTTGCCCTTATCACACAACAGGCAGCAGCTTGAAGTCACACGGACAAAACCGAAATACTGTTTTACTCTAAGATTCCTAAAAACTTCAAACCAGAAGACAACTGTATTTTAATTAACAGGATCTCATGCTAGTATAACTCTGGTTATTTTTCTAACTAAAGTTTTCTTTTTTTCCCAATATTAACTGTAGTTGAGCCAAGTGGCAGCTCTCAAGATGTCATTTGTGTTGGCAAGAATTTCTTCACTCATTGATGGGGAACAGAGAAAAAAACAACAACCAATATTCTGGAGAGTTGCAATGGCTTTACCCTGAAGAAACACAGGCTATGGTTTGGCCTGTTCTTTTGGTCAGTTTCAACAGGAAGTAAGTCTGTAGCTCCATCAACTCTGCTAACATCATTATGTGGTACTTTGACTTTCAGATACTCTTTTGCAGGGAATTTACTTGAAACTAAAATCCACAAGAAAAAAATATGCAAAACCAATATAATAAACACAACCAAGAAACAAGAAATAAGTAATGTCAAACTTCAGCAACTACATAAAGCTTAAACACTTGCGGTTTTTACAGCATTTTATACACAGGTGGCCACTCACATAAAGCTTTAGCTTGAAAAAGTTGTTAATATCTGCCAGACTAGAACGTGAACATGCAGGCCAGATTAGCAACTACTGTTATGTTCCTACACACTAACTTTAATTTACACATCTTTAAATGAAGCTTTATATGCATTAATATAGCAGATTATAATTAAAGATTCACCAGTTTCATAAGAATTAAGTTACAAAAGGCTTGAACTCTAGGCCAGCTCAAACATTACTCCCATGTAGTACACAGGTGAAAACCGAATTATCTTTACAAAACATGTTTTGCTGTCCCATTTTAACCACTTTCCTCAAGTGTCACCAAGTGCTGCACCTCTATTCTAAATAATTCTCTTCATCTTTCTCACTTTCGGTAGTTTACATAGCTCACTGAGGTTATGCTTATCTATTAGACATGCTTTCACAATGGGACCTGAATTTCCTAAAAAAAAAAAAGACAATAAGATCTAAAGACTAAACACCTTGTGGGCAAAGAGAAGACTGCTAGGATTTTTACAGGCACCATCATTTAAAGCTAATTAAAACTTTCCTATTTAAAGCATGTAACACTCCTTGATTATCTCCAGATGATAGGAGATCTTTCATCCAGGAGGGCCACTAATGAAGATTGCACATGATGGCAGAATCGCCATATGAGGGTTCTGTGGTGAAGTCAGCTGAACTAGTTCCTGTCCTACTTTTTGAAGGGCTAGATTTTCATTTGCATCATTTCGGCAATTCAGCTGGTTACCCTGTAAACAGCTGCAGTGTCACAGAGCGCAGAGACGAATTCTTGAACCAGTCTTCCTGCTCATCTCTCATAGCACCACCCTTAGGTCTACTGTTTCATGAGAGGCTTTCTTCATCAACAATACCAGCTTAATAAACTGTCATCTCTCCTACTTCACCATACCTCAGATTTGCAGAAAAAACTATTTCTGGAATCATACCATAAATCACACCAGTGAACTAAGGAGAAAGGATGGCAAATCCATGCACTGTCACTACTGTAGTGCAAACTGTTCCCCTCAGTAAGATAACTTACCCATTGATCTAACAGCTCCTCAGCATCAAAAGGTTTTTTGTTTTGTTTCGTGTTTTCCCCCCCTCACATCTATGAGTTCACTTAAGACAGTTAAACAAGAATCAACTTCTGGTTAGTTTTCTAACCCCCAGTACACAGTGACCTGGCTCACACACAGATGAGCAGTACCAGGAACCAGCTGCTTGTGTCAGTGAAATCTTCCCTGTTCAGCCACAGTAAAACATCAGTGGCCCCCATTGCTCACAAATTCTTACATTTTGTGCTTTAAACCTGGTGTCTCAAAGCTATTTTATTATATTACTCCAAAAGTATCTAACTGACATAGAAATACTGACAAAGGTGTTCAAGCATTCCTTTCATGACAGCAAAGGAATATTTTGTATCAATAAACCAAAACCATTCAGCCAAGTCAAAGCTGAAGCTCTTCCAGAAAAATAACACCAATTTGCAACGGCGACTACAACTGTATTAGCAATCTTTGCATGTATACAGCTACACTAAGAAAGGATGACACTCTTTCATGCATCTGAAATGATTCAACCATATTGGTACCACTCAAACTTTGACAAGACCTACATCACCAGAAGAGTGAAGATTATCTCATTGATTTCTTTTTTCCCCGCCCTCTGCAATACATATGTGAAGGCACTACTAGGGGAACTGATATTTCCCTTTCAGTCTGGAAACCACAGGGGTTTTCAACCCAACAGAGGGGAAAAAAAAAAAAAAAAAAGAAAATTAATGGGTATTTTCTCTGAACCTTACTGCTTAACACATCATCTGCTAGAAACAAGATGCTTGCTAAGAGAAACTTCCACAAGCCAAGCAATAGTTCTCTCCTGGTGCCTTCAACTTATTTTACCACTCTTCACCAGATACTGTGAAAGGGGAATCCAAAAAGCATTGCACTTTAGGTCTGGAAAAGGAAAATTAATATGTGATTCTTGCAGAGGAATGGGAAGTAACTCTTGAGCAACCTGTTTAACATATATTCATACTAAATCCTAAGACAGATAGACAACAAAGTAAGTTGTATTGCTTAAAAATCTGTTATGGTCAAATTTCTCCTTGTAGTCAACTCATTTAAAAAAAAAAAAAAAGTCATTCTGACTGAAGCCCTGAGTGTAAGCATCATAGATGTAATCCACTGTCAGAATCTTCAAAAGAATACCCAGCTTTGATAGGCCTACCTCTATCTTAAGCAGCTACCAATGAATACAAGCTAGGGAGAGCCTAACTCAGGCAATTTCATGATTCTTGTATGAATCGTTCAGGCAAATCTTGAAAGTCAGCAGACTGAATTACAGCTATCAAAGACAGTTTTAATCAATTCGTTTTTCAGTCATTTTGAAGTGTACCAATCCTGAAAAATTAACAGGCATAAGAGACGAAAGATAATGCAAATACTTTGCTGAAGGTGTTTGTGTGATCTAATATATGCATCTTGGTAAACAATCTTCATTATTCATGGGACTGCAAACTCCTCTGGGAATGACTTATTTAATAAATATTTACACAGTGCTTTGTACAAAAGGGCCTAATCCAAGTCAGGCTCTCTGGCTAATACCAAAGCACAAATAAAATATAATAATCTGATACTGGGAATTATTCCAGCAAGATAGTTTAAAATATACAGTTTTAGACTTATACACAAAAAACAAACAAACAAGTAACCATCTTATCCCCATTTACCAAAGACAAGACAAATAGTTTTAAAAACAGGAAGACACTACCAAAATTTTTAACTGAAGCAGCTTCATAAGCCAAGACAAAATACAACACTTTGTACTTATCAGCCTGAAAAGCCTTTCTAAGCATACTTTTTCTGGGCCCCTGAAGATTCTCTGTTCCCAGTCTTAAACCAGTTAGATTAAAGGAGACTCTCTAAGAAAAACCTACCATTCCTATTCAAAAAGCAAATGTTTGTCCAACAAACGGAAAGAGACCTTTTGAACGAGTTAAATGAATTGAAATAAGGTCAAAGAGCTCATAACTTCTCTCATTCTCTAAGTTTAAATGGAGCAGGGCCAAACTTCACAACGAATACTCTGAAGAGAAAACAGAATGCGAAAGAAATTACAAGTGCTGAACTGGTTTCTTAAGAAGGAAGAAAAGCGTCCAAGAAGAAAGATTAGAACAAAAAAGAATGCCAGAGAGAAGCATAAACAAGAGAGTACTACTAATGCTTCAGTTAAGTATAGATCATATAGGCAAGGAAGAGTGAAGAATGGATACGAATGAACAGATCTCCTCTTTTCTAGATCACCCACAAATGTGATAAGGTATCAATAAAAAGGTGGTTGGAGATCAATTCCACATGGAACATCTTTAAAGAATGAAGAAAAAATACAGAAAAAAAATCATTACAGCTGTAAAAGGACAGGAGAATACTGTAAAAAGATGTAGCACAGCATGGGCACAGGAGGTGGAGGCTTTGCTTAATGGTTTAAACGTAGTATGAATTGACAAGGAATACAACTACTTGCCACTTGTCCCATCCCCACCCCACTGCAGGTGACAGTTAATTTTTTCTACCTGGGGAAATCAGCCATAGAACTCACATGGGAAACTGTTTTTCTGCATTTCTAACCTTCAGTATAAATTAGAAATCACATAATTGATTTCCCTCTAATTCACAAGCAGCTCCAGGAAAAGAGACGATTCATCTGGATGTATTATATGAGTCATAGCTTATGAGGCATCGGATCAGGTATTAATTTCTTGTGGGGTGGTCTGATTCTGAAACTTACTGTATTTTTTTCTCCAGTTAGATCATTCTGCTGAAAAAGACATTCTGAGGAAATATTGATCAACAGATGCAACGATAAATGATACTTTTTGCATATATACCATGCAATTTCCTTTGAAAAAAATATGAAGTCCTAACTGACAGCCTCCAAGATTTTTCCTAGGAATTGCTCTTGCTCTTTCTATGAGTAACCTATGAAAATACCCAGTAACAGCAAAACATCTGAACAAAAAGAAGAAAAAGCAACAAACAAAACTTAAGTTTGTCCTTAAGAGTATTTCTCAGATCTGGCTGATTTTTTTATCCATTTTGACCAGTGTTATCTACAAAAGACAGGTATACCAGATAACTGCTTGTTTCAAAATTCACTAAACTCCATAAAATCTTTAGCCTGTAATAAAAAAACCAAATTTCAGGCTTATTAAAGCAATTGATACTACCATGGCTCATCTTCACCAAAAAAATCAATTAAACCTGGGAGTATATTAAATATACCATTGCATGCAACAGCATGAGACAAACATCTAAGCCACATGATTTAAAAAAACCTGTAACTATATATAACAATAACACTTTTGCTAGTATATTTTGAGAATAACCTGTATTTGTTATGCACCTTCAGTAAATACTCACTTACTCGTGCACATTCTTGCCCCATGCTGCTACATATGATGTCAGCATAGGTGTGAGGGCAACTGTGCCAAATCAGGCTCCATACAAACACACATGCAGGCACAGCAGAAGCAGCTCTGCATGCACAAAGCAACAGGATCACCAAACATCTAAGTCACCTCACCTTAGAGGTTTTTATCACCGTAGACAAAAGCATGCCACTTACAATCTTACAAGCTCTGCAGTCTTCTCAGCTACCTTATGTATCTCACACTTTCTAGTCATCTTGTAAACCTATTGTAACTAGATTTTTGTTTAGTAAACCACAACTGGCAGCTGTTGCTAACCTTCCCCTTGAAGGCAGCCCCATGAATAGCAGAACTAACAAAGCCCTGTCTCCCATAGGTTTGCATTCTGTCTCAGCCATGCCCTCCACACTCCAAGCAGTCACATTCCACCTCTATCCCAGATGCCTATTATCTTACTCCTCTCTTCCAATCCCTAGCCACTAACCTCCCATGTTCTCTAACTACTGCCTAAAGAAGAGTAAGGCACTTCACATTTAGTTCCTAGTCCACTGGTAACTCTTTGCTGGCAGGCTAAATACAGGTAGCTCCTAAATTCAAGGAAAACTTTACCGTAAACAGATGAGCTCTCTTCTTCAACGAGCCCAGCAATTCTAACCAAGCTTGCGAAATGTCATTAAAAATGTAAACTCTTTGAGACTTTGGCTAATTTCTTTGCTGAAATTAGCTGATGAGCTCTAAATTTACTGAGATACAGGATTAAAGAAAACAACTGATCAAGATTTAGGTCTTTACAAAGGTGAATTAAAGATGGCGTCTTACATATTTGCAGTGTACAAACAACAGTAACTCTATTTCTTTATAAAAACACACATGGAAAACAGGTGCATCTCACACTTTCAGACACAGTTTAAAAGCCATTGTTGTCTTAGGCTGACAGTTGGAACTCAACCTGAGAGGTCTTTTTCAAATGAAACAGTTTCTATCTAATCCATGTGAGAAGAGTCAACTGAACTCACACACTGAAGAAAATTCTTTTCTTAATCAACTAAGGTTTAAGAAACTGCATTTAGACGCTGTATTTGTCTTTTTAATGTTTTCATCATCTGACCATTTTCAAGCACATGGTAAAGTATAAGAGTCTTAATGATAGAAAAAGGCGCTTTTTTGGGTGAATTTTGTGAAACCTGTCTGCTTTTAAGAAAAAAATAGACTAATTTGTGTCTTCAATGAGAAGAACAGCAGGTGGAACTCTGTCTTTTCCACCATCAGCCGCAGCAGACCAATGAGACAACATCAACATAGCACCAGGTTTGATTAATTCTGAAACAAGCTTTAGATACTTAGTATCTGAGAGTTTAACTTAAGAAAATCATCAAGTAGTGAACATATAGTAGCTTGGCCCTGGGGTAAATTCTAGCAAACCTAACAGTATCATAACTAGTAAGTGCAGCTTTGGTTGTTTGTGTTTTTATTATTATTAAAAAAACAACACGCCCCCCCCCCCCCCCCCCCAAAAAAAAAAAAAAAACAAAAACCAACAAAGCCAAACAAAACCCCAAAAAAACAAAACCAACGAACCAACACCATATGTGCAAACCTATAGAAAAGGCTGGGTTTTTCCTACCACTGTGTGTTCCTAAGTTAATGCTTTTCTCAAGGCAGCACAAGTTTTACACCAATTCTGAAATACTGATTTTAATGTGAAGATTAAATTCTTCACAGAATCACAGAATTACTGAGGCTGCAATAGACCTCTGAGATCATCAAGTCCAGCCTATGACCTAACACCACCACATCGACTAAACACATCTCACAAAGTGCCACATCCAATCTTTCCTTAACCACCTCCAGTGACAGTGACTCTATCACCTCCCTGGGCAGTCCATTCCAGTGTCTAATTACCCTTTCTGTGAGGAAGTGCTTCCTAACATCCAACCTAAACCTCCCCTGGTGCAGCTTAAGGCCATGCGCTCTCGTCTTGTCACAAGTTACCTGGGTGAAGAGCCTGACCCCCCACCTGACTACAACTTCCTTTCAGGTAGTTGTAGAGTGTGATATGGTTCCCTGAGTCTCCTCTTCTCCAGACTAAGCAACCCCAGCAACATCAGCCTCTCCTCGTAAGACTTTCCCTCCTGTCCCTTCACCAGTGTCGTTGCTCTCCTCTGGACCCGCTCCAGCGCCTCAATATCTTTCACGAAAGGCCCAGAACTGCACACAAGGTGAGACCTCATCAGTGCCAAATTCCATCCCTAGTCCTGCTGGCCACACTATTGCTGCTACAAGCCACGATGCCCTTGGCCTTCCACACCACCTAGGCGCACTGCTGGCTCACGTTCAGCTGGTTGCCAACCAGCACTCCCATGTCCCTCTCTGCCCAGTTGCTCTCCAGCCACTCACCCCCGAGTCTGTAGTACTGCATGGGGTTATTGTGGCCAATGCGTAGGACCCTGCACTCAGCCTTGTTAAATCTCATAGTGTTGACCTCAGCCCATCCACCCAGCCTATCCAGGTCTCTCTGAAGTGTCTTCCTACCTTCCAGCAGATCAGCACTCCCCCCCCAAGTTGGTGTCACCTGCAAATTTACTAATGGTAGACTTGATCCCCTCATCCCAGTCATCAATAAAAGATGTTGAATAGAACTGAGCCCAGTACCGATCCCTGGGGGACACCACTGGTTACCGGACACCAGCTGGATGTGGCACCATTCACAACCACTCTCTGTGCCTGGTCATCCAGCCAGTTTTTAACCCAGCGAAGGGTGCACCTGTCCAAGCAATGGGCAGCCTGCTCTTCCAGGAGGATGTTGTGGGAGACTGTGTCAAAGGCTTTGCTGAAGTCTAGGTAGACCACATCCATAGCCCTCCCATAATCTGCCAGGCAGGTCACCCAGTCACAGAAGGAGAACAGAGTGGATATGCAGGACCTTCCTTTCCTAAACCCGTGTTGGCTGGGCCTGATCCCCTGGTTATCTTGTACACGCTGCTTGATGGCACTCAGGCTGAGCTGCTCTGTAACCCTGCAAGGCACTGAGGTCAAACTGACAGGTCTATAATTCCCCGGATCCTCCTTTCAGCCCTTCTTATAGATGGGTGTCACATTGGCCAACCTTGGGACCTTCCCAGTTAGCAAAGAGTGGTAATAAATGGCGAGCGGTTTAGCCAGCTCCTGTGCCACCCTAGGATGAATTCTGTCTGGCCCCCCTGACTTGTTAGGATCTAAATAGTAGTATAACCAGGATCTGAAAGAGTTTTAAACCACTCACCATTAAAAATAGTGAAATTTGATCTGTGCTCAGAATAGGAAAGACCTGTAAGTTTTTCATATTGCTACAAAAATTGATTACATATAGCATTTTTAAAAGAATATAATGCATATATTACACAAAAGAATCTTTTTTCAGTAAAATTGTGAACAAGTACTAACTAAAGTTTATTTAGCACATTATTCTAAGTTATGCTTAACTTCTTGCCACAAAAAAAAAAAAAAAAATTAATCTAACAGAGTCTAAAAATCTTAAGTATTTAAGTATACCTTAACTGCACCTATGGCAACAAGAAAGTCCTGACTGATGCCATTCATTCAACAACAGACATGTCCTAAGACTATCAAGATATCATATATAAACAACACAGATCTTTCAACTTTTCAACTTCAATTATGTCAAGCTATTCCACTTGGTCTCACTAGAACCCCATTACTACCAATTAAGGAATACCAAAATCCAAAGTCAGCATAACACAAAGCCAGAAAGAACTCAGTAAACACCTGCATATTGTTTGGAATACTTGCTTGCATGCAAGTTGAGTTTGTTGATCAGTTTAATGAAAGTTCCTAATTTTCTAATAATTATGAAAAAGGTCCATTAAAACATTTGTCAGGGAAAGCATTAATATTAACCCAGTGATTTTTGGCAAGCAAACGGGGTGAAACTGAAACAACTATTATACTAAAACCTCTGGCTACAATTGAGTTTTTAAAAAATACTATCCAACTGTGAATCTGACAGCTTTCTCACTCTCAGTTGCATTTAAGTATGTGGAATCCAAACCAGACCAGTTTGTTAAGCAGAGCTTGAGATGTTTTAGAACATCAACCAGCATTTCTCATATTTGAGAAGAAAGCATATACTTTTCCAGTTGAGATAACCCACTATGCAATTAAAGAGGAAAAAAATGCCAACCTGAATCACTGTATACATTGGTGGAGAAAAAAGTTAACTTTCACTTCAATCATTTAAATATTTGAGTTTTGAGTATAGCTTTCAAAAAAATCCATTTCTGAATCACTGGATTTTTTGTTCTATTTCCTGTAAAAGCACCAACAGCAACACAGTTCAGCGTTCTGCCTGTAGCAGCTCAGAAAAGATCATCCTGATCCCTCAGTCCTAAATTTACAGTCATTTCATAAACTTGAGGTCACATCTGACCGATTTATTTCTTCCAGTGTTTCCAACCATGGAGACAAAAAGGAGGCAGTACTTGCAACAACATGAAGAGCAGTCTAGTTCTATGTTTCAACGTACACTCTCACCAAAAAAAAAAAAAAAAAGTGTGCCAAAAGCTCTTCAAGTGCTCCAGAAAAAAATAATGCTGAGAATAATCTCTTTAAAATGATGGGTTTAATTCTAAAGTTTGAGAAGCATATCAGTTATCTATAAAGCCAGAGACTATTACAAGAGAACAAAGCACCTTAGCCTTCAAAGCAACACCATGGTAAGAAAACCACTATCTTCTTCCATTCTGTCACTGCTGGGAAAGCTTCTACCAAGACATTATCATAGAAAGAATGCCCCTTTTCAAAAACTCTGTTTTTATATCCACAAATTTAAAGCAAGAGAGAACAACTATTTGATTTCTCTTCATGTTGAGAATGAAAATGGTACACATTTCCTGAAATCTTTGAAAGCTGTTGTAAGAAAGTGGAGCATAGCACAGAAAGAAGATGGCACTGCCCCCACATGTAATTATAAGGATGATGCTTCATCTATCATCTCTCAGAAACAAAATTGAGATGATCCAAACTGAATATCTCCTCCCACAGCCTTCCTCTCCTCCTTTGCAGGCTCTCCTTTAAAGTAACATGAGAAAACTCACATAGGTCATTTCAGCTTTTAAAAGAAATCAAGAGTCAGCTCATTGTCTGTTTTGCTACAGTGCAAGTGAAACTACTACCTACAGATGAGCCTTCACAGGTATAACATAAGGGTAACAGCGACAAGTGACTGAAACTTTCATTTACATCAAAGGGTAGAACTTACTGAAGCTGATGACATACATCTCCTAATTTGTCAGTGGAACTTCACTCTGGCCAAAAGCAGGCTGATCAGAATTCTGAGGTCTGACCAAAACCAAATACAGTAAGACAGTTAAGAATAAAATTGAAATACATGAAACACAAAAGTCTGGTTATCTGGTTAGAGATTATTCCTGATTTCAGCAAATCACAGCCAATCATTCATACACTGCTACTGCTATAGTCACAAGCCCTCCTTACTGTAGTGCGTGTGCAGCATGGTGGCTAAAGTTACCATACAAAACCATTTGAATAGTCTACAACAAAGACTCTGTATTTAACATAAGTCTTTTAAACATCTACACAACTCAAGAGTATGGAAGCACCCTTTTCAGCAACACCCTTTTCAGCATTCTACAGCTGAACTTCAGAAACAGCTTAATTCTGTCTATATCAAACATCCTCTATACACTAACTACACAATCATACCTGAAACCCACTTCTTGCTATGAAATATTATTTCAGAACTTTTAAAAATCGTGTTCTTATTATTGTCAATATAGAAACACCTATAGGTCTTGGGCACAAACCAGGCTCTGCTGAGCTCCCAGGAAAACACAAAGAACACAAGCTCCCTGCCCTGAAGGCCTTGCTACATCTAAAAGGACTGAGCATTCAGACTTTTAAGATGAGCTTTTCAATGAATGAGACGAAGTACTACACAACTCTGCATAGCGTTCTCGGGTCTCTCAGAAGGACAGAGAAAGAATAAAAAAAGAAACCATATGCATCTCTTCTCTTCAAAATCCCTCTTATCAGAACCATTTCAAGAATTTCTACTCAACAATTAAACTGACTTGAATAATGGAAACTAACGTCCTAAATATACTATATATGGAATCGAGCCCAGCCAGCCCCCACAAAGACACCAGGCATCAAAAAAATCGCACCTCTGACACTCTGTTACTCATCCTCAAATGGCGGAGTCTCGCTCAGCGAACTCACACCTGTCACCTGCTAGGCGCCAGGCCAGACCAGTGCCCCTTCTCTCCCTCCCTCCCTCCCCCAGCCAGGCGAGCCCGCTGGCAGGCTGCTTCCGCTCCTCCTGGGCCGCTGCAGCCCCCCGTCACGGGGCAGGCCGGGGCCACCGCCACGCACACCGCCCCGCGCCCTCGCCGGATCCCTCCCCACGCGGGGGGAAGTTCTATTGACTCGCGAAGGAAATAAGTTTCCATCTCTCGCTGGACACCCCGCTGCGCGGCGGCTTCCCGTCCCTATCATTCCCACCCCGCTAGGAAGGCTGACTCCCCCTCCGCCCCACCACACCGGGATGAGCTAGGTGCCGGGGGCTGCTCCCTCCCCTCGCACAGGCCTCCCCTCCTCTCGTCCTGGCAGAGCCCAGGCGTGAGAAGAGAGGCTTCGGGAGTCTCGGGCCCCCTGCGCCTCTCAGGCCCCCTGCCCCTCTCAGGCCTCCGGGCCGGGCCAGCCCTCCGCGCCTCTCCCTTTAGCCATCCCGGGGATGTGATCAGCCTTGCCAGGAAACCAAACCAGGGAGCTGCCACCAGGCCCGCCTCGGCGGGGGTCAGCCTTACCCTGCTGCTGCTGTTATTGCTTCTGCTTCTTCTTCTTCTTCTTCTCCTTCTTCTTCTTCTCCTCCTCCTCCTCCGCCTCCTCCTCCGCCTCCCCCACCACAGCAGCAGCCGCCGCCACTACCGCCTCCACCAGCGCCGCCGCCGCCTCCGCCCGGCAGGGGGGACCCCGCCGACCCGACCCGCTCTGCAGCCTCCCGCCGCCGCCGTTCCGCTCCGGGGTGGGGGGAGGAGGAGGAAGGGAAAGGGGAGTCCGTGCTGCCGCCAGGGGCTGGAAAAGCGGGGAAGCCGGGAGTGGGTGGGTGGGTGGGTGCCTGCGGCGCCGCTCCCGTCCTCAGCTGGAACCACTCCGGCTGCGCGTCGCTCCCGGCTCCCCCCCCTCCCCCCTCTCGCTGCACTCCAAATCAAAATAGTGTCACAATATGGCGGCGACGACGGCCCAGCATCGCGAGACCTGACCCCAAGTGCTAACGGGATGCGGAGCGCGCCAATGGGCTCCGGGGAGGGGGAGGTGCTGTGGGGTCGGGGCCGCCACCGCCCACGGGGTGGGGCGTAGGGGGTTGGGGCTGCTTCTCGCATAGTGCGAGCAGAGCAGGGGTCCCGCCTCCCCGATAGGCCTGACCGCGCCGCGCGCCGGCCGCCCAACCCCGCTGCTCGCCGAAGGCGGGCGGCGGACGGCGCTTAGGCGACAACGGACTCCTCCCTCCCCCGCCGGGGAGCCCCGGCCCCGTGCTGCTGCTTTGGGCGCTGCAGTGTGTGGGCGCGCTTGCGTCCCGCCACGAGCCCTATAGCCCTTTCTCTTCCGTTACCCCTGCTTGCCCCACCGGCAGCCGTTCCGCTTCCCTTCTGGCTGTGTGCACCGTTCTGTTGGGCCCGGCGCCAGGGACGGGAGGCAGCGGCAGGGGATGGGTAGATGGGCTGCCTGCCTGGGAAACGAAGCAGCGTTTAAGAGAGCTGACGAAGGATGGGGAGCCACCACAGAGGGTAGCATCTGCAAGGGGAAAAAGAAAGGAAGGAAAGACACAATTTGTTAAAAACAGTTGTTCTGAGAGAGAATTGCCATATGCTTCCTGTCAGAAATATCTGTGCTCTTTCTAAATTTCTTCACACTTTATCCAGAGTACGTGATTTCCCTCATAGCTCTCAGGTATAACACAGCCTAATCCTCTTCCCAAAATGACAACAGGTGAGCAGGAGCGTGTATGCTGGCTGGTGAAGCCCCCTTCCCTGCTCAGCGCAGCAGTCACCAACACCTCCAGAAGAGATTCCTGACCCAGTCAGTCTGCTAAGCCAGCAAGGTTGTGATCCTTTGGAGGGGAGCCTTGCCAGCCTCTGGGGCAGGAGACTGCATGGGTCCTGATTTGAAAATAGAGATTGAATTCCTCCTAAGACAGAAAAACAGGCATCCTTGATTTTGTTGGAATGTTTAAATAGGTCTTTGTATTTCCATAATGCTTGAAGTTTTGTCTTAAATGAAAAGACAACTTCTAGATGAGTGTGTAAAACTACCCAGCAAAGCAGTTGTGATTTGGGGGTGTAATACTTTATACCACTTACTCTTTCTCACTTTTCCTGTACTTCCTGTACCTCTTGAATCCTCATTCTGCCCTGTGGTGAGCAGGTGCTGCTCATTCTATCTAACAATGGATAGTTCATCCTTCCATTCTTGGGTAATCCTCTCTCCAAAACACAGTCAGAAACAGCAATCTTCTAAAAGTAATCTTTATTACCTGTAACAGAAAGACATGAACCCCTGCAGCTGGGAATGTGACTTGGAGGTAAGAGATGTGGTGGGCCTTTCAGAGTTCAGTAGTACTGGGAAAGAATCAGTAGACATTTTTTCTGCCCACCTTCACTCCTAGAGGCACAAGTAATTTCCAGAGCACTCCACCGAGGAAAAGAACTACAGAACTGCCAGACCGTAGTCATCTCAAACCTTAAAAGCTGCACTATCCATTGCAACAGTGTGATAAAACAGTGCCATACTTTCTTCACAAGATATCAATTGTCAAACTGCCTGATTGACGATTGTGAGATAAAATGACATAAATTAATAAAACCCTTACATGCATTAGCCAGGAATGAAATTATTAGTGACAATTTAGACTAAGTGTTCTGTTGCAAGAAATAAAGTTGACTTTGCCATTGCAACAATAGATATTTTCAAACGTCACTGAAAACACATTTTCCAAATGAAAGTACTAACAAGTGAAAAAAACCCTCTCAACTCCATTTAGTTAAAATTGTCAAACAGAGACAATCCCATGGTAAGTAACTGAAGAGACAAGCTTTGCTTGAAATAGGCAGGGAGAAAGAGAACATGACACCAGTGAGTCTAATGGTGAGTTGTTTGCTGGGAGGGGAAAAAAAAAAAAATGGCAAAAAAGGAAGACAGGCTCTTTCCCTTAGAAAATGTGGAAATATAGGGGGTTGTGTGCGGTTGTTTACCCGAGTAAGAATCTGTCATTTCCATAAGCTACAACACAGAAGGCTGCAGTTCTTTTGTGCAACAGCAGCATGGCAAATGAAATGCGTATCCAAAGTTTCTGACTCAGCCTAATTTTAGTCAAGGTTATGCAGGGCTGAGAATCTGATGAAATTTGTTTGTTAATTGTAAACAAAGTAGTATTTTCCCAAATGTGGCAGGAAATGAATATAGTCCCTTACAAAAAAAAGGGCAAGAGGGCATCTAGAAAGAAGATGCAACAGAAACATCAGATCACAGAGAGGTGTACTAGGGTTGCTTCACCATAGTTGTTCAGGTAAATTAATCAAGCCTTCTTTTGCAGCCCATGCTGTAGACACTGCGTGGTCTGCCCAGTTATCTGCTCAAGCACCCTGCTGCTCAACTATTCCAGCACAACTGTTTCAAACTTTGCTAAGCTGTACATGACCTTTCAGGCAGATAGGATAGTATACTTACATGAATATGCTTTGTGGAAACTGAGTTTATTTTACTAAGTTTAATACCAAGTTAAATATTTGATCCTTTTGCCTACAGTTGCTAAAACAGGGATTTGCCATAGCAAAGTGAAAGCCCATCTCTCACTGCTCCATCAGCAGTGGTTACTGCAATGCCTAAGCACTGGAATTTTGAGTGAACTGTGCTACATTGTTCTTTCCCTGCTCTCCCACACTCTCCATACTGCTTCTATGTCTGAGCCTGCTACTAAAGTTGCTATTCTCTATAGCATCTAATTTTGAATAATTCTTTACCATCTTTCCAAAATCAACAATATATTTAGGAAAGTAAATCTGGGTGTAAATCTTTTTGCAAATCATATTGCAAATCAAAGCTTCAGTCATCAGTGATGCACAGGGAGCCACCTGCCCAGCAGTCTGGTCAATTTGAAGCTTTGCTTCTTTCCCTGCAGATTTTAGATATTACCCATTTTTTTTGTCCATACAAGGTATGAGTTCATGTTTTTAAAAACTTCACCAGATTGTTTATATTCTTCAGAGGTAGAATGTGAAATTCTAAATAGAAAGTGAAATTATAAATAGAATTGGGGAATTATACTAAACATATGGCACAGGAAAACTGTTTCTGCAGTTTTCCTATGCAATATCTTTCCTCCAGGACAGTCAATTTTTTCATCTTGATACTGACATTTCTGATACTGAAATTTTCTGAGAATGCTTTTTAGAAAAATTAAGAAAGATGCAGTTGGAAGCAGTCCACAACAACTGGCATAATTATTTCTGAAACAGAGTTTAAAATTAGTTTTCTGCGGTGGAAAAAGGTGTCATCAGAAGCTTTAAAACCACTTTTCCCTTGAACATTCACCTGGTAGTTTCTTTTTCATTCTGCTAGATAGAAGGTCTGTCAGTTTTAAGGCTGACCAAAACAGAGGTAACATTCACTGGTCAAAGGACAGTCCTTTAAAGCTCCCAGTCTGAGGTTACACCCACAGCTTATCCGATAAAAACAATTAAGTTTAATAATGTGAAATGGAAATATAGAAATTCACCTTAACCCACAAGTTTCGTGCACTGGACCTTTCCTGTTCTATCTAGATGTTATCAGCTCTATGCCATAGTACAAGAATTTGATCAGCCTGGTGTAGAGAAGTGGATAATGCTGGGTTTGGAAATAAATCTAACTGTAGAGCCCCAGTGTAAAGCCAAAGCTGTGATCAGTGCTCAACACACCTTCGCTCAAGTGAAGGTTTTCAGCACTTGTCTCCCTCACCCCAATGCAAGTGCTTATACTATGTAATAACTTTTTTAAAAAGTGTAAGTGTAGTCCAGCTATTGATATTTATTTGGAAGACTGTGTTAGAAACTGTAATGTCAATATTCTAGTTTACTATTTTTCCTTCTGTGAGTGTAATTCTAAGCCTGGTTTAAAAAAACAAACCAAATCCAAAACACTCTACTCAGAAACACCAGCTCTAGGAGCTCAGAATGTATGAACAATCCTAAAATAACAAACAAGTATAATCACTCAGAAGAAGAAAATGTTTTGATAAAGGAATGGGTTTCAAATTAAGTTATTCAAAGACTATAGTGAACTCCAGTTGCTTTGATTGCACATGTGTGCAGTTACGAAAAACTGTCAAGCCCTGATGTTTTTCTTTTCCATCCACAGTGCAGAAACAGTTCTGCTATCACTGTTGAGACTCTCCTGGTTTTCCAGGTTGCTCCCTTCCTTTCTTCAAGATAGCACCAGTTTTTTTACTTACTAACAGCTCATCTATTAGGAGTAGAGAGCAAACATGACATTTGAGATAAGAGTATGATTAAGAGGTGCCTTAGTGGTTCATGAGTTCTGGCAGCCTCACAAGATTTGGAAAAGACCTTTGCATAACAGAAATCCATGGAAAGAGACAGCATAGCCTGGCATTGCAATTTTAAAAGCATAGTGAGCTGTGTTGCAGTGGAACGTTATCGTAGGCTATGTATTAATCTGATGTACCAAAATAATACGTTTGTGGACACTTGGTATGACTTTATTTTTTGTCCAATACCTTAAAACCTCACTAATTTATACTGATCATGAGTATCTTAGAAGAACATTCACACTTGAAGAAAAATAGCCTAGCCAAAGCAATCCTGATTTTTTAAAAAAATAGTTATTTTAAAACTGGGAAAGATCTCCAAACCATATTTTGACTAAAGGACCAGCAATTTATGGAATTTTCAGTGCTCTGAATAAAAGAATTAAATATGCATGAATAAAAGCTCTAAATATATACGAATAAAATCTCTTATATGTTCACATGGCATACAGTTGAGTCAATATCTTCTAGGGAGACAAATGTAGTATTACTTAATGCTACCATATACCTCTTTTATGAAACTTTTTTTGATAACTCAGTGACATAAAATATAGAGAGCTGAGACCATCTGAGGCTCCAAGATACTTCATTAGAAATACTGGTTATGTTTCTTCCTAAATCCACGTTTTCCCATGCTTTGTGGGAAATTCAGTAGAAAGTAATGATAAAAATAAATTTCTGCTTTTCTTAAAGTTTATATAATACTGGTATATAGACACTGCATCTCTTTAAGGTCTTGATTCAGCAAAATACCTAGTCTTTTGCAGAAGTCCATCGTTATTCAAGAAACCTTTCAACCACTTGCTTAAACTTTACACTGTGTTGAATTCTGAGGCAAAGAATGGGCTGTAGTGTTTTTCTGGACAGGTATAACTTGCTGAGTTGAGACAGGAAACCTACCTTGACCTCCAAAAAAATGACTTTCCTATTCCAGATTCAAATCGGGCATGAATGTTTTCATAGTAAAAATGTTGCAGAACATCTTGCAGATCTTTCAGTTTTCAACTACTGATTTTGACCTCTCTGCCTCATTGACTTCAACCAAATCCTTTTACACAATTTTGTAAATGTGAGAGAGTACAAATTCCAATATACCTAATCTCATTATATATGTTAGCACATACAGTGCAATAATTATATTGTGTTTAAATTTCCCCAAATGTTGAAGACATTATTGGTAGGTAGCTAATATATTTTGTAAAATAACCCAAAGTACTCTCTATACTTAAAGGCTCCCAGTATTAGATTTCTCTATCATCTTCTGGCCTTCTGCCCTACTGCTGTAATTACCTTAACTCCTCACCCAATAATAAAACTCTCTGAACAAATCCTGTGTCTGCTATTAAGTAAAATTAAAGCTTAGTACAGATTCTCTGCATTCTTTCTACACTTCAGCTGTGGTGCTTGACAGCTTGCATGGTACAAGTGAAACATGCAAAGCCTTTAAGCCATGCCTTATAATAAAAAAAGGAACTCGGAGCTTTCTAATGAGGTTATGTATTAGAAACAGTAAATTTTCTTGAAGAGCAGTACCATATTCTCCATTTCTGTAGAAAACTCACTGGTGTAACAAAACAGAATCAGTCGTGTAAGCTTATATACACACTGTAGGGGTTTGTTTCCTCCTGGAACACATGCATGCCCTTGTAAGGGCAAGGCAGCTCGAATTCCAGGATCTCTCTGTCCTAGGTTTGCCTAGGATTGCCAGCAAGAGTAAAAATTGCATAAATGCCATAAGGTAACCAGCTATCCTCTAGCTACTCATCAAAATCACCAAGTTCCTGCTCTACTTGGATGACTTTCAGGTTCCAAGTTGAGCTATGATTAAATCAATATCTCTCAAGGTTTTACCTTTTCTGTGGGAAAAGACCATGTGTATTATACATAGTTAAAAACACTTCAGTATCACAGAGCAAAATATTAAGAAATACTGAACTTCTAACTCATCAGCTTACTAGAATTTAAAAAGGTCATCTTGCCCTCAAGCTAAAATGCTCAATAGGACTGGGAAAACCAATAGAGAAAATAAGGTCATCATTCATGAAAACAGTTAGCTAGTAGCTCAGCTGTTTTCAGCTGCCACACTATGACAGAGGTAGAAGAGGTAATTGTGTGAGGTTTGTTAGGAGTTGCATTATGTACATATTTAAAAGAATTCATTAATATAAAAAAAGTTTAGTGTTTGCTTGTTAGTACTTTTTTCTTTTCAATGTCTTCGGATAAATAACAAAACACCTTAAAACCCCCTTGAAAGTCTGTTCTTCCATCAGGAGGGAGCCCATTACATGAAATACACACGATCCTCAAGAACATGACCCAGAAACTATAACCCCCACTAAGCCAAACACAAATTTGTGTTTTAATTTAGGCATAGAAAAGTTCTGTTTGCTTTATTCACATGCTTAAAATTAAGCATATGTTTTAACACTTCGCTGGATTAGGGCCCATGTCAGCAAAATAAACTTCATGGGAAGAAGTAATAAAAATGTAGCTTGCAGCAAGGGACAGCAGAGCCATTCACAGCTACAGAAGCTTTAAAACACTAGCTGGTATTTATATATTTAAAGAAGAAATAAGGCGTTAAACAAAACATTTATTTTAGATAGCTATCTAATTACTCTGCTACAGAAGCACTTTCATTTTTCTTAATTTGATGAAAAAACAAAAGTTTTGCCTCCTTGCATCCCCTAAAGCAAATTAATCTACATATCAAGGAAAAAAAATATCTGCAAGCACAAGCTTCAAAAGCTATTTTCCCATTGTTTAGTAACAGCCTGGTTGCTCCAGTGGTACTATTGCATTCCCTTGAGAAGGGGAAAGACAGGAGGCCAGGCTTTCTAAACACTGAATTTCATTACACCTCAATTTTCTCCTTTGAGTCTATATAACTGTATATAATTGCGTATATACAATAAGTGTCAGTTAACTAATTCTCTTGTATGCATTGTGCACTGAGGTGTATTTATTTTTAATTCTAAGAACTTCTTTAAATATTTGGTATTGTACTCTAGCCCTTAAAGAGAACTTAGACCATTTGCAAAGCCAGAATGGATACAATTTTACTAGACTGTGTCTATGTTAATTTTATTTTTTTCTAGTAAAAGCTTTCTGTTGCTAACAACAGTGCAAAGTATGAATTCTGTGGTGTTTTAAGTGCAGTGCTATCTGGCCCCGTTCAGAAGAGCTCTCATATACTGAGATGCCGCTAGTCACAGCAGCGTACTCTGCACCAGTGCTTTAGTTCTTCCCAGTATCAGTGGAGCTGTACCAAGGAGCCATACTCTCACTAGTATCTTTACAGAGAAAATGTGTTAAAGTCTTTTTGAATAACAGCTTAGCTTATTCTTTTATCATTACTTCACACCTAAATCACCAGGCAGTGCATGTGCATTGTATTTTCTGCTTTTTCAAAAGCAAAATCCTTCATTCAAAAGTCAAGACCTAATAACTTTTCTCCCATCTTTAGTAGCCCACTCCTCTACAGCAATTCTTCTGAAGGGGACAAGTATACAACCTGCAAGTGTTTGTGCTCATTCCTTATTTCCAGCAACAGCCTCAGAGCTCACTGGACAGTTCCAGACAAATATATTTGTAATTCTCAAGTATTTCAGAAAATGAGTGTTTGCAGTGCAGAGAGACAGTGCTGCAAAAGGCAATAACAAAGATGGGTCTTCCCTCACCCTTATGACATATAAAAGAATCCACTGGAAACCTCAGATATATTAAAAAAAAGGTTTCATGACTCCATTGTTACCAAATCCCTGATTTCACTGGGATTCAAAGCTCAGGATCCTCAGTCCTCTTTTCACGTATTATTTCCACAGTCCATTGCTCTGTGAAGACCTAGTCAAGGGCCCCATGCCCTACAGTACAAACAAACATGAAGTTTGCTGACTGCCTAAAACTTACGAGAACACAGATCAGAATCAAAGTAGCTCCAAGAGAATGTGTTCTCTATTCATACTTATGAACGGTTATGGCACTCTAATTAGTAGGATTTATTTTAAAAAATCCCATTCTTCATATTACCTCTGATGTCAGAGGTTGCCTTCTCTTCAAACTTCACCACTTTACCTACCCCTTCAGAGGTCCCATTTTGCAGTGACAGATACCATTAACTAGGTTAAAGTTTTAAATGATTTTTAAAATGGCAGCCTTCTATTAAAGCACTATACTTCCTGCTCAGCTGGAAATAAGCACTGGGGAAACCACAGCACATACCAATCAGCTCTCACTTCCATTGTACACCTGTCATCTACTGAGAGGCAGGAGTCTTAAGCACAAATTGAAATTGTGTTGTGCTGCATGCGTGAAGGTTCTGTATGAAGACAGTGCTGCAAAGAACCCTTAGCACTCTCCTGCACATTGGCCAGACTTGTGGGAGAAATGAAAGTCTGATTTATTTGCAATAGCAGCAAGCTTAGGGCTAAATCAAGCTGGTCATCTAAGCCAAGAAACCAGTACCATACACTTAACTAAGATACAAGACAGACAGAATGACCATTCAGATTTACCAACAGCTAACTCAGTGCTGTCTTTTTAAATAGCTATAGTAATGGAACCATAAAACTCCCATCAGGTTGAGATCTCCAGTTTGGGAGTTTTTTTTTTTCCTAATGTACTACATATTTTGAAGCTTAATCATCAGCCTTTCTCCTAGGAAACTCCTACCCATTTCAGTTAATCTTTGTCAGAATCAGTCCTGGTACTGGGCAACAGGCTGCAGTTAAAGTAAAAATTAAAACAAAGTTTCTAATCTCAGAAATGAAGAGCAAAAAAACAGTTTAAAAATGGGACAAAACTGTATTATTGCAGCTCGCTGGAACTTTGTTCAGTGAACTATACAGGTCTCATCTGGTTCAATTTCCTAGCTACCAAAATCCAGTACCTGGAAGTAATCTGAATTTGTACATGCATCCAACTGCTACTAAATAAAATACTTGTCACTGAGTACTTATTTTAGTTACACCAGCACTCTTGGAAAAACAGAATATTTAATACTCTGTTAGTAACTAGTTTTTTATAATAACTGAGTTGTCAGATCACTGATGCCCAACACCATAAACAGACATTGGTTTTAATTTGGAGATTTTTGGGTTTCTTTTAAGGAGTAATATTTCCATCCAGAAATCTTGCTACAGTCCTATGCACAAATTTTTGTCCAAATAATTTGTATCTACAAAGGTAATAAATATATTAAATTACAAAAGCATCTGCACATTCCCGAGGCGATAAATATTCAAGTAGCAAGTGTGTTTCAAGCACAATTACTGCTCCTAGGAGCTTTGGGATTACAAATCAGTACTTTTAAAGCTAAGCAAGCTTCTGCTCATCATCTTATGTAGTAGAGAAAAAACAAAACAAAACAAAGCTCCACACACACACACCCACCACACCCCCCCTGCCAAAAGAAACACAACACAACAAAGGGCCCATAAAAGAAAGTCAGCTCTTAGTTATTATTTCAATTATAATTGTCCTAAACCTGAAAACAACCAACAAACCCAAAAAACCAAAGAAAGATCACAATGAAAGAAAAACAGATGTGGAAAACAATTAAGACATGATACTAAGCTGCTGCAGCTGGCTCATAAGGGACTTGTCCAAAGAACAAGCAATACAGCATGCTGCACAAGAGGAGGCCAGATTTCTGAAGTGCCAAAGTCAAGATGCCCTAAATAACAGCCTTCCTTTTGGTTGTTGATCTGTGGTAAATCAATAATTTAATTGATCCATTTTTTAGTTTAGGAATGTATAAATCATTCCTTTTGAGTCACAATTCTATCTGCTTTAATCTACAGCCTGTATTTGTTTCACCTGTAGCATAACTAAATTTGTAGGATGCAGCTTACATAATACGGCTTCAAAATAGGAATGGCATAGACTGTATGGCCACTCAACTGTGAAATATAACTGCAAGTACTTTCTGTTTCTTTTAGAGGCATGATGAGTTGTACAGGAAAATTATATATATATGTAGATACCCTGAGGCAATTTTGTGATGGAAAAAAAACAGTGCTTGTTGTCATTTCAGAATGGAAATATTGTAAGAGGAAAGGGAAAAAAGTTGCAGTACAGTGTGTAATTTTCTGCTGAAATGAAAGGACATCCTGTCATAGATAATACAATAAGATAACAGTGTAGGACACTTAATCACAATGCATTTCAATAAAGGAGTTGGCTTGCAGAAGGTATACCTGTATTTCCTGTAAGGTGTTTCATATTGCAGTTGTTTTACTAAAATTAAGAACTCTTTCATGGATATCTTGGGGTAAACACTGCATTATTAATTTTGATTTAGAGGCACTGAAATTAGGTAGCAAATAACTATTGAAATACAAGAGAGTTGCAGTAGCCCAATCATTTTACATCTTAAGACAATCCAGTGTCCTGCCTTTAAACATGCAGATTGGGTAATTGCTTGAAATGTTTTGCCCAGCTACAGTGTCACTGTAATGTTGCCATCAGAGAGACTTTCTGTTCTGGTTACCTGGCCAAGCATTAAGTTAATACAACTTTTAATCTCTGTACGTAAGGAAAAGATCAACAGTTACTTAAAACTTGTTTAACAAATCAGTTGTGTATTTTAAGAGGCCTCATTACTGTGACTTTGGTACAAATAAACATTTTAAACTCCACAAAGTCCGTGGTGCTGTGAGCACTAATTCTTGGTTCAGTACTAGCTAGGAGAGCATTTCAAATAAGAATCTGAAGGCTTTTAGTCATTTACCTTGCAGAGTTGACTAGTGTAGATGGTAGTGAGGTCATGGCATAATTCCAGTTAGTATTAAGCAAAATTGTTCAGAGTGTCATCCTGACAGCAACATATGCTATGTCAGATCACTCTCTGCAAGCAGCAACTCTCCTGTCTGGCATATTCAGAATCAGAGGGAGGAACATAAGGCTGCCAGAAGTACTAGACGGTGGTTTATAGCACACAACTACAACCCCAGCAGGCTCTGCAGCTCATCTCCAAATAGACCCTTTATTAATCAAGATTATTTTATGATCAGAGTTCTTCCATGTCACTACTCCACATACAGTACCTGGACCATGGTGGCAACCCATGCCTTAAAGACACCCTGCTTAAGAGTGTATGATCAAAAGATGAAAAGCAGTACATTGTGTCTTTTAATCACATTGAATAATGTGGAGCAGTTGTTTGTACGTACTCTTAAGCAAGTAGTGTTTATATTGCTACCCTGGCAAAGTAAATTGGGGCAAGGGGAAAGGTAATGCTGCCATCTTATTTTTACGGGAAAAACAAAGAATAAGAAGGGAACAAGAGGTTCCTGTCAGGAGTAGTGCCTGAAACACTGCCAATAAAGATATTTGTTGGGCACTGTAGTTTCTAACATTTTAATTCTGTACAGGTGAGCACCTTCCTACAATACTTATTTCCTTTTGTGGTAAGGGAAAAAAAAAGTGCTATCCACCTAATTCTGGAGACATTACGAATGTCTTCATTCAAAGGCAAGCATGTAGAACAGCACAGGAACAAACAAATGCACATCTAGAAAAACCTCTCCAAAAACACGAAGAGCAGCAGAATTACCTGGGCAAAGGATGAGTCCTTCCACCGAGTGCAGAACATGTTCTTTGGTACTCATGAAGGAAACTCAGGCTGAATGGACGCACACTAGGATCATGGAGCCATTGGTGTTTGGCATGCATACAACAAAAACCATGGAGCTCTCTCACCGTAACAGCAGCAAAAGCTGGGAAATTATTTCAAAATACAGAACAGTTTAGTGACAGGAGTGTATTTTCTCTTCCATGATACTATCAGCGTAACATTTCTGCCTTATTTTAAACAAAATTCTAACCAATATTAGAGTTCCTTTATTTTCAAACATGCTTAAACCAAAAGAAATAAAACATTCTACTGATGTTTATTGGTTCCTTTGTACCAGCATACTCTCCTTGTCAAAGTTCTATCTTTATTAGATTTAAACAGATGAACTAGCAACTCTTCTTGTTATTTGTGCTTCTGTGTTTCTGTTTTAAAACTAAAACCTTATGCTTTTTAATTGTGCAGAGTTTTTTGTTTTCTTTCCTTTTTCTTAGTCAAAGTTTATGAAAAGTGATTTCTACTACGAGTCAGTTCTTTGCCATCATTCACTTTAGTTTGTTTCAGTTTTTTTTTTTTCCAAAGTGCCTGGCTGACATGTTCTCACCTTCATGAAATGATCCTTTTTATATCAGGAAGCATTTCCAGGTAAATAACGTCGTATAGGCTTTATAAACAAGAGAAAAGTCAGCAAGATACAGAAAGTAATTTTGCCCTACTCAGCGCTGGCTTTCAGAATTTAGTATGGCTTTAGATCAGTTATATTGAAACCAGAGAAAAGCAACAAGGAAGGGTTAGAAGTCAGAAAAATGCAACCTATGAGGAAAAGGTTGAAAGAACTGGTGCTGATTGAGCAATAGAAGGCTGAAGGCAGATAAAGTAACAATATTCAAACATGGAACCATTGCTTAAAAAAAAAAGTTTTCAACTGCTCTAAGATTTGTGGCTAGACCTTAAGTGAACCTTTTGAAACAATGAGTGCAACACTAGCATTACAATAGCCAGGGGAGTTCACTTTAGTTCCATCTTTAGAGATGTCAACAAACAGGTTAATGTATAAACATGTGTCAGGAATGCTGCAGGGTGTTGTTCATCCCACAGGGGATGGATTAGATTACTTCTTTAAGTCCCTCCCTAGGCCTATTTCTATTAAAAACAATTCTGGTTATACAGTAAAAACATGTAATTCAGATGCAAACAATTTGTTAGCTTATCAAAACTTTTTACTCTTGTGATTAATTCCTTTTTCAATGTAAAACATTACCATGTTAGATAAATGCAATAAACCTGCTGTTCAATGGAAACAGAAAAAGGATCTGTGTTTTTACAAAGCATGATGGTTCACAACAGGCTATACCTCTCTTCTTCACCTCTTTCCTCAGACTAATAGCTGATAAAGGAACAAGCAACTTTATTCATTAATGCTATTTGGTTTAGCAATCATGGTCTTGTGCGCTATCAGTAAGCAGACTGGTCCACAAGTATTCCAGCTCCTGTATTCCAAAGGACTGGAAAGGATATCCTAGGTCATCAAGCCCAGGTCCCTGTTATCAGTCCACCCTGCAGTCTATAATTTATCAAGCTTAAATTTGTTTGCAAAGTTCTGTCTTAAAACACTGCTTCCATTAAACCATCTGGGCAGCTGTTCCAGGCCTTTCTTGGATGTTTCAAAACTCCTCAAATTTTTCCATGTAAATTTAGTTAGGGCAGTTTATACTACTTCATTCTTGTGCCAACACTGATTTTTACCTTAAATATCTCCTTTCTGTCCCCTAGTGACAGCAATTCTATCCTCTCTTGGTTTTTTAGGTTAAATTTCTTTTTGTCTCTTCTTCAGCTAGTCCCTTAGCCACCTTTCATTTTCACCTACTAATTTAATCTTTGGTGAAATAACTCGTTTCCTTATGTTTCTTCGACATCCACATGGATTGAATTCAATACTTTCCTCATCAAAAAGATCAGTTCTTAAAGACGTGCAGCTCTTCCGTATGACATAATGTCCTCCTAATGTATATGTTGTGGGTTTTCTTGTTCCTATTTTTTTCAATATTTTCAGTTACATTTCCTTCAATATTTACAAGCCCTGCATAGGGCTGAGATATGATCAATGAATCCAACTGCTAAGTTTTAGTCTTGTTTCATCCTAATCATAGGTACAGTATATGCTGCTTATGTAATTTTCTCACTATTTGACCAAGTCTCAGCTATTTATTCAAAATCTTTACTCTGGATACCATTTCATGTACTAGTTCTTCCAAATATACTGGTTATTTAAATGTATTATCTCTGTTCCACCTTTGAAATGAGCACCTTCAAGTCTTTCAACTTGCTGTCCTCTCAAGTATGCTCATTTCCATTTCTTGGTGTTCAACAGCCTTCTCCTGAAACTGTGTATTCCTCAGTAACTTATAAGCAATGTCGTTTTTTCAAACCTATAGCTGTACTCCCTTTATTTTTTTCCATACTTTATGTTCCTCAAATATTTGATTGTTTCCATGCTCTATTTTTCCTTAAATGGTTGATTATTGGCACTTATTTAAACCGGAAAACGTTCTCACCAGCTACACTTTGACGGTAGCTTACAGCACTCACCAGAAAGAAGGCAACTTGGCTGTGGAGTCCTCCTCAACCAGACAGGGTCCAAGTTGTTCCTACATTCATGCTCAGCTCACCCACCCCATGAGGCAATTCTCATGCAGAACTTCCAGTATCCTATCTGCTAGCCATTAGGATTCAAATTAAAAAAAAACCCAAAGCCCAAACCAAACAAAAACCCACAAAAAAACCTAAGCAACCAACACCCCCACCCCCACCCCCACTTCCTGGGGCCAAAAATGGAAGGAGGAAGAAAGATCTTATGTCTACAGCTTGTGCAAAGGGTTTTGGGCAGGCTAACTCCTGAAGTGTAGGTCCCAGGCTGTTGGTCAGAGTTGGTGCAGCACACAGCACTGGCTGTCCATACCAGCTCTCTATAGATCAGACGCAGACATAAGCGCGCCGGGATGAGATTCATAACAAAATCACCATAAGTGAGTGGGAAATCTGGCATCTGAATCACATTTCTGTGCCTATTGATGGTGTAGGACAGAGGATTCCCCCACTGTGGTGTGAATTAGCATCCGTCAGATGTAGAGGCTGTTAAGGAAGCAGGCTGGGTGTTTGCAGGCTGCATGGCTACAGTTAGGCATCTAAATACCACTTTAAACCAAATGCAAGCACTTCAATGCTTACAAAGTTGCTTCTTTATCAACAACTTGCTACTAAAACCTGAGTCCAACAGAAGTTAAAGAGAAGCTTTATGGTGGTGGACTACCTCTAACCTCTTCCAGCTCCCTAACCTCTCCAGCTTGCCTGTCTGTTAAAGGAACAGTAACACCCTAGTAGAGTTTACGTAACTGCAGTTCAGTACTGCATTAAGGTTCCTCCATCTGACATGTAAGATTTCCATCTGCTCAGTCACCCAAGTCCTCACTTGAACTAATGACTCTTGATACTACAGAGCTATATTTGCTCCCAGCAGGCTGATAACAAAGCATATGGAGGAATGCCTGATCCAATTTATGCTATAGCCTGGGACAATAATTGTTTTACCCTGGCTGTTATCAACAAGCAGCAGGATCAGTTTAAGTTTGTTGCTCTCTGGAGAAGAAGAAAACCACAAATACAGTGAGAAATCCACGTTCCATGGTGTTTTAAAATGTCAGAGAGCCACTACTGTATCATTAACTATAATTTTAAGCTTTGACAATGCTGTCAATGAGCTTTGGTATTTTGTCATCACTGTACCATTTGTAAAAATCTGGTTCTCTCCATTGGCTTATTTTTTCATCTCTGTAGTTTGCAGCCTTGTTATTTGTTTTTCTGTCTAATAGAAATTCTAGAGCTACTGGTAGAAAGCAAAGTGTTGCTATGAAAACACACAGTTCCCCCCTCCTTAAAATATTTCTCTGTTTTAAAATGAATACTTTACAAAGTAAATGAATACTGCTTCCTCTCCCTCCCAATTTGTTCCAAAGGCAGCAGAAGCTTTTAAAAAGCTGGTTTGCTCTAAACTTACCACTGAGATAATTCTGAGGGGCTGTGAAAAGTTTATTTCTGTACAGAGACATTTTCACAAATCTCCTCTTATGCAGTGCTGAGAGTAAAGCGGAGTCTCTGAAATGCCAACAAAGATGACTGAATTCGCAGACAAAGTGCAGGAATAAACAAAACATTACAGCATGCTTCAAAGATTTGTTTGTGCTCTTCATTTAAGTGTTTTCTTTGTCTGATCCACATAAAATAAATATTAAAAAAATGCCATCAAGTACCAAATAAGCCTCTGTATTCCACTTAAACAGGATAAAGCAGCTCATAGACTTTCTGTTTAAGCAACTTGTAAAGCTCTGGTTAACAGTGAGGTTTTCAAACTTCTAAATCTGGCCATTTCTGTTACTACCTTTATGCTTACTTACCTTTATGCTTATCTCCAATCCCGCTCCTCACCTTAATACATGTCCTGCTCCTGTATTCAGAACTGGCTTTTTGGATAGTTCTTCAGAACATAAAACACAGCTTAATCTACCACCTGTAAATAGCTCCATCTGCTCCAAAACAATTTGTATCTGAAGAGAAACAAAGAAAGAGCTGCATTCATCTTGGTGGAAGGTGCTCACTGGCAGTACTTGCTCCCTTCTCATAATGCTCTGGGAAGACAATTTAATGAATCAACTGGCCATTCCCTTCCCCTTACCATAGACTTTAGAGTCCACTTCTTTTCTCAGGTGTCTGATCACATGAGAACAGGAGATGGAAGTCCAAAGAATGGATGAAAACATGGATGTGAGCCAGTAATATACACTAACCTTATCCTAGGCTGCATCAAAAGAAGTGTGGCCAGCAGGTCGAGGGATGTGATTCTGCCCCTGTACCATCCTCTGGTGAGTCTAGCTCTGGAGCCTCCAGCACAAGGGCATGAACCTGTTGAAGTGGTTCCAGAGAAAGGCCACAAAAATAATCAAAGGTCTGGAACACCAGAAAACTAGAAATGCCTAGAGCTCCTCAGATGCTAAAAAGCAAGATGTGTTTTGGTGATAGCTCATTAAATTCTACTTCATTAATGTTTTAGGTTTTTTGGTTTTGTACTCGGCAATGTTCCAAAGAGAAGCAGTTTTAACCTAGTCTGGAAACTGCAGAAGAGTGAGGTAGAAGGTGCCAGAACCACTCTGGCTTCTTGTGCCTGTCCTGAAGGGTCAAGCCCCCAAACATCCCCTAGCCCAGACAATAGACTAAGCACCTGCAAATGTGCTTACCTGGACAGTTCCTGGGGTCCAGGTGGTCAAGGTAAATGCATAGCACATGTGGTTAACATTGTAAGCACCTGTGAATGTGCAAACCTGGACACTTCCTGGGGTCCAGATAAACAAGTACCACGTGTAATTAACTTTGTGACACAGCTGTGAGCTGTGTGTGCCCCTGGCCATGTTTGGATATGCCCCATCATAGAGGTCCAGTTATCAGGGTTCTGTGTTACCAAAGGGCATTAATTGTCTTGGAACAGTATATAAACCAGCCAAGAAATCAGGCAGCTTGCCTTGTTCTCACCCACACAGCAACAAGAGCCAAATGCTGCACAAGTAGCAGCTGAAGAACTTGCTCTAGCAGACCCTCAACTTCACCCAGGCCTTGCACCTGGACCAAGGCAGAAAGAGGAAAAGCTCCAAGGGAATTGAATCCCAGAAGAGGCTGTGGCCCAGCGACTGGGCATGACAAGAGGGAAGCCCCCTAGCCCTCTCTGAGCTAAGGACTGCTTGAATTATAGCCACAGCATCTGGGAGAATACCAGACAGAGGAGCAAGTTGCGAGTCCCTGGCCAATCTGCCACAGAATCCCATTTGTGGGAAACCACAGATGACAGCACCTGCATTTCTGATTTGAATTGCTGTACTGGAAATGTTAGATCTGTGCTTAAATCATTATATGTGCAGTGTAAAACCCACAACTGAATAATTGAATCTGTGAGTACATTTGGTAAAGTACAGTGGTGTTTGAAGATACCACCGCCCAAGATATGAAGTAGTAAAATATATAAAAATATACATTTTTATTACAGTGCCTCACAAGTCTTTTAGTGCCATGCACTCAGGATGGGATTTATCCAGAGTTGGTGCCACAAGTGCAACACAGTCCAGTCCCCTGTGGATACACTAAAATCATCTCTTCTGAAGTATCCAGTTGCTTTTCAGTTCTGACTCACAGCTGAATTAATAACTACCAACAAGCTCAGAATCCTTTGCAGGTGGTTTTAAGCCTATCCTTGGGACATGGGTCTAACCACTCCCGTAGAGGCATTAACAGGAGCAGAACACACTGAGATTCTTCAGGGAAGCTGGGTATCTCGGATATGCCTCTGGCATATCACTGAGTGCTTATAAGCTTTTGGGTGTCAGTGATAGAAATAGTGATCATCTGTAATGCCAACAAACCTCTCTGTATCAGAGGTTTCTCCTGCCTCTAAGATTCATCACAATAGATTATTCTGATGCTGACAGTTGGTGGAAAACCTTCCTCTTTGCAAGACAAACCTTCCACAAACTGTGACAGAATCTAGCTCCAAAGGCTTTATTTTCTATGCTTTTATGATGTAATAAAGCATCTGTTTGCTACATTTTCACTCTTAATTTGAGTGATCAAACATGAATTTTTAAAAGGGAGCAGGGGTAGTGTTGTAGGAGATGAAAGCAAAGAGTTAAACTTCTTGATTCATCTAGTGCCTTGCAAAAGGCAATCACTACAGCGTAGCCAAAAATTGCCATTATAAGCAGATGGCCCTCTCTCTTCCAGGATGCAAGTGACAAGGGACACATATGGAAAATGAGGTGTGAGAATGTCCAAGAAAATTCAGAAGAGAGAAGTTCAGGGAAAATGAGAAGACTCCATGCAGAAAATGACACAAACTCAAATACCTGAGTGCTGGATTTCATCTTCAGAGCTCTGATTTAGGTTACATTATTGGCAGTAGCCCAGGTATTCTACTCCCAAAGTTCTACCCCAGTTCTCAGGAAGCATATGAACAACAGGCAGATAGGATTAAAACAAGAAATATGTAATGAAATATCAACTTACTCTGTTTGCATTAGCAAGAACTTAATAAAGAAAGATTTTATCTTGTTAGAAGAACAGTTTTTTTCTCCTGAGTTACTTCTAAACTTCTAAACCATGAAAAGTATCTGTATTCTGTACTGAATTTGTGTGTCTGTAACCAAGGGCCAAAGTATTCAAAAGAGAACAACATAAAGGCAGTAGTATGAAAAAAGGCACTGAGGAAGTAGGAAAAGAGTTTGCTTTCCATTTCTAGAGGCACAATGAAACTTAAGTTCTTTGCATGAGCTACCTCAATAGCTTAAAAAGATTAGGAAAGGGTCATTCTTTTTGAGCATATGACCTTTTCAGCAGCTTGGCAAATAACAAATAAAGAGAATAGGGCAACCCTAAAGGTGGGTTTATATTTAAACACAAAGTTTACATTCAAGTTTCTTGGAGAAGAGTTAGAACAATGTGAACAGAACAGACAATGTGATTGTCTAACTTTAAGATTGAATTGCATAGTATTTTTAGACTTTAGTCTAAAACTGTACACGTTCTGACCCAGAATGTAGTTAAATCCTTCTTTTGTCTTGGATCTATTGTGAATTATTAGCATTTGACATTCTTTAAGCTGAGGCTGGCATAGACTTTTGTAGACATAAACCCACAGTTGGAGCGGGGTTGTTGGGCTGATGTTTTTTCTTCTTTTCCGTAAACACAGATTTATAACCTGCTAAAAATTCTACAGATGCCTTAAATCAGAAATCAAGGGGGAGGCTTTCAAAACATTCTAGCTTTTTTATTTGAACCACCTTGTAGCTTTTTGTGCAAGCATTCCTTCCCATCAAATGGCACAAGAGCTTAACAAATAAATATACAAAGGTTACCAAATGTACAACTCTTTCCCTTCAAGCAACCTCCTTCTACCTTGCATGCACACACTGCAGCTTTAGATTGCAAGCATAATTTAATTCCCTCAACTGAAACCAACCCTATAAGGATTCAGAGAAAAAGATTATTGACTTATGACAACTTGTTTAATGCGTGAGCTTACTGAAGATCAAAACTCTTGAAAAACCATTTCTGTTTGCTGAGATATTCATTTAGACTTCACCTTAACATTCTATGAGGGGGCTTCTGTGCATTCCAACCTCTCTTCAAGAAGGAAAGATGTGAAGATTGCTCATGAGAAACACCAAGCTCATCTTCTGGTGAGATTTTTCTGACTTGTAGCAAGTTTCTAGTAATTGTACACAGTCCTAATGGCATCTTGTTCAGTGTTGTAGTTGTATACACAGGGTAAATATGACTTTTAAAAGCAAACAGTCCTGGGGAATAAGGTAATATTTGTCCTAATCTCAAATACATAAGGCAGACTTAATCTCTTTAAAAGTGAAAAAACCAAACAGCTCTCATGAAAGAGTTGCTTTGGAAATGCTTTTTGCTAGTAACACCTAAGGCTTCACTTACAGTGTTATAGAGCTGCACCTCTTAGTCTCAAAAGGTACCTCAAAAGCTTAGTCCCAAGCTACCTTTTTCATAATTAGCCATCTGTGAAGCAGGTAAACACATACAAGGAATTAAAAACAACTGCTAGTTAGGATAAGTGGACTGGCTCATCCCAGTCAAAAGATGAATTTTTGTGACATAAAAACTTACATACTTTTGGGTTCTCAAGGACGATACCAACATTCTTAATGTTGGGGGGGGAAGGAGGTGAAGGTGCAGAAGCACTCTTACCGCAGAATTTCACAACACTGTATCACAAGATCCATACTCCGTCCAAGTCCAATGATAAGAGGTGAGCTGTAATATGCTCTGCATTGTCATGCAGTAAAGGCCACTTCCACGTATGCATGCCTGCAGTCAGGCCAGCTGCTTCTCCTGTCCCCGTCTGCACAGGATGGGAGGTGAATGGGTTAAGCCTCTACTTCCACTGCTTGCTCTTTGGGTCATATGAAGGCTGAATTTCTTAACGACGTTTTTCTGAGATTGCATGTTAGAACTTGGCTTCTTTCTTTTACATTGTTTGCAAACAGAATTAAATCTTTAGAAAAAAAAAATTTTTACAGATCTTAAAACACACATGGTTAGAAGAATGTGATCAAGAATCTAATGTTTCATGTAGAACTGACAAAAGCAGGCTCCTTGTGCCTTTTCTTATCTCTATGAAAGTGACATTAGAGATGTATTAGATGTCAAGAGGTGTTAAAGACACATTTTCTATTACCTAAAGCACATTCACCACCCTTTCTTTCTCCAAAGAGGACATTACCTTTTCCTCCTTATGTTCAGTCATTTAGATGGTGGACATCACTGACAGGGCAGCCATGACTGGCAGAGGCAACTCTCTCTTAGAGCAGTCATCTGACACCATACACTCACTGATTGCCTTGGGGAGGATGGTTGCATGCACAGGAAATCCTTAGTGTTTAGGGTTTGTTACTATATTTTCCCATGAAACCAGAACTGAAAGAAGCTCCAGTTATCAGGAACTGGTTATCAGAGTGTTTCTCTGGCACTTGAGAAGCACTAGTAACACATCAGGTGATCAGGTATATAAATAAAACTTCCTATTTATCTCTGTATTCAATCTTACACTGCAAACTTTTCAGAGTGAGGACTGGTAGGGGCCTGCTATAGTGCTGCACAGCCATTTAGGAAAAGTGGTAGCATTGGGTAAAGGCAATAAGGATATAAAATCTAGCCCATTTTTACCGGGCAGCTAAGAGAAAATACCACCACTAATATTCTGGGAAAGATATCTCATCTCCTTTGCCGTGTCAATGTTCAGGGATTTCTCACACTACTTTCTTGACATAAGTTTTCTGTTTCATTTATTCACTCATTGTGTATTTCCCAAGGCTCAAGCTGTGTATTCTTTCTTTAAATAACAAATACTACTTTTATCTTCCCTTCTCTCTTGGTTTATCTTGTGCTCAGAACTTTATTTCTTGCTGAGGCATTTTCTACTTCCCATTTCTCTATCCCAGTTCCTGACCTTTGTTTCTGTCTCATCTTGATCAATCTGCAAACTTGGTTTCTTTTCCTTCTTTCACCCTTTGTTCTCACAGTCTCTCTTCTTGACCTTAGCACAGTCCAGTGTTACTACAAACCATGCTTGGTAGTTGTATGCTTTTGAACGAAGTTTGTTCCTTAACTAATTGTCTTGGGCTATCTTAGGGGTCTCCACCATTCTCCATAACTAATTCAACTGCACAGACACTTTGAAACTCCTAAATGTGCTACAGTTCTGAAAGTGTCCGTACAAAAAGAACTCCTTCAGCTTTTCCCCTTGCAGAGAATGCAAGCTTTTTCCTGTCAGAGATGTCTTTAAATCTGAATACCCAGATGGCCTGTTTCCTGGTCTCCTATATAGTGCTGGCAGAAGTTTCTTCTCACATGCTAACCTGCATGTGACTCTCACATTTTAAGGAATGTATGAGAAACACACACTTGTTCCCCAGCTGAGGTCATCTGGGGTTTCTGATCCATGTAGAGTATGCAGTAGCTGTAACATAGGCTAGCTGATAGTTCACATCGGTTCTCTCTCTCTAAAATCCACCGAGTCAACTGTTTGGGTTTGTCCACCTGCTGTTTTGCTGTGTCTTCAAGCCCTGGATTCCCTGGGAAAGCCGATGCAGTGCTCACCAGATGCCCCACAGCATCCCTACTGCTATTATTAGAACGCCCGTCACTGCTTTGTCACCATGTTCATCTCAGCTATTCAGAAAAGAAGGCCACCCCAAGAAGAATTATAGAATCGCCTAGGCACTGATGGCTAGGCCCTTATTCTGTCCTTTGAACTCAAGGTAAATACAGCCTTGTTTGAGTGAGAGCTGGATCTAATCCTTAATCAGGCAGTGAGCACAGTAGTACGGCTAAGTATAGCAACCACTTAGTTTACAGTACAGTGACCCAATAATTATGCAAGATAATACTGTATGCACTTAGCTCGCCTGTACCATTCAGAGCACTTGCCAATAATACATGAGCACATTTCATTATCTCCTTCCCCAGCTCAGGGCTCTCTATAAACAGTCTGTTTGCTCCCAAGATCATTGGAGCTATGTCACAGAGGACTGTCTAGGTATATTTAACCCCACGGATCATTCCAACATGCTTCTTTAAAAGAAGATCATATTGTTTTTCCTGCTTTCCATTTTTGAAAGGCCAGGCTTTGGCCAGAGGGTACTCTACATATCTGGCTGCAAATAGACTGCTTGGAGCCAAGCAATGCAGTGCCTTGACTAATTCCAGCATTCATTTAAGCTAAATTATTTATGATACTCTCTGCACAGGCCTTTCTCTGTTGTTGTTGTTTTAATGTTGTAATCTCTACCAGAATAAAAGGGTAATTTGCATATGTTTTCAGCTACTGCAGTAGCTCACACATGGCTGTGAAGACTGAAGCCAACTACAATATATTCAAAGTCTGAACTGAGTGGCCAGAAAAGGGAAATTTTGATGTGCCAGTAAATTATGTCTCCCATGATGGTGAGAAAGCTTAATATTTTTACATAAGCAGCTGAAACAACATCAGAAACATTTTCCAGTGATACAGTTATTCGCTTGTATCAAAAGCTCATCACCTTTGCTGCATAACGTAAATCAGAAGGATGTTAAACTGAGAATGGTCTATTTTCACCTCTGAGCTGGTATTATGAGTCCAAGTTCATTGCCAGCAGAGTGTGGCTCCATTGTAGTGAGAATGTAAAATGCTGCAGACAGAGGGAAGAAATATAAGTGTTTTTAAGGAACCTTCTAGTTTTCAGCAGGCACAATGCACAACAGATAAGAAACTGAATAAAAGTTACAAGGGCATGCAGAGCAGAGAGGCACCCCCTGCTTCACCAGCTGGTAACTTGCCAAAGAAAACAGCAGCAGTGGGGATTAAAACTTGTGATGTGTGTGTTAGAGCAGGACTACCTATTCCTTGACTTTTCTCCTCTAAAAAGCTGCCATGTGAGGAGAAACATTCCTTTTATTATTTATGGGGACAGCCACTCTTGTTTATTATGCTCGTGTTACTATGCTACATGCCAAGTACAAACCCTCCTTTTCAAAGAGAGGTTTTTCTTTGTACGGGGGGGGGGGGGGGGGGACGGGGGGACGGGGATGGGAGAACTCCTCCCCCCTTTTCCCCCCTCCTCTATTTGCAGGATTACTGAGGAAATAAAAGCCAGGGTAGAGAAAGGTCTTTCTACATAGCCGTGATTTTGCTTAGAAAAGCTGTAGGAACGAAGTACTGCAGTGCTTCAAGGCCATTGTGCTCTGATGGATTAGCAGGAGATCTGCCTCAGGAGTGCTTCTGCTTGCCCCAGCACTGCTCATGCACCCACATCCCTCAAGAGCCCAAGCAGCAGAGAACTCACAGCAGAAGAATGATTAAACAACCAATAATCTGAACGCAGGCATTTGTGCAGCTTGTAGGAGATGGACCTTTTCCCCTTCTCTGGGTTTACAACAATGTTGATAGGCAGAAAAGAGAAAAGTTTATCCCCCCCCTCTTCTTCTTCCCCCTTACTTTTTTCCAAGGCAGCTGAAGGACAGATGACCTATTTTCTGAGTTCAGCAGCACAGGAGGGTCACCAGCACCTGATCACTTCTTTGTGCATGTCCCCTGAAGCGTGCATAATACTGAAAGGCCTGGCCCTGGTCAGTGATTGTAAAGGAGGAAACCCTTGGCTGTTCTTGGACTGTGGCCTTCGTACAGAATGCAGGCAAGGATTTGAAACAATCTACTGAATGCAAAGCAAATCCCAAGACAGAGGGAAGGGAAACCAGGCACAGTACTTTCTGTGGTAGGTGGCAATGGATTTACCGCCTGGCAGTTCACAAACCGCCTACAGCTGGGGGAAATTGCTAGTTCAATTCTCCCATGCTTAATGTGATTACTGGTACTAGTTCATAGGCTTAATTTCATTCCTTTGAATTCTTCTCCACTAACAAAAACAATCAAACAGAAAAAAACACAATAAAAATCCCTTTCAAAAGCACAGAATACAAAATGCATTTTTCAAAGCAGGAACCTTCACTCATTCTGTCTTCAGAAGATTTTTTTTTTTTAAACCAAATTATACACAGAGCTTATTCTGGAAAATTAACATGCTGTGTTTTGTGGAAAGAAGAGAACTTTTTCTCCTTTCCAAATGAAGTTTTTAAAGAAGACTGACTAATGCTGCTTAAGTGCATAATCTAGAAATTAAATATTTGTGTATGGGAGAGAGCAGAAAGGCAGTAGATTTGCAGGCACCACGTGAAAACTTGACTCATTTGGGTGGTGAGAAGATACAGCTAGAAGAACTAGGTAGGTACAAAGCTCCAGACTTCAGCACCATAGCTTCCATACAGAGGCTTGGTTCTGCCAGGAGAACATAAGAGTGAACACATGAAAAAAACATGACTCCTGTCTTACACATAATTTTTCATATTTTAGCCTTAAGATACACATTACAGCAACTTACTTATTGCTTCTGGATGGCCTTACACTAAGATGATGAGCAAACATTTTCTGTTTATCAGTAACACAAATACCACATGACAATAGCAATACTTCAGGTAGTGGTTTTTTTTCCTTTACTATGATGTGAGTTACAGGGCAATTACCAACAACCAAAAGAAACATACCATAACAAAGTATATTCCAACAAATTGGCTTTTTCACCACGTGAGGCTGCTAATACAAATACTGTAAGCAAGCTATACATTTAACATATCAATTTACCCCTTGTTTGCAGTAATTTGCTGAGCTTGCTTGGATTTCATTCTTAATATAGTATTAATAGATGTTGCAAATAACACAATTAATACCTTCCCAAGGCATTAGTGAATCAAAAAGAACTGTAACTTTTCATGCTCTTTCAGATTTGCCTTACTGAATTTCATGGACTGAACATGGATGTTTTACTTTTTTCTCGTGAAGAGGCAGAAATCATGGCCAGGTTCTGAACAGAACATCTGGTATAAGACAACACAGTACTGCTTTCCTAGTGCCTATGTTATTCTGAGCCCACTGCAGAATGTTTTTGCTCACTGATTTTACTACCTGTTAAGCATATCTTCTCTGACACTGAGGCTGTTCATTTAACTTAATTTGCATGTAGCTCTACAACTACTATATTATTTAAACTTTTACAATCATTCTTGCCAATAATTTTCTACATATCTCTGATTTGTTAATTAATGTTTATTGCATACCTGATAATATTTTACATATAGATGGTTTAACTTGCATTAAATAAGCCATAAGCAGTTCTTACTAGTTATTACCAGTTTAGCTCATTACAGGATTAATGTTATGCTATTGTTGTCATTAAACTACAGTTAATAATTCACTTCATTCCCTTCAGCCTCAGCACCATGGCAAGCACAGGGGTATTCTCCTGCTGCTGGTATTCCTGACTGCATAGCCCTGCCCAAACCAGATACTACGCAGCTGATTTAGAGATGAGTTGTGTTCCAGAGCTGTCTTTTGCATCATCATCATCATCTTCTTTCATCCCCTTGCTCTCCTCACCTAATGAATATCAAACTGAGTATATTATCCTCAAGGGAATTACTTTTATTTCTAGCATGAGCATGAGATGGCCAAGCTTAGTGAGCTCTTCTTCCTGCTGCACCCTGGCAGGAACATCTCACTCCTGTGCTCTTGCAGCCTTGGTGGTTTCTTCATTTTCCCCTGTTTCAAGACTTACTTCTGTCTCCCTCATCTTGCTGTTGATTTGGATGCTACCACCTGAGTCCTCCCAATACTCCCTGCACTGCTTTTACTGCAAAGCCATTGATCCCTGTGATACTCAGTCTTCAGCCTGCATTCCTACCACTCAATAACTTTAGAGCATCTTTAGCTGCTGTTTTCAGTTTTACAAATACTTCTGTGTATTTACGAATCCCATAGATTTCAGTTCTGGTGTACTAGCTGAGATTATTTTCCCTCCAAGTGATTAGACCATTTCATGCAGAAAGAGCAAGCAGGTGAGGAAATCTCTTTTCTCAGTCTCAGTGGACCTAATATCTTCCTTCCTTTCACTAAATTTCATTAGTCCTCTCTCACTCCCTCCACTCTCTCAAAATAGTACAAGACCACACACTTCTCTCCATCTCAAAGCCCTCCTAAACCCTCCCAAACTTTCTTCACTGCCATAACTGGTTATCTAACTGCTCTCTCTCTTCTTCCAGCCTGGGTGTTGGCTGTACCTTGTCCTGTCAACCTAGGTCCATGTCCCTGAAAGAGGGGTGACACACTTTGAGGTGACCATCAACTTAGCACCTGCAGCTGCCAGGCTCTAAACCGGGTGCCCAGCTGGGGAACTACTCACATACCCCAGATATGTAGTCTGAAGGTACAGGATAAGCTTTCTCCAGAATCCATTTACTGGCTGGATCAGCAAAAGCCTTTGTCTGAGGAGTGCCCCAGGATGGATACACTGGTGTCCACAGCATGCAGATCTGAGTCTTCCAAACTGTCTTGGCCTGCAGTTGTTCAAAATCCTCCCTGGTTGTGTTTGCTCACAATGTATACCTCAGAGCCTGGACATGATTTTATTATGGCCCTTTTCCTGGCTTCAGGTTGGTTGAGCCTGTGCTGGGATTGTAAGGTCTTGGTGGAAGAAATAGTATCAGCTCATCTGTTTGTAAAGCAAGACGCAAAGCGTAGTCGTGATGATCATAGGGAGGCTCTGAGCACCACTGCAGCACTAATAAATTGTCGATAAAGCTAAAGGAATAGACTAAAACCAAAAAGCAGCAGCAGAAGCCGCCAAGAGACCCAAATATTTTATCTTCTTTGACTCTCACTAAAAATGAGTAAAAACTTTGTATATGAGAAACATATACAGAAGAAAAGGCTTCTTTTTATTTTTTTTACCACCAAGTGAAAACTCACCAATAGAAAAAACAGTTTCTATGACACTGTAGTCAGATTTACTTCATAAACATATCCATATGCTCATTTACTGAAACAAACCCTTTTAGGCAAATGCAAATACTTGATAAGAATGAAAAGAAGACTCTTTAAAAATGCTTAATAAAAATTACAGAAATGCTGAAGAAACTGCAAAAATTAATAACTTTGAATAGTGCCATACAGGTCAAATTTTTGCTAAAAATATTTGTAGCCCATTTGAATACATTACATCTATGAGTGTGTGTCCATGTATTCTTATGTGTCTACAAATACATGCAAACACCTACGTGCACTTAACTGTTTCAAGGCCTTAGAAAAACCTCACAACCCTCTCAGGTGCCAGCATTCACTGCCCTTGCTCTGAAATAAAATGTCTGGAAAGACAGTACCTGCTAGTCACTCACACTATGACTATCAAGTGGTATACAGAGCCCAGGAGGGTTGTTATTTGTCAAAAGTTCATCTGTCTTGGAACAGCAAAAGGTAATGCTTTGCTACGTTGGAACAGAAGCTACTGTTTTTTCACTCTGCTTCTGAAAGCACCTCAGTCTCCTTTACTGGGAGCTTTTCTTGCAGCAAAACCCTGTGAGGGCCACCCAGCATTCATCTGCTTCTCTATTTAGATCAGTACTTTTGCTTCTGAGGTGCAAGAGGTCACCAGCTTTAAAAAGTTTGACATTCCCACCTTGAGTGAAGCAATAACTTTTTCTTGTTATAAATAATGTCATTGTAATTTGGGTGTAAAATAAGGACCCTGATGATTAGTTTCTAATATTTGTTCTGCATAGCCAAAGGGAAAAAAAGAAAAGGACCTGGTAAGGAAAACAGGCAACTAATAAATCACTTCTGTTGATTGAATGAGTTTACTATTATTTCTAAAGACTTAAGAAAACATGACCTGTGCTTCTGTGCTCAGTTTTGTTATTCCTGACACTTCTGCCTGCTGATTCTTTGGAAAACCTAGCTCTTAATCAGAAAGCAAACATTATTTATAACTGGTGCAAGCTTGTATCAGTCTGATCCAGTACCCTATTTCTTACCATGAACCACAGCAGACACTTAGAGCAGAAGTAGCACTGACAGCGTGATCCTTTCTCTGATACACCTTTCCAGCTTCCAGCAATCAGCAGGTAGTGGGTTTCCAGAGCAGAAGATGGCATCTGGATTGTTGTATTAGTAGGTCTTGATTAAGCTGTTCCTATAAGCTGCACAATATTTTCTTACTAATTAACTTATTCTTCTGGTTGCCTTTGGCATCCAACAAGAATGAATTCCATGGCATAATAGTGCTCTGTATGTATTGACTTAAATCTCATGACTGATCATTCAGATAAGTTTTTCTGATATAAGATGTAATTAAAAAGTGTTTCTTGTGTATCTTCTCCCCCTTTGCCCATCTCACAATTATCTTCTTCTATTTTTTAAAAACAAACTAAAAAATGGCAACCTCTTTAGTTTCCTCTCCCACTCCATACCTCCGAGCATCTCGTCTCTTTCTCAACCCTTCTCTCATTCAAGTAAATCTTTCTGAGACAGGGGAAGAGAACTTCCTGCAATAAACACAGTGTAGGTAGATGATAAATATATACAGTGAAACATGATTGTTTCCTGTGTCACTCTTTCTTTTCTTAGAGCCATTTTGACTTTGAGTCTAATGCAACTATTTTCAGATAGAATTAGCCACAGTGAGTCCAAAATCCCCTTCCTAAGCAGCAGTTCATTTAGTACCCAGTATTCTGCATAGGGAGCTCAATTACTCATTCTCTGTATCCCCTGGTTTGTATTTCTCATCACTGAATTTCATCTTCCACTTCACTCCCATCACCAGTGAACTCTTTACATGAAAAAGTTAATCCTGAATATGTGGAACAGTAAAGAATAAATATTGCATGCATTTTTTGATGTATGCATGCATCTTGCCTTTTAATTATCTCTTACCCTGTTTGAACAACATACTCCCCTATTGCTAACACAGCTATGCTGATCTGTCACTGCCCTTCCCACATCAGAAGGAATTGCTTTGTTTTGTACCTGTACAGACTTTACAGCATGTCACAAGCTCTGCTGTTTATTCTGTCTGGGAAACAACAACCCCTCTACCCAGTTCCAGGGCAAAACAAACCCTGAGCAGTGTGAGTTTGAACAAGTCTTTACTACTCAGCTGTGGAATGATTATCTGGACTTAGTGTTATTACACTATTTGTACATAACAAGAAGATACATCTTGTGTCTTTACAGCCTTTCAGAAAGGCTCTTAAAGCAATTTATGAACATTGAGTTTCCAGGGGGAGCAGTGAAATTCCTGTTAAGTGTTTTGGCGATGAATGAAGCAATGTACTGTAAATTTAAAGTACTCATTCATCATCACACAAGTTATTTATCAGCAAGAAGCATAAAACCCAGAAGCCTCTCTGATGCTTGGTAAGCCCATCATAAATGTTATGAGATGACAGAGGGTTCCCGAGGCAGGGGCCAGTAGCTGATAAGGCAAGAGTTGCATTCCAGCCTTCTATCTCGTGTTTACTTCAATCTGATCACTGTGCAACATTCTTTCCAGCGAAAGGAATAAAGTGGGAATCTCCTTTCCTTCCTTCTGGAGGGCTAGGCTCTGTTTCAGAACACAGAATGTTTACCTTATCAGGAGAAATTCCTGCACTGCACAGCCTGACAAACAGCTAAGCCATGTGCAACGTGCATTCATGTGCTGCAGCAAGAGGAAGAGCTGGTGAAAGGTGCACTACTCTGCAAAATCTTGGGGACAGATAATACTGTAATGACAACACAATCAAGCCTGAATAGTCTGGAAGCTTTGATGAGCTGTAATGGAGCTCTTGCTTAGGGGATGCATGGTGACAGAGGTTGCATGGTCTGCATAGTTCAGAGCATTCACCAGCACCTCAGCCTGTCAGGCAAACTTCACAAGTTTTAAAATCTCTGGAAAACACAAGACGGGATGAAAGCTCCTGTTGATAGCAGAAATAAGTCTAGGCCTGAAGAAGAACAGTTTCTCAGGGCTGTTCGGAAATGCTAGGCAAGGCATCAACAGCATGGCATCCTGAAAAGGCCTGAGGCAAAGGACATGCTGTGGCTCATCTGTTCAGAATGACATCGCTATCCTCTCACATCACAGGAGGCACTCGGTGCCCAAGTGTCTCAGGATATCAGTAATATACAAGAAGGCTCTTACAGTTGAAGCACAGCCTGTGACCATGGGGACCTGCGGCCACTGCCTTGGCACCTGGGCAAGTTTGGTTGGCAACTATGGTGTTACTTTTATTTCAGAAGTAAACCTGAGAGAGATCCAAACCTCCACTGGCAGGGCAGTCTAGGGATGCTTCTATCACAGCTATGTCTGCTATTATGTCCCAGGGGTGCCCAAAGGATATCAGTCTGCCTCTGGCTTCTTTACCAAACGCTACTTTGAATGCAAACAATTTAAAAGAAAAACTTTTGGAGTGCAGGGAAGCACTCTGCATGCAGGGGATCCAGCTGGCTTGGTTGATCTCTCTCTAGCATAATCATAGGATCATAGGATGTTAGGGGTTGGAAGGGACCTTTGAAGATCATCAAGTCTAACCCCCATGCCAGAGCAGGACCATAGAATCTAGCACAGGTCACACAGGAACACATCCAGACAGGGCTTGAAAGTCTCTGGAGAAGGAGACTCCACAACCTCTCTGGGCAGCCCACTCCAGTGTTCTGTGACCCTCACAGTGAAGAAGTTCCTCCTGATGTTGAGGTGGAACCTCCTGTGCTGTCGTTTATATCCATTACCCCTTGTCCAATCACAGGGTGCAATGGGGAAGAGCCTGTTCCCTCCCTCTTGACACCCAGTCCTCCGATATTTATAGACATTAAATCCCCTCTCAATCTTCTCCAGACTAAAAAGCCCCAGGGTTTTCAGCCTCTCTCCTCACAGGGCACATGCTCCAGTCCCTTAATCATCCTGGACTCTTTCCAGCAGATCCTTTTCCCTCTTGAACTGGGGAGCCCAATATTCCAGGTGAGGTCTCACCAGGGCAGAGCAGAGGGGAAGGAGAACCTCCCTTGATCTGCTGGACACACTCCTCCTAATGCACCCCAGGATCCAATTGGCCTTCTTGGCCACAAGGACACATTGCTGACCCAAATCTAGAAGAGCTTTTGCTCAGCTGGGAGGAAACCCTCCTGACTGAAGCTCTGTTCCAGCTCCTTTTCAAGACCATCACTGGAAGAGTCCCTGCCTGCATTATATCACACTTCAGTCACGTCTGCCCATCCTGTATCAAAGTAAGTCCCTGTATCAACTAGTGTGTCCCAGTCAGAAAGGAATGATGTTTTGGTTTAATGAATGCATTAATGGATTTTTTGTTAGATGACCTCTTCAGAAGGAGGTGCCTAACTTGTAATCTGCATTTGAGACCATGCAAAAATTGGACTGGATTTCAGCAGGAGCCTCTGGACTCCTGTAACATTGATGAAAAAATTAGGCACATTGGGAAGGACAAATAACAGCATTTTTTTTCCCCTCAGGTTGTAAAGTGGTATCTGTAAGGAAGGTAGAATGTTTTCCAAACGTAGAGCATTTTGTCTTCACGCAACCAACAGTGACAACTGTCTGTTCCTAACATCTTTTGCAAAAGTCTCCAATATCATCTGTTAAAAACGCCTGGAAAATTCACCTTAAAAAAAAACCAAAAAAACAAACACAAGCCAATGAACTGACCTGCCAAGCTGCAGCTTCCCAATCCTTCCATTAGAAAGAAATTTGCTTAGGGTGCAGTTTGTGTAGGCTCTGTATTCCAGCAAAAATACATCACGTGGTATCAAGTTACCAGAATCAGTCCTAAAGCAACTGTTTTCTAGAGGGGGAGGAAAAAAAACCCAGAAGCAGCAGCTTTGCTTCGTGTTCAGTAAGCTGCTGTGACACAGAGTTCTCAGGGAAGTACAGGAACATGAGAAATGAGGGTTGTGTTTTATTTTTCTCATGAAAACCTAATATGGTAACTAAAACCAGAGGAAACACTCACTTTCCAAAACTGAGCCCTAATCAATTTTCCGGTCAGGGTAGTGTCTCCAGACAGCAGTCTATTTGCTACAACAAAACAACAAAAATGATCCCCCTCCCTTGTCTTTGAGAAATTTCCTGGAGAAAAACATCGTTTTCTCTAAACCTTTAAATGATGTAAAACATCTTGTCTGGGGGCCTTGATGGCCAAAATGCTTTCACTATGCTGTCTGGGGTCAAAGAGGCTCCCTGAAAGAAGGTCTAATGCTATAGCCTCCTGCTCACTACAGATGAGCTTGTGTTCTGTCTTCCAGCAGAAACTTCTGTTTCAAAGACATGATTTGAAATGAAAATAAAGAAAGGGGTTTCATCCTTTGCTGAACTGCTTAGGTTTTTCTGTAAGGGAAACAAATATCAGGTGCCAATGCAGCATCTACAGAGTTGTTGGGTGTTTTTTGTTTGTTTGTTAAAAGAATCTACATAGATGCATGAAACAAAACTAAACCACATATTCAATCAGTGAGCGTTAGAAAAATTTTACTAGAATCCAAAAATCATACATTTCTCAGCTGAAAACACCAGTTTTTATACAGGGAGTTTATTTCCCTTGCTTTCCAACACTTATCTGGAACACCAAGAGCAAAGCAGAGGAAGAAATTTGAGCGCAGGCAGTCACTTATTTCAGAGGTTAACCTAACTACTAGAAGAGTGCTTTTACACCAAGCGGAAGTGACCCATTTAATGACTGTGACTCATTTTCCTCTTTCTTTGGCTGGTAGTCAGATGCCATGCACCCGTTCCCCTCACCCCCCTGAGGAAGAGAGCTTGTATTTTTTGACCATCTGTGCATAACCATAAAGCATTGTAAAATGTGCTCTGGAGACAAGGGTGAGTCTGAAGTACCTAGTTCTACATCAAACTTCAGCTTTGCACAAGTCTTAGTTTGGCAAGCAGTAACCCTGTAGAATTACACAGCTGGGTACTATATTGCCCTAAAGTAAACTCAGGCAGGCACATGCTTTGGAACACACACACGCATACAAACACACAGAATTAGATCTGCAGAAGATACAGACTTGTTTACTTTCTTAGCTGACGTGATCACCTGCTCCCATTGTTTGATGTTCCTAGCTGTAAAGAAGGTGATTCTGAAGAAGTGGGAGGTATTTCACTTTCATACCGTCAACAGCAATTGGATTTCTAGAGCTGATGCTGCATTATGAGTTTGGATAAATGTAGTTAACAGTGTGACACTGAATATTTGATCTTTTAAGCTTATTTTTGGAAAATATGAATAAGGCTCCATCTTGCTTGTGCAATCCAAGCTTGCCTGTACCTTTTATTCATGTACCCACAAGGTCCTAAACATACCATTTAGTTTCAGGGTGCTTTATAGTAATCCTCTCATGAATAGTCACTATATGCATGCAGAGGAAGAGATTAAAAATTAAATGGTTGACTCATGGCACTCTAAAGACTGGCATGCTGCAGGCTCATTAAGAAACAGTTCTCTGAGCTTCCTACATGCATACTTGCCCTCTGACACTGCCCCTTCTGAGACTCCAACCTGCCACTGTGAGGAATAGCAGCTGGGTACCATGCTTTACCCTCAAACCTAGACCTTCCTCCTGGTATAAGCTGCTAGGAACTCACCATCTCCTTGGCCTGACCACCTGGTGATATGGCTTCTGTTCTGGCAGGATGTATAGCTTCAGACCTGTTATTGCTAGCAGACTCAAGAGATGGGCCTAGTTTCTCCTTTGTGTGGTTGTCTGTGACTCAGAGTGGAATGACCAAAATATCTGCACCATTTTCTATGCACACAGTCCTTTCAAAAGCAACAGAAAGGTATTTGTATGATTTTTCTCTGTCTGTGAACCATTGCTTTAAATAAGTATTGTTAGACTCTAACAGCTTAATTTCCTAATTCCAGATTAAAAATAAGTAAGAAACAAAACTTGGGGCTGGATCAGTCTTATGACAATGAGTAGCATTACACAGTATTAAGCTGAATTAACTAAGTCTTTGAAAAACATCTGTATGCCTCTTGCAGTTTTCCATTAAAAAGTGCTTGTGAGCAAAGCTACTTTCTTATGTTAACATATAATTACCAGGTAATTTATTTCCTAAATGCAACTCCCCTTGCTAGAAAAATCAATGTACAATATCCATTGAAATTTCTTATGGTGTTTACCATATTGCTACAAACCTATCTCTTATCATATAGGAAACTCATCTCTCCATCTCAGTTTCTCTTTCTGTCAGTGGCTGATGTTTCTCTGCCTCTTGTAGCTTTTCTTGCTTTGTGCCCTATAACCCTTTCTGAAGATTTTAATTATTCTTTCCTTTCCTGACAATTACAGCAATCTCCTCTGAAGACCAGTTCCTCCAATTATGCCGTGTATAATTCATGTAGGATTAAGCCTCAAAGCTAAAGAAGAAAACAAAGAAATCCCCCTTAAAAACTTGACCAGAGACTCCTCTTTACATGGTGTTCTTTCACCCCACAAGTTCAGTGCCAGGTTGGTCTTAAAGTAAACTGTCAAAAGAAGTTTATATCTTCCAACCCCTCGTCCTCAGCCTCTTTCATTTTTCAGGTGATTTTTTATAAGATCCTCTATAATCTAAGAATCCAATTAAAATACTTCATCATCAAGTAAAACGTGTAAGGACTCATGATGAGGATGTGAGGAGAGCTCAGCAAGCACAGAGCAGAGACTGACAAACTGCTCAGAAGAGCAGACACACAACCAGACCTTGATGATGGGATGAAAGAGATTTCCTAGACTTTCAAAGATCTCCTGATAGAAGGTTTTGTTGCAATACAGAAAGTTCCTGCTGAACCGAAAGGAAGCCTGAAGAAAAAAAAGGACTCTTCCTGCCAAGACATAGAAGGCAAAAAGGAACTCAGTTTCCAAATGCTTTAATTTCTGTTTTGTCTCAATCAAGTTTTATCTGTTCTAAAAGCTACAGAATCTATTTCCTGTTAAAATAAATCTTGGGTTTGAGTTTAAAAGCTCTTTTGCAGTCTTGCCCAACTTAAGAGAAAATTGGCAGATCTGCCTCAACATTCTAATCAGCTTGGAGTCTCATCACACCACCTTAGGTTGTGAAGAACACACCCATTTCAGTAGAAATAAGCATTTTGAAGTGCCATTCTTTGTCAAAACATCTTGTAATATTGTGATAGATACCCATGTCCTGCCTTCAAAGCTCTGCATGTTATTTCTACATGGGGAAGAGACATTTTCTTCCTTTAGTGAAACAGAACGCACCAGCTGTCTCAAAATGTTCAGAATAACTAATATATAGTACTGTACAAAGCACACATCCACCATTTAATCTGCATTTACTTGCATGATTCTTGCTGATTTTTGCAGTCATGAGATTTTTATCTTGATTGTATTACAGTAGGGAATCAGAATAAGCTGCTGCATAGGAAAGAAAGGTTATTGGAAGAATGAACAGATGAATCACATGGCTTGTTCAGACAGCTAAAGAGAACGGAAGGGACTGGATTTTGCAATACTCTTTTTGCACAGAAATGCAGAAGAATGATTACTGTTACCTAATACACTACACAATTCCTTGATTTGCAAACATAGATCCACTTGTACTGGGCTTACTACCATGATATTCAAAGCATCAGACAGATGTTTATTTTTAATTAGCAGCATCATATCCAGTTTAAAAAAAGGCTGGGAGCCTTCCATTTGTTAACTGAAGAGACTACCCTTTTTTTAGTCCATATCCGTTAGGGCAGAACATGAACATAAACCCCAGAAAGATTTAGGTCGGAAGAGACCCCTGGACCATGTCACCTCAGCTGCACAAAGCACAGATAGTTTTCAGTTCACCCAGTTAAGCTTGGAAAACCTCAAAGGACACATTTTATTTCTGCCAGGAGTTCCCTGTTCCCAAACCCGTCCCCTGCCAGGATTGCTTATTTCCTTGTCCATTGGAATGGACTATTCTCATGTTCTAAGGAGACTGTTTTTGAAGATCAAACATATGTGAACTTCCTTCACATAGTTCTATGTCAGCCTCCCATAATAACATGAAAAAAGACTGAATCTGCTCTCCTAAATTCCAGAATTATCACCGTGCCTTCCTTTCTTTCCTTGGGAGCTTAAATTTTATCATCTCATGGTCATAGTACTGTGAAATTGTGATGTAAAGGCAAGTCATCAGAGACAGCAAAGCAATATCAGCTTATTTAATAGCAAATACTTTCCAGGCAATCCTTTATAATGCAGATATGAACCTCAGACAAAAATGTTACTGTGATGTGAGGCCAAAATGAGATGTTAGCAAGGATGACTAGTGTATACCTTCCTATTACTCATCATTCTCGTTTTTCCTTGCAGGTGTTTCCCAGCAATGAAACAGTTAACATTGCTAAACTGTATACTGTCGCATGACTTAAGCAATAACATGCCATTAAGATGAATGGCTAAAGTTCATAGCTCTAATGATCTTGCTCTGCCTGCGTGTGGACACCTTGCTTATCATTACTTTACATTTTCAAAATCATCCTTGCACTCGGTTGAAGGCAAGCAGGACGTTTGCAAAAATATTAAAGTCGGGGATAGAGCACAAAGTTGCATCCTCTGTGAGATCCTCTGGCCTATGAGCCAGTTCAAACTGTCCCCACAGTAGGTATCCACATATTTGTATGTTTCTCTTGGGTTATATACTCCCTTGCTCCTCTCTTCATCTTCTGTGTCTCTTTATAATCACTTTAAGAGCCCTTGGTATAGATGGAACAGCAGAAAAGCTATGCTTAGAATAGACATGGCATTATCTCACTTGTAAAAATAAACACAAATGGGTATATGTATGCATGTATACACACATCAAGATTTAGTTTAGCAGTTCTTGTTCTTCTGCCTTCCCATTCCTGCCCTGCTGGCATCCAGAAAGAAGTTGCCATTAACAATAATTTGGAAAGTAGTGAGCATGAATTTATGAATAGAATTTCATTGCAGTGCTATTTTGTCAGTCGTTAGCACTTCATTTTAAATGCCATCCATAGCATCCCCAAAACAGAATCTGATTGACCGAATATGTTTTCACTTTAGCTAATAATAACTATTCTATTTTAGAGAGAGACATAAACCATTGCTGTTACAGTGTGGTCCTAATGAGGAGTTTGTTTTTGAGGAAATCAACAAAGCACTTTTAATCTTCTCTTCAGTTTGCCAAACAAGATGTTGCTGTATTTAAGCATCTAGGCAAAGAAAACTCTAGAATTTCCGGTTACTTCTGATGCATATATCACATGTAAACCAGAATTCAAATATTATGAAAGAGTAAATAAAAGCATGAGAAATCCCCAATAGCATGAACATCCTGAAAATATTGACAGCTCAGCCTTTCATGGCTCCTCTCAAAATAGATGAAAAGTAGTCTGTCAAGAAGCAGCTTAGTAGACTGCCAGCTCCTTTTCTGTCTCTCCAGACTGTGGCTGAGATGTCTTAAAAATTATTCAGCCATCTGACTCTCCTTCAAACATCTTTGAGGGTTTGGGCATCAATATTTTCTGTCAAGGCCGTGTAGATAGAGTTCCCTTTACTCAGGGCACCCCTTTTCTTCATCCTTTTTTCTCTTCTTTTCTCACTTAATTTCCAATTAGAGTTAATTTCTCTTATATTTATCACAGCAGCATTTAGGTTAGCCACTACTAAAGAGCACTACTAAATATACAGATATAAGTTCTCCTTCTTCCTTCATCTGGTGCCTGTGACCAATAGTACTACGCCTGCACCCTTCTGAAGTCTCATGGTAGTCATGGATGGATTGAAAGCTCTGACTTTAATGAGGTGTCAGCTGCCCCCACAACTCACCTCTGTCAATGCAATAATCTGGACCTGCTTTGCTCCCAGCAGCTCACAGAGTACTTCATCTACATTATTGATTCTCATCTGCTGTATTGCTCACCAGTGTAAGCTTTCAAATCTATTAATGTAATACAATCCTTTTAGCAATTGCTATTACTTTTAAAACCAATTTGTTCCACACTCAAAGGCCTCTAAGCTCCCATAATATTAGGATTGGTGCCTGCACACTGAACTCTGCTGCTAACAGAGATCTTGGAAAACCATCTGGTTACATACCAGGCTAGAGCAGAAACAGTGAAAAGAGAAAAAGAGAGGCAAATTTAATTCACACTTACTAGTCTTTCTTCCAGAGTTGCAAATTTCCCTCTGTTGCAGATGAATGAGTAGTAGTTCCTTCTGCAGCAAAATGGCTATTCAAAACCTCTTTCAGATCTGTAGGTCAGAGTTAAGATCTGGTCTAGTGATGACTTGGATGGTCCAAAACAAAGAAGCTGGGTCAAGGTCTAGCCAGATATCAATCTGCAGATTGAGGTCTGAATCAACAAGGCTCATGGTAAAAGAAAAGCTTGGACCTAGACATGGACAAGCTGAAGAGCAGCAGTTTTCTAACACAACAGTCAGTGACTGAGAGCCTCGGGCTGAGCTGTTTATGTGCCCATGGGCGTGACTGGAAGCCCCAGCTGAGGCTGATCGAGGCCATTAAGGCCTATTAGTGCACTCAGGGGCCCAACATATACTAACTTGATAAAGAAGATAGGGGTAGCTCAAAATGGTGGTATGGGATATTTGAATCTGTTCAGCAGTTATGAAGAGCCTGTGGCAATATCCTAGAAACAACAACTGCATACTTTATTCCGGCCCAAGGGCTAGAGTGGCTAGGCTGAAAACATGTACAGAGGACAGCTTGCAGCAGGCGTGGGAGTTGCATTATCTTGCTTATGCTGTTGTGGTCTTTGCATTTCCCCTGTAAAAACATACTGGAAAAAATAGGACTAGCATCTTGTTAGCCTTAAGACTTCCTCATACCAGCCTGAGTCTTAATTGATAAAAACCTACCAGAATACAGCTTCAGAAGGCAAATATGCTGCAAACACATGTATACAACACACACATGAACTCACTTTTTATTGAACTTAGATTTACAAACTCAGATCTTATGTTAGGTAAAGCAGACAAATGTCTCTTTTCTTGGGACTGCCTTTCTACCACAATTAATTTTGGCATCTGCTGAAAGGATAAGAATTATGTTATCACTATGAGAGTGATTATGCCAGCCAGCTGATGATGTGAAAGCGACTATGTCAAATCTTTTGCTAGGCCACCAAGCATTCCCAGTTTGAGCTCCAGAAACATTGGCAAATTCAGGCTGAATCGAATTGCTGATTCTGTTACTAAAATTGCTGTGCTTCCTTGTCAGCCAATCTTGGTGCTTAGCAGAATGTGCACCATCTGCCCCCTGTGCAACACTCATAAACATTGCAATCAATATACAATTTGGGATGTGTGGGCAATGCTGGAAGGTAAAAAATATTCTTTCTTTGCCAGATACATGTTAATTGGTTGTTTCATTTTGCACATATGGGACAGTAAAATGTATTTATTTCCTTGCCAATACAGGAACATTTTCCTAACGCTCCATAGTCACATCGTATCTACAAAAGGAGAAGGCTCTGATGTTTCCTGCTGGGTTTATGGTTTACATTACAATTCATACACAAATGTTTTTTGGCATCTAAATCCTGAGCTAGAAGTATTTTTAAAATTATGTCCTGAAATAGGAACTTGAGAAAACTGTGTCAGCATCTGGCAGATATCTCAAGAGTGTCATGAACTGTTACTACTTGAGGAACTTGGCAGGCACTCCATGAGCCCCGTGTACCTTACAAGTGTGCAGGAGTCCACTAACGGCTTAATTGTTGAGCATCTGTATAGCTGGTCTCTGATGGGCATACATCCACCTACCAACCTCAAAAAAACCTGGTGGTCCATGCAGATTTCACAGGATTTATTTGAGCTCCTGAGCAATGGAGCCTGCTCAAAACATGAGTGATAGAAACCCACTCTTTAATAAAAGCAAGCATTTCCTCAGGGCAAGCCTTGAACCACTAATCAGTCTCACTGCTTGAAGAATTTGCTGTGTGTACTTCCATCCCTGTGGTTTTACAAAGTGCTGATATGCATTCTAAGGCTGAAAGCACTTTATGAAGTATTTGGGATTTCATGTACAATAGTATTTCCTGACAGGAGAGCCCAGGGAGTATTGCTGGGACCCTAGGTGAAAGACAGTGGTGAAGCCAGTGGGCCTCAGAGCATGCACACATGGCTGGCGACGACCAACGTTCTTGCTCCAGGATGGAGAAGAGAGCTACTCCTGGTAAAAAGGTGGTGCCATACTGGGACCTAGAGGATGCTGGATATTTTTGCAGGACTTTGTCCCCAGTCTAGTTGATATTGCAGCCATGCTTTGTGACTGCTTAAGAGCAGTAGCAGCTGTACCTGTACACCAAAATTTGCCTGGAAAGCAGATTCCACATCCATTTGCTTAGCTTGGCCTTTGCAGAGGCCTATTGGTTGGAGTTGTGTATGTGATGCCAGTCAGAACATCTTTGGTTTGCAAACACATTCTTTCTGGACAAACTGTTGCTCCTTAAGAAGACATACATGCACCATATCCTTCCCTATGGTTAATGACAAAGCAACACTTTTGCCATTTTTGAGGGTCTTTGTGGAAAAAAGGTTGCATAAGCAAAAATGTTAATATTTTGTCATGGTTTTCTTATAATTCTGGCATAGAAACCACATAGCTCCAGAACAAAAAAACAATGGCTTTGGCACTGTCTGAGTCATGGAACTAAAGGCTGGAAACACAGGAGCCCTACTGGTGTGAGCAACACCACCAGAGATGTAGGAAAGAAAGCCAAGGGAGATCACCATTTTCAACCTGAGCATGCATGCCACTACTATGTGTAAGAAAGCTTTTCCGAGACGTCTTGGTGGCAATTCACTTGGCTCCTGCTTTTCAACAGAGCAGAGAAATCCCCTAAATTGGAAAGACTGTGAAGGTTAAAGTAAAGACCATGAAGTCAGTCCCACAGTGAACCTCCCACAGAAAGCAGGGGGGAAGTAGGAAAAACATAGTGTGCAAAGAGTAGGGCCCTAGGTGAGAGGCAAGTGTGCCTTTGAGGGCTGTTCTACATGTGCTTATTTAGAACAACAGCTTTCCTAGAGCTAAGTGCCCAGTCAGACCTGTCCTCTCCAACAGGAGCTGGTATATGCTCTGGGGCTGTTAAATTTTTACCACAGTTGACATGAACCAGAATACTCCTCTTGTCTGTCTCTGGGCCTGAGCTGCTGGGGCCAGGTGGGAGCACTTGTCCCCCCAGGCTCTTGGCTCCAGGATTGATTGCTTCTTGCCACATAATTTGGACAGTTGTAGAACATGTCACAAGACAAAACTTCTAACTCTGGCCTTTGACACTGGGTGAGGCCTTTATTCTACAGCTTTCTTTAGCAGATAGAAATGTGTTTGGTTTATATTAATTTTTTGCATCAATTGATTTAAGTTTGCTTGTTTTGTTTTGTTTTGTTTTTTTCACTGTGAACGTTAAAATAAACAAAGCAATGTCCCAAGTGGTGGTCAGGGATTTTGCCAGACCATGGGAAACAGTGGGCCCCAAGAGGCTCTGAAAACCACCCAGAGAAATACAGTACAGTACAGAAGATCTGCACTGAGTAGGGATAATAATCTGTTCCAGAAGCTAGAAAATATTTTCCAGGAGACTTGGCAGTTGTGGCTTGAGATGGAGAAAGAGAGAGATGGATAGAGAGAAACTGCTTTTTTTCCAGGAAAAATGGCAAAGTCTGAGAAAGGAAAAGCCCCTGCTATTGCAGGGTAGCTAACTACGAGGGGAGATTTACTCCAGAGATGCAGAGACAGTTCTTTGCCCAGCTGGGGTGTCCAGGCAGGTGAAAGCTGCAGGAAGTTTTTGTTTACAGGAAAGATGACAAATCAGGCCAGTCAATAAGAATTAAAAAATTTAAACTAACCTGTACCAGCCTGTTAGACCCACAAAACGAGGGCTGGAGAGGTCAGTAACACATCTGGTCTGAGCCTCCTGAAGTCAGTTAAGTTTCAGTCCTTGGGATAAGCCATGAGGTTTTAGACAGTCGTCCTCACAAGGAGCCCAACTGCTTATCTAACAGAAGCTTGTTGTTTAGAAAGGCATGGAGCTCTGATGTGACGATAGCTTGACATGAAGAACTGCTCACTTTCTTTGGCATTTTTTTTAAATGCTTACTTTCACTGGTAAATATTTATGATTGTTTTCTCATTTTAATTTGCCAGGCTTCTGCTTTCCGCCACTGGCTTTTGTTGCACAACTCTCTGATAGATTAACATCTTTTTAGTCCATGACATTTTCTGACAGGAGGAAACATCCTCTGTAATCAAGCAGTTTTAAATTTTTTACAAGTCTTTATTAAACTCAACAGACTCGGTTCTCCAAGTCTTTGCTATGGTCCTTTTCTCTAGATCTTGCATAATTTTTGTGTCTGTTTTCTGTAGTCAATCCAGTATTGTAACAATCTTTTAAAAGTGTTGGCATTGAAGCAATCTCCCCGATACCATACACAGGGATAAAAGCACATCCCTGCTCAAGCTGGATTGAGGCAGTAAAATTTTCTGTTTCTTATTCTGAGGTGATTGTTTTCAGTCACTGTCAGAAGCTGACCTGGATTCCAGTCCCTCATGAGGTCCCACTCCTTTAGATGCCTTGCTGGTGTCTCTTGCTCCCAAACTCAAAGTCATACTGATTGCCTGACTTGGCTTCAAAAGGTTAAATCATTGAGGATCTTTGTGAAATTTTAATCTCTTTTTACAGCAGAGATGAGTCATGCATCTCGTACCTGAACAGTTTCTTGCCAATGCAGCAAGATCAGTTTTGCTTTGGTCTTACTCTGACCCATGGATGACGACTGAGACACTGCAGTCAAACTACAACCTAACTGCGTTTTGGTTCAGTCAGATCATATCTAAACAGTGCTGAATAACCTGCTGCATACAGATGGCTATCTGAAGGGAACCAGCTAACAAGCTCTTTGAAGTGACTTCAATCCCTATGTTAATCCCTTTGGAAGAAACCACACAGACATTGTATATCATTAGTTTCTTACAAGAATGCTATGTTGTAAACCAGTCACGTCTAGTGATTGTGTTTCCATCTAATGTCATTAACAACTCATTTTTCTGCTGCCTAGGATCCCTTGTCAGGCAAACTAAGCTGCAGTGCTGTCAAGTGTGCTGGTGACCTACTGTGACGTTGGCTGAACATTCTGCATTGTTCTAGTGTCCTGGTGTTTCATGATTCACTAAAAATGAGTCTGTCTAGGCCAGGATCTTCTCCATCATCTTTGTAGGTCTCTTGACTGCAAGTTTTCCAGGGCTGCTGATTTTCAAAATATTAATTCTGAGTCAGTGTGATTTAATATAGTCATCTTTTATGAGCAGAACAAGGCATTTATGCTCACTAGTTTCTGGTTTCCAAATACAGATAAGAATGGAGAAAGTCTATCTTTTCTACATGACCATTGACCATTTTATCATCTTTATTAAGGGTTTTCTGCATTAAGGGACCATTTCCCTCTTCTAATATTCCTTGCATCAAAGTAGTGATATTATTGCTTATGATGCAAATATGGCTGCTGCACTCTTACCTATCTTCATCTGGTTTTTACATCTTTCACATTACTAAAGCTACAAACTTTTCTTTCTGTCTTATTAATGCATAGTTAATGGCACTTGAATATTGCTCTTGATGACTAGAGCAAATTTTCCGAGACACTAAAATATTTGTATGGTCTGAAGTTTTGGCACCTTGGTTATTCTCCAGAAGACTTTATCTCAATCAGTAAGGAATTCAGGCTGTTTTGTTTTGGTTTTGGTTTTTTTTGGTTTTGGTGGGTGTGTGATACGCTCTGAATTTCGCTAAATTTTGAAAACTTGAATGAGGGTGACTGTTGCAACTGTGTGGATTACTTTAGATCAGCTTTTGGTCCTAGTTTACTTCATTGTAATTTAAGCTTTTTTTCTCTCTTCAGTTTTACCAAATTACTAAATCAGTTTTATATGACTGTCAAATACATTTGTCCTTAAGTTAATAATAATTAGGCTTCTACCTACTTTCTTTCTTCGAACTCCTCTCAGTTCAGAAAACTTTTTATGAAAATATGTCTATGACTCATTAGCAGTATCTTCTGTTTGCCTCTACTGACTGTGAAGATGCTGCAGGCAGGCTACTATCAAGTTTCATTTCAGTGACTAATTATTTTTATTGAGTATGAACTTACTTCACGGATGCTCTTCTCAACCCTAATCTATCTCTGCTGCATTAAGCTGTATGCTTAATTTTGCTCTCTGGAATGTCCCAGCCTCTTCTCTGCTTAATGAGACGTAAATAACCAATACCTTTAAGAATCAAGAATCAAGAAGGTTGGAAGAGACCTCAAAGATCATCGAGTCCAACCTGTCACCCTACACCTCATGACTATCTAAACCATGGCACCAAGTGCCACATCCAATCCCCTCTTGAACACCTCCAGGGATGGTGACTCCACCACCTCCCTGGGCAGCACATTCCAATGGTCAACCAGTCTCTCTGTGAAGAACTTTCTCCTCACCTCCAGCCTAAACCTCCCCTGGCGCAGCTTGAGACTGTGTCCTCTTGTTCTGGTGCTGGTTGCCTGGGAGAAGAGACCAAACCACTCGTGGCTACAATCTCCCTTCAGTTAGTTGTAAACAGCAATGAGGTCTTACTTACCCCAAACACTGTTTATTTGACACTCCACAGTATTAAAAACTGAGAGCAGTATTGCTTAGACTAGTTTCAGTCTTGACAATATTTCTCCTAGTGTACAAGGCTCTGATACTGGTGCAATTAGCCACCATGTAGGATGCAGCATTCTGATTATGAGCCCCTCAATTTCCCTATGTGTAAGGTTTTCAATTTTGTTTTTCCTGTAACAAAATGTTCTTATCACAATGGAGAATGCTAAAAAAAAAAAAAAAGTTGTTGTTTACTTGTGAGTTTCAAGTCACCACTCTGGAAAGCAGAAGAAATATGTCACCTTTTGAGTTTCCAGGGGAAAACCCAGTGGAACAGAAAGTAGGTTACCCGCCTCTGCCCCTCCAGGGAAAAGGCAGGCAGGGGAAGTAAAGGGGCTAACAAAAGGTGAACAAAAATTAGAAGAAAGTAATTTTTACAAAAAAAATAGAAGAAAGTAATTTTTACAAAAAAGAAAAGATATTTAGGGAAGAGGAAGACACAGAGGTATTAGGGAAAGGGAGATATCTATATCTATATCTATATCTATATCTATATCTATATCTATATCTATATCTATATCTATATCTATATCTATATCTATATCTATATACAGGTATATACAGAAGCAGGTTGGAAGGCTGAGGAAGCAGGCCTGACCACCTGGTGGGCAGGTCTGACTGTGTGGTCATAAGCTCTCAGCAACAACTGCAAGCTCCATCAGGCAGGGAGGTGAAGGTGAGATAGAGAATGAGCCTGGAAATTGCTCCCCCATAGATAGAGTGTAGGCAGGAAACGGGAGGGGATAAACATGACCTGGGGACCCTTTCCCTGGGTGGGGGGTCAGGTGTCTGACCCACCTTAGGGTCCATCTAAGGAGTCAAGTTTCCGTCCATTCCCCTCACAGGCCTTAAACTGCAGCAAAATAGAAAACGTTGTTTGATGGCAAGAAAAGGCAAATGTAGTCCATCCATTCTTTTGAGGCTAGGCAGAATAGACAGAGCTGTTCAGTGACATCTCTGACTGCACAGTTTTCTTGCAACTGAATGTAAGATTGCCTCTTCACCCTTGCATATCAATATTTTCTCTACTGTGGTAATAATAGGGAGAGAGTTAAGTTCGAAACCAGGAACATAACTAGATAAATAAACCTAAGGGTTTCCAAACTGTAGAGAATTGGTGTCCAGGTATTCAGCCAACCCAAACTGAAGATGTTTATGTAAGAAAAGGACTTATATCTCCTGTTCTGTAACAGGCCCCTCAATAATTAATATTGCAATACAAAACTCTTAATTCACCAATGCCATGCCCATGTTGTATGGAGCTCTTGAAAAAGTCCTGAGCAGTCCCAAGATCAGTAAGAAGTGTAATCTTGAGTTGTCTGACACAGGTTTAGGTGGAGCCAAAAGAAGCAAGAGTGGGTAGGTAACAGAAAAGGGAAGGCAGACTGTACAAAAGGTGTGAGGTAGCTATTGGTGAAGAGCCTGCAGCAAATCCAAAGAAACAAATAACCTTAAATCTCAGATCAAGGTCATCTCTAAAGGAGTGGACTTTGTCCCACACATTTGTTTATTAATGATTCTTATTGAAATGGTCAGGGAAGACTACTCAAACACTCACACCCAGAAAACTGGTTGACAGGACTCCACAAAGGGGAAATTGAAGCCAAGAATCTCGAAGCCAATTTCATACGTGAATTTGCATTCTTCCCCCAACCTCCTTCTTAAATCCTGAAGGCAGCAAGTCAGACAGGTCAGGGGACACCAGAGAGCACCATCTGAGATGATTGTTTTATTGATGAAAACCTGAATGGTATTTTGAAGAACAGATTTTTTTTTTTTGGCTGGTCAAAACTGAAGACAATGAAGAGACTTGTCAGAGGCAAGGAAACTGTCACAATCTCTTATACCAAGTACTTTGAACTTCTAAAGTAATCACAGAGCTGTACCCAAAAACATGTGGAGTGTGTGCAGGGCCTTGGAGCAGGAGTAAGGAAGGAAGGGCAAGTCACTTACTGTGTGATCAACAGTGCTTGCTGTCTGGCAGATATGGTCTAACACAAGCCTGGAATTGAGAAATGTATCTATTGTGCCGTTTTTGTTTGCTTTAAGAAGCGTTTGCCAAAGAAGATGCCATGTTACAGGAAATTACTTTTTGACATGACATATTTTTTGCAGAGTTGTTCTGGACAAGTGACTGGACTGAATGTCTAGCTCCCTGAAAACAATTGAGATCAGGCCTCTGATACAAGGGAGCTGTTTTCCATTGACACAGGCTGCTTTTGAAAAATATTTATGATGGCACAGTAAGCATAAGCAACACTGGAAAGACTGGTGCCATGAATATTTCTAAACTCTCCACATGTTGATACGCTTTTCTCAACATAAACTTCTTAATCACATCCTGAAGCAATGCTGATGTGGGAACAACTGCTCTCATTTCACATGAAGATGCTTTCTGAGCTAGACCCCAGGCACAGGGTGGTTCTGGCAAGACCCTGGTGAGAAGACCTTTCAACACTGCACTTTGGGCAGCATTTGGCCTGTTGAATAGGGAGGGAGAAAGATGGGCAAGCACATAGGCACACCTTTGCTTGGTGTTTTAATCTGGCCAGGTGCTCAGGTAAGTGTAAACAATCCTGGGCCAAGATAAGCACGAAAAGGAGAAACATGCTGATGGGCATATGGCTGTATCTAGGCTGCCTGTAAAGGGAAGCAATGTGACCACATTCAGTATCAGACTTATTTCCACCTTGTGTGGGTGAGCTGGTGAGCCCTGGCTGTGCTTGTAGAGTCCCACGTGGGGCATGTAGACAGGACACACACTGTGCTGTTTGTGGAAAGACTACCCTACAGGCTCTGCATCAACCACCTCCTCTGTCTGTCATGGCTTAATCCCAAAGCACCTACCAATCCCCTGGTTCATGGTCCAAATCCAGCCATTCCTGTGGGAACGTGGGCCACCTGCAAGCTACTGTCTACAAGGAGGGAAAGACACCTTCGCTGTAAAGGAGTGAAAAATATGTTTGTTACTCCTTTAAAGATAAAATACTGAATTTTATTAGCAATGCGTGTGTGAAAAAATTATGTATGAACCACTGCTTTGCAAAAAAGGAACTGAGTTTCTCTTAGTAACAACTTCCATAGGATCCATTTGGGGCATACCTATCACATTTTCAGGAAGTTATCAAATATATGTATCTATTTAGTGTAGAGGTTGGTTCTGATACAGTTTGCTTCCCACAAGTCAGTAATCACTCAGGGGAAAAAAAATCCCACCTAAAAATCACTTTTCAAAATTAGTGCAATCATGATGTCTGTCAAGGGAGCAGCAAGGGGAAAGCTTTAAGGAGATTGGAGACTGAATTGGCATATACCAACAGTAAGACTGACAGCACCTGCATATCTTGTTTGCAGTGAAAGAAGTTGAGTGCTTTACTTTGTTTCATCATAGCTTCATAGTTTAGAAGTTAAAAAGATGGTTAGTTTTGACCTGCTCCATTAGAAGTCAACTCTTTCTGAAACATTGCTTTGGATAGCTTGCTCCAGTGGCTTATTTGGCTCCCTACTCAAAACAATCATTCACACATGAACTTAGCAAACGCCAACTGCTTGCATTCCACTTTGGAAGGTTTTATTGCACTCTCTCGAGACGAGTGGCAGTTGTGTGAATGAGGTCCTTTAAGTCCTATTGGCAGCGCAGAAGGGGCTAAATTTCTCCTGATACAAAGAAAAGCAATTGCTATGATTCTTAGAAGCAGATCTCTCACTCAGTCTAGAAGCCATGTCCAAGAAATGCTACTGGGCTATTATTCCAGCTTCTGAGATAATACCTTTAAGGTGGTGGCAAATGCCTTCTGAATTGGAGCATCAATCCAATTGATTTGCTGTAACAGCATAGGTTGTATTGGAACCTGTGGCAGGAACAGCACAGGTTGGGCATGTGGAGCAGGCCACGTGCAGCCATAGGCTCCAGAGGCAAGGGAAAAATGTTCACAAACAATAGTAGAAAAATATTTTTTATTCCAGCAATGACTGTGAGAATATGAGTTTCTTAGGGGCATAAATTTGTTAGTCCTCTAGAGTAAGAATGCCATGACAAAATATAGTGATAAAAACTTACTGACTGAATTGCTTGATGCAGTGCATGGAGAAGGGTGAACGCAAGAGAGTTAATCTTAATAAATCATTGTCCTGTCCAGTGAGCTTCCCTTATTCAGAGAGAAGGGCAATTACCAAGGCATGCCAGTGTCCCACTTTCAAAGTTTAGCATTCCTGTTTGGTATCTGATCTAGCAAACAGTGCTAGGAGGTCTCCAAGCAGCATGCACTGCACTTTAAATGATTAAAAGTGCAGAGTACGTGAGCACATTGGCATTCTAGGCCATAGCTCTCCAGCAATTAAAGACATACATACATATGCATCTCCCTAGATACTTGTTGATTTGGCCCAAGTTTGGTTTCACTGAGAAGGGGAAATTACATTCCAAGCTCAGTCTTCCCAGTGTGAGGTCTGAGGCTGCTGCATTGCTGAAGCATGTGTGCTGATGCTGTCAAAACCAGAAGCTGCCTTCATTCTCTTCCTTTCTAGAGCAATGGTTGTGGTCCCATCTGTATCGAGCAGCATTTTGTTACAAGGCTTTTGAACAATACATGGCACAGTCCTACAATCCAAGTGAATTTGACTACACTCTACCCAGGAGGCTGGGGAGCATTCTGTTCTTAGAGAAAATGCCTTGTTCATGTAAGAAAAATCTAAGTGGATCAGGTTGCTAACAAAGCCTCCATCTCCTGTGCATTTGCACCTTCTGATGACTGTTTCATTGCCAGCTGCAACTTTTTGCTGAGCTATCAAGGGGAAGTACTGACAAGCAGCACCTGAATGGAAAGGTTTCATGATCCTAGAGACAAAGCCATGGCTACAGCATCTCACATCCTGACATTTTATGCAGTCTAACCCAAAGCAACCTGAAAAGATGGACTGTCTGGGTCAATGCTTTATGTTCAGTAGCCACATTCATGCACTCGCATGTGCATGCATCCACACAGTGCTAATAAAACAGCATTAGTTCTCATATAAAACACTAAATTGAAGAACAACCCTTTCATTATGCTTAGGCTCAAGAAACTCAAAACTCCTTGAAAGACTTAACTGTGACTAACATACTGTTCAAGCTCAGTTTCACAGCTTCACAGATTGCATTGGGTTGGAAAGGACCCTGAAAGTTCATCTTGTCCAACCCCCTGCAGTAAGGAGGGACACCTCAAACTAGATCAGGCTGCCCAGGGCCACATCAAGTCTGATTTTGAATGTCTCCAGAGACAGGGCCTCAACCACATCCCTGGGCAACCTGTTCCAGTATTTTACCACTCTCATGTAAAGAACTTCCTCCTTTTGTCCAGCCTAAATCTACCCTGCTCAAGCTTAAAACTGTTGTCCCTTGTCCTATCTCTACAAGCCCTTCTAATCAGCCCTTTCCCAGCCTACCTGTAGGTCCCCTTCAGAATTGAAATGTAGCTATAAGGTCTCCCCTGAGCCTTTTCCTCTCCAGGCTGAACAGCCCCAATCTTCCAGCTTGTTTTCATGGGAGAGGTGCTCCAGCCCTCTGATCATCTTTTTTTGCCCTCCTCTGGTCCCACTCCAGCAGGTCTATGCCTCTCTTGTTTTGGGGGCACCAGAATGCTCCAGGTGAGGTCTCACCAAAGCAGAGTGTCAGAATCACCTCTCTTGATCTGCTGGCCATGCTTCTTTTGATGCAGCCCAGGATGTGATTTGCTTTCTGAGCTGCAAGTGTGCATTGTTGGCTCATGCCCAGCTTCTCATCCACCAATACCCCCAAGGTACTGGCTATTTCTGCGTTGCAGGGTGGTACCACTGTTGCTACTCTGAGTTGCACAGTACAATAGCTGAAAGACTCTTTCTGGATTGCAGTAAATTGCAGTTGTTCTGTGCTGGGAGCTCACTTGCTTAGAGCACGTTCCTGAGCACTGGCCACTGAGCAGCCCTAACAGAACTTTATGTATTATAACAGAAGGCAAATTGTTCAAGCTCTTGAGTTGTCTTTTCTCTTTCATGCCTCAGGAAAAAGTGCTGGTTTATATCGCATTTTCTCCAGTCAAGAAGGTTGTTCTGCAAACTAGCCTCTGAGTACCTCTGTTTTAACCACTGCTGACTGCCAAACTCCAGAGTATTCACTCATTGGATATTTGAAATGCTTCAGTGAACTGCACCTAGGAGGAATGTAAGTATGGGAACTTCATTCCAGGCTTCAGAATATTAGCTGGTTTTACACAGCTGACACTGGCAATTTGGTTTTCATCACTCAATATCTTTGCCTCAGAAGAACAAATGCATAAATTGAATTTTGGCAATGTGCTCCAGGGCTCCATTCCAGAAGACATTTATTAGCTATCCTACCAGTAAAGGAGCAGAAAGATGTTTTTCACAGAGGTCACATCCTGTCCTCTTGGTCAGTTCTTGAGTCATTATCTCATATAAAATACTGTACCATTCAGTAGAACCATTCATTAGGAAACCTGCAGTCCACAGTCAGCATCTGATATCTCTAACAGGATTCTTAGAGTGGACAGGCTTAGTGAGGCCAGTTTGGATGGGGAAACCTTTTCCCACAGCTGTAGTAGACCCATTGTGACAGTGAAGATCTCTCTCAACTGCCAGTATTTTCTTGGGCATACAGGCTCAATTCTTTGCTTGCAGTAGTGAAGAATTCCCTGTGAAAGATTTGGAATGCCTTCTGTCTCTAACATTCTGGAGCCTGGACTCCCATAATTCACCTTTACCTTGGATGGCCTTACCACAGCCTGAAGAAGTGCCACCACCAGACTAGAGTTTGCCAGGCATGGGTAGAAGTTTGTCTTGTCCCAGTGCTTATAGACCACCTGTCCTGGAGAGACCTGGGGAGAAAGTAGGGGCATGCAGTGCCCCAGACCTGGTTTTGTCAGAGAGATTTGCTTGTGAACCTGAAGCCTGCAAGCCATCTGGGTCTGTCAACCTGCAATGAGTACTGATGTTCTGAGCTGCAGAGGTACCTTTGATTTGTCTATGTAGCAATATAAACTGTCAGGAAAAAATTGCCATTCACCCATTTTATGGGTGTAAAGAACTGACCTGCCACATGCATTAAATGGCTTTATCACCATGGAGGTCACACCATGGAGGTCACACCATGGTGATAACACACAGTTATCAGACCAATGGAATTATTTAGACCTTATAATTATATTTCTTTTGCATCCACTGGTAATTTATTTACATTCTTCCACTTCCTACTCAATCTGTGGAAATTTTTCCTAGACATCAGACTAAAACTACCACAACATGTAGAGAAATAACAAGATAAAACCTCCAGCAGAAATGGATGAAGACTTCTATGTACTTTGTGTGTGTGTGTGTGTTTTGAAAGGCTTTCTCTGACCTTAATGCCCAAAGGTATGCCAACACCTTATGAAAACAGAGGAAATCTCACAATCCGTTGGTTCACCATGGGTATACTCTGATGCATGGAGCATGCCCAAACCTCTGACCAGTGCAGCACCTTGCAGTGAATGACAGCTTTAACTGCTTGGGAATGTGCTGAGTTTCTGTGCGGTGATCAATTATTTTCCACTTGTTGTGAATGGCCAACCTCTCAAGCCATTAGGTGCACTGTAGGGATCAACACGACTTCTTTTTCCCAACCCAAATTCCAAATCTTGACTCTAGCCTACACTAATTTGTAGTAACCTAAACAGTAGAACTCATAAGAGTGTTACTTTCAAATTTAAAAAATTAAATGTAAGTGAAATTATCTGTACTGGATCTACAGTGATACTAGCATCTAATTAATGCTGCATGAATGAGATTCATGCAATGCATGCAAGTAATCTGCCTCCTTCCTGAGAAAACAGCCTTAATACATCTTCTCTCAGATATTGAAGATGAGACTTTAAAAAAAACCTGAGCTATTTAGATCATCTGCCTCAGTACACCTGAACCATGTGATTTCCCTTTCTCGCTCCTGACAGAAGAATCTCTCTTATTTGTTATCCTCACTTTATTGCTGTAGATAATTTTATGTTGCTTTTGGATATCAACTATGAAAACCATGCCAGTTTCTCCAAAGCAGGCTTTGTTGGTAGCTTGTCACAACTCAGTGGTGACAAGCTTTCATTCTTACATTTTGGAGCAAGCTAAAACACTATTTGATATTTAAGGGGCTGTTGCTCTTTAAGACAGTTGCTTGCTATTGGACTTCATCGCTTGTTTGCACACCAGCACAAGGTTTTTTCTGTGAAAGGCCTGCAGTCCTGAATTCTTGCTGTGCTGTGGTGGAAAATGATGCTGGGTCTCAGCATGCCTGTTTGGATCTGATAGTCAGGAGTTCTGACTTTCTAGCTGCTGCATGCATTTGTGCCCTTCCTTCCAAGGTTCTTCCCGTTCCTTTCCCCCTGGTGCTCCTGGCCCATATTCTGACTCTCTCACACATTGTCTGTGTCCAAGAAAACTTTTTAATCCATGTCCAGGTGTTCCAAGCCACCAGAGACTTCTACCCTTTGTTTTAGATGCTTCTATACCCCACCTTTCAAATCAAAGCAATCCTGTTCACCTCTCTCTTTCTTGTGGTCACTTACCCCAACTCAGGCACATCCTGCTGCTTCCATGCTGCTCCTTGGTTCATAGCCCCTGAAAAGACTGGCAGCAGAAGTAACATAGCAGGATGTGCTCCCCATCAAACAAGAGAGCTGATCTCACAGGGCATCCCTTCCACCAAGTGGAATAGATGACAAGAAAGAAAAAAATAATTCTCTGTAACACCTCAACCCTGCAGAGATAGATCCACTGACACCTCAGGTCCTTCCTCCTGTCATTCCTTCAGGCATGGAGATAGGCTGCCATGTAGGGAAGTGGGAGGTAGAGGATAATGGAGAAGAAGAATTAAAGCTCTTTCCCCCTGCTCAGGAAATAAGTTCTGTGTATCCTAGAGGCCAAGAAATATGTACCTTTCAGAGGCAGAAAGTGCTAACACATTCATGCCTAAACTAGGCCCCATTACCATACACCAGATTTGTCTGATATTCAATATATTGTACCAGCTTCTGCTTCAATAGAACTCTGAGCTCTTACATACTGACAAGCTGCTTTTTAGCATTCAATACCATTGCTGCTTAGCATGGTGGTAGACATGAATGGCTGCTCTACCCAGATGCCACCACACTTGCATTTCCATAGCTCTGTCAAGAAAATTACAAGCAAAACGAAACATCTTTCAGCAAAAATGCCTTTTGTTAACAGGCAACCATAGTCTTCCTGTAATGTCTGAGCAAGAGACAATCACTGCCACAACTGCTTGGGTACTGCCTCTGGAATTTGGAAGGATGAAATCACCACACATCCCACCACTCCATTAGGCATTTCTGACTAGGCTCATATGATGTGGTTGCTTCCAATTAGAATGGACTAGGACCAGTGATTCAGTAGGTCACTTCCAGTCCTACAGCCCTTAAATAGCATGGAAAGAGTTAGTCTGAGGTTGCCAGTAGAAAGCAATAATAATTGTTTAAGATGTCTTAGGGCCTGGTAGTGTGTGATTAGAGCAAGAGAGGGGAAATTCTGGTCCCAGCTGTTGCTTAACTCCACTAATGAGTTTTGGCAAGTCTTTAGTCCCACTGTCCTTTATGTTCTGAGTAAGTTTGTCCCTGGGGAGCAATGGCTCTTCCCAATCTCTGTAAGGCCCTGTGATCTATGTGTATCATTGACTCGTGCTGGCTACTGGCAGTCAGCCTGGGTCAGCAACAATATGCTGAGTGACAGAATGATTCAGTGTCATTAGAAGTGGCCAGCACACAGTGTTGTGCTGTATACAGTTCTCTATTGGTTGCACCTAGATCGAGATGGAGGTACTTGTCATGTATGCAATTATACCTTTCCTGCACTCCTGTTCTGTCCTGGGAACACCTCCTTGCAGGATGCATAAGCACTGTTGCATCCTCTAGTCCAAGTGTCTGCAGGGCAGTTAATTAATTCAGGATTAATTATTCATTAATTATTAATTATTTCACAAATAATTGGTTGGGAAGGCTGCTTCAAGAGCTTTTGCTCCTTTAAAAAAAACAAAAGTCAAGGTAGCCTGCCTATCACAAAATAAAACCCTTCCCTTCTTTCCCACATGCATATCAAATAATACGTAACACCCTCTTGTCCAAACTGGGACATATCCCTGCATACCTTGGGCACAAAAAGCCTCGAAGGAACTTTCTTACACAGAATTTTCTTCTTTATGCAGAAACATGTTTATGTGGACGTGTTTATACTCAAATGTAATTGTGCAGCAGAGGAGGCATTTTACAGGCTTGTCCTCCCTCTGTTTCCAACAAAAACTGTCTTCAGTGTCTCAATGATGCACCAGTTCAATGTTTACATCTCTTTTTTATTGTGAAGCAATTGTATGATGTTTGACAGCAGTATTTACTGTCTCTTATAAGCAGCACCAACAACTGATTTTAATTTCCTTAAAGAAGAAACCCACATTCGTGCTCTCTGAAGGCAAAAAAATAAAGATGTATAAAACGTGTTTCCTGAGGAGTAATTTCAGGGTATGATGTGATGCCAGCCTCAATCCCCAATGCTGAAAAGTGTGGTTCTGTAAGTTATTAGTGCTAGTTCCTCCTTTAGCCTGCAGATGAGAGTGCACGTACTAATAACTCAGCAGAATAATACATGTGGCAAGATATTCAGTAATATTAAGCTTTACCCATGCATTCTTTCTCCCATGTTTTTGTACAGAGTTCCCCTTCTTCTTACAGTTAAGCCTAGACATATTTTTTCTATTTTAAAATTTCCAACGATTTGTACAAGAGAGTATTAAATTGCTAAAGGGCATATTAAGTATCACAGTTCTGTTAAACTTGAATGAAGCAATGCAAGTCTGGAACATATTTAATAAATCTGCAACTTGATAAGAAAACTTTCTGTGCCGAATCTGACATTCTTTTGCACTAATCACCTATGTGAAAGACCTGCCTCTAATTCTTTTATTCTTTTAACTTTCTCACCCCAGGACTAAAACTGCTGCAGGCCTCTCAGCACCGTAGAATTTAAAACCACTTACACAGCTTTCCAAGGAAGGCGTGCAGGGCACTGCAGAGGCTGTAGAGCTCTCCACATAGCCTTGCTGCATCAACCCTCACTTGGATTTTTCCAGCCTTTTCAAAATATTAAGTTGGAGAATGAGCATTACACCATGTCCAGCTCTGAGGATGACTCACAGTGAGCGTGTGGCAGTTGTATCAAGAAAACACCTATGTCAGTGAAAGCAGAGGGAAGAGATGAAACCATGCCACCCAGAATTGCCTAGGAAAGCTTGGAGTTTTTAAATTTTTTTCCCCACTTGAAAAGCCTTCAGGTCATCTCCAAGGTGATTCACCTCTTTAATTTCACCCACAGGGGCAGTGGCTGTCGGATTAGACTCCATAAGGAAAAGCTTGTGAAACGTGAGATCGTTAAAGTGGTGATGTAAGGTGGCATATTAGTATTGCTGGATAACAACCCTCCTAGAAAGCTTTGCTTTGTGTTTCAGTTACTGCTGGTGGTGTATCCACCCATCACGTCTGTCCTCACTCACTGTACCTTCTCATCTCAGAGTTGTTCTCACCTGTTTGCTATGTACCACACTTCCATTTACCATATTAAATTAATTAAGTTGGGAAGATTATGAAATCCACTTCAACAGAGATTTCACCCCTTATGAGAAGCCTATATAAACTCTCAGATCTGTTGATAAAACAGTAAAGAGAAAAACCTCTGGGCCTCTGTGATGAAAGCTTGTGCTTTCTCATATCATATGATAAATAGCCTTATGACATTCAACACCTCTTACCTGTGATAGACTCTTGCACAGCCCTAGACTCACTTTTGATTCTAAACTGGAGGGGAAGGCTGGCATCTATAGAACACATACACAGTTACATCGCTGCCATGCTCCTGGAAGCAACTGCTTTACTCTTAGAGATGCACCTGTGTCAAGTCAGTGAGCTGAACAATTCTCCCATGAGATTTAATTCCTCTATTGAACACCCTCCTTCAGAACACCTTGGACCGGCTTCATTTTGTGAGATGTGAAGAATAACAATAAATCACATAAGCACTGGTTTTGTGGCTCTTCAGCCAACAGTGCTACACAAACCAGAACCACTTTACTTTGTAGAAGTGTGTGTGATAGAAGATGCTCAAATGGCTGATGCTGAAGGACTAGCAAACTTAAGGGGAATTTCTCAAGTCTCTTGACAGCCTTTATCAGGACAGCAAAAATTGCAGCTGCTGCCAGGGATCCTGGGTTTTCCCTGGAGTGCAGTCACATTTGGTAGTGTTAGCCTGTGCCTAGAAAATTTTCCACAGGTCTTGAACAGTAAGTTAGTAGAATGTAAACAAAATTACTATTGGATGTAAAAAGAAAAATAATGATAAGGTCTAAATAATTCCATTGGACAGATTACCAACATAAACTAGTTGTGTATACTAACTTCTTCTCTCTTTTTGGCTTCCTTGCTCTGGCAGATACTAGCTTCTGGTTTCTGCTGGCTTTGCTGACCTTGGCTGCATTGCTTTGTTGTGGGTAAGTTTTAACAAACAGCTCTCTCTGCTTTTCTCCTTTCTTCTTGTGTCCCATGTATCGGGGAAGGCAAGGGAGCAGGAAGGGGGGAAGCTGTTAGTTCTTGTGTTGTTTATAAATTGTACATATATGTGAATACTGTATATTTTGTACATATTCATTGTATTTAATTTTAGATTGTAGTTTTGCTTGTAAATACAGCTTCATTTGCTTTCTAACTGAGCTGGTCTGGCAATTTTATGTTGGGGGGGAATTTTCAACCCAACACCTGCAGGGACTCCCAATTCCTCTTCACCAGACTGTCTCTGCAACAACCCATTTCTTACCGCTCATACACTTGACAGCCTGCCCAGCTGTGTGTCACTGTCCCCAGGTACTGACTGGGCACTTAGCTTCACACCCAGGAGAAGCTGGGGAACAAGACAGAGAGTGAGCAGGCAGAGGAGATGATGGGGTACTTGTCAGGTGGCTGGCAGGATAGGACACAACCTTTTATTCAGGAGAAGGGCAAATGGTGATGGTGAAAGAGTAGTTGCAGAATCGGTGGTTGAGTCCTTGATCTCACTGGGAGGAAACCAAGTGTCCTTCTCCTTTAAAGTGAATGTACAGTAAAGGGAGAGGACAGAAAAGGAAAGCCGGTCTGTGTGAAGAGAGCAAGTACTGTATTGACAGCAGAAGCACAAGGCTCCTCATGCTTTTCTGATGACACGTTACAACCTAGATCAAGCTCTTTAGGAGTGAGCTGCCTCATGTGTCATAGCCCTCAAATCCTTGGCCTCTGCACTAAGACTACCAAAGAGAATGCCAGCTATGATGGTGGGTTTATTTTCACCAGACTGAATGGACTTCCCTCTCATTCCACAGAGAGCACGAGACAGCTGTAAGTTAGCAACAGCTTTTCCTTGGAGAGGGGCCCAAGGCATAAGATTTAAACCATCTAATCTCTCCCTGTGCCTGTGTTCCAGGATCTACGTTCTGGTCAGACCAAAATAGCGAACATGGCCCAACGGCTGAGTTCACCTAGCCACGTGCCCATACCCCCCCATACAGTGTCGCTGGAGGAAGGGGGAAAGTATGGAGAAGAAAGCTCCTGCTTAAAGCAAGGTGCTAGGAAGAGACCTACACTCCATTTCCTTAAGTGCAAGACTGGGTAAGTCTTTGGGTGGCTCTTGAAAGGAAGCTGTATATATTATCATTGTAGTATGCAGGAAGATGCTCCCTCTCTTCTGCACTCCTCAAGCAAACCTGTCATTGCCGTGATCTCCACATTCCACATCATCTCCCGCCTGTAACCTCTTGCCTTTTGCGGTGCCTGGATGCTCGCTGCCTTCCAGAACGGCTTGTTCGGCAGCCCTGGCTCCTTCCGGGCTCCCCCAGGAGGTTCCATTCTTCCCGAAAGCCGGAAGTCCCCCTTTTCCTTGCCGGTGCCCCGGCATGTCGAGAGCCTGCAGGTATTGGGGGCCCAGCAAATGCAGCGGGGACGAAGCAAGCCGAAGGTCCTGCTGTCACCAAGCCACAGCCGAGTATAAGCGCTAATCCGAAACCGTGATGCCAGGTCCGACATCAAGTTTCCGGGGTCGCTTTGAGAGCGGGAGCCCCGCGGGCCGGTGCCGGGCCGTGGCGCGTTGGGAAGGGCCGAGGCCGGGCGGCGGCTCCCTCTAGCGCCCGCCCACCGCCGGGCCGGGGAAGCCCTGCCGGGGCCAGGACCACGCTCAGGAGAGCTCCCCCGAGCTCCCCGCGATTCTGTCGGGCTGCGGCTCGAGAGGCAGAGAGCACCGCGTGTCCCAGTGCGGAGAACAGTGCTGGGCTCATCCACTGGTTCCTCCAGGCTGTAACCCTGGGGAGAAAAGTAATAAAGAGCCCATCCCTAAAATAGAAAAGAAGCTTAGGGAGAAAGGAAGATAATTCACCTCTGCATGAACAATCACTTTGTTTGCTTTCCCACTGCTTCTCATTATAGAGGCTATTTTCCCAAAACAAGATGTTGGGCCAGGGAGAGGTAATATAAACAGATGCATTCTTTGAAAGCTTGCAGTGCATTTTTGCAAAGCACAGGCTTTGTATTGAAACACAGACACGCATGAGATGTGGGAACAAGGGACTGCAGCAGCTTCCTGAGAAAAAGCCTCTCTTGACTTTAGTGGTTTTTTTTTTTTTTTTTTTTTTTTTTTTGAGAAGCAAAGGGCACAAAGTCGAGATTGCCAGGTGAAGAAAACCTTTAAACAAAGCTGATATGGGCTTGTTGCTAGAGGAAAGCAATATAAGCTGCCTTGCTTCCCTTTGAAAACCACACAGTATTAGTTAATTTGCACAAGCAGTGGCCTTCACTGACAGGAACCAAAAGGAAACAAAGATCCTGCTTCTACTCACCTCTCCTCAGATTGGCTCCAGCACCTGAAAGCCAGTGACTTTCAGGGTTATTAAATAACTTCAACTGGACCCACCATTATGTCTGGATCCAGGCTGACTCCTTTCCCTGTTGCTCTGTGCTTGTCTTTCATCAGGTGTGGGCTTTTCACCAAGTGTGCCCTCAGCAGCAGGGGCAGGGAGAGTGGATCCAGGGAAGCTGTGATTGGACTTTCTGCCAGCTTGCTTATGGATATCCAGCTGCTTAATATCTGCACTGACAGTCTCTGTCCTCACCTCCCCTTGTACAGAATACTGCTGCTTACACCTTGCCATGCACCTCACTTCTTTTCTGGTTTCTCTGCTCTGGTTTCCGAACTCTTTCAAACTTTATAGAAGAAAACCCTTTCTGCCTTTTGTGTCTAAAACCCCTGTGTGGCTCCAGAGGGCTGTGGCTATACACATATACCTGCCTATGTTCCTGCACAGAGCAGAAACCTGACCCACGCTAATGGCCTAACTGCAGTGCTATGCTAAGAACTTGCCATTGCTGCGTGTGCCACTTGGTTATTTCACACTGCAGTTCCCTTTAGGGTGTGACCTTCACACAGGCTCCCATTGGCACTGAGCAAATAACAAGAATCATTTAGACGGTTTCCAAGCCTGAAGTCCCAACAGCTAATGTGGCACTTCCCTAAGAATGAGCTACTGAGTTCCAGCGCAAGCTTCGTTTCTCTGCTAGGTCTCCTCTTCAGCAACGTAAGTGGGAATGACGAGTAAGGGGGCAATACATTTTGACTCACTGGACTAAAGCAAACTGCTTCTGGAGGGACAGGCTAGAGAAAACAATGGATACTTGGGTTTGGTGAAGCTTGCAATTTTTTCCTGAAAGGCTGTTCAATCTAAACTGAAATGCACTGGAGGGGAAGGAAGAAGGAAAAACTACCTACATCCAGGCATTAAGCACTGCACTAGGCCTACTCAGCAAGTGGCTCCTGCAGTTTAACCTGTACTCATCCACCTCCTTCAGAAGGTTTCCTCCACATACAAAGCATTATTTTCAGCATCTACTACTCAGCTGAACATGAATATCTGAGGTAAGCACAGTATTACTATTAGCCATTACTGTATGATCCTAAACATTGACTCTAAGAGGAATCTTAGAACCGTATGAAGTGACAGGGCTACCTTGGCCCATCAGCAGATGTGATAGGTTTGGATAACCCAAACCTGAAGGGATATTTTTGGGAAGGTGAGGATTACCTCTTCTTTTTCACTATCTGACAGGAAAATGAGGAAGTTTTCCCCATGGAAAATTTCTGCAGGGAAATTCTGTGCCTTCTTTTTATTTCCAGAGGAATTTAAACTCATGCATAATCTCTGAGTGGTTTAGAGACCTACATTCAGCTGCCTTCCAGTGGTGTCTGGGCTCCTTTCTGAGCCGGGGACTGACACAGGAGAGAGAGGTGGAGCCTGAAGTGCCTGAGGCACACAAGGCAGTTGTACCTCAGCTGGATTTTGTGCAGTCTGGGGCACTTGCTGCTGGGATTGGTGGGAGGCAGAAGAACACAATTCCTGCCTGCAGAGACTTCATGTAAATAAGACAAACAGCACAGGCACTTGCGTTTGCAAGTCTGGCTCCACCACAGCTATTGTGATCCCTGTTATTCAGGAATTCTACAAAACTGTACCAGTTCTCATAAAAGTTTTGCAGAGTAGATAAATACTACACTCCAGCCTTCAAGACAAGGGGAAAAGGAAAGCTTTAAGCAATTAGGTCTGGCCACACAGCGATTCGTCAGCAAGCTGGGCCCCCAGCTGTGTGAGGCTCCCAAAGCAGCTGTGCCACTGTGTCCCCTTTTGCTGGCTAAGACAGCACCAGTACGGCTGCAGCAGCCCAGGAAGCAGCAGAGAAGGGGGCCAGGGAGGGGGTACCACAGGGCCACACATGTTTTTTAAGGAAAGAAAGGGCCTGGTGCTTCTTCAGGTTAGCAAGGCTGACCTGTGGATATATGCATTTCCCCTGGATTGCTCCAGTAAGCTTTGCTATCTGTTTGGCACTTTTCTATTCTGCAGAGCAGTTAGGAGCATTAACTTTGGTCAGAGCTGTTCTTGGCCAAGGTTTTGCTGACGCCTCTGTTCCCTTTCCCATGGTGAGAACAGAGAAATGGGTTGAGCCTTAACTTGCCTTCCTCACAGGAGCTGGCTGCTTTAGTGTTCTACCTACAAAAGACAAAAATGTGTTAGGTTCCTTTGGGGTGACCAGTACATGCCTGTGAGGGGTCAGAGCAAGTTTAAGAAGAGCCCCCTTCTCCCAAGCAAAAAGAGGACATTTTCTTTTGAGAAGCAAAAATGGTTTTTCCTTTGACTCAAAAGACATGTTTTTGAGAATCAGAGCTGACCACATCTTCCTTCTCCTTCTCCCAGTTTTAGAGTGATAAGACATGCACAATGCTATTTGACACTGTGATATTTATAAGACAAAGTAGAGGTCAAGTTTGCTGAATGTTTTCCAAATTCCAGTGAGGTTTATCACAAAGAGCCCCATGCATGGACCCAAGTGGCGTGACTGACAAGGGTTGGTTTGTGGAGTCACTAGAGAGCTCAGTTTCCAACCACCCAGGACCGATGGGCCAAATCGTGTTCTTTGGGGCAAAATCTTCTGGAAAGCTACAATTATGTGGAGACTCCAGAGAGTTTTTGCAGCAGAGTTTATGACAAAAAACCTCACCACGAGAAGCTGGGTTGTCATGCTTCAAGGAGCAACACTGTCCTCCATCAGCATCATCCCTATCTGGGTCTGGTGAGAAACAGCTTGGATCTCAATCCCCCATGGGGCAGGCAAGCAGACAGGAGGGTGCTGCCTGCCTCCACCCCTGTACCCTGACATCTCACCTGAATCCCTCCAGCTGCTTTGTGAGAGAGGCACTGCTGGGCTCTCCTTGCCAGCTTTCCATTCCAAGAAGTGCAGGAAGAAAGGACTAGCACAAACTTGTCCAACTGAGATTTGGCAGAAATGCCCACCAACTATGACTGAGAAACTAGCTCTGTTTCCTTCATGCTGCTCAGATATTAGCCTCCAGGGCTGCTGCTGACACTGAGTGTTTCTGCTCACACTGGAGGACTGACACTGTGGAGACTTCTTTGCATCCTGATGTGCTCACCTGCCAGTGCATTTCAGCCTTCTGGTCCAAAGCCAGAGGGGACAGATTTGGCATTGCTAAGCCTCAGTTATTTCAACACAGGCAGGCCAGGACTTGTCCTAATACTCGGAGCAGAAACTAGATCTGAAGTAGGAATGAAGCTGACACTTGCAAGGTGGGCTCAACCTCAAAAGCTTTCCCCCAGTATCTAAGTTTAGAGCAAGGCTCAGAAGCTCATGCAATCCCACAAAGCCCAGGCAAAAGCTTTAATGATGTATACTGTCCAGGTAAGGGAGTGCCTGGAAGGAGAAGAGGGGGAAGCCCCAGATATCTCATCTGAGAGGCATATACCCCTGTCTGAAAGCTGGAGCAGTTTTCTGGTTTATGGATAAACCAGACAAAACCAACTGATCAGTGAGCTAAGCGAGAACTGTATTTTCACTCCATGTTGGTGTTGGTTGCTGAGCATCACTTCAAGTTCTGAGTTTCTAAGCACTGTAGAAAAAACAATGGGAAACACAACTTAGACTACATTGATACAAACACAGGTTTGACTTTTCAGGTAGGCTACAAATGCCACATATTGCAGGAGAAAACACGATCATATTCTTGCAAAGACCTAAATTTACAAGATCTGACTTCAGCCACTCATTCACCTGCTTATCTGTTCTTACTGCTACAGGATCACATTTCCCAAACATGAAGCCGCCTTACAGCCATGCCATTTCTGCAACTGTTTGCTATGCAATTAAGCAGATACAACTAGGAATTAACCTTTGTCCTGAAGGGACATAAATGGTCTGCTGAAGGACTGAAAAAGTCATTCATATTTAGGCAGTTACCTCAGAATTTTGCTGAGCTTTAAGGAAGAGATAAGAGGAGAAAACTCCATGTAACCAATTTTTTTCCTGATACTGGTCTTTAAGTAGGGAATTAAATGCAAGGATTAAGATGCTTTCTTAAATTATGATCAGTGCTTTTTCATGACCTTCCTGTGTGACACTGGGAACACCACTTACCCACTTGCTGTATCCATTTCCCATGTATGAAATGGGGATAACAACACTTCTTTACCTCCACTGTAGATCAAAAGGATAAAGATATTAATCATTTTCTAAGATGTTCAGACAATATGGTTAATAGAGAAATACCTACAGAGACTGACTTGAGAGGAAACACCAAATACGGTGTATGGTTTGTTCAAATACAAATGGAGAAAATTAAACCAGAAAAGGTTCCCAGTTCTTCAGTGCAGCTTCTAGTACATCTGTCCAGCATGAACTTGGGAACCTTCTTTGTGAAACCAGAGACTAATAACTACAACTGATTTTCCTTCCCTGAGCTTATTGCTGCACAAACTAGATCGGAGGCTCCTCAAAGAGAAATTCTTATGTGCCGTGGGAAGCCATACCTGGATTGTTGCTTTTGTATCTGCCATGGACTGTAACCACCTTTGTTTCTTTCCTGCTCCCAAACAGGAGATGATCCATGAGTTCAAAACTGGGAGAAGCAATTGGCCTTTGCTCCTGGATCATCCTGGCCTGGTAAACAGCAAACTGTATGTCATGGGTTGAGTTGAATCTGCTGCTGATATTCAACACGATGCTGCTGTCATGCCAGCTTCAGAAAGGAAGTGCTGGTTGGAGCAAAGTATTATGGGGCCTGAAGTTCAGATGGTAACACCAGAGGCTTCCTGTGCTGGTTGCTGTTTTCATCGTATGGGTTTTTTGGGGTGTTGGTTGTTTCTGCTGGGCAGGCTGCAGATTGGGGGAAGGTTGTTGGCTTCTGCTGATGCTTCTGCATGTTGCTGCGCTTTTATGCAAATAGGCTAAGGTAATTGTGCATTGCATTATCTCATTATATTCTTTATCTCAGCCCAGAGTTATTTTGTGTTACTTTTCCCTGTCTGTGTGTAGGGAGCGGGTTTGTGAGAACAGGCTGTGTTAACCCAGGACACTGAGGGAGTACTTGCCCTTGCAACACAGTAACTAAACATTACTCTGCTCACTAGCAGCACCACTGCACTGAGAAGGATTTGTTTCACTCAGCTCACGACTTGCACTCAACCTGGAGAGCGGTTTGCTGAAGGGTCAAATCTATGTGTTAGATGACCTCCTGCGCATTAGATACAGGAATAGGCTGCGTGCTTATACTCTGCCAGTTTTCAGGGTCAGAGTGGCAATTTGGAATCGCATAGAAAAGGAAAAAAAAAAAAAAGCTAACAAATCACAAATTTGAAGCAGCATTTGATTTTGAAGCATGGTCTCAAGTTTTCCAGGTAAGCCAAAGCCATAAAGACACCCCACAGGTTGTGCTTTACATTGTCCTACTGCTTAGACCATTACTCTTAACCCTAAGCAGCATCGCCTCCATGTGTTGCTGCTAATATCTACTTTTCACAGTACCAATTCCCCTGCAGCGTAGCAGAATTCTTTGCCATCAGCATCTGCCCATCAGATCCAAAAAAGGAAACATAAGGATGGCAAAAGCTTGCATAAAGCACACTCCTAACTATGCCTGCCTGACAGTAGTGTTACTAACTTACCCTGTCAGCCACAACCAGTTAAATACAAAACCAGACTTGCATTCTTCCTTTGCATACTCTGGAGAGGAAATTCACATGTTTATATTCAAAATCCACATTCAAATACACCTCTGGTCAAATCTTACCAACTTACGGCATCCAAAAGGCCAAATTTGTACTTGCAGAAAACTTCCTCCACTTCCCCATCCCCTTTTTTGCCCAGAATAACCTTCCACCCGACCTCCAGGCTCTTCCAAAAGCACAGCATCAGACATTGGTGCTGCGACACAAGCATTACGGCGTGCCCATGCTTCCATTGCACACACCTATTTTCTAAAGCTTACAGCTGAGCTTTGATGCTCACTTTGTGCTGCAGCTCGGCATGCAATGACATTTCTGGACAAACCGAAGAAAACGTATGACAGAAGTGAGACACTGGCAACTGATTATGCTGGTTGAGGTTTAACTTTTGATCTCCCATTCACTTCTAACATTTTGCAGGGGATTTTTTCACGCCCCAATGGCTGTTTCTCACAGAGCTTTTTTCCAGCACCCTTCCCATCAAACCTATGGACAGCTAAGCAGAGCCCGACTTTGCAGACACTCTCTTGGGACAGACACGGCAGAACCAGTCCCAGCAATTTCAACACCACTAAACAAGCACTTTCAAAGTTTGGTAACACCTTTCTTGTTCTTCCCACAGAGTCTGGGTATCGGGGACTATATATAACAATGCTCAGTTCCTTTCTCTGGTCTCGGATCATGTGAGCAGACCGATCAGCCAGAAGTGTTTTATATGTTTGCTGAACTCTTTGCAATAAAGGCTGATTCCTTAAAAATAAAACAGAAGGAATGCTGTGGTATTGTATTACAGTATTCTAGCTCTCAAAAATGTTGCTGTGTTGTTTTAGGCTGTGGTCTAACATCACAGATGTTCCTTTTCTTAAAATGGAGGAAAAGATCAGATCACCACTATCCTTAACTGGGAATTATAGACCTTTATGTTTTAAGAGGATGTAGAGTTATACTCTTTGGTAGACAATGTTTTTTCATTTGATAAGAGGACCCAAGTTAGAACATAGTGTGGTTTCCTCTGTTAGTAAAAAAAATTCTACCTTTATATTAAATATTTTTATTACATCAAGTATTGAAAGGAGGAAGAATTCAATGGCTAGTATACACAGGTCTGCTCTCCAGTGTTTAAATTTATGGTTTTGTTTGAGTCTTTAAAGTACTATGTACCGTTATACATTATAACATTCAAAGAATTCACCGAAGTTCCAATGATACAGAAATGCAAAGAAATTGAAATGCTTGGAATACATCATCAGTTCCACACACCTTCAGTTCTGCTGAGTTACCTTTCTACACGTAAGCACAGAACATGTCAGATACCTGAACTTTAGGATTTGTATAATCAGCACAATTTATGTGGAAAAGAACAAAACAGGAACAAGAACCTGCACCATTTCTTACTGTCACTTGAAACTCAAGACAAAAATTTATTTTTTCCAGAATGCTGCAGTTTAACAACACTTGGTTCTCTTTTTATTGTGAAAGCACCGAGGCTTCACTTACATCACAATATCACACTGGACTATTGGAGCTTTCATGCCAGGCCATCAAATACCACATCTAGTAAAATTCAGTGTATAGGGACCAAGCTCTTTCTCTCCTAGACAGAACTTCTTTCTAACTTAGCAGCCACAAAGCATTAGACAACACACTTCAAGGTACTTACTGTACATCTCTGGTCAGTAAAATAATCCTCACTTCACTTGCACCCTTCCAGCATTTTGGGACATAGAACAACCTGCCAAAATCTCACTGCTAAAGTATAACTTTCAGATGATAAACTGTGCTGTATCCAATCCTGTTCTGCCAGGTGCCAATCCAACAGCTTATCCACAGCTGCTGTACCCAGCCAAGAAAGCCACCGTAAGCAAGTGGACTATGATGCTAAGAAGAAATGTACAAGTTTTATTTTTAAACTTCACTGGACTGAAAAATAGAGTCATATGGCTTATTTATACTTCAAGAGATAGTAGTGAATAAGTTAAAGAATATTTCATCCCAAAACATACATTGCTTTCATTTATAGCTAAGCTAGTGTGCACATATGTTTTCTTATTTTTGTAAATGTCAAGCACCCACCTTTTCCCCCCCCCACAAAGTTTTACAAGCACATGCATGGCACTTCCTACAAAGCTGTCATGGGCTAAAGGCTTACAAAAATGATTTTTTTTTTATAAGAAATATTCATCAGACCAAAATATAATCATTTAAATCAACTTCTTCCTGAGCAACTTAGAATTTGGAATGTGCTGAAAAGTTTCAATAAATAAGTCTAAGATTAACCAGCTTAAAACGTACCTTTTAACATTTAAGTAAAATAGATTTCAAGGCAGACGAATAGGCTGTAGGACCAGGAATCTTCGATGCTTCGTGCCAGATAAATTTATGAAGTACCATTCAAAAAGAAGAGGCCAGGTTGTTTGGTATGAAAAATACAACAACATTGAAACCTAGCAAGTAAATGATTAAACAGGTTTTGTATTTAGGTTCTCGGTAACGATGGCTGAAGATGCCATTAAGCAAACAGATGAAAACAGACTTTACTGTAAGTGGCAGTGAACTTGTAGGAAGGAAGAATGTGTTAAGTGACTGATTATTCTGTTACAATGTTGGCAAAAAGGATTTAAACAGAATTTCAGAAAAGGTGAGAATATTAGAATTCTTTCCAAAATATAACAACTCCACAGTGTGTAAACTATTCATTACTCTTTCAATGTAATTTCATAGAAACCACTTAAAATATACAATGCAGCAGATTTATATTTTAGCTAATATGTTAGTTGTTATCTGTGCCATTTTCAACTTACTTCAATGTGCTCCCCCACAGTAGTGCATTGCTACTGCCAACCTGGGACTTTAATAATGAGAACAGAATATTCTACATACTATTTTCTGTATGTTAGGATTTTATCTTAAAATGATTACGCTCCTTTATTTTCATCCTCTGTGTGTAGGTACAGTAAAGACTGACTGTGATGAAGATGGGCTATGTTTATTGGCTCTTAATGGGCTCATAGAAGAAGGAAACCCTTGGAAAGTACATTTGAGCTTAGCCTGAATTTATAGGTCTCGTCCATCACAAAATAACTTTTGCTTGTTATTGCAAACTGAAATATGACCTTGCAGATGGCAGTGATGCTGTTGAGGCAGCCATTGAATAGAAAGCAAAAATTGCCCAGTAGATGTTTGAGAAAGGACAAGATTTAGACAGAGGTATATTGCCCCTGCAGTGTTACTGGGACTCATCGTAGCAAGGCGCTGCAGCTCCTTGGCCTTGCTTATTTCCTGTGCTCTAGAAGAGGAATTTATTGCTGTTATCATCTACTAGTCCAGTTTCTGGCAACAATGGAGCACAAGAGGTCAAGGCCTCATCAGGACCCCTAAATTGCCACTATTCTGCTATGAAGCAGGTGTCAAAATGGCTCCACCTGCAAGCCTGTCACTTCTGTCCAGCCCACTCATCAGGGGGAACCTCAGGGATATCCACCTTAAAGACAACAGCATGTCACATTTTGGAGCTATTTCTTTTCACCCTCCCAGCCTCCATCCATCCCCTCTCTAGTGTTTGCTGATAATACCTGTAGTGATTAAGAAGGGCAACGTTCACAGTGACTCTCTTAACAACGTATCATTAAATCAGCTTTGGTTTCACAGAGCATACTTTCTTTTCTCTGTTTTATCATTCTGAAATATTTCAGTCAGAGAAGTTGTGTATGTCTATACCGTGAATTTTATTTCTAGCCATGCTAAATGCAGCTGTGTTCAGGTTCAGATGTGAGCACAGAAATACCAGAAGTTCCAGATCATCTATTTTTTTTTTTAAATGAGTGACTTTCTGTATCTCTTTCTATTTGTGACCCATAGGAAGAATTAAAAGTCTACAAATACCCTTCCTGAACATAAAAAGGGTATGTTGCACCTTTTCCTTCAGAGTCCAATAGAAATGTACCCAACTGCAGAAACAAAACTCTACCATTTAGGTAACTCCACCATACACTTTTCATATGTTAATGCCATTTACTGACCTGGTAACTTTTTCCACTCTGTGAACCCCCCATTGTAGGGAGGTTGGAATAGATACCTCTAAGGTCCCTTCCAACCTAAGCCATTTTATGATTCTATGAACTAGAAGGGTTTATCAAGCTCATCTGGTTCCTGCCACTTGCCTTATGCCTCTAATACTAGTTTTCCAGAACAGCAGCCTCGTTACTCCCGCACAGGGCGGTTCAGAAGCCCCTTTATGAGCCTGTTATCCTTGGGTGTGCACAGACACAGCAATGGTTCTGATCATACCAGTGGGATAGGAGTGTGCCCTGGGCAGACAGAGGTGTTCTTCTCAAATGGATCACTGCTTGTAGTTCCTGTTGCTGGTAGTTAACGTTGCAGTGCTATGCAATGAAGACTTGTTTCTGGAGAAGAGAGGAGAGTCTGTAAAATTTACTTTTCAAAACCACCTAATCTATTCTTTAGTGTTTTGCAGGTTCCCAAAGGACTATTGGGATACTTCAGAAGTTATTTTGTGATAGACAATAGATAATTCTAACTATGCTCTAGCAAGGATGCTATAGAGCCAACAACATACAATGAACCAAACCTGCAAAACCAGGTATCTCCTGATGGCCCCAGCATGTGGGAACAGTCTCTTCCATTTTGTTTCAAATGCTGCTGCGCATTAACTCAGTTCCTTAAGGAATTACTTTTAACAGTAATTAAAAAAATCTTAAGAAAGCTGGAGGGGGGTCACCAGAAGAGAAGGGATAGCTCTTCCATCCATCACCTTTTATAGATATCCTCTAACCACTTTTCATCATCTTCTTCCTCATCATCTATCGGTTCCTCTGTTTCCAGGGGAGAAGGAATGAAGAACTCGGGTCTGGGACGTGGTTTCCTGGTATGAGACTTCAGTCCAAATTTGCGCTTTAGCAGGTGGAACTGTTCTTTAACATAGTAATAAAACTCATATTCATATCTCATGCGTTGGTAGAGGATCTGTATTGCTTCTGGAGAAGGGACGGTCTTCTTCACTGTCACAGTCAGATTGCCAAGTTTCCTATGTTCTAGAAAAAAAACAAACCAAGCAACATGGTAGGTGCTGATTCATGAGACCAGACCTAAACTGTTTGTTTAAAAAAAAAAAAAAAGATTAAGACATGGCCCTACTGCATTACTGATAGAAGTGAGGTTAGTCTCTCCTTAATAACGGAGAGAAGGAAAATACAAATATTTGAAGTTCAACTTGCACATTTAAACATGGCTAGTTCATATGAGGCATTTAGCATTTTGTGTAGTCACTGATGATCTTCATTGGCAATGGTTATCTGAAAATACAGATTATTTCATACAAATTATGAGTATGAACAACATGTAAAGAAACCCTTAATCTTGCCTAGGTTTGGAACTTTTGGTGCATGTGAACTAAATACCCAGCACACAGCTGAACTGAACTTATCAATTACTTCCTATATTGCATACTATGTAGGGTCTCAGTTGTGCTTTATTATTGTTCAAGCTGAATCCCTCTCAGGCTAGCACTGAAGGATTGCTGGCATCACCACATGACACTTCAAGACCAAATGAGCCTGTTGACTTTCTTGTTCTGTTATTCCTGTAAGAAAATTAGACTCCTATTCCTGTTGTGTTCTGGGACTGGAAAATCTCAGTATACTTTTCTTTACCTGACAACTTTTGCTTTGGTAAACTGAAATAAAACACCGTTATTGTTGATAAAGAATTAGAGTAACTTATAAAAATACTGGGTTGCCTCTTTGCCTCCTCCCCAATAGATTATTCTACCATTGGAGAATAACGTATTTTGAGTGACTTATGAGATAAAATCTCAAAGGCAATACTTTTGCTGTTTTCTACCAGATGGCAACAGGCTGCCAGCGTATCTCAAGTATCTTCTTCTTCCCCAAGTCAGAAAGGTAATTGAAAGTCAACTCTGAAGATGAGAACAGATGAAACTGTAACCTGTAGAATCACTGTATCCTCCCTAACAACTGCAACTTTCATTAGAAGTGGAGGTGAATGTACACTGATGAAGTACTAGCCTCTACAATTAGGTCTTCTGAAAGCCCAGTGATCCAGTCCAGTAAGCCTTGTGTTACTCTGAGAAAATATGATACCCATGGAAATGATCGTAATAGCCTCAGAATACACCTAGGGCCAGACAAAGCAAGATGACTGGGCTTGCGTGGAAGCAAGGGGATGCCAGTTAGACATTAGTAAAAAAACTTTTTCATGGCAAGGAGTTAGGCAGTGGAGCAGAGCATACAAGGTACGAAAGATGTCTCTCTGGAGGGTCTTAAGAGCAGATTAATTGATTATCTCCTGAGGAAGGCCACTTGATTAGGGGATGGACATCTTAAGACCATTTTCCATGACTCTGAAACCAACAGACGAATTTTGACCTTGTCAGTCCTTAGTTCATTTCCTTGCTCTTTGCTACAACAGCAAGGTCCATAGGAGAACCATTTTTTTTCCCCCCAGGATAATGTCTCGACTTCTGTTGCTCATTATTTCCTTAATATTTATATCCTCTATTTGTACTTCCTCAAACGCCACACAGAAATTCCCATATTCTAAGTGACTACACAGATAAACTGTCGCAGTGCATTTAGAGAAACCTAATTCTTATTTCAACAGCAGCTCTCCAAGCTGGATAAATTCAAGAGGGTTGGGCCATGAAGCACAGCAAAGAAAAAAACTTACAAAGAGGAAGAAGACAAGAAAGAACATTTCAAGTTTCCAATCAGGTCCCAGCAGCAGTGACCACCCCAATTCCAGAGGGATTCCCTGAATCAAAACAGAATTTTATCACAAGCAGGGTTTTCTCACACAAGCAGTCTAAACTGAGGTTTTCTGAAGCACTTGCCTGCAAAGATCAAACACCTGCTTTAGTAGCTTGAGTAACAGTGTTTCATGATTACATGTAAAGCTAAGGAATGGATTGATGTTTTAACCTGAGTTTCCTGTTGCCCCCGATCCAGAGATCCATTTGGTGGCGAATAAAATGCATGAACCCCATTGCTGCTCCACAACAGAATTCCAGAAATGCAGAGAACCTCAGAAGTCCTTTACTACAGCATTGCACAATCCCCAGCATCACAGAGTCTCAGTGTCCTTAACAGAAGTCCCAGAAGCCATTAACAGAAGTAGTAGTCCCTAACAGAAATCTCAGAGAATCAGAAGTTCCTAACAGAATCTCTTAGCAGAAGTAGCTCCTTATTGCCTGAAGTAGCTGATTTCTATATACCTCCTCATCTTTCACATTAAAGCACTTAACCAATAGAATTCAGTCCCACACATAAGCTAAAAATATCCCCCTATATAAAGTACTAAAAATAGCTCCATATAGAGGTCTCAGCACACGTGAAGAAGCTGCAACCTTGTTTTCATATGAGTGCCAAAAGAAAACATCCTGCAGCTTGTAGTTGTTTGCAGAAAGGGCAGCTGCCACAGATTGATAGTTTCTAGTAGGAAAAGTGAATTGTTCTTGGGATTCCACAAGCAATATAACAGAATCACAGAATGTTAGGGGTTGGAAGGGACCTTCAAAGATCATCCAATCAAATCCCCCTGCCAAAGCAGGATCACCTAGGGCAGGCTGCACAAGAATACATCCAGGCGGGTTGTGAAAGTCTCCAGAGGAGACTCCACAACCTCTCTGGGCAGCCTGTTCCAGTGCTCTGTCACTCTCACAGTAAAGTGTTTCCTTGTGTTGAGGTGGAAGCTCCTGTGTTCTAGCTTGTACCCATTGTTCCTTGCCCTGTCACTGGGCACCACCAAAGAGACTGGCAGCTTCATCTTGAGACCCACCCCTTGGATATTTACAGATGTTAAGTCCCCTCTCAGCCTTCTCTTATCAAGACTAAATCAAGACTAAAATCCCCAGGTCTCTCAGACTTTGTTCACAGAGGAGATGTTCAAGTCCCACAATCACCCTCATGGCTCTCCGTTGGACTTTCTCCAGCAGATCCCTGTCCCTCTTGAACTGGGGAGCCCAAAACTAGACACAGTATTGCAGGTGTAGTCTCACCAGAGCAGAGTAGAGCGGGAAGATAACCTCCCTAGACCTGCTGGACACAATTTTCCTAACACACTCCAGAATATCATTGGCCCTCTTGGCCACAAGGGCACATTGCTGCCCCATGGAGAACTTGCTGTCCACCAGGACTCCAAGGACTTTCTCCGTGGAGCTGCTCTCCAGCAGGGCAATCCCTAACCTGTACTGTTATTACTGTGCCTGCTGTTATTCCTCCCCAGATGCAGGACCCTGTACTTGTCCTTATTGAACTTCATGAGCTTTGCCTTTGCTCAGTTCTCTTTCATCAAAGAGAAATAATTTTAAGCAAAAGCAAATCTCTTTATTTTAAAATGTAATAAAAAGATGAGTAATCCAGATAGAAAACGTAACAGCAATGATCTTTAGACAAAAGGTTGGCATTATGCAAGATTTTAAATCTTGAGAAGTACAACAGAAAGGCAGAACACAGCTGCATGGACAGGCACAGCTTTCCTTACATTTTAAATGATTAACTTTCACATAGCTCAGGGTATCCATGCCTATAAACACATTTTAATTTTCAGACAACGGACACACATCTATTTGCCTCAGACTGAAGTAAGTAAAGAAAAACAACTGAGAACTGTTCATTTCAATAATGCCATATGAGACAGCAACTGCTGCTGTGCTGGACAATCTCATATTCATTTGACTTCACTGCACCACACCCATCTGGTGCAGAATAAAGAAGTTGTAAAGAGGTGTTCTTCCTCTCAGTTTTGCTTACCAATTACAGCAAGGTTTGAAATGTAGGAATAATATGATACTAAGAGAGAATAGGTTGAATAGTTTATCCAATGTAATGCTGTTCTAAATCACTAATTATTCAAAGAATTAATTCTATTTTGCATTTGTACTTTTAATTCTTTCTCTAAAGGAATAAAGTTTTGTGGTTTTTCTTTCGCTGGTAACAATTAAAACATGCTGCTCTGTATTTAAATGGAGTTTTTACACTAAACTTCATAGTTCTTCACTGAAATCTATCCTTACTTGTATAGCTAAGTAATTAAACAACTTAGTACACAGAGTTCTTTAATTACAACCATGTATGGTGATACACACTCTATGCTTACTGACTGTTCACAGTTTATAATTTACTAAGTTTTATTTAGATAGGAGTAAAATGAATAAAATACACAAACCCCAAACTGTAAATAAAGAAGCCATCTTTAATGTGCTGTCTAGCTGAGAAAAAGCATAGAGGGAGGACTATTAAATGCTTGCATTTAAAATAGATATCAGCATAGAAAGCACTACCTGTTGCTAGTGAATGGTGTGAAATATTTTTGGTGAAAATATTTTGGGTTTCCCAAGAGCTTATACTCTTCTATACCACCTTTACCCACAGACTGCAATGTCTCATCTTTTAAAAGTCTCAGTCAGTTGTTCAAGTTAATTGATTGTTATCAGTTGAACACACCTGTGGTGGGTTGAAAATTCCCCCCCAACACATGAAAAATTTTAAAAGCATAGTCTAAAACTACCACAACATCCCAGGAAGGATACTGCACTCAGTCTGTCCTTGGGTGAGAAGGCAACCACTGCCTTGTGATTATTGAGCATTTTACAGAATCACTATGGTTGGAAAAGACCTTTGAGATCATCAAGTCCAACCTTTATCTAACTCTACCAGGGCCACACCATATCCCTGAGGCATATCTAGATTGTTTTAAAATATATCCAGGGTTGGAGATACAGCCACTTCCATGGGCAGCCTGTTCCAGTTTTCAGTATAGGAGTTTTTCCTAATGTCTAACCTAAATGTCCCCTGGTGTCACATGATGCTATTTCCTCTTGTCCTTTTCTTTCTGGTGCTGGGCTGGTAGCTCGTGCCAGCTCTACAGTCTGGTTTTCTTTACAAACTCAGCAGCAAATATACACTACTAAATATTGCATTTATTAAGCTTAAGCCTTTATACTGCTTGCCAACAAAATTTTTATTTCACATAGGTTATTTCTGTTACAGAAAACTCCATTTACCTCTCTGGGAAAAGCTCTTTGCTTATATGGTCCCTCCAGGACTCTAAGCAGGAAAAGCCACTTCTTACAGCTCCAGCTCCCTTCAGTGGCTGCTCCTCCCAGCAAGGAGAGGCACTTGTGTTCAGCTCAGGAGCACTGCCACTGACGACAAGGTGAAAAGCGCTATACTGTTTTCTTGGGGGGTCAGTGTGGGGCAGAACCAGCCAAAGGGGAATGCACTGGTCATGTGGCAGGCGGGGAGCAGCCCATTGGCACCCAAAGCAGCCAGAGGCTGCATGCCACCCACGTGGCAGGCAGCAAGAAAGCAACAAAACATACTCCTCTGAACTGGCAGTAGTCATGGTATAGAAGATTCCTGGATGTGTGTGATTCCTTGCTCTATGCACACAGCTACATCTATAGATGTATACATACAGGCAAAACAGCCACACTCTGAAAGGATACAGGAGCAGATACAGGTCTTCTGGCTTCTTTTAGTTCACTTCGCACTACACCCATCAGTAACTACAGTGCATAAATAGCTGTGAGGTGTTGGTTGTCAGACAGCATGAGTTGAGGCTGTGCCTGGCTGCCTGGCTTTTGATAAACCAACTGAATGCTGCTTTTTCCACCCCCGCACCAACTTGGATTTTATTTAGGCTGGTTTCTAATCTTAAATACTCTTAAAAGGCTCTTTAATACAAATATAAGTAAAATCACAGAACTGCCTCTTGAAGTCACCTTAACCACCTTTCCTCATCACAGAAGCAAAATGGAAAATTTAGGTAGATCTGGCTTAAAGCCAAAATAACAATCTGCATATGCTACATAAACCCAGCTGTTCCACCAAAGGACCTCCATTTTATGACCCTTGAGGTGGCTTACCAGATGGAGGGCAACAAACTACACCATTTACTTTTCAGGGCTATTTTTTTTAAACTCTGTTTGCTTTGGCATTCTTTTAAATTACTAAAAAGAATGTACTGTAGAGTAACCCGACCTCCCGGTGCTGCCTGCTCATGCCTTGAATTAAGACTATATTTGTATGCAGATATGGTTGAAGAAAATTAAACTCTTTTGGGTTACCAGGTGATGAATATTTACTATTACTTTCCCCACTCTCACTTTCTTTCTTTTTTTTTTTTTTAAGCTAAGAAAGCAGCATTTCTTTCTGCAGCAGTCCCAAAACACAGGGAAAAGTATTTTTTATACTTCCTGGCTCAAGAAAACTTGGATTGCCATATTCAGACAAATAGATCTTAAAGGCATTATCCACCTCAGCAGAAAATTTGGGAATGATGCTCCCTCCACCTTGGTAGGCGCAATGCAGAGGCTTGTTGTGCAGTGCTGCTGCTGAAGGAAGCTGCAGGGAACCCAGAGCCCTCGTGGATCCAGCAGGGAAAGCTGAGCCAGGCTGGAGCCAAGTGCAGGATGGCTGCAGGTGAGTGTGAGTGTAGGCTCACCCGGCTAATGCTCGTGGTGAAAAAACCCCACGCTGAGCTCTGCTGCTCTGAGACTGTGTGAACACGATGGCTGTCACAGATAGAGTAAACTAATTTCCTGGAACTACACAGGGAGGCCCCATGCTTCAGCTGTATGCAGCTGAGCTGCAGCACACACCTACTACTCCACAGCTTTAAATGGAAATAAATGTATGCCACTGTGGTTCAACATGATGTACAAGTCAGCAAGGGCCTCTGCTTGGCATTCCACTCAAATGATTGCTGTGGTCCTAAAAGACGTTGAGTTGCTTAAACGTGTCCAGAGAAGGGCAACAAAGCTGGTGAAGGGTCTGGAGCACAAGCCCTGTGAGGAGAGGCTGAGGGAGCTGGGGATGTTTAGCCTGGAGAAGAGGAGGCTCAGGGGAGACCTTATTGCTGTCTACAGTTACCTGAAGGGAGGCTGTAGCCAGGTGGGGGTTGGACTCTTCTCCCAGGCAACCAGTGACAGAAGGAGAGGACACAGTCTCAAGCTGCGCCAGGGGAGGTTTAGGCTGGATGTTAGGAATAAATTCTTCACAGAAAGAGTGATTGGCCATTGGAATGGGCTGCCCAGGGAGGTGATTGAGTCATTGTCCCTGGAAGTGTTTAAAATAAGACTGGATGAGGCACTTAGTGCCATGGTTTAGTTGATTAGATGGTGTTGGCTGATAGGTTGGACTTGATTATCTTGAAGGTCTTTTCCAACCTGGTTAATTCTGTGATTCTGTGAGAGCTCTGATGCCTATGCTAGGAATTATCTCCCCCAGAATATCTAGCTGCAGCTCAGAAAAAAAATTTCTGGCACACTGATCTGCCTTACAAACATGACATTTTTAGCTAGGCTCTTGAAGGGTATATAGGAAAGGATGGTTTTGGGAGAACAGACATGATGCTGATGTGTTTGGCTCACATGCTATATTGCCAACAGCCACAGGGTTGCTACCACTGAGGAGCACACTGGGCCCAGGGCAGGTCCCAAGTAGGAGGAGGGATGGGGCACAGTGTCTGTACTCTGCAAGCAAGAGCCTCACGTAGCCTCATGCTTACTAAAGGAAAGTAGGGGTGGTGGAAAAAAACTAACAGAGTCACTGACCAGGAAGAAGTGTGCTAAACCCTGAAGATGATGAAGAAGTAAGTGGTAAATCCACTAGCTTTGTTTGTCTGAAAAAACTATGAATCCCAATTATTAACCTTACTGTTAGTTCACTCTCAGCTATTTTACTTTCTCAGTTATTCACATCAACGAAATAAAGTGTCAAGTTTTAACAATGCATAGATAACTATCAGATACTCATGTGCATACTGAGGACAGGTACGCTGAGCTCACTAGCAATGCTTGCTTTGATTTAGCAGTTCTGCCCTGAATTACTGTGCTGCTTTGGTAACATGGAACTCCTAACTCCAGGGGACACAGTCCCCTGGCAGTCCATTGGCACACAGCGATGCCCTGTATCCTGAAGGTCAGATACCTCTGAAAGAATAGCTCTTCAGGGGTCATGGGAACATCCAGAACTCTGGAGACCTGCAATCCTAGACACAAATCAGATGTCTCATTCATCAAACAGGGATCTCAAGACCAAATGCACCAGACTGTAATTAGCATGGACACTGCAAAATAAAGGGCCGCCAATGACAGAGACTGAACTAGGTGAGACAGTTACAGCCATGTTCTTTCGTATTTCTTGCTGCTACAATGAACGAGGAAACCAGAGGGGAGAATAAAATCACTATTAACCTAATATAATATCATTATTAACATTAACACAGACAAAATTCACAGAATTCAGAGAATGATAACCTGCCAGAGAAAAACAGAGGGATGCCAAAACAGAGATTAGCCAGGAAGAGCTCACAGAGATAATATGAAAGACACATAATCAACTAACACTCAAGGATGTAAATACCAAAGAAGCACAGAAGAAATGTGGGGGGGGAAAAAAAAAAGGAAGAAAGAATAACATTAGTGATAAATGTTAAGAAGTAACTTGGGCAAGCAAGACTAAAAATAACAACCCCCCATCTTCCTACAGTATGCAAGTAGCATATTGGGAACACATTGCTTAGGTCAACACCGCACCGGTCTGGCTGTCAGATGGACAAGGTAACAGTGATATGCATTGAACAGTGCTCCAAAATACCATTTCAGCTTTTGAAGGCATTATATTAAGAAACTATTAAGAAACCCTTCCCTTACCACATGTTGCTCAGCAATGCAAATGTATAGTTTTCTCCATACTTTGTAAACAACTACCACCCTCTGAGGTCTCTGATCCATTCAGTAAGTATTTGTTATGAAATCTCCAACTCTCTTGGAAATTTCAGAGTGTTATGCCTTTGCTTCTACCACTTCAGAACTGTGGATCCAACAACATGGATTTCCAGCTGTATGGGACACCTCAGCCCCTTCTCCTATACCACACACTGCTCTGCTGCTGCCCCAGACTGCAAAAGTGCTGTATCTCACACATGATCAGGTAACAAATTTCAACAAGATCTTCTAAGAGCCTCCTTTATATGGTGCACTTTAATGTTGCATTCCCAGCTAAGGTAAGTTAGCACCAGAAGAAAAAAAAAAAAAAGGAAAAAAAAAAAGAAGCTGAAATTAAACCACATTGGTAGAGCAAAATGGTAGATTCCTATGAGAATGTGGTCTGGTACTTTTATTGCTGTTAAGCAACTTCTAAGTTGAGCTAGACAGCTGGAGGTGCCAAAACCAAAAGCATCTGCAGAGGAAATGCCAGGATTCTCCAGTATGAGTTGCCGAAAGAATTGCTATGGTTGCAATTCATATGCAATTTCTAATGTATCTTTTATAGCTGTAGAAATATTACTGCATGGATCCAGACAAATCTGGATCTGACAAAACCACAATTTAAAAATAGGTTCTTACAGATTGCTTGTGCATAGTAGGTTATGCAGATACTAGAAGCAATTTTTTGCAGAGAAAGTTGCAATGATTTGAGACAAATTTCAGCAGTGCTCAGGAGCAGGAAAAGCCTCACCACAGGTATGTTATGCAGAAAATCTGCAGAGATACAACTTGGGACTTGAGAACCTAGAGCAAGCATCTTGGTTTTGTGCTTCGATCACTAGGCTGCTATCTCTGATTTCTGTCCACAAAAAAGGAGCAGTGGAAAAGGCATGCTGTGCAAGCTTAAGATGTCTAAGAGGGATGGAGTGAGGTAGAGGTGTCTTTATTTCCATATATAGTATTGATGACTGCAACACTGGCATATAGCATCCAGTTTTGTAACCACATCCTAAATCAGGGAGGGTATGAAAACAGCCTCAGAATGAATACTGGGGTTGGAATGGGCACTTCAGAAAAAGATGATAAATTCATTCTGGTCAGCTTACCAAAAAAAAGAAGATTGAGAGGTAACCTGTTTACAGCATCTACATATTTTCATGGTGAGAAAACTAAGGATACTGAAGGGTTAGAAGCAAAAACCAGAGAAATGTAGACTGGAAATAAGGCACAGCTTTTTAAAGTGTTGAGGGCGACTAAGCACTAGAACAAAACAAAAAAGAGTGGATTTGCTCTCACTTAGTATTTTTATATCAGTGCTGGATAACTTTACCAATTTCAGTTTCTGATCTCTGTGCAGAAGGAAAAAAAAAAACGTGAAGCCACGCTGAACAACTCAATGGTCCATTTAAGACTGTCATAGATCTGTGTTCCAAATGTCTTGCATGTGTCAGCTTCCAAGTTGGCAGCACCACCTGTGAAAGTTTTTTTGTCAGTCTCTTTGAGATATCTCAGTGTGAATGTTGTTTTTGGAAGAAGTCTGAACACCCAATTTGGTACTTTTTCCAGTTGCTGGCTGGTCACCACCCTGCAGTATAAAGTCTTGCAGGAGTGTGAAGGAATACTACCATTACTTTCAAAAGACTAAGAATATGGCCTTAAAAAATACTAATTCGAAGTGCTGCCTCTTCCTGTTCCCTAGAGCATAGGTGTGACTGCTTGTTTCTTTATGTAAGAATAATTACTGATTTGAGAAATGAAAGTAAAAATAATAAAATCTAATAAAATCTATGCACTGCAAGGTTAAACCACTACTAATACGGTATGCAGGACTGAAAAATGCACATTACTGTATGGAAGCTGCTATTAATGTGGAGGAAAGAAAAGCAGCTATCGGTTATCTTCTTTGTGAGAAAGTTGCCAGCCCTAAGAAGATTTTCTTTCAACTGTGTCTAACACAGACAACTGAAAGCCCTGAAATGGCTTTATTTCTGATTATTGAAAGTTACAGGCGGTCAAGAGAAAATTCTCTCTTTTGCCCTTGGGTTCTTTTGTGTATAATGAGCAACTGAAGGCAGCCAAAGGCTGAGGCACTGGTGAAGAAGGAAGAATGCTACTAGAGCAGAAACAACACACTGTTCCTTTCAAGTTCACCCCTTCCTGGCTCACCGCCCAACTGCCTTGGCCAGCTGCCAGGGTATCGGGACAAAGGCCTCCTCCTCTGTCCAAATCCAAGGAAAAGGGTCCGTTGTTTAACACAGGCAGACTTGTTTCAGCAGGAGGGGAAAAAAAAAAGAATAAAAAGAAGAGGAATTATATTAACTGGAAGTCCTGGGAGCGGAGAGTAATCTCCTAGCGTGTCTAATGCAATTCTCACTCCGTGCTTTTCCCGAAGAGTGAACATCTCGATTCTCTACCATTCAGGCTAGAAGGCAAAGCTCAATAAGGCTAAAGGCTGGGCAGGCCTGCCAGGGTCCTTGCATCTCTTGAGATTAGTATGAACCAGAAACAAGAATGCATTTTTCCTCTTTCCAGGAAGTCCCAGCTGATCCACTGCTCCCCTCCACATCTTGTGTGAAGGGTGAGTGTCCTCACTCATAAAAAACCCAGAAACACTGAAGAATCTGAAGACAGATAAGCCAAACATTTAGTTATCTCAGGACTTCACAGTGACTGAGGTCTGGCTAGATTCCCACAAAGACATTAAACTCAAGTCAAGGTGAATTCACACCTGGGCCTTTTGCCCTCTCTGTAATAACAGAAACTGCAGCCCTGGTCTGCTAGGGAACTTGGGACACTTGAGGTTTACTGCAAACTGAGAGGTTGTGACCCTCCCTGAAATCTCCAAGGCAGATGCTGTTGCAGAAGTTACACAGAGAAGCAGTGGCTCTTCATGCCAACCTCAGCACTTCTTTAGCAGCACAGCCAGAGGTGAGGGATAAGGACTTGAAGAAAGCAAAAGGAAATCTCTAGGTTTGGTGTGACCTGTTTGATTCTGAGCAACAAAGCACTTGAGTGAGGTGAGCTACCTCAGAGGCTGAATCACAGGATGCGGTGTCTCAGTGAGCTGTGGCAGGAGACTTCCCCTAGCAATTATTTGTGTCTGAGAGTTTTGGGAAATGGGCCCCAGTTCAAGGAGAAGTGTAATTTTAGCTGCTTGGATTAATATAAATGAACACAAGGCATTGTTAGGTGATTAGATGCTGTTCAAACACCATCAAGATTTACACATACACGTACTTGCTGTGTGTTCCAGGCAAAAGATTTCCCCCCTGAAGGGCGTAAGGGCATTTCTGACACACACTTCATAGACTAAGATCTTTGCAGATAATGCACTCCATACATCTGCACTAGCCAAGAGCAAAGACAGCCTCCCATGCAGTACCTTCCATTTGTCTTTAGTGACGTACATGGTCAGCTCCAGCACACCTTGACCATTCTCGCTTGCTCATCAGTACCAAGAGCAATCACTTTGAGGGAACAGAGGTTGCTCAATGATCCATTTTAATTCAACTTACATTTATCATTAATTTGCTGACAGGAAAAAAGATATATAGGCTTCTCAGTAGCCTTAATTCTATTTCAGGTTAAAGGAATTAGCTGACTACTGTAAAAACACCCATGAATTGGATCAGGAGATTCACAGGGTATGAAAAGCCACTACTCCTGCACTTAGTCCTGCAAAATGCCTTACATCTACAGACTTTCAATCAGTAGTTTAATTTCAGTGCTAGAGGGACTGGTCAGTATCAAAGTTTCCAAGATGAGTGCATTGTTTTGATTCAATGACAATACTAGCCGTGGCATAATGACTACCATACTTCAAACTTTCCCTTATGCTCCAGAAAACAGGAGATAAAATGACCTGCTGTCCTTTTCCATTTCAGTATTTATGGGCACACATAAACATTAACACCTCTGAATGAGGATAAAATGGGACAGAAATTGCAAAGGATGTGACAGCAATTAGGAAGAGCTCCTCAAGAAAAATCAAGTTTTAGGAGGGAGTGAGGCTACTAAAAAAAAACCCTTGAACCTGCAACAAACTATGCTTTTGTTGAAGAGCATTACAATTTTCTGTGTTTCTGTCTTCAGGAGTGGCCAAAAAAAGGCCTCCAACATTATTCAGAAGACATGCAACATTAAAAGTTGTATCAAGATAAAGACAGAAATCCTCTCGGGGTGGGTTGATTCTACCCAGCAGCCAAGCACCCATGTGGTCACTTGCTCACTCTCTCTGCCCTCACAACGAGGTGAAGGAGAAGAGGAAAGAAAGTGAGAAAACCTATGGGCAGAGATACAGACAGTTTAATAGGTGTGGAAAAAAAATAACGGTGCAAAGGAAATTCCTCCCCACCTCCCACAGACAGATGTATGTCCAGCCAGTTGCCGAGCAATGGCCACCTTGGAAATCTGGATTCTTCTTCCTCCACCCCTGGTTCTACGGCTGAGCAGGACGTTACATGGTATGGACTCTGACTAATTTGTGTCAGGTGTCTTGGCTATCTACCCTCACAGCTTCTTGCCCGTTCCCAGCCTACTGACCACGGGGGCAGAATGAGTAGCAGAGAAGGCCAAACACTGTGTAAGCTACTCAGCAACAGCCAAAATACTGGTGTGCTGTCAGCTTTGTTTTAATCACAAATCCCAACACAGCACAACATAAGGCTGCTATAATGAAAGTTATCTCAAACCAGTCCAGAGTCAGCAGATTAAAAATGTCTGCTGTCAGGTGTGGGCGAACCTGTCGCATCTGTCTCTAGGAAATTTAAAATACACACATCAGTCGCAATGGCTCAGATGAAGTACCCACTTAGTCACTATACTTTGTATTTAAATGGTGACCAGTTGTGGATGCTTGGAGGAGGAAAGGCAGAGGTACAAAGGCTGTTTTCCTCTAGTGCTGTCTGGCAGCTTCTGATGCTCAGTATCTATACATGCCTTGAGTCAGAAGTTGCATGGATGGTTACTAAATATATTGACACAATAAACTTCTGCATGAATGCACTGGTTTTTTGCAGTCCTAGCAAGGTTATGGTCATCAGCATGATGTGTTGCAGGGAGTTCTAGAGTTATTTGTTAAAAGCTAAATAGCATACCCAATGCCACCAACTCTTTATGTCTATTTTAAACTTCTAAAATCCGATTCTCCCCAATAACTAACTTGCACTCAATCTCTTTCAATGCTTCATTTTTTGTTTCTAGCATATCCCACTTCAGCTGTCTCTTTTCCAAACTCGGAGGTCTATTTAATAAATTTCTTTTCCTGTGAAAGGCATTCCATGTCCCTGATGAACTCGCTTGCTCCTGCTTTGTACCTTTTCTAATTCTGTTGGATCCTTTTTGAGAGGGTGTGATTAGAGCAACAAATAATCAATGGAAAATGCTGCAAATTGTGGTTAAAAAGTCACACAAGTAAGTAATTTTAACTTTTTTTCATATTTAAGAATCAGAAGTACATGATGATTTATCATTTCTTGACCAAAGATTTGAACTGTTGCTTGTGCCAGAGCACAAGCTGAGAATACTTCTTTAAAAGAAAAGCAATTCAGGGTAAGAAGTTTTTTCAATTTCCTAGGCTAATTCTAAAAACAAGAGTGGAACTTAAAAGTCAGTTCAACTAATATTGTAAAGTAACATAGAAAATACATAGAAAAGTAAATATTTTAGTGCCCCATTTCAACAGCTATTCCTCAAAACAATGAATCCAATTCTGAATGTATGAAGTCCTTTTCAATTTGCTAAGCCTACAAGAAGAATGCCCAAATTTCACTCCTGCCCAACATTTCAAAGAAATCCTGAAACCATAAACGATCTGCTTTTTAAAATCTGAAGACAGAATGCACCTTTGAACATTATATATATATATATGTATATATGTGTGTGTGTATACATAAAATTTTTTATATAGAACATTTCAATTAAGTTCTGTGAGAAACATGATGAAAAAGTTATTGAGAGAATGGTACATTCAGGGTTTCCATAGTAACAAAAACAAGGAAAAAAAACTAGGGGAGATTGTAAAAGCTTGTCCAAACCCCCAAAATATCAGTCTGTGGGAGGCTTGGTGTATGCTTGCATAGAAGGGACATCTATGGTGCTGGATGGACTTACAAATGGCAATATGGCCTGTGGCACATATCTTGACCTAGGTTCAGCACTCTCTGAGACCAATGCATGCATAAGGCTTTGTCTTAGTGCTGAGTATATGGTTCCCAAAATCCGGCTTAATGTCTAGACAGAGGTCAAGTTCTCCTATAAGCCCATGGGCACTGGGAATACAATGACTGCAAGCTCCCTAAAAATACTTATTACTATTTCCAGGTTACTCTGGTGTGGCCAGTGACTATGGTAATTGTTTTCTAAACAGACATGGTAACCTGGGTGCAGCAAACCTGGCTGAAACTTCATCCACCTGCTTGCCATGGTGGTTGACAGCATTTCTGGCACATTCAATTTTTTAAGTACACTTAGTGAAGAAATGAAAATCCCTAAAATGTAGTCTTCATAAATACAACTTTTTTTTTTTTAATTTGGTCTGAGTAACAGCAGGAAATGAAAAACCACAATGCTGAAGGAAGTGAAGGGACTATTCATGTAGCATGGGAAAAATTAAACTGAGCTTCAACACTTTAAAGTGGATGACATCTGTTTATCAGAATACTTTTGTTGTATCTCTTTTGGCTTTGATTATCCAGTCTGTCTGCTAAGACTTAGAAACTGGGATATGGTGCTAGATTCATCCTTTGATTTTAGTGCTAATCCGTGTAAGCCCTGCCACTACTTTGAATCAAAATATTGGTCTGACATTGCCAATTGCTAAGAAAATACACCAATGTATCATGTCATGTTTCTTCACAGAATTACTCTACTACACTGAATACATGTATACAGTATGAAAAGATATGTGAGACTGATTTTTCTCCCTTTCTGTACATGAGATATAAAGTGTCTATGCACTAACTTTTTATTTCTGTTAAAACAAAACCTGTACACCAAGATGTGGTCTGGAAGGGTAACAGAAGCAGCCTGCGAACTGTGAAACAGAACAGTTGAATTAAAATAATTCCTACAAGTATCTTGCAAAAACATGCACCAGGGAAAATAATTTTCAGAGATTCAAAGCAGAACCTTTGGCTAAATGGGGAGCATGCCCTTAAAAAAGGCTAAATAATGTGTTCTGCAAGTGCACAAAGTACTGGAGCCTGCCAGTGACTCCTTGCCATATTCCACCAGCAGCAGAAGGCAGTGCAAAGTAAATACAGACAAATACACTTTGCAATTTCACTACTCCTCTGTTAGTAAAAGTTCAAGATGATTTGGGCTGACATTTTTGGAAAGCTGTTTGCTAAAGTACAAGACGACAGGTGGAGGTTTCTTGCTACCATCCACTTGTGTTGGCACAGCTGCACCAAATGGGCAAAGTTGTATGAGGTGCAATTTGTTCCTCTTATTTTCAGCTCATAAGAGCTGAAAAACGGTTGACTACAAAAAGGGTTTGCAGTCCCATGGCAGCAGTTCTAGGTATATTAAGATATACATAGATGTATAATGGGGGGTGTGTGTGTGTGCGTGTGTGTGTATATGCCTATTACAATAATGTCTTTTTCACAAGGGCTTCAACACCAGGTCCCTCATCTCATCTTTTCTCATCATGCTGACTGGAAAGAACAACTTGACATTTGCAAACAAAACAAAATAATCTTAACTAGAGAAATTTGTTTCATCATTCTATTTCATCCTCCATGCTAAGCATCTCAAAATTAAATAAAATAAACTGGGTTAACCCACAGACTCATGGGATAAACTACATACCCAAACCCAGGAAAGACCATGACCTCTTCAAAGTGGTATTTGGCATCCAGGATTCCCAGATTATATCCTGTCTCTAATGGCTTCTGATTGACATCATGGACACTCAAAATTTAGCACTGAATTTACCACTTACTGAACTAAATTAAGAATAGGAATGGATAGGGCCATAATCTAGAGGGGAAAAAATCCCCACACCTGAAAGATCTACAAATCCCAAAATAGTAACCGTAAGGAAAACATGGAAAGCATTATTACCTGATATAGCGCAGAAGAACAGACTGAGGACTTCTCAAACACTGAAATGCAAGCTGTAAACAGTGTAAGACTCACAAGTCTCACGTGTGCTGCATCCAATAAATCTTGGAGAGAATATGGAAGAAGCAACTGGAGAAATTACCTTTTTGCCAAATACCTGAGCAAGTTTGTATTGTCCCCTAACCCAGCTGGTCCTGCTATGTTTGACCCTCTTCCACCTCTCTTCATAGTTTTACTATCCAAACTCCGTCTCCATATTTCCTGCCTTCTGCAGTTCATTCTCTCTAAGCCCTCTTCCAGCAGTTGCTGTGGCCATCTGGCAGGAGTTTCTACAGAGTTTGCTAGAGTAGATCTTCCTCTTCATTCATACCCTTTGTTTCTGGCAAGGAAGTCCTTGGCATTTGCTGTGTTTATTTGTCCCACAGGGAGCCAGGTTATAGACTTTGCTCCTGGAAGCAGTGCCGGAAAAGATACTACAGCAAGGGTGCTAAAAATCCCACAGAAAAGCCCACAAACACCCCAAACAGTTCCACATAAAGGTTAACTCAAATAGCACTCACAGATCTACTTAAAGAATAAACAAGGAGAGCACTAAGAAGGCACGATAAAAACTTTATATGCATTCTTCATCCTTGCTGCTACAAACGCTATTGCATGCCAAGTACTTGACAACATCCACCTCTACACAACTGCACACCAGTATACAGCACAAGTGAGAAATATTCCAGCTGCTGAATTCCACACAGCCACTCAGGATATCAAACCAACCCCCAGAGAGATAAACAGCCACTTACTTCTCTTCACTGATCTTGCTGAGAGTTCAGTTTCCTAGGTACATAATCTAAGCAACTGGCATTAAGTAATACCAATACCCTATGAAGTAAATTGTATTTGTTAGCTGCCTGAAGACCCTTCAAATATCAGTCATGGCTACTGTGAAATTGGCAGAGCACTTACAGGAACAGTGGAGAAAGGAAGCAATCTTAAAAAATAAAAACAGGACTTTAATGTCCAGTGAAATATTCAGTGGTATTTAGGTTAAAACAGAGTTTTCTGTGAATATTTTCATTCAACATTTTAAATAAATTTGTTTTGGCTGTGCTCTCCTGTCATGTCCAATTTCTACTAGCTTAGATGAGATGTATATTATGTATCTGCCACACATTAATCCCCCGCTCTCATTCCGTGCAACAGAAAAAGCACGTGTTTTTGACAAAGCAGTAAACCTTCAAACTTTCTGTCATGGGTTGACTTAAATCTGCTGATGTTACTCAAAACCATCCTGCCACTATGCCAGTTTCAAAATGAAAGTGCTGACTGGAGCAAAGTATCATGGGGCTTGAAGTACAGATTGTAACATGAGAGGCTTCCTTTTCTGGTTGCTGCTTCCTGTTTCTGGGTCTTTTCTGCTAGGACAGTGGTGGGACAGGGAGAGGTGGGAGTTTGTTAGCTTGGTGGCTTGGGGTTTAGCTTACTGGCTTCTGCTGTGCCCTGGATTTTGCTGCATGTTTTTTGCAAATAGGCTAAGGTAATCATGCATTATGTTATCTCATATATAAATGAAACTATTTTTATCTCAACTCTTTATCTCACCCCAGAGGTTTTTTATGTGTGTGCTACTTACCCTCACTTCTGTGTTGCAGAGAAAAAGGCTGTTTAACCCATTACACTTGCTAATGTCCCAGAGGCCCCAAGAGCACAGCTCTGCAAAGCACTGGAGTTCTGCAAAGCACTGGAGCTCTGCAAAGCACTGGAGCTCTGCACAGCACTGGAGCTCTGGCCACACTGTGCACACATGTGCTCCTTGCAAGACAGGCATGCACCAAATATTCTGCTGCAGCAACGACAGCACGCTCCACACCTTTCCTGAGGCCTGCACAGGCCCAACACAAACAGCCACTGGGCTCTCCCAGTAACTGTTGTTACACTTCTGGCTAGAAACAAGCAAACATGAAACAATCCATTCCCTTGCTCTTCTTTTGCTAGGTCCATCAGTGTACTTTATCCACCTCCTTTCCCCCCCAACCCCTTCTGCCACACATAAAGAAAGAAATCAAATAATTTAGCTGATCTTTTGGAAATGCATCAAAGCAGACAAGCAGGAGGAGCAAAGACAGAGACAAGCATGCAGATTTTGTTCTAAATTCTGCATCTGCATGGTCTGCAATGCCAAAGACCCAATGGTCATTATGAGTATGCCTGTACCCTAAGAACAGCAATGCATTACACAACTTCATAGATTGTCCAGAACTCAACTGAAAGACACACTACGGAAGACAAATCACTACAATTAACTTTTTTAAGATTTTCACTACACAAAAAGTACTACATGGAATCATACTGCAAAAGGCAGAGGAATAGGTATACAGAAAACTGGGAGGATTGGCTGATACACCTTAAGGCTATGCTGCCATTCAGCAAGATCTGGACAGACTGGAGAGCTGGTTGAAATTGAACTTAATGAAGTTCAACAATGTAAGTGCCAAGTCTTGCATCTGGTGAGGAATAACCCCATGTATCAGTACACATTAGGGGCTGACCTGCTGGAAAGCAGCTCTGTGGAGAAGGGTCCCAGAGTCCTGTTGGATAATAAGTTATCCATGGGACAGCAACGTGGCCAAGATCCTGGAACTGCAGAACGTTCTCCTCATCCTCTACTCTGCCCTGGTGAGACCACATCTGGAGTACTGTGTGCAGTCCTGGGCTCTCCAACTCAAGAGAGAATGGCAAATATGAGAGAGTCCAATGGAGGGCTATGAGATGATTAGGGGACTGGAACAGTTGTCTTAAGAGGAAAGACTGAGAGACCTGGGGCTGTTTAGCCTGGAGAAAGAAGGCTGAGATTTTATTAATGTTTATACATGTCTGAAGGGTGAGTTTCAAGAAGAAGGGGCCAGTTTCTCTTCAGTAGTGCCCTGTGATAGGATGAGGGTAATGGGTACTAACTAGATCACAGGAAGTTCTGCCTCAACACAAGGAAAAACCTGTCTATTGTGAGGGTCAGAGCACTCAAACAGTCTGCCCAGAAAGGTTATGGAGTCTCCTGGTCTAGAGACTTTCAAAACCCACCTGGACATGTTCCTGTGTGGCCTGCCCTAGGTGAGCGTGCTTTGGCCGGCGGTTTGGACTAGATGATCTCCAGAGGTCCCTTACAGCCCCTACCACTCTATGATTCTCTGATACTGCTTTTATCACTGATCTGTCAGAACACAAGAAATAAAGTTTCTTCCTATGGTGGATGAATAGATCTGGTTAACCCCATAGTTACACGGAGGCCATACCAGAGGAGTCCAAGTAAGCCATGGGGAAAGCAAACTGAGTGTGAAGAGAGTGTATTTCAGGGCCTGAGAACAGAGCAGCAGTGCTTGTATGGGCAGACAACAGATACTGCTCCAGACTTTCAGCAAGCAGCAAAGTCGGGATGCATGGGTAAATGCTTGGGTTTACCTGTTGTTTTAACTGGGGCAACTGGAAGAAGATGACAATTTAAGGCACTGGTGCCTGGCTAGCTCTTCTATTTCTCCTGTGTCACCAGTTATTATATTTTTCTTTGTCTTCAATATCCTCATTTCCCCTGAGTATGCACTCATCAGCAACTTGCATTCCCCAGAAATCCTCCCAATAGCTATCTGGAAAGACATTCATGCTAGAGGGCATAACACTCTTCTAACATGTAGATGCCTTTAAAACCACAATTCATCTTCAGAAACCAAACTGCACAAAGGTGCATGAAGAATTCGTCCAAGACCTATTTTAGATGCAAGTCAGTTCAGCCAACTCACAAACATCAGCAGTAATTTCAACCCAGCAAGCATGTTTGGCATTCTCAAAACCTTTCCCCAAACCACACACCTCTTTGCACGTGCACTTCTTTTAAAAGTAGGTTTTTTTTCTTAGTGTTTTTATGCTTTTTGCCCTCAGCTTGTATGATAAACATGTTTCCTGGGTAAGCCCTGGAGAACCAAGCAGACCAAACACTAATGCTCATATGGAATTTATTTAGAGGGGCAGAAAAATGCCTTGAGTAGTTACATTATTTTGAACTGGTTTTATATTTTATGCGTACATAGCGGAGCTGGAATTTCAGGATCGGCTTTTGTTTGCATTCATCATGAAACATTCACTATATGAGCTGCTGCTATTGCTACCAAAACAGCTGCTGCTCCTTGCTAGAAAACTAGAGACCAACTCAACAGTCTTTTTCTTTCTCTGCTAAGTCTAGTTAGCAAATGAGGCCTGGTGTTAGGCTTCAGACATCTTTTGCCTACCTGGAAAATGGACTTGAAAGAGAATGGATAAATGAGAGCAAAAGCAGGTATGTACTGATGTTCCTGTACCACCTACAACTAAATGTTGGATCAGAAATCTGAGGCAGCACCTCAAATGTGAATGTCTTTCCTTCAGCTGCTTTTAAGATTTAGCCAGGACTCAACCTTTCTATCCTGTATCATCATTTTCTGCCATCTGGAAAAACTGAGCCATTGCTTACTCTAGCTTCACCAAAAAAAAATAAATTCTGTAGGGGATTGTGCAGAACACCCTTCCCCCCAGTCTCCTATCAACCTTGACACAGACCAGGACTCAGAGCATCAGCAAACTGCAGTCCTGAGTGCTAAATTTCAAATGTGTTGTTTTGTTAGCATTATTAAAACAATTCAGGGCTGTTTTTGTTGGGGTTTTTTGTTTGGTTGGTTTTTTCCTGATAATTCCATATTGGCAGTGACCTCTCTCACTTCAGTCTCATTTTTTTAAAAGAACACTTATCCCAGGCTGGAGCAGAGTCTCTGAGGTCTCCTCTGCTTGTTTAGAATAAGGGGAAAGTAGCTAAAAATTAATGCCTACCTCTTCAACCTATTTATCCTGCAGAACAGTCTCACATCCTGATGACTTATTTTCTTCAAGAGCTTCTGGACACAGTCCCTGCAGAAAATCACAACTGTACCATTTCATATCCTTGTGTTTGATGACTCCCTCAAAGAACTAGTTGATTTGTGAAGCTCTACAAACACCATACTGACTTTCCCCAGATGATCACTGCAGCTCTTTAAAGGCTTGGAGCCATGTTAACTACTTTCCCTTCTCCCAAAATAGCTGCTGATTGAATGACAGGACACACCACAGAGTTGGCCATTTCAGTTTCAAAGAAATCCTTGGTGAATATTAGCTTTGACAGCAGCACTCCTGATGCTGCCAAGAAGTAAAGATAGCTGAGAAGAAAAAAATGCCACACCTTAACACCAACTCTGTTATTTGTGTCATAGATGGCATCTACAAGTAACTGGAAAGTTACTCCAATTGAGTCCAAATAATACAACTCAAAATATGAAATTTATAAAGTGTAGTTGTGCAAATGCTGGAGATAGAAAAAAGCAGCCCAATTGGAAAAAAGATACTAATTGAAGAACACAATGGGAATGAAATTTGGAAGAAAGCTAGGAGACAGGGAAGTTAAACCCAGAGAGCAGTGGAGTGGAAGATGCTCTTTCTTACCATATTTGTAAATTTGTAATTCCATTCCAAGACCAGAGAAAAACCAGAAACAAGGAATCTCCCTGGCTTCTCTTGCAACAGCTTCTTGGCAAGCAAAGTTTTCAAGAGGGACAAATCAAAACAGGTTTGGAAATTCCATCTGGGAATGAAAGTAGGGAGCGTAAACTCCAAGAAGGACTCGCTCTTGGAAGAGCAAGGGCTCAGTTCCGCACCACAAACTGCCTTCAGGGCAGGGAAAGCCAAGCAGGCTTGGAGGAAGGAGCACAGGCATTGTGTGAGGCTACGCAGATTATACCCTCAGGAGGTGATGGCTGGGAGACATACCAAAAGGACTCCTCTGTAGCAGCTGAGAGCTACACTTGCTAATATATATCCTTCATTTTAATTCTTTTAATTCTGTAATCAAGGGTCAACCCTTGCACTTTACTGAAATTTATTTTATTCTTTCTCTCCTTTTCTAATAGTAATAACAGTGTTCTTAAGATGACTTTGAGATTGTGTTCCCTGGGAGTAACTAACCTATTTAGAGATGTACTCTGGGGATGTCTCTTTCCTGAGAGTGTCTCCCTCCACTTCTCCTAGACACCCACTGTTTCCCTCTCCCCAACTCCATGGTGGGCCACCTAGTTCTGATGTGGTTGAAAAAAAACCTTTGGGTAGCAGCTTTAATGCCTTTAGCAAGCTGCATGCCAAAAAGTGCCTTGCTATAATTTCACACCTAACTTGTCAAAATTTATGCTCTTTTATGTTTCCCTCATTTTAATTATTATAGCATTTTAATTATTATAACACCTCATTTGTATCACTGTAAAAACTTGATTCTAAATTGCAGTGTTTACATGAAAACCCAAGTAATTGCTTAGGAATGGCTGCTCACCTTTACTATACAAAAATTACAAGTAAAAGGGGTTTTATAATTACATTGCTTTTTCTGTAGTTACTTTGCCTTTAATATTTATCGAAACATTTCTGAGCCATCAAAGATACGGTCTCATGGTATTTACACTGCTCTTTCAGGATCCCCCAGGGATAAGAATAATTAGCTTAACCTATCCTGTAGCAAATTCTATCACTGATAGAAAGGGCAGGACTTAAGATTAATCTGAGGGTAAAAATACAATAGTCTTATTTGAAGACTGGAAGACTTAAAAACAAAGTGAATAGTCATTTCTGTGATGTGTTCCATACTGTTCCTATGTCTTCAATGCTAAATATGCTGAACTTTCAGAGTCAAAAAGATGTTTCTCCCTAAACGCTGACCTTGAAAACACACTGCGTGACACAACTACAATTAAACCAAACTCTCATCTGCCTCAGTCCTGAACTTGCTTGTTTCAACTTGCTTGTGCAACTTGCTTGTTTCAATGTAGGTGAAAGGAAGACTTGAAAAATTTACTGGAGTTGCATCTAGGAACAGATGTACGCTTATTGACTGGGACTTAATGGCTATCCACTTCCTCCTCCATGCCTCCTGTTGCCTAAATAGAGGTCAAAGCTGTCAAAGAAGCAATTTGCATAATCTGTTACTGCTATATTTTTTATTCCAATGCATTTTTAGAAAAGCAGAAGCAGTAACAGAGGTTTAGCTGGAATGTTACTGATTAAAATAGCATTATGATTTTATTTAGTAAGTTATGGAAGATGGGATGAATTGTCATTGCAAGCTTTAATTGTCTGTCATTAAAATGTTTGTGGTACTGTGTCATCAGCGACCCTGGAATATTTATGAGATACAGCTATTACTGTATCCGAATACAGCTTTCTGCCTGTGCCAGAGTTTTAACAAAGCTGCTTGTCCACAGGTTTTTAATTTTGTTATACTAGGAACATGAAATATTCAAGAGATGCATTGGGGAATCAACCTCAGATAAATAGCAAGAGCCCTGTTACATAAACCATGACATTTTTCGTGACTGATATGCTCATCTGATAAACATGACAGTTGCTTGAAACATACCAGCACTACCCCTTCAAAATGATCGCCTGACACACAAAAAAATACTCATGAATTCTTGATATGTGGGATGTAAAGGTTTGGCTGACTGGCCTCTTGAGATTCAGACCACAAATACGTCTTGTTTTTACTGCAATGAAGTATGAAATTACATCTGTGTGGGTTAAGTCCAAAACCAGACAGGCTTTCAATAGATCTGATGAAAGGAAATTGAAACAATGCAAGCATCATGAAGATGTGGGATGAAATGCAAAATCTGGAGGCTGAAGTCCTTTGACATTGCACTAAAAGATGAAGATAATGCCATAGGTGGGATCAGCCTTCATAATCCTACAGGTATAAATGCATTATACATGACTTTTAGAAGGGAAACTGCTCATGACAGAGAAGCTCAGATGAGAGCATGCTTCAGATGGCTGGCATCTTGCCAGCTGTTGGGAAAAAGCAGTACTAAAAAGGCGGTGGAGAAGAACGGGAAAAAGGCAGGAGAAGGCAGAGCTCTGTATGTACAGCGTCTATTATAGCACAAAGAAAGGAAAGATCTGTAAAAAAATACTTAACCTTGCTCTACAATGTATTGCAGGTTGTTGGAGCTGGTTTATGAGCTTTGCCTTCCGCTGCAACTTATTCTGAGCAGAGCCTTTACAAAGTCAGCTCCCACAAAAATCCAAGCCTAAAGCATGGATTTAAAAATCTGCATTATAACTGGAAAGAAGAGAAACCATGTCCTCCTTTGCCATAATCAGTGGTGAGACCTGGAAGGCAACCAATCTCAAATGCCAGAAGTGACGGATAGGGTTAGTGTGGATCATCAGTGGCCTTCTTCATTTCTCTAAATCATGCATCATGCTCATTATCCCAACTTGCCAATATAAAATACATCAATTTCTCACCTGATCTAAACAATTATTGTTGGTGCTGTTGGACTTCAAAAGTCAACCACGTGTCTTGACTCCAGGAGAAAGCAGAACCATAGTAGTATGTTTGATAGATGTACGTATAAATTATACTTCCCTGCATAGTTATGTCACTTTTTTGTCTCAATATGCACCATTTATTCTGGGACTGAAGATGTATTTGTAGGCAAATGTCCTGCTGCATAATCATACACGTACAGACTAACTCCAGCCTAACAAGTACACACTAACAGGGAACAGTAAATGAAGTGGACTTGAATCTGGATGCATACAAGCTCCATGGCTTGGAAAGCCATATGAAACTCTCTTGCAATGCAAGCAACTCTTTTCTGTTGCTTGCATTTTAGCAATAAGACTGATATTATCTTGGATAAATCTTTTGGTGCCACAGTTACAAATCTCATGCAGCAGAGTCTGGTGTGGTTTTTACCTTCCTCAGCAGAACAAGAAGAGTAGCTGTTATGAGCTGCCAACCTTTGCTGCAGAACTTGCCACAAAGAAGTTCAGCTTCTGAGACAAATCTTCCAAAGATCTAACAGATACTTTGCAAAACAGTCATGAGAAAGCCCAGAAGCACTCAAACCCTTCTGAGAGCTTCTATTCATAAAACTCTCAGTTTATCCATAATGGCATTTGAAACCTCTGAAAACAACATATTTTTCTGTTATGAAGTTGGAAAAAGAAAGGGTAATTCCACTGACTGTGCACATCACTGATTGGTGCATCTACTAACTTCTAAGCATCCTGGATTGGGCAGTCCAGTTTTGTGCCTCCTCTTCAAAACTTGTATCTTCAGGCTGTAGAGCCAAATAATGTATCTACAGCCTTTGATACTACCTTAAGCTTTATAAAACAAATCAAGGTGCGGGTTTAGTTGTGCAGACTATCTTAGATGCCATCAACCTAATCGAGAACAATCTCCTCAGGGATATGCACTGTGACTGTTCATCTTTCCCTGCCTTTCTTGCACACAGATGAATGTGAATTTTTTTTAACAAGAAACAAAAATAAAACACTCTTCTAAGCTTAAACTGTCTGCTTTATCATACACATTATTTAGAGTGCTCTTCTATGTAATTTTGAAAGTTCAGACTTCAGAGGGAGAAGAAGGGAACAGTTCGTTCACATTTCCTATTTTTATTTTCTATTTTCAGAACAGGATGTTGGGTGATAAAGAAGAAAACGCCACCCAGGCAGAATGTAAATTCACATGTGGTATTACCACTGGCAGGATGTTCAATCCCCCTGAAGTCCTAAACATGCAGGGAGATTACACCACCTTCTGGACAAAAACTTAAGTCACACATACAGTTCACTTCAAATAATGGATGGGAACGTACCATGGAAATGTTATGCAGTTAGTTACATCCCAAGTCCAACATCATGTTTTACCTTCACATGAAATTTTTCCTCTTTTGTAGAAAGTTTCATACACAGCCATTCCTCTTGAGAATATTATTTAGGGAAAGCAGAAAGCTGTTTTAGAGTGTGAGGCAAAAGTAAAACAGTATGTTTGGAGTTTCTGAACATTTGAATGCAATCAAATTTTTCCCAAATTGTGATGTAAGAAAGTAGCAGCTGCAAAGAAGTGATGTGAAAAAAAAATCTCAGCATTTAGATTGAATCTAATCCAAGTTGCTTTATTCTCACATCAAGAGTGCATATGCTTGTAGGAAAGAGGATTGTGCATTTGTGCACAAGAGATGAGCCAATATATTCCTTTTCCACATACCAGTTACAACCCTCTCCAGAAAGCACAGCTCCTGAGAAGCAGGCAGACTATTAGAAGCTGAAATTTACTTGTCCTAATTTCTTATAAATAGAAAACGTCAAGACTGTGACAATAGCATTCATGAACAGAATTGACTTAAAAAATCAACAGGTTTATACTACCCAGGCTGAAACTACTACTACAATTTAAGAATAATTAGGGAAAATAAGGGAATGTTTTAAGAATTGCATTAAAAAAAAAAGCTGCACATTTTACATATGAACAAGGTATTTTCTTCCAGTTGACAGTATCAGTAATTTAATTACACTCAATAAAATTCACTGTTTGAAAAGCTTAAGTCAGTTTTTTTGCTTTAGAATAAGATCTACACAGTCTACACGTAAAATGTTAACTTTTAGGAAACAAAGATTTTTTTTTTTTGTATTTGTAAGAAGTGTTTTAATAGGGCTTCTGGTGCCAAAGAAATTTTTGGAGCTGCTGCAGAAAGGTGAGAGGACACAGGCATGACAAAACATTTTATTGTCTATTCCTTCACATTACAATGCTGTTAACTTTTACCTCGTGTCTCAAAAGTTGACAAGGCAGAAGAAAATTCTATGTTTTTCTGTGTATGGTATGCATTTTCTCCTTCCTAAAATCATCAAGGATAAGAAACCCACATGTGCCTGTTTCAAAAGAAACTGTGTAAGTATTCTCTGCACTCTGGCTACCAGCCAGGCTATGGAAGTGAGCTATAGCCAGCAAAAATGAACAGGACTGACCAACTATTTTTCCTTCAGTTGTGCTCCTGAGAGCGTAGAGAAATTTTACACATAAGGTTATGCTATAATTATTTCGGGCCATTCAAAGAATCAAGGAAAACTCTCAAATTTCAAGTGAATATAAACTGCAGTTGGTCCCTATCTGCTTCGATGCTGGATCAAAAAGAGAGACAGAGTATTGAGCTAAATTTTACTGTGTTAATAAAGAAATAGTAAACACAGTAATATTTGATTTCTTTTTCCCTTTTTTTTTTTTTTTTACTAATTCTACCTATTATTATTCCATCTATCTATTCCAACAATCCATCTGCTGCTGACCCCCACTTCCATTTTGATCTCTTGTCATCACAGTTCTGGCTGTTAAGGCAGGAAGAGTTTGTTGCTTTGGACAGTCCTTTTCCAATTTTTGACTCAGTATCAACATTAATTTCAAGATGAGATTGGAAAAGGAGAAAAACAGGAAGCCTATAGCTCTAAAGTATTCTGCAGGATAAAACCAGATTAGCTCCACAAAGAGCTTTCACATTTTGTCAAAATAGCTGAAGGCAATATTTTTATTAATGCAATGAAGAAAATTAGCCTCCTAATGTCCTCTGACACTAAAATTTCCTGTCATGCAGAATTGTCCATTTAAAAAATGTGATATCACATAAAGAAAAGAAAAAGCCAGCACAGACAAAAATACACAAGAGCTGGCAAGCAAAATATATTGAAAATCTCAATAAGCAACTGTTAGTGATAATGTCTGAACAACTCAACCGCACTTCACTCTTTTAATTATTTTAGGTTTCTCCTTCAGTTCATTTCTGCCAGTGAAACCAATCATTAGTATCACTGACAAAAGCACTCACATTTCTGAGCTCTCTGATGTAGCTGATCAGTAGACCCACAGTTTTACTGATCTTTGGTCTTAGAACAACATCAGCAAAGTATTTTTGAAGGTATAAAAGCTACCGTCTTTGTTTTCTAGTTAGGAGGAGGACACTGAGCAAGAGTTTCTTAATAAACGTTGTTATGTACTGTCTCACATGAAGAAATTTTACCACAGACACCAAAACAAAGAAGCTTGAATATGGCACGAATGGTTAAAAGAAACAGAGATGAGAAAAAGCTTCTAGATTTCTTGATTTTTATTTGACTTGACCTATACGGAAGGCTCTTGATAATAAGAACTTTGGATGGGAGCCGTAGCAATCTGATGCCCACTCAAAGCACTCGAGGGGGGAAGGTCCCAGCTTTGGGAAGAAAAACAGTTTTAACCTAGAACTCCCACAGACATATCTTAAATGGACATGTGATTTCATGGGTTTGATATCATCCAGCAGTTTGCTTCCTACAACAGCAAGAGGTAGGCACTTTTAATTTGATTTGTATTATGATATTGGTGAGACAGCAATGAATGGTTTCCTACTCTGCTTTCTAATCTATGTAGTCCCCTAAAGCAGCACTGTATGGCAATTGCCATCCTTCAGTTACTCGATGAATCTGGTTCTGGTAGAGAGATTCATCAACCTGGAAATGAATCACGTTGCTATACATCATCCCTCACTGTGTTTTTCTCATCTCAATATATTCAACTGATAAAAGGTAAATTCTGGAAAAGCTTTATTTTATTTATATGAAAAGAGGAAAGACTGCCATGAGAGTATCTTGGGTGGGTCACCAAGTCAACAGACAAAACTGTGAACTGACTTGTCTAGATATAATTTGCAAGTGTTAGCTGCAACAAAAGGTCACTTTTGGCCCAAAGTATCTGCTGCTTTGTGGGATCACCGCATGGCTGGGCAGAATAACATCTCTTATTCCCAGCACTTCATGAAGCAACAGCAGAGGGTGTTGCAGATCAGGTCTAAGACGCCCTGAGGAGAATTATGTAGGATTTCTTGCATAGCACTTGGATTTTTCTTTTTTTCTTTCTCTTTTTTTTTTTTTTTACCCTCTTTGGAAGATTCTGTGAAGTTTTTTCATAAAAATTATCACCAACCCAGAAATAACCTGAAAATAGTTATGATTGGAAAAAACCAAACATACATGAACATATGAAAAGAGGAGAGAGTTAACACAAAAAGACGGTTTCCTTTCTATTCTTCCTTGTCAAAAACTGAATAGGAATAATGAAACAGAAGTTTAATCCACATAGGGAACACTGAAGGAAAGAAGTGGATTTTTGACATGAGACAAGACCACACTTACACATGAAATCCCAGAGGAAATCAGGGTCCCAAAGTAAGGGATCAAATCTCTCCCAGACATTGGAATATGTGCAGATAAGAGAAAGATTATCCATCACTTAAAGAATTATTAAGAAATCATTTATTTCATACATGAGGATTGCTAGGTGAATTTCTTGATGAAAGTTAAGACCATGTGTGCTGTTTGTTAGTTTCCCTGATTGTAATAGAAGTGAAAAACTGGGGTGCACAGAATAGCTGAAGGAGACCTATAGATTCCCAAAGAAAAGTCTGCTCATTGCAAGAGAGAATCTTTCTGTTGATCATCTGCCTCCCTTTCATCTAATATATTCAAGGGAAAACCGTAGAGACTGAATTGTGCAAATCTTTAGGAAGACTTTCACATCCTCCTAACATAGGTCATTTTATTTTTCAGTTTACAAAGAAAAGAGAAGTAGCTGATCCAAAACTGGGTACTGCTCTCACATCAATACTATACCCATGTCGACGGCCTAGCCAAATGCAAGCAGGAAATCAGTTCTGCCAGCATGATGTAAACAGCCCCACAGAAGCATCATATTTCTTGGTTTAGGCATAGGACACAAGACTGTCTTTAGAGGAAGTTAGCAAAATATCAGCACTGGGAGGGATGGATGGATGCTGAGAAGAGAGAACCTTTTCAGAGTGACTGTAGGGTGCAAATTAAGGGGTGGATTAAGTGTTCTCTGTTTTCATTTCTCTAATCAAATCTCCTACACCATTTTCCTCAACATGCTTTGTGCTGTAAATATCTGCACTTTACCTAAACTCAATTTAACTGAAGACTAATTTCATTTAAACTCTTAGTCAGACTTAAAAATAAATATCCTTGTACTGAAGACTCTCCAAAGTGTCCAGTGTCCCTTATCATTCATTGAAGGTTATCTACGTAATATTGAGAGTGAAAACACTGTTTTGAGAATACTTTGACGGTATTATTTAAGAGTATGAAAGAATTAAAAGAAGAAAAAGCCACTCTAGTGGTAAATGGGAAACCTTCTGGAACGTGGCAGTATCGCTGGAGCAACAAATACTTGCCTGGGTGTGAAAACCACCCAGCAAAATTAAGAATAAAAGCAAAATATGTACATTCCCCATCAATCAAATCTACTCCTTAAAAAGGAGATAAATCTCTTCATTGGGTAGATAAGACATGCATACATACCTTTCAGCAGCCATGCAGATTTTGCCCAAGTTTCTGTAAGAATAGCTTTTTAATGTGGAAAATTACCTGGGTTTTTGTAGATGCTAAGCACATCCTTGAAATAGTGAGGTAAGAATCTTTCTAATAAAAGCAGCACATCTTCCAACTCCTCCAGAATGCCCACAAGCAGAAAATTTTCATTAACATTCAGCTTTGCTCTTTCAAGGGCCCATTCACCAGGCTCTCTATATGAAATTAATGGAGGAAGAGAAAAATAAAATAAATAAATTAAATTTGCATTTACTCCAGAAATTCAAGCCATGAACACAATTAAATCAAAAACTTTTCTGTGCTGTACTTCTAACGGAACCAAAATATCCCCACCAAACCTGAGTGACTTACTGAGCTTTCTTGTACAACATCTAGAATCGTTTTGGCATGCAAAAAAACAATCAAATTAGAAGAAGGTTATTCACTGTGTGGAAGTGCTCCATTCTGAAAATATCTTTTGCCAAGTTGTTTATAAGCTTGAACTTGTGAACTCCTGTAGTTTGACTTGGAAGACAATGCATCTCATGGGAGGAAAAACTTTCCTGGGTGATGAAGGGTGCTAAAGGGTGGTGCTGGCCCTGAACCACATCAGAAGAACTGCTGTGAACAACTACTGCCTGCTGCTACCCAGTGAATAACACAGATGAGCCTACCAGTCTGTATCCCACCTTGTCCTTCATTTCAACTTCTGTCAAAATCTCCTCAAGGTTCCCTTTCCCCTACACTATCTTGTACTGCCTTGCAGCCCAGCTACAGGATTTGAGATTTTTTGCTCTGATTGATACTGTTTTTAAGTCAGTTTAGGGTTATCCTATCTTTGCCCTCAGTGGGAGAAGCTGGCAGCATACCAGTACATCTTTATGCTTCTCTCAGTTTCCTGGAAGCACAACTTGGTTAGACAAGCATACGAATCCTAAATCCCTTGAACTAACTCATATTAATTATTATTTATGTCCTGGATGCAGCTGTCAGCGTCCATATTGATAGGGGACACAATGCCAGTGTCCCAAACTAAAGGAAATGAGCTTTTTCACAGGATTCAGCTGGTACAATGAACATCTGAGTGACATATGCTGCCTGAGAGTGGCTGGAGATCACAGCTTTTCCTTGACTCCATGACTTTATGCAACAATGAATTTAACAGCATTTGTCAGAAACTCTTTCGATGACATGGGAAAGCTTTACACTCCTATCAGAGCAGACTTGGAAAAGGCTTTCCATTTCCTATCACTTTCTGTGCACTATTCATTTTGTGGAAGAGCACTGTCCTAAGAAATACTACGAGCTGCCTTCTTGCAGATCCTTGTGAGACTAAGAAGTAGCTGAAGGAAGCACAAAGACATGACAGGAGACAGGTGTATAACAAGCTACAAATCAGTAGCTTCAATATAGTGCAGGAAAACTTCATAGAGGTATGTAGTGAACATATTCAAGTACGCAACTGCTGTTCATGGGATTACTCACACACACAATGCTAAATGTGCAACAATAAGCACTTGAAAATGAGGCCAATGTAAGAAAAAAATGTGTAATGAAAATGAAGCTGTGAATTTGCTTCTAATAATTTCATTTATGACAGAAACACTAAAGCAGGATTTTACAGCAAAGATACTCAGCACCTGAGATATAAGAAGGAACATATTTTAACTTGTTATTACTCCTAGAAAAAAAAGTGTGGCTTTTAAAAGAAATCTTTGAAAACAAGTGCACTCGTTCCACAATGAAGAAGTGGTAGCAATAAATAAAATACCTTGAATTTGAAGAAACCTAATAAAGAAAATGCTGTGACCAACAATACAGAAGTATTTGAAAACAAGAACGTTTTTATATTCACATATTAATGCACATTGTGCAATAGTACCATGCAGTATTAGTAACATACCAATATGAGAATGGTAAACACATACAGTAAAAATGAGCTAACTCAGAGCAGTAGAAAACTGCACTTTACATAGTTGAAAATATGATTACTATTTTCCAGACAGACACTGGAATCTGGAATTATATAGGCCTGAGAGAAGTACTTGAGCAGAGCTAAAATATACATGACAGAATTACAGTGCAGGTAAGAAAAGTTACAAGCACACACAATCACTGCCATTCTCACCTCACCAACCCAGAAAAACACATCAAGATTTGATGAATTAGTTGAATCAAGAGAAAACCCAGTATTACTCCATTTGCATTACCCTTGTTACTCCAATATGTATGAATGGAGCTACTACATGCAGCACCACCTTGAATTTGTGCTTTTGTACTTCAAATAACTTGCCCCTTTATGACCTGTTCTGATAGACTGTTTGCAATAGCTATTGCTGAACAAATTGGAATGCCTTAAACATATTTACCTGCATCTTGGATGCTGTCCACAGAAGTATGGTATGATGTAAAATAACCTGGGATTGGAACATTCAGGGTAGTTTTCAAGGATACATACATTAATGTCCTGTGGGGGAGAGAAAAGCAAGGGGGAAAAAAAAAAAGAAAAAAGAAAAAAGAGTCTGAATGCTGCATTCTTATTTTCTTTATCTCATAGTTTATAGTCGTCTGAGAGTCAAAGAATTGTCCTCCGGCTATACCAAATACCATAACATCATCTACTGGTCAATTTATCTATTTCAAAATATCATTAGAAAGTTTCAGGAGGATAAAAAAACAACAATAACAGCAACAACAAAGTAAGCAATTTTGTCCTAGAATCTGAAAAAACACATTTCTTTTTCTTGCTGCAAATAACACAATTATTCATATTGAGATTGTTTCATGATTCAAAGTTGGACGCAGATCAACCTTCACATTGAATTATATTTAAAACATTCAGGAAATTACTTTCAGACTCTTCTTTATTCTAAATGCACCATGGGGGAAACTTCAAGTAGCCAGAATAAATGATACTGAGACAACAATTAAAAAAAAAAAAAAGTCCTTCATTCAATGACTGTAATTAACAAATGTAAGTTGTAATTCAGACAGCTTACTCTTGAAATAAAAACATACATAATTTTTGATTACAATTCTGTATATTCCTCAGATGTTCAGAATTCAGCCTATTATGTAACCCCCACTGAGAACAGGGCTTATTAGAAAGTATTTATCATTTTCCTGATTTATTGTTCATCTCATTCGTAGGTTTTTACAGTTTTTCAAAGACTACACATAGCTACTGAACCCTTAAGAACTATATATCATTTCTAGCTTTACTCTAGTGCAGTAATAAACGCACCTGCAAGTGGAACTGAATTTCACAATCCTTTCCTAGTCTAACAGATTCTTAATCTGCAATCAGACCACGTACTCCAAAGAGATTTATGGGCAAAAAACCCTCACATGATATAACATAAGCAAAGATGAAAAGAACTCTCTTTGCAAAACTGATCTTCATTCTTATTTTAAAGATGTGCTTTTATAACACAATAGGCTTGATACACATCGATATCAAACCAATGACCAATCAATTCCATACTTCATCAAACAAATATAATGTGGAAGAGAACACTTCTGCGGGCAACAAGCCCTCTGTAAGACAGAAGCCCTTGGCAGTGTGGGAGACGCAGACAGTATTCCCTGCTCTCCTGGAGCAGTGTGGGGTACAGGTGTTCATACTCATCTGAGACCTCACTGCAGAAAAACTCTTCCAGAACTTCAGATCCCATGCTTAACTTCATTAGTGTCACATTTGGGTTTGTAAGCCTTTTAAAGTAAATTCCTCTTTCCTCCTCTGCCTTACACTTATCGTAAATCATTTTTTTTAAACACACCAGAAGATCTTGGGCTGGGAAGTAAATGACATGGTGATGAACCCTTAAAAAAAAAACCAACATAAAATTTGCCAATTGGGATACAAACAAGACACCTACCTTGCCACCCCTCAGTGTATTAAGGCATACCTTTGAGAAGGGTTTGCCTTAAATACGTACCTGAAGATTTATGGTTAAGACCTGAATTTTGACATTCAGAAAATATTCCCTGAGATAAATAAGCATCAATAACCCAACACAAAAGTGTGACAGAGGCCTTTCTGTGATTCTGAAAACAATAACTGATTAATATGGCTGGAGAAACGTCCATATATGAAATAAAAGCAATGTAAATTGATGTGGAAAATACTGCAGCTTTAACAAGTGAACAGTTTATATTTAGTAAAAGAGAGAGATTTAGTATTTCTTTTTAGGTTAAACTGTGTAGGATCACTGAAACAACTAGAATGGCACTAATCTAAATTACTGAGTAGCAATTTCCTTTGAATTTGATTTGTGGACAGAATGCCAAAGAATGTGAGAGAAAAGTCTTCCCCCCACCATGCTGATACACTCAAGGTTTGAGATAAAGGCCAGGTATGCTTTCAAAAGAACCTACATTTTTTTTGCCACTCAGCACCACATATTTCATATTCCTGATACCAGAAGCACCAGGCTTTCTCTGCAGTAAAAGTACTGCCCCTTTTTCCAGTCTCCATTTATTACCACCACTGTGATCCACTGTATAGCTGCTGGAGGTTCCTGATGCTTGCTTTTCTTCTTTACTGTATTCATAATCTGTGAAGTAAATCACCAGTCACCATCTACCCCCTCAGAGGAGATTTTTCTTGATGATAATTTTATAGCTTTGTGAGATGTGAAATGACAGTTTTTAATGAAGAGGGGCAAAAGAAAGATCGACCTGAGGTGTCATTACAAAACTTAAACAGCTCATCCTGGAGGTCATCTCTAACCACATGGAAGACAAGAAGATTATCAGGAGTAGCCAACATGGATTTACCAAGGGGAGATCCTGTCTAACTAACCTGATAGCCTTCTATGAAGTTATGACCAAGTGGGTAGATGAGGGAAGAGCAGTGGATGTCATGCATCTTGACTTCAGTAAAGCTTTTGATACTGTCTCCCATAACATCCTCATAGAAAAGCTCAGGAGATGTGGCAGAGATGGTTGGTCAGTGAGGTGGATTACAAACTGGCTCCACAACGGAGTTCAGAGGATCATCATCAATGGCACAGAGTCAACTTGGAGGCCTGGTGCAAGTGGTGTCCCCCAGGGATGGGTACTGGGTCCAGTTTTGTTCAATATCTTTATCAATGACCTGGATGAGGGCATTGAGAGTACCCTCAGCAAGTTCTCTGATGATACAAAACTGGGGGGGGGTTGGCTGACACCTGTCAGGCTGTGCAGCCATCCAACGTGACCTGGACAGGCTGGAGAGCTGGGTGCAGGCAAACCTCATGAAGTTTAATAAGGACAAGTGCAGGGTCCTGCATCTGGGGAGAAATAACAACTGGCACCAGTACAGGTTAAGGGCTGCCCTGCTGGAAAGCAGCTCCACAGAGAAAGACCTTGGAGTGCTGGTGGACAGCAAGTTCTCCATGGAACAACAATGTGCCCTTGTGGGTACATGGTATCCTGGGATGTATCAAGAAAGGTGTGTCCAGCAGGTTGAGGGAAGTTCTTCTACCTCTCTACTCTGCCCTGGTGAGACCACACCTGGAATACGGTGTCCAGTTTTGGGCTCCCCAGTTCAAGAGAGACAGAGACCTGCTGGAGAGAATCCAACGGAGAGCCACAAGGATAATTAGGGGACTTGAGCATCTCCCCTATGAAGAGAGACTGAGATCCCTGGGGCTGTTTAGTCTTGAGAAGAGAAGACTGAGAGGGGATCTCATCAATGTGTATAAATATGTGAGGGGTGGGTGTCAGGTGGAGGGGGCCAAGCTCTTTTGGATGGTTCACAGTGATAAGACAAGGAACAATGGGTTCAGACTTGAACATAGAATTTTTCACCTCAACATGAGGAGAAACTTCTTTACAGTGAGAGTGACAGAGCACCGGAACAGGCTTCCCAGGGGGGGTTCAAAACCCACCTGGATGCATTCCTGTGCAGACTACCCTAGGTGATCCTGCTCTGGCAGGGGGGTTGGACCTGATGATCTCCTGAGATCCCTTCCAACCTCTGATATACTGTGATAAACACACCTACAAGAAGCTGCTCTTTGGTTGCTATCAGGATTTACAGGAATTTCTGTTTTTCTTCTGAGCATGGAAAGGTGAGGTGAAATGACGCTATTCTAGGCAGTGTTACTCTGTTATCCTAAGCAACATTGATGCCACATTTCCCAGCAAGAGCATGTTTCCCTAGCTGGACACAGGTGTTTCAGGTATGAGAGACAAAAACCTGCAGATGACAGATGTCAGCCTTGCTTATTTAAATCACTGGAGGAGCTCTGTGAAAATAAAAATAAAATGCTTCTAACACAGTCAAGGAAGATACATAAACATACAAAGCTAGTTTGATCATACCTCTCCACAATAAAGAAAGAAGAATTTTATTTTATTCCTCAGCTCCCAGATATAATCCATACTGCTCACAGCCCAGGGGCTGCAAGTAACACTTTTCTATTGTTGTTACAAATTTGGCTGAAATGGTAGATTGTAAATATCTACTTCCTTATTCTGTAAAATTGTCTTTCATATAAAAATAACAATGTGCCCTAAATCATCTGTCAACAAGCTAGACTACTGATCTGAAATATATCTAAGTTGTGTTACTAATATATAAAGCTTTTAAAGTTTCATTTTCAACAGTAAGCTCATATATGTCACAGGAGAAAGTCAGCACATGATAAAAAAATATTTGGATGTTAGGAACAACTTCTTTACCATCAGGGTGGTGCGAACAGTGGAACAGGTTGCCCACGGAGGTGGTTGGGGCCCCATCCCTGAAGATGTTCAAGATGAGGCTTGACAGGGCTCTGGGCAACCTGATCTAGTGAGGATGTCCCTGCTGACTGCAGAGGGGGTTGGGCTGGATGACCTTTGGAGGTCCCTTCCAGTCCAGACCATTGATATGAAATTCCATTGGGAATTTTAATGGTATTGTGAAATCAGCAAGCTTTAAAATGCCTTTTTTTTAGACCAGTAAACAACCCAAGTTAATGTCTTTAACTCATGGTAAATATTGCACCATACACAAAAACATGTGAGTTTAGATTTGAGAATTTGATGTTTTTTTCTTCTTAATGTAAAATCATAAGAGTACCAGGGGAAGAAATTACTATTTTTATCCATTAGAAGGAAAATCTCTTTTAAAAAAAAATTTAAAAATTGGGCTCCAAAGTATTTCTTATTTCTTGATTCTTAGCATCTCAACCAAAAATTACAGAAACACCAGATTCTGCCACAGATGTACAGTAATTCTTAGTATCCCAAACAATTTAAAATGAGGAATTGTAACTCATGCCTTGCAAATATTTTTCCATTAATCATCCATTAATCTACAGGAAGCCATAAAAACAGCCTTTCCCTCACAACCACAAAATAAAACACGACACGTTGTCTTTCCATGCCCTGCCCTCATGGGATACTGCAACTCCTGTGAAGCTAGGAGACCCTGCTTACAGCCCAGCCACAGTTCATGCTCCTGACTTAAGTCTGAAGGTTGCAGATATGATGCTGAGGTGGAAGCAGCAACCTAAATAAATACCGGTCAAGATTCCATGAAAGGAAAGGAAATAAAATGATGTGGAAAAGCAATGAGTGAGCCCAGGCTATGGTGACCTCTCCTGCTTACAAGGCTGTTCTTCATATACTGCTACAGTCAGTAACACAGTCGAGTCCTCATCGTTGCCAGCCAAGGAAAATTCTTCTGCTCTACTGAGAGATCCTAAGAATCCTCTTGTGGCTTGTAAAGTTTTTTCTCACATACTTGCTTGGTGTTTGTAAAGAGGTCAGACTGACCGTGACATCCTGAAGACAATGTTGCATCATATAAACTAAATACAACCATGTTGAAAAAAAATCCCAAAATGCCACTTTCTCTGACCCCACCTAGGGAGCTCTGGGTGGCCGCAGAGTGACGGAGAAGAAAATGTAAACATGGCAGCTCAGAAAAGGGTTAGTGAGTGTAAATATGAAAGAGAAGAAGGAAAAACACAACTTCCTACTTCATATAGCTGCAGATGGACATTGAGAAGTCAAGGCATAGGTCAGAATGATGGTTTTCAAACACAAATGCAACATGATCTACTAAATCTTATTTAGGAGCACAAATTATTTACGTATTTTTATGGAAAATAAGCTACAATGAAACATGATTTTAGCTCTAATTAGAGAGGGCTTTACTTCATCAGGCAGTATTTAATGATTCTGTCCAATCTCAATCAAGTATTTGGATACCTAGAGCCACACAGCAGGATGACCTGCTCATTTTCAAATTCTGAAAGCATTTGGTAATTGTTTACGCATCTAAGCTACTGGCACTGGTAGTAGATTGCTGCAGAGTAGGCAGGTGCTGGGCATCACTTCCCAAACTAGCACTGCAAATACAGTTGAAGTTAAGTGTTTCCCAGCGTATGTACTGTGGCACTGAACCTCTTTAACGTGGGCTGCCAGGTAGGGTTGACTGTGCCAAACTGGGTGGGATAGTGGTCCTTGTGAGACAACAGCAAGCCAGACAAGTCTAGTGGGACACCAGTGGAAGGCTGCAGAGCAAACAGTGGGTACTTTGGGAAAAAGCTCCATGAGATGGCAGAGCTGATCTAGCTCATTGAAACAAGAGTTTCTGTCCCTGGATGCCCCCTGCATCAGATGCAATTGCCCCTTCACTCCTGCACAGGCTCTGCCTTTTCTTTCCCTCTGTTGCCTTATGATCTTCTATGAGAAGCAATGAACAGTGCGGGGCTCGCTCAAAGAAATGCTGCAATGCCACCACAGCACTGCTGCACAGGGCATGGCCCCCTTGGAGTGACACAGCAGGCTCCGTTTCATGACTTCAGTTACCATGCTTATTTCTTTTAGTCAATTTGCTAATGTAGTGTGGCAGTTTAGGCTTGGTGCCCCCTGCCACTGCTGCACGAGATACACCTCTGGTGTCCTGGGTGCCCACCCAATAGGGGTGGACACAGGAACGGCGTATATCTACCCATAAATCCTGCGCCCCATCAAGCCATCTGTAGAGTCATTCCCTTCCTCTTTCTTCCCTCTCTGCTCCCACGGGAGATGCTCTCTCTCTCTTATCGGGTAATGCTGGGGGAGTATCCTCGAGGCCCCTTAGGCCTGTCTAGGCCTAGTGCCAGGAGGAGAATGGAGGGGGGGCAGTCTCAGACCTGGCCAGCTTGAGACTTCCCTAGGAGCGGGAGGGGGGTTAAGAAAGAGCCCTGGGGGGTTTTGGGTAGACCCTCAGGTGAGAGGAAGGGAGGATAGGGAAGCCTTTGGGAATTCTGTGAGGGGTTCTGTACGCTTTGGGATACTCCTTGGCACTATCCTTTGTAGTTTTCTGTAGCTTCACCAATTGCTTTTCCATTTAAACTTTCCATCACTCTCCAATCCGTTTGTGTGAGTCTCATTCTTTTGTCCTTCTTGGGGCAAGAGAGGATCTGTCTGGCCCCAAACCAGTACATGTAGTCATTACAACAACTGGGAATCAGCTACCAAAGCACATCATCATTTCACCCTGTCCCTGATTGTCCTCAATGGCCGAACACTGTCATCACCACAAGAGCTTCCGGCTCTTCTGTGGCACCATGAAATCCATGGATGCAACAGACTTCCCTTGAGCTAGCTGGCAGATCTCACGTAATAACTAACAAGACAGCAGAGGTAGACTTGCATTTATTCCTGGAAAGTATCTCAGCTGCTGTGGAAAAGAAGACTATAACTGGAGAGATGCCCAGTAAGGGCAGACCTAAATCTGTTAACGTGGACACACCGGAGGTCTGCCCCGTGATGACAGATGCTACAGCAGATGGAGGACAGCAACAGGATTGTGGGAACTGGAGCATGAAATGGGGAAGCGTCTGGGGCACCAAACAGCTCAGGATGTGCTCCCAAAAGATGACCTCTACAAGTTGTCTTTAACCATTGCTTTCTTGCTTAAATGTCAAGAGGTATGTTGCTTTTACATTTGAAAGATGAGCTACAGTTTGATTTTCAAAACTAGTTTCCAGTCACAGATAATATTCCTTTTAAGAGATAGACTTCTGAACAGTTTTGCACAGGCCGCACATACATTTCACACCTTTGCAGACATTCAAGTTCCTTTCCCCCATGTATTTGTTGGGAGTTAAAATATGGCTTTAAAAACAAAAAATCCTTGATCTCTTTAATTCATCATAATCTCTTCAACAAACTGTTCTCTCCCTCAGCTAAATCATCTATTTGATAAAGGGCAGCAGCAAAAGTAGCTGGAGCATGAAGAAAAAAGGCCCTCTTATCACCTGCATTTCTGTAAGGCCTAGTGTACTGCTAAAGGAGACTCTATCAACTGATGCAGGAGAGAGGAAGAATATTCTTTAGAAAGTTTCAGTGACTCCTAGCAGCAGCATGCTGGACAAGTAAAAGCACCTCCTTCAATCAGCTCATTTGATTCAGGCTGCTGCCCTCCAGACATCTTAACTTCATTGTAGAATTGTTTCTGTTGGAAAAGACCTCTAAGATCATTGACTACAACTGTATTTATCACTTCTGTTTCCCTCCCTCTTAGAGATAAAGAAGTAATTAAATGACACAGCAAACTGATTATCTACCAGACAACACAAACAGAATAGTTTAGCAAGTAACAAGGTACTTGCCCAACATACTAATAAAAAAAAAAAAAAAAAAGAAGAGATCGTTACCACAGAGTTAACATAGTCTCTTGAAATTTGAAAAGATTAACACATAACCCTGTAAATTCACTCAGGCACAAGTCTAAGGCTGGTAATTCCATTCTAATAGCAGCTGAGTGACAGATCAGTATTGCATAGTATTTCTGGTTAAATGGTCAGTTCAAAACAGAAGCTATCCTGTAAAACACAGCAATGTGCTCTTATCAATGTGTTGTGATTTTTCCCCCAAAATAATTTTTCACTTACTCTCTTCCCTTCTTCTCTTTTTCAACTTTTCAGATACTTCCTATAACCAGCACTTCTGCAAGCAAATCATTAGTCAGCTGCTTGCATTGACACACGGGGGTGTTTACCTACAATAAAGCATCTCTCTGACGCACCACTGCCTTTCCTGCAGGCCAACAGAAGTCCTGGAGACTGAGGAATGGTGGCCAGTGGCTACAAAGGTATTTTCAGAAAGCCCCTGGGAAGTCTCTGGGAAACAATGAGGACAACTGGGAGGACTGGGCCCTGCTAAGTTTTCTTGATTATTCACCGGGCTGTTTTTGAAAGGACTCTTATGAAAAGTTGCCACATAACCAGTTCAGAGACAATAGAATAAGGAACCTATACACCCTCAAGGCTTGATACTTTTTCTGAGTAACTCCATCAGGAGGTGAAACATTTATACTTCCAAGTTAATGAAACTTCATTTTGTTTCATAATATGAGATAATTTTTCTTTAAATAAAAAAGTCTGTACTGTAAGAGTACAATTATTCAAGAGAAAATTCCATTATAAGAATGTGGAGAAAAAGAGGAAAGTATATTCAAATGTTAGGATATGAAGGCCAGTTCAGTTAAGTCTTCTTTTAATTGTGCTCTAATGAGGAAATCTGACTTTTTAAAGCTAGCCTAGAGTAGCCTATAGCTTGCTTATATTTAGTTTGTTCTGACTTTGTATCAGCTCAAATCTCCTAGATTTTTTTTTTGGTAGAAGATAATTCTGGGTTTTCTTTGAATTAACTTTCTACTTTTTTTCTGGCAAACTATCTGTTTTTTATTTTTTCCCCCAGACCACATAAGCAAATAGATTTTGAAGTTTAATTCCCACTTCCCCCCCCCCAACCGCCTTTTTGACAGAGTCTTTTGGCTGGGCTAGTTTGCCTCTGTCTTCATCCTGCCATTTTAGCAGGTGAAGCAGCAGCTAACAAAACAGCATCTTCTGCTAACCATCTAGATTTCCACTTAGTGCAGGCATAAATTACTCATTCATATACAAAATGTTGCTGGCATTAACACAGCAGAGGTGATGAACTATGCCCACAACTATTAAGATGTGACAAATATTAAACACAGTAGCAGATCCAAATTTTCTAACTTAAAATGCCATACAACATTGAAAAAATATGTAGGTGGATATATTTCTCTCTTCTCTTGTTATCAGAAATCATGTTAGTAATTTGCCAAAGGCCATTTTTTACCAATTAGAATGAAATCACTTTGTAGTTGTACGAAGGCACTTTCATTTCTAGTGCTTTTTTATTTCTCACTTGAAACTACCATTGTATGGGTAGTATACAAAAAGAAAGAAACTATGCCAAAAAGAGAGAGTGCCTGCCACCTGGAAGAAGTGTGTAAGAATTAAATAACAATGCTATTACAGAGGGTACAGGTCCAAGGAGAATGAAAAATAAAGACCATTATACTACAATCAAGAATGAACCCCAGTGGCAACTGGGAACAGGGAGACAGTACATCTATTAATTCTGTTTACTAACACCTCTTCATAAAAGAACCTGGAGAATTAGTACACTGGGATGCTGACCCTTAATAAAGTCAAATAGGTGTGGGAAATACTAAATTCTGCAAGCAGGATTTACCTGATCAAGAAATACCCTCACCTCAAGGATTTTTCAGTGCTCCCTAATGCCGCACTGCTGGACACTAGCCTGTGAGGAAAGAAGCAAGACAACAGATCCATCAATTTACACTCACAAAAGGTAGTTCTGGAGTACAGGTAAAGTTATTCTTTGACAGATGAATGCCTCAGCCTGGAGCTGACTATGAGGCTGAAGTTAGCAGGCTGGGAGTGGACAGAGATGCAACTGGTGGGTGATGCTCCTTCTGACAGGGTGGTCTCACCATATCTGGTGATGCAGTACAGCCCTGGCTGTGGACTGTGTCAGCAAGAAAGGCTGCTACCGAGGGTGTTGAGAAGTGTTTTAGTCCACCATTTGCTATGGGACAACCAAGTTTGTCGAAACTAGAGTTGCCATTTGTCCTGTCTGTTCATAAAAAATGTTCATATCTGCTCTAATTTGTATCCATGCTTTACTGCTCCTACTGTCAGAAAACCTTTGCTAGTACCTGATACAAACCCCCCTTAATGTAATTTAAGGAAACTCCCTCTTGTCTTAATCTTGATGAACAAAGTGCAGGACATCTGCTTCATACCACACTTGTTCATATGAAGATCTACATGACCCTACAGTGTTTCCTTCTGAAGACTGTCTTCTGGACTGTCTTCAATTTCTTTGCAGTTTTAAAACAGAAAACTTTTTAACTTGGGCTTTTTCAGCTCCAAATAAAGCAGATAAGGTCCTTTTGGTGCCCTACATAAGTTCTCATCTAAACAACAGAGTGCCATGGAGGGAATTAAGGAGTAATTTCATGTCTCCGGCTCCTGGAACCCAGCATCTTCTGTTGGATTTGAAATGCTGGAACCTAGAAACCATTTGTGCCACACATTTTTTTATAAAACAAATTGGAGAAGATACATAGGAAATCGTCATATAACACTGCAGATGATCACCTCTCTAATACATCACTCTTGCTCTCCAGCCAAGCACTGGGGTTCAGAAAAACAAGCCAAAAGAATAATAAAAAAAGAAGGAAAGGAAAAAAAAAGAAAAAATATAGAAGAAAGGTCTATCAGGAGCTATTAAAGGCAAATACAGAAGCAATATCTGGCTCAAGAAACTGGTATGCTGAAGAAGGTCAGAAGCTGGGAGAACACTGGAAGGGAAGCAACTCTTTACCCTGTCCTCAGCTTGTACTGTCTTCCCCAGCTGGGCTGGATGGTGCTTGTATCTCAGGAAGGGCTTAATGCAGAAAGTTCACACCTTACATGTCATTTGCACAGATACCATAGGATTTAAATGTTTCAAAATATTACTTCGTTGATACAACACAGGAAACTCTATTTTAATAATGAGACATTTGTGTAGTTCACATTTTTTTCATATTTTCTTTCCCAGGCCAAGTGTTCTTATTCCTTTAAAGCTTGACTGCTTGTGCAGAAATTCTGCTCAGCAGATTTCAGCCCAAACCTCACAAATGCCTCTACTAACAGAAACACATGTAAGTTTTATGAATGCCACAATATCTTGGTACTAATATTACACTACTGTTAGTTGAGGGCCACAAAAATTAGTTTCATCAATACAGAAGTTTAAAAGGGGATTACTAAAACAAATATCAGAGTTCTCAATGCTAAAAATGTCATCAGAGAGAAGCAATCCATGAGCCAAAAGGAAATTAATTTCACTGGCAATGAACATTAAATATTTTTGCCCTCATACATCCCAACAAGACTAATGCAAAATACACAAGAGATCATTCCATTTGCATATATTTTTAGAGAGGCTCACATGACAAGAATTTGGAAGGGAAATCCTAATTTTCTTCAATATATATCTTCAAAATGAATTAATATTAGACATGGAAAAGTGAAGATATGCCGCAATAAATCTAAAAAAATATTTCACTAAGAAAAATGAACACTGGCTAGCAGATGTACCTGAACAGTTTTATTTCAACATACTGCTCAGCTGTATCTCAGACTACCTGTTGTCACGCATTCCAGTGATACAGCTCCCTTTCACAGATTTTAAAGGGAGAGAGACTGTATGCAAGAGCTCATGATGTAACTGGATTTCAGGTGCACATCAAGTACACTGCCTATCAAAAAAGAAAAAACCAAACTGTTGATCTCTCCATTAAAAAAGAGGAAATACATGATGATCACCATACAGTATAGGTTATAAGCTTCTTTGATTTTGCCCATGTTTAAAGTCAGACTATAAATCTTAAAAACACAGTACTGGCTTTGAAGAAATAAATAACTGGCTTATTCCTAGCAGCAAGGTCTAAGTGTCTTTTATGTCCCTTCAAACCATCATATGTTTGGAGGCACTTTACCACAAGCCTCTTGAATGGTGAGAAAAGAGCTAGAAATGTGAGTTGTGTATTAATTCTGCTTGCTTCTCAGCTTTCAGCCCAGTGTTGACTGACTTGGCATCTCTCTATCTGTCAGGGCTGAAATGAAAAGAAGCTGCAGAGCAGAGAAGAAAACCACACTGCTTCTGCATGTGGCTTCCCTACCACTGCAACTGGGGGTAGTTTGTGCTCTACTTCCCCTATCTAATTTCCCTAGTTACAATCTTCCCCCTGTTGAACAGCTCTAAAGATTTTTTGAAAGATTACTAAATACTTTGCACTGCCATTCCAAATAGTCACAATATGGAACAAACACGTGGATTCCACTTTTCAGTTTGAGAAGACTGTCATTGTATGAAAACTCCAAGTATTAAAAATCTTCTAAAATGACAAGGTTCAGAGGCATAGTTAATGTTCCTAATTGCCTCTTTTTCAGTTTTTGAACCTTGATTCATCTGCTGATGGTCTTTCTATAACTATGAAAACAAAAACCATGTCTCCCTCCCCACAAAGAAACTCAGAATTTCTCAATCCCCTTATCTCAGGTGCCATGGCTTCACATATCTTATCAGGAAACAAGATCATCTGCTTTTTTAGTTCCTGTTTATCAACAGCATTACATTCTGAAGATTTTTTTTTCCCTTCCAGCCACTGATGAGCACTTCAGTTTCACTTTTTCCTTTTAAAGAAAACACAGATTTATTTATTTTTTAAAAGTAAATGAATATCTCATTTAGCAATCCATATTCACCACAGAAAGTTTTGTATTTGCCACCAGTTAGTGGATTTTTCCCCAAGAAAAAGGAAATTACTCTTGACAAGTTCAGTTACGAATAGTGGCTGGCTTTGCTTGGATCGGAGCTCATAGGAAAAAATTGTGTTAAAGGTAACCTGACTAAATTGTGTTTCAATAAATAAATAAATAAAGCTGCAGCAGGCAGCTGTGCTGAAACAATGGCAGACTATTTTCCAGAGTCTGGAATAACAAATATGGATGATTTGCTTGGGTTTTGTTTGTTTGTTTGTTTTTTCTTGGGATTTTTGTGTGTGTGTGTGTTTTGGTTTTATTTTTTATGAAAAGCAACTATAATTACAAGGGACAGAGGAACTTTAAAAATATTAGTGAACATGACAAGAAAAAAAAAGCTTAGACTGAAAATCAGAAACACTGCTTTTACTTCAAAAGAAAATTTTCCTACCTTGTTCACAGGCAACACATTTTCTCAGCTGTCACTGAAGGTCTATTTCTTATTCTGAAAGACGGAATTATGTTTTCGTTCAACATAGGCCTTCACTGCCCCCATGACAGCTCACAACCATGCAATATCATCAGCCAGCTGGTGACGGACATGCGAATTTTTGACCAGGTTATTTGACCTTAAATAGTCATCTTAAGGAAAAATAAAAGGCTCATTTAAAACATCTGATGTCTGTTTTCCTTTCATTTCTTTCTTTAAATAAGGTGGAATTACAAGAAAGACAAAAAGAAATTACTTCCGGCCAGCAATACCCTTCCTTACCTGACTGACCATAAAGGAAACAATAGCCAAATGCCTCAAACCTCAACTCAATGTCACAGAATCACAGGATGTTAGGAGTTGGAAGGGACCTCCAGAGACCATCGTGTCTAATCCCCCTGCCGGGGCACGACCTCAGAATCTAGCACAGGTCACATAGGAACACATCCAGATCGGTCTTGAAAGTCTCCAGAGAAGGAGACTCCACAACCTCTTTTGGGCAGCCTGTTCCAGTGCTCTGTGACCCTCACAGTGAAGAAGTTCCTCCTCATGTTGAGATGGAACCTCTTGTGCTGTAGTTTACATCCATTGTTCCTTGTCCTATCACGGGCTAAGAAGAGCCTGTCCCATCCTCTTGACAGGACCCAGCCCTCAGATTTTAGAAACATTTATCAAATCTCCTCTCAGTCTTCTCTTTTCCAGACTAAATAGCCCCAGGGCTCTCAGCTTCTCCTCATAAAGCAGTGCTCCAGTCCCTTCATCATCCTCACAGCCCTCCAGTGGACACTCTCAAGTACATCCCTATCCCTCTTGAACCAGGGAGCCCAAAACCGGATGCAATGTTTCAGGTGGGGCCTCACCAGGGCAGAGTAGAGGGGGAGGAGAACCTCCCTCAATCTGCTGGACACACTCAATGCACCCCAGGATCCCATTGGCCTTCTTAGCTACAAGGGCACATTGCTGACCCATGGATAACTTGTTATCCACCAGGACTCCCAGCTCCTTCTCCATGGGGCTGCTCTCCAGCAGATCACCTCCTAACCTGTACTGCTGTAGTTTATTATTCCTGCCCAGATGCAGGACTCTGCACTTGTCCTTGTTGAACCTCATTAGGTTCCTCTCTGCCCAGCTCTCCAGTCTGTCCAGGTCTCACTGAATGGCCGCACAGCCTTCAGATGTTTCAGCCAAGCCTCCGAGTTTGGTATCATCAGCAAACGTGCTGAGCAGACACTGTCTGTCTGTCTGTTCCATCATCAATGCCATTGATGAAGATGGTGAACAGGACCAGACCCAACACTGATCCCTGGGGGACTCCACTAGTTACAGCTCTCCAGCTGGACTTAGCACCATTGACCACCACTCTTTGCACTCTATTATGTAGCCAGATCCTAATCCATCTCACTGTCTGTTATTCTGTCCCCACACTTCCTGAGCTTGCTCACAAGGATGTTATGGGAGACAGAGTCAAAAGCCTTACTAAGGTCAAGGTAGACTACATCCACTGGTCTCCCTGCATCTACCCATTCAGTAACGACATCATTGATAGCTATCAGATTAGTACAAGCAGAACTTCCCCTTGGTAAATCTATGCTGACTACTCCTGATCATCTTCTCTTCAAAGTGCCTACAGATGACCTCTGGGATGAGCTGCTCCAGGGATGAAGGTCAGGCTTACTGGTCTGTACTTTCCTAGAATCTCTTTCTTGCCCTTTTTGATGACTGGATTGACATTGGCTTTCCTCCAGTCCTCAGGCACCTCTCCTGTTTGAGAGGATTTTGCAAAAATGATGGAGAGTGGTAGAGCAACAACATCAGCCAGCTCTCTCAGCACTCTTGAGTGCATCTCATTAGGGTCCACGGACTTGTGTATATTCAATTTGTGTAACTGATCCCTAACCCAGTCTTCATTGACTAGTAGAGAGTCTTCCCTCCTCCAGGCTTTCTCTGCTTCAGCCAGGATCTGGAGTTCACAGGGGAGTTGAGTCTTAGGAGTAAAAACTGAACCAAAGAAGGTGTTTAGCAACTCTGCCTTCTCTGCATCCTCAGTTATCAGGGCTGCCACCTTGTTCAGCAGTGGGCCAACACCTTCCCTATTCTTCCTTTTCCTACTGATATATTTAAAGAAGCCTTTCTTGTTCTCTGTTACTTCCTTCGCCAGTTTTATTTCCAAGAAGGCTTTGGCCTTCCTTGTTGCCTTCCTACATGCCCTGGCAACTACTCTATAGTTCTCCCAAGTGACAAGTCCCTTCTTCCATGAACTGTAAGTATCTTTCTTCCATGAAATTTCCTACAGAATCTCCTTGCTCATGCATGCAGGTCTCCTGGCATGTCTACATGAGTTTTTAACCAAGGGAACAGACCTGCCAACAAATAGAGGTTTGCAGTTTGTCACAGTCAGTTCCCTTATGTTTCCTTCCGGCAACATCATCTCATGAAGTTATGAAAAACTATTTTTAAAGTCAAAATCCACCACAAAAATACTGATGGAATCAGGGTGTGCATAGCTTTCTGAATGACCATCATAGCACACAGGTGCCTGGGCTTATTTCTGTTGGGTTTCCCTTTCATTAAGGTGCCAAGACATCTTAGAGCATATGGTTTGAACCTTTTTGTGTCTCAGGGCATGGAAGCCATTAGTCTTCCCCAAGCCACTACACTAAGCAGCAAAACTTGCCACCTGTTATTTTGATTATAATTGTTTATCTGTCTGGCAAAAAAATCACAGAATCACAGAATTAACCAGGTTGGAAAAGACGTTTGAGATCATCAAGTCTAACCTATCACCCAACACCATCTAATCAACTAAACCATGGCACTAAGTGCCTCATCCAGTCTTATTTTAAACACTCCTAGGAATGGTGACTCCACCAGCTCTCTGGGCAGCCCAATCCAATGGCCAATGACTCCTTCTGTGAAGAATTTCTTCCTAACACCCAACCTAAACCTCCCCTGGTGCAGCTTGAGACTGTGTCCTCTCCTTCTGTCACTGGTTGCCTGGGAGAAGAGACCAACCCCCACCTGGCTACAGCCTCCCTTCATGCAGTTGTAGACAGCAATAAGGTCTCCCCTGAGCCTCCTCTTCTCCAGGCTAAACAACCCCAGCTCCCTCAGCTGCTCCTCAGAGGGCTTGTGCTCCAGACCCCTCACCAGCTTTGTTGCCCTTCTCTGGACACGTTTGAGCAACTCAACATCTTTCTTAAACTGAGGGGCCCAGAACTGGACACAGTACTCAAGGTGTGGCCTAACCAGTGCTGAGTACAGGGGTACAATGACTTCCCTGCTCCTGCTGGCCACACTATGCCTGATAGAAGCAGCAGTTTAAGAAAGACGTTGAGTTGCTCAAACATGTCTAGAGAAAAAAAAAAATCAACCAAAAAAATCAACCACCTGCAGCAATACCCTTTACACCAAGATGGAAAATCTGATTTCTTGAATAAGTGACACCTGACTCTTGTGGGAAGGTACACCACCTACTTGACAGGCCGGAGCAAACAATCAGAGAGCACATCCCAATCCAGTTGCCAACACAAACCTACGGCATTTGCTTACTATTTTGTAGAAACACAAAGGCACATTTCTACATGTAAGGAGCATACTGCAGCAAGTAGAGAAAGACTATACAGACTGCACCTGATTTTTGGGAAAACTGGTTCAGACCTGCTCATTCTGTCATGAGTCAGGAACAAAAACTGAATTCACTCCTTCTGCACTTCATTTTCACTATTGCACAAGCAGTTCTTATTTATTCACATGTATTTATTAGGTCAAGAGTTATCATCAATTTTATTTTTAAATAAGGCAAGGCACACCACTCAGCATTGAATGTGTTGCGTTCATAATGTTGTGAATCCAAGATACTTATGATTTAAATATTTTTTGTTACATTTACTTTGTACTAACATTATATAATCTTCATTCAAAAAAAGAAGGATGCTGATACTTGATATTGCAGAGAAAACCACTACTGTTCTTCTCTACTCCTAAGAGTGACAGAGAGGGCTGATCACAGTAATGCACAGGGAGGAGCCCCTGCATGGGGAAAGATAGCTTTCAGGGTGATAGTCAGGGTAAGGACTGTGTGCTCTGGAATAGGAAATGCTTCCCTGACAGAACAAGTGAGTTTTTCAACAGCGGCTACAGATGCCCTCAAATCTCATATGGTAAGATTTTTATTGTTGAATCAGACATTCCTGTGATTGTTGACATTAGTCCTTTTAATTCAAGTAGCCTTTCTTTTTCCAGTCCCTTTGTTTGTTTAACTAGAAAGATATGAACAAATGGGAGCACCCCCCTGGAAACATTGTGATCCCTGCACTGAGGACATGGATTTGAGACTTCTCCCATTCTCACCAGCAGCTCCCTGTCTTCTCCATCCACTTCTCCAGCTCCTTCTTGATCTTCTTCCTCCTAAGTTCACATAATATCCTAATCAAACTGAGCAGGTCTGGCATCTTTTCCATGGTACTCCAGGCACTGAAACTTAAAGCCAGGGTTTGACCTTGTCCAAACAGACAGTACTGGATGAGGGTTGCCCCAGCGTAAGAGCAGTCACAGTAGTAGTTTTATTTATAGCCTACAACAGTATATCCATTCTAGCATCCGAAACAAACCTTGGCAGTGACCCTTTAGCACCAGCTGGGAGGCTGCATGCAGAGGTAGCTGAGACACTGCGCGGTTGCTGGGGAAGGCAGCAAGGCAACAAGCTGTGGAAGCTTGGCAGGCTCTGACAGATGGGTTCGCTGGGAAGCACCTTCCACATTCCTAGCGTGGACATGCACCCTGGCTGTGTTCCATGAGACACCCTGGCACCTCATGTGTGCCTCGGCTTCAGCAACATGACCCTGGGTGCTGACCACAAAGCAGTACACTGTGCTCCCGGGGTTGATATGAACCGGGCCCAGGATTTTACCATGTAGTCTAGAATAAAACTGAGAGATTCCAGAACTAGGATAAAATAAGTCTTGAGTATGCCTGGGCACTGAATCTCCCTTTCTTCTGCAACATGCCATCTCTCCTTCAATGTGGTTTCAACTACTTCAGAGTCAGAATTCAGAAGTGTGAACCAGTTATTCTGCAGCCAACAGAAGAGTACACATCACCACCAAAAATTACATGATAGGAAAATACTTTTTTGATGATGGACACCTAAAAGCCTACAACAACCTTGGATGCTTTAATAAAACTCTGGCTATCCCTCACCACATCAGCAATGCATCACAGGCAGGAAGTTCTCCCAAAGCCATGATCCTGAATTCTGCCTGCCATTCAGTGCCTCAGAGCTTCAGCCTTGCTTGAGGTGTTAAGCTCTACAGATCAGGATTTCAGTTTATTTCACATCACTGGTAGTGCTGACAGTAAGAAAACTTATCTATAAAGCACAAAAAAAAAAAAAGAAAAAAGAAAAAAGGAGAATGACAGACAAGGAATAAAATGGGCTAATGAATTCAGTTTTATTCTCATGGCTTGTCAGTTTCTGCAGGTTTTGATACCTACAGAGAGATGTGAATGTGTGACTGCTTGAAATTACATTATCACACCACAGCTGGAACATGCTCAATATACTGGCAATAAGGGGAAGGCTGCCTTTCTCTGCCCTTCCTCTGTCAAGAGGACTAAATGGCTCTGCAGGTCCCTTCCCCATCACACTGCCAATAAAACAGTTTTCATTTAAAGTGTTTGAAGCATAAAGCAACCAGGAAAAGGAGACAGGTCCACTCCTAGCAAGAAATGTACTTAGCATGGTATTTAGTAGGGTTTTCCAGGGAAGGCTACCATGACTTCATTAGACAAGGCTTCAAAACATTTCAAAATTGAATACGGATACAATACCAAACACTTCATTCAAAGAGTCAGACTTCTAAATATACACACACCCAAACATATATGTGATTACATCATATTTTAAAACCAGATCATTTGCCAGTCCATGATTTATGTCTGTTATTTAGACCATGTATAAAATGTAACTTAAAAAAACCAAACATTTTACAATTTACACTAAAAGTAATGAAAATGTGACACTTTCTTTTCTTCTGGTAAACAAAACGCTGCAGTCCTAAAAGTTGTTCGAGTCCAATTTCCAAACCCATTTTGGGAATGGGAGGTCACAAATGTCAAATGAAGGCTGTCAAATGCAGCCACACTACTGATGTATACACTATAGGGTTCATTGTTTTGTTCTTTCTGCTTTTGATTTGCCTTTTTTGACTGACACTGAGAGCTCTATAGTAGAACTACCCACCATATAGACAGGATCTCATTTCTGACTGGCAGCAGTCTGCTGAGAACCCATTGTTTTCTATGTAAATAAGGATTATCCCCTCCAAAAACTGCTTTGCCGCCTTTGCTGAAGGCAAAGCTGGCTTTTGTCCCTGGCCTGCACAAGACTGTTTCTTTCTGTTCTTGTTTCAATCTCCAAAAATATGTATATCCTGAAAATAAAACATGGAAATACGATCTTCTCTTACACAGTTTATATGGCCCTAGAGGGCCAGCATCAACATATTAGACTTGCTGTTCTGCATTTAGGATTTTCCACTCTACAAACAGTAGGTTCCTAGAGAGAAGATAGTTTCCAAGCTACCAAGAAAGGAACACAAAAAAGAACAGCAAGAACTATCCTGCATTCATGCTCAGAAAAGCACAAGTAACAAACTTGGCAAAAATGGCCATAAAAATGAAGATTCATCATTCATAACTTATTTAAAACAGCTTGGTCATTAAAGAATATGGATTAATATAAATACAAATGTCTTAAATACTATATACTGCTTCATGGTGGTACTAAGACCCTGTAATGACATTGTTTCAATAAGGTTGTGGGTATTTAGTGCTTGGACTCTTCTGCTACTTGGCTTCCAGTTTCTTGTGCAGTTTCTTAACATTTGCAAAAGTCAGAAACTTTCAGAACAGTAAAACACTGAATGAAAAGATACCTCCCATTTTCACGCTCTGAAACAAAATATTGTGGTTATCTTGGATTTCACCTCCACAAAAAGGAATGCAGTACATAAATGCTATCATTAAAATAAATAACACATTGTTACTAAAATCCAGATATTTTAATCTTTGCTGTTAATGTAAGTACGTATTATGAATTACATGAAATATTTTAGTGCTGCAACCCTAAGCAATGGTATGTTTCTTCTTTACTATGTGGAATTGGCTCAGACTAGTAAATGAAAACATATTAGGAAGGCACACTTTAATGCTCTCATAAAATTGCATAACGCTGCCATGTTAGGAATGCAAACTCTACAGGGGAACATTAAAAAATATTGGTTTGTAAATTAAAGTCACTGAAAAGTAAATGTCAGCCATGAAAACATTTCCTTTAATATTACATTTTATAAGTTGTTTAATCAGTCTCTCCTCCAGCTGAGGTCTGAATGATCATTAACTTTGTGGTTCAATAAATTATTAATACAAAACAGGACACTCTAAGTGAAACAGGGTGCTTCAGAGCACACACAGCAGATGAAGAATGACAAAGCCAGGCCAAAAATGTGCTGCAACGAGTTAATGCAGGCAAAAAGGAACAGCTGGAGACTGTTAAAAACACTCATTAGAGGGAAGAAGCAGCAAACTGTCCTAATTGGGTCAGCTGACAGGTGGCTGCGCTTCAGCCCTGCCCTCTGAGCAGCCCAGTCCCAGCTGAAGAGATGGATGCTACTGTGTGATGCTCAAACCAGACCTACAGCTGCACTGAAGCCCAGAACACGTTGCGGAACCTCCAATGACCAATTCACACCATCTCAGCACCAACATATAACACAAGGAGCTAAACAGCTCCTGTATGTATGGGGATAAGTTAGGGAAAACACAGAGGAAGCATAAAATGTTTTGTCTCTTATCTAGAGCTCTGAACCCTGTAACTGCAAAATTTTCTTTATTTACACATCTATCTCCCCAACATCTGGATACACTACACAGGCAAATCATTTTAACCTCTGCATGCTTCAGATTTCCAATCTAAACAATGTTAACTGAAGTTCCACAGACCCTATCCAAAAGTTCCAAGGTTCTGAAGCTAAATATTGTTAGAATTTCTTTTTAACTGAGAAAAGGCATATTTATTTTCAGAGATGAAGCCGAAAGACTATGCTGAGCCTGACAGAGGCACAGTGCAAACTCAACGGCTAATCCCAATGAAAATATGAGAAGTCCTATAGGAAGGTGACAAGTTCTTAACTTACTGAATGATCTCTTTAATACAAAAACTCTTTAGATCTATTACTTGAGTTAGGAGCCATGCTGTTTGTAAGGCCTAAGGGAGATCAGAATCCCATATGACCAGATGTCCTGCAATTCAGGCAACACCACGCAGCCCATATTGCTTCACGTGTTCATTCAGCCTCAGATGTCTTAGATCCAAGTTCTAGTAAATATCAAGGAAAGATGAAAACCCCATACATACCTTTTATATTTGATGTCTCATGCTGCAGTTGTAATACATACTAGGTGACTACTAACAAACCTTCTGAAAGGACCATTTTAATACAAAGCTTTCAAGTATTTATGATATTCTCTCTCTTCATCAGGAATACTTCATACCTTCTACACTTTCAATCAAGCCTTAAACTAAATTGTCTGGTGCATATTTTTCTTTTGCTTGACATTGGCAGCACCCAGAGCTGCACTGATAAAGGGTTACTTGCTTTAATGAACTGTATTAACTCTTGTTCAAAGTCAAACACATTCACTATGATGGATTTAAATTAGCTTTTGCAAATTAATCTCATTTTACAAGACCATAAAGTAGGGTGACACTCACATGAGTGAGCTCAAGACCTGACCGGAGGAGCTCACCACCCTTTCAGACAATTACCTCTCTGCCACATTCTATGCCAACATGTGGTCATTATTTTCAGGGGGGAAAGATTGAAAGTCGCCTCTCTAAGCACCTGACAGTAACTTGCCTCAGCAGAAAAAGTGCTGGGTCAGGGCAAGGAGCTGGCTGATCTGGTAGTAAAGTCTTATATTACAGCAGCTGCCTCTGCCATATCTGATTCATGAATAAGGGGCTTGTTTTCTATCCTGGCCTTCAATTACATTTTGGTAAACAGACATTTATAAAACAATTTATCTGACTCCTGAATGAATGGTTGTTTTCTCTGGAACAGTCAAAGCCTGAAGGTCTATTCAAAGAAAATTTAAAATGATCAGTGAATGATGGAAATTTGTCTCCATTTCTGATTTTTGCAATGTCAGCAGTTCAGATTCTCAATGTTAAATAAAACAGGACCCAAGGTACCACAAGAACTCAAAGTTGGGTTTCTTTTCAGCCTATTTTTAAGGATGGGAATTGAGGGGGTGTAATGCCTCCATTACAGATATCACAACCCAACTGACAAGCAGCTCATCAGACACAAAACCTTATCTTAAAATTATTTTTCTTTGTTAAGAGCCCACTCTATAGAGGTGCTGAACTCTCACATTTTCACTCTGCAATTACTGAAAGAAAACACATGCTGTCCTCAGCTTTTCAAGGGAGAAGGCCAGTGTTGGCAACTATTGACCAAGATACCAGGATTGTCTGGAGTGGTTTATAGTTGCTCACACCACCTTCTAAGAGAATGGAAACCAGGACCATAATGACTGAGAGAAGTACAATTAACCCGATACTCCAGTTTTGACATATGTACATCTTTCTGAAACCAAACCTGCCTCTCCTAGTAAAACAAAGGAGTAAAATTTGCAGCTTTTCCAGTCCTTTTTATAAGTCTGTAACTACTGTCAACACAAGGCTTCTCAGACTCTTCAGCAATGAACTCATCATTGTGGAACAATCAGCAGTTCTGTATTTTTCTAGCCATTGATCTCAAGTACGACAGAAGAAGAACAGTAAAAGCTTCTCCCATCCTTCTCCCCGCTTTCACGTATCTACTCACAGTAATGCAAACCTCATCCCAAATGACTTGGGTTTAACACCCAATAGAGAAACTATTTAATATGCTAAATCTAAGCTTGTCCTTCAAATAGTCTCCTGTAAAAATGCAGTGCTTTATGGTGAGTTTTCAATTAAAAAAGGAGTGACCTGCAAAAGGTACGAGGCCAGCAATCCGGCCAGCCATCAGTCCTGTTCTAAAGGGCTGCACTGGCTCATGCTCAAGAGTTAAAACCAGCTGCTAACTTCCTTCCCAGCTAGATCAGGCAATTGATTTATCAGAATTCTGAAGCTATCATTCCACAAAATCCATTACCTGGATTTTAAATGTATGCCAGCAGATTTCCTTGCACCAAAGAAAAAACTAAAATGCAGTCATGTAATATATTATGTGGTTGGAGAGCACTAGTCTTAAAAATGTTTAACACTTGGAATGAGTGGCTTTTGCTAAAATGAATTCCACTAACTTGTAGCAGTTACTGTCACACATGATACTGTCAGAGGAGCAACTTCCCTCTGTGAGCGACAGCCAAAGTCTGCCAAGGATGTAGGACAGATTCAAAAAATATTTCTAACATTGAATTACCAACAGAGAAGATCAAAACGAGAAAGCAAAAGTAGTTTTCATAAAGGATGCTGGTGGTGCCTCAGACTGACAAACTGCTTTCTGAACATAATGACTACTGACCACTACAGCCACTTCTTACTTCCTTTTCATTATAGCTTTTGTGCTGATCTGGATATGTGCATATATGCATGTATGCACATAAATAAATAACAATGCAAATGAAAATATGAGATGATTTCTTTCTACTAGCTTTTAAACCAAGACAAACAGCTGGAATTAGATCTATTAATTTCAGTTCTGCCTCAAAATTTCATGGACTGTACATACCACATTTTAAAATGCATAGGCAGTACTGAATTAATACCACCTTCTACATAGTCAGAGAGTTGCCCATCACTGCATGTTCTATATCAAATGAGAAGTAGAGGCATTCAGAGTGAAGTTCAGACTGTGTATTTGTATAGCAGAAGTCATTAAAGTTTAATGTACATAGTTACACTCGTATTTACCCCTCCTCCCTTCAATTATTCGTAATTTGTTAGCTTATCTTCTCATAGGCCTTTGTATGACAGCAGTAGTAAAGCACAAATTAAATCAAGATGTCCCTGTCATATGGGAAAAAAGCCATCCCTTCTTGGATTCATATGACTTCAGATAGGACTGAAACACATTGTCATTCAGAGCTGTGTTCTCTACAGCTCATCTGTACCACATCTTGTACTCTACTGTGCCTCCAAAACATCACCAAAACATTCTCTCTTTGTTCTCCAAAGGCCACAGCCCTCTCTTGTTTTGATATTTTGTCTGGGCTGCACCATTCCACAGCAGACCATCAAGCTGTACTGTCTCTGCTGCATCATTCAACCTTCTGCAGGTTCAAGTGTGGCTGAAGGATAAATCAAATGACACCAGATGTCCATTATAGAAAGGGTAAGAATTAATTCCATTTTGTCTTCTTAGGGAGGTGTCAGTGTGCATGTAGAAATCACTACTGCGCTAACTAATCAACTCCTAGCTTCTGTGTTTCTAATTCAGCATTTGTAAACCACCTACTGCCAAGTGACCTTGGACTGATAGTCATTATGACACTCTAGCAGTTGTGTGAAATTAATGCTTCTTATGAACAGCTTTATCTGGTATTACTGCCACATTCTTATTTCAAAAAAGGCCGCAAAACCAAATCAACAACTGAGATCCTTTGATCCTCTGAGCTCTGATATAAAGAACACCACACACAACTTACCAGAAAGAACAAGAGAAGCTTGGACTCATTGAATTGCTACATTTCCCTATTTTCCTCTGATGCTGCACAGTTACAGACATTGCTTCAATCTAAAAATCAGCCTAAATATTCCCAATAACAAATAATGGCAGAATTATTATGCCTAAGCACTATACAATGCAAATCCAACTCAGTGAAAGGACTGTAATTCAAAGGTAGCAATCTGGTACTTACTGTTAGTTTATGTAAGATCAGACTGGATAACTGAATTCATCAGCAACACTCAACATACTAAAGTTGACCAGGTAAGACAAAGAGGGAAAAACACAAGACAGAAGATGCCTCGGTCTCCCACTTTTCAAGCATCCAGTTTGAACATGCATGCACCAGTATTATGTAATGATGCTGGGAAATCAGTTATCAGAGACTTTCATTTAAACATACCAGGTATCTTTCCTCCTGCCTCATGCTGGGGGTACGGATCATGTGATTCTGTTCTCCTCTCCAGTCTCCAAAACGTCGAAAAAAATAATTGGATAAAAATCGATTGACAGGATCTCTAATAATATTGATGTACACAGGCTGGTCTCCTCCAAACCTGGTGGGAAGAAAAACAGGTGAATGTCATCAGAAAGCTCCACACAGGCACACATATCCACCTGAATGTTTTCAAATTACTCTCCACAGAAGTTCATAGCTTTACAAGATTAAGAGTGAAACTGAGAAGATAACCAGTTTGTAAAACCACGTATGATCTCTTTAGGATGAAAGGTAAAATACGATACCAAATTAAGCTACACATGTACCACAAACACTTTAACACCAAAAAGTTCTGCTTTTTGAGTTTTCTCCTTGCTGTCTTCAGCTGAGGAGCCTTCTTCAGCTGAATCCGAGAACAAGCATTTCTGCTCAACACATTTCCCATCTGGGAAGTCATGTTAGAGCAGGCATCACTTAACACTAATTGCCAAAGGGCAGCCTTCCATCACCTTCACCTGTCCAGTAAGTGTGGTAACATGCAAAGGATTTTTGCAACATTCAAGCTTATTTCAAAAGGTTTCCTTTGGATGAACTGACAGATATGCATGGTATTTCCACCTTTGTATTTGCTGGAACTTGTGCAGATCTTTCTTACCTCACCCCTACCCTGCACCACCAGCTGGATTTGAGCTTATTTTGCAGTTATTGCAACGTTTTCATCCTTGTACTGCACTTCATGAAGATTAAAAAACAAAACCACCACCACAACAACAACAAAAACCCTAAAAACAAAACCCAGAAAGAAACAATATGAAAATTCCTATCTCAAGACAGAAATTAATTGTCAATTTCAAGTAGACAAAAGTCCAGGGAAAAGGAAAGGGTAAACCAAGCTGTGACCAAGCTCTGCACAAAAGAAAAATGCTGCATGGTGACCTGCAATTTAGAGGTGAGAAGACAAACCAGAACAACTTAATCAGCTCAACTTTACCCTTTTGTACAATTCCTTCTGGTAGTTAATGACAAGCATCTTCAGATTAATAGGTAGAATAAAAAAAAAAAAAAAAGAAAGTTCAAGGTCTGTGATTATAATGTATTTATTTTCACAGCACTAACATGCATATGTCAATACACAGCATCAGAACAGGCATAACTGAAGTAAAAAAGGAAAGTTGCTTCTACTCTTATGGTCAAAATGAAGAATGATGTTTGTGCTATGGAACAGACTTATGGACTAAAAATGCTGTGAGATAAAGAACAAAATAAAACCCTTTTGAATTAAGAAGTTCATAGGATAAATTCACCTTGGAATATGCCTAATCGCAGAGCATCAATTATATTTCTCCATTCTGTTTCCCCAATTTAGGACAACAATCCTTACTTAAGCACCAGATTCCACTTTATTTTAGGGAGCTTTAAGACAGTTATATTTAGGTATTTAAATGCTGTTTTGATGTTTTTTTCAGAGTCACAACAGTATTTTAAATTTTGTAAGAAAATATTATATAAAGATTAGAAGACAGAAAACTGAAGACACACTTTAGATTAAAAACCCTCTTAGCTTCTCTTCACCTTTTGAGTCAGATGAATAATTGAATATGTATAATAAAAGATCATGGTCCTTCATAAATATTAAAGAGACAGCAAAATGGTTTAAAAATATTAATTCTAGTAAAAGACAAGAGAAAAATCTCATACAGTTTCAACTTGATTTTTATTCTGCATGATTCCCCAGACCACTAAATGCAGTCTGCAAAGGCTTGTCTCATGAATAACTATGCATATCAGTAATTTCATTGACCTCAGTGTTGTAGGATCAGTGCCATAATTTGAAACTGCACGCACAGCATAAAATCAGTCCAATTAAGAAGGCAGATGCTCCTTTGCTCCTTGCTTCCTTATTAATGCATAGCCCAGTCCTGACATGTGTGCAAGTACCCCATTTTTTTTTTCTGAGCTTGTCTTTGCTTTTTATTTTTTTTTATACAGAAATAAATCCTACATTAAAAAAGGCATTCCTGAAAATATCACACAATAATGTGGGCATAAAGCTTTGACAATATTTATTCAAATAGAAAGCTTTTCGTGAGTGCCTTGGGTGGTAGCCATGAAAAATATATCTTTCAAGTTAAATTGCTGGCAATAGGTTGCACCTAAATTACTGAACACATTATCTACCTGCTGCTTGATCAGCAATAATCTAAAGAGAGAAGGGAGTGGAGAAGAGCAAAGAAAAGGTGAAGCAATGAAGACAGTAAGAAGTGATGACAAAGCAAGTTGTCTTAAGATAGACAGAAATTACAAGATTTAGAGAAACAAGAGGGTAGGGATATCCTACTCCAGGTTTTGTAGAGGGTGCTAAGCCTAAATGCTCTTCAGAAGAAAGGAAAAATCAAAACCAGGCAAACATTAGTTGTCTAGATAGAAATATTTTCACAAAGAGCTATAGATGAGCTTCTCATTTCTCAAATGGAGAATGTGTCTCTCCAAAACACAACAGCCTGGATTTCTGATTTGCTGCATGCTGCAATGAGCCTGGTGTAAACCCAGCTGCAGTTGCTCCACTAGGTAACAAGCAGGGAATTTTTAGAAAAATAAAAGTCTGTTCTGGCTCCTATTCAAATCTGTATTTTCAATAAACATAAGTTATAACTCTTCAAATTCCAACGATTTGTTTCTATGGACTATACTGAGCCTCTTTTATGGAAGCTAAGCAGCACTCACATGGCATAACAAATGCTACTGGTTAAAAAAAATAAAAATCAATAACTGAAAGCTGTTTAAAGAAAAAAAAAGGCAAGTCAATGCTCCACTTGTTAAATCTGTTCTGTATATTTTTAGGTATCTATCAATCACAATGTATTAAATACTACTTAGCTCTCCAGAGTGAGACATTTCAAATTAATAACACCCATATGAAAGTGCTCTTGCAAAGAATAATATATTGTCCTCTCACTATACATCATGTCAACTTATTATACTCAGCTACCTATTGTAAAGAATTCATAAAAAGGACAACCATGTTTTTCCAGGCCTGAGCGGAAGGCTAACCTTCTCTGAATAGGATCATGAATGGATCCTGCATGACAGAGGTACCTAATCATTCTTATGCCCAGCAGCACATCGTTGCAACTGGGTCTCTTGGCCAGGGCACCATCACTTCAGCACAGCACTGACAGTGTATACACTGATCATCCACAGTGTTCTTCCTGTACTTAAATTCCCCTGATTTATTTAGTACATACTATTAAATCCCATTGTTTTTAACTGCTCTGTTGTGACAGGTGTATTTTTGGAGTTCCCATCAAAGTAACTAGAATATTTGCAGGCTTCAATGATACTTAAGCCCTGAAAAGTAAGCCTGATGTTGCAAGTCTGTCTGTTATTCATGAGCAAAATCTTTTTTCAAAGCCATTTTCAAACACCTTATGGGTTAAAAAACCCCAACAAACCTCAACCAAAGTAATTTGCTTGGCCTTAAAATGAAGGACTTCTCAGCTCCTATTATATTTTTCAGGTGGCTGCTGCACTTCAGCACAAAACTCTTCGTACAAGCAAAAGCAGGCTTCTTCATCTCTGCAGGCAAACCACACACCTCAAGAAAGAAAAGACTCCCAACCTGTTCTCTATGAGAACTTTGGCTGCCTCTTATTCTTTTGATGTAAAATGAAACCAACTTTTAAACAAGTGAGTTGGTTGCTAGAAATTCAATGTAAAGCAAACAAGGACTGACAGTCATCTGATGTTAACAGGGACAGGCATATGGTGTCCTTAGAAAGGAAGCACAATTTCCTTTTACAGATTCATAAAACTGAGAATGACATGCCAAGAGCACATTTGCCCAGCAAGCTTTACTCAATCATGTAACAGGTCCATTACTTGCTATGCAGCACAGCTTCATGGGGAGGTCACAAATATAAAACTTTCACCTTTTTAGGACTTGAATAAGATGTAGTTACATCATAAACTATATTCTAAAAAAGGTATCTTGAAATGAAACGTTATTATAACAGCATACGCTTATGGCAAAGCAATCATATTCTGAACACCAAGCACCTCTGGGATGTTCCAACAACCCTCTCAGCTGCCAAGATTACCAGAGGAGCAGGCTGAGGACTACAGGGTACTGCCAGCCTCCAGAATCAATCTTTTTGGCTCTGCCTGTAGTGCCTTGCTTCCAGCTTTTGTGCCTCCAGCCTACACTGTGGTCATGCTTTCACCCTTTCTAGAGCTGTGATTTCACTAGTAGAAAATTCAGCTTCCTAAGTGCTGTGCCTGAGTAATGTAACCATCAGATTGGTAACTGAGGGTTTCTTTTCTATGCCATTCATTATCAAAGTACTTTAATATATAAATTAATAAAACCCAGCACCATTACTGATACAAATCCTGCCTAGGTCTGTATAGCATCCCCAATGAAATTAAAGGTTACACCTGAGAAGGAAATGCTAATTGTGTTTTTATTTATGTAATGCAAAGTGAAATCTGGAATCAAGTAAGAGATAAAACACTATTGCTCCACAAAACTTACAGCAGCTATAGTCACTTAATGTCAGATACCTTTTATTCAATACTTGCCAAACTTCTGTCTCAAGATCTCTCTGGACCTCTGACTTCCTTAAAAGTCAGAGATGCAAACACAGCACACAGACAAAGTAGTAAAAAATTACCAGAATAAATTTCCAGCAAGCAGTAGAATAGCTCATACAGTTCTTTGGAAAGTATTACACCAACAAATGTGGTATATAGAAAAGATATATAGACAAAATTGGATGAGACCACAGATTTCACGGAGAATTCTGTTCACATAAAATCTTGAGGCTCAACTTCTAGGAAGGTTATACTGGAAAGGATGTTGCAATGCACTCAGCACTGCATGTTCAACTTCTTGTATGATTACTCATATCGAGTGTCATGGGTAATGTCATGGTAGGGCCAAACAGGCCCAGCACAAAACTCAGACAGACCCTGATGTGTCTAGACATGGTCTCCCTCTTCCCCCATCCTTCCTGCAGAAAGTTGGGGTAATGCAGGAAAAGGAACAAAGGGGACAGGACCATGTGTGTCTGGTAAACAAGTTTGCTTCTGGGGTAAGAGCAGGTGTACTGGCCACTGCTCCTCCCTGACCAGGTCTGTGCTTCTGCCTCTTATGGCCACAGCCTGGCAGAACCCCTTTTCGTTGGGTTACTATGTGCAGGCTTCAGTTGCCCTATTGGCCCAATTGAATCTCGAGCAAGATATATATATACAGGCCGATTTCTAGTTGCCTATGCCTTGCTCAAACCTTGCTCAAGCCTTGCTTAAACCTTGCTTGAACCTGCTTGGACCTGCCTTGCTTGAAGCTGCCTCAAGTTGCCCTGCCCTGCCTCGAGTTGCCTGGTCCAGAGCCTGGGATAAAGCCACAAGCCTACACACACAGCAAGCCAGAGGAGCCATGAGCTTAGGAGCCAGAGCCAAGCCTGCTTCCCCTTGCAACCAGAATTTCTCCGTGCCTCAGGTTACTCAGGACAAAGCAAGTGCCCGTCGTGAAGAACGTGTTGAAAACCACCTGTCATCTGCTGAAGCCAGACCAGCTCGTGACCGTGTGGCCTTTCTTGCCGGCAGCCTGCCGTGCCGGCGCTGTACAAGAGTGCCCCAAAAGCCTCAACAGCTAATACACAGCAGCAGCGCTCCCCACTTGGGTGAAATAGCTGTGAGTAACTAATTCATTGCCTCTTTGGCTTAATGGTTCTTATCGAGTCTCCCCCCCACTGCGGCTGAGCGCAATTTCGCTCCCAAGGATTTTCTCTTTCCGTGTTATGTTCCTATGGGTTTGCACAGAATTGCTAAAATTGTTATAGTTGCCTGAATAGTGTACATTCCCACTGTAAATATATATTCTAACCATACATTGAACCTATTTAATACATTTTGGGAAATATTTGCCTTAGCGTTTATAAATCAAACAATAATAATTCCTTAACAGGTGATTACAGCTGTCCTGTAGAAATGGTGAGATAATGCTAGGAATGTCCTATTGAAACTGAAATACAGAAAAACTGGTGTAATAAAATCACTGTAACTTGGCAGCTTATATCATGTATACTATGTATAGAATATAAAAATCAATGTAACTGAAATTGCAAACATGGCTGCACAGTCTTAGAAGTGAAATTCTAGGTCATCACCATCAAATAGAGGGAACTGTGAATAAAATCATGCTTGAGGCTTTGAATCTACATGGTAACATGATCATCTGTGATTCAGAAGATAACTACAAAACAACAGATAGAATTTTCATGTAACAAAGCTGCAAAAGGAGAGAATAATGGAGGAAGAAGTTCGCTGACAAAGAGCCACTTGAAGCACAGGGCAAGCAAGACATAAGCAAACATCACCCACTGTAGTATAGCAAATAAATCCCAAAGCATCTAGAACCAAAAGCAGAGGACACTCAGAAAATAAGTAGTTCTGGGAAAGACTTGCATGCTTCCACAGATTAGCAGCAGAGTGTGAGACTTTAACAGGCCAGAATACTCCCAATTTCCCTATTTCTGAGAAGCAAGATCAGAGAGGAGCAAAGACCTAGCATAGCACTAATGTGACCACTATCAGAGTTTGTTTTAAGCAAAGCATGCACAAAGTTCACTGCAGGGTCACAAAATAAATTAAAAAGAAAGAGGAAAAAAAAAAGCCTTGAAACTGAAAATGTCAAGAAACGGAAAGCCTTCAGCTTCAAAAGAAAATGAGACAGGAAAAGAAAAATACAGAAAGGCTGAGGAGTGACTGCACCACATTGTTTAAGAAATTACAAATGAAAGCTTACATGGGAAGACATTTGATAAAGTGTGGGAAAATGTACTCTGAGATACAAGTAAGATCTGATTTCTCAGAAAAAATAAGAGAAGAAAACCCTCACAATTTACAATCTGAGCATACAATTTAGTATCGGAAGATTTACCAAGGGCAGCAGATTCTCCATTACCAGTGACTTTGAATCAAGACTTAAATTGCCTTCCTGAAAGGTAAAGGTTTTGGATTTAAACCTAAATGGTTCTAAACCTTGTGCATTACACAAGGGTGAGAAGACTAGAAATTACTTGGGACTGCCACAGTCCATCTTTTTGCCTGAAAGCAAGGTCAGCTATGTAATTGCCACTACCAGCTCCAAAATCGCCAAGTACAATCTATTCTGTTGCTCCATTGTCCTTGTTGGTCAAGCCTTTTCCTAAACGTCTGATCTAGAACTCTGTTGATGCAATTTACAGTCAACGCTTCTGCTACCATTATTCATAAAGTACCATATAGCCCCTTTGTCCCTGCAGAACCATTTTAACACAAAATTGAAGTCTTATCACAATCCTGTCTTTCCCAGTCTTTATTTTTTTCTATTTTTTCTTCTTCTTTTTTTCCCCCCTTTCTCTGACTTTCCAATCTTTTCTCACAGGTTAATTTTTCATACCTCTGACAATTACTTGTATTCTCTTTGGAAATTTTTTGGAGTAATCAATGTATTTCTTAAAATACGTTACTCTGGAACTGGTAATGCATTCTACAATGTGAATATGAGCACTAACAATAGTAAAAATGGGGTAATTTAGGTCTTATGCCTGATCCAACCTTCAGTAACCAAATTTCAAGTAACCATCTCCATTCTAAGAATACCATGTTACCAGCTGAAGGAAAGCTAAAAAGCCTATTATGCAAAGAACCTGGGAAATCTTGGGAAATAAATTTTAAATCAGATCACCTTAAAATCTGTGGAAAAACTCACCATAAAGCAATGTTTTTTAAAAAAATATCCTTCCCGCTAAAACCCTAAACCCTTAGACCATACAAAGGTCAAACAGCACATTACATTTATGCTTAGCCCTCCATCAAGTCGCAGTGAAAAAACACCATTACACACTCACATCATTTAAAAGAAAAAAAAAAGTAGCATAAAAAAAGATGTAGGAGGGATTACAGCACCATGTGGCCATTCATGAAATGTGTACTTTACAAGGCTGACCTCACATGACGGTAGAAAGTATTTCACGATGTGTTAGCTGAAAGTACATATTATAATGAACACACATAAAGACACAGTGTTAAGGCTGTGCACTGAAGTTTAGCTGATATTTCCTTACTTTTAAGAGCTTATCCAGAGGGTAATAATTTTTTGTTACCACGTTTTTAGTGACATTTCCTAGGTGTACATGTTAGTTATTTAAAGGAGGAAAAAAGTCCACACAAAACTAGTAGATAATGCTGGGTTGCAATCAAAGATGTTGACTCAAGGAGGCATTCAAAGAGACCAGTCCCTCCCACAGCTGAGCTGTACAGAAGGAGTGGGAGCTGACTGAACTACTGCTGTTCATACAAAGTACGCCTGGACAGGCTGGGTCAATGGGCTGAGGCCAATGGTATGAGATTCAACAAGGCCAAGTGCAGCATCCTTCACTTTGGCCACAGTAACCCCATGCAGCACTACAGACTGGGGGATGAGTGGCTGGAGAGCAGCCTGGCTGAGAGGGACATGGGAGTGCTGGTTGACAATCGGCTGAACATGAGGCAGCAGTGTGCCCAGGTGGCATGGAAGGCCAATGGCATCTTGACTTGTATCAGGAATAGTGTGGCCAGCAGGACTAGAGATGTAATCCTGCCCCTGTACTCGGCACTGGTGAGGCCTTACCTCAAGTACTGTGTGCAGTTCTGGGCCCCTCACTTCAGGAAGGATATTGAGGTGCTGGGGTGGGTCCAGAGGAGAGTGATGAGACTGGTGAAGGGACAGGAGGGGAAGTTGTATGAGGAAAGGCTTGAGGGAGCTGGGGTTTTTCAGCCTGGAGGAGACTTAGAGAGGCCCTTATCACCCTCTACAACTACCTAAAAGGAGGTTGTATCAGGTGGGGGTCAGGTTCTTCTCCCAGGCAACCAGTGACAGGACAAGAGGGCATGGCATGAAGCTGTGCCAGGGGAAGTTTAGGTTAGATATTTGGAAGCACTTCCTCACAGAAAGGCTGATTGGGCACTGGAATGGACTGCCCAGGGCAGTGGTGGAGTCACCATCACTGGAGGATGTGGCACTTGGTGGCATGGTTTAGCTGATGTCAGTAATAGGCTGGATGATCTCGGAGGTATTTTCCAGCCTCAATTATTCTGTGATTCTGCGTGTTTGTATTCAAAGGGTCATGGACATTCAGTGCCTTGTCATGCAATCTCCACACACATTTCCAAAAGTTGGTGGAGCACAGTTAAAACACATGATAGGCGTGTTTTGCAAAACACCTAAGCTCTGGGTGGTATTACTTGTTCCAGGGAAAGCGAGAAACAAGAATCCTCAAGTTAGTAACAAATCCGAGTGCTGTGACAAATGTGCCATGAATCTGGTTCAAGTCAGTGAAAATAGCATCACAGAATTATCCTGTTGTTACCAATCTCTTACCAGACTATAAAAACACTTTTAAAAATGAATTTATATTTCCAAATCAATGACACATAAGGAGATTAAGACATGACAAAGCAAGATACTTATTTGTCACAAAAAATTGCAAATTTATCATCCAACCCTTACAAATGATCAATAAGCTAACATGCATGGCTTTCAAACACCAATGCTGTCAGCACAGAGTGTGCTCCTGCTTCCAAACATGCAGCTTATCCACATGACAAGTTAATACTTCAAGGTTTACTTCCTTTTAGTTTGCTGGCCACAGACACATTTTACAGAGCTCAAGAACAGGGAATGCTGTAATATCGAAGTGGTATATTAAGCTGCAGTTTTTAAAGCTGCTTCTGCATGAGAAAAACCACAACACTGATGAATAACAACAACAACAAACCGCCTGAAAAGTATTTAGAAATGGAATTCAGTTTGGGGCTTATCCAGTCTGAATCTCTCTTTGTCTCTGCCTTCATGTAACATGTGATTTACTGCTACTAGTAATTCAGCATTCAGGTCAGAGTTGAAGGAAAGTGTCCAAACTGATCGCCGCTGTCGCTATAGCAGCCTGATTTACTCATTTTCATTAATGTTGGCCATGGTGTCTGTTTAAAAAAGCAATATAAAAAAATACATCAGTAAAGCTGATACAGACTGTCTACCAAAAAAAATTTTTTGAAGTAGAACTTAACACATTAACTCTGCTAATGAATAACAGAAAACCAGAAGGGTTTCTTATGTTGATTCCAAGGACAAATACCTTCTCAAACAGAAGACCCAACAGATCTTTCTCTCCTCCTCAAAACCTGCTCCCCTACATCCCTCATGCATCCAGTAAGAGTGACACAGCAGAGCTGGGCTCACAACCAAGCAGGGCACAGGGAGGGGGCTGCTGGCTGTAGCCCAGCAGGTCTAGCAGCTCTGTTTCATTTGGCTTTCCCTCCAGCAGACATTACCTGCAGCAGCACAGTGGCCTCTGAGTCTTCTACCAGCCTTCCAAATTTGGTTTGAAAGTGGTGAACGGGTTCAGAAATTACTGAGGAACTAGCAAGAGGGGAAAACTGGAAAGGCACACAGAACAGCTGGAACTGCTCAATGAGTCTTATTTCCTTAGAAAATCAAGCTAACAGGAAAGTGTGTGCCCTTCCCCTCAAGCACACGCACACATATGCTAAATACATGCAGCAAATACTAAACTGCAGCTGAAAGGAAGAAGAGGACAGCAGCCAGACAGCCTGACAGCGCAGAAAGGATAACTCCTCACACACTAATGGTGGGTGATAATTCATCCTGGCTTTGAACAACTATGATACACTGAACTGAATTAGAAGGGCTAATTAAAATGTAAGATTACATTGCATCCATGTTTTATCTCGGTGTCTCCTTACCACATAATTTCCCTGTGGCCTATGATTATGCAGAAAACGAAGAATTCATAGCTCCAGTGCAACATGAAAAAGCTTGCTTCTCTCTCTGGGTGGTCTTTTTAAGGCTTGTCCCTCCTATGACTTTACCCTGACCTTAATCAGCCAGCCTTTAAACAAGCAACAGTCACTTACCATTCACTGACAGAGGCACATCTTTTAGGTTTTTTACACATTCCCCTGTAATGATCACTTGCCCTGAGACAGGAAGGAGTGGCTAAGCTTCCTGCTCTGCCCAAACTGTGGTCTGTAAGTGCATGCTCAGAAGATAACAGTGCAGTGTCAGAGGGAAGACAGCTGCCTTCCCACATCCAAAACAGCAGTTGCACAATCCTCCCCGTCCCTGATTCATCCTGACCCAAAACTGTGGCCTCACCACCCCCTGTGCATTCCTGCAAATGTTCTTTCTGCTTCTCTGAAATCTGTGACACTTGGAGCACACACCAAGCATCTTGAGTAGCTGCCCAAATACTGTTACAGTTACTTAATTCAGCAGAAGATTACTAAGAGGTCAAGTGGGACTTTTCCACAAACTTGAAGCTTCTTCCTTCTTCATTTTCTCTCAAGTTAAATAAATAAATGACAAGTGGTATTTACGATAAGCCCAGTGTACAACCTGCAATAGCTTTTTGTGTCTCTGCAGGTTAATCCAGTTCTTAACAGCTTCTGCAGTCTAACACTGTACTGCTTGGATTTACCAACAACACCTGCAATCTCAGCAAATGTATTAGCACATAAGTCTTTGTCTCTTTAGAAAAGAGGCATTCCTTAATATGTTTCTCATTAACATTTAAGATTTTTCCTAGCAGCATTCATATACAAACTTCAATTCAGAAAGACTAAAGAATTACTAGTATTTCTCCTAATTTAATGGCTTTCATAATTCTTTTTAAATACATGCAGCACTAACTTTGAAAAGGAATTGGAATATGGGAAAGATAAACGATAGGTGTCATCCTGGTCTTGCAGTTTGCCCTCTTGGGGATCACATCCCAGTGTGAAGGCAACCCTCCTGAGTTATGCACAAGTGGGGGTGGATGCCTTTGCCCCATACACCACAGATGAGAACATGCAGAGCTTCTATGAGAAAAAAAGTTATTTGTTATTTTGTTTGCTTTGCTTTTTGTCTTTGTTGGGCTTTTTAATTTATTTGGGTATTTTTATTGTTTTGGTTTTGTGTTTTAAACATAGGTCAATGGATGTTAGTATTCTGAGAGTACAAACAAATATCAAGGGAGGTATTTTTTTAGTTTGCGGTTGTTTCTTTTGTTTGTTTATTGTTGTTTTTGTTTGTTTTTAAAATTCAATTAATTTTCTACTTCACAATATCCACTTCAGTGGGGCAGTAGCTGTTAATTTCGCATGTTGCCTGTTTCTATTTTTTTCCCCTTGGTTAACACATTTAAGAATGAGAAATGAACGACATTATAGAATGGGAAATGGCAGCCTGGTAAACATAGACTAGAAACACACTAGAAAAATAACTCTCCCTGAAAGCCTAGATTGGTCTGGTGCAACTCTGGCATTGTAAGCATGGTTGTGGTGGTTTGGCCCTGGCTAGGGGCCAAATGCCCACCAAAGCCGCTATCACTCCCCCTTAGATGGACAGGGGAGAGAGGAAAATATAACAAAAGCCAGTGATACGATAGAAGCAATTTCATAATAACAATAATAATAAGCAAAGGCAATAGACTGCATGGAAGCGAAAGCAGAGAGAGATGTTAGTCTCTACTTGCCATCAGCAGGACAATGGTTGGTTCCTCTGAAGGACAGATGCCATGGATGAATCCCCCAAACTTTCTTCTTTCACTTTGTTCTTATATCTGAGCTGACGCCATATGGGATGGAATACCCCTTTGGCCAGTTTGGGTCAGCTAGCCCTCGGCTGTGTCCACTTAGCATACTCTTGGGGTGGGGAAATGTTGGAAAAGCACAGACTGGGTGCTCGGCTCAGCAGTAGCCAAAACACTGGTGTGTTATCAACGCTCAGCTACAGCACTGCAAAGTACAGCACTAGAAAGATGCTTTGAGGAGAATTAACTCTAGCTCAGCCCAAACCGAAAACAATGGTGAACAGAAGGAGGGTTTGTTACCATACATAGTATTTAGTGAGGCTGATAAAGGTCTAGAGTACAGTTTTGATGCTTAATAATGACTATGGATCTACTGGACAAGTTTCAGAGAAGAGCCACAGAATTATTAAATGGATGAGAGAAACAGCCACTGGCAAGAAGTTTGAGAGTACCTGTGAAGTACAGAGAGCAGAACTTTTCTTCAAAAGGAAGAGTGAAAGATGTTTGGAGATGGCAGTGTCAGACAGATGCATGGGGAGAAACAGCAGGGAACAAAGAAACATTTCAGTCAAGGAGCAAAAGCCAGAGAAATTCACAAGAGAAATCAGCCACAAGAATTTGACAGTAAGGCTGAGAGACAACTGGAACCAAATGCCCAAGGAGATGGCAGAGGTGATGTAACCATGCCTTCAAATGCAGCCTGAATGCTTTCATGAAAGACTTCTCAGAAATACTTTTTTTTTTTTCCCTCAATGAAGAGCAAGAAAATCCCACGTGGGCTACTCCCAGTAGCAACAGACAGCATGAAATCAAAAAGCACCCAAAAACCTCTTCATTAAAGAATACTTCCATGTAGCATTATTAGAAGAAAGCTAAGTATGGAGAGGTCAATACAGCATTTAGGATAAAGTGGGAATCACAAGGAGAATTCAACAAACAGCACAACCTTCTCCAAAAGAAATGGTACCAAAACTGACTGGATGGAGCTGCAACCTTTTCAAGGCAGTGGGTTGTCTCCTAAATTAGCCCTAGCTGCTCTGGAGAGACTGGGAAGAAAAGTTGCAAACCACTGGGAATAAAGGTTTTCCTGTGACAAATGCTATGTAGAAACTCGCTCACATCAAAGAAGAGCAAGAAACTAATTTTTTAATATTCTCTTTGAAGCTGTAGTTAAGTGAATTTTTACAGACATAAATATAATTAAGATTTGCTTTAATGCGTCCTTTTCAGATTTGTCTTTTTGTCTGCCTCTTCACACTACCTTGGATTGAAAAAATATAGTACTGAAGATGAAGATTTAGGTAAGTAAATGAATCCCTCATTTATTCAGCTAAACCAGTAGGCACTCTTAAAACACTTGAAAAACAAGAGGAAAATGGCTCTGGTAAGCATTCAGGTCAAGATGAGATTTTTCAAGTGTTTAGAACTTTGTTCAACAAAACTATCGGTGCATCAGAAACATGCTTGTGCTCAAATACAATGCTGAAGGCTTAGCTCACTTCCACTACAGACTTTCCCTGGAAAGAAGATACAGTCCCTTTTTTATTTTCCAGTTGGAAACAAGTTTAAGTAAATGCTGTGATGTTTTGGTGAATAATCAGGAAGATATAAGTGTTGACAAGTTTGTAAGTAGGTGCAGGGCGCAAAGGAGGGAAATTAAAGTGATTTGTCATTGCTGCTATTCACATCAGTGATGTTAAAGAAAAATCAAATTTATTTTTCTTACTACTGTTTGGGAAGACGAGAAGTACCAATAAGCACAAGAAAAGCAGTCTCTGTTTTGTATTCTGCTTATGTTTTCCCTGCTTCTCTAGTACTTTGGTGATATGCTCTGAACAGCTTCATGTAATCCCTACAGATCTCAAAAAAACTCAAGCAGAGAATTGCAAGGCAAGAGCAATACGCTCTTTTTGTCTCAGTGACAGCAGAAAAGAGAACATGCCTTCTATCTCCTGCCAGCTCAAGGCAGACAGGAACAAGAATAAAGCATTCCATATTCCTTCCTGCAAATGAAAATTTGGTTTTGAACATATAAAAAGCCGAACTAGTGAAGCAAGTCTGGTCACAAGACTAATGCCCAGAATGGCTGCCCTTGCAAAAATTCCTGATTTCTAGTAACACCTCTACTACAACAATCTCCTTCTGTTCACCAAAGTAGGGTTCTTCAAGCTGAATTTTGAGCCTTTTATGGATCTGAGGCCACCCAAAGCCTGCAGTCCGGAGTGGCTGTCTCCTACTGGTACCTGCACATCACTCCCTACAGTGTTGGCTGCTCATGGTAAATTGCTGTCTAAGGTTTTCAACTGTCAAGCAGAAAACACCACCCTGATACTCTGACCCTCATTCTTTTAGTTTCTATTGCATTGCATGGCTTTTAAATTGAGCTTGCAGAAATGCAGGGGCAAATGGGAAGAACTATATTCTGTAGACAGTTTGAGTTTAGCTATCAATTAGAGATGGTCTATAAAGGAATAGTTACCTAAAAAAAACCAAGCAAATCTAAAATACTAAATGTATTATTTATAATGTATATTTCAATCATATTCTTGAAATGCCTACATAATCCATACTTGACACTCCAGTTCCTAATTAAATCAGTTTTAAAAGTCATCCTGGAATTAAGGACTATAGAAAATATTCAACAGGCTATTTCATTGTTAGGTGTAACACCACCAATAAATTTTTAAACTAAAGACTACAACTCTCAAAAATATTTAATTTATCAGAAAACACTAGGAAATGCTAAACCAAAGGTAACCAGTGTTGACACACTTCAATGCCTCATTTAAAAGGCTCATTAGCCTTTTCACTACTCTACAGCTACTAGTTAAACCAAGAACCCTCTAATTGAAATAAAAAAAAACAAAATTCAGATTTGCAAGAAGCAGTCCAAAAAGAAGGTGCAAATGCTTATACACATCCTATATAATGTTTATATATTTTCACAAATTGGTATTGAAAGGCAAATCTAGAATAATTTCACCTCATGGATAAGCTATGGAAGAAACATTACCTATGTGGCAATGATTTACCATACATATACAGAACAAGATCTTGGAAAGAGCAAGAGGTAATGATGTTCAGCTTTTTCTCATGGATCTACTGTTGCATACCACCTCTGAAAGAGAAGTTTAACGAAGCAACATCCCTTTGACCCTCAGGGGTGGGCTACCTGTTTTATTTTGTATTTCAGCAGAGAGAAGAGATCATTTACTCCAGACATGAAATCCTATTCTAATAAGTTCTAGTCTTTAAAAATAATACATTAAAAAAGGAACTTTCATGGAATCAGAATAAAGAGCATAAAAGATCAGAACTTTAACTCTTTTCATTTTCACGTAATGAAATCATGCTCAGAGTTATGTATCAAGTGAACTTCCAGCTGCTCAAAGTACTTTATTTTCTAAACATCCAAACCCAAACAATAGCTCCCCCACCCCCGATGTTATTACTTCTTGCTACCCTGTCTACCCATGCCTGAAGCTACGCATTCAAAGGACATACATTGACATTACCATGTAAACAAAATGCTGGGAAGCTAGGCAAGCTCTTGTAAAGATCTGCAGAAAATTCACACTTCTACAGAAATTTTTCTAATCTAAACGTGAGGAGTCCAACCTAGTGGCACAGGTTCCGGAATATAATTTCCAAATTAAATTTGCAGCCTGGGAAATCCATAGTCAGCTTTAACCTCTGTGTCCTGGCTAAACTCTTAACTGGCATTGCTCATTTGTGTCCTTCCAAAAATTCCTCAGAACTTTCATCCAAATTCAATTTTCTTCACGTTCCATGCTATAAATGCCTCTAGAGTCTTGCTGCATACTTTTAAATAGCTGCCAGAAGGAACTACGCTCCTATGATACAGAGCATAATCCATTTGCATGGTTTATAAATACTTCTGTATTCTGTGGAATGGGGACTCTTTTGTCAGAACAAAATTAAACTGGCATGCAGTCATTCCAGGTACAAAATTAATGAACTCAGATTTTTCATTCTCCTATTAATATCTGGCTATACAGAGATAAATATTTATAATGTGTTCTCAATTTTAAAACATGAGTGCACAGTTTAAAGACACAAGTTACCATCTCATGCATATTGGCTGAGCATGTTGTAAACCAAGATCATCTTAGAGGCAAAAGCATGCTATAGCATTCCTGGTTTTCCACAAACATGATACGTGTAACTATTACGAAGCAAATAAAGCACAGAAAAACCCACCCAATCTTCTGCATGTGATTTCCGGTACCAGAAAGGAGGTGAAAAAGCCCCAAAACATCGTATTGTTTATATGTAAAAAAAAAAAAAAAAAGGGAAAATGTTCTATGTATTACAATTGATAGAAATCAGTGAAAAAAGTTTTTGACTGAAAAAATGCCTTACCTTGAGAAGTTGAGGAAATGAACGTGTCTAGTGAATAAATAGGGCTGCTCAGCAGTGCTTATGTTTTTAATCAATTCCATCTAAAAAGAATTAACAAATCAATTTTTGCGTGTTATGTCAATGCAGTTTTGGAGACAAATATAACTCTCAAACAATATATGATGTCATTTTCAAGTCTGAACTACTCAGGAGCTCCTTCCCCACCAGCTCTCCCAAAGTATCATCAAGATAGCACAACTACTATTTCATGTCTAATCAAGACAGGCTAAGCTGCAGACCCCATTCTGCTATCATGGAGCTTATGTACTTCTGAAAACTGAGTATCAGTTTAAGGAAAAAATTAAACCCTGCCTACATCTGCACCAGAGCTTTGCAAGTGGTAGCTGCCTTCTGAAGACAGTGTCTCTATTCACCAGAATGCCAAAATGTAAAATGTCTGAAATTCTACCAAAAAGTGGGGGCGGAGCCAAGGAACATTTTCATATAGCAACAAAAACTGCCAACATTGCCAAAGCATTGATTGATTTGCCTACTGTTATTCTGCTTACTATTGGAGCAAATGAAGAGCACAAAATAACCAGGCAATTTTAGAAAGACGAAGCAAAGTTCTAGTTCATGCACATTAATACCATTTATTTATTTTAAAATGTAAATTATTTACATTTTCAGATCATTAAAATAAAATAATGCAAAGAGCATACGCTGAAGACTGATCCCACTGTGCTGACCTGATTTCAGTCTAACAAGCTAAATGTATTGTTGAGGAATACCTAGAAATGCCTCACTCATTTTTAAGAAGATGAAAAAGGAAGAGGACTGGAGTAAAGAAAAATCTTCCAACGTCTTCTGGAAGAGTAAGGTCTCTAACTTTTTGTTGTTGTTGTTGTTTGTGTGGGCTCATTTATTTTATCTTTGCTTTGCTTGGCTTTGCTTTAACAAGATGATTAGCCTAGAGGACCCAGAGGGGAAGAGTTAACAGAGGATTAAAGCTGAGGGAATCAAGTACCTTTGGATGGAATGAGTGATGAAGGAGAGAGAGATACATATAAGCAGAAATGATGTAGCAGATGGTCTTAAACCAACTTAAGCCTGAAAAGAGATGAAAAGGCACAAACAGAATATCCTAAGATCCCCTGGCAAATATCATCAAGGGAATCAGAACACAGACATTTTTGGAGGGAGAAAATGTAAAAATATCTGGAGTAGCACTGAACAGAAAACACGAAGGACCCATAAAGAGTCATTCCTCGCTGCGAAACAAGGATCCAGGGAGAAGGAAATGCCAGGACTCAAAGAGTGTGTGAGGAGAGGAAGGCAGTGTCACCCTGTGCCCACATCCACAAGTGGAGTCCACAGCGTGGCTCAGTCATGTCAGCTTGACTGCTAGGCAAAAGTTAACCAAAAGCAATGGGTGCCCTGTGTGCCTGAAGGGGAGCAAGTACACTGCATGGCAGGAGTCTGCAGAGATACTAAACCACCACAAGCAGTTGCAAAGACCTCTGTGATGTTGCAAACATTTGCTGTTATTCCACCCTTCCCCCTCAAACACCAATTAACTGTAAGGAACAGAATCTTTAGCCTAAATGATGATTTGTTCCCTTGTACATCTTTCAACCACTATGACTCCTTGGTTAAGCTCTAAATTTTTCTCCAAAGCTGATTTTCAGCAGTGACTTCTGAAGAGGGCCTTTGAAGAAGACCAGATGCGCAAACAGAGACAACCCTGTGTATCACAAGCTATTCTGAATCTTAAAGTCCACCTGAGCAAGAACACTTCTGTCCTACACTACCACTGTAGGATCACAGTTGGCCATACTGAAGAAATCAAACCACAATGGTGGTTCATCTGTATATCATCTATATATTATACTAAGCTGTTGCTGCATTGTAAATAGCAATCCAGCAGATGGCACAGTAAAATGATTCTGAGAGAGACTGAATGCCGCCCTCCCTGAAAGGGAAGAAACGTGGAGGATGGCTTTGCTCCAGCCACAGCATTGTTCCTCCACAAAAAACTAACTCAGACTTGTGGGAGAAGACACCTTCTTTCCCTGACCTGGAACTGGATGGCCCACCGTACTGGCAACTCAAATCCCATTTGGTTTGAGATTTGCAAGACGTAAATTCCACTGGGAACAAAAATAATCAAATAATAATCACATTCAGACAACAGTCCAAATGTTTACCATTTTTTTTATGCTGCTGTATGTCACTGGGAGAATTTCAGGCCAAAACGAATAAAAATAGTGAGGCACTAGGACTTTCCAAGTGAGGTCAGCTGGATGACACTATGATCTTCACTAGCATTAATGCAAATAGGACAAAAAATATCTCTATCTTTCTTATGAGTTCTTTACTTCTACTGTTTTCAGTCTCTACTGAAGGCACGCAGGGTCCAGAAGGCACAAGTATCTACAGGTATTTGGTGTATCACTTTCATCTTGGTATTCATTTCCATAAAAACTCACAGGAATGACACTAGATCTTCATTTTCAGTCTCAGAAACTTGGAATGGTTTCAAGAATTTCTTCAGCTCCCTGCTATGACCAATTTTCTCTCTCTAAAAGCATTTAAGAAAAATTAGTGATGGATTTTTGTGTGTTAAACTGGAATTATATATAAAGTTGCCTGCATGGCTGTAAGGTTGGGTGGTAGAAGGAAACAATATAAGGATAAACTACTAATTACTGCTCTGTGTGACTGGTATTTGTGTATCTATAAACATCCTCGTTCTTCTCTCAATGAAAAAAATCATGGGGAGGAAGTCACAGAAGGGGAAGTCTGTGTATTATTCTAAAGCTACATTAGTTAGATTCATATTACTTTCTGTATTTAATCTACTTGGAGATGCTTGGAGACACTGTAGCAAATGGTAAGGCATTTCTTTCCAGAACTCGCTCCCTTATGCCCATAGATGTTCGAAGGCTGCACTTCAGATTGCTTGTAACTTGGGAAAATTTCTTAGTAGGAAGGAGACTGGAAAAGGCAACGAGAATATGGATTCTAGTTATGTTCAGTCTCTACGGTCATTAAGCACCTCTACATGCTTAACTTAATTTAACAACAGAAGGCCACATGAGTCTTTAGCCAAACCCAGGACAGACAAACGACAGAAGTAAAAAAGACAAGCAAGAGGCCCGTGCTCATGCTGGAAGCCTACAACCCAGCCCAGCAATCTTTTCTCTTGTTCCAATGCCTAGAGCCTGAGACCATTCATTCTCTTAACTTCCTCTTGTGTATACCACATTAAAGATCAGGGAAATAATTTATTTGTTCATGTTCTGCTCAAAATGAGAGGGCAACTAAAAATACCCCAAACAACAGAACAGTTAATGTCTCCAGGCATGTTTCCTGGCAATAAAAGACACTTTTTGTCAAGAGTATTCATTAAATTATGAACCTATTTTAACTATGTAAATAAGCCATAAATTAAAATGAAGAGACTCGCTTATTGTTCAGCCACCTACAGAGTAAATAATAAGCTTTGTAGCAATGCATCCAGCACCATCAGTGTTCCAGCACATTTGCTGTCTACTTAACCTAACAGCTTCTGGAGCACAAAAAGTAATGCGGATTATTTATACTCTGTCAGTGTATTGCTTGCATCAAAAACAACTCTGGGCCTCTCTGGAATCTGTGCTGGACTAAAGCACAAAAGACTGTTGAGATGTGATGTTCTATCATTTTTAACATAGGATAATCCACCTACCAGAGAAAAGCAGAACAGAACTGAAATGAAGTAGACTATGAGGATGAAAGTTGGTGATTATCAGTATCTAAAAGGTCTGAAACAACCCAAAAAAACAACAGTAGTCATACCCACAGAAATCCCCTATCCCATATCCAACACTTAAGGAAAAAGCCTAAGCAGGCAAGCTTTGTAGCACAGGATAGCTTCACCCCAAGCTGATGGGATCATTTTGTGAACTGCTCAGGCTCTGCAGTGCTGCCAGTGGAGTACACAGAGGGATGTCTCAGTAGCTGCAGCCAGGGTTCTTCCCCTCAGCCACAGTCAGGGTTAGTGGGGTGACAATGGCCTCCCTCACAGCCTTTCACTAGGGTATGGCACCCAACTGTGCACAAAAGCCTTAGGTCTGGCATGGCAGCTGGCCAGCTTCCTGTCTTGGGCTCAACTTGAGTCCTCTGTGGGGTTGAGTTGGCTGCCAGTGGGACACTGATGACCAGTTTGGGACCTGCAGAAGAAGTATCTCCATTTGAAACGAACTACTGGATCTAAAATAAGAACATTATGCTCATACAAAGGCACAATGCTGCTGGGTAGGTCCCTATCCATATTTTGATCATCACATACATCCATTTGTAGTTTTCAGGCTGCTGTTCCTACGAGTGACGCAGGCAACTACTGCAGCATTTACCTGATCAGCAGATCAAAACAGAAGCTGTGGCCCATGCGTGTGTATGGCATGTGACAATATCTGTACACTCAGGAGCCTGAGGTTTTTTTGTATTACTTGCATTAATACCTACTGATGTCAGTGATACCTTGCAGAGGGCACACAGTAACTTTAAATTCAATGGAATTTAAATAACTGGATCTTTTGTGGAATCAAAGCTGCCAAAATAATAATGCCCTCTGCAACTTTAAGGGAACAAAAAAAGGGGTATCCATGTAAAGACATTTCATGTGGTGTTTTAGCTTGCTTTAGTGAGGGTTGTGTGGGAACATGAGCAAGAGGCTGAGACAGCATCAAGGGTGTCTCATTACAACACCATGGGTTAGCATGGTGCTGGGTAACATCTTTTTGAGGCAAGCAATTACTAGAAGTGAATTAACAGAGCGAGCAAAGAAACCCACCATGCTGGCTATTATTCACACCTGTTCTGCCTAAAGAGACTCAAGCTAGGTCTGAATAAGCTGGCCCACTTAAATGGGTGTGCCCTACCGAAACAATACTACAGGACCTAACCACTTGTACTAACCCTCCTAGCCTCTCTGCTTTACTAACTACTATACTGACTAAATTCAAGAGCTGACTCACTGGAAATTAGTTTTTCTGGTTAACTTTCACATCATGTTGCTCTTGGCTCTACTATCCCTTTCTCCTATTAATGAAGGATGAATTATGGATGAAAGATCAAAGTATAAACATACCTTTTCAGTACAATGTCTGCTAGCATATGCCTTTCTCAGTTTCACAAATAGAGTAAGAAAAGAGGATCTAAGATGAGGAGTAACTCACCTGTTCATTTTTGGTCAGTCTTGTTTTGTTATGGATATCAGATGTAACCAGATTGAATCCATGCTTCTCTGATAAAATTCTCAAAAGCAAAACCACAGTTCGACTTCCACACTTTCCAACTCTGTTATAGACCACCTGGCTGGGGAAAGGAAGTACCTACATAAAGATCGAAAAAAATTGAGTCAGTATATTGGTAATTTTGTTTCTGTGAACCACAGAACCTTTTGTCTGCAAAACAACAGATACATACAGGAGAATTTCTAGGTCAGAAGCATTCATTTCCACCAGCAAGCCAGAAGCAATTTAGAGTAGAAATACATGGCTCAGGAGGTAGCAAGCAGAGATTTTCCTCTTATGATCCAGTTTAATGTAACTGTGCAGATTGGTAGCTACTCCTGAACTCTAAGCCACTGCTAATATCTTTTAGTGAAGATGAGCTTAAGCTTGCTTCTTGCAACCTCAATGTAAATAGTTACCTATAGTTGACCTCCATCCAAAGAATGAAGTGAATCTGCACTACAGCATGGCAACTCAAAGTTAAGTTGACATAATACAAGAGGAATGCTTGAATTGCAAAACTTCAGCTTAAAAAAACCCAAACAAAACCAAACAATCAGCAGTTGCATAGAGCTAGAATTAATCAACTATTTCAGCTTCAAATATAAATACAATCTTCCAAAGAGGCTCAGATTGCAAATCATGACACTGGCTAGGTTTGTACGTGTGCAATAAACAATGCCAGGGACCACAGGCAACCTGGAGATCACCTGGAACATTCTGGTCGCATATGTACAGGTTATGTTCACTAAACCTCAAAACAGAACAGCCACGCACCAGGAACAGTCTCAGGATTACAGGATCACAGGACGGCAGGAGTTGGAAGGGACCTCCAGAGACCATCGTGTCTCACCCCCACTGCCAGAGCAGGACCATAGAATCTAGCACAGGTCGCACAAGAATGCATCCAGATCGGTCTTGAAAGTCTCCAGAGAAGGAGACTCCACAACCTTTTTTGGGCAGCCTGTTCCAGTGCTCTGTGACCCTCACAGTGAAGAAGTTCCTCCTCATGTTGAGATGGAACCTCTTGTGCTGTAGTTTACATCCATTGCTCCTTGTCCTATCACGGGCTAAGAAGAGCCTGTCCCCTCCCTCTTGACACCCAGCCCTCAGATATTTAGAAACATTTATCAAATCTCCTCTCAGTCTTCTCTTTTCCAGACTAAATAGCCCCAGGGCTCTCAGCTTCTCCTCATAAAGCAGTGCTCCAGTCCCTTCATCATCCTCACAGCCCTCAGGTAGACTCCCTCAAGTACATCCCTGTCCCTCTTGAACCACGGAGCCCAAAACTGGATGCAATGTTTCAGGTGGGGCCTCACCAGGGCAGAGTAGAGGGGGAGCAGAACCTCCCTCAATCTGCTGGACACACTCAATGCACCCCAGGATCCCACTGGCCTTCTTAGCTACAAGGGCACATTGCTGACCCATGGATAACTTGTTATCCACCAGGACTCCCAGCTCCTTCTCCATGGGGCTCCTCTCCAGCAGATCACCTCCTAACCTGTACTGCTGCAGTTTATTATTCTTGCCCAGATGCAGGACTCTGCACTTGTCTCTGTTGAACCTCATTAGGAGGAGACTGGAGTGATACTGGCTTTCCTCCAGTCCTCAGGCACCTCTCCTGTCTGCCAGGATTTTGCAAAAATGATGGAGAGTGGTAGAGCAACAACATCAGCCAGCTCTCTCAGCACTCTTGGGTGCATCTCATCAGGGCCCATGGACTTGTGTATATTCAATTTGGAGAGTGTTCTCTCCTCAGGCTTTCTCTACTTCAGCCAGGGTCTGGAGTTCACAGGGGCTGGTCTTGGGAGTAAAAACTGAACCAAAGAAGGCATTCAGGAACTCTGCCTTCTCTGCATCCTCAGTTATCAGGGCTGCCACCTTGTTCAGCAGTGGGCCAACACCTATTCTTCCTTTTCCTACTGATATATCTAAAGAAGCCTTTCTTGTTCTCTGTTACTTCTTTTGCCAGTTTTATTTCCAAGAGGGTTTTGGCCTTCCTTGTTGCCTCCCTACATGCCCTGGCAACTACTCTATAATTCTCCCAAGTGACAAGTCCCTTCTTCCATGAACTGTAAGTATCTTTCTTCCATGAGACTTTCTTCAGAATCTCCTTGCTCAGCCACACAAGTCTCCTGGCACTTCTACCCCATCTTTTACTCAAGGGAACACACCCATCTTGGGCTTGGAAGAAGCGGCATTTAAAAATTGTCCAACTTTCTTGGGCTCCTTCACTGCAGAGTCTTAGCCCATGGGATTCCTGCAAGCAGATCTTTGAAGAGTACAAAGTTAGCCCTGTGGAAGTCCAGGGTTGTAATCCTACTTACTGCCCTGCTTCTACCCTGTATAATACTGAACTCCACCATGTCATGATCACTGTCGCCAAGGCTGTTCCTGACCTTCATGTCCCCAAACAGTCCTTCTTTATTAGTTAATACAAGGTCCAGCAGTGTACCTCTTCTTGTTGGTTCCTCCACTACCTGGGTCAAGAAGTTACCATCAACACACTGCAAGAGCCTTTTGGACTGAATATGCCTAGCATATCAAGGTGACTGAATATCAAGGTGACTGAAGTCACCCATGAGTACCAAGGAGTGTGTTCCAGAGGCTACCTCCAGTCTCCAGCCCATGCTAACTCTTGCACCATGCTCTCCTCCCCAGGAAACCAGAACAAGTGAGTAGCAATTCATGGTCTTAAAGTACATTGGATGCAGCCTTGTTTTGTTTCTGGATGATGTCCAAGAGATGTTCTTTCAAAGGAACTGTGAAGTCACACTATTGTACTGAATGAATATTTACTGTATGGCAGCATCTTCTGATAATATAGTCCAAGAGGCAGTTGCTTTCAAGTTGTTTAAATTGGCTAGCATAGTCAGGAGCTCCCAGTTTCATCCACAGAGGGGCATATACTACACTTATTTATGGAATGCTCTTTTTCTATTATGATGATGGGCACAAAATGTTTCTCCACATGGGGCCTCTGATCTGTTTCCAAGGAAGATGTGTTCAGCACAATGAATGGCTCATGTGCCAAAGTGATGGTGTGTCCCAACCTATAGTTATTTCCGGGGTTGATGCAACTACATTCTCCCACTAAAAGGTTTTCTAACATAAAAGCAGTCAGATGAGGCATATAGTCTTCTGGAACGTCTCACAGTATTTGAACAGCTAATACATTTTCATTAGGGATATATTAGGCTTAGGCAACCTCTTCAGATTACTGTCAAAGAGGACTGCAAACCAAAATAAAATAAAATAAAAAGAAAGTATCTGGATTTCCTTATTTTTAATGAGAACATACAGGCACTTTGCTATCAGAGTTACACTTCATGATGAAAAGAACACTACTATTGTTACTGGTTTTAGTATTGAACGTATTCATCACTGTAACACTAACAAAGAAGCTGTCATTCTCCAAATCACCTGGGGAAGGTATTTGGTTAAGTTTTCCAAGTTTCAGCACATCACATTCACTGATTCAAGCAAGCAAATGGGGGCCTTCCCCAGCACATGTAAAACCCACATAACACATCAAGTCTTAATATTTTTGAATGTTTATATTAAGTTTTATGTAAGAAACCTAGTCCCCTTATTCTTTATCCATTTTTCCTTCAGAAGCCTTGCTTCCTATGAAACACAAAATCTCATCCTCAATGATTAGAGAACTCCAAAGGTGATGAATTTAACATCTCTATGCTATATCTGTAGCTGACTGTGGTGGGTTGACCCTAGCTGCATACCAGGTGCTCACCAAAGCTGCTCTATCACTCCCCCTCCTCATCTGGACAGGGGAAAGAAAATATAATGGAAGACTCGTGGGTTGAGGTAAGAACAGGGAAAAATCACTCACCAGTTATGGTTATGGGCAAAACAGTCACCTCAGGGAAATTAGCTTATTACTGATTAAATCAGAGTAGGGTAATGAGAAATAAACCCAAATCTTAAAACCCACCTTCCCTCACCTCTCCCTTATTCTGGAGCATAACTTCACTGCCAATTTTCTCTGTCTCCTTCCTCTTAGCAGCACAGAGGGATATGTAGACTGTGGTCAGTTCATCACCCCTTCCTTCTAAGGAGAAGGACTCCTCACACTCTCTACCTGCTCTAGTATAGGGTCCCTCCCATGGAGAAAGTCCTGCATGAACTTTCCCAATGTGAGTCCTTCTCACATGCTGCAGCTTTCCATGAACTGCTCCAGCACAAGTCCCTGCCATAGGGGAGGGTAGTCGTTTAGGAGCACAGTACTCCAATGTGGGACCCCCACAGGTTCACAAGGCTTGCCAGGAAACCTGCTCCAGCATGGGCTTCTTTCCACAGGCCCACAGGTTGTGTCAGGAGCCTGTCCAGCATGGACTTCCCACAGCATCACAGCCTTTTTCAGGTGCATCTACCTGCTCCATGGGCTGTTAGTCACTCTCTGCTGCACTGTTAACATCCGTGGGCTGCAGGGGGACAGCCTGCCTCACCCCAGTCTTCACCATGGGTTACAGGGCAATCTCTGGCACCTGGAGCAACTCATTCCCCTACTCCTTCACTGACATTGCTGTCGGCAGGATTGTTTCTTTCACATATTCTCACTCCTGCCTGTGGCTGAATTTCCTGTTGTGCAGTGTTCTTTTTTCCCTTCTTCAGCAGAGGCACTACCACAATTTCTGATTGGCTTGGCCCTGGCCAAGTAATGTGTGTCTGTCTGGTAGCCAATTGGCACTGGATTTATCAACATAGGAGAAGCTTTTAGCGTATTCTCACAGAGCCACCCCTTTAGCCGCACCCCTGGCCTCACTACCAAAATCCTACCACACAAACTCACTACACTAACCTTTACTGAAACAACTGCTATGATGTTTGAAAGATTAACGTGAATACACTTTATTACATTGATTATAACACCAAAGATACCATCATGAAAGTTTTTCTTACGCAGGCACACACATGAGCCATAATTTGGATTGTCCCCTTTTCGATTCACTTCTTCATGTAACAAAAACCATCAGTATTTGCCACCACCCTGCAGCACTAAGCACACAACAACAGAACTTGCAGAATGGGAGTTTCTCCTCTGCTCAAGACATACACTTCTGGCATGCTCTGCTGTGCAATTATGTGAAAGTGTCCAAAAGAAATGCTAAGTAGATGCTGACAAATGCCAGTGAAGGAGCAAGAGCATATACAGCACGTGTTTGACTAGTATGCTGGAAATGTGATAAATGATGAGAGTTTGCAGTGCTATGGAAACTTCTATAAATGCTTTATAATTATTAACTGCCTTGATTTTCATAGCAGAGTTGCACTTTGTCGTATAGCAAGCAAATTTTTTCTTCATCGGTGCTTCATTTGTTTCAAGTGGAATTTCGCTGCACCCAGATTACATTCAAGTTCTAATTAAATCCTGACTTGATTAACCAGTAACTTTAGGTAACAGTATAATTCTTTTTTTTTTAATTAAACAAAATTAAAGAAGGTGTGCATAAAGTCTCTATAATAAGTGCAAACAATGTTACCAGCTAAAATATAATAAATACCCAATTGACAGTTGCTACAAAGTTTGGCCAGTTCTCATCTTTGTTTCTGAAACTCAACTTCCTACATCATCTGTTCTGAACACAGATGATAACCACGGCAACCCCCAAAAAGAAACCATAAGCAATTACTCACTGCAGCTAGAAATTACTGAAAAAAGGGCTATTATTTTCAGACAACTGTTTAGTTTAAAGGAGGTAAAGAGATCAGTGCCTTGATTCAGTAAATATCTCAATGCACTTAGGCAAAACGGGACAAGATTCAAGATAAATGCTACAGCTCAAAGCTCACTTCAGGACACAGTCATCAACAGCCATCAAAACTCCACTTGCAGCACTGCTGAATATGGCTACCTTCAGGGATGCACTGCTGAAGCTTTGCTTGTTTCATCTGTTTATGCCACCATTCCACTTAAACACCTAAATGCACCAAAGGGTGTCCCCGATACAGAAAGTCATGCAGTACACAGGCTTTTGGTACATAAGCGAGTGTCTGTTTAATGTGACCTGTTCCCTTAGGATGCTGCAAACCTCCTTACTGCATTTTAGAAAATTCTAAGTAATTTCTCCGAAAACAAAATACTTCTTCCAGGAACCTGAGTTTGTTTCAGGCAGACACAGAAATGCAAGACACTACACTTTCTTCAGAGAGGAACTTCTTTCTTTACCACCTCACCATACTCACAATAGACTCAGATGATGTAAAAGCAGGTGGCAGAGGAAGCGCTTGAAGGCTCCTATTATATTAGGAGAAACAAGAGGGAACACAGCAGTTGGAGGTTTAGAAAACACTAATTAAATTACATTTACTTAGACAACGACAGCATGTACCAAGCAGACTGACTAACTGCTCTGGTGATGTTCCCACAACATGATACTCATGTAACAACACACACAACTACAAAATAATTACAGTCACTTTACTGAGCACTGCATCAAAGCCCAGACTTAATATAAACATTCCAAACACATAATTTACTTTGGAGTTATAAGAATTAGTACTTACAGCTATGAAAACTTAAAGCCCACAGTATAATTAGAACAGCTCTCTCCAATGGTGTGGAAAGTTTCATAAGAATTTACTTGACAATTCAAATGGAGTTTTTTTTTCTTTTTTGTTCCATAGCTAAAGAAGATATTATGAACCATTGCAAAAGAAATCAAGGAGAAGAAAAAGCAAGTTTAACTCCAAAAGAATTTGCATGATGGACGACTATCAAGTAGGTCTTCCACCAGTCTCAGCAAGGCAGCCACTTCTCAGCCTGACAGAAGCTCTCACTTCCATCTTCAGTGCTGGCTTTGTTTCCAGGCAAACCTTTGTAATTTAATAAATAAATAAATAGCCTGAACAATTTCTTGGAATGTCAACAGTTCAGGAATCCACCCAAAGGCCTAAGTCATTCCACTTTTACTGAGCCAGTATAATTTTGCCCATTTGCCCAGGTACAATTTTCCCAGACAAATAACTCATATTGGAAATACATGTTCCCAGAAATCAATCTATTACCTTCACAACTTCCACAAGTGACTCCTGTCCTTACTCATGGCAGGGGCCAGAAGTGTGTGACAGAACTGGCTTCTCCTTTCTGAGCTAGTACTAATCCGTGGTCAGATATCACTCCCTGTTTATTAGGTGAACGAGGCCAACCAACACAGACAAAATTGGTGGGATTATGAAAGCAATGAAATGTCTGCTAATGTCAAACATGTCTGTATATCACCAGTGCAACCTCTCAACTTTTCTTCTAGTCCAACTGAGACAGACTTGTAAGAATTTTAAAAATGGCTTTCTGCATCAAAGCAACAACCCATTTGACTCCTGAGTGGTGGAAAATGCCTGTTAGACACCTGCAAATGTGTTCTCACAGTCCACTTCTATTCAGTATCTCTCCTCCTTCTCCAGTGCTTCCAGAGATGGCACTTGGAATGTTAAAAGGTAAATCCTTGCCTATTGTCTGAAGAATTTCTTACCCACCACACATTCCCCATTTTTAGCTCATCTTTTACTATTTCCAGAGAATATGATTCTATAAATATCCACTCTCACATTGTGAGTTTCATGGAGACAGATAAGATAATTCACTCACCAGCTTTTACATCTTCTTAGATCCACTGGATGCCTCTTTTTAATTGAAGTTTCTCACAAGCCTATCATGGCCTATTCAAAGACAAACTCTAACGCTATTATGAGATAATATACTCCAAACCTAACTGCACAACATCTCATTCCAAACAAATACCAACTTATTCTTACTCACTTTTAAAGCAATCACAGCAAAGAATTGAAAACACAGATATGTCAGCAGGAAACATGATCGAAATATTAAAAAGAAAAACTAAATTATTAGTTAACTTCCTTCATCCCTAGCCAAGCCACATAGGTCTGGTTGTATCAACATCTGCCTGTAGAGTGCAGTAACAGTAGAGAGAGAGACAAGTTTTTTAAATTAAAAAACTCTAAAGTAGACCAAATGGCATGACCTTCTCTTTAGGTCACTGAAAATACACTAAAACCTAAAAGAACGGGAAGAGTGAAGTTTGTTTTCAATGTCTGAAAGCCACAGAGCTACACTGGAGTACTGAAAATAAGGCAGAAGAAGAAAGAAAATATTCTGCCGTTGCATTTTCCTTAATCAACTAGTTTAATTGAAAAAGGATGACTTCCCCCCAACACCCTACCCCAAAAAATGCTTTTAATCTGTTTGGCAGCTGACACACTTGGAAGAGTAAGTTAAAATGTGTTCTCTAATGATTTGACATCCCTATGTACCAACATAAATTGAAAACATAAGCATGGAGCAGAAGGAGCAAAAGCAGATTGGTTGTAGACATAGTCCTGGAACTTATTAAGATGAAAGGAAAGTATTACTATGAAATGTCTGCCAAAGCTAATGGTTACTAATATGCCCCACAAAACAAATCTGTAGAGTCAATACAAAAATTTCCAGTATTTTTTCTGTGAAGTACTGCACCCTTACAAATCTAAAAAGAGCTCAGTCCAAAGCATAGCTAAGTCTCCCTGTTAAGTCTCAGATCAGGTCCTCTTACAAGGTACTACAGCTGTACATACAGCAAATTAAAACTGGTAACGTCAACAGCAACATGGGAAAAAATTACAAATAAAAGGTCAAAGATCAAGTTTTCAAAATTTTGGCAGAATCCTGTCAACACATTTCATTTTGCCCTTTTTATGCCTTACATCTGATTCACCTTCCTACAACAGCAGCTCACAGCTGAGCAACACCTCTACTTCTGCACAAGATCCCACACTGAACAGAGCACAGAACAAAGTTTCTTTCAGGTATGTGAAGTCACAGCAACGTTCAACTGCAGCACGTGCATACAAAGAGTCAAAGAGGTTAGCAAAGGGCAGACACTCTGTTCACTCAGCAGTTTCAGGTGGTCATTGATGTTAGGCAGCCTCTGACAGGGTGAGCAGGACTCCTGGCTCTCATCGCTCAGCAACGCTTAAATGCAACGTGACGGCTTGGACTCTCTGGGAGAAGAGAGAATCACCCTGCCAAACAGGTAACCACTTCAGGAGGGCGTAGAACCAGGCTTTTTTCTTTTGCCCTTTCTTAACATAGCATGCTTTTCAAACTCCTCTGCATTCTTCTTGCTTTCCTCTGCAACTTGTTCACCTCTTCTGGGACCAAAATTAGATACAGTGCTGTATCTTGTCACTCTAGTGCTCAGGAGAACGGCACAGTTATCCTTTTTATCTTGCAGATATCCCTTTTTAATGCATCTCAGGATGACATTTGGAAGAACCAAAGACTGTTGCTGCTATAGAGAGGGGCACAGAACATAAAGCCATCACTCTTTTTGCTCTTTACCCTACAGAAATGCATGCAGATCACTTCAGAAAAAGACCAGCAAGACCCTCATTAGTTTTCTTGTGAAAAAGCAGTATTTTCCTCTCTTACTTCTTAAGTTTATCATATTGTGAAAGTCATCTTACTGCTACGCACCTATCATACAACAAGATAAAAGAGATAACAATGTAAGGACATGGCTCACTGGTACTTGTTGAGAGAACTAGCACAGATATTTTCAGAATTTTGGTGTCACTTTAACTACTTAGTTTTCCACTGTAAGGTTTTTCATGTAATATCAGAAGACCTTTAAGCTATACTATTTTGCAAGCTAGATTTTAACAGCAGAGCAGCTTCACATTATATGCATATGTATCTTAGAACTAAAGTTTAAAACTGCTCTTTTTCCTCCTCAGCCCAGGGTTTTGCTCACTCTGTGATGTGCTCAGAACACATTGGCACAGTTATTCTCTGTTTAAGTAGCAAATCCTATCACATCCAACCCATGTGTTTATATTGGATACTTACAAAATGAGAGATATTAAGTAACTAAGCTGGTTTTAAAACTTTTAATAATACATCCTGGCACTGCTGTTTCCTTAAGTAACCTAACTACCCTACAGTAGTTTCTAACCTTCCAATGTGATATTCATGAATTCACCCTGGGAGCCAGTAATACTGGATTTGAGTGTGGTGAGCAGCAGACTAAATAATTTATTCCTCTGTATGAACTTGTCTTGCTTCTTATTAGGGTTTAACTCCTTTGTACTTACAGTGGTTAACTATCTATTAGGCTGCAGCTCCTGAAAAAACTCATGGCTTCACCATTGCCAAGGATCTGTCATACTGTGTCTCAAGTTTGCCTTCCTGCCCTTTAATTTAGACCTCCTCCAGTAGTCACACATTTTATTTTAATGTTTCCAGCATATTTCACTTTTCCACTGCACTTTGTGCAGGCACTTTATAAGTCAGTTGCAGTAAAGGTTGTTTATAGCTGTAACTGAATTTTAATTTGTAAAACAGGCCAGTCCTGCCAGTCTGTAACCCACACACTTGTTACGGACGAGCTAGTTTCAAGGTGCTCTTGCTCCACATGCTCCGAGAAGAACTCAAAGGGACTAAATTTCCATCACAGCTTCTGCAGGTATTTCAAATTTAGTTCATAACAATGTGTCACCACCTGGAAGGAACAACACCAAGAAGCACCTACAATGTGCTGCTGACTACTCTTCCAACAGAGCCAGAACACAGCAGACATCCCAGTGTCTTCTAAAATTACTCAAAGCCCCAGAATACCTTCACCAACAAGTGGATCCTGCAGTGTTGGAGATTCCACACATCTGAGACAATAACGGACAAGGCCCAGCAGCAAGTGTTCCCTCCTTCACCCTAATACAATCTGAAATTATTAATCTAGCTTGCTCAGGCAGTCTAAACCTCATTCCTGCTGATCAAGGCAGAACTCCTTTCCATTTCAATCAAGGGTGCTTCTCCTTGCATCTACTCTAAATCCCCAAAGGTGTCAGCAGCAAAGGCCTCCATACTCACCCAGGATGTCAGACTGTGAGGGGTACTGCCCTGAAAATTACATATTCATACTCACACAGCCTTGTCCTTACATTACTCACTGAAACTCTTTCTTCACCTCAATTACCATACCACCACTCTCACACAGATCCCTTCAGCCCTATTAAGACACCCTGTCCTATTTCTTTGGTGTTTTAACTCTAATGTTGACCACTCATAGCTGAGTACATAACCTCATTTTTTAATTAATGTTCATGGTCCTTATTAGAGTAATTCATCACTGTTTACTGTTTCCTGAATTACACTTCGTAGTTTTATAAAACCTGAGTAGAAGACTGCCAAGAACTACCAGCTCATCTTTCAAAATCATGAGGCTTTCAAAATAATGCTACAATTATTAATAGAGGTTATTTTTTTTCCCTTCAGATAAAAAGAGATACTTTCATAACTGTTGTAATGGTTCGGGAGTTAATAATAGCATCAACAAAAATAACACTTGTGGTAAAATCTTAAGTGCTACTTAACTGAGTCACAAGGCTTAGCAACATCAACCAAATCAGTTTGTTACTTTCAAAATATACCCTGCCATGCTACCCCAGATTTTTGTTCTTCCACTGAAGGTTTAAGTCATCCAGACCCAGCTGTAATTTGACTTCAGTATTATACTCTAGCATTTCCTAGTGAAAAGATAACGATTGGCTGGATATGGTTGACTGGTTACGACCTCCTCCTATGCTATGTTAGTTTACGAATACTTTCCTACCGTGGAAAGAAGAGGGGAATGTATTGGACAGCTGGAGATTTAGAACTGTAATCTGTAAGAGATACTATGCTGTGAAATAATCTAAATGAAGTCATTGCAGGTGAACAAAAAATCTGCTCAGAACTTCAGTGAATACACACAGCTCTACTAGCTTCAGAAGTGGGGATGCTAATGCTTTGGGCAGTTTTTTAGCTATGGTATGTGACATAGAACAAAACCAACAGATTGCAACATTGGTGGTATCAGACTTTTTCTATTTTGTGTATACAGTGGGTAGGCTCCTGTGTTAATGCCAGAGGCAAGTAAAATTCATCTCTAACTATGCACACATCCTGATGATTAAAGTACAAACCAGAAGATTAAATACTTTTCAAGCACCTTTGAAATTAGATGGGAAAAACTACAAACTACTATCATTCACAAAATGTGCAACCTTGTTGTCTCAAATGCTTCCAAAATTGAGAGGCTGAAAATGTCAGGCTTAATAAAAAGTCAATTCACCACTGTTGAAATTTCTGCAGGACGTCATTGGCATGCACAGTGTCCCGCACGGATAGTTACCTTCTTGTGACAGGGAATCTTGGTTTAATTTCCCAAGTCTCTTTGTACATTTACTATCAGGCAGTCTTCCCATATCAATACGTTTTTGATATACTATAAGTTTATTAATCATCCTCTCTCTTTTGGTAAATTTACGAATAAAACAATTTCTTCTCCTGAAGACTTTTGAGCAATAAATTAATATGAACAAAATGAACATAAATTAGTACTCCAGTACTATTCAAATACTTTAGAAACCAATTCAAACTTATTAGTATGGATTCAATTCAAACTTTAGGTAACATCTCCATAATACTAGTGTGCTTTATTATTCGTCACTTGTAGCTTCAGCACGATTCCAACCAATTCTAAATAACAGACAATGGGAAAATCTTCTGGAAAAATCAGATTTGCTTCCATTGAGATACCATTGTTTCTAAGAGAGGAGAACACAATCTATAAAGAACATAAAATAATTATTCCCATATTTCTCCAATTATTTTTCATTGCCTTTAACAAACTTAAAGTGGAGAAACAGTTTTAAAAACCGCAGTATTTTATTGACTATATTAGGGCCAAAACATCAGTTATAAAGTGAAATGATACTTCAAATTATGAAGGTGATCTCTGTGGTTAAGGCACTTTTGCATTCTCTTTTAATATTTTATCAGCCAGGTACTGAGTCTGGTAACCATGGGAAGCTACTTACTCTATTTTTAGTGTTTCTACATTCTGACAATTTTTGTTAGCTGAAAACTTATACACCGCACAATCATCTCATAAACAACTCTTTTCACAAGCAGGATAGGGCTTTTTAAATCACTGAAATCTTCTCCTACTCCCCCCTATATGGATTACTTCAAAGATTACCCACCATTTTTTGAGAACAGTTAAACTGAAAATTTCAACTCTATCAAAACCACACACACTACTATCCATGCTCTTAAAATTCCCTATTAAAGAAACAAATTCTGCTTCATTTTGGGATTCATATGTTTTCAAAAATCAAGCACTTCATCCGTAAACAAATTAATCACTTAAGACTGCATAGAACACAGTAGGGGTAAACCCATATTCTCAAAAAAGATGTCTAGAAATAAAACAGGAAATATCCACCAAAAAACATATATACCAAAACTTTAAAAAAAAAAAAAAAAAGAAAAATACACAGTTCTTGGCTATCATCTTAGTACTATTAACACAAGATTTGGAAACAATACCTAATGAACATAAAAACTCAACTTTTAGTAAGATTAAAAACAAATAAAGTAAAAAAAAAAAACAACTACTTGACAATGGAGCATGATAAGGCCTGGGAAGGCCACTCAAGGATGCTGCTATCTTTTCCACAGTCCTGATCCATAAGAAAAACATGAGCAATTATCACATAAGTACTAGGCAAGAGCTGAAAGAATGGTGAAGAGCAATGATTTACTTTCCAGCTTCAAACCAATAAAGTTAGATCAAGCTTATTTTGTGAATGTATTTTATTTCTTTTCATTTTAACCTCATCTTGACCCACATCCACTTCCGTATTCACCTTAAGCTTTGAAGCATTGTCACACGTTCTAAGCACAGGGCTTTAGTGATACCTAAATGGTTGCCAAAAGACACTGGGTTCATGACAAGCACCCCATGGGAAAGCCATCAAGAAAAGGAGAATAGATCACATGAATCTCTGTGCATGGCTCCTCTACACATATATATCAGCTGCACCAAAAGAGGGACATATCCTGATGCTCTTGCCAAGTTCTCAGGGGAAAAGCTTTCAACCAAGAACAGTAGGTTTGACGTCATTTGTCCTCAAAGGTCAGCTTCACCATCTTGGATGGAGGAAAAAAAAGCTTTGCTAAGGAAATCACTAACCCAAATACTGGAACAATATACAGCTGTTTTATTAGCTGAATTGCTCAGACATAAAATATACCAGCTGAACACCTCAGTCACTAATGAACAGCAGTTTCACAGGTGTCTTAGAAACAGACTAGCATCATCTACAGGCATCACTCCAATCTACACAGAAACAATGAACAAATGATCACTTTGTGGAAAAAAAATTTACATTGATATTTTCAGATGTATGTAAAACAATCTAGGGGCAGTAACATAAGAGATTTGAATAAGGAAATTCAAGCTTTAAGAGTTAGTTTTTACTGTCAGAGTAGGAGGTTACATTTGGCTCAATTATATTCCTTATCTATCACATATTAACACCAGCAAGACCAGAGTTGTACTAGGACTACTAGAGGTTACATTTACCTGCATAGAAGCACACACAGATCAGTCTTACAACTCATGAAAACCTGTGATTAATCAGTCTTGTAGTCAAATCTTTGGTGCCTAAAGGCCAAAGGGGCCTATTACTACCTTCATACTTACATGAGCTATGAGGAGAGTCTGAAGGAGCTGGGGTTGTTCAGTCTAGAGAAGAGGCTGAGGGGAAACCTTATTACTCTCTACAACTACCCAAAGGGAGGTTGGAGTGAGGAAGGGGACATCCTCTTCTCCTTGATGGCAAGCGACAGGACCAGAGGAAATGGTTTCAAGCTGTGCCAAGGTTCATGCTGAATATTAGAAAATATTTCTCCACAGACATTGGAATGGCCTGCCCAGGGCAGTGGTGGAGTCACTGTCCCTGGAGGTATTTAAGCAGCGTGTGGACCTGGCGCTTAAGGCCATGGTTTAGTGTTGACCCTTCAGTGCTGGATTTAGGGTTGGACAGGATGATCTTTGAGGTCTCTTCTAACCAGGTATTTTCTCTGATTCTGTGACACTACCGGCAAGGGCAATCACTGTTAATCTTTAACAGTCAAGTATACCTTTGCTGTGGGAAGACTTGAAAAAAGTTGGCTCAACTGGCCTTAAAGGGAGAACCAGAACCACACCAGCAATGTTGGTATACAGCAACATTGTATTGAGAAAATTGGTGCTGCCACCTTTATTTGAAGAACAGCCCAGTACCCTGATCTCTTAAAAATGTGATGATGGTATTTTTATTCAGAAAATAAGTGCTATTTTGCTTCTTCCACTGGGAGAAAAAAAAAAATAATCACAGCATCAAAGAAAAAAAAAAGTTTAAAAAAAAGGGTTGTTTTGGCACCTAGCCACAAGAAAAAGCCAAAATTAATATTGCTTCCAACAAGGCACTGGAATGTATTCTGCAAAACAGCTACAGCCCAGTGTGTATCAACTGTTGGTGGCCTTCCAGTATAGTTAACTACATACCACTGATATTAGATAGCAGTCATTGCAACCCTAGGCAATGGATTGTTGCTTACAATCTCAGTTTCTAGTTTTTAATCAGAGATCTAAAATTAAGAATCTTTTTGACTGTAAAACTTCCTCAACCTGACAAATCCCTCTCTCATGTTTTTATTTTATTCAGGGCATGCTGTAAGTTCCTCTGATGAATGCAGCAGGCAACAGAAAAACACAGGAGAGATTCACATAGTAGTGCCATGTAGGCCTGACCACAGTTGAAGGCAGCAAGGCAAGGGTATGCTTCCCCGGGTAAGGGACTGGTAGGACTGGAAGAAAGGTGAATCATGTCATCTATGCCAATAATGCAATGCCTAAGATTTACCAAGCAAGAACATCTCTGTGCAAAACATGACCCTAAGCAACTACCTGCCCTTTTACCAATTCCTGCCCATGTTTTGATTAGAAGAATGAAAAAAAAACCCAGCTGCTGACCCAAGATCACACAGGCTTGCCCTCATGTTGATCAAAATGTGTGCATCCATCCTTAATCAATGTTTCTAAACACAGGCAAGTATTTTTAAAAGTAACCTGAAACTTATACAAGACTATAGCATATTATTCCACTGATCTATTCACCAAGCTTTTAGGAGTGAGGATGATTATAGAGGAAGCCCAAAAACTTTACTGACTGTAAAAAACTATCAAAGAATACCTGCACGACCAATCAGCTGCATAGGTATCTAATCAGCTGGCCTTTGTATAGACATCTGAGCTGCAGCTGGATGAAGCTGTGTGAACAGAGCCCAAAATAGCATGTTTAGACAGGCTACAGAAAATTTCATAATGTAAACAGGAAAGTATCTGGGTTGAATAACACTGTCCCATCACTATTGCCCACTGGAATATAACACCAGGAATTTGTAACGCAAAATTCCTTAAGTAACAGGACCAAAATCTGAATAAAATTTTTAAGGTTAGAAATCGGTACCTAGATAACATCCTTTTCCTTACTGGCACAGTGAGGCATTTGTGAATGATAACACAAGCATGAAAAATACAGGTCTGGATTAAGCATTGCTTTACTCTTCCAAGCCAAGCACTCACTGAAGAGACCTGACAGAGTTTTACTCCTTGCAAGCTGCTGTACTTGGGGGCAAGAGAATCAGATGGTACAAACAAACAAACCAAAATATATTTCAAGAGCACAAAAGCATACTAAATAAATTTTAAATGTGAAACATTTATTTAGCATTATGATTTCCCCCATACCAGATCAGTCAGTTTGTCTGAACTTTAGGAATGCAACAAATTTCCACATATCAACATGATCCCACGTGCACACAGCTTTTGCAGCAAACAGGTGAAGATACCCAGTTTATCGCAGCTTGCTTTCACCCTCCTTCTGCTGCCAATGGTTTCATCACACCAGCATACACATGGCTGAGCATTTAAACTCAAAGTCTGGTATCTCAGGATGTGATGTCATCATCAACTTTTATAGAGACATGTCAGGACTACCAGCAGAGACAGTGGCTCTTCACCTCCACCTCATCTCAAACTACTCACTCTCATCTGCTGCGCTAACATTCACAGTGGGTCACATCAGCGAAACAATCTGTCTGAACACAGAACTAGAAGGCAGACATGTTTTCAGTTAACTGCTCTACCTCATCCACATCAGGCTGCTGGGAATCACACACTGCTGAGGACAAAACAACCCTTTCCTCAGCAAGCTCCACTTTTTGGCTAGAAGTAACCATGGAATCCCACTCTTTCCTGGGGACTTCTTAAAATGGGTAAAATTCCTACTTAAAATACTAAAAGGGCTTAGAAAAGCATTTGGGCATCTCAGTTCCATTAAAATAATACTACTTGAAAAGTTCAATATTAAAGGAAGCCATGGGTTATATTACGTAAATTAGCCTATGGCTAATTATTATTATACACAGTATCTCAACCCCCCTTCTGCTTTGGTGTCTTATAGGTAACAGTGAGAAGTCTACACAATTTGGAAAGGAAAATTGCAGAATAACTGTTTCTTCAACTGTTGCAGTTGCACAGCAAAACACTTCAAAACCACAGTTTGTTCTGACCTTGGAAGATACTTCCTAGTATCTACAGAAATAAAGTGAGTCTGAAGAAATTAGAACATGAAAAGAGAGCTGTTCTTTCATTCTTTTTTCTTTCCCCTGTCCCATTTAAATAGCTACCATAAAAATGAGTTATAATAACTTTTCTTGTCTGCAAGGACAAACACAAGGTAGTACCAAATCATGGTTTAGAGGATAAACCAACCTAGAGTAAACCAAAAGGAAACAAAATAAGAGACACTAAATGCCTGCTTGCACTTCTTCCTCTTGAAACCATCACAATGCTGGTCATCACCCAAAATGTCATGAGATGTCATGATGATGGTAAGGGAAAAGTCAATTCTGCATCGTCATACATCACGTTCATCAAAAATAAATACTATTGCTGTTCTTTAAGGCACAACACCTGCAGCAGAGCCTACATTCTAGGAACTGCAGTCAGCAAGAAGGTCACACCCACTTGCCTCATTAGCTCCAACCGCGACATCTTATTTTTGCATGAATATACTACAGAAAAAGATTCACTGAAATCTTGCCTGCCCTTGACTCAATGACAAAAATTCCATTAGTTTAATCAAACAGACTTAACCCAAGTTACTTACAAATGCCTGAAAACACTGTGAGGAAAATATCGAGTTGGAAAGGCCAAATTGGAAAGGCTGTTAGCATAAACAGCGCAGAGTTGTTTTGCACACAAGTAAACATACAATTAGTTGAAAACTAAGACAAAAAAAGTAACATGAAAGCAAATGCAAAATAAGAGCAGCTCACCTTTTGAGGGGGTGGTCCGTGGTCATCCAAGTAAGTGGAATTTCCTACAAAAAGAAGAAGGATGGAGATAAACAAAAGTCATCCAACGCAACTTCAAAACTTGCCAATTCATGGAATCCATATACCTATATCCTTATCTCTATCTCTGGTTCTGTGATGACACATAATTCAAGGAAAATAAATATCCCCTGCTTTGATTTTTAATTAACAAGAGAGAAGCAAACTAATCTGTTTTGGCTACATTTATGACAAAAGATTAGATGCACATTGTCATTTTAGCATAAAGCTAAATGGGCCAAGGTAGATTTAATTTAATTGTGGCATTCAATTATTTGCATGGAAGAAACTATCAGCTGCATCCTTGTACATTTTAAGTAGGTGAGCACAGTTTATTATGAAAGGCCTTCATTGCATTTTGTTCTGGTGGAACTTCCAACACAGACTTTCCCCAACCTCCAACTCCCCACTCCACTCATTAGTTTCTGAACAGAACTGATTGAACGGGAGCTATATTCCAAAGTAATTACACTTGCCCTTTCAAGAAGCCCTTTTAATTCAGATGAAAAGCATCAGAGAAAAAATAAGCAAACAAACAAAAACACCAAACCACAAAGTTTACAAAATTTAAATGCTCCCTTCTTAGTTTGCTACAAAAAAAAAAAAAAAACAACCCAACAATTTCAGACTTTTTACCCATTACTTACAAACACACATCAACATACAAAATACACCCATAGGCTATCTTCCCTGCAACTGTCTTTCCTGAATCCTTCTCCCAGTGGAGAGTGCCAGAAAAAAAAAAAAAGGATTTCTGGGTCCAGGAGGCAGGAAAAAGTTTGTGTGTGAGTGAGATGAATTTCCATGTAGTTAGGATTAGTTTGCAGAACTATTTTGCCTTCTGTTTTTTTTATGCTTTTCTAGCATAGGTTGTGAAGCTATAAAAACTTGAGTCGAAAGACTTCAAACTCACCCAAATGTAATACCCAAAAACTAGTTCTTTTACAAATGTATGTAGATTAGGGTACACAACTACAAAAGACTCAAGAATTAACTTTGAGATGGTTACGTGAAATGATGATTCACCTTCTGAAACATACCAGAAACTCATCTTTCTATACATTTGACACAAATTCCCATCATTTGAACAACCCAGCTGACTAATCTAATGCCATGGATAATGTTGCCGATTTCCTATATTCAGGATAATTTCTATTATCCATGCCTCTGGTTCTATGTGTGAGTGAAGCAATTCTGTTCCCAGCCTGCTAACAGAATTGTGTATGGCTTTACAATAAAGTAGCTACTCTATACACAGTGAGATGGACTTGAAAATAAACATTTCAGGAAACACCTGAGTTACATACACTTGGAAAGGGAGCATGGAAAGCTCTTTTAGTGCCTCTCCTTCCAAACTCATTTAAGATTTAACTTTCCTTTAAGATCAGGCTGTTACTCTGTAATTCACAGCAACTTCCTTCTCTTTGTTATAAAGTCAGATGAAAGACTGCTCCTGTTGTTAAAAGTAACTCTCTTATTTTTTTTTCATTGTGTCAGGAAAATTGCTTCATTTTGATCCACACTAAAACAAGTAATGTTTGCTAAAAAGTAATTCTGTTGTCTAAATAAGTTAAAAAACATTAGAAATGTCATAAACACTCTATGAAAACTAATTTGTTAAAAATATTTTTAAATCTTAAAAATATTTAATATTAAAAATATTTTTCCTCATCACTCCTAAATAAGTAGTTTATAATTACATAAATAAAAAGAATATTAACTACGTCTCTATTAACTGTATCTTTAGCAATCACCTATCACAGTCCATTTTGCTATAAAGAAGGATCTGAATTACTGACTTCTCTTGAGAAAACAGATCATAGTTTACACAGCATCTCACAGGGCAGCATCAAGAATGTCTAAGCTGTGTTATAGATACCTTTTTTGAGATATTCTTTAGAGCAAAAAACCAATTTCATCTTTCTGTATCAGCAATCTATGTTCTTAGCCTGCATACCACATTTTCCTTCCTTTGTAATTTTTTAATCATTACAATTACATCAAAACATCCCTGTCTTTGTATGGAATTCTGTAAGTTTGAATTTTGTTGTCAGAATATTAGGGTTTTTTACAGCACAGTCTAGTTACTACTGTGTCCACTTAAAAGGTGATAGTACAATTTTGGCCCATTTCATAAAGGTCTTTTTCAGGGCAGTTTCTTGCAACTGACTAATTTCCAGGCATCAAGGAAATTGAGAGTGCTGGTTTGAAACCTAGTCAGAATGAATTACAAATGAAGAGCCAAAGAAGGAAAGCTGCAGACATTCCCCACTCCCTTACACTGCCCCAAATGCCAGGTGCTGAGGTCGCTCCCTTCCCCTGCCAGATCTCCTACTTCTCCTCCTCAGGCATATGAACCAGAGCCCATCTCAGCATCCACAGCATGCCACATCAATTCAACAGCCTGAATTCTTTTGGGTTAAGTTTTAAAACAAGTATTTGTTTTCAGTAATAAAAGGAAAACCTTTTGCCACGTGATTCATACTATACCCTAAGTAAAATCACTAAAATAACTCACTGAATTCAGCTTCCATGGAGTGGAGTAGCAGACTCTGGCGCCTGCAGGCCAATTCCTTAACCCCACAAAGCCCTACACGTAGCTTTCAGTAATGATCATAGGATCGGGCTTTCTTCAAGTTTGCTTGCAAAACCAGGATCACGCTACAGGAGCCTTAATGCACGCAGAAATATCCTGGAAAATGTGCACCCCACTCAGAATATTTCTGCAGAAAACCTGCACAGAAGATATTATCTTTCTAATACAAGAGAAGAGACCATGAAAACCTTATTAAGCAAGACTCCTGGGGTAGGCATTAATAAATTTTATGAGCTTCAGACAGGATGCCACTTTAACATGTATGGCACTTTTCAGAGAACACAGACTAACTTAGTTACAAAATTTCAGTACTATAGATATGGCAACAATGGAGATATACCAAGGTAAAACCAATCTCTGAATTACTGTCTACTAAGGGGTGACAAAGGAGTACAAAAAGGAGAGCTGAACAGTAAAATTCAGAGATGCAGGAATGAACAGCATAAACACTGAAACCACTGTTCATAATCACAAGTGTTTGCTGTAACTACATAAATACAGCAAGCTCGTCTAAAATGGATAACATTATTATGCAGCTTTTATCTGCTCTGTCACAGACAGCATGTGTTTGACATCACTAAGTGGTATAAATGATAAAGCGACAGAAGAGGAGGTCATCTTTCCTCATTAAGGATCAACTCCATTGCCCAGAAGGAACCTATGTCATTGAATTATTAGTATGACCTCTATGAAGTCCTTTAATAAAGCTTTACTAAAGACACAATTGCTCTTGTCTGTGGCCCAATAAGACACTTCCAGATTTATTATTTTTTTTCCTGGCGAGGAGTTATTTGTTCTTTACAAATGAAAACTTTCTGCCTTATATTCTGCTTTCCTATAATAGTGTGAAAGCCTAAGGCATTACAAACATGTCAGAAAATAATCAAGCCTCAAAACACAAACATGCTCAACAGCACACTTCAGATGACTAAACACAGCCTCCTTCAGCCTCTTGTCAGAAAAAAAAATATCAACTTTATTACAGAACATGCTGAATATGTGGAAGTAGTCCAAATTTTTCCATGATTTATTATCTCTGAGGTTAAGTGAATCAGCTGTATGCAAACCTTTAGGGAAACTTTGTGGTTATGTTCCCTTTTTCTTGGAATCACTGAAGTGTGGGGGTTTTTGCATGAAACAAGCCCAGTTTATACAAAGAAAGATGATCAGTCATCAAGATTAAGGACAAATATTACTACGTCCAGTTCAAGACCATGGAAAACAAGAATAACTGAACTCCCAGAAAAACCTTTACAGGAAGAGGCTTATATATGAACTGAAGACTGATAGCAATTGAATTAGGATCACTCCATTTGAACAATTTAGAGATCATGTGGAAAGAACTGAGTAGAGATGAAGAGGGAAAGTCACATGGAAAATGTGGAGTTTTGACTGTTTTCCTGGAATAGGGTTTTCCCTCAATGAGAATCACAAGCAGCACTCTGAGAGAGCTGTGATCTGGCTACTGCCAAATTTAGTATGTCTTGTGAAAATTCAGTTTTCTCCTCTTCCCTTGGTCACTGTCTCAATCGTCGAGGCACCAGTACAACCTTTACTGGCATGCCATCCCTTAGATCATCTGATGCCTAAAGGAAAGGAACAGTTTAACAGTTGTGACGTCTTCTGGGATAGAAATAAAGACTTTGAGGAACTATTTCCCTACCAACCACCCCTAATCATTTAGAACTGCACCTTCAAAATAAACTCAAGTGCCAGTGAGTAATCTGAAGAGCATCAGTTCTGCTCTGCTTATAGACAAAAAATCATTTTAAGCAAGAATCTGAAAAATCCATCCGCAGTCACAATCAGTTATAGCATCAATTACCTCTTTTCTTCATTTTCTTGCTCTTTTCTTTCCACAATGAAAAATATCCCACTACAGAAAACACAAGGGAGGCTCCACCAGTAGGAGTGTTAACTCAAACAGAATGCCCATGGCTGGCAGCACACACTCCAGCCACACAGGTCTGCCAGACATAACACACTGGGAGTAGTTTCTGCAGTTTATTGTTAGCCTCCTGCATTTTACAGGTGTCTTTCTCTTGTTTTTTGGTGGTGGTGGTTGTTTTTTTTTTCCTCCCACTGGAGTAGCAGATAGCCTTAGAAATTTCATAGGTTTTTACACATCTGAAGTAATAAGATGTTCTTAGTCATCATGCCACAGAACCATCTGTGGTCCAAAGGCAGGAAGGGCACTCAGGACTACAACTTGAAAACTAGAAGTTTAGCAGTCTGAAATTGCCCAGCTCAAATCTAGCTTAAGACGAAAACTCTCCTATTGCTGAGGTCAGCATAGCCATACCAGGTTTAGCAGAGGAAACTTTGTTTCAGAGGTACACAAAGAAAATAAACATAGACCTGACTGGTCTGCAATGGAATACAAAGTCACTCACTGCAATTTCTTCCATCGTATGCAAAAGGCTCTGTACCCACAACTGGTTTCCTCTGTGCATGACAAATGCTGTCAAAATTTTCATCATTAAAATAAAGTTTAGAGAAAGTGTCACTTTTTAAAAAAACATTTCACAATTAATTACTCTGCTTCTTTTCATGCCTTTCAAAATATGTTGGTTATTCCTCATGTTTAGAATAAATACCATAAAACCTGCAACATCAAATCCATACACTTAATTCACTACATCACTGAATGCAATGAAGCAAAGAAGCTAGAACATGATAAAAATACCTATTTGACTTTATCACCCAGTGAACCTAACTCTGGAAAATTAATTCAGACATGATTTATCTTTGTTTACCTAGCAGTTTCATATGTCTAACACAATTAAGAAAGAAAGTGGCACACATAAGCACAGTTTTTGAAAGCTTACTGCTAATTCTATATATGTAATAGATATGTAAAAGTACCACTGGAATAGAGATACAAAGGGTTTGGGTAATGTTAAGTTCTAAACCAATGCAGAATACACATCAGAGAAATAATCTCAATAAAGAAAAATATTTTTATGAAAACAAATACTAAGAATACTCCCCTGCACAGAGAGCATCACAGGAAAAGCAGGACACCTCTCTGGGCACATCTGAAGTACAGGATTTCAACTCCACAGATAACCTTCTCTCTCAATGAGGCTCTCCTTACCAAAGTGACGACAATTTAAAGGAGAGGTTGAGGGCTGGACAAAGGACATAATGATGAATCTTCAATGAAGACCTTGTCACATGTGAAGCCTCTAAGTCTCACTTCACTCTGCTATTCAGGCTACAAACTCCAGGGAATCTGTATCTGACCAGACATCTTCTCAGATGATCCCAGTCTCAAGAGTCTCCTATTACATCAAAATAAAAGGTATCAGTTCTGCACTTTTGCATGACGTTTCTCCAGAGAAAAGGATTTTATTATTTAAACTTAGACCAACTTGCAAGTTTTATTCCTGTCCATTGCATTTATGCAGGTAGTTTCAGATACAGCTCTTTTCTCCCTATACAGGCAATCTTGGAAAATAGTAAGCCAATAAATTTTGAAAAACACCCAGCTGGCAAGTCATCAGTTATCTGAGGAAGATTTTTATTACTATTATTAGTATTATTAAGTACTACACGGCAAATGCTCTCCAGAATGGATTGTTTGTTGGATATTTGTTGAAGTTCCTGTCCCTGGAGGCGTATTTCTGAGAAGCTGCCTGGGACCTTGATCTGAACCCAGCAGCACCTTCCTAGTGGAGAAGAAATGAATACAATTCACAGACAACTGGTCACATAAAGCTCTAAAGAATTACTTTTTGTGTGTGTGCTAAAGCCAAAGTTTTCTTTGCCTGCGCTTATCACAACATCTTGAGTCATACGGTTGCTAGGATTTTGTCACACTTCTTTACAGAGGCAGCTGCATTTAGGATAATGGACCTCCCATATGAAGTAGCCTGCAGCACTGAGTTATACGTTGCTATGATTTTCCACTTTCTTCACAGTTCAGGTTCTCTATCTGATCTCAAAAAATATGACTGAAATTTTTAAAAGAGCCTTTTTTACAAGTCTGTCTCCCTTTCTTCCAATCTACCATCCTTGTTGTGCCACAAAAGAATCACTGTAAAATTCTTCCCAAGAATTATATAAGCAAGATGTAAGAAGTGGCTGTCTTTGTATTGCTTTCTCCTCTGAAGATACAATTTGAAAAACAATACAGATTGTTTAACCATTAGCTTCCCATCCTCAAAAGGTTTAACAGGCACAAAATTTGAAGTAGTATTTCTTGCCAAGGTCTTTCAAGAAGCCTGTAACTGCAGAACAGAATATACAAGTAGGTCAGATAAGGAACATCTGTACCTAAATGAGCTCTATCTTCTTTATGACACATTAGCATAAAGCTTTATTAATATCTGTTACAAAAAATACTGAAGCTTCAGATGGTTTTCTAGACTTCAAGACGATTTAATACAAATACTTTCCATTACTACTTTGGCCAAACTATTCAAGTTTTACACTATCCAACTGCTGGCTTCCGTTCATGATGACATTTTAACTCCTTTCTACCTCTGCCTCAAATAGATGCATCTGAGTGACAAGACGACTTCTCAGTGCAAGTGTGTTTGTAGTTTAGGAATTTCTATATAGAAACTGCATGTTTAAAAATAAGGAGTAAGATTTAGCAGCCACCATAGAGCTCTGGCCTTGGCTTAAACCTGCCTTTTCATTTCAGCACCCTTTCATCTCCTGCAACTGTAAAAGGATAGGATTAACCCCAACCCCTTGCAATACATATCTTCTATGTCCAATTTCCACCTTTACTGGTAAAAGAGTAATTTCAATACCTGAAATGCATAATTCTGAAAAAATTTTACTCTTCTATAAAGCACTGCAAGTGCCCAGCACAAACATCATGATTTCTAGAAAAATGACTTTTCTGGCCTCACTTCTCATGATCTTAAACAAGATTCATACCATTTTTGTATGAACTTATTATTTGTAAGATTGATTTATAAATATTCTGTAGGATGTCCTATGAAAAAAGCAATTGAATGCATTGTTATAAAAACTTTTGCTCTTCAAAATCTAATGCTGCCCTTGTAACTGAAGTCTAAGACCCACAACACATACACAAAGCTTACCTGTATGAAAGACACAACCCTTGTGACTTTCTTCAACTCATAAGCATATCCAACAGTAAATATAAATAAGAATTGATGGGTTTTGCCAGATTGCAAAAAGCAAAGATTTCACTATGGATAATCAAACATTTAGTATGCTTTCAATTTTCAAAAGTTTAAGTGAAACCATTTGGAAGACAACAGGCACATGAAGAGTCTTCAGATGTACTGATTAATTCTTGCAGTCTTAACCCCTCCAGCAACTCAACCAGTGTCTCAAAAATGTCAGTAATGAGATTCTGAAATAACATTAAAAAGGTAACTTCAACCATGCAATGCAATCAGTCCAAGTTTCATCGACTCACAACAGAACTCTTCAAATTGTCATTATTTCTTTCCAGCTCCCTACCTGTCCACACATAACACTAACCTAACTTGCACAGAGTTCAACTTGAAAGTACTGAGAGGGTCTAAAATGCATTTTGATTCACTTGGATAACTGTTTATTTAGGTCTGCCCTCGGGTGCTTTGACCGCACTTACGAACTCCAGTATGCAAACATTTAGGACTGGTAACAATTACCTAGGCATGCTCTTTCTTTTTATATCGTTTTCCTGTGGCTCATTTAGCTTGGAGAACCACATCGGGATGTCACCAATAAGATGTGGTAGCTTAATAGGTCTCTAACTACCAGTCACCAGCCCTCCTGCAGACCATGCTTCTTACAAGAGATAGCTTAAAATACATGAAAATCATCTATGTCATGTAGACTATCACAATAGTGTGGTTATTCTCTAAATTGAGCTTTTCAGTGTACACATGTATTAAAAGACTTTCTGTTACTGTATCTACATATAGCTTTATAAATGAGTATCAGCAACAATTTCCGCTTTGCTTGAATGGCTGTGAGACTCCAAAATGAAATCAGTTGTTTTAAAAAGTTCTAAGTATCCATATTGGCACACACTACAGGACAGCGTAACTTAAAAGCATGATTGCACTATATTACTAGGTGGTGTATTATTTTTAGGACATGTAAGAGCAATAATGCTTTTTTAAATGTCAAAGCTTTATGGCAATGCTGTTAAAGTCTTGCCAAGAAAGTGAGAATAGGATTTTTGTTCTAATCACAGAGCAGGCAGAACATTCTACAGCACTTCACAAGGTAATTTCAGAGACTCAAAGAACGATAGGGGCTGGAAGGGAACTCTGCAGATCATCTAGTCCACCCCTCAAGAGCAGTTTCACCTAGAGTAGATTGCACAGGACTGCACCCAGATGGGTTTTGAATGACTCCAGAGATGGGTACTCCACTACCTCTCTTTTCAGTGACAGTATTTCATTTCTACAAATTTCCATTGAACTTGGCTGAAATAGAGAGTAAAGAAATTGCAGCATACTGAAATCAAGATATGTGAAAAAATAAATTTTTCATCCTTAATTCTGTATTAGACTCTACATTTCTCAGAAAGATGACTCTAGGTCTAATCTAGAGAACATTTAGTATTTTACTTAAAAGAAAGCTTGAAAGAAAGCTTCCTCTAGAGTTAAGAAGTTAAGACAAGCTATCATTTAATGTTAACTAACTGCCAACAGCAGCACTTGCTAACTACTAAACATTTCTTATACCCAAGGAAAGAAACAAACAGATCATCTTGCACAAATGCAATACATAAGAAGTATCTTCTCCCCACTAGAAAGCTTACAGAGTTGTGGTTTTCTGTGTATTAGAAGCTTAAATACTAAGTTACATACAATTATAGTTCAGTTTATTCTTACATACTGTGTATTTCCTTAAGTAAAAACATTCTAGATCATCCAGATCTCACTCATGAATTTTCTTATGGCTTTGTCTTTCTTCATGTGGGATTTCATTCCCTTTACAGGAGAGGTTCTCCTAAGTACTGTAATTCTGAAGGTAAATTATTGAGTTCCCCAGTCAGTAACATACTGCAAAACTAACTTCTCTTAAGTGAGCCCCACTTAGCATGACTGGCAGCCTTTACTCAGGAGATGAACAACAGAGACATGTTCACACAAGCACCACAGAAGCAAAAATCTCATTTCATATATTGAGGTGTTTGCTGCTCATGTGAGGGTGTGTTTTATTTTGTTGTTTGGGGTCTTGTTTGTCTGGGGGGTTTCGTGCATTTGTTTTGTTCTGGTTTTGTTTTGGTGTTTTTAACACTTATAAGTTCATCTAACAGACCGGATACCTTATGTCTTGAAAAAGACCATTTTCAGAGGATAAATGCTGAGATTTTTGTGAAGCCAGGTACCTAAATATTAAGGAACCCAGCATCTCCAGACACAAAAATAATGGTCTGCAGTGTTAAAAAATCATAAAAGACAACTTTGTGGATGGGGCCTGCAGTACTGGTATTAGTTATTCATGGGATTTTAAAACTTCTGTGGATGGGTAATGACCTCTGATCCAAAGACAAAGGGTACTTGCAGATGAATACTGTACTCTCTTTTGCTTGGACTCTTGTAGGAAAGGGATTTTATTTCAAACACCACCAAAAAAACCAGTACAATGACAACAGCAAATTTGTATCTGAATGTGGCCCTAACACGCTAAAGGAGCGCATTCAACTGAATTGCACTGCCACAGCCATCAGGCATGGTCAGTTTGCTACCCTGCCATGAATGTGAAATAACCTCTCAGCAGCTGTTGTAGCAGATTGCTCATGTGTTTGGCCTGACAATGCTGTAGGCTTTGAGGGACTTTTGCAGTGTTATTTTCTTCTAAATTCATCTCAGACTTCCTACCACAAGTCATTTTGTTCCAGGTCTTGACATCCTATGGATTTGCTATCAGCAGCTCTCTTGCTATGGTCAGCCAAAGTGTCTGCTCCTCAGCTCCCCTAACTCTAAACAAAATACAGCTGTGAAAATACCTCCTCTCTGCTGCAACTTCACACAAGCAATTTAAGAGGTCTCCACTGTTTTCTTCTTGTTTCCCACAGCAGTTTCCACTGTATTACATTATTTATCAGTGGCAAACCCTCTAGAACTTATTTTTGACAAACACTAAGAAACAAAGTAATTTCCCCGCTGCCTTCCCAACAATAGTACTTTGGTTTTTTACTAAAATTAAAACAAAGAGTTAAGAAAAAAAAAAAAAAGAGCATTCTGAGACAGAGACTTCTGGCAATGAAAATACATCATCTAAAACTGTTGAAAATTAAGAAGTTGAAAACGAGACCTTAAGAAGGTAAGACTGATGTAGAAACCTTGACTAAAATCATATGGAACTGGGATTACCCATATTTGTACTTCAGAAGCCAGCAGTGTATTTACTCAGGCTGAAATGTGAGTTCACAGCCAAGGCACAAGCAATAAAGTGCTTCAAATGACTCAGTTGGGCCCAGAACTCCTACTCCCATGCCAGGCAGTTTTCCTCCTCTCTTCACAATCCCTCCTTAAAGTAAGACGAAACAGTGTCACTTCAAACAACTCTAACAGCATTTCTTTCGTAGTCATCTTAAAATCCAAATTAATTGACACATTTCACAAGAACCGTTACAGAGGTAACCTGAAATATGTGGCCATTTTAGTTCATGGAAATTAAAGTAAGAGGCATAAGTATGGTGGTGTCAGCTGGAACATGCAGGGAATGAGCACAAACAGAATTTTGCACAGGCAGCTATACGAGGCTTATGTAAAACTACAAAATTTTATAGCAAGATGAAAACTCTCACATGCAACTTTGAGTTGAAACCAGGGTAGCTGGGTTGCTTTTGTTTTGTTTCTAAAACAAATGGCCTGGCACATGAATCACAGCAGGAAACCAGTGCACATAATCCCACTCTCCCCACTCAAAACTGAAGAAAGCCTAAAGCTCAACAGCAGAAACAGGAAGGTCAGTTTTGTCCTCATATATCCTTTTTGATTTTGGTTTCTTTGTTGCTTCTCTCTTTTTTCCCTTACCTACTACTTTAGAAGTGTGTCTTTATTGTAATAGAATCATAGATCTCCACGGGAAGAAAAACAACATTGCACTTGACTTATCATGTCGTATTAAGCTACTACATTTCTGCTTGGGCTGGGAAGGATGCCAGCAGGCTCAGCATACCCTCTCTTCTGCCACCTTCAGTCAAAAAATATATTTCAGGGCCTTCTGCTTCTTTCTAGCACTCAACAAACCACAGCTCTGATGATATTCTCCCCTTTTTATAATGCAGCTAGATGACAGGACACATTTTCAGCATGTATTCTCATGGCATTTGCTGAATGCTAAGTACCACGGCTGAAAGCCATTAACTAACAGAAGTCCCCCCTTACGAATTCCCCAGGAGAACTAAAACCAAACAGAAACATGCATATCAGCACCTTGTCACTGACATTGCAAAGTCTCAGACCTACACTGCAGCCTTCTGGGCCACTCTGGGCAGGTACCCAAACCCAAAGAAAAGTTCAGATCCTATGGAACGTGTCAGCCTTACTTCAAGAGGCTCTTTCGTCATCACTACTGAATCCAGGAGTGCTACCAGCAACAGCAGCGCACTTTAAGTTAAACATTTACAGATTCTGAGAGACAATGTTCACAACTGTCAACACCCAGAGCTCCCAGGAATTACAAGCCTTGGTTTAGACTGTGGAATCATCAAGTCACAGAATTATTTAGGTTGGAAAAGATCTTTACGATCATCAAGTCCAATGACAGATCTAACACTGCCAAATCTGCTACTACGCCCTAAATGCCACATCCACACTGTTTTAAATACCTCCAGGGATGGTGACTCTACCACTTCCCTGGGCAGCCCTTTCCAGTGATTGACAGCCCTTTTGGTGAAGAATTTTTCTCTTAGTATCCAACCTAAATCTCCCCTGGTGCAACCGAGGCCATTTCCTCTTGTCCTATTGCTTGTCATTTGGGAAGAGAGACCTTGCTAGAACCTCATTTCAGGTAGTAGTAGAGAGTAATAAGGTCTCCCCTCAGCCTCCTTCTCCGCAGTCTAAACAACTCCAGTTCCCTCAAATGCTCCTCATAAGATTTCTTCTTTAGACCCTTCACCAGCTTCTGTGGACACATAATTTGAATATATTTGAGTATAAACACATTCAAAGTTACTGTGGAAGCCAAAACAGAAAAAGGGCTGAGTGGTCCAGTAACAGGAAATACGGACTGAAACACTGGATCACTCTCATCTTTTACCAAAAAATAACTTGAAAATAAACACTAGTAAGGTGAATAGTTGTTAAGGAGATTTTGGACATCTGAAGTTGCTTCTCCAACCTGCATATTCAACAGAGTGGACCCAATACATTGACCAATATTGGTACCACTGCTGCGGCTAAGGCAGATGACGCACAAGAGGCAAATAGGTTGCATTATCACATTAGATAATGGTGCTCAAGCTACAAGAAAAAACAAACAACAAAACCACAAACCAAACCCACCATTTACTTAGGGACTTGTGACCCATTCTGCAGGAAAGACACGTAGGTCATCAGAATGCAAACTGACTTTTAAAATAATTTCTGCTGGAAGCTGGTGCTGATGTCAGTGGAAACTTTCAACTATTTAAGTTTTGGTTACACAGAATACTTTCTTCTCTGAAGGAAAGAGGGATTTCCTTCATGGATCTAAGCTGTTGTAAGGTGGATGTTTCTGATACTTCACTTTCCTTGCAATATTCTGATGCTATTAACACAAAAATATGACAGTGAAGGCACTCTTTCCAAAGTCCTCATTCATGCATGAGTACATAACATGCACATAGAAAGTGACTCTGAAGCTTCAAGAGCTTTAACTTGAACGTACTACTTTACATGGCATTGCTAGGCAGCAATGGCTTTGCCCAGACAGGATAGGACAGCCATGTACGTCATTAGTAGTTAGGCTAGGTTGGGGAATATGATTTCATAGTATAACTAAGATCTAGGAATAACTTAGTCACTTTAAGATCACAAAGGAGAAAGCAATTTTACTCCTGCTAGCCACTGACCAATACCATGGAGGAGCTATAGTTTCTGTTAAAACGATCATGGACAAATTTTACATTTTACAGTTTCAAAATTAGTTTTCAGTAAAGAAGTATGTAAAGGCAGTTCACACTTTTCAGGAAACTCATAAAAGCCATATAGAAATGTCACAAACTCAGTTACAAGGTCTTCAGTGACTATAAAACTTCTGCCATTACAAATGGAAGAATATCTTCACATTGAACACAATGTTGTCTTCAAGCAGACGACTTACAGACTTTTCTTATTTCTTTGCAATCTGGCATGCAACATGTTTTTGACTTGACTTCCATTGTTAGTATGCTATTTAGCACTCAGATCATTATGCAATTCTGGCATTCTAGCTATTTTTCTGCATTTATGCCAGTTCCATATTTTACACAACTGAGCTGTTATCATTTACTGTTAACTTAATTTTTCTGGATTGTTCTGAAATGTATCTCTGCCCTTACTGGCTTTTAACAGTATCTACTTCAGAATTATCTGCAAATATAATCAAAATGTTATCTCTCCGCTTTCTAAGCATTAAAGCAGACCTTGCACAAGACCAGACTACTGAACCTTCATAGGCATCTTCCTTAACCTGTACTTATGCCATTACAGCTTAGCACCATGATATATGAAAAGTATTATACTTATTACTATTATTCTCATCAATAAAGAATATGTGCTAATGGAGACTGCAATTTAAACAAAGTAAAGAAAATCAAGTTTCTATGAAACATTATCACCAACAACAGGGGAAAACAATACAGAGGACAAAAATATTCAAAATGAGCTGAATAACTCACTTTCACTCAATGAAACATTTAAGATTTTGCCAAATTAAACAGAAGGCTACCTCAATTGCTCTTCCAGTATACTCCATCATATGTTTACATTTCCTATCAACATTTTAATCATGACAATTCTGCACCTTCTTCAGCTGTTAAGAACACTGTTTAATGCTGTAACTATCAAGAAAAGTCCCCAACCACACAGCATTTAAGAATGGCAGCTTTCACTCAGGCACTACAAATACACTTCAACTGTGATACAAACCAAACTAAACCTTCTGACAGCCTCTTGCCACAAGTCACAGCAAGTGTACAATGGAAGCCAGTGGGCATCAGATTCAGCCTTACAGTCCCATCAGCATTTCAACTTCCACAGTACTCGACTCAGAAGTCCCCAGCTGAGTTGAGCTATCCTATCTACTCCAAAGGGCCTGCAGCAGCTTCCCCACTGGCTCCTGTGCCAGCTAAACCCTGCAGGGCCCTGATGGCAATCCCAGAGCAGCACTTTGCAAGCCTGGCTATAAGGGACCCTTGTGTAAGGCCACCATCGAAAACTTAGGCATTCCCCTCACCTGCAGGCACCTGGCAGGAATCTCTGCCTCACAAGGAGGCACTGTGGTCCTACAGTAAGTCTTAGGCCTACAGCCACAGTGACTTTGCCACAGCCACACAGGCAGCCAGGGTAGTAATTAGTCTAAGGGAGGTTCTTCAGAGCAAGAACCCTTGCTAGTAGGCCAAGCCAAGGCACACGTCACTGAATAGCATTAACAAGCACATAATACAGGGACACATGTACACAGTGGTTGCTAGAGTTACGGACACACAGACAAATATCCTGCTTGACAGTTGGTGTCATTTGTGCACCTAAAGCTTCCAGAAATCTGATCAAAACATTTTCCATTTGGTGTCCCGAAGATAAAGAATACTTTGCTTGCAATCACCTCCAAACATGTTGCCCACCAGAGTGCCTATTGCAGAGGCAAGAATGAATGCCAGCCTCCAGTCAGGCACTGGTCTGCAGGCAGGAGGTTTTTGTCTCCCCTTCTGCTACTTTCTGAAACCAGTCTTCCACTAGTACCTGATGAAGCTGAGGGCAGCCTGCTCATCCACCACTGACATAACAGAGAGTCCTGCATCTCTTCTCCAGCTTCTTTCCTTGACATCTATCACTGACACTTTATATATATGCTATTGATTTTTCTTCTTTACTCCTTGGTAACAGTCCTGATGCCACATCACACTGCCAAATGACTGCCTGAATGGGTAAAAGAGATCTCCTGGCTCTTGTTGACCTTCCCAGGTTGGTAACATTACAACTAATTAAGAAGGGTGACTACTTTTCATTAAAATGGTGAGGAAAACGTAACCAATACTTTAACTACTAGATATCTGTGGCTTCCTGTGGCACTATTACAACTAAATGCACTCACTTTTACTTACCTCTTTCCCCACCCAAAACAATAGTTTCATAATGTGGTATCATTTCTGCCACCAAGTCATGTTAAAAACAAGGTTCAAATGAATTTTTTATAAATTACATTATATTCTGTAATCTAAAAACTGCAGAACATATGAACAACAGAGCATTTTACTTCTGAAGTCTTACAATTTACAAAGACTTGTAAAAACACTGACATCTATTTTGAAACAGGCTTTCAGCTAGACATAGAAATTACAGCTGTAACCACAACCTGTATTTTTACTAAGCATTAAAAAAGGAAAGCAAGACAATATATACTGACAGAAGTTTGATACCGTGCTATCCAGAGAGTTTTCAATACATGTAAGAAACACACAACAAGAAACAAAGAAAGTAAAACTAAAAAAAATAAATCCTTTTTGCTGAACAAAAAAATCCCATCCTATTTTTGTGTTTAATTGACTTTTCTCCAGACATCTGAATTCAATTAACAGAAGTTTTGTTTGGGGGGCTGCATTTTTTAAGTGGTTTGGCTTTGTTATTTTAAGTACTGAAAATTTAACTACATGAACTCATTACTGCTGAATGTCAAGATCACGGGATGTTAAAAGCATAATCCAAGTTTTGAATGGCTCCTTAGAAAAATTTGTGTGCAAAATAAACATGGAATGTGATCATATTGAAATATTGCAGTGAGATGTGCAACCCTTATGCCATTACTAATTAATATATTTTGAATTTCAGTAGTTGTTTACTCTCAAAGTCTTGAGCAAACACATGTGCTTGTTTGTTCCCAGCTGCCTCATTTTAATGACTTTTCTTCAGAAGGTTCTTTTTGTTCCTGGGAATATAAAGGTCACTCAAAAAACCCCAGCATGTAATTAAGAGTTCTTTTTGTATAATACTTCCAGATAATGTTTTGTATCCAATATGAAGAGATCAATACACAAAAAATTCTGATGCAACACAGAAATAGTCAGTAGATTCTTTCCACTGTCATTCATGACAATTTCTTTCTTCAGAAGCACAGCCCTTGTGTCAACCTTACAATTTTTATTTGAAGTAAGCCTATAGGTTGGACTTGACATATTTTGGAAGCTTCCTGTGCCTTCCTTTAATTCCCCCTCCAAAACCTATCATGATCCCAATATTGATCCCATCTATGCTTGAGATAGAGTGTTGCTGTTACAAGACACTGAGAAGCAGAGTGGTCTAGTCTGTTAGGTTTGCAAGAACATGCACTAAAAACCATAAAATCCTGAACACCCACATAAATCCACAGCAGTTTTAGACACAGCACATGGAAGGCAGATGAGGCAGGCTACTACTACCGATAAGAGAGAGAAGCAGTTTGGGGAAAAGGGATAGATTTCTGTTGCTGATACAGTCAAGTCATTCAACACAGACAAAACATCAGACATTTTCAGATGCTGCTTAGTTTAATAGATGATAACAGACTCTTCTCTCAGCCTGCTCAGGGGTGCAATGCTGGCTGACATGTGCTACATAATATGGTGCATCATGAGATGCGCTCTCTTCTAGAGGTTGTACATACAGAGATGTCTAAGATTGTTGTGCCTTGGACAGGAGCACTGGAGCCATACCTATTTCTTCTTATAAAAGCAAAATTTTAAAAAACAACAACAACAACAACTAATCACCATTCTCCTTTCTAATGTCTGACAAGAGTATTGTTTTTTCACCAGATCCACCTTCTTTTAAGTGGTGGGTACTTCTCTGAAGTACCAAAACCAAGAGCTGAGACAGAAGTACAGACCTCAGCAAGCAGAGGATGAGAACAAGAATCTTTTCAGCACTCCTTACGTGAATACTTTCCTTTGCACAGCTTGAGCCCATTAGCCTCTTGTTGTCTCTACACTGTACAATAAAAGTAACTAAATCCAGCCTCATTTGTGGTATCCAATTATTTAAACTCAGGCATTTATGCCTCTCCTCCATCTTTAACATGGCAGGTTTCCTTGAATTAATGAACTGGTGATCCTGTTAGCTCTCCTGCTTTATGGGAAATAAAAGACTGAGTTATTACAAGAATGAGGATGTGCATCTTGTGACCTCTGAGTCCTCTGTGAAATTGTAAATACATCAAAAAAGACCACAACAAAATACTCAATTGACACAATAATACCACAATATCTACTAGACACCATAAACGCAATCCTAATTTTAAGGCATTCTTTTTCTCCAAAGTAGCAAATGTCAGTTCCAAACAAACAGATTCAAAATTTGAGAAACTGTTTGCAACCCAAGTACACCTTCAAGTGAGATGATCAAGCACTACAGAACACCACGTAAACTTCCATGTAAAGCTGGGAAGAGACCGTTCCTTCTGGAGTGTTTGTATAAGAAGCAACTGTCAGTTCTAAGTTCAGAAAAATATTTTCTGCGCCTTGGGTCACAGTTTCAAATGACAAAACATTCCTTTCTTAATTTTCACCTAGCACATCTGACTAAACAGCACATTCACAAGAACAAGTATGTTTGTTTTTCCAAAATCATTCTAAACATAAAATGAGCTTCTCGCTTTTTTAAGTAACATTCTGGTGGTCATCCCCAGCAAAAGCACTCTTCCAATCTATCTTTGATCAGATTACTAACTCATAGCTAACATTGGGCATACTGCTGGTGTGTGAAAGCCTAGGACTAACTGCAATACTGAGGAAGAGTTGCTGGAATCATTGAGCTATGATAGAGGGCTACACTCCAGAATTTCCTGCTATTTTATTCTAAAATATATTAGAGGAAAGAATCCTCCCTCAGCATTTCTAGTCCTGCAGTTCAAAACATCAAGAACAGAAGGATAAAAAGCTCAGCTACCATTAGGAGAAAACACTTAATTGCCATCCCTTAGAAGAGAATCCAAGTATCACAAGGCCGATGCAGAAACAGGGCACTAACATTGATACTGGCATTTGGCACTGGTTTAAAATTATTTGGCATCCTGACTTCAGCCAGCGTAGAGTTAAATCTCTTCCTACTCGATGATGTAATGTTGTGTTTTTGGTTTAGTATGAGAATAATGTTGATAACACTCTGGTGTTACAGTTGTTCCTAAGTAGTGCTTATCCTAAGTCAAGGACTTTTCAAGCTTCTGACACCTTGCCAGTGAGAAGGCTAGAGGGGCACAAGATGTTGGGAGAAGACACAGCCAGACAGCTGATCCAAACCAGCCACAGGAATATACCTTAACATATGGCATCATGCCTAGTATATAAACTGGGGGGAACTCCAATATGAGCTGGAATCCAAGCAGGCCAAATGGTATGCTACCATAGACATTGCTAATGCTTTCTTCTCTATTCCCATAGCAGAGGAATGCAGGCCTCAGTTTGCTTTCACCTGGAGAGGCATTCAGTACACATTCAATCGTTTGCCCCAGGGGTGGATTCACAGTTCAACCATCTGCCATGCAGTGATCCATGATGCTTTGGAGAAAGGTGGAGCTCCAGAACACATTCAGTTCATCGATGACATCATCGTCTGGGGTGAGACTGCTGAAGAAGTCTTCGAGAAAGGTAACAAAATCACTGACATTCTCTTGCAAGCTGGTTTCACTATCAAGCGAGACAAGGTGAAAGGACCTGCCAGAGAAATCCAGTTTCTGGGAGTGCGGTGGCAAGACGGTCGCCGTCACATCCCAATGGATGTGATAAACAGAGTCTCCACCATGGCAAATCCCATCAACAAGAAAGAAACTCTGCGCTTCCTAAACATAGTGGGATTTTGGAGACTGCACATTCCTGGATACAGTCAGATTGTGAAACCTCTATATGATGTGACTCGAAAGAGAAACAGTTTCCAATGGGGTCCTGAGCAACAAGCAGCCTTTGACCAGATCAAGCGAGAGGTAGTCCAAGCGATGGGTCTGGGACCTGTCCGAACTGGTCCAGACATTAAGAACATTCTGTACACGGCCGCGAGTGACAATGGTCCAACCTGGTGCTTATGGCAAAGAGCTCCAGGGGAGACACGAGGACGTCCTCTCGGTTTCTGGGGTCGTGGCTACAGAGGCTCAGAGGCAAACTACACTCCAACAGAGAAAGAGATTTTAGCTGCTTATGAAGGAGTGAAAGCTGCTTCTGAAGTGATCGGAACTGAGTCACAACTTCTTCTAGCTCCTAGATTGCCAGTTCTGAATTGGATGTTCAAAGGCAAAGGTTCTTCACCACATCATGCAACAGATGCTACCTGGTCTAAGTGGATGGCTCTGATAACACAGAGAGCTCGAATGGGAAATCTCGAAAGGCCTGGTTTGGTGGAGGTGATCACAAACTGGCCAGAAGGCACAAGCTGTGCTAAACCTCCAGAGGAGAGAGTAACTCGTGCTGAGGAAGCTCCTCCTTACAGTGATCTGTCTGATGATGAAAAGAGATATGCTTTGTTCACAGACGGTTCCTGTCGTCTTGTTGGGAACAAGCGGAGATGGAAATCTGCAGTGTGGAGCCCAACGCGCAGAGTTGCAGAAGCGAGAGATGGAGAAGGAGAATCCAGTCAATTCGCAGAGGTAAAAGCTGTCCAGCTAGCTCTTAACATAGCTGAACGTGAGAGATGGCCAAAGCTTTATCTCTACACCGACTCATGGATGGTAGCCAATGCCTTGTGGGGTTGGCTGAAAGACTGGAAGAAGAATGGCTGGCAGAGGAAAGGAAAGACAATCTGGGCTGCAGATCTGTGGCAAGACATTGCTGCTCTCATTGAGAGAATCCCAGTGAAAGTGAGACACATCGATGCTCACATTCCTAAGAGCAAAGCTACTGAGGAACAACAACACAACCATCAGGCAGATCTAGCTGCAAGAGTTTCCCAGGTGGACACAAACTCTGATTCTGATCCTGATCTTGACTGCAAACACTGAGGTGAGCTGTTCTTAGCTCGGTGGGCCCATGACTCGTCAGGACATCAAGGCAGAGATGCAACCTACCGATGGGCTCGTGACAGATCCATTGACATTTCCATGGATGCTATCACACAAGTCATCCATGACTGTGACATTTGTGCTGCTATTAAGCAGGCAAAGCGGATCAAGCCCTTGCGGTACGGTGACCAATGGTCCGAGTACAAGTATGGTGAAGCCTGGCAGATTGACTACATCACTCTACCTCGTTCTCCATCTGGTAAGCAGTATGTGCTGACTATGGTAGAGGCAAGCACTGGATGGCTGGAAACTTATCCAGTTCCTCATGCAACTGCACGTAACACCATTCTTGGCCTGGAGAGACAAATCCTGTGGAGACATGGAACTCCAGAGAGGATTGAGTCAGACAACGGAACTCATTTCAAGAACAATCTTGTAAAAAACTGGGCCAAAGAGCACGGCATCGAGTGGATATTCCACATTCCCTACTATGCACCAGCTGCAGGGAAGATCGAACGCTACAACGGTTTGCTGAAAACCACTCTCAAAGCCATGGGGGGTGGATCTTTGAAAAACTGGGAGAAACATTTAGCACAAGCAACCTGGTTGGTGAATAGTAGAGGTTCAGTGAATCGAGCTGGACCTGCCCAATCAGATTTGTTGCGAAAGGAAGAAGGTGATAGAGTTCCTGTTATCAGAGAAAAGAATCTGTTAGGCAAAACTGTTTGGGTATTTTCTCCTTCAGGAGAGGCCAAACCTGTCCGAGGGGTGGTTTCTGCTGAAGGTCCTGGTCACACCTATTGGGTGATGCAAGAAAATGGTGAAATTCAGTGTATTCCACAAAGAAATCTAACTTTGGCTGAGAGAGGTTAAATTCAGAGTGTTGCGCAGATACAGCATCGCACCCAAGAGGAGAGTTCATGAGATCTACGGTGCACAAACCCTGAGAGCCCTGAGTCACCTGAGAGTCCCTGTTCCTTCCTTCGCTCCATCTGCGAGGAAACAAATTGTTTGCTGTTTTTCCTGTGATTTGACTCTTTTGAATCATCTACATCTGAGATAGCCGGAATGGACTATGGTCTTTATTCACCTATTGTTGTAGATATTATTTTAGATTAGATAAATGATAGTAGCAGCCAATGGAATTGTTTAGAAGGGGTGGACTGTGGTGGTTTGAAACTGTCTTTTTAATTTTTCCTTGCAAAGTTCAGAACAGAGAAAGTGAAAGAATGTAAATAAGTCACTATTGGGTGTAAGAAAGCAAAATAACGATTGTTCTAAACACTTCCATTGGATAGATAGAAATGTTTAAGAACTATTACCCAAAACAAAGTAGGCATTCGGCACATTCTGCGTTCGGCAGTGGGGGCAGTTGCTGGGCTGTCTGGCTGCTGTTTCTTCTTCTCTTCTGGCTGAAGATAACACGTACTGACCTTGGCAGCTAAGTTAACAACTTTCTGCTTAACTAACTCTGCTTCTCTGTCCAGGGGAGTCTGGGGGGAAGCTCCTGGGAGAGAGAGGTCCCCTTTGGGAGGGTCCCCTTGGGGGGAAGCAAAGGGAGATCGATTGTGCTTTTTCTGTTGATTGTATATATTTGTGAATGTTGTGAATTTTGTATATTTGTACATATTCATTGCATTTCATTGTAGATTTTAGACTCTGCTTGTAAATACAGCTTTTCATTTGCTTCCAGACTAAGCTAGCCTGGTTATTGTTGGTGGGGGGGGGAATTTCAGCTCACACCGACACACCCCCATACCACTGGGTGGAGGGAGTGAGCAAGTGGCTGCATGATGCTTACTTGCCAGCTGGGGTTAAAACACATTCAGAAATAAGCAGTGTTTTGGGAGGGTATATAACATTAAACTGGACGTCTGATCTTAAACCACAAGAATTCACATGCTTTGCTTTTTGATTTCCACCTTCACTTTGTCTGGGAGGTCAAATTCCAAATTCAATCTGATGCTAACCTTCTTGCTGTTTTCTATGAAAAGCTCAAAATACAGATCCAAGAAACGCACAAGCAACACTTTCTCCCGGCATGCATGAAAATTTCCCAGGAGCAGCTATGATTGTTTCCCTGGTTGCTTGGCTCTGCTCTTGGGGCACTCCTGCTTTACTATTGCTCTCAGCTGCAAGACTTGGCTGGCTGGTGTGGACAAAGGCATCCTTCACTTGCTGGCCATGCTCTACCAGTGGTTCTGCTCAGCCTCCCTGGCCCTCACTGCCTCTTCCCCGTCCTGCTTCCTCTTTCTGCAAAACACAACCCAGCTCCATCAGGTTCCAGCTCAGTAAAGCATCCAAGTCATGTTGCATCCACAGCCTTTCTTCCTCCACTGCAATGAAAAGGAATGATGATCTTGAAGGGAGATCAGGTGGGAGGAAAAACAACAGGTAAGAAACCATTGTCACTGAAAAAAACTTGATCAGTGAAATCTCACACAATTTACCCAGAGACCTCACAGGAAATTCCTTTCCCCAGTAACTTTGTAGCTCTGCTGGTCACAAAGTCTGCAAGACCCCTCTCTCTGGCTCCCACACAAGCTACCTGTTCAAGGCCATGTCATTAGTAAGCTATTATCCACATAATATCCATACAATACCAAGCCTCCAATTGCCTGTTTTGTAAAGGCACAAGTGTTCAGCTCAAGCACACAGTTTAACTCTTGGGCAAAATACGCAGAGTGAACAAATACAAACATGCCACATAAAGTTCAGATTCCTTCCTGAAATCAGAAAGCATCTCCCTTATCAAACTTCCCAAAGGCCAGAAGAAGTTATTCTCCTATCACAGCCCTGTACAACAGACTATGAAATGCTACCCCTCAATTACTTCCCAATTCTTCCATCCATGAAGTATATACTAAGTATTGATAGAACCTGTCTGCATTCAGTGAGAGCTGCTGTCTTTGGAGGCAGTCGATACCACTCAAAACAGCTCAAGTCCATTTTGACAAAAACTGTTACGGTCAGTTTTATTTCAAAACTAAAGTGCCACAATGAGGTTGTAAAAAACTGACTTATATTTGGAGTGCTGAGTATTACAACTCTACCATTTGCCAAAGAAATCAGTTGAACTTCTTTTTTCCCCTCTTTTTTTTCTTCAGAGAAGACATATCTTTGAGTGCTTGCCACAAGAAATGTTTTTGTCCTACATTTTTTTGTCCTACCTCCCAGAACATTTTTCTCCTCCCTTAATTAAAATATGTGGGGCGTTTCCATAGCTTAAACACAAACAGCATAGGAAAGCCAAGTTGATTCTCATAATACAACTTTTAATGAAGAATTTGCTACTGATACTAACCTGGTTACAGCCAGATTTTTCTCTTCACATATCTTATGGCTGTTCCCAGTTCTCCACATAATTGCATTATCATTGCTATTTCCAGTTCAAACATATCTGACTGTTTCTGCTAGCTATTGTATCCTGTTAGGACTTTCTCACATACTGTATTTTCTCCCTGCAAAGGTACTTGACCACTGTGGTCAGACAAAGTCCCAGTTTTCTGTATGCTAAACCCATACCAAGTTTCACATTACAAGGTATTTTTTACAGCAAAAAATTTGTGATTCCCCCCCCCCCCCCCACCCCCCAGTGGTGTTGCAAATTTGGTTTTGTTTTTGGCTTTTTTTTTTTCTACGCCAAAATTGTGGCTATTCAAAACCAACTATGCACAGAAATGTTATCTCACTGTGCTGTTTGTGTGTATCAGAAGCAAATAACTCCTTTCTTACAAGAGCACCAGTCTGAAGGGCATGTTGATGCATAGGAAAAAAGAAAATTATATATAATACAATTAAACTTGAATACAGACGTACATAATTGAGTAATTTTACGTATTTCAGTACTTGCAAGGATTCTGAAACCTGGATGGTACAAACATTATAGTAGTGATGTAGCAACTGCTGCTTAGGCCAAAACTAACAGATAAATGTGTAAAATACCAATCTCTGCAATACTGAGAGGATTTTTCAGATTTTAACAAGAAAACCAACTTTAACTTCTTACATGACTACACTTGATAAAGGCAACACTAACAGCTGAGAAAAGCTGAACAAGACAATGCTGTTAAGTACTACTTGCCAACTAATTTTCAGGTTTACTCTTTTTAAACCCTGCTTTTGACCTATGGATTAGGACTAACTTCAATTTAATCATAGACACAATATTTAACACCAAATATGTTAGTCAAAAAGACAGCAGGCACTCGCTGATTCTGAATCATAGAATCACAGAATTCTAGGGGTTGGAAGGAACCTCCAGAGATCAAGATGAACACCCTTGCAAAGCAGGACCACTTAGGGCAGGTCACGCAGGAATGCGTCCAGGCAGGTTTTGAAGATCTCTAGAAAAAGAGGCTCCACAACCAATCTGGGCAGCCTGTTCCAGTGTTCTGGCACCTTTGCAGTAAAAAAAGCTTTTTCTCATGTTGAGATGGAAGCTCCTATGACTAAGTTTACGTTCATTGCCCCTTGTCCTATCACTGGGTATCACTGAAAGCAGACTGGCTTCATCCTCCTGACAGAGCCACCTTACAGATATTTGCAGACATTGATAAGGTCCCCTCTCAGTCTTCTCCTCTCCAAACTAAACAGCCCCAGGTCTCTCAGACCTTCCTCATAAGAGAGATGCCTCAGTCCCTTAATCATCCTCATAGCTCTCTGTTGAACTCTCTCCAGAAACTTCCTGTCCCCCTGGAACTGGGGAGTCTAGAACTGTCCACAATATTCCAGATGTAGTCTAACTAGGGCTGAATAAAGGGGGAAGAGAACCACCCTCGACCTGTGGACTCACTCTTCTTAATGCACCCGAGTATACTATTGGCTTTCTTGGCCACCAGGGTACATTGCTGTCCCATGGAGAACTTATCAGCAATGTATCTCTGCAGCAATTTAATGATAGCTACAATTTAAAGCTGCTATTTTACCAAAAACGATAGAACTATGCCTCATGTCACTGTCCTTAAATATTTCTGAAACAAAAGAGCCTATCTGCAGTCAAAAAATTAAGTCTGCAGCATCAGAAGTCAAAGTGTGACTTCTAACAAAATCTGTTATCATCTTTGGTCATCATACAGACATCTGTTTTGTACGAAAATATTGTTTTAAAGAAAGACTGGATATGTCTTCCTCCCATACATACATATAAACATATATATATACACACACATACACATATGTTGTTTTTTTTAAAGCCGACTTTATCTTCATGGTTATTGAAGTGTTCCTTTCTTATGGAGAAAACATTTACTGCACACAGATAGCCAAAAAGCTACAATGTTTTAAATCCCACAGGACTTCATTAGTTGTATTTAATTTTTTTGAGCATTCTGTAGATTTCCCCTCACCCCTTTTTTCCCATATGCAATTTCCTATGCTATTATGGTGATTTAGACTGATGTACACAAAGTGCACAGGCACATCATGTCTTTGTCTGGGCTTAACTTTTAAAACAAGGCAAGAAATACAAGTGCTTGGCATCTGCCCTTTCAACACATAAACGAAGATGATGCTCTGACAATTTTTAGAAGGTTCTTACATATTTAATTTCCCCTTTCAATTTAAGTATCACAGATTTTATATGCTGGATTATTCTTAAATACAGATCGAGTGACTCTGAACCAGCAATTCCACATCTAAATCTCTCCAAATGTTAGCATATGTCATTCCAAGCACCAATTACTCATTCATCTGTTGGCAGACCTTTAAATCTTGAAGATCTGCTGGTACCAGAAACAAGAAAAACATTTTTTCCAGAGGTCTCCAGTAGTTCTTTTTTTACACATTCCATTTCCATTAGAAGTTCTTCCTTCAAAACAGCTTTTCTTTCCTGCCTCTGTTGAACTACTCTCATATTGGCAAGCTCCTCTCATAATAAATGAGCATCATTAGAGCAGGCCATAAAAATGTTAGAAAGCAAGAAACCCTTAAAACACATTTATTTCTAGATTTTACCAAAATATACACACATAAAAGAAGAAAGCATGAAACTGTGGACACCTCTGGGAGCTGCAGTGGGTGGTGCAGATGGCAAAGCTACACCTGGAAACAGAAAGCGTACTGCCTTGATGGCAGGCTGGCAGTCACGCTAAAACACTACAGAGCCAGAGTGCAGCCGGGAGTGATGTGATGGCTTTATCTGGTGACACACGTCTGCTGCCCTGGTCCCATATTGTGGGAACATCTACCCTCACCAGGTATGGATATCTTTTTGCACTTAGTGGTATTCTCAGCACTGCACATATCACCAATTGGGTCTTATTGGAAGATGCTGCCATGTGGCCTTCAGTTGGTCTCCCTCAGCCTTGCAGCAACAGCAGCTGGGGACAGAATTCTAGCTGCACTTACTACCAGCAGCAGCATTTGCCTCCTGTTGTAATGTCCTATTTCCCCTTGCTTAGAAACTAAAAGAGCTTTGGCGATTTCAACCAGTATTTTTCATGCCAAACCTTTGTTCTGTGCTGTAGGCTTTCAAGTAGTCACACCTGATGTATGCAAGAAGGAAGTCTCCCCTTATCAGATATGCAAACAGTAGCTATTAATGACTACCTGAGAAAGTATGTATTTATCTCACTGTGAAGAATTGCTTGTGATGATGGCATAATTCTTACTTAAGCACATGCCTCATGAGAGCAAGCCAGGACATACTGTTTGATGTAGCACCCTACCAACCCTGTGGATTAAATAAGCAGGTTATGTACAAGCTGCAGAGCAAAAGAAAACAGTATTTCCAAGATAGCAGAAAAGAGAAATATTGAGTACACCTGCAGAACTAACAAAAAAATCCTGACCTCGAACTAGTCATCTTAGTTAGCCAACATTTTTTTACAGAGAAGTTTGGGGTTTTTTTTCCCCAGTCATAACTATTATCTAATAAAACCAAACCTTTAACCCTCTTTCCATAATGCTCAGCTTAATTAGTCATTAGCCCTGTGGCAGAAATGGAACATTTTTCCATTTCTTGAAGCAGAACAGTTCTGATGCTTCTGAGTACGGTAGAAATGTCACTGATGCACAAACATATGGCTTCTACCTGACATCAATACCTGGTAAGAGCACTAGGGATTTCACCCCTTTGATTTTCAAGGCAACTCTCTCTGATACAGTATCCACAGTACAAGACATGAGACAATAACTTTCCGATTTGCAAACAAAAATCATTTCAATGCCTATGCATTTGCATTTATTATTTTAATATCAGCATTCTTGTCTCTGAATTCCAACTTCAGGCTCCATCCCACCACGGCATTTTCGAACCCACCCTGAGGGGCTCTCACTGCCTCCAGTTGACTGAAGCACATACAACTAATGCACATCCGACAAGGGACTTGTGATATCTACAGTGACAATAAAAGGCTCAACTTGTCTTCACTTGCAAACCTAAGGCTTTTGTTTTTTTCCCTCATCTCTCAGCTTATAAAAGAAAGGATGGGACAACTGTTAGTTTCTCCTTGCTCTCAATTTTCCAGTTTATTATCTACCATCTTGTTCTCCATTTTCCTGAACATTGTGTCTGTTTTTTATGTATTCCTAACCATTTCCAATGGCTAAAATCACTCACATCTCCCCAGAGCCTGTACCTCTAGAAGAGTAGTGGCCATACGATACATAAGATGTTGAAGCACATTATATGAATCTACAGTAAGACCTTCAAGCACATGCAGAAAATCCCACAGCCTGAGTATTCCAGCAAGTGGCATAATTTATTGCCTCTCTGTTTCTCTTGCAACACTCTTACTCAATTGCCTCTATGGAAAGCCCAACATATGTCTCTCATCTTTTGTGTATCTTTGAATATCTTGACTGACTTCACAAACAACTGCAACCAGCACATTAATAGTGGAAAAGCTTTCTGTTGCCTTCATGCACTCAAAGCACAATCTCCCCACCCCCTTTTCTGGAATAAACATGCCATTTGAAAGAAGAACAATTAATTATGAAGAAATAACTACCAAAGAGAACAAGTCTTTTTCAAAGAGAGGAGGCCTTCACCTCTTTGACAGAAATATCACCTCTGGTGCTGATTCACTGCTGTTTAAATCCTTCACATAGGGAAGCAAGAATGCCAAACCAGAAGTTGCATATTTGCAACATTTTAAAGATTGTTACAATGAGGGATAAATTGATACTGTGCTCTCTACCTACTGGAGTACTAATTTCTGTGAATATAAGTAACTCAAATGTTAATTAGTCTGTGCCATGAATACAGATACATAAACTTTTCAAATTTTTTGCATGAGAAGTGGTATCTGGTTTGAGAAAGAGCTATTTGATGAGAGGGAGAAGGAATTAGGATCACAGGCTCTTTCCAAGAACAAGCAGCAATGCTAAAAAACCTCAACTGCTTTCCATCATTCCCTTTAATTGAATGAGTTACCCAGAGAAACCCCAACAGCCACTTCCATTAGTTATCACGAAGGCTGGATTGGCAGATTATGGCCATAATACAGACATTCCTCATTCCAGCAAAATCACACATACAACCAAAGAATGGCAGACTGTATCTAGGACAAATTAAACACAATACAGTTGTGCCTACGCAAGTCACCAGACCTGAGATGTAGCCTGGCCAGACAACGGGAGAGCTCTCAGGTCACATTTGCACTGCCCAGTGAAGTCTTGCAGAAGACGTCAAGCTAGTCCTGGAAACAAGCCACTCTGGTGTTTCCTCAGTCTCACTGCACTAGCACAGTACCCTGATTGAGCTGATTATCCTGATTAGTACACGACTTACTAAATTAACTAAAGGAAGCTTAAGGAGACTACAGATTATTTTCTTATTCTTCTCATCTTCAGTAGAATTGTAGCATTCTGGCACTCCACTAAGATTTCTACATGGCAAATGTACTTGCATCCATTCAGCCCAGTACAGCTGTGTTTTTCCCTTTCCTGAATTACAGTGGATCTCCTCGGAGACCTTTAAAATTCAGGACTCTCACTTTCAGAGCATGCCTAAATCTTCCATGCAACATAGTATGAACTACACAGTTTTACAGTATTTCTATCTAAACTAGCAAAGTTAGACACAGTGCTTGCAAGTCCTGGAATAAAGCTTTTCCACCAGCTTAAATCAAATCAGAATTACCCATTTCCCCATAAGCTAAAATTGCATAGTCATAAGGAAGGCCATCTTGGGAACTGCTTAAAATCTGTCAATACTTCTTGTCTGAGATATACCTAATCACCTGAGTCAAAAGACAACATGAGATCTAAAACCCAGCAGATCCTATCCTGAATTTCCTACTGTTTCAGTCACTTTTTGTTAACCCAAAGAATTAAAGGTATCAACAGGTTTTGATTCACATGCATGCTGAAAGATCCATATGGATGGGGTCATTTGCTCTCCAACCTTCTTCACTTTAGCTTTCTTACTTCTGCTTTGGGATATGGAACTAAATGTGATAAAACCCCCACTTTTTTCCTCTGCCTACCAGTTAATTAGCAAAGCAGTGACTCTCCCTAATTCTTATGGTTTAAGCTGTGGAGCAGTTCATATTGCTCCCCATTAAATCCTCTAAGCAAATTTTAAATACAAGGGGAAACAGAAGGTTCTTCATTGTTTTTACTAACTTAATTGAAGGAAAAGTCTCTAGACTAAACATTTTTACAGTTACTGGTTTTCATTAACCTTAAAATTTGAACCACGACTCTCCCTGAGAAAGCACTGCCTCTGTTTAATTTCTTGATATCTCACTGCATCTTAATCCTTAATAGGCCAATTACTTGGGTATATCAAAGAGGACTAACTGTTAATGTCTGAAGTGTTAACTCAGTTTCCTATTGTATTATAAAACAAAGACACATTATTTGTGAACAAACTGTACTTTTCATAAGGCTAGGGAATGAGGCAAGAAGCTGACTTGCTCTCCAGTGCTGTACTGAAGAGTAAAACTGTCAGTCAGGTTTCTTGGAGAGCTATAACACTTTTAGCTCTGACCTTTCAGAACGATAAAGAAAGTTGTTGGAATTCTACTTCAATGCAACTACAAATATAATAGTTCAAAGTATGACACTGTCACTTTTCACAGTGTGCTTAGCTCTATCAGCTTAAGGCTAGAATAGAATGCAGAATTTCAGATACAAGATAGCTGGTCTCTCCTGCATTACATAAAGATGACTGCATATTAAGGCATTTTAGATCGAAATACATTTACCCAGAAGTGTCAGAAAAATCTACCATTGCTAAGGAAGCTCACTGTAGAAGCACTCAAGGGTCACTCCTTGAACTTCTATTCCAACTTGAGTTCCAGTGCACCACTCATTCTGTTCCCAGCAGGTGTTCAATGGCCATCCAAGAACAGTTGGGAAGATGACCAGAGAGAAGGTGGTGGCCATAGCATTAATAAACATCATTCTCTCTTCACTTCGTAGATCTTTTTTATTCTGCTCTGCCTCTCAGAATCCTGGCACCAGGCTCTACTGCATTGCAGCAGAACATAAAAGCAGCAATAATCAAACCCCACGGTTTTGTACTCTAAAACCCAAATCCCCACACCCTCATCAATGAGGGGTAACAGTACAGAACTGAAGTGGGAATTCACACAGCACCATCCATGACACAGCATGTATGTACAGATCCCTTTCTAATGAGATTCTCACAAAGAAGTTACTCCTTGGATTCTCTATGTTCTAAAAAGCATTTGTCTGACATTCACTTTTCTACACATCCATGATCATGTTCGGAGCATCAATTGTTCATATAAGCTACTATTTTTTTTCCAAAATTACCTAAACTGACGTCCTAGCAAAATTACCTGCATCAACTAAGACACTAGGAGCTGATCTAACCACATGTTCAGAACAGAAAGCAGAAGCACCTGATCACCAAACCTGTGGCTCACTTTCAGCAGTACTAAGCAGACTGCTAGACTACTTCAAAACGCTTAGTGCGCTTCTTAGCATCTAGACATTTTTGTCATTTCAAAGATAGAAACAACTACTGTCAGAAAGGAAAACCAATACACTTAAAACATTTTTTAAAGTTGTGGCAGTTTAGGCTGGGTGCCCCCTGCCACTGCTGCATGAGATACACCTCTGGTGTCCTGGGTGCCCACCCACAGGGGTGGACACAGGAAACGGCATATTTCTACCCATAAGTCCTGCACCCTATAAGGCCATCTGCAAAGTCATTCTCTTCCTCTTTCTTCCCTCTCTGCTCCCACGGGAGATGTCCTCTCTTACCGGGTAATGCCGGGGGAGTATCCTCAAGGCCTCTTAGGCCTGGCTAGGCCTAATGCCAGGAGGAGAATGGAGGGGGGGGGCAGTCTCAGACCTGGCCAGCCTGAGACTTGCCTAGCAGCGGGAGGGGGAAGAAAGAGCCCTGGGGGGTTTGGGTTTACCCTCAGGTGGGAAGAAGGGAAGGATTGGGAAGCCTTTGGGAATTCTGTGAGGGGTTCTGTACGCTTTGGGATACTCTTTGTCACTATGCTTTGTAGCTTGTAGTTCTCTGTAGCTTCACCAATTGCTTTTCCATTTAAACTTTCCATCACTCTCCAATCCGTTTGTGTGAGTCTCATCCTTTTGTCCCTTTCGGGGCAAGAGACCATCTGTCTGGCCCCAAACCAGCACAAAAGTTTTCAAACAGCAGATGTTACTTTCCAAGCAGCCCATTGCCATATTATCAGTTGCTTAATTCAACAGGAGGAGCAAGACCTGATACAGCAATTCCGTGGTTACATCCCAACTAGGGCAACTTAGGCCAATCTTGCACAAAACCTATTTGCAAGATTTTTTAGCAGAGCTCTCTTGCTATAGCATGAAACCCACCCTAGTTATCCCTCTACCTCTAAATTCATAGCAAATGCTGCCTATTTCCAGCTCAAGAAAACATCAGAAAGCTTTCCTCGGGTACTTTGGCAGCCTTAGAAAACTCCAAGAGGGAAACCAGACCACACACAAGTTAAAGCTCTACACAAAGTTTCTCTTGCAGATGTGCAGTCCTCCTTTTGCTTAACAGACCAGATCTCACAGGTTTTATGAGGTACACTGTATCCTGTGACAGCTAATTTTCTTTAGCAGACATGGAAAAATATAGGAGGAGACAAAGGTCAGCAGTTAGAAGCATAACACATTTTTAAATGATGGAAAAAAATATACTTGGACCTCTCACATAAATGACTCCACACATTTTTCTGTAAAGAAAGTCTTCCGAAGGCATCCAATAACATCCAGAATTAGATGCATTATAGTAGTCACACAGAAAGGGAAAGGTAAGCAGATTATACCTAATGCACTAAGACTTTTCTTGTGGGATTTATTAATAAATCAATAAATGCACAGATCTTACAGCAACTGTGGAAATGCCAAGAAGACTTTTCAGCACTATAGTACAAAACTTTCCAACCGTATCCATGAACCCAACCCATAGATATAGAAACTGTCTTGACAGAAAAGAATTACATTTAGTTGAGCAATCTTATTGTATATCATGACCTTGTAAGACTGTGGACTACAAAACTAAGCTCCCTTCAAAGTACATTTGCTAAAAATATCATTTCAGTGTTTTTTAGAACTAATTAGGAAAAAAATTAAATACCTATGATTCTTTTTTTTTTTTCTCAATAAAGAACAATTTTGGGAATTTCTAAACACCTGATGTTACTACTCAAGAAATAACTAATAAATTGACAAGCCTTTCAAGATCCAGTTAGAGCAATCACCCATGCATGAAATCTCATCCTTTTACCTTGAATTTGGTCTCCTGTGAACTCTGCCAGGAACACACTGGACCTTACACAAACTGCCACAGACCATCCTCAGGTACAAGGCACAACACATACATGAAATAGAGGGAAAACATAACAGTAATAAAGTAACAGTAACAGCTATCCAGTTCTAACTTAGTAATCTTGGATTGCCTCCTGCTACCATCAATCTCAGACTTACATACTTCCACACAATTATGTATTCATTGTTAACAAATACATTTTAAGTTATAAGAAACTGAAATGGCAAATTCAAAGAGAAGGGCTTGTTTGATCTTAGTCTGATTATTTTCAAAAATGCATAATTGTTACAGCTTCACATAATGACTGCAGATCAACATCAAGCCAAAACACAATAGAATTTGCCCCCATGCTCTGAATTTAATAGTTTCTACCCCCCCGAAACAAAAAAAACCAAACAAAACAACCACCAACCAACCAACCAAAAAAGAAGTTTGTAATTGGATATGAACAACCAAAACTTGCACAAACCTTACTCTGGACATACTGCAGTCTATAATCAGAATGGCATAATTTTGGTAATTACTTTGGGACAAAGGTTAGAACAGCTATAATGAAGCTTCCTGGCAACACAAAGGTTGAAGGAACTGTCATCAGAGGATTACAGATCGGTCTGTGGAGAAATGTAGTGATGTTGAAGATTAGAGTAACAGAAATGAGGTGAAACTAAATAGTACAAAACACTAGAGAGAAATCCTCCCTAACAGGTCAGGAGCTTTTCATTTGGATATCAATTAATGTGTCCGCCTTTATAAAAAGGCCATAATCAATGCTAAGAAAGTTAAGAAGGAATGTACTGTGCATCAGGAAAGTTGTGCCCATGGAGGAAAGAAAGTAAGGACGTTTCTTAACAAAAACTTGCATGAGACTGTATACAAAACATAGTGTAGCATTTTCTGTTCCATTTTGTTCCATAAAGAGTAATTCACCCTATAACAGGTGCAAGAAGTGTTACTAGTCCCATCAGAAGAAAGAAGGGAATTCTGATAGAAACTAAAAAGTTATGTTTTTCTTTACATGAAGGGGCTACATTAGCTTTTACAGGCTCAGAGGAACAAGAGCTATTTTGAACCACAAAAAGACTGAGGCACAAGAACAAAGATAAATAAAAACGCTACAGTAAAAAGTTTCAGCTGGAAAAGAGAATTGTTTGTTGGGTTTTTTTTAAACATCAGAGCAGTGTTGTTTGGTAACAAGCTTTCAGAAGGAATGCAAAAAGTAAACAAATCTAACTAGTTTTAAAATTTATTCTAAATGGATCATAGAAGATAGTTGCTTACAGTAGCAGAGGACTGGACTGTAGGGTCCTTCCCTCTTCTATTCTTAGATTTCTGTATTCCATAGCTTTCAACTCTACATCTCTACTCAAGAAAAGAGCATTTGAGAGTTCTTCAGATAGCAGTCTGCAATTTTCTCCATGCCATTTGGCAGCCCTGACAACTCAATTGACATTATTTTTTCCCCAATATAGATGGTGTCCATAAAAGCATCCTCAGACGCAGCATTTATGAATAAACCTGTGATTTTTTTACTATGGATTCATGCATATTCTTCGAAGAAAATACAAGGGCAAGTATTCCTGCTGCTGGGCATCACCATAATCTGGTGGTGTTGCCAGATCATGTAAACTGGGATCAGGAACTCTCCAGAAGGAGATAAGCTTTCAAAGCGACCCTGGAGGCAGACAGCATGAAAAAGAAAGTGCTCTGAAGCACAACCACCAAGAACAGTGCTCAGCCCTTAGTTCACATCCCTAGAGGTGGATCTTTAACATTGCCTCAGTACATTATTTTAAGAAAAATCCCTCTGCAGCTCCAAACCTATTTGCAAGCTCAGCCATCTAAAACATTAGTGCTCCAGGAATTTAAAAAAAAAAATTGCTAAGAAGGAATGGAGAGTTCTCACCTCAAGCAATTGTAGGAATTGAAAGACCTGCATCCAAGAGTTTCATTACTGTTGCCAGTTGTGTCAACAGATTTCTTTTCCAAAGACATGTCTACACAGAGAGAGTAGGGGCTCAGCACAAGGTCATCCCCACATAAACCCAGTCCTTCACCTTACAGTTCAGTCAACATACAATCGGTATGAAATGCGCTACAAAGCCACAGCCACCTGAAAGCTAGAGACACTCATCTTCATTTCAATAAAACTTATTTCAGATACTTCCAAAACATTTAGCACCAATTTTTCTGGTTTTAACTGCATTTCCTCATTCTTTTCAATCTGTAGCAAATGGTGTATGGTGACATACATTAAAAAAAAAAAAACAAATAAATTGTTTGTAACAAGAAAACATTAAGAAATAGACCATTTCTAATGGTACAGCATACAGTGGGCTCAATTCACTCAAAACCATTTCTAATTATTGGGCTAAATCCACTCAAAAACAATCAGAGGAACTGAATTTTTTCACTTCAGACTTCTGGTAAAAGGCAGGATTCACATTCTTGCTGATGGCCAACAGGCCCACAAAGAGGAATGTCTCTTCAAACACTGCACCTCACTTATGGTGCTGAACACAACTCAAATTTGGAAGTGGTTCAGCACCAAATTTTTGGGAGGCTTATTTGCAGCTTTCCACTTTTAATAACACAACATAAACAGAAAAAAAAATGGGCACATGTGCTCAGCAAATTATGATAAATCATCTTGAAGTTTCAGTTTAATTTTAAAATTCAAGTGTAAAAGCTCAAGTCAACAACTTCTAAACAGGCAGGTTTGCTGATATGTGCTATTAAAAGCTGTTTATTTCAGTCCAACTCTGACAAAGCCAAAAGAGTAGGTTTGATTATGTCCAGAGTCCTTCCAGTAATTACACACCCAGAATCGCCACAGTGTGGCTTACTAGTCAAAAACAGACAGCTTAACCCATAAGCTTATCGAAAGGGAAAATAAAGGTAAGCTATTTTAAACAACATACCAAATATATCCAGTAGTAGAGACATATATAGAATGTGGGTTGTCTCCCCCATCCCAAGCCTCTAATCATGTTTTCCTTCACTGAACTATTGCCACAGAAATGCCTAAAATGTCAACAGGTCTAACTTACAGGAAAAAACTCAAACAAAACATCTTAACCACAGTATTGCAAAGGTTCTTAGCATCTGGGGAAGACAGAATAAAGTTTTCACTCTGTTTTATACCATGAATGCTTCCACAAAGCTGTATCTTCATGCACAGATGTTCCAACGCTTCCATATAATGCAGTAATGTTTGACATCCACGAAATTCAAAACAGACAAGCACTCACACGGATCTTGGCAGTGCTCAAATCAGCTTTCAACAGACCTAAAAAGCACCTTCAAAAAATCTAATCCAGTTTATCATCTCCAGCTTTTGTAAATGCGATTCTCCAAGACCTGCAGACCTGGTGCAGTCATTTGATATAACAAATTTTTTTAATTTATCAATTCCAGTTTTGTTATCATTACACAAAGCAAACTAACAAACATTTACTTTCCCATTCGATTGTTAACACAAGCTGACGCAGCATCATGACACCAGCTAGGACAGATGGGATCTGTATCATAATCACAGCCAGACAGTTAGGAGATGAATTGTTTAGAAAATTCCCACGTGCTGCCACACAACATTTACATCTCAAACCAAAGACAAAGTTAAGGATAAACGTAAGTAAATATAGCTTACATATTTCTTAATTCACAGAATTACAGAATGTTAGGGGTTGCAAGAGACCTTGAAAGATCATCTAGTCCAATCCCAATGCCAGAGCAGGATCACCTATACCAGATCACACAGGAACGCGTCCAGGTGGGTTTTGAATATATTCAGACAAGGAGACTCCACAACGCCCTGGACAGCCTGTTCCAGTGTTTTGCCACCCTCACAGTGAAAAAATTTTTCCTCATGTTTACATGGAACTTCCTATGCCTCAACTTCCACCCATCGCCCCTTGTCCTGTCATTGGGCATCACCAAGAAGTACCTGACTCCATCCTCCTGACACTCACCCTTCACATATTTATAAACATTAATGAGGTCCTCTTCTGCAAGCTAAAGAGCTCCAGCTCCCTCAGTCTCTCTTGGTAAGTAAGATGTTCCACTCTCTTAATCACTTCTGTGGCTCTGCACTGGACTCTTTCAAGCAGTTCCCTGTCCTTGAACTGAGGGACCCAGAACTGGACACAGTATTCCAGATGTGGCCTCACTGGGACAGAGTAAAAGGGGAGGAGAACATCTCTCAACCTACTAACCACACCCCTTCTAATACACCCCAGAATGGCACTGGCCCTCTTGGCCACAAGAGCACATTGCTGGCTTATGGTCAACCTTCCATCCACTAGGAACTGCAGGTCCTTTTCCCCTTCACTGCAGGTCAGTCTCCAACCTATATTGATCCATGGGGTTGTCCTTTCCCAGGTGCAAGACTGTACACTTGCCCTTGTTGAACTCCATTCAATTTCTCCCTGCCCAACTCTCCAGCCTAAGTCTTGCTGAATGGCAGCACAACCCCCCAGTGTGTCAGCCACTCCACCCAGTTTGGTGTCATTAGCAAACCTGCTGACAGTGCTCTCTGTTCCCTCATTCAGGTTGTTGATGAATATATTGAATAGTACTGGTCCCAATACTGACCTGAGGGACTCCACTAGATCCAGGCCTCCAACTAGACTCCGTCCCACTGGCCACAACTGACTTCTTCCCTTCAACCAGTACACAATCCACCTCACTACGTGATCATCCAGACCACACTTCCTCAGCTCAGCTGGCAGGATGATGTGGGAGACCGTGTCAAATGCTTTACTGAAATCAAGATAAACCACATCCACTGCTCTACCATCACCTATGTACCTGGTTATGTCCTCACAAAAGGCTATCAAACATGACTTCCCTTTAGTAAAATCATGTTGACTGCTCCTAATGACCCTTTTGCCCTTGATATGCCTCGGGAGAGTGCCAAGGATAAGTTGCTGCTTTACCTTTCGGGGATGGAGGTGAGGCTCACCGGTCTATATGTTAGCTGGGTTCTCCTTCTTACCCTTTTTGAAGACTGGGGTGACGTTTGCTCTCCTGCAGTCCCTAGGCACCTCTCCTGTCCACCATGACTTACCAAAGATGATGGAGAGTGGTCTTGCAATGACCTCCACCAGCTCCCTCAGCACCTGCAGGTGCATGTCATCAGGAACCATGGATTTATGAATGTTCAGTTTACTTAACTGTTCCCTAACCCAGTCCTCATCAACACAGTTTACATCAACCAAGGAAACCTCACCTTTTATCATGCGTGAAACAGCACCCTCTTCAGCCTCCACAATGCCCATGGCTTTGTGCACAGCTTCCAGATTCACTGCAATATACACAACTTATTCTAACTCTCCCCAAAAAAATAGCCAACACAGATCTACAGAGTGGTGGCCCAATTCAGTCAGAGCCATTGTGAGAGGTACTGCCTGGCCATGTAACCCCCCAGTCAGAACCCAGAGCAGATTTGCAACCTAGCAAAAGCAGTTCACTCTTCTTTATAGGAAGGCAAGGATATTGTACATAGCTTAAATCTTCTGTTGGTAAGACTGAATTAAAATCTTCTGGTCAACAAGCCATAAAGCCCTTGTGATTTTACTGACAACCTTGAAGCCATTTTTTCTGTAGATGATAGCATTCAACAGTATGATAGCTATACGTAGCCTACAAGTGGCATCTCCTGCTATTCTGCAATGGTCTGCACAAATGATTAAGCATCTCTCTAACCACTATAGCTTAGCTAATACAATTCAATATTTTAAACAGATCATAACTGTTATAACAGTTATGATTATATTATCATAATTCCTAATTACATCATTGACGCTACCAGAAAAATCACAGCTTCATCAGGGCAACCTCTTCAGCCCTACAGTGGTGTATCCCAAGGGAAGCTGGCTTCAGATCCTCCACTCCACTTTCAGCTCTTGAAGAGTCATTCACCAACCAACACAACCAGAAAGTGGCCTGCAGTTACTGAAAGGCATGGCTACAGCATGTCCGAAACAATATTCCCCTGTATCTGTTCTGTTTATTTTTGGTTTTTAATAGTCATTATTTTTTCCAGCTGTTCAACATTACTAGAAGCCTTAATATCAAAATCTGTATTACATTCTTGGTACCATTTCACAAAACTAAAGAGCCTTCTAATTTGTCAAAGATGTGCCTACCCCAGGAGCCATCAGATTTCCAGAATGTAAGAAGAAAACAACTGAATGTACTAGGTAATATGGTTCCAGAACTCTGATACACCAGGGAAAAAAAAAGAAAAAAAATTGTAAAAACATAAATAAAGCTTAAAGGTTGTAATTTCCAAAAAATACCTAAAAAGTTTTATCTCACTACTGGCAATGTTCTGTTTTTCTTTTCTTCACCCTTGTTTGTGTGTCACTGCCACCACCACACTTGCCATTTTAACAGTTTCAAATACTTTTTTGACAGAAAACTAGAAGTAGTTAGTTAAGCATCAGGCTCTTTTTTTCCCCCATGACCAGAATGAGGAGTGACTCAATTTAATTCTTCAGATAAGCATCCTCTGTGTTTATGTATTAAATCTCATAAGAGCCATAAAACTAAAAGGAAATTATTACTTCTTTGTCTTCCACAATTGTTTTTTTTTCCATTTCTATCTCTGAAACACTGCAAAAACAATGTTAGAGCAAACACAAAACATGGTGTTAAAAATAAGTTTATTTTGACCATTCATATTGTCCCAAAGTATTTAATGTGAACCCATAAGAATCTCTTAGGATATTATCAACTGAAATACACTTTCAAGCAAGTATAGTAATGTATCAGAAGTTGTTACTAAATTCAGACGCCTATTTTGCCTTGTTCATTAAAGGATTTGTTACCACAGATCATGTTAGCACTGTTTCTCCATCTACTGAGGAACATTTATGCTGGTACATCAGACAAATAGTGCTCAAAACTCCACCAAATGGTGAGGGTCACTATTCTGACCCATGACCAGGTGAGGCGATGGACCCCAGGGCAGGTAGGGTGGGGACAGATTCTGCCTCTACCACCTTCCCAATGAGGAAACACTTCCCATGAGCAAGACATTGGAGAATGAGCATGTCAGTATCTCTCAGAAAACCAGCATAACACATTTGTTAGTATGCTTGGCAACAGCAGCACCCAAGTTTCTAAAAATAACAAACAAGTTGCAATTGTATTGCCCTTGAAAATTACCAGGTTTTATGCAGAAAACAAAACACCATATGTTCCTGGGAGGAGTAAATCCTACTCCTTCAGTAAATCAGAAATTTGTAAACCCAGAAATAAGTTACCTCTTCAGAAATGAAGACAATCCACACCTTTTTTTCTGCATGACAAATTATACTCACACTGCCTAGAAAATGCCAGTGTTACACCCTTTCTAAAATACAGTGCACTGGTTAAAACATAAACAGGAAACAAATGCTCTTTTCAGCTTGGAGCAAATAAAGCCTTAAGCTTATTTTTGCTAAGTTCCAAAATAAAATACTGTATCCTATGGTATCTGGAACAAAACACACAATGGCAATGGAGCAAAATCACTATCAGCTCTCAGTAATAACCAATGGGCACAATCCTCTATAAAAACTTCAGATCGCTCACAGCAGTTATTGGAAATCAGATTTTGTGCCATTATTGAATTTATGTTCACAAGAAGATGCTAAATCAAGACTTTCTAGTTTGTAAAAGCATCCTTTCATACAACAAGCCCCAAGTACCTTTCAGTGAGATAGACACTTGGCACACCATGATGCACAGAAAAAGCTGCATGAATGCACACCTTCATATTTATCATTTTTTTGGAGTCACCACTATTTTTTTCTGATAGTGTATAGTTGCCCTAATTTTAGTCCCAACTTATTCTTTTTTTTAAATCTGCCATGTGCAGATTGAGCTGCAATCTTAACTGAAATGTGACCCTATTTGGCCCTTAATGAAAGGGTCACACTTTTCACAACACTGAAACTCACCAAGCAGAAATAATTCACCAGGCCACTGACACCTATTTGTAGATGATGCTTCTCATAATCAGGATGAACCAGGCACAAGGCCTTTTTGGCCAGAATGTGCTCACCAAGTAGTTTTAGAGATGCTGACTCCAGAATACTGGACCTACAATCCTTCTCCAGCAAACACAGACAATTATCACAGAAACATGTAGAAAGTACTAGAAGCACAAAGGTAAGAAAAAAAAAAAACCAACGGATGAAGTTACTCTTTTAAGAAACATAATATTACCTTTTTTTCAGTAGAGAAATCTTTAAACCTGCAGATTATCTAGAAAAGCACATTTACATACATAAAATTACCTCAAAATACAAAATTCCAGCCTGAAACCAAACACTAGAGGAGCTGAGGTAGGCGCTGCTGCCTTTGAGCACGACTGTTTTTCAGAGCGCAGCTGTTCCCTCTCTCGGCTCTGTTTGTACGTTAGCTGGCAGCGACAGCTGGCTGCATTTTTCTGAGGGAGAGAGAAGGATTTTGATGCGAGTCCAACAGTAAGCAGTGGTTATTTGTTCACTTTAGATTGTGGGGTTTTCTTAAATGTTAGGAGTAAATGTCAGCTATGTGATGACAATTAGAATAAATTTCAAAATTTATAAACTATACAGATATTCACTTTCGGAAAGCCAGGTTCAAATGCACATGCAAGTTCTTTAAGAGAAAAGGAAAAGAGATATCCATAAATTCCTGCAGTTTCAAACGTTCCTCTTGGAAGCTTAAAACACTGCTAACTTTCTGGAATACCACCCAATTCCTTGTTGTTTCCAGATACTTTTTCGTATGGTGCAGAGAACAGCACATGGACAGAAATCAGCTTGAAACTCAAGTCTTTCTCATTCCTCCCTATAGCTAAAATGTTTCTTCATAAATTCTTGTCTAAATCAAAGTTTGTATTTCATGAAGTTTACTATGTATTTAACAGTAATGAACATTGTCTCCTAGACTGTTTTCTCTTTCTGGTCTCAAACACTCTTTTTAAGATACCTGTGCTGGGTTTTTAGTGTTGGTTTCTGATAGGCACTGGTTCTACAACCCTGCTCTGACTACCTAAATTTTTAATTTCAAAACATCTCCCTTTAGTTAGTAAGGAAATCACAATCCAACTGAGGGCACAATTGGAGAGAAAAAAAAAAAAAAGAGAGAGAAAAGGAAAAAGATTCTCCTACATGTAAGAAGACAAAATCACAATCATTTTTTCAAACAGTAAAACTAAGTCACACTGTAAGTATGTATTTTAAAAAGTAACATCCAATGCAACTTTGGAAGTATTTGCGCTACTGCCTGTATGCCTGCCTTTCCAAGAAAAGCTAGACTGGAAGCACAAACACAGTGGATAAGGGAATGCTGATTACCAGCATATCATAAAGTTGACATCTAACAAAGGGCTTAGAAACCACTCTTACCCAAAGGTTACTTAAGGGAAATTTCCTATTGCTTTCAACGAGCAGTTCCACAGAGCCACAAAGTGTAGCTCAGTAAAAATGGCATACAAGTTCAGCATAATAAAGCAGGACTGACTATTCTGTTCACAGTATCAATTCTTGTATGTATTTCCAATTCTCAGAATTGCCAATGTTTACCTCTCAGTGCAGAGAATCATCAGCTTTAAATGACCACTGGGCGATGGTGGAGTACTGGTCTCCCATTCCTCTCAAGAAGATCCTCTCACCCAGCTCATGCCTTGTGGTCTGGGTGCTAGAATCCACCACCAGCCCTTGACTCTGGTTTACATCATAGTTAGATTAAGTGGCAATGAAACAGCAGGGAAGTTTTTAATTTCGTCCTTAAACAAACCAACCCACCACATGAGGGAAAACTGATCTTTTGCATGGCCTGCAACTAGTAGGGCACATCCACAGTCCCAGGATGACAAAATGTCTGCCAGTTTTAAGATACAATTACACAGGCCTGTTATCTGAGGATTCCTGCCCTCTTGTTTTACCTACTTGAATGATAACGCTTTTAACAAAGTACCCTTCCACAAAGGCCACAAGTCATTTAAGTATTTAATCCTTTTTATTTTCCTAGTCTTTGGGTGTTGCTTCTTTTGCAGAAGTGCCCTTCACCTCTCACCTAATGGTGATTCAGCAGCAGACTCCAAGATAAAAGCTTGAGAAGTCACTGTTAGCTGGTTTGTCCTTTTCCTGCTGTTCTAGCTCAGATGTTCAGGGTTTTAGGCAATTCAGTGGGGAAAGCTACAGAGAAAGCAAAGCCTTTAAAAAGGGCAGAGTACTTGGTATCTGTTTAAATGGAGAATGTTACAAGACAGACTTCTACCATCGAGACATTTGAGGAAAAGGAAGTGGGGGTGGAAAAAATAAAGACAATTAAAAGCAATTACACACCTCAATTCTATCATTTGAATTACTTCAATGAATTCTTTGCCAGCTTGCAGCATCACTGCATCCACTGGATCCCTGTGAAGGTATCAGAGCCTGCCGTAATAAAACAGCACCCATCTTTTCAGCCTTGAGTCTTTGAAGGTTTCCTGTAAAACTTCTCAGGATCTCTTAACTTCATCTAATTAACTGGCTAATGCATGCAATTATAAGGGGACTGTAGGAGAAGGGATGCAAAAGTACTCAAATTGCTCTTCCTTCGCTCCAGGAAACAGAACAAGTGCTAAAAAAAACCAAGAGAAATTCCTTCAGATAGGAATGCTTACCAGTGCCAACTATGAATGTCATGTGCATGAAGGAAAATCTCAGAATATTACTGCTCATCTCAGTAAATAAATTAACACAACAGCAATTCTGCTTTCAATCCACATGTAATTTTAAGATAAGCTTGCTATAATTTTTTTTAAATTAAACCATAATTGAAAAAATTCTTTGTTTTCCTTTGTCTCCTTAAACTTCAGACTCCCATCATTGGCACAGCCATCCGAATTATATCCAACTTGCCAGAGGTATCAATTTCACTGAAACAATTCTGCTTCAATACTTTTCACTTGAAAGAATTAGACCATGCCTTTGCAAGACAGAATCACATTGGAGTCAGAGAAACAAAACCAAGCAGGCTAGATTCTGTCTGACTTGAGCTTGGAGACTGAAGCATCATATCTTTTGAAGTTAATACATCCTAGAGGCACAATGGATTTACTGTACTATTTCCCTGTTCTAAAAAAAATTGCTCTTCTACTGACCCAAGAGGAAAAGCATACAAAGTAAGAAAGGGAAAAAGTGGTTGTGCTAAAAGTGATAAATAATAACTGGAATCGCGAGAGAGCATTCCCTTCCCAACACAATCATATATATCCTCTCTTAAATTTCTCATTCACTGTCTTTCTCCCTCACACAGACACCTGTATTATCGAAGACATTTTTGTTTTTGCTAAAAATTTAATTGTGTAAAGTGCATAGCAAAGCTTATCAAACAGTACTTGTAAATCTTTTCAGCTACAGTAAATTGCAGTTCTACCTTATTTTTATTCCTAAGCTCAAGTCCTACTGAATATTTGTGTGTAAAACAAACCCAAGTTTGTTATCAGTCACTATTTATTTTTCTCATTAATCACTCACTGTATCCTTCTTTGAGAACGACATGGTGCAAGATGACAGGTAGACTTCACACAGCTACTGAACAAAACCTATGCAAGGCACACACATCAAAAGTTTGCAGCTTAAAAGAATAAGCTCCAAAGTGTCTGAAGTAGTTAGCAGTCTATCCTTCTCTCTGCAACACAATATTACATTCTTCCATGTCCAATTAATTCCTAGACAATAGTTTTCCAGAGTCTTGAAAAAAATTCCAGTCTTAGTAGCAATTCATGAATGTGATGTGCAATCTTGACATATCAATCTCCTTTAGGATGAGACTGACGACTAGGACCCAAGATTCTGTTCCTAGAGTTGCCACTAGTCAGCAACATGTCTATCACTTCTACCTTCCAGACTCTAATCACACATTGGAATCTAAACATCTCCACATAATTCTTCATAACCATTCCTTATTCATTTTATGTAAGGGGGAAGACATAAATACTGACAAAGAAAAAAGCAGGGGTTTAAATCATGTATTACCCCTGCTTCAGTTTTAAGTTGTGCATGAACAGTGGCATCATTTTCATAATGATTAAAGGATGTGTAGCCCAGAATGTGATTTATATTTCATACATATAGTCATACACATGTATAATTGGTCTTGGATTTTTTTTCTCCATAATCAGATGATGTCATATTTGTATTATGGAAAAAGGCCTATAACCCAGCATCTAGACATTCAGGGTCAGGCTTGACTGGGCTCTGAGCAACCTGATCTAGTTGGGGCTGTCCCTGCTTATTGCAGTGGGGGTGGACTAGACAACTCTTGAGGTCCCTTTCAACCCAGTGCATTCTATGATTCTGTGATCTAAGCCTAGCACCAACTTTACACTCAAAAACAGGCAGGAAAAACATTACTGCAGAAGAAATAAATCTAGAAGAACCTCCTCCTAAAAAAGAAAATATGGCACCACAGATTGAACTCCAAATAAAACAAACTGAGGGTAGAATTGCATAAATAAAATAATACTAAATAATGAAATGTAAATTCTAAGACATTTCAATATATGCCAGTATAATAAACCTACTTTGGTCGCATACTCTATGTTATTCCTAGTTAAAGAAAACAAATATCAGGACCTACTGAACTGTAATTCTCAGCAGGAATGTAACTTTTGTGTCACAGAAAGACTGAAGCTGGCAAGACTCACATAAGAACCACTAATGCAAATTCTGACTTCAGTTGCATCAAACATTCCCAATTCTAAACTCCATTTTTTTTCTAAGCTGTTTAAGCTTGTAATGGACTTTTGTTTTATTTTTGTTAAAGAAATTATAGCTCATTCAAAATCATCCATGAGGACATTTCACAAGTTTATACTTCCCATAAATTCTTCTTCGTGGTTCAAAAGAAGTACAGCTGCTAGAGTCAAAACACATTAAGTCTCACAGGAGTGCTACTGTTATGTTGTTTTAAATGTCCAGATATACATTGAAGGAAGGAAAGAGAAATAACGCTTACAATTTTTCTCTTCCTTCTTCTTTCCCCCAACATAATTTCCTAGCTGAGCATGAGTATCTGCTAAACTATAGGTGTGAAGGGCAAAATACTACAAGCTTCTGTGTGGTATGACCAAATGCAATATACAGGCTTGTACCAAGAAATCAACCTAGTAACGTGGCATTGAAATGCTAAAGTTCTCAGTTCTGCAATCCACAAACCATTCCATGCACCAACTCACCACTAAAGCCAGCAATGTGCTTTTGTGGCCAAGAAAGCCAGTGCCATTCTGGGGTGTATTAGAAGGGGTGTGGTTAGTAGGTTGAGAGATGTTCTGCTGCCCCTCTATTCTGCCCTGGAATATTGTGTCCAGTTCTGGGCCCCTCAGTTCAAGAAGAACCTCAGGGAACTGCTTGAAAGAGTGCAGTGCAGAGCTACAAAAATGATTAAGGGAGTGGAACATCTTCCTTACAAGGAGAGACTGAGGGAGCTGGGGCTCTTTAGCTTGCAGAAGAGGAGACTGAGAGGTGACCTCATTAATGTTTATAAATATGTAAAGAGTGAGTGTCAAGAGGATGGAGTCAGGTACTTCTTGGTGATGCCCAATGACAGGACAAGGGGCGATGGGTGGAAGTTGAGGCATAGGAAGTTCCATGTAAACATGAGGAAAAAAATTTTCACTGTGAGGGTGGCAAAACACTGGAACAGGCTGCCCAGGGGTGTTGTGGAATCTCCTTGTCTGAATATATTCAAAACCCACCTGGACGCGTTCCTGTGTGATCTGGTATAGGTGATCCTGCTCTGGCATTGGGATTGGACTAGATGATCTTTCAAGGTCTCTTGCAACCCCTGACATTCTGTGATTCTTGAAAAGACAAGATATGCTTAGCAAGTGAGCAGGACCCAGTGCAGTTAGGGATCAGGAGTGCAAACAGTCTAGAGTAGAAGTGAGGCACAGATGTTTGGAGAAAAAGAGTGCAAACCACACTTACAATGTTATTTTTAGAATATGAGTAAGGAAGTATTTTCAACCTGGGCTATATTATGACTCAATTAGCTAAACCTGTAATTTTTAACTTGGACTTAACTATATATTGAATCAGTGTGGGTTTCTTATTTTCTTTGATGTTGACCATATTCACAAAAGAATAGCCTGAGACTGCCACTTATTTCTTATAGAAATGAAATTTCAGACTTGAATGAGGATCCAGAATATTCTGCCTGAAAACAGAAAATTTTCATACTTGTGAGCCAAAGAGAATTGTGCTGCAGGAGCAAACTTCTAGAGAATAAGTCATGCAATTGATCTGTGTTCAAGTTTCAGAATTGTTTTGTGCTTGTGACATGGTAATGATTCTGTTAGAATGAGAAAACAAGCTCACTGGTCTTTACAATTCATCCATTACCTCAGTATTAGGGAAAACTGTGAGTGCAAAATAGTCAGAAATAGCCAGAGGGTCTAACAGATGGGTAAAATTAGCATGAGCCTCTCATCTACTCCCTCACATTATGAGCTCCTTCGTATGTTAAGTATTTTTTACTTCAGAAAAAAATCATATGAGAAAACATTTCTGAAACTTTTAAGCTGTATTGGCTACATAAAGCAGCTGTTTTAACATCTACCTGTGTTACAAATACAACTTTTTCCCACCCACGGTGGAGGCTTTGGTAAGCAAAGTCCACAGAGCTGCTGAAGGCAGCTACAGAAAGCAGCAAGAAATACCTTCCAGTGGGAACAGGCTCTTTAACATACCATTTGTTACTTATCTGCTCCCCCAGTACTATTCCTGTCTCTTGTAGGCTCATTTCAAGCAGAATACTTTAAAAGGTATGCTGTACTATCTTAAATTGGGAAAGTTTTATCCAGCAACCTGTCCTTCCCTCACCTCACTTTTTCTTCTCCCAGCTATCACTCCCCCCATAAGCTTTCCTGCCATTTTGAGAGTCCCAAGCCCCACACACAGCTGTCACAGGCTTCTCTCCTGATAGGAATAGGGTAAGGAAAATGCAAGTTTCTGTACCTGCACTAGATGGAGGCACTGCTGGGTAAAAAGCTGCTCCAAAGTTTGGTAGACCAGGTTTCACACTTCCTTGAACTATCTTGCATTGCAGAAGCCTGACCAGAACAACAATTTCACTACATTTCAGGAATGTTGTACAGATAGGAGTTCCATAAATTGTACAAACTCTTATCACCCCAGCCAGGAGAAGCAGGGAAGTTCTGAAATAAAGGCAAATAGCAGTTTCTGTGTTGCTGAGCATCAGTGTTTTCCCAGACATGATGCTGTCCTTGTTTGAGTCAGAATTAATTCTGTTCACCGATTTTGGTTTTCAGCTCAGCCTCTTCTAAGTAACTCCACTTTCTGAAGTTAACAGCATGGTTTTGCAGACAGTGTCTGCTTCTAGCAGTGATAGCACCTCATGTCCCTAGTTAGTACCAAGGACTGGTACGCAGACCAAGGTCACTGCTAAACCTTGTGTAACATATTGAGGTGTGCAGGAAATAAAAGGCCACACCTGCAGGAAGAAGACAACAGGACAGGAGACCCTAAACTGACCAGCAAGACATTCTGTTCCATGTATGTCATATTCAGCATAAAGCTGAGGGATCACAAGGGTCAAGCTCTCTTCTTCAATGGCCAGTGTCTGTTTTGCTTTTGATCCTAACCCAGACATTTCTGAATCCAACTCCTAAATGTGGTTCCCAGCTGTCACTGAGTGCAGTCTAGGACTTGTCCAGTGCCTGCTCACAGTGTCAGTGGTGATGGTGACATAACTGCTATCTAGGGGGTTAGGTTCAATATTTTTTTAATATATTTCATTTTACTGTTACTGCTTTCATTAAATTGGTTTTGTTTTGTTCTCCAATCCATAAGCATCTCTCTTACTCCCTTTCTCCTCCTCTTTGGAAAGGGCGAAGGGTTAATAGAGTGCCTGCCATTCATTTAGCAGCCAGCCTAGCCCTAATCCTTGACAGCTGCACAGGTCTCCAGGGAAAGCCCTGCCCTTCTAAGGGTACAGGGAATCATGGCCCTATTCTTGATGCTGCTATTGATCAGCTAAATGACACCAAGCAAGGCAAGTGGCCTCTCTCTGCCCTTTAAATTAAAAAAAAAAAAAAGTGTTAATACTTACTCTTTGATATACTAGATGGAAACTGTTTTATATATAAAATAAAACCCAGAAAATTCTACTCTCTCATTAGCAGTGAGAGACAGTGAAGAAGAAAAAGAGGACTCTTTGCAGTTTCTTTTGCAGAAAATGCAAACTTTTCTTGGTCTATAACAACAAAGCAGGAAATGCCAAGCTTCCTTTTGTGGTTTTTTTCCTGGTAAGGAATAAATTTATCATTGATACAGTATCTCCAAACAAACACCTCTAACTATGGAGCAGGGTAGTACAAAGAAATACACTGTAGAGGCATAGCTCTTACCTTGGGGACAATTTGGTCTATGTCCCCCACAAGCTTTACAACCTTGAGAAACATCTTCAATCTCACTTCCTTCTTGCAGTAAGCACTGACAGCGCATTTGCCAGTGCCAAGCCCAGAACCACAGCACAGAAACAGGTAGGTAGGTATACTAGGCCTCTGGGAGTGCCACCAGCTAAACCCACTGGATCCTCCACTGATGCTGTACACTCCCACACTGGCCTGATATGCCATGTCTTTGAGCCACCAAAGCGGAGAGTAGCAGTGCCAGCAATGGCATCACAACTTACACAATAAGCTCACTGCACGCAGCTGACTGAAAACCTCAGCACAGTAGTAAGATCCAGTCACCATCCACTTCAGCTCCATTTGAGCTAAACTTAGAGAGATACTACATGCTACTTATCTTTCAGCTTCTAACATTTTTAACCAAAACATTCCAGGAGAAAAAAAGCCCGAAGCTGTTACCTGCTTCCATGTAGCATAGCACAAAAAAAGGGATGACTGCTGAGCTGTAAAAAAAGTCCCAGAGCTTTGCCAAAATTTGCCTTACCGATTAGATTAGAAAAGTATCAGATTCAAAACTAGAGATGGGAAAATGCTTGACAAAGTAACTCTGTTACTGGAAAATTCAGTAACTCATGCTGAATCTGACTGACTCCCCAGAAAAAAATATTCTTGAGTGGAAGAAATTAAGTTTTGCTCATTATTAGCAAGGCAATGTAGAAAGTTCAGTTAGAGAAAAAAGCAGGCATTACTTCAGCTTTCATTTAATCACCCTTCTAAGAACGACTACTTCACATGCAAGAGAGTGGCAGTACTACCCAGATCCTAACATGAACTTCCATCAGCTCAAAAGTGATTTAAGAAACAAATCTGCAACAGAAAGACAATATGCAAGTACTCAGATTCCTCTCTCCCTCTCTCATAAGAAGTCCCACTTTGTGAAGGGTTTCCCTTGCACATTCTTGAATCACATTTGGGTTGAATTTATCTAGAAAGGGTAAGAGGGTGCTGGCACTGGGCTTGGCAGGACTCATTGGGAGGGCTTTAAACTAGGTCTGAAGGGGGTGGGTGAGGAAACCAGTCTCCCTGGAGAGGAGGGAGGACCACATCAACTGGTGAAATCAGCAGCCCAGCTGAAGTGCATGTACACCAATGCACGCAGTATGGGCAACAAACAAGAGGAACTGGAACTCTTGGTTCACCAGGAGAACTATGATGTAGTTGCCATCACAGAAACATGGTGGGACGATTCACACAATTAGAGTACCGCACTGGGGGGTAATAAGCTCTTTAGGAGAGACAGGCAAGGGGGAAGAGGAGGAGGGGTGGCCCTGTATATTAGGGAATCCTTTGATGCCTCAGGACTTGAGGTTGCAGATGAAAGGGTTGAATGCTTGTGGGTTAAAATCAGAGGGAGGCCGCACAAAACTGACATCCTGGTTGGAGTCTGTTATAGACCACCCAACCAGGACGAGGAGGCCGATGAGATATTCTATAAGCAGCTGGAAGCTGTCTCAAGATCATCAGACCTTGTCCTTGTGGGGGACTTTAACCTACCAGACATCTGCTGGGAACTTAATTCAGCAGAGAGGAGACAGTTCAGAAGGTTCCTAGAGTGTATGGATGACAACTTCCTGATGCAGCTCTTAGGTGAACCTACCAGGGGTAAGGCTCTGCTTGATCTGCTGTTCTCAAATAGAGAAGGGCTGGTGGGAGATGTGATGGTCGGAGGCTGTCTAGGGTGCAGTGACCATGAGATAGTGGAGTTTTCAATATGCAGGGAGATAGGGAGGAGCAGTAACAGAACCCTCACTTTGGACTTTCAGAGGGCAAACTTCAGGTTGTTCAGGCAACTTATTCGGAAAGTTCCCTGGGTAACAGCTCTTAAGAAGAAAGGCGTCCAGGATGGTTGGACCTACTTCAAACAGGAGCTCCTAAAGGCACAGGAACTGGCAGTTCCCACATGCCGTAAGACGAGCCGGCAGGGAAGACGACCGGCCTGGATGAGCAAGCAGCTCCTGAAGGATTTAAGGGAAAAAAAGAGGGTTTATCGCCTTTGGAAAGGGGGGGAGGCAACTAGTGATATGTTTAAGGATGTTGTTAGATCATGTAGAAGAAAAATTAGAGAGGCAAAAGCACAGTTAGAAATTAAACTGGCCGCTTCTGTGAAGGACAACAAAAAGCATTTTTATAAATATATTAATGCTAAAAAAGGGGCAAGAGGAGCCTCCACTCTTTATTGGACATGGAGGGTAACATTGTAACTAAGGATGAGGAGAAGGCTGAGATTCTAAATACCTTCTTTGCCTCCATTTTCAACAGTAAGGCAGAAGGACTTCAGGATAACTGGCCTCCTGAGCTGGTTGATGGGGTCAAGGAGCAGTGTTGTACTCCTGAAATCCATGTGAAATTAGTTCAAGACTTGTTGAGTCACTTGGATATTCACAAATCCATGGGACATGATGGGATTCATCCTAGAGTGCTGAAAGAGCTGGCAGATGATCTGGCCAAGCCTCTCTCCATCATTTTCCACCAGTCCTGGCTCACTGGAGAGGTCCCAGAAGACTGGAAACTGGCCAATGTGACACCCATCCACAAGAAGGGACGGACAGAAGAACCTGGGAACTACAGGCCTGTCAGCCTGACCTCAGTGCCCGGGAAAATCATGGAGCAGATTGTCTTGGGGGCAATCACTGCGCACCTGAAGGATGGCCAAGGAATCAGGCCCAGCCAACATGGATTTAGGAAGGGCAGGTCCTGCCTCACCAACCTGATCTCCTTCTATGATCAGGTGACCAGCCTGGTGGACGTAGGAAAGGCTGTGGATGTAGTCTACCTGGACTTCAGCAAGGCCTTTGACACTGTCCCCCACAGCAAACTCCTGGCCAAGCTGTCAGCCTGTGGCTTGGACAGCAGCACTCTGCGCTGGGTTAGGAACTGGCTGGAGGGCAGAGCCCAGAGAGTGGTGGTGAATGGTGCCACTGCCAGCTGGCAGCCTGTCACTAGTGGTGTCCCCCGGGGATCAGTGCTGGGCCCCATCCTGTTCAATATCTTTATTGATGATCTGGATGAGGGGATTGAGTCCATCATCAGTAAATTTGCAGATGACACCAAGCTGGGAGCAGGTGTTGATCTGTTAGAAGGTAGAAGGGCTCTGCAGAGGGACCTTGACAGGCTGGACAGATGGGCAGAGTCCAACAGGATGGCATTCAACAAGTCCAAGTGCCGGGTGCTGCACTTTGGCCACAACAACCCCATGCAGAGCTACAGGCTGGGGTCAGAGTGGCTGGAGAGCAGCCAGGCAGAAAGGGACCTGAGGGCACTGGTTGACAGCCGCCTGAACATGAGCCAGCAGTGTGCCCAGGTGGCCAAGAAGGCCAATGGCATCCTGGCCTGCATCAGGAATAGTGTGGCCAGCAGGAGCAGGGAGGTCATTGTACCCCTGTACACAGCACTGGTTAGGCCACACCTTGAGTACTGTGTCCAGTTCTGGGCCCCTCAGTTTAGGAAAGATGTTGAATTGCTGGAGCATGTCCAGAGAAGGGCAGCGAGGCTGGTGAGAGGCCTTGAGCACAAGCCCTATGAGGAGAGGCTGAGGGAGCTGGGACTGTTTAGCCTGGAGAAGAGGAGGCTCAGGGGTGACCTCATTGCTCTCTACAACTACCTGAAGGGAGGTTGTAGCCAGGAGGGGGTTGGTCTCTTCTCCCAGGTAACCAGCACCAGAACAAGAGGACACAGTCTCAAGCTGTGCCAGGGGAGGTTTAGGCTGGAGGTGAGGAGAAAGTTCTTCACAGAGGGAGTGGTTGGCCATTGGAATGGGCTGCCCAGGGAGGTGGTGGAGTCACCATCCCTGGAGGTGTTCAAGAGGGGATTGGACGTGGCACTTGGTGCCATGGTTTAGATAGTCATGAGGTTTAGGGTGACAGGTTGGACTGGATGATCTTTGAGGTCTCTTCCAGCCTTCTTGATTCTATGATTCTATATTCCTTTGTCCAGAAGGTGAAGCCACACCTAGAGTAAACTGTGGCCAGCACTGGGCTCCTCAATACTGGAGGACATACTGGAGAAACTCCAAAGGGCCAAAAAGACGATGAAGAGATTGGAGCATCTCACATATGAGGAAGGCTGAGAGAGCTGGAACTCTTCAGCCTGGAAATGAGAAGTCTCAGAGGGATCTTATCAATGTATATAAATACCTGAAAGGAGAGGATGGTCAAGCCAGGCTCTTTTCAGTGATGCCCAGTGACAGGACAAAAGACAATCAGCCCAAACCAAAACACAGGAGATTCCCTGTGAGCTTCAGGAAACACTTTTTTACTGTGAGGGTGATCAAGCATTGTCACAGGTTGCCCACGGAGAATGCAAAGTTGGAGATACTCAAAGGCCACCTGGACATGGCCCTATGTGGCTGTGCTAAAGCTCAGGGGGTTGGACCAGATGACCACTAGATGTTCCCTCTAAGCTCAATCACCTTGTGTTTTGTGCAAGTTGCTGAAAATCACTTAGTTCTGTCAGAAAATTAAGTTAGTTTGAAAGCACTCAATCAGGAGACATATTTCTACAGCAGCTACTCCTTGATCTTCATAGAACAAACTTCCCTCCCACACTGCCTCTAGTTCTAACATTTCCATAGCAAGTAAGTAACAATGCATCCTCAGATTGTGGCTAACTCTTAAGTCTCTCCTGCCTCTGTGACTGTTCCTAATGGCAGCCAATGCATTTGCTGCTGTTCACTTCTACACACAGCTACCTCTCTGGCCTGTTGGACAGATGCAACGATGACCACACTGACACAGCTGGAAAACAAAACAAAGCACAAATGCCTCCCCGGTCTTGCCCCAGTGCTCCACACACCACACAACCCCCAAACAAACAAACAAAAAAACCCCAAACTACAAACCAGCAACAAAAAAGAGGCACACAAAACCCCAAACAAACAATAATAAAACCCCCACCAAAACAAAACCAAAAAACAGTCAACAGCTCAAACAACTACAGGTGGTAGAGTTGACGCCTTACTATTTTGTTATTCACCCTCATTTACTTACTGGCAACACAAAAGAAATCCATACATCTGTATAGGGAGTTCTGCTAGGAAAGAACAATCAGCTGCAAATATGAAAGGAACTGACAAAGTCAGCAATTTCACAGCCTTTGTTTTGCAATATCAGCTAAAATAACTGAGATTATATCCAAGCTGTTGTTGCATACTCTTTTCATGGAACTGCAAGACATGGGGAGAAACAAACATGGCATTAAATCCATCTGTCAAGCAGGTTCAGATATCCCCTGAAGTGCCATTTTTCCAGTGCTTTATGCAGTCTTTATTTTCAGGCATTCTTAAGCACTCAGGTTTCAATGACCCACTGACATGAAGTGACCTATCTATCAAAAAAAGTCTTGCTAGGGTAACTTCCAGGCTCCTCTCCTTCCTCATCTTCGTTGTTTGTGGAAGCCTTCCACTGCTTGTAAACCAATGTTTCCACAAATAAATACCCTGGCAACCTAGATTCTTCCCACTGAACTCCAAGCATTTCTCCACGCACAAGTCAGGGGCTCTGCTATCATAAAGACACAGGTAGTGTGAGTTGCTCTTTGGAGACACCTCTGCCCTCTTCTGATTTTCAACAGATTCAGATGGTTCTTCTCTAGACGTAGGTTAGACAAAACAGGCAAGAATATTTGCTTTATAATGCAAGCCATTAAGGAATCATATAATTGTCACGGCTGGAAGGAACCTCAAGGATCATCTAGTTCCAACCCCCGTGCCATGGACAGGGACACCTCACACTAGATCAGGTTGCTCAGAGTCACATCCAGCCTGGCCTTAAAAACTTCTAGGGATGGGGCTTCTATCACCTCTCTGGGCAACCTGTTCTAGTGTCTCATCACCCTCATGGTGGAGGACTTCTTCCTATCATCCAATCTGAATCTACCCACTTCTAGTTTTGCTCCATTCATCCTAGTTCTATCACTACCTGACATCTTAAAAAGTCCTTCACCAGCTTTCTTGTAGGCCCCCTTAAGATATTGGAAGGTTAAAATATAGTCTCCTCAGAGCCTTCTCTTCTTCAGACTAAACAGTCCCAACTCAGAATTCTGAGTCTGTTTCCATAGAAGAGGTGCTCCAGCCCTCTGATCCAAGTGGCCCTTCTCTGGACACACTCCAGCACATCCATATCTGTTCTGTAATAGAAACTCCCAAACTGGACACACTACTCCAGGTGGGGTCTCACCAGAGCAGAGTAAAGGGGGAGAATCAGCTCCATTTTGACCTGCTGGCTACACTTCTCTTGATGTAGCCCAGGATGTGATTGGCTTTCTGGGCTGCAAGTGCACACTGTTGGCTCATGTTGAGCTTCCTATCCACCAGCACCCCCAAGTCCTTTTCTTCAGGGCTGCTCTAAAGCCAGTCACTGCCCAGCCTATATCAGTGCTTGGGATTGCCCTGACCCAGATGTAGGACCTTGCATTTGGTCTTGTTGAACCTCATGAGGTTGGCTTGTGCCCACCTCTCCAGCCTGTCAAGGTCCCTATGGATGCCATCCCTTCCCTCCAGCGTGTCTGCTGCACCACACAGCTTGGTGTCATCAGCAAACTTGCTGAGGGTGCACTCAATGCCACTGTCCCTGTCACCAACAAAGATGTTGAACAAGACTGGTCCCAGGACTGATCCCTGAGGGACTCCGCTTGTCACTGGCCTCCCCTTGGACATGGACCCACTGACAGCCACTCTTTGGGTATAGCCAGCAAGCCAGATCTTTACACATGGAGTGGTCCATCCATCAAACCCATATTTTACCAGCCTGCAGACCAGGATGTCGTGCGGGAAAATATCAAAGGCTTTGCTCAGGTCCAGGTAAATGATGTCAGTTGCTTGTCATCTATTGATGTTGTGACCTTTTCATAGAAGGCCACCAGGTTTGTCAGGCAGGATTTGCCCGTGGTGAAGCTGTGTTGATTATACCAAATCACCTCTTTGTGCCTCCAGGAGGATCTGCTCCACGATCTTACTGGGCACAGAGGTGAGACTGACTGGCCTATAGTTCCCTGGATCACCCTTCTTTCCCTTTTTTCTAAATGGGAGTTATGTTTCCCTTTTCCAGCCAGTGAGGACTTCACCAGACTGCTGTGACTTTTGGAATATAACAGAGAGCGGTTTAGCAGAGAACCTGGCAGAATGAAGTAGGATCACCCCCAAGACATGATTTGGAAACCACCCACTGCCGAACATGGTCTGATGTTGTACAGGAACAGATTAATGAAATGATTGGGCAGCCACCAGTAAATATGGGAAGGACAGAGGCATGTGCTCACGTCTTGGAAGGCAATATCAAAAGAGATGAGAGAAAATGAGACTGAAGAAAAAGACTACATCAGTGTTGTATTTAATTCCCTTCTGATACAAAAAAAAAAAATAGTGCCCATACTTAATGCTTTTTGCCAGTTGTTATGCGATAAAGTCATCCATCACTGTTATTATTCACAAAATTACTGCATCATTTGAAACTCATATATTGTGAGTCAGTTCTCAAAGGCTTTCTGAAACATCATAAAGCTTGTTTTCCTCTGCCATCTCCCTATCTGCCTCAGACCCTTCAGGTCTCACATCTGTTTTAACACAAGTCACTACCATGGAGCAAAAGTGTGTAATTTTATCTCCTGAATACACAATTTAAAAAAAAAATCTATTCAGAAAAGCAAAGTTTAGCAGATCTTCCAATGTAATGAGATACATAACTGGAATCTATACTACAAGAGCAAGCTTTGAATTCTGGGCTGGAGGATCATATACAAAGCTTTGAGATGGTAATTTCCTCCAAAGTAACCTGTCATTCTGATCAAAAGTCAAGCAAAAAAAGAGACTTCACAATAGTCCCTAGTAGTAATTAGACAAACACTATGAAACATTCAGTTATTTGCTACAAATTTCTTCTATGTATTTTAGAAGTATCTTGTTGAACTACAAGGACAGTTGCAAGAAGCACCTCCTCCTCCACAAACGCCCAGGACTTTCCAAATAAATTAAAAAGTGTAAATATTAAGTTAAATCCCCTTGACTAGCAGCTTTGTAGCTTTTAATCCAGCACTGGCAGCTCATCTCACAGACTTGTCACTTGCTAGCAGTTTGGTGACCTTGTACAACATTACATTGGCATCCTCTCTCTGGGGCAGATACGTTAAACTGAACCAACCACCCACTTGATCAGTAGAGGGGTTTAAAATACACATTCTCAGGAGTGCTAAAACATACTATTTACATATGGCAGAGATGCATTGCTTCTTTACCTAAACAACCAGGGCTTCCATGATCTCCATCGCAGCCTCTTGATTACTTCTGCTCTGAATCATTAAGTGTAATAAGAAGTAATTTCTGGCGAGTATCCAAATGTCTGTTTCTAAAGCATTAGTACCCTGAAGCCATAATGTAAACTTAATCATTGTCCTTCCATGCTTACAAACAAAGCCAAACATCTATTTTCCACACAAGAAGGTCTGCTTCCCTCAGTACAGCAACAAAGAGCAAGAAAGTAAAATAAATTCCAGTCAAATAATTGCTCTCCGCTTCCTCCCCTCCAGTCTCCAAACATCCTCTAAACCCGCATTCTAAAACAAAGAAAAACAAATGCCTCATTACATAAACATTAGTTAAGTTTGAAAATCTACTTGCCTGTTCACCAATAATGATGGGGAAACTTCCCTTGGTGAAAACTGCTGTGTCATCATTTTCCACAGCTTTCACTTGAAAGTTAAGAAAAACAAAAAACACAACAAAAAACTTGTAAGCATTTAGCTTACGCCTTTGAGCCACTGCTGTACCAGACAGATTAGGTTTTACAGGCAAGCACCTCTGCTGCCAAGGCAAAGATACCAGTAGCTAAGGCAGTAGCATACTCAAGCCTGATCCTCTCTTTCAAGTTAATGGCAACAGGCTAGAGACAACTGACATCTCTGGAAAGGGCTGACACTACTTGCATCAAATGTCTATCATAAAATGCAATGACCTGGAAGTGGCTCTCTTCCCTCACTGCTAAGACAGGAAATCCAGACAAACAGCTTAGATTTAGATCAAACTTACAGTGAGATCCAAAAAGGAACCTAATTCTTACCAATTTCTTGCCCCCATGGTTAAGAATGAGCAGTCCCTAGACCCTTTCAAGGCCTGGCTCCAAAAATTACTGCTTCAAAAGCACAGAAAGGGAGCAGAGAGACCTCCCTCATTCAACCAATTCTTTGGGAAAGACAACCCAATTAGAAAAGAGCTGTAAACACATCCTCAAAAATTATCTGCACTGAATAACAATGTGGTAGTGTTTTTTGGTGTCTTCATACAAACTTCCACAAGTACACAGAGTGCCTATTCACCCCTTGGCTGTAAGAGTGGAAGCACACAGGGCTTCCTTTCACAACGTTGCAATTTAAAGCAGCACTTGCAGGGGGTCAGCAGCAGGTGCAAAGTCGTAACTTCCAATAAAACCTATAAACAGACTTTTTTCCCAGTCTAAACTGAAAACGTACACTCTTACATCTCACTTGCAAATTGTCTTTGCACAGAGTGACAGCTACAAGACAAAAATAACCAACAGTACTCTTCTTGAAAGCATTAGAGGAACCAGAAGCTAACAATGTGCAAGTACTTTCAAATGGGGCTAAGACAACAACCCAGAAAGGTCTTACTTAAATTGCTCATGAAAAACCCTCCATTTCCTGTCACTGCTGACTTTGACATGCATTATTTCAAAATAGTTTTATCAGGAGTCAGTGCAGTAGAGCTAGCAAAGATGTTAATCTCAGATCCTTTACTACAGTTAAGAAAAAAAGGTAAATAAATTGGACATCCTTCGTTTTCCACACGGAGCATTAAGTGTTGAAGCTTTTGAGTTCCTTTTGCCAGAGGATCTCCCTTTCTGGCAGCCTTCAATGCTTACCAGTTTTTACCAAACCCTAAGCAAAAGCAATCTTCCTCTTCCCTAATTTCGTAAGAAAACACAAAAACCGCTGTCATCAACCACTTTTTCCTTCCATGACAGCCACGATTCATTTTGGCTGAGTATTCTCTGAGAGAGCACAAAGTGTTCGCCATTCACTTCCAGCGAACAAAGCTTCAAGAAACTGTATTTTTACTTCTATACTTGCAAATCAAATCTAAGCAGTGCCACTGGGGGGTGGGGGCAAGGAAAAGAAAAGTGACCTGGTTACGTTCTCCTGGACCTGAAGCCTCCTATATGAGAGCACATACAAGGACTAATGTCCTCTGATGAGACTCTCAAAACCAGTTATAGCAGTAACTCCCAAAGAAAACCTGCAGAGAGACTGTGTTAATGAACAGCAGTCATACCCTTGAAAGAAAAGTGGCTGGACCACTGACTGCCTCAGCCTAACACATTCTGCCTTATCTCTTTGATGTGGCAAAAATCCCTCCATGACTGCAGGACTTACCACAAGTATCTTTTTCCTTTAATTATTTCTATGGCTACCATCACTGAAATATCTGAGAACATCATATTCCGTTACACATCTTCAAAACTTCCTTTGAACAAAAGGGGATTAAACGCAACGGAATTAATATACACAACTCCTTGATGACAACATGAAGTCTGTCAGGACAGGAAACTGAAGCCTCCCTCATCTCCCCAGGCTCAAGTGGAGGACCCCATTTAACCAATAGACTTGTCCTCTCAGGTATCTACCCCACATGGTCATATAACCTGAAAGTAAACCAAAACCAAATGTATCTGTGAAAAATCTGCAGCAATAATTTTCTCTCATCAGGAACTGAATCAATCCTTCAAATTTTTCATCAACAAAGTTGACAGCATGAAACAGAAAAATGTACACAGCTGCATAAACGCACTATCAGATTCCCAGACTCAAGTCTGATTCTGAAAACAGAAAACACATCTCTGAATAAATGCTCTCCAATTTTGCAATTATATCTAGAATATCATCACAATACATTCACACAGTCTTAAACATTTTGTGCACAGTGTTCATTGTACACAGTGTTTTATGGCCAGCCAGGACAATGTAGTCCAGTGACCACTTCATCTTCTTGAAAGCAAAGGCCTGAGTCAGACATAAAAGAAGGTGCATTCTGGTTTTCTATAGAATATTCCTTGACAGCATCAGGCATTAGGTAGAACTTTGTTAATCATGTGATCAGATAAGCTGTGAGAGATGAGTAAGTCATGCAGCCTTTTAACAAAAGCTTCTTGGAGAGGAAGACATCTTTTGTCTTCCAAAAAAGCTCATTTATAATTTGAAAGCTTAGCAAGTAAGTGGAAATACAAACATATTTTATCTAAAATGTAATACACATCACATTCACAATAGCAACATGAGGAAGTCCAAACAGAACAAAAAAAAATTAAGAGAGATACAGCTACAGACTTGTCACTTTGATTCAGACCACCTCTTTTCATGACATTAGGAAGCAGCTTCTAAGGTGACCCTCCAGTTCCTTACAATGTTAGTGAACCTTAAAATGTAATAAATTCTAAGAGCTATGGAATTAAACAATCCACTGAAAAGACAGAGAAAAATTAAAATGCTTTACAGAAGAGCTCTTCTGAGGATAGTACATGTTCTTGAAAACAGTAAGAGAAGTCACTAAGAACTTAAAAAGAACTTTGCTTAAAGCATGTTCATTTCAAGAAACACTTATTATGTCACCATACAGTAAACTTTATGCATAGACTTGACTGCCCTACATAGGTTCATAGAATGGTTTGTGTTGGAAGGGACCTTAAAGAAAATCTAGTTCCAACCCCCCTGCCATTGGTGCGGGGGACACCTTCCACTAAACCAAGCTGCTTCAGGTCTCATCCAGCCTGGTCTTCAACACCTCCAGGGAGGGCACATCCACAACTTCCCTGCACAACCTTTTCCAGTCTCGCCACCTTCACTGTAAAGAATTTCTTCCTAACATCCGGTCTCAATCTACCCTCCTCAAGCTTAAAGCCATTCTCTCTCATCCTACCACTTGTGAAAAGTCCCTTCCACACTTTCTTGTAGGCCCCCTCCAAGTACTGGAAGGCCACTGTAAGGTCTCCCTGGAGCTTTCTTTTCTCCAGGCTGAACAGCCCCAACTCTCTCAAGCTGCCCCCATAGGATAGGTGCTCCAGCCCTCTGATCATTCCCATGGCCCTCCTTTGGACCTGCTCCAGAAGTTCAATGTCCCTCTTATGCTGGGGGCACCAGAACTGGATTCAGTACTCTAGGTGGGGTCTCAGGAGAGCAAGGTAGAGGGGGAGAATCACCTTCCATATTCTTCTGGTCATGCTTCTTTAAGTCCAGGCCAGGACACAGCATGTCTTCTAGGCTGCAAGTGCACACTGCCAGCTCATGTTGAGGTTTTCATCAATGACACCCCACTTTTATTATTTAGAAAATGATTGTTTAGAAAAGCTTGCCCTGAAAAATTCTGTGCTTTCCATCATTTTACATACAAGTATAGTATCACAGGAATAAAAATCCCAAACCAACCCCTCCTCCTGCAGTTTAGCAATTAAACCTTTTGGTTTTGCTCTCTTTCTTAACTTGTAAACAGGAAAAAGCCAGACACTTCAGAAGAAAACCAAAATACAAAACAACCCCAAAACATCCCACCAAAACAAAGCCAATTCATACTATATCGATAAAAACCTAAAGGTTTCACTTTCTGTTTTAAAGTATATTGAAGATTTTTGTAACAACCTCCCAAAATATTCAAGATTTCTTTCCTCTTCTATTTGACAAATTATCTTTCTTCATGTATTAAAAATAATCTTAAGTGCTGTTTTGACAGCTTTACGCCTACTGAACACATCTGCCCAAAACACCTGAGAGTTTCCTGTGGCATGAAGAGTGGGAGTAAGGAGCAACTCAGATTGTCTGAAGAACACAACTAGCTACTTAAATATTTTGTCTTGCATAGGAAGCCACAGCACAGCCAACCAAATAAGCTTGGCAGGCTCCAGGGAAGCTCAACAGGGGAAATGCTTAGCTGACATGAAGAACAAGTTTGCACTACAAATACTGAAGATCAAGATTTTTTTCTCTTTATTGGCCACTAGAGGGTTGCTACCAGCTCTTGGGAACACTCATTTCTGTATTTTTGAAGCATGTGGGTTTCACAAGCTGAAGCATGTAAGAATAAAGCAATGCAAAACCATCACAACTGCAGGCGAATGGAGTCCCCAGTACATTCCCCAAAACCCACAGGGCTGTCCAAGATTTACGATTTCTGCCTTACTCATCTAAGGGAAGACTCTTCTCATTTCCTCCCTCCTGCTGGAGTTGCTTGTCTATTAGTGAGCCAGGATTACCTTGGCAGAATCAACAAGCAAGACCTCATTTGTGCAAATTCCAATACTCAAGTTTATTACTGGAAAGCCTGGCAGTTTTTAAGCTTTCTTGTTTTTTGGAGCTCGCAGATCGTCCAGAACCAGTACGCACCCGTATACAGCAAATTTAAGTCTACTGGCAACAGATGTGTTTAAGTATTTTCCACAGATTCTTTAATAACCCACTAATGCCCATGCCCACAACAACTATGTGCTGAAAACCAGAGCACTAGATCCATCCTGATGGGCGAATTGTGAAACTTGAGCCATGTTATCATGAACCACAGCAAAAATGGACAGCAGAAACCATTATTTTTCCACAGACCTCTAAACCATCACAAGCTTGAAGTCAGAACTGGATAAATAGTGAAGCATAGTCTTGTACTTACTACTCTACTCTCATTTTCTCCATATGACTCAGGTAGGGTTTTATAGAAGACATCGGGATGCAAAGAGGAAATCCTGAATATATCTACCCTCTTCCCTACGAAGTGTCATAACGTTTTCCCAAGATTCTCCCAAATCAGCATGGCAGTAAATAAAACAGGAAACACACATAGACAAGACACCAGAGAAGCTGGTCCAGGAGAAAAAAAAAATACTAACAGTCTGAATATTCTGAAAACACAGTCATTCTCCCTACCACCAATGGGAAGTTCATAGACCTCAGAAATCTTCACACTTAATTCCTTTGAAAATAAACTTATACCTCCTCTTCTTCCACAGTGTATGATGTAGGTCTAAGAACAAAATGAAAATATTTCAACCTCAGTGTTTTGACACTCCCTTGATTTTCTTTTACACACACAATTGCCTGAGGCAGGTGTGATTTTTATCCTGATCACTGATTGAAGTTTTGTATTGTTACTTAGGAACATCCTTTCAAGTTCTGAGGTAAAAAACATCCAAGCATTCTCTTCAGAGTAACTTAACTAACCACAAGCCATGAACTGAAATTTGCAACGCAAATAAAAAATCCCAAAGCCAGAGAAGATGACCTCTCCCCATGCTGCAGAGGACACAAAGTAGTTAAACAGAGAAAATGAAAATAATTCCCTCTTTAGTCCTTCTTGGCTCTTGTAGATTTAAATGTAATAAGGGCAATTGCAATGTTCACACATTGCAAATATGGTTTGCAAACTAACTGCTCTTTCTTGTTTGAGGATTAAATTTTAACACCATGAATTGTGGGTTGGAAGGCCTGGAAGAAAAGAGTTGCTTGCACACAGCTTCCCCACAATTGAAGGGAAAAAAAGGTTTAATTTTTTTTTATGTCATGAGACTTGCTTAGTCCAACTGTCGTATAAAACACACATGTACCTATGTAGGGCTTTGGTTCTGTTAGTTTCCTGGAAGACAACAATACTACTGGTTACCAAATAATTGTTCATAATTTGCAAAGCTTCCCAGTTAGATACCTCAAGGAGCATGCACCACTCTTGTAAAACCTACACTGAGTGCAAAAAGAAAAACCAAACACTTTAGCAATGTCATCCACATGGTTTAACTATGACAATCCTAGTCAAGATGCACATTAAGGATGTGTAAAGTAACTTTGGAAAGTACCAATGTACCTTAGCAGCCAGACAAGTACGTTTCAGTTCTCTGTACAGGCAGCAGCACAACTTGCTCAGTGGGTACTAGGCCTCCAGCCACAAAGTCTCTGCTCCCCTCTCAGCCACTGACCTGATGAAGGATGTTAGGAAAAGTCCTTGTCGCCTCAACATCCCAGGTGACCCAGACACAGAGAGGAAATTCCTATACCAATTGATAGAGTAAGTGCTCTAGTTCATTAACAGATATTAATGGATCTTTCTACTTTCTCCTGAGAGAATCCAACACTCAAAAAACCCAACCACCCAACAAAAACAAACAAAAAATCCCACTAAAACCCAAACCACAAACCATTTTCAAATAAGACTGCATTCCTTCCCTAGAGGGGCTCACCGTGTTCAGGCATACACAAAAAGGCTTTTCTGCACTTGCAGAGCACCTCACAAAAATTATCACAACACATTCACCAAGACACAATGGTTTCCAAGCCCTTCTCTGCGGGCCCCAGAAGACCTTCCAGCAGAGACACAACTACTGTCTAGAGGGGTTAGGGTAGTAGATCCTACTTTTATTTCCAGGAATCCTCAAAAGCAGGCAAAAGGCCACAGAGTAAAAAGCTGCATAACCCTGTGTTAAGTCACAGTCTATTCCCACACAAACCAACCAACGTTCATCCTTCATGATGATTAAAATTTTTAAAATTGCCATCAACTTTCCTCCAAAATCTAGAAATCTGTGCTTGGTCCCATTTAAAAGTCAATCAGTTGTAAGCAAAAATCTGCTTCTACCTTGGTGGAAAATTTGTCTGCTTCCTCTTCAGTAGAGGAATTTCTTAATTGCATCACTAAAGGATGAAAAAAAAAATCATTAAAACTCAAGCCAAAAAGGCAATACTCTGTGTGGAAGTAATAATCAAAGTGTTTATTCTCCTATTTTCACTTTAAATTTCACCCATTCTTTTTTTCCCCACTTACAGCAGAATCACAGAGTAACATGAACTGGGACTTTTGTTCACCTGTTCCTATTATCCCAACAAAACAGGAACAAACTAACTTGTGTTGCTCAGGGTCTTGTCCAGCTGAGTTCTGATTATCTGCAAGGACATCACAACCTCTCCAGGTAACCTGCTGCAATAGTGCAATATCTCACAACCTTCACATTGACATTTTGCACCCCCCTAATATCTCACTGGAATTTCCCTTGTTGCCACTTGTGTTCGGTATCTCTTGTCCTACTACAGTGTACCTCCTAAAAGAGCCTGGTTGTGTCCATACTCTCTGCTCAGTTAATAGAAGACATAGTTTCCTCTAAGAACACCGCAAACATAACTGTATGCTTAAGATGTTCTGAAATATTTATATACAGATAAGAATTTTAAGCTTATTTTATGAAACACAAGTACTGTATTTTTGTCTGCAACCTAACACCAACTCTTACAGATTGCCCTTATGTAGCATGTACCACCAAAGGCTTACCTTCACAAAGTAACAGAGAATAGCAGATGCAGTAAAAACGCGCATTGCAAATTTTGTAGTAATCCCCCCATATATAGAAACCCACAGTTTTTGTTCCCGATATGAACTAGTCCTGCCAGTCTAATGTACCCAACACGACCTTACGGCACACTTTTTCAGAGTTTCTGTTAAGCAGACTGAGTACTGTACTTCAGTGATGTGTAAACTAGCCACAAAGCATAACCACGTGTAAACTTGCGGTCAACATGAGGACTACATGCCACAGCATGGAGCTAGTACCTGATCCGCTGGTGCACCTCCTTCGGGGTCACGCAGGCTGCGCGGAGCACTGCAGTGAGCACAAACGTTCGAGCGCTGCTGCTCTGAACCCCCCCAGCACACCTTTGTCGCCAGCAGCAGATCGGCTGCACATGGATGGATGTCTGGCTCACAGAGTATACATGCTTGGGGGTTCTGTTTGCTTGTGGGAGGTTGGGTTTTGTTTTAACAAAACCAGCATCTTCTACTCTAAATCATCTGTAACCCCACGCCTCCTGCACGGGACACAGCCCAGCCCCTGTGCGCACCCGAACGGGCGGGAGGCGCTGACGGGACTGTTCCGCCGGTGTGCGGGAGCGAAGCTGGCAGCCCTCCGCTCCCCACCGCTGCCGCCGCAATTCCCACCTGACGGCAAGAGGTAGACCCTACCTGACGGCTCTGCGACGGTCACCGGCCAGAGAAAGCGGCGCTCCCGGCCACAAGTCTGTCTCGGGTCTGAGGACAGGTCTCAAATGGACTCTGACTTTCGCTAAAATGAACTTCTAAGAGGACGCACGCTCCGATCCCAGAGCGCCGTCGGCCCTTCCTAGCTCGGTGTCAGACCCAACTGCTCCGCGTCCCGCCTGTACCACCTTCCCAGGCAACCCAGGCCGCCCGTGGCCCCAAGCCCCGCTCTCACTGTCTGGGAAGCCGAGGGTCCTGCGGCCACCCTCTTCCCTCCGGCGCCGAAGGGAGGCTCCAGCCCAGCCGCCCCAGCGGGCGAGGAGAAGCCGCCAACAAGTCACCGCCGTCGCCAGCCGCCCTTACCCAGATAGTGCCGCAAGTCCAGCAGAAAGTGCGGGGGCCCCCCGTTGAGCTGATAGAAGAGAGAACCCAGGCAGAAGAGCAGCAGGGCGGCCATGCAGAAGCCGTAGTCGCGCAGCGAGAGGAAGGGCAGCAACGAGAGGGGCCGCCGCCTCTTCCAGCTCCCGCTCTGACCCGGGCCCCCTCCCGCCGCCGCGGGGGGCCGAGTCGCCGGGCAGTCCCCGCTGCCGTGCTGCTGCTTCTTCTTCATCCTCCCCTTCGCCGCCGCCGGGTCACGCAGCCCGCCGGGGAAAGCGCATCCTCCATCCGCCTGCTCGGCTCCAGCTGCCCGCGGCGGGGAAAGTTCCCGGGAGCTCAGGGAACCCGTCCCGACCTCATCACCGGCTGGCCCCGGCCCCGCGGAAGGCGAGAGTCCTCAGCGTTGTGGCGACGGCGTTTGCTGCTGTTGCGGAGCGCTCTATGGGGAGGGGAAGGAGGTGGTCACTATCCCGCTCCCCAGGGTTCCTCTCCTCCTCCTCCGCCGCCGCTGCTCTCGCTCCCTCTCTCCGCTCGGCCTCTCGCTGCGGTGTCAAGTTACAGGCAATGCTCCGCCGCCGATCGCCTGCAACTCGCGGCCGACTTGTGCGCGCGGCCCGCCCACCCCGGCCCGCCCTGGCCTCCAGTCCCAGCGACGCGCCCGTTGCCTCCGCGTGAGCGACCCCTGCGGGCGCCACGGCCCCACTGGCCTGGCTGCAGCGGGGCCTGGCTCACCTGCCTCAGTCCGGCTCGCCCCGCCCCGCCCCGCCCCGCCCCGGGCTGCCCCGCGGGGATGCGGCAGAGCTCCTCGCCGTTCCCCGCCACACGGGTCTGCCTTCGGCGCCGGCCTCGTGGGGAGCAGCGGTCGGGCTTCCCCTAAACACTGCCATGTCCCACTTCTTTTGCCCCTTCTTCGGTACGCTCCTCCAACCTAGACGAGAGGACCCCAGTGGCCTACCCATGCTGGTAGCAGTAGAACTGTTTAATATTATTGTGGTTTAGACAAGTCTTAACGCAACGTTAAGATCCAGCACCGTTATAGTCATGTAATATCATTCAGAGGGGAAGTGAGGGATTGATCTCACAGCTTTGCAGGGATGATTAAAGTGAGGCTGTTGTCTACTGGGAACAAGGCTTTACGCAAGTACAAAAATTCGAATAAAGATTCTTCACACAACCTTAATATGACCCTTTTGTACATATGGCTTATGATACAACCTCTAATTACTCGTTCATGCTGTTTTTTCCTAGAGAACCACTTCCCACCATAGATAGGGTGAATGGCATTCACTCAGTGCTGAGCTGTGTAATAGCTTCATCCTCTTTATACAACATATGTCTCCAATATGTCCTGACAGCTTATTAGGGGCTATTCTTTTCCTTTGGTACTGTCTGCAGTAGAAATCCATTTCGTTCCCTCAAGCAGCTGCATTGCCAGCACAGCAGTGGAGGAAGGAGGACTTGGGTTGACACTACCAATTCACCTTTTAGTTTTATGGACTTGGCTGAACATAAGTGTGTTTTGGGTGGTCCCCAAGATTCTGTTCACAGGATCACACCAGTTTTTAATTTCTAAGCAATAGAAAGTTCTAACCTGGGGTGCATCAAGAAATGTGTGTCCATCAGGTCTAGGGAGGTTCTTCCCCTCTGCTCTGCCCTGGCAAGACCACACCTGGAGTATTGTGTCCAGTTTCGGGGTCCCCAATTCCAAGAGAGACAGGCATCTGCTGGAGAGAGTCCAATGGAAAGCCACGAGGATGAGCATCTCCCCTAAGAACAGAGACTGAGATCCCTGGGGCTGTTTAGTCTTGAGAAGAGAAGACTGAGAGGGGATTTCATCAATGTCTAGAAATATCTGAGGGGTGACTGTCAAGTGGATGGGGCCAATCTCTTTTTGGTGGTGTACAGTAATAAGACAAAGAACAATGGATACAAACTTGAATATAGAAGATTTCACCTCAACATGAGGAGAAACTTCTTTACAGTGAGGGTGACAGAGCACTGGAACAGGCTGTCCAGGGGGGTTGTGGAGTCTCCTTCTCTGGAGACTCTGAAAACCCATCTGGATGTATTCCTGAGTGGACTACCCTAGGTGATCCTGCTTTTTGGCAGAGGGGTTGGACTCAATGATCTCTGGAGGTCCCTTCCAACCTCTAACATTCTGTGATTCTGTGGTTTGGGGCAAAAGCAGGAAATCATGTCCCACGTGCAACTTGCCAGGTCAGAAATTAAGAAGAAATCACTCTTTTCCTTTTTAGGTTTAAAAAAATGCATCCTGATTTAGGGGGCCTGACTCATTATCTTTGCACACTTGCAGCTGGAAATTTTGCTTGGGGGACTGCATTCAGATGGTTTTGCCATGTACAGGGAAAGGCTTGGGCAAATGCCTGAATCTTACCTATGCTGCTGGCTTTGTTTTGCTGCTGGCATCCAACAGCAAGGGGCATCTGCTGATATGTGGAAATTAATCTTGCTGGTGTGGACAAGAGCACAAAACCAGAACCTGGCAATAAGTAACCAACCCCACTGCATTCCTTGATAAAAAGTATTCACATAATGTCTGAAAGAGCAGACCTACTTGGCTAGTTTGGAATCTCCTGGGTCTAGTTACACAGTTCTATGGCATCACTGAACAGATCCTTCAGAATCTTGCAAAAACTTGTAGCAAAGACTAAGTTAAGAATGACACCTGTTTTTTAAAAAAAAAGTAATATGATACAAAAAATAACTCCACTTTGACTAGTATTTAAGCACCAAAAAAGACATCAAAACATAAATCCTTAGAACTGCAGTTCACCTTCTACGAGAAATACCCAACCTTTCACCAGATAAAGCATGGTTAAACTACCTCTTCTTAATTCTCATGAATGTTGTTTTGGAACACTTAGGAAGTACTGGGGGCAGTACTTAACATGCACTGCTTCCACAGATGTTTTGTCTTGCACTACTTCTATAGATGCTTCCCATTGCTTTACATTCTTCTGAATACTCTCATGTCTGCGAGCTTGTTTAAATGACCAGACCACAGATTTGTTTATCGGTGCTAGTTGCTGTTGCAGATGTGAAACAGGTAAGCACTTACATTGGATGTTTGTAAAAAATGGATGCTTTGATGAGAAGACAATCAACATCTGTAAGATGAATCAATAAATCTTTATTTTTCTAGTTGCAAAGAACGTCTTTGATCTCTAAGAAGAGTAAAAAAAAAAAAAAAAGAGAGGAAAAGAAAAGATGGGAAAAAAAGACCAATCAATGAGGTTACATTTAAGTGGGAAGATTGTACTGTTGCAAGAATTCTTGCCATATTTCTAAGCACCAGCATGTAAAAACTTCTTTTGAGAGGAAATCTTTGTTGCTGGAACATGTAATTAAATGTATATATAAACTGTAAAATTAGTTGCTTTCACATACATGAACTATCACACCTACGTTATGCTATTAATTCGAATGCCTACATCAAACCAGGGCAATGAGCAGGAAAATAAATACTATTTACTTTCTGCTGTAGTTTGATATAGTGCAACTATTTTCCTGGATTTAATTCCCCTGTTACTCATCTATGTTAACAAAAACAATATGATTTTGTAGGCACAGCATAAAGCAACTAAAACATGTATATATCCTTATTACATTTCTATTCACCACCCCCCCCCCCAAAGAATGGAAAACACAAACACCACATTAAAGGAATACTACAGTTGAAAAGCCAGGTGTTGACACTTTAAGGATAATCCTAAAGTAAGATTTTTTCAAACTTGTTTTGACTTGTAGAGAGTATGACTTACAATTTAGCCTTTAATGGTGTGATGATACTGTTTTGCTCAGGGAGCCACTGTCTTGTGTAGCGCATAGGACAGTCACCAATCACTAAATGTGCAGCTTATTTTTAATCTCTTTGTTCAACATATGTCTTCAGGCTTTGTTCTAAGCTATTTAAAACCTGCTTATAATGTAAAATTATTAACACCATAGAAGGCTTTTCTACAGCATTCATTGTTACAGTATCTTGATCATATGATTAATTCTTATGAATGCTTCTATGAGATGTAGCTAATATCATCATTTTACTAATTGGGAAATGAGACACAGAGAGATTAAGGTTAAATGAATCTCTTAATTTTGGTTGCCAGCCTTGAGATAGCTGGGGTTTGCCTTGTTTAGTATTGTGCAGCACTTTGTATGTTTGAAGCATAGCTCCCTTTGACTTCAGATGCAGATATGAATGCTAACTACCGCTACAAATCAGACCCCATGCTCTCAAACTCAACAGCAAGTATAGCAAGAGTATTTGGTAGCTACTTGTAGTTCAAGTAATCCGCCTGGCACAGTGTAGGAGTGCTCTGCTGCTAACAGACACAGAATCAGTCATTTTCAGAGCAGTATTCACTGCAGCAGTCCTCATCCTCTACTTGCCTTGACCTTGTCTCAGTCTTCTTTTTCCTCCTTTCCTAGATGTAGTCTCAGCTCCAAAATCTCTGTCCAAATCTATCTCCTTCCATGACCTCATCCAGTCTGGGTCAACTTCTGCTCAGACTGAATCCTCCTCCTGACTGCAGTTGTTCCAGCAAGAAAGATATGGTGAGTACAGAAGAACCGGAAGAGGCCTGGAAGAGGATTCTCCATACAAGCAAAAGAGCAGATAACGTAACTGCCAAAAATTTCTTAATGGGTCTGTGCCGGTGGTGGCCTAGAGATTCCTGATCTGATCGAGAACTTGAAATGCATGAATTCAGAAACAAGATCAAGGAGTGAGACAAAGAGCATGCGGAAGCTGTGTGTCTGGCAGTATGTGGCAGAGACACTTGTTTGGGCACACCAGCATGGGTTACCCACCAACTAGTCAGTTCTGGTGCTCAGTCAGGCTGCTGGGGTGCTGTAGCTCTGTTACTGAGCACACATAATTTGAGGTTACAGAGAGATCTCTAGTCTTCCATGGAAACAGCAAAAAAACCCCACACCCTGAAAAAACAAAGAGCAATGCTGATGCACTATGATTTCCCATTTTTGCAGTGGTAGGATTTTTGTTTCTAATGTAGAAAAAACATCTTTCCTTATTCTTAGAAATACCTGAGCATTTTTCGTTGAAATTTTCTAAATAAATTCTCATGAAGCAAAATTCCCCATCTGGTATATTTCAGCACAGGCAGTTTGCAAAGGTATAAATAACTAGAAAGGAAAAAGATAAAACCTGGGCCCTAATTTTCATATGACAGCAAGGACAGAGAAAATTTAGCTGCAAGGCTTCACTGAGTAAAAGTTAGCTGGTATAATAGAATATCATGTAATGTCATCTGAGAAGCACCCATGAAAGATCACAGCTTTAGATGCCTCCAACATTTTCTGTGATTCAGAGTAATTGACAGCAAGCCTTATTCAGCAATGGTTGATAGCTTAATGGAAATCAAGAGTGCACCATAGTCTTTCATTTCATGCATATAGAATGCTTGCAAGTTTCATCTGCCTTTACTGATCTAGAATTGCAGTCCTGTGCTGGCTGGTTGCATTGATTTCTGTTCTTTGTATAAGGTTCAGGAACATATCCCAGGGAAAATTATGACAGCAAGTATCTGAAGACAGGGAAATGAGCTTGTGTGCCAGATGTATACAACTCGGTGGCACTGATGGAGCAGGTTCACTTCAGAAGAGGCTATTTATAATTTTTAGTTGAAATGGCACTTGGAATTACTTAAGCAGGTTCTGTCAACTTCCCTTGGAGTGTGATGGATTTATGAAACAGAATTTGTATTAATCCCTTGGCATTACTGGCTGTCTCCAGCAAGGTATACTCACAGGGCTATCCTAGTTCCTTGATTGTATGTTTGCTTAATTTTACCAGAAAATGGGTAACCAGGACACTTTCACTTTTAATCAGCATGCATGTCATTCAGAAGAGGCAGTGGAAGGTAGAGGTAGGAGAGGATGTTGTATAATGTATTATTGATCCTTTCCTACATAATCCCTCAGAAACCCCCAAAATGAGTTCCCTTTGACTTTGCGTAGTCTTTTTATTGATTTTCCAATAGCAGTCTAATTTTGGCATTTGTCTGCAGAAACTACTAATGGAAAGGAAGAAGTTTCAATGTGCAAGCATGAGTTTTCAGATAGCAGACCCATAAATGGTACATTTCTTCAGACAGTTAAAGTAACACTGTATGATGTACTGGACAGCTTTAGACATGTAAAGATGGAGACAGTCACATGGAGGAAATAAAGTACTGGTGCTAGTTAAGCACTAGTAAAGTAGACAAGCCATTATATCTAAATTCAGGAAATGCTGAAATATGTTAGAAACATGCACCCACCTCCAAAACAGCTGGTGCATGCATGCAATCCGATGCAGATCTATGCCACTGTACTACCAGGGAGCCAGGTTAGTGCAGGGCTCTCAGCCAGGCCGAGAGCCATCCTGGCACTGGTTTACCTCTGCCAATCCCAGAGATGTTTTACAGCTGCTCATAGCACACCACATTCTGTAAGAGAGGGAAAAACTTCAGGGAGAAGTAAGCTAATGCACCAAGAGGTGCATTGGTGTTGCAGCTGGGAAGGCTCTGGAAGAATGAAACAGCCATCTAATTTAGTCTATAAGAAACTTCAATCCACATCTCTTAAACTACTCCTAAAATTAATATACTAACTCCTAATATTCTACTAATAGGAACAGTACCACTGCTGTCTTGTAAAATAAGGTAGACCTATACAAGTACTCTTCTGTCCCACAGGCAAGGAGTCCAACCAGACTTCTTTGGGTTTTGGTTTTAGGGTTTTGGCTTTTTGGAGGGAGTTGGAGAGAAGAGGTGAGGGAGAAGGATGGTGAAAAACAAAAATGAAAAGAAGTTGAATGAGAAGCAGATTCATGTGATGAGCTGGAAAAGAGTGATGCACCAGAGGTAAAGACAGAGAAGACTCTACACTTTGTGTTGTGTGCAAAGAGGAGAGGCGACTCATACTTAGAGGGAAGAAGAAAAATCCTTCAGGGTGTGGTAGGGAGAACAACTCCTGATGTGGTGCATTTAATGCTTGGCACTCTCAGACTACAGGTGAGATTTTCAGAGGTAAGTGTCTGAACAACTAGGGGCCTAAACCCCTCAGTGAATTTGGCACCATGTTTTTTCAGCTCATCTCAGACCATATAGATTAAACAATTCAGAAGCTGAACCTTACTGAATTATTCTTAGATAATTAATTCTTAAATAGAGTATGTGTAATCAAAGTATTTCAGAAAAAAAATGTTTGGTGACATATTAAAAGCCAGCAAATGTCGCACTCTTTAGCATGGATCCCTCACTTGGTAAAGCAACATTTGCCAAAAACAGAGTTATGCATTGACATCTGTTAAGTCAAAGTTTGGAAAAATCAATGTACAAAAAAGGGGCTGACCCAGAAGATAAAGTTTAATGTAAAGTCTGTAAATCAGGTCACTTCATCTTCTAACCTCCCAGGAGTCATTGCCCCACAGTATATGTGCTGCATGAAATTGCCTTTGTGCCTCCTTCTGCTACTTCCAGCGCCAAAACAGCAGTATACCTATTTCAGACGATGCAAATTTCCCTCATGAACTACAGCAGAGGGGATGTCCTTCAGAACATTGCATAGGTAATGGCTTTTTAGGCACTCAGTTTCATCAGCAAACTTTTAATTGTAGAGTGGTGATGCATTGCTGAGAACTGAAATCAAAGGCCAAAGTTTAAAAACCTCAAGCCAACAGAGTAATATGCAAACTGATAGAACCGTATCTGACAATTCCCCCCTCATTCTGAGGGACTGGAAATGAGTGGTGCACTAAAGGTGAAGACACTGTGCTGTGTACAGGTGCACACACACATATATAACGTAGTTGTAGGTATAAAATGCTGACTTACACTAGTTCAGGTATCTTATTGGAACAGCTGAGAGAGTTCTTTTTCTTAGTTTTGACTCATTTCCCAGGCAGTCACATACATAATATGGCTTCCTGTTATTTGCTTGACACATGCATATACAAACCTGAAAGTTTTTAAGCTGTATATAAAGTTTAATTTTGATTCTATACAGTCAGATTAGGAGTTTTATTCAGTGTCATCTTGCAGAATAATGCTGGGGAAAATGCAGCCTTTTAATTTTTTAATTCAGTAAGAGTATCTCTCAAATAATTCTTGTTAATCTTGCAGTTTCATGTTTTAGTTAAACTTGAAATATGCAAAGCAGCAAGTAGATCTGCATATCATAAATTTTCTTCCCCACTTTTAAATTAGATACTTTGGCAAGAGGCTTTCTGGAATGCAGCAAGCATTTAATTTAAACCTATACAAAATACATCTGGAAGATTATGGCTATGAAAATGCCTGTTGAAAAAGCAGACTATATAAATTAATTATTTAGGACCTCTAAAGTAGAGCAATAGAATCTATAAAATTAATATAAAAATATTCAATACAATTAACATAGTCATGAATGTTTATGCTAAAATAGCAGCCAAGCATTTGCAGGAGGAGAAAGAATGTCATTCATTTATAATTAAGGCAAATAAATCAACAGCTCCCTGCTCGATTTATTGAGGTTTACTCAACATCAAGGCTTCCTCTGGACCAATTTGATTTTTTCTGCAGTCTTTGTCCAAAGCCACGTGACTGGATCAAAACTATGAATTGCTTTAAGCATTTCCAGATGCTGGGGCTGTCAGATCATAGTGTTTCCAATTCTTGTGGAAAAAGCAAGCATATATTCTCATTATACTGGGCCTTCAACTGAGTAACCTCCTGACTTGAATTTAAAAGCCAGAGCAACAATCAGGATCAGCTGGTCTGATTTTTGTTGCCTGACAAAATAAAAACTGACTCTGTTGTTGCTGCTGATATTGTTTTGTCTCCATTCTATTTTACTTTCCTACTTATTGCAGCAACCTGAGCTGTTTCAGTGGGAGTGTGTGTGTGCTGCTGATTGAGCTAAGCCAGACATTAGCATCACACCTTGTAAAGGCAGGTCCTATTGCCCTTATGGGAGGTTCTTTCAAAAGTTCTCACCTCTTTTCCCCCTCTCTTTTTATCCTGAGTCGACACTAGCATGCTCAACCATATGTCATATGCATTTAAGAGAAAAGTACATCGTGTCTTTTGAATATCTGCTTAAAGTTGTTGCCTTTTCATAGTCAAACAGCATAAAGCAAAAAAGCTATGTGTTTGTCACTTTAAGAAAAAAAAATTTTGTTAATTTACTGTAGAAGAAAGCTCATGCTGCCTTCTCTTCAGCCTTGCCTTTTTATTTCATAATGACATTTATCCATGGACAGAAGACTGTTGCAAGGACTGTCCCTTCTTGCACCCTCAGATGAGTTACAGACCTCTTACATTTGTAGAGTCTTACATTGGCTGAAGGATGGGAGATGACAGATCTGCATCTGGGTAGGAAATCTCACCCTGAATTGCATAACAGAAACTCCCAAATACATACGGAAGTCATGTGGCATGTAAATCCCTCTTTCCTTTTGGACAGATAAGAGAAGGGTGGTGGGACAAGGCTTCTACTCCAAAATCTGCATATTGCACCAGCTGGATCTCCACTCTTCTGGACCTCAGCCTATGTTCCTTGTGCCAAGCACAGTGTGATGAAGAATTACTTGTCTTGCAATCATCTGTGTTTGATCTCAGGTCAGGAAAAACTACAGCGCTGGTCTGCAAATGCATGACATGCAAGTGCTGTGGAAGAAATTATGGTACAGGGTCAAAAGTGTGATTCTCTCACTGAATTCACACATTTGATTGGCTTGTTGGTCTCTGCAAGAGTTGAATTTCATCCCAAGATGATATTTTAATAATTACTTTGTTATTTGCTGGAGTGTTACACCACCAGCATCCATATAGTTATGGATTACAGCAGTTAAAGGATAAACTGCTTCTTTTATCCTCATTCAAGATCCCCTTCTAAATGACATTCCTGTACCTCCAATTCTTCTCAAGACAGAAAGCTAAAATTTTTCTACTCTTTTTGCTCAGACAAGTGGCCAAAATGTCTACCTTCACAAATGTAGTATGTTTGTTCAAGCCAGCTGTAGTAGGTGTAAAACTGGACACTGATGTTTTGAAAATACTTATTTTAACCAGAAACACAAATAATAAAAGAAACTAAATTATAATTAGATCAAGCCCTCAGCTAAAACCAAAGGGTAAGGTTTGTCATAAGTGAAGAAATATTATTTTAGAAAAATAGGGACATTTAAATTTGGGGGGATTAAGAAAAGAATTCTGATACTTAAGATCTAAGCTTCAGGAAAGTGGAAATGGCTTCAATTTTAGCCTTTAGACTTACCCCAGACATGATCCCCCACAAGGACAAGTGACTGTATCATGTATGTATACAATGGACTAACTGTTAGACTAACGGGGGGCTGCAGGAGATTTCTGGGGCCCCTTCATTAATGACAAACATTCATCTGTTCTTACAGAGGATACATTCTCCTCTGTATCCCTTTTGCAACTCACTGGATTGATTTTCTATTTTAAAAAGGCTTTTCACTTGTGCTACTGAATTCTTAAGGGAATGTAAGATTAGTAAAACATTTTTATTACCTATTCATTACCAATGACATTTTCCTAATATGAACAGGCAAGTGAGGTTCTTACAAATGTAGCTCTTCTTATAGCTGAGATTTCAACTTCTCTGAGATCACAGAATTACTGAGGCTGGAATAGATCTCTGAGATCAAGTCCAGCCTATGACCTAACAGCACCACATCGACTAGACCATATCACTAAGTGCCACATACAATCTTTCCTTGAACACCTCCAGGGACTACGAGTCCACCACCTCCCTGGGCAGTCCATTCCAGTGTCTAATTACCCTTTCTGTGAGGAAGTGCTTCCTAACATCCAACCTAAACCTCCCCTTGCACAGCTTCAGGCCATGCAGATTGTGGACATCAAAGTTTAAATCAATTTTCTGTTTGGTTGGGACACACAAGAACTACAAACGTTGAAACAGCAAGCTGCAATTTTTATTATTTATATATCACTTTTCATATCTCTAAAAGCAAGAATAGTGAAAATTCAGTGCATGAGTTTAGTGTGCAATCTACAGCATGAGTCAGTTAAAGAAGACATTTGGTCTAGTGGTCTCCATGCTCTTTAAAGGCCATTTTTGGAGTATTTCCAGCTTACAGTCTCCTTCCCTGCTCTTGTATCTTTTGCTTTCTGAAGCTCAGTTTTATTGTCCTGCATACTGGAAGTCAGGAATCCTGTTGCTCTCAGGTTGTAAGGAAGTAACATGCCTTCTTCTCCTAGTAGCCACATCTGTCTTCTGATGATATACAGCAAGCCACAATCTTGGGTGGCACAATTCATTAACTATTCTACTCAAGTTAAGTTTCTTCCCAGCCTCTGCAAAAATGAGCTACCAAATGCCCACACAGTATGAGCCTCCATGTCTTTGCTTTTATTACAAGTATTTAAAAGGATATGAGGAAAATTTTTTCACTGTGAGGGTGATGGAACACTGGAACAGGCTGCCCAGGGGGGTTGTGGGGTCTCCCTCTCTGGAGATATTCAAAACCTGCCTGGATGCATTCCCGTGTGATCTGGTATAGGTGATCCTGCTCTGCAGGGGGGTTGGATTAGATCTTTCAAGGTCCCTTCCAACCCCTAACATTCTGTGATATTCCCTTCCTACAAGTTTATAGAAATGTGAATCCTGGCTTATGAGCTTTATAGGCTGCTTTCTCAGGACAGTCCAATTCCTCAGGGAGCCCATTTGCTGTTGGGAGCAGAGCTGCGTCTCACCTGAAGACCATCCTACGTATTTGCTATAGAAAACCTATAACTAAGCAAGCAGAACTAGGAGAGGGTAATGGTAGTTGTTTTACAGGACTTTTATGGCTAGGAAAACTCTGAGAAGAAAACAAATCAATATAATTGCAGAGGAGATGAGATAACATTTCTTAATGGTGGGACTTATTAATTAGGGAATGGTGAAGACACATGAGTACCCTATGTGCTCTTTTTCTGCAAAGCTCAAGACTTTAGTAAATTAAAGCAGGGAGGGAAGATCCCAAAGAAGCTTGGCAGAGAAAGAGACTGTAAAACATTTTATAACATTTACATCATTGTCTTATGTTTTTCAAGGGAAATTACTCATAGTATGATTTCTACTGTGAGAAGAAATCTACTCCCTCCTGCAGCCGTGCACACTAACTTGTAGAAAAGCAAGGATTAGCTGATGATAGCAAGGTGAAAACTCCCAAAGTTTGCCAAGCATCTCCTAATTTAAACTCTTAAGTGTCCTTTACTAATTGCATATGAAAACATGTTAATGCTTTGGGATGTCTGCAGTGGAAAGTTTAAAGAGGATGCCAAGCATACTGTGTACAACTCAGTTCTTTGCAGCAGAGAGGCTGCCAGATGTTTGTACTTTGAGCATGCTCTGTAATGTAGTTTCCAAAAGCTATAGCCCCATACCTGCTTTGGCAGTGCATCCTACTAGAAGGAATTATTAAAGAAGTTGCTTCAGGGTCAGCAATGCTTTAAAGAGAGGTTTTAGAGAAAGTTAAGATGCAAAAAATACCAGAAGTTTTGAAGTGTGCAAAACATCTATAACAGAATCCATAATAAAATGGGACAAAGCTGTATTCTTGCAAGCAGATATAGTTCTGATTGAAGGACAGAAAACTTTAGAAAGGAGATGATAAACATGAAAGGAAAGGGGAAAAAACAGGGAAATTTCTAAATTCAGAGCTCAAAAAATTTTTCCATTGCCACTATTTTCAAGAGTCTTCACTTTGGTAAACGTGAAATACATGTCATGTCACTTTTTCCCTTAAAGAAGACACTGCCTAATTTGCCAGTACTGAGTTCAGTTTTGAGTTGTGACAACTGTGTGAAGCAACACGTTCCTTTCTCACTTAAAAATAGTAGTACTAAATTTGTCAGGAACGAAGGACTGGATCTTATATAGAAAGCAACTGATATGTTAAGAGGTAAGGTAAAGCCTATAGAATTCTGCAGCGTTTTCTTTATGGTGTGCCCTAGAAAGTGAGAGGAAACTGCTGTCACTGAAAGTGTCAAGTACTGTTCAGATTTCACTGGCTGGGAAATGAAGAATGCAAGTAAGTGAGAATAGGAGAGTCTTTAAGAAATTGCAAATGCATCATGCTCAGAATATGTGCAATTTTTGCAAAAGCCAGACATGGACAATCTGACATTGTCCTCAAACATGGGTCCTCTGGCTGGCAGGGTGGTAAATGTGCTGCAAAGGCTGCTTGTAGAATATGCTCTGATTAAAAAAGGGCCACATAGGGAGACCACCTTGCTGTACCCTATGCTGCTTTTTAATTTTCACTTGAAACCATTCTTTAAAATAATTTGAACTTTGTATTTGTTATTATGTGGACTTTCCAAGCATGTAATTATTACATTATGTTATTACAGTGGTAGAATCTGCAGCAGTCCCTCATGCTGACATTTTAACTACTACTACTACTAACTACTGCAAAACTTGTCACAGGCAGAACTGATTCATGTCAAATCTCACATCATTTATGAGGTTTGACATCTTACATAATTTACCAATCTGCTATACACCATAGGTCATTGTTTTTTCCATGGAAAATGAAAGAAGTTAGACTGAGATTTGCATCTATTATTTTCTTCCAATGGATCATGCTACCCACTACAAATATTCTTTCTTTTCATGGAATCATAGAATGCACTGGTTGGAAGGTACCTCTGTAGGTCATTTAGTTCAAGCCCTCTGCATTAAACAGAGACATCCCCCAGACAGATCAGGCTGCTCAGGGCCCTATCAAGCCTAACATTGAACGTCTCCAGGAATGGGGCCTCCAACAGCTCCCTGGGCAACCTGTTCCAGTGTTTCACCACCCTCATGGTAAAGAACTTCTTCCTAACATCCAATCTAAATCTACCCTGCTCTAGTTTAAAACCATTGGCCCTCGTCCTATTGCTACATGCCCTTGTAAACAGTCAGTCACCGTACTTCCTGTAGGCTGCCTTCATGTACTGGAAGGCAGCTATAAAGTCTCCCCAGAGCCTTCTCTTCTCCAGGATGAACAACCCCAACTCTCTCAGCCTGCCATCATAGGAGAGATGCTCCAGCCCTCTGATGATTTTTGTGGCCCTGGAGCCTCTGGAGTCTCTATGCTTCTCAGGCAGGACTTCCTCTTAGTAAAGTTATGAAGCCTTATTGAACGAGGATCCCTACATGAATTGTGACCTCAGGGAAGAACAGCATTAGAAACAAGATTTTTTTTTTTTTTAACAATTATAGCACTATTTAGTAGCTAAGGTAGCTAAAGAGTGCTGTGTTTTAAGAGTAGAATGATGGAAGTAGGTCCACAAGGAACCTTGGTAGGTCATCTAGCACATTCATCTCTCCCAAACTAGAACTGGCTATACCTGGACTACCTCCACAGCTGAAGTACAAACAACAAAGAGCCTACAATTTCACTGGGCACACAATTCCAGTTCTTTGTTATTCTGACCAGTGAAGTTTCACCTACATCAGCTACATCTCATATGATGAAGTTTGGCCTGAGGTGTTTCTGAGGACTGTTATTAACATATTTCTAAGTCATGTTTTTTTCAAGTTAAAAAAACTAAATTCATGTGACTTTTGTCACTGGTTACATATTACTTCAAGCTGTTCACTGCTGTCCATGATTCTTCAGTTGTTTATTACCCTTTTTTATGTACCCTATTTATATGCAGTGCTGAAAAGCAGAGGCAATGCTGTGGTTTGATGATTTCTCACCAAGTCAGGCCATTCTACCTTTCGTCATTTGTCTGCTCTCTGGGACCCAGACTTCCCATTTTCTTTTACAATGGGAATGACAAAGTGATGAAGCAAGAGTTCCAATTAAAAGAATTATCTATGAAAGTCAGACATTGACCAATAATCTTCCAACTAGCATTTTCCCTGAAATGTAACAAAAGAAATCTAAATTCTTTTCTCTTGAAGATACAGTTCTGACTTCCTACGGAACCTTTCTTATTCCCTACAACAAATGACAGATTATGGAAAACTACAACTTTAGCTATTCTTTAACTAAGCTATTCTTTTCTAAGAAAGATGTTTAGAAAGTGGGAGAAGAGTATTACTTTCTGCAACATCTGAGTGATTTAGAAGCTTAATAATCTATGAAAGGTCATTTAATTTTTTTTTTAAAATCTGCTTTTTGAAAACTTGGCCCAAACCTAAATGCCAATGTAGAAGCTGAAATAAAATGTGTATTTTTAAGGTATGTTTATATTAAATTTAAGATATGTTTTAATGCACATTCTAATGCATGTTTACCTCCTAATCCTTCTTTGTATGTCCTGCTCCAGTCCCAGTTTGGTGTTTGGTTGTTTGTTGGTTTTGGTTTTTTGGTTGGTTGGTTGGTTTTGGGGGGGGGGGGGGGGGGAGGATTGTGTGTATGTTTTTTTGTTTTGGTTTGGTTGGGTGGGTGGGGGTTTTTGTGGGGTTTTTTTTGTGTGTGTTGTTTTGTTTGTTTGACAGGTATTCCCCAGATGTATTTTATTCCTCTTGATCATTAAAGCCATATTTAATATATGTATATGAAATAATGAATATTAAATATTACAAGTCATCTCTGTTTCTCTTTTCCTAAGCCAATGGCATCCTATGGCTCAAACAGTCCTTATGTAAGCTAGGATGCAGAATTCCTCCTGCAGGCTGTTTTTCCTCATCACAGTCTGCCTCTGCAAGGACAGAAATTGCAGCTCCCAGCCTCCACAATGACTCATTGAGCACAACCCTACTGCAGAAATTTAAAACTGTGTCCATTCCAGCAAGCATTAGCACTGCAACATGGATGAGGTATACTGCTTAGTGGCTAATGAGCTCCCTGTTGTGGGCTACACCTGATAACCTTCTCCAGGAGATAAGTGGGCACAGTTCTATGGAAACACCTGACTCCAGGGATTTTCTTAAAGAACAGTATGGACACAACTGCCATAGGTTTGGCTCCATCTAACTTGAACAGTTTTCTGATATTGTTATAGCAGTACTACAAAGTCTGCCTCATGTGACACCATGACATGATAAATACCCTCAGTTCCAATGCTCTAAAACTATCTATACTGCAGGCTGTAGTGCAGCCCAGATTACTTTGGATGCTCTGAAATGGATAAAAAGCCCAAATCCAGACCTCCCCAAAATCTCTTACACCTTCAGTAAAGCAGATGAGGCCCCAAGGAGGCGCAGAGCAGAACATTATGCTGGGCATATGGATACTTTCTGCTCAGAGGGAAGCCAGGCACCAGGAGGACTGGCAAGACACATCTTTCATCACTCGGTCATGTATTGCTTCCTACCATGGTTTATTCAGCAAAACAGACATACCCAATGTGGCTTGCTCAGGAGCATCTAAGAAGAGTTATTTAATTGTAATTATAATTTCACACACATCTTTTTGGGAAAAGTATCCCACATTATGCACCATTTGTAGCTGTAGATTAAATTGGATTGTAATAACTATCCATTTTCTTCCCATGGAAGTGGACTGACAAATTCCTCAGAGCCAGATAAACATGCAAAGTTTTGTTTCCACTCTCGATTTCTATCAAGCCTGTTCAGTGCACGGAGAAAACAAGGCATGAGGCCTCAGCTCCTTCTCACACACAAGTGAGTGTCCTACCCAGAGACCTACTAGGCAGGGACAGACAGTGCCACACCGGACATCTTTAATGGGGCTCAGCTTTGCATAAAGATTTGAAGAACCCTGGGCCCAGAAACAGAGACCAGCAACCTCTCAAGTAAAGAGCATTGTAGCAAAGCTTTGCAGAGCTTAGCTCAAACTTCTTGAAGCAAGAGGAAGACTCAGCCTTTGTCTCCTACATTTTACATGGGAGGGCTATGCTTGCCTGTAAATCAAGCACTGGAGTGTTAAGGCCACTACATCCTTTTGTAAATGTAACTACAAATGAGAAATTGTCTGGCAGTAGATTTAGGGACCAGCAAACAGTTTTGAAACTGGTAACCCTTCTGCCAAATTATTAGGTTGTATCCATGCCTTGTTATAGGTAAACATACAACATTGTGAATCATATGAAGAATAAAAAGATGCAAAATAAATTTATTACTGCAGGGAATTAAAGTGCTCAGCTGGGTGAATGGTCCTGAAATTACACATTTTCTCTTGTTATGCAATTCAAAACATTCTGTCCTAGCAGAAACACAGACCTTTGCTTACAAAACTTCAGTTTCCATGTCCCTTACAAGCAGCTTTAAGTAATAACTGAACAGACCAAGCAGGAGCATGCCTGTAAGACTTGTGCAAACAAGCTACTTAGCTACAAGCTACTGCTACTTAATTCTGCAAAGACGTAAACAAAAGCCATACCCCTCAGGGTACAAGAATATCAGAAACAGCAATAAATATTTCACAGAGATGGACATAATCAGGCAGGAGGACTTGAAAGATAATAGCTGGCACTAGCTTGCTGCATGCTTTGTAAAGAAATACCAACCTAAACTCAAGTGTGACAAGGAGAAGGCAAGAAGGAGGAGGAAGAAGGGCATGTTCAGTTAAATTCTGCTTCTGTGATTTCTTGTTCTGCGTTCACACAAGACTTTATGTTGTTATTAAAATTGTTATCAAGCAGGTGCTCTGAAGTCTCACATCCCATTTAAAACAGAATTATGTTCCCTAGAGTCATGGCTGTAAAGAAATCCTCAAAGACATGAATCAAACAGAACTGATGCAGCCTTACCTTCAAGAGATGAAAGACAATCAGAATAATTTTCAATTGGTAGGACCTGTTCATCTCTATACAGTAGAGACTCTGAAACCTGAAGATGGCAAACTAAATGTTAACATTGTTAACTATTTCACTGATACCTTTTTGGCAGAAAGTTAGCTAATACAGAAAATATACTTAAAGAGGGTGTTTACGTTCCATTTATAGCACTGAATTAGCTTGATTGTACAATCAGACTGATTGTACTTGGTATTTCTGAACAGATTTAAATCTCACAATAATATGATCATGTGATGAGCTCAATTTTTCAAGGCATCAAGGAAAAAAACCCAACATTCTGGAGTCAGAAGCTAAACATCGATTCAACTATCCCAAAAGGAAAGGGTGCACTTGCAGCCCAGAAGGCCAATGGCATCCTGGGCTGCACCAAAAATACATTGCCAGCAGATCCAGAGAGGTGATTCTGCCACTTTGCTCTGCTCTGGTAAGGCCTCACCTAGAGTACTGCAGCCCTCAATATGGGAAGCACATGGACCTGATAGAGCGGGTGCAGAGGAGGGCCACGAGAACGATCAGGGGGTTGGAACACCTCTGCTACAAGGACAGGCTGAGGGAGCTGGGGTTGTTCAGTCTGGAGAAGAGGAGGCTCCTGGGAGACCTAATAGCAGCCTTCCAGTACCTGAAGGGGACTATAAGAAGGATGGAGAGAGACTGTTTACAAAGACCTCTACCGGTAGGAGAAGGGGCAGTGACTTCAAACTAGAAAAGAGCAGATTTAGATTGGATATTAGGAACAGATTCTTTTCTGTGAGGGTAGTGGAAAACTGGAACAGGTTGCCTGGGGAGGTGGTGGGGGCCCCATCCCTGGAGATATTAAAAGTGAGGCTCGACAGGGCTCTGGGCAACCTGATCTAATCGAGGACACCCCTGCTGACTGCAGAGGGAGTTGGATTTGATGACCTTCAGAGGTCCCTTCCAATCCAGACCACTCTTATGATTCTATTCTTGTAACACTTGTAAGACATTCCTCCTGGGAGTATAAGTGAAAACAATGCTGAGAGGAAATCACCACTCATAGTTATGCAAAAATGGCAGCTCAGTTTTGTTTCATTCTGAAAATGGCACCTTTCAGCACTGAGCTACTGCATGTGCTCTGTCCTGACTGGGAAATAGCATCTAGTGAGTTACTAGGAGAAACAGGGTGCTTAATTTGTGATGCCTCCTGCCCAGCTACTGCCCACATCTGCAGTTCTGTAGCTGATGAGACTTGACATTACCACGTAAAAAGGCTGGAAATCTCCACCTGCCGGAGACATTTTTTCACTGTGTGATTTTTGACCATCTGGATACAGCATCTTTACTTTATTTCTCTTTTTGAAATAACTCCTCTCATGAATTCCCAGGAAATTGGATTTCACTCTTCTGTTTGATTCAAGCTGACAAAATCATCTGCTGTTTTCTTCCAAATGGTTATGCTTTTTCCTTCAACTACTTTTGGCTTTGGGAGAGATCATTCATCCCAGGTTTTATTGGGTTTTTCCTCAACAATCTATAACCTGCCTTTGAAATAAGCTTCCAACACTTTCTCTGATGTCTACCTCCTTTCTACATAAAAACTTGAATAAAAAAAGAATGCAAGGCACTTTTTGTTTACTTAACCTAGGCTATCATATACCTTCTGAACAGAATGCACAGCTCTGTTTCTTACAATACCAGAAGTAACTGTAAATGATTTTGGCATTAACACTTGAGCCTTAAAAACCTCCAGTTTTATCACCAAAACCACCATGAGCAACGTTATTTTTCCTGGTAACATGTCTTAGTCTGCACTGCAAGCTTCAGTGACGAAGAAAATTTAAACATGAAGCAGTAAGACACTCGTGGGAGGTGGAGCTTAGAAAAGTTGCCTAGGTCATTAATAGAAAATTGTTCAAACTTAAAGTGGCAAACTAGAGCTTAAGAATATCTGTGTACATACAGTACATATATGCATATAGTATATAATCGTTCTGTATTGGTCTGTGCCATCTCCTTTCTAATAAAAAAATAGCTAGAGTCTGTGCCATCTTTTTGTTTGTATGTGGTAACTGATTTTTTTTAAGGTCTAAGTTTCAAATGGAGATGGGAGAAAGACCAATAATAAAACAAAAAGTTTCTTTTCAGCAAAGGATCTAACTATAAGCCAGGCCAACAGGCAGTACTCACAGCAACTCTATTTGTCATCCCAGCCCATAGATTTTTTCTGCATTATTTTCCTTCAAACCAGCATGTTGCTAGTTATCCTGAATTAATCTGCTTTTCCACTGGGAGAAAAACAAATTCAAGTCAAAATTTGTGTTGATTTTACTGAAAGTTTCCTGAACCTGGCTTTCAATCTGGCTTTTCTGTTATACAGTGTACAAAACTCTTTAATCTAAGCAGTATTCACCTCAGTTTGATCCAAATTAAATATACTCTGCAGGTGTTTTTGCCTTTTGTCAGAGCACTCAGAGATGTGGTTTTCCCTAAGCTTGGACTCTGTTTCTCTACCTCTTCTTTCACAGAGCATACAGAGCATTAACTCAGATAAAGGAAAGAGAGCTCTGGTCTCAAGCAGATGCTGAATCATATGGGAACCTCAAGGGGATTCTTGCAACGTTTACAATGTAGACCTGGTTGTCAAGAAAGCTAAAGACACACAAATATCAATCTGAAAATATCATGATTAGCATTCCAGTCTTTACATTTAGAGTCAGGTGCTCAGGTACACCACGCGCTAAGGATCATGGATTAAATTTCTTATTCAGTTTGCTATACTGTATGGTATCTTGCAGATACAATAACTCTTGAATATGGTTCTTCAAACAACCAGCACACGACTACAAGCATTGCAGTATCTATGCATTAGATGTGTAAATCAAGTAACGTGCAGACATTTCATGGCTGAGTTCTACCCTGTGAAACCTGATGTGCTGGTTTGAGCTTTAACTGGAGTTTAAAAAGCTCACGTGATAACAGATTGAGATTCCTTCCCCCTCCCTTTTTCTAGTAAGGTTAAAAAAAAAAAGGGGGGGGGGGGGATATAGGAGAGAGGAGAAAGAAATAGTCTGGAATCGGTTTGGAAGTAGAAGAGGTAACTTTTTAACAAAATATATAAATAGCAATAAAAGGGAAGGTTCACAAAGGTAAGGGATAAGGATAAATAAGAAAAATATACAAACCCAAGCCTGGATGGCCTTATATTTCCCTGGATGCAAGCGGATTCAGTTCTTTGGAAAGCGTGGATGCAGCTTGGGAAAGTAGGCCCCAGCCACGTGGCCAGTGAAGGAAGCAGCAGCCGCAGATCATCTCTCAAGCAGGCAAGGCAAGGAAAGAGAAAGCAGTAAAAGATGTCTGCCCTTTTTATAGGCTTGCTGGACAGGAAGGGGAATGGAATAGACCACATTTGACCCAGGGGACCCCTCCTCCTGGGAGGGGGAATACCGAGTTTCTCTCTGCCCACCTGGATCAAGTTTCTTTTGTCCATCTGTCAGCCCGGTCAAGGATGGGTGTAACCCAGCACACCTGGGCAAAAGGTCATGACAAAACCATTTAGTGTATACACATGTTGATCTATATGTTCAAAAACTCATGAATTCCCAAAGGGCTTGAGTGTGCTGTCAAGATGAAAAGTTGGTATGATCACAACAGACAGTTCAGTACTTTTAGAAGACTAGCAGTCAACACTGTAAAGACCAAATGCCTGTGGTTTTCTGTACATAACTATGGATAGTGTCATTCCCTCCCATTGCCCCACTAATACAGCATTGCTTGGCTTTGGAGAAGACCCTTGGCAAGAGTCCTGGGCAAAAAATTTACTAGTACAAAACAGAGGTTCAGGGCTGTTTCTCAGTGCTATGTGAGTGAACAACTTTACTGTACTTTGCCCAGCTCTCCAGCTCTGGGGAGGCTCCTGCTGTGATGCAGAGCATGGTGTGACTCTCTGGAGCCTATCAGGGTAGGTTGCTGAGTCTCCCAGCAGAAGAACCCTCTGAAGATGTCACAGCAGCACAGCATAAAGCAACATGAGCATCTCTGCACCCCAACCATCATGGGGCCAGGTTAAGCATCAGGTTGCCCACTTGTAGGGCTCATCTCCTGCAGTTAAATGCCAGCCATCCTAGCAAAACCTCCTAGATGCCTGACTGTGCAAAACACTCTCACTATTATCCATTCTTTTTCATTGTGTCAGTCTCTCTTACTATGGGTGGAGTAGAAATAGCTGTGTTCAGTAGCTCTAATGGTGCCCAAGCACAGTGTCTTGCATTCTTCTGTCAGGCTCTGGTTGAAGGAGATGACCGTGAAGCACACTAGAAAACACCTAACCGTTCAAATGGACACCAATAAGCTACTAGTCTGTCCTCCTTGGTGTTACAGCCTTTGTTACTAACACAAGTACTTAAACAATAAAAAAACCCAATAACCCCAAAACCCTGCCAAGCATGAGTCTGATGGCAAGGTTCAATAGACGCCAAGCCAAGATATGTATATTTCATATCTTAATACTAGAAGAATGTTGTCTTCTGTATTCTTATATAAGCCTGTTTTTACAGTATGCAAATTAAAATATTATTTCATACAAATAACTAAATGAAAGCTCTTGTCTATTGGCTTCCTGTGTGTTTGTGTATCTAAAAACTTCAGTGAGCAATATAGAAAATTCACTAGGTCTGTTCCACATTCCATAAAAAGAGGTGCTTGAAATGTCACAAAGTTCATGAAACATGATGATAAGTGACAGATGAATGATCTTGCAGAAGATGGCAGTTTCCTAAAGTGGAAAAGTAATCTTTGATACTTTTTTTTTTTAAATCAGATTAAATTCTGAACAAGCCTGCTAAGAGTTGAAAAGGGAAGGGAAGAGACAGAAGAGACAGAATCATTTTTACACAGTCCTTTACTCAACATACCCATATGGGAGAAGGAACTTTTTAAAAATAAATAAAAAAAAGAAACAAGGAAACCTGCTTTCCTTCCTACTTTTAAAGAAATATCTTCCTAAAGCTTAAAGCAATACCTTCCTAAAGCTTAAAGCCTGTTACATGAAGAGTGCTGGCAGACAGGATGGGTTGTGCAGGTACTGTACAAGAGGGGGCTATCACTGGAACAGCTGAAGCACTTTCTATCCTGGTAGTTGGCAGCACATGTGAGGCTTGATTGTTGGTAGGGATAGCATCTGTGAGTGCTGGCAGAAGTCGAAGCTGGATGAAGCTCCATCCCCAGAGGACTGTACCCATCTCCAGAGTATTCTGGCTCTGCCAGACTGATCCTTTGATACCCTAGACCAAGACTCGTCAAGCAGCATATTCTGGTTTTAGTCAGATCTCAACAGATGCTTTTGTGAAAGGTAAATATAGATGCCATTGGAGGTTTGTACTTGCTGGAGAGTTTTGGCAATCCAGTCAGTATTGCAAAAGGGAGCAGAGGAAGGATGCAGCTCTGGTACTTCTGAATAAGAGAAAGCAACAGTTCCCTCTGTTTTCATTCCCTTCTTACATCCTAGCCTCTTGTTTCAGCCAATGTGGTGTTTAAGCATATCACAGATTGGGCAATGCAAACAGCACGTTTGCTACCCAAGCCCCAAAGCTGTCTCACCAAAAGTCAAGCTGTTATAGGGCAGGAAGAACAGGATGAAGATTAGTCTCTCCAGTCCCTCTGCTCTCACAGGACTCCTGCAGCTGCCTGTAGCAGGCAGATACTACCCTCCAACAGCACTCTTTGTAGGAGGAATAATTCCCACAGGTAGTTTATCATTGTCTGTTTACAATTGCTGTTGCTTCTGTGCAGTAACTTAGAGACATGATGCTCTGATAAATCTTCCCACTGTAAGGGATGGTAGAAATCACAGCCACCAATAGCTCAGCTCAGGGTGAAGTCAATGTTCTTGTGCTCCCTGTAGCTATGACAGTCATAAACCAAAACTAACAAGTAGCATAGACTCAATCCATTTTGTGGCATTCATTTCCCCACTTTTCCTTTGGAAAAAAACTTCCTCTGATTTCCATAGCACAGAGAGAATTAGGTGCTGGCAACTGGTAGGAAATAAACCTCTTCTCCCCTTGTGCCATTGGTGTAGGCAATAAGTGGCTTGTTCCCACACACCTTGTGGCTGTGTGCTTTATCCTAATTAGAAGGCATTATATTTCCCTTAGTGGTGTGGACTATCCTGGCTTCTCTTGCTTTGTGTCATAGCTGCCAAAATTAGTTTTATGGTTGTAAGCATAACCCTGTTGATAAAGGTTCAGTTGCCTCCTAGCCTCAACTTAAAAATCAAATAGCTCCCTACAGGTTCAGCATTGTGTGAAAATGTCCTTACCTCATCAAAGGCCACCTCGAACTCCTGCAAGCTACACTTGTGCTCATCTGATTGGCTCTTGGGCCTTACTTGAGCCTTCACTCTTGCTGCTCTGTGCTTCTCCCCCTGCATCCAGCACAGACTCAGCTTTCCCCACAGAGGTTTTAGTGTCTCCCCAGTCCCAACCTCTCTGGCTGCAGAGCGCAAGCATTTCCTGCAGATAGGACTGGTAGTTAGTGGCATTGAGGCTGGTGGCTCGCTTGATAGCATATCCTCCCTGTGGCTGTGGCCATGGGCTCAGCAGTTGCCCTGGGAGCTGTGCTGCCCTGCAGGTTTCTTGCCTTTTTATGGTGCTCTAAAAGCTATGAGGTACTTGTCTTCTGAGATGAGTTGCAATTATACATTTATAAAACTACACTTAAAAAAACCCCACACCTCACTTAATTATGCATGCTGGCCATTTACAGTTCACATCACATAACTGTGCTGTCCTGCCTAAGAAATGTGTTGAAGTCAAAGCCAGAAATCTTGTAAAGAAGTCAGCCCACCTCACTGAAGGAAGAATAGTGACTTTTTCCATTAACTACATGATGAACATGTAGTTCTCTCGTCTTGTATTCAGCACAATCTCAGATGATTTCTGGAAAGTTTCAGCTGATCAGTGGATTGAATATGTTCAGCTTATGAGTTAAAAAAAAAATATGTATGTTTTATAAGGCTGCTAGCCCTGCACACCCTCTCAGAGTGTGAAAGACAAGCTGTGTTCTTCCTGGCACTGACCTACTCATCCATAACCCCAGCACAGCAAGATGCCTTCCAGGTGCACTTAAGGTGCAGCTGAATCCTATGAGCGATGATTTGTGGCCCAGGTGCAGTTTAAGCACTGGCAGCTAGAAAAACCATCTACCTTTTTTTTTTTTTTTGGTGTAAATTTTAAATTAGTAGATCTGAGGTTGGAGTGACTGAGAACCAATAAATAAGGATGTGAGGATTTTACAGCATATCTTTTCAGAGTAGAGCTGGGCTTGGTTCTCTTAACCTCAGAAGCTGGGAAGGAGCCATACCATGTATGTTTACCTGGCCGTACAGGAAGAAAGGTTATCATGTTTTAGTTAGCTAAAAGAAGTTTAGTCTGAAATATAAACTTTCTGCTAAAACCAAGCCTCATCTCCTTTCCTTCCTCTTAGACCGTAAAGCAATTTCACACCATAAAAGTAGAATTTGAAAACACAGCTGTTTGCTCTGACTCCCTCATCAGAGTAAAACCAAGCAAAAATAAATCTGGAGGAGTTAAAATGTTATATTTATTCCTATTGAAAATTTCAGTGGGTAATCTACCAGAGTTCTAACTGACCTCTAAAGCCAGGGTCTACACATGGCTGTCCATTTGTACCTTTCATTTTCTGTGTTACATTTTCACAATCATCTCCGTTGGCTCATGGGGATTGCTGGCAATGCTGCTCTGGGAACTGCACGTCTCTGGCAGCAAATCCATGAACATCTTTTATCTGGACACAGATGTCTTCTTCCCCAACTATCTACAGAATCCCAAGAAGTGTTAATCAGGAAGCTTAAAAACATGAAGTATTTTCAGCTAAAAGCAGGCGTGCCCTGAGGGGTAACTATTCTGACTTTGGGAGCATCAACCTGCAAGCTCAGTGTTGAAGTGAGCAGAAATAACACATTAGCACATTTAAATATCTTTGTCTCCTCAAAACTCAGTGGTGTAGGATCTTTAAAAAGAATACATTTTCAAATTTTACCAAGATCTTGTAATATAAAGATAATTAAACCAGAGAACTGTGGTAGCTTGTTATAATTCAGCTGGTTTGGGCAATAAAGTTTTACAGGTTACTTGGTGTAAAATTCCTTCTCTCTTTTCTTTCTGAACCTGCCATGCAGGAGTTATCCAGCTTATGAGAAGAATTGAAAGCAAGTTGTGTTATGTTTCCTGATGTACAAAGTCTTGCATCCATTCAGCTTTGACAAGAGCTCTCCTGAAAGCTGAAGAATACAGGACTTAAAATACAAGTGTGTTGCTCAGACAGTAATCAGTGAGATACCACTGCTACAGAATGAAGATTGTCTGGCATCTGTCCTGATACTGGCAATTTGAGCAATAATTTCCTCCCCAGATGCTGTGCAGTTTGAGAGAGTTTGGCTCAAGAGGTTAAAAAAATAATGGTCTGGCAGTAAACAGGTTTTTAGAAATACTATTTGGAGACTTACTTCAACTTGTGCAATGCTTTGTCTACAGTAATAGGAATTGCAGCAAGTAACAGTACCCGCAGAGTTGGGAATACTTGACTCTGGGTCTAAATGTCAGGTTTTGTTTCTGTTCTACAGAATCAAAACATAAAAATAAAACCCTGTGAATTTATTTGTCCATAAAGAAATCTCATAGCTAATAAATAAAGGAAGGAAATGTTTAATGATCCTCAGAGCAATAAACAGCAGCCAGCTCCATCCCCTTCTTTCCCATCAAATTTAGTCACTCACTCAATCAGTAAGAGGCAGCCTTTTCCCCATGTGAAGATGAACTATTGCTCAGCCTGTGCATCCTGATACTTAGCTGCCCTGCATTTCAGAGGCTACGGCAGGGGGATGAAGCATTCTTCAGCTCCTCGAGGGGTCCGAACCAGTGAAAAGGTCAAACAAACACAGTTAAAATAACCACGAGACTTGCTGGCCAGCCAGCGCTCTGGGCTCAAGATCAGTGGTGCTGTTGCTTGGTGACTAATACAATTAAATCAGCTCTGAGTCCCATACTGCAGAAACAAATCTTATGGCCTTGCATACTGCTGCCAGATGGATTGCTCAAGCACTGAAAGCTCCCCCGTGTGCACATACCTAATCATGACAGGCCCTACTCGTGGAAAAACATGGCACCAACAGAGGCGTTTGTATCCACTTGCCTATGGCAAACAATGGCAGGGAGTAGACTTTGATGTGCAGGCTGCGGGTGGTGAACCTGGGCATTGTGGGTTGCAAAAAGCCATTAATCTGTGGCCCCTGGCACTGGGGATGCTCTGCCAGCTCCACTGTGTCCCACCTGTGGCAGTGCCCAACATTTTTCAGAGACAGCAGATGGAGGTCTGGTGGTGGCTGCTGTGCTTATTTCTCTGTTTTGTGCAGTTGCTTTGTCTCTGAAAAATTAGTAATAATGGTGAGAAAGGAGATGTCTGGAATTTGTCTGGATTAAATGGGATGGATAGTTTCTCTGCTTCCTGCTTTGCAAGGCATTAGTGGAAAGCTGAAAGGACAGGAAGGCAAAGGTAGTGTTTGAGCCATATTTATGTCACCCACTGCACAGCTGCTTAATTCACCGAAGTCTCCCTGTGGTGACCCTTGCAATGAGAACATTTCTGCTTCCTTTCCTTCTCATCAGGTACTCCTGGCTTTGTCACAATCTTCATTATCACATGGAAGTAGAAAAGCAGCATCTTTAAGGCCGTATATTAACTCTAAGCTCTACAAATTTTATATGACAATGAAGTGTCAGCCAGGATAGATCATTGCTCAGCTGCTGCTGCTGGTATCAGTTGAAGTTTGAGAAGCCCTAAGGAGTAAGGCAATAGTGAGCTACTCAGTTTTTAATGGAAAGGCCCTTTCTGGTTTCATTTTAATTCATACAGACTTCTGGGCAACTGAACTGGGTTTTCCTTCAAATGCATCCTAAACTATGTTTGCAGAAAGAGTATGAGACCTTTTGCCCTGTATGCTCTGCCAGCTGTCTGTGGTTTAAATGTGTCCTGATGTAAAGCCTGCATTCACACCACAATCTTTTTAGCAGCCATAAATGAAGCTGTATTGCGTAATCTCTCCGATTTCTTATTTCTTGTGGCCTCTGAAGCAGCTTGCTGTGAGGAAAAAACAATTTAACTACATGGTCATGAACTGCTATTTCCTCTTGCTGAGTTAATATTAGTGGTTCATTATGTTGTGAAGACCCTGAGCAAATGGTTCTTCATTCACATTTTCCCTGGCCATCGTCATTTCACTGGCCTTTATCCTATCCTGCCTCGATCTCTCCCTTCAGGCCTCAGATCTATTTAGTCTCTCTTCATATGAAAGTTGTGACACACTGAACGTCCCTGTCCTCATCCTGCACCACATGTAATTCTAACATCGTTTTCTCAGGTAGCAGCTAGCTTAATGGCATCCAGCAAGAAAGACATAGTAGATAAACACATAAACTCCAGAGCTATTAAGTAAGGAATTTACTCAATTAACTATTACTAACCAGATAACTTCACTGAAAGAACAGTCCCCTCTGCCTCACTGGGACCCACATTTGCCTTACATCAAGTCCAAAAATTTCCTCTTGGACTCTTCTGATTGCGCCAGAGATTCCTAGACTTGCCCTAGCATGAACTGAGGTTTGCTTAAAGCATGTGCCACCCAAAAGAGATGCTCCTCCAACAGCAGAAGATAGTCAGGGGCAGCCTGCCTGGTAAGACTAGGACTACAAAGGGGAAGACGAGGGGCAGTTACAAGGGTAGCAACATCAAATGGTTCATTTTTAAGCCAGTGGAGGCTAAAATAGGTTTAATATTGTGAAGGGAAAGTACTGAGGGAGGGGTTAATGAAAACAGCAGAAAATATAGTGGCTAGGATCATTGGAACCCCTGGAAGAGTTAGACAAGAACAGTGTACAGGGAAGTACTGTGTTTGTGGATAAGAAAGGCTGAATATGCATATTTAGGGCAGGAATAGCCTGCCTCTTTGTCCCCAAGACACACTACTGAAGGCAAAAGATGCACATAATAAGTAAATAAATATACAAAATCATTCCTGGGTGATTATATTGAGCTCTGTGCTAGACTTCATAGTGGCACCAGGGCTGGGAATAGTTTGGTTTAACATTTTGATGAATCAAGATAGGCAGAACTAAGCAGTACTTTAGTTCAGGGCAGCCCTCAGAATTATATTGCAGAATATCACTGTGTTTTGTTGTTGTAAAGAGAAAGTAACAAAACTTAAAGAAATAACATGTAAGATTTGCTGTAGTCTCTGAATAAAATCATCAAAGGGTTTGGCAAAAGAAGGGCTCACAGACTTCTCATTCTCCCCTTTTCAAAAGGCTTCAGCTTCTTCGAGACTATCCAGGGCTATCCAGGCTAAGTGCTTTCCTAACCATACCACAGATGGAGGTATGAGCTGACTCAGGATGAGGTAATAGGAACATGAACACTCATTTTTGGACAAATACAAAGTAACCATTGGCAGCAGGACACAAAATCAACAGTGATTATTTGCTGTGAAGTCCATATTTCTAGATCCAAAGGCAGGGAAGTGTTCAAGCACACACAGGTATTTCTGCAGTTTTGCATCCATACATCAAACCTAGCAGCTGGTGGACAGGGGGAGAGCTGCCAGCTGTGGAACAGCCCTCGTCTGAACACCCAAATGAGAGAGGGTTGTAGTGGCACCCAGATGGCACAGGCAGTGGGGCTGTGGGGGTGCAGGGCTGGCTAACACATGGCATTTGTTATTGTTGGAGCTATCAGAAGCATATAAAGGAGCATGAACTGTTATTTAACGACAGTGAATTGCAGAGCTTTTCTTCTTTTGATGCCACTCAGAAAATTTGTTGGACAAAGTAAATATAATACTGTTTCTGAAGTTTCTGTCTTACACACCTCCTCTCAGAGCTCTGCTTGGAAGCTTCCCCAGCTCCTCACTGTTCAGGTTTTTTCTCATTGTTTTCAAGAAATACAGTCTCCATCAAAGTGGAAAAATATCCAAACTGCCACACAGAAAATTGAACCAATAGGCTGATCTCTCGTCTTGGAGCCTGGAAGATAACTGTAGTGATAGCAAAGTGATTTTTTTTCCCCTCGCAGGCATACATTACCTGTCTTAAAGGTTGCTATGAAGTGGAATATGATTGAAGTCAGGTGGTATGGTAGGTTTTCTTCAGAGAGATACAGCATGCTCTGTATGAGAGGTAGAGAGTAAAAACAACATGCTTTGTTTTCAGGGAAAGAAGATTAGCAGAAATATACTTTGTCCTGAAAAGGAACTCCCCAAATTCACATGATAAACATTGTTCAGAGGATCACAGAATGGTAGGGGTTGGAAGGGACCTCTAAAGATCACTGAATCCAACCCTCTGTGCCGGAGCAGGATCACCTAAAGCAGATCACTGAGGAACATGCCCAAGTGGGCTGTTAAAGTCTCCAGAGACAGAGACTCCACCACCTGTCTGGGAAACCTGTTCCAGTGCTCTGCCACCCTCAAAGAAGAGTTTATACGGAACTTCCTATATTCAAGTTTATGGCCATTATCTCTTGTCCTGTCACTGGGACCACTGAGAAGAGTCAGGCCCCATCTTCCTGACACCCACCCCTCAGATATTTGTAAGCATTAATAAGATCCCCTTTCAACCTTCTCTTCTCTAAGCTAAACAGACCTACCTCTTGCAGTCTTTCCCCATATGATAGATGTTCTGGTCCCCTGATCATCTTAGTGGACCTGCACTGACTCTCTCCAGTAGTTCTTTGTTTTTCTTGAGCCATGGTGCCCAGAACTGGACACAGTGCTTCAGTGCAAAGTAGGGGGGGAGGAGAACCTCCGTTGACCTACTGTCCATACTTGTCTTAATGCATCACAGGATGCCATTGGCCTTCTTCGCCATGAGGACACAACATGGACTACCAGCTCATGTTGTCTACCAGGACTCTCAGGTCCTTTTCCTCAGAGCTGGTCTCCAACAGGTCAGCAACCAACAATACATGGGGTTGTTTTTCCCCAGATGCAGGACTTTACACTTGCCCTTACTGAATTTCATTGTATTTCTCCCCACCCAGTTCCCTGGCTTGTCTAGGTCACACTGGATGGCAGCACAGCCTTCTGGTGTGTCAGCCACTCCTCCCAGTTTGGTATCATCAGCAAACTTGCCGAGGGTATGCTCTATCCCTTCGTCCAGATCATTGATGAATATACTGAACAGGGCTGAACCCAGTACTGACCTCTGGGGACACCATTAGCCACAGGCCTCCAACTAGACTGAACCACTGACCATGACTCTCTGAGGTCTGTCCTTCAGACAGCTCCCAGTCCATCTCACTGCCCAGCCATCCAATCCACCCTTGTTAAGCTTGGCTGTGAGAATGCCGTGGGAGACACAACTCTGTCTTCGGTCACCAGGGCACTTCATTCAGCAGTGGGCCCACTTTTCCTCTAGTCTTCCTGTTGCCTCCAATACACAGTGGGACATAGACAGTGGGATCGAATGCACCATCAGCAAGTTTGCAGATGACACCAAGTGGAGTGGTGCTGTTGATATGCCAGAGGGACAGGATGTCATCCAGAGGGACCTGGACAAGCTGAAGAGGTGGGCCCAGGTGAACCTCATGAGGTTCAACAAGAACAAGTGCAGGGTTCTGCATCTGGGCTGGAACAACCCTCACTATCAATACAGACTAGGGGATGAGGTGACAGAAAACGGCCCTGTGGAAAAGGACTTGGGGGTGCTGATGGACAAGGAGCTGGGAATGAGCAGGCAGTGTGTGCTTGCAGCCCAGAAGGTCAGTCACATCCTGGGCTGCATCAGATGTGTGGCCAGCAGATCCAGAGAGGTGATTCTGCCACTTTGCTCTGCTCTGGTGAGACCTCACCTGGAGTACTGCATCCAGGTCTGCGGCCCTCAATATGGGAAGCACATGGACCTGATGGAGCGGGCCCAGAGGAAGGCCATGAGAATGACTGAGAGATTGGAGCACCTTTGCTGTGAGGACAGGCTGAGGGAGCTGGGGCTGTTCAGCCTGGAGAAGAGACGGCTCTGGGGAGGCCTAATAGCAGCCTTCCAGTACCTGAAGGGCCCCACAAGAAGGATGGAGAGAGGCTGTTTACAAAGGCCTGCAGTGGCAGGATGAGGGCCAGTGGCTTTAAGCTGGAGAAGAGCAGATTTAGATTAGATGTTAGGAACAAGTTCTTTACTATGAGGTTGGTGGATCACTGGAACAGGTTGCCCAGAGAGGTGGTTGAGGCCCCATCCCTGGAGATATTCAAGGTGAGGCTCGAGGAGGCCCTGGGCAGCCTGGTCTAGCAGGGGATGTCCCTGCTGGCTGTGGGGAGGGCAGACTGGATGAGCTTTGCAGCTCCCTTCCGGCCCAGACCATTCTACGATTCCATACTTGAAAAAGCCTTTCTCCTTGTCCTTGATATTCCTTGCCAGGTTTAGTTCTACAGAGGCCTTAGCTTTCCTTGTCATATCCCTATACCCTTTGGCAACATCCTTGCATTCCTCCCAAGTGGTTAACCTCTTCTTCCTTGTGCTATCTAAGTCTTTTCTTCCACTTCAGTTTATTCAGTAACTCCCTGCTGAACCATGCAGGTTTTCTAGCTCCCTTATCTGATTTCTTACTCTTTGGTGTGATCTGATCTTGAGCTTGGAGGAAATTATGCTTGAATGATGCTTGAATGGTGTCCAGTCCTGGGAGGGTGGATTCCCCTCGTTATCACAGAATCACTATGGTTGGAAAAGACCTTTAAAATCATCAAGTCCAACAATTATCTAACCCTGTCAAGGCCACTACTACATCATATCCTTGAGCAGGATATCTGGATGGCATTTAAATGCAGCCTTTCCCAGTTTTTGATAACCCTTTTGGTATAGCAGTTTTTCCTAATATATAACCTAAACTTCCTGTGATGTAACTTAATGTCATTTCCTCTTGTCATATCAGTTGTGATTTGTGATAACAGACCAACACCCACCTCTCTACAGCCCCCTTTCAGGTAGCTGTAGCAAGCCACAAGGTCTCCCCTCAGCCTCCTCTTCCTCACACTAAACAACCCCAGCTCCTCCACTACTCTTTACAACACTTATTCTCAAAGCCTTCACCTGCTCTGTTGCCCTGCAGACTGATCTGTTTTCTCCCCTAAGAAAATAGTTTGACCATTTAAGAAGAACATTTACAGAAAATTATATAAAAACAACAATAACCCCTCAGCTGTACTTAACCCTCCTTTGTCATTGAGCACTCACTGCCTCATTGCTTTAGGATCATGGCTTGGCAAAGTTCAGGTCTCATCACTTCTGTGATTTTTGTTTACTTGCTAAAATGTAACAGCAAATGATGAGAAGATTTTTTTTTTTTGCACTGAAAATGGTCCAGCCTAAAGTGAAATTTGCAATGCTGCAGGATTAGAAAAGGTTTGAAATACCTTTTTCCTGCTGTACCAGCTGAGACTCAGAAGTAATGAATTTATAAATTGTCTTGAGTGAAATACCCATGGCTGTGGTATTCAGCAGAGAGGAACAGGATGGTGAAAGCATCTCAGTACATTGCTAATGACAAAATCAACAATGAGAAAAGGTGAAGTGAAAATATCGGACTGGCACAAGACAGGTGTAAAGAAAAATAGGGGCCAGGCAGGTGGGGAGAACTCAGAGAAGCTGTGATGACTGGATTGTGGTCTTGAAACACAGCCAACACTTCAGTGCCCGTCATCTGACTTTTTAAGCACAGTATTTTGTGCTGGGGTATTTTTTCTTCATATTTTCTATGACACAACCATGAAACCATTCTTTCTGTCACCATGCCTATCTGCCTCATTTTATACCTGCCCAAAATTATATTAGTAATGCAGTCCACAGTCCTACAGATTTATTTATTTTTCCTTCTTTTAAATCTGCCAACTGGACAGTCTCTTAATGCAGAGTTAATTTCTGCAGTAACTGCAGCAATGTAGGAAACATCAAACCAGGTTCAGCTCATCAAACACAGTTGTAGAGCACTTGGTAAGTTGATCTGAGACTGTGCCACCCTTCAAAGGTCCCTTCCAACCCCTACCATTCTGTGATTCTGTGATTCTAAGAACATTTGACTTTATATAGTCTTAAAAAAAATAAAATTGGAAGTCTGCAGGAGGTTACTGTATATTAATAGGCTTAAATGGGCAAAAGGAGATGGACAAAGAGAGAAAGTTTCCGATATTCGTTTTGATTTGCCTTTGGCATAAATTCTGCTAATAGCAATTTTGTATCTCAGTAGTAATACTATTCAGCTATCCAGTAGATGTTCTTACAACTATTAGCCCATAAAGGTCACGCAAATACAGAAGCCTAGGAAAGCTTTACTCCTTAGCAACATCTTTTTATGACTGCTTATCTACTAATTCCAGCTCTAAATGGACCATATATATGCTCATTTTCAAGAACCTGTTTTTTTTTTTTAATTTTTATGTGCCTTACTCTAAAAGTAATATTTATATGGTCTAACTTTGAAGATAGTGAATATCAGATGTTTTTTATCATAACAGAGAAACAATCATATAGGTCAGCACGGACTTGGATTAATTGTATAGAAGCAGGGAAAGGTGAAGCCAAAAATGCACAGGCAACAGTTCCCTTACTATGCAATATGTGTTTATTGGATTTTATTTCTTTGCTCTCCAGTAGATGGCAATCCAGTACTTGGCCAACAAAACAATCATGTGAGGAAACTTCTCTCTATACAAGTCTGTGGGGGCTTTAGTTGTATCAAAGTGAGACTTTAGAGTGCGAACGTTATCCAAGTGAATCATTTGATGGTTGTTTTATTGTGTTGCTGGCCAGCATGAGACAATGCCACAACAAATAGGATTAGAGAAGTGTGTATAGAAATGGCAGTTCCTTTCAACAAAAGGGAATATTTTTATGTCTTCAAAGGCTGCTGGTTGTTTTAGTGATGACAATCTCTTACACTGATGTTTTAGAGGACACGGGAGGCAAAAATGTAAATTTTGGTGTCTACTCATTGGAAATGTTACTTGCTCTTGAGTGCTATAAATCCATTTCTTAAGAAAAAAAATTGCACAGAATTCCCTAGATCTTCTCCCTTACCTGACCTCTCCATACCACAGCTGTGTGCCTCTGTACCTTATTTTCATTGCTCCAGGGCCATTTCTAGGATTGTCACTGTAAGTCCAAACCCACAGAACAGATCAGATTTGGCATAGATCCTGTCTCACCTGATAGCCTAGCTATTCACCTATCCCACCTTTCCCACCTGCCCAAGTCACCAGAGCCTTCAGCAGTGTTTGGGTTGTGTGTAAGTGCTGGTATTTCCACCCAGAACAGGGAGCTTGGGGATATATAGATTTAGGGCCATCAGATGGGAGGTCAGGGAGTTTGGCACCAGCTGTGTATTCCTTGACACAGTGGTGGATGTACTCCTCATCCCACAGCTTTATCCTGGGGGTTGGCTTGACCTCTGGAGGTCCCTTCCAACCTCTAACATTCTGTGATTCTGTGAATCGGTAGAGATTCAAGTGTGTTCTGCTAATAGTAAAAAATCTTTACCATCTCTAAGCCCTCATATGTTTCAATCATTGTTTCCTTCATACATTTGAAGCTTTGTGAGTTCTAGAAGTAAGGGCAAAAAAGGCTTTTTGCCAAATCACAGTATCACAGTATATCAGAGGTTGGAAGGGACCTCAAGAGATCATCGAGTCCAACCCCCCTGCCAAAGCAGGATCACTTAGGGTATTCCACACAGGAACACATCCAGGTGGGTTTTGAAAGTTTCCAGAGAAGGAGACTCCACAACCCCCCTGGGCAGCCTGTTCCAGTGCTCCATCACCCTCACTGTAAAGAAGTTTCTCCGCATGTTGAGGTGAAATCTTCTATGTTCAAGTTTGTATCCATTGTTCCTTGTCTTATCACTGTGCACCACTGAAAAGAGCCTGGCCCCCTCCACTTGACACCCACCCCTCAGATATTTATACACATAGGTGAGATCCCCTCTCAGTCTTCTCTTCTCAAGACTAAACAGCCCCAGGGATCTCAGTCTCTCTTCATAGGGGAGATGCTCAAGTCCCCTAATCATCCTCGTGGCTCTCCGTTGGATTCTCTCCAGCAGGTCTCTGTCTCTCTTGAACTGGGGACCCCAAAACTGGACAAAATATTCCAGGTGTGGTCTCACCAGGGCAGAGTAGAGAGGTAGAAGAACTTCCCTAGACCTGCTGGACACACCTTGATGCATCCCAGGATACCATTGGCTTTCTTGGCCACAAGAGCACATTGTTGTTCCATGGAGAATATTTAACTGTTCCTTAACAGAGATGGAAGCAGCAGCACTAGCAGTACCGTTTGTATTTTCAGAGCCTTGCACCAGCATCAGTGTGCATTCTACACTGAATCGAAGAGGAGCTGGAATCAAAGTTTATGTTTATTTTATATGCAGATAACAGCACCAAGTGGCAGAGTTTCTTTGTGAGTGTGGTTCAGATATGCTCACGCTGCTTTCTGGCTAATTGGTTTGTTAGCAACAAGTGTGGGGGTGCTGATTTGGTGTGCTCTTATCCTTTGGCTTTTGTTTGTCTGCTTTTTAAAAAGCCCTTGGTTTTTAGCAGTAATTAATGCAATGGTGAAGACAAACCATGTAGCTGCTATTTTCTTTGTAAGTCGAGCAAGTACGCAGAAACTGTATGTCTGGGAAAACTAACAATCACCTATTTATGGTCCCACTGCTATGTGTGACAAAGGATGGATCAGATGCTGTTGCGATTCAGAGTTAGCAACAGCCTGCTAAGAACAACACAGAAACAGAGAACAGTAGTCCATGGTGAGAGCCTGATGACCAGTAGTAATTGTCCTGAGCCACAAGATGCCTTTTCTGGGGGATAACAGAATGTAGCTCCCGCAAGTGTCTAGAAATGAATGAGAACTTCTTTCTTTTCCTTCAATTCTTTATACATATTTTAGTTAGTTCCTCTTTAAGAACACCTTCTTAAACTGAATGCATGACACTAAATGCATGGCATAGCCTTACATAATACACACTGAATATACCTATGAGACTGCAAGACCTCTGTGTTCCTGGAAGGTAGAAACGCTGCTCTTTTTTGTTACGGTATTCATCAGTTTTCCACTACTTTTTTCATCCAGCCCTTCCTTCTTCCCCTCCTCTCTCTCCCAGTAATCCTCACTACCACCTCAGCTGCTCAATGAATTGGTTGATCTGTTTTCCTTCTCCCATGCCCTCAATATAACCAGAGAAAACAAATGCCAGGAATACTCTGCAGCCTCTTTTTGCCTGGGCTGCTTGGAGGAACTGCTGGGCTTGGGCAGCTCAGGCACACCTCGAGAGGCCAGCAAGGAAGAATAGAGGAACAACCCGTAAGTGTCATTCCAACAGCACATGCAGGACTAAACAGAGATAAAGAACCGTATAGAGGGTAATATTGGAAATAGTAGAAAACAAATAACAGAAACCAAATGTTTCCAACTCTGGCACTGTCCAAACCTTGTACAAACCTCAGACAGATCTTTGCAGATTGCTCTAAGAAGTAGGAATTATCTAGATTTACTTCACTTACATCAAGAAGATGGCATCTGTGGGATCTCACTGTTATTCACCACACTTCCTGCTCTTCTGGGCCTCCCATTGCTCATGCCTCAGGAACCAATGCTCCTGGTGAAAGCAATATTACTCAGAATTAGAGTGAGGAGCTGCTTCTCTCACCCAAATGAACAGATGTTTCTTGACTTCACAGAACTTAACACAAGTGCTCAGCAAAGTAGATACATTCAAACAAAGGAGGGGAAATAGTTACTAGCTTGGAGGACCCAAGGCTGATTGGTTTGTTTTCTCACCTGTTTCCCATTTGAATGTGAAGTTTTTGTGACTCCCTGATGAGGTACTCACCAAATCTGTGTTGTGTTAGCTACATTTTATCCACGACATTTTATATCTCTGGTGTTGCTTGCATGAGGGATTAGAACCATTTTTTGTTTTGTGCACACACACAAATAAGCACCAAATAATGAGCTGGAGGCAAGAACTTGGCAAAACCTTGGCTTTGTTTTTCTCACTGGCTGACCAGCTATCCAGTAGGATGGAACAGACTGCAGCTTGCAAAGATGCAAGGAATGAGGTCGACTTTGTCTACAACCTATACAGATGAGCACAGACAAATGTGGGTTTTTTTGTGTGTTCTTAGGCATCAAACACCTATGCTTGGGAAGCTTTGTCTGCAGGATTGAATACTGTGTGTTGCTTTTAATATTAACTTTCACAAATCTTCATAGACTCAGGCAGAAGCATTCCATATTCCTGAAATAAGACACAACTGACCAAACTGCTAACATACACGCAAAATAGAAAAATTCTGAGCACCTTCCAGAGGTTTGCTTTGTGCTGAGACAATTTTTTAATGCATACATACATGTATCTTAGAAAGAAACCTGAACTTCTCTCCTGCCTTGTCATCAGGTTGTAGAGGTCAAAACCTGAGAAGGCAGCAATTGCTCCTAAGACATTTTCTAAATCCAGCCTTTGGGGGATTAAAAAATCTTTCTCAAAGGAAAGAGGCTTAATGAATTGAGAGAGCTTCTCATCCCATTTCATTAGATGACTTTGTTAAGGACATAAGTGCTTATTTGTGCAATTGAATTAATCTGAGCCATTTTTCTGCTCTTCAGAAAATGCACTGCTCCAAATACAAAGTCCTTTCTTCTTTTTTAAATTTTTTTTTTTTAATTTCCCTTGGTGTAGAACATTCTAAGATCATTTCTGTGGCTAAAAATTCTTCTTCTCCTGCATAGACCCATACTTAAACCCACCAGAAAGTATAGAATTTCAGTAATACCCGAGCTTGGAGATCAGGGCTTGAACATCTCCAGTACACTTACATCTGTAAGCACAGTCATGCAGGCATAAGTTTGGCATAAACTAATTGCTGCAGAATTGAAGGAAAAAAAAAATGTCTATTCATGTAATGAAAAACTGCATTACCTGCAAAAGGGCAAGCTTAGGAGCTAGTAAGACTTTTGCTTTATATTACTTCCTGAATGGTAAATGATTAACCTTTAGTAGTCTCATGTGGTAGCCCTGGTGGTAAATGTAACATTACATTCATAGCTTTTAAACCTCCCTGGGCTTATATACAAACCTTCTGCTCAGCATAAAGTTGCTTTTTGTAAGTATTAGTAGCAGGAATTTTATCACGTTTCTCCCATGTCTCTTTTTCTCTGGTGCAAACACTTCATTGTGCAGAGAGCACTTTTAGAATAAGGACAGGTATGCTGTCAGGCATTCTGTTCTGGCAGTGGCTGCGGTGGGTAACACACATTTGGATCAAACGCTACCAAAAGGCTGAGCGATACCCAGGGGCTCCGTGCTTCAGCTGCTCACATAGCAGTCTTGGAAGGGAAGCTATGCTCCTTCCAGCTGCAGAAATGGCAGGCGTTGCCTTTTCATGTTGTGCAGTGTTTGTTTTGTTTTTATTTCTGTTTTGTTACTTGAGAGACTCACTGAGACGGCCTGTTTTGGAGCCAGCAGCAGGCCTAAGCCGTGGGCTGAGGGCTCTCCTCTGGCCAGCAGAGCAGTGCCCTCTGGTGCACAAGAACTGCCATGTTCTGGCTCAGAGGCCTGGTCCAGAGGCCTGGTTCCCCACTGAACCGAAATGATAGCAACAGAAGAGAAAAACAGAAGGTTGACATCAGGCACACTGTCTTATCCACATGAACTGTTTGCCACGCTGTACAGTTCTGATGGGAGCAATGCCAGAGGAAAACCAAAGATTGAGCTTTCTGGATGCAACCCAAAGAAACAGATTTTTCCTTTTGTTTTCTCTTTATGTAATCTCCAAAGTTATGCTTCTGGCTAATGACAACTAATGGAGGCACAGCCCACCCTTGCATCTTGGGGCTAAATTCACAAAGGATTAACTTCTAGCTATGGTGCACTGTTGTGATGTGGACCTGTCTAGCACTGTTAGGCAGCTAAGCACACCTGGGACGACACAGCAAATTTAACTAGACAAACACATGCAACAGACTAAACGAGAAGTGACTCCAGTGAGCTAGAAGTGCCAAGACTTGTGTCCTAAAGCTCCTTTGACCTAAAACCCGGACACTGGCATCTTACTATGGACTGCACAGATTACCTAACTGCTCAGGAGTCACAGCCACCCTCCTCTCCAGAATGAGCACCTCATCAGCCCAGTGAAGTGCAGCTGCATTTGAAAACCAGGTTTGAAAATCCCTTCTTGCAGGCAAAAGCAACTCCTCTCCGTCTCTGGTTCCACTAATTTCTAATTATTCCATTCCAATGTGGAAAGGCTTCCAAGGGAAGACCTGGGAGCCTCCTTATTCACACCTTCCTGAGCCCCACAGCTGGATGTTCATAGGATGTAAGAGATAAAGTTTGAATAATGATAATTCACATCCCATGCAGTCACATTTTGAGGGCTGCTTCTAGTTCTGGAGCATCCGGGCTTTTAATCTTCTTTTTAACATTTCTCTCCTGCTGTAGATAGTTGTTGAGAGTGCTTACAGGACGAGGAACTACAGGCTTGGTAAATTGGAGGGAGGGGCCCAAGATACAAGCAGAGAAATGAAATAGGTAGACAATGCAACCAGCCATGTAAATAGATCTGTTGCTAAATTAAAAACAACCAATAAAAGAGGAGAGAGATCAAGGAAATTTATTTACTTTTTATCTATGAACAGTATGACATATAATTATAGACAAGTTTTGATACACAGGAAAACCCTTTTGTCAACCTTTTTGTTTTGCTAAATGAAACAGCACAGTAATCTTTACACATTCATATTTTGTTTTTTCCTTTTTTCTTTTTCTTTTTTTTTTGTTTTTTACAATACACAGCTTTCTTGGGTTGAAGCAAACTGCAGGACATTTTGAGTACTGGTATATTACAGCTACTTACATCATTTAAGAACAGCAAATGGAGAAAAATAAGTTATTTAAATATTGATTTCATATACAGAAAGTGCAACTTTGTTAGTTGTTACATAACTTGCTTGACAGTTTTGATTCCCCAAAGGGTGTCAATTAAAGATAAGAGTATCTTGGACTGAAAGTATTATTTATTCTAAAAATAATACAGTACAACTGCACAGCCGTGACTTGGTGAATCGACCACTATTGCTGCTCATACAGATGAAGACCTATTTGAATAATGCAATATTTAATGCTTCTGATCATTCTCCCAGTTTGCATTCAAAGCCATGCCCATAAGAGAGCACAGTAAGGACAGGCATCATTGCCACTTGGGTGGTAACAGAGGGCTATCAATCGAAGCTGACAATTTTATGAAGGCATTTGGTAATATTTTGGGTTTGCTGCTTCTATTGTTAAATAGCTGTTTGATTTATAAAGGTACACGGACAGATACTTAACATCATTAGCCTGAGCAGAGCAGATTAGGATTCCAGCAGCAGGTTTCTTTCATGCTTCCCAAGAGTTAATGAGTGAAGTTTTGCTTAGAGCAAGAAAATGTAAAAGGTTATGGCTCTCGTACAGCACTGCCTCACCTGCTCATGGAATGCCACAGGTCACTGAAACAGCAGCAGGGAAGCTCAAACACTGAGAAGCTTAAGGCTCTTTTAGGTTAAAACATAAACTAAAATTGTAATTCAAGTAAGACCACAGAGCACAGTCTTAAAAATAAAACCAAAGCAAAAATTAAACTCTACAAATCTAAAACTGCTCACTCTGGTTGTGATGGGTGTGATTTGGTTTCCCTGGACGACATAATCATTCCCAAATTACAGCTTTACAAAGAGTGTTTCACACACAGGTCCATCGTATTCCCATAATTCTCCTTCTGTTATTGAGAGGGGAAAGTAATTAATACAGGAGGGGGTTATTATGTGACTTGCCTTTTCTGCAACACAAGGAAATTTGTATCCTTTTTTATTACATATACCCAGCTTGGACTTTATCTTTGCCCCAATATAGCTGCTGTCTACTTCCTTCTACTCAGTTCTGGCCCCTGCCAACAATCCCAGGAATTCTCAATACTCTTTCCATCTCCTGCTAGTTACTGACAGTTGCCATGTAAGCCTCAGAGAGGAAAACCAGACAAAACATATTAGTTAAAAGCCACTTTTTTAAAAACAAAATTTTTTTTTTGCTTACCATTAGGTTTCCATCAGCGGTACAAACACCTATACTGTACGTTTTCTGATGCTGCCATGTTAAAACATGCTAATTATCCACACATTACAGTGAACATTACAGACACAGAGCCGGAGGAACTTTGCTTGGGAACAATTTCAAGTTACTAATTCAGTGAATTAGTTGCCTTCACATGATGGTGTGCAGCAGACTGTGGTGAAATACAAAGCAAGGGAAGCGAACCTAACACACATCAATTCTACAAGGGCCCAAATTAATTATCACCTGTAGTAAAATGCATAGTTCACGTGAACTAAAACATGCCCATGAAAGGACCATATATAGTAAGGAATCATGGAGTAACCACAATTTTTCAACCTGACAGCATTTTATAAGGAAAGGTGTCATTAGCTCAGTATGAGGCGGGGATGTGAGGCACCAAATAGTGAAGTGCCTTGTCTAGTTTCATGCAGCAAACTGATGTTAGAACTGATACTGGAAACAGCCACACATCCTGGTCTGTGCTCAGGTTTCTAGACTATCTCCCTTTACCTGCCAGAGTAAGCTCGCTTTGTCTTTCATGGAGTGTTTGTGCTCCAAGATGCTGAAAGACACACCATCTGTAGACCCCAAAGAAAAAGCTAGTTCTGTGTGATTCATGATAATCTATTCGGTATACAAAATGTGTACCCATATAGAAAAATGAAATCTGTCATTAGCCACATCTGCGAATGAAACATTTTACATGGACTTAGGCAGAAAAATATCATTACGTCATGCAAAAATGGTTCACCACATATGCCAGAACAATGCTGTCTTCCAATGAGAGGTAACATTAACATGGTCATGAGGGCTGTCAACTGCCATAAAATGACAGTGTAACATAGGACTATATAAGACCTTTTTTTTTCATCCATGCAATGGAATTACTGGACCTGATGATTTCTATGGGACACAATTTGCTTTTTTGATGCATTTTATCTCCCCACAAGTGAATTCTGATTTGCAGAAACCCACTGTTTGGAATCGATACGGTCAGGATACCAAGTCAAAGCTGCAGCATAATGATTGACAATATAACACAGTACACAGAGTATGATTAAAATGAAAAGCAGTTACATATATACAAGGCAATATATTTTGGAACAATTTAGTAACAACAGTAAATGCAGACTGTAGTGAACAAGAAGTTAGCCTGACAACTGAAACCTAGCATAACCCTGCATTTGTAAAAGCATCTCTTACAACTCAGAAGGTGTTATGATGAGGCATTTTACAGAAGCTACTTCAGCTGAAAATCACCTTAAGTGCAGCTTAAGGGTGACAGGTTGAAACAAGGCTTGGGAAACATGAATACAGGTAAGTGAGCACTAGGTAACTGCTTAGAAACTGATTCTAAGGCAAATAAAAAGCTGATTGCTAGAAAGCAGTTATAAAAATTACTTCAGCTCTGTACAAACAAAAAGAAGCTTTCTGACTCTCCATGGGTTAGTTGCACTGGAGTGACAGAGGTGGACCATACTGAAGACTAATTCCAGTTCAATAACTTTGATCTAGCTAAAGGCTTTGTGGCGTATTGGGACCTATACCAAGCAACAGTGAAGATGACTGAGGACGGTTGTGTTCAGATCTTGACTGTTAAACAAAAGCTGTTTGCCGAGAGGTGTTTGCCAAAGAGCTCCTACTAGAATTTATACCTTAGCTTGTACTTGGTCTTTAGAGGACTGACTCTAGGGACCTGGAACCTAGATCTACAGAAGATGCCCAATCTAAGAAGCTCTCCATAGAAACAGGGCCTATTACTGTATATTACTTCCACAAACTTGAGGAAAATGTGCAAGTGTCTCTTAATTCTGTGAAATTGTCTCATTCTCAGGCCAACCCTGTGCACTTTATGAAAAAGAATACATTATAGGGCAGGACGGGGGAGGGAAGAACCACATCATTGTTACCTGGTGGTTCCTTCTCCTTCAGTTGCCAAAACAGTGATAGAAACATTTCATATCCTTTGAGGAAGATATCTGCCTGTCTTTGGGAGCCACTTCCTTGACCCCTTTAGCTATGTGAAATAGTTACAGGAAAACTGGTGCAGAAAGAAGCAGTGGATTCTCAAACAGGCAATACCACACTACAGAGAATGTTAAATTGCCTCTGGATCAAGAGGTTTGAAGAGTCTTGCTGCTGCCAGGAGCTTGCTTATATGCCTTTCCTCTGTGATGCCAGCTTCTTGAAGGCAAGTTTGTGACAGAGAAGGCACTTTGCTCAGTGTGTTGAATCCTGCTTCTGTGAGCAGGCTGGAATACATAGGTAGACCAATGGAAATCAGCCAGTCAGATACAGAGGTGATAAGTCCTGGGGACAGAGGTTTTCGGCAAATTTCAGTGAGCCCTCCACTTGGAATCTGGAGAGTAAAGAAAAAAATAAAGAAATTAATTCTTAATGTTAAACATAACTGCTTCTTTTACAGAAAGTATTTAATTTTTTTCTTCCAAAATGGTAGAATTTCACAGCAGATGCTCAACCTTTCTCATGTAACATTTGTCAGTATGAGAGCAGTGTGGGCTGAAAATCTAAGATCACTTGGCACAGGAACAACAGCAACAATTTTGGCAATGCAGATGCCGTGGGCAGCATCCAGCTGCTTGGGTGAGTGTCTGTGCTATTCTGAATTAGTCTGAGAGCAGTAAAAAGTTACAAGATTCCAGGGTGATACATTTAATTTCTCAGTAGGGCAAGAGAATACCAATTTTGCCTATTACCTCCTCAGGCAGACCAAGTTCTCTTATAAAAAGCCATGAAAACTTCTGATGGTTTCCCTCTGCTTTTGCAGAAGTGGACAACAGGACATTTTAAAAAATAAAAAAGGAGTGTAAAACCTTTCAGATTTCAATACAGAAGTGTTTAATACATGCAATACCCAAGTGAGCAAGTCTCTGCTTGCAGTTTGCTTAGACTATCAGGACAATTACTTAGTCAGGAGACAGGTCTATCCACTCTCGTTTCAACCACTAACTGTCCTCCCCTGGGACAGGAGGAGGTATCCATTGTACCTGCTAGGTGACCACAGGGAGCACTTTTGTACCAGGACTTTGCAGGTATCTCCCTTTACCAGTAGTCAGTCCTTTTAAAAAGTCTGCTCATAAGTAAGAACATCAGGTTTATGGAAACACTCACTGCCATGCGATGCTGCTTCCTCAGCTGTTTTACCCGGATTTGGTCCATGTTTGTGGCAACATCCTTTTCAGGCTGGTCTAAGTCTTCAGAGTATCTCTGTACCAAAGCCTCAGGAATGCCACAGCGACCATGCTGAATGTTCCCAGTCAGACACAGAGGAGAGAGTATGGATAAAAGAAGTGTATCAGTACAGACCAATCAGTGCAAACAAAGAGAAGTGCAGGATGGAAACAAGAACTAGCTTTCCTCAAGATTCCATGAAAATGGAAAAAAAACCCCAATCCCTAAAGGAATGACTGGACCTTAAGACAACTTCCTTCCCCAAAATGATGCCCTAATCACTATGTTAATCAACTCAAATTTTCTTGCAAGCGTAAAATCTAATAATGACTTCCTTTTTCAGTTCTGCTTCCCCCACACTAACAGAGAAAGAGACATTTCCATGCCCAGACCCACCAGGGTACTAGTGGCCTGAAACAATGAAGGTTCAAAGTAAATCTGAGATTTTCCAGTCTCCCCACAGCACATGAGTTACAGTTTAGGCACTAGGCCTGATAGTAAAGACAAATATAGCTACAGAATATCTAATGTCCCAATGATTTATGGTTTATCTGGGCTGGTTACTCATAAAAATACAACAGATACAAACAATGACAGACTATTCCTTGGAATGCTAGCAGTGTAAGAATGTTGAAGCAATATCCTCCACTTACCTTGTCAGAGTATGGTTCTTCAGTAAGATCAATGTCTTCAGACTGCAACTTGTTTTCTATTAACATTTCCAGATCCATTCCTCTGCTACAAGAGACTTTCCTCACTGAAGCAGGACCTAGCTTTATCACATGCTGCTGAACACTAGCAGTCTCTGGGAGCTCCGACAGCCAGGGTGGCAGTGGGCTAGGAGGAGCACTGAGCTCCTGGTCAGAAGGTGTCCTTTGGACAGACACTCTATGACAATCAATGGGAACTGATGAGCTGGTCTTTTTTACTGGCAAACATGGTGCTTCCAGATTTGAATGGTTTCCACTCATAGTCATGGAAGGATGATATAATCCATTAGAAAGGCGTTCTCGGCATTTTTTGGCAGGGACAGGTGGTGGCTGTGAAGGATTTTTTGGTTGCATTCTTGCCTCATTTGTGCCTTTTGGCTCAGCTTCTAGACCTCCCTTGAGGACTGGAGCATAATCAGCCCGTGCAAGGTCATGAAAGCTTTTACTCTGTATTTCCAGAGGTGTCCTTGTAGCAAGATGCATCACTAAGGCAGGCTGAGATTCACAGTTTTTCAGGGGCAATGGAGCAGGCTTTCTACCTGCAGTCTCTTTTACAGAGCAGCCCAATTCCTTGGCTCTTCCCTTCTGAGAACTAGCAGCTCCTTTAACCTGCTTAGCCACCAAATCATCTACCATACAGCTGCCTCCATGAGACTGAGGCAGCAGTGCAGAACCAGTTGCCTTTTTTGCTATATCCAGTGAATTCTGAGGAAGAGAACCTGCCTCCTTGCTAGTGTCCTGTAGTTTAGTATTGGATTCTCCCTGGAGATCATCCAGCGAGTGAGATCTTGGCCATATATCTACACCCTGGGGACCATCCAGAGTTTCATAGCTACGACAGACAGCAACTGGTAAACTTCTACGGTTCTTTAGACCTGTAATAGCTGGAGGTTTGCCAGAGCTCTTCAGAGCATGATGTGCAGAACTCATCCGCCTTCCTTTCTCCTCTTGCTCTAGAGTTTCTATTGACTTGGTCAGTGGAAGCGTAGGATAATTTGATAGCTGGTTTCTGCTGAAGTCCTTAAAGCTATGCTCACTTGCTGATTTTGAGGGCAGAAGGCAGGTTCTTCGAGTTTTACCTAAGTAGCAAAGAAATCACGACCCATCATTTAAAACAACAAAATTAAAAAATCCTGCAGTGTAAATAATGAACCATATCTAAATGCTTTTGAAAAAAAAGATCTATTTTTTTATTAACTCTAAACTTACAAGAACGCAGTGCCATGTTAAGCATATGAATTAGTAACTTTCAGCATTACTAATTAAGGATATTGGTAAGTATATGTTCGGCTTCTAATGAAGTTAACTAGATTTTTCAAGAAAGCCTTTTTCTTTTTCTTACTAATTTTTGTCAGAAAGTGTGCATATATTGTTATTTCATCTTTTATATAACCAGCAAGCTATTTGCAAAGTCAAACCAGAAAGCAAAAAATTGCTGAAAGACTGGTTTTGCAGCAGTCCCTTTGTAAAGTTATTTTCAGGGACCACAGAGTTTTATGGAAAAGGGTCTCACAACTATGAGATTAAGTGTTTCAATCTTACTCTCAAGTCATAGTCTTTTATTGAAATGGAAGGTCTTAAGATGTGGTTTTATTACAGCCATTCAAGATGATGGAACATGGATCAATATGAACCACATGCTCTTTGTAAGCTTTATTTTATATTATGATAAGGCATGCACTACTGATTTTAAATAGTGAAGAAAAGTTTTGGTCAAAGGGACTGAGCTCATTATTCCTTAGTATGAAATTCATGGTTATTTCTCAAATACCACAGATTTTTTTTTAGCTTTATATTTATCAAGACAGAAGTATAATTGTCTCAAAGCAGATGACCTCTCAGAATGACAGCACATCCCAAACAGTTACTGCTTTCTGATGACAGGGATACTTTCCCCCATGTATAGTAAGCTTTCTGAAATCAGGATAGATAGAAATTTCTTTTTCCAATGAAAAAAAACAAAACAAAACAACCCAAACATCAACCCCCCTAAACTGACAGATCTGGCTAAATGGTATTAAAAGTCTGTAATAGTAGGCTATCAACAGCTGCCAATTAAAGGACCAGCTACTTTTAGAGATCTGAGCAGTTTTGCTAACTTCATTGGAATGAAATCAATCTGGTGTTCTTTTTTTCTCATACAGCTTTTTTCTCATACAGCTTGCATTTAAAGCCTTGTCCTGGAAGAAGTTCAATGCTTAGATTTTGAATAATATACACTGCTTGCTTTGAATATGAATGAAACAACTCATTTAACCTGAAAGAGAAATAGCTTTCTTTCTTTCTCTTGCCTTTTTCTTTCCTGCAGTATCCAGAAAACTAGCAAAGAAAATGGAAGTTACATTTAAAGAGAAAAAAGGAAAACATTGCCCTCCAAAAAAGTTGGCTGCATTTAGTGGTATGGCAGCAAGGTTATTCTATCTAAAATCAAGGTATGCCTTCAAGGATGAATGCAAACATACAGGAACTCCTTTCTTAGAAGGTGTATGGTTCACATTATAACTCAAGCTAAATATTACCATTTTCCCAGAAAGCTAATAAAGACACATCACAAAGTAGCTTTGCTACTACCTTGAGTTCAGGCAGCTCAGAGAAGTACCAAAAAGACTCCTCTGCCTGCAATTTTCCATGGAACTTGGGCACTGCCTTCTCAAAATAGCTTACAATCACATTAAAAAGACATGTGTAAGAACTGTTACATTCAAAATGTTACATTAACTTATTAGTGCCTTCAGGCATGAATGTCAATCTGTAATGGGTATGGAAAGGTGTGCTTTCTTTTCATTATTCATATTTGCTAGCACACCTTCTTGTGCAAGTAATTCCCCATATTGTCTGGGGCTTGCTGTTACAGCTCACGTAACAAAATCCATGCACCATCCATTTCAATCTGAAATACTGATCAAGGATTATATTGGTTTTAGGAAAATACACTCAGGAGCCTCAAAACTGAAAGAAAAGTTGTGAGAAATGCTACTCTATAAGCTCTTACTGAGGCCATAAGGTGATAGAGTGCACAAGATTTTGTTTCTTTAGAAATGGGATATATCTGTGTGAAGTCACTGGCCTGGGTGTCCTCTTCCTGGGAAAGGCAGAAAGAAGAAATAAGAAATAGGAAAAGAAAGAAGCAAAAACTAAGAAAGATTTGAAAAGAAAAAAATTTGGGTAAGTAAAAGCAAGTGTTTTGTTAATTCCAGCCCTGTTTTACATGAAAATACAAACGTGGAACAAATGAGAGGAAGTTCAAAACATTTTGTCTATAAAATATATAACTGAACCTTTAAGAAATCTGCTTCAATTTCTTTAATTTCTCTTGTATAATTTAGAGGTCAGTATCAAAAAGTCAGCTATATGATTTCTCTTTTTCTAGATATTCCTTCCCTCCTCCTGATTACCAGGTGTAACTTCACTAGGCTTCTGAGGCATTAAGAAAGGAAGGTAGTATTTCCTGAAAACAAGACTTGTAAATATGTTAAAATGGAGAGCTATATAAAAAATGTCCACAAATGTAACATTCTACCTCAGAAAAAAACCCCAAACCACACCAAACCAAACCAACACACAAAAGAAAAAAAACCCCAAACTCTACAAGGGTTAAAATGTATAGCTGGTAAAGTTTAAACCATATTTTTCATGTCAGCATTTTTGATAGTAATTAATTCTTATGAATCCCTGGTCTAATATGTTTCAGAGTGCTGTCAACTATAGTAGCATCTCTGATTTAAATGTGTATAGGAAGACACAGGTGGATCTCACACAAAACAATTCTTGTTTAATGTTACGCTGTGGTTTTTGTTAGAACAGCACCGTCCCCCTCTCAAGATACTTCCTGGTTATTAGGATACAGAGCTTTTCAATTCCCTGTCATCATCTGCTGCAGAAGAAAGCAGATTATCTTGGGGACTGTTTCCAGAGGTACCAGAGCTACAGCAACAAATGTTCAGTGTTTCTCTTATTAGTTTTGTCTGTATGAATGCATTCAGTGGCCTGTCCAGATCTCAGATTATATTAACTTCGTTTTGGCACTGCTTTCTGTGTCTGTATTTTGTATGCATTTGAAACAGCTCTGCTGACACAAGGATGATGGCATGGTAGATAGTCCTAGCTTCATTGCTTTTTTTATTGATTACAAACCAGGAGAGATGCACACTACATTAGGCAATGCGGCCACCTGTTCTGTTTCTTTCTTTTCTGACTAATCGACACTGAACACTTAAGTGTCCAGCAGCAGCAGGAGAGGTTGCCAAGTGCATTCTGGACCTGAAGGCATTGTTGAAGAGCGTGCAGGTAACGGTGTGGCCACGTCTGATGCCACTGATCCTTGTCTCTTGGCTTACTGTTGGAAGCTGTATGGCTCTAAAGTATCATTAAAGAAACTCCACCCCCCCAAAAAAAAAAAAGAGCGACTGAGATCCGTGGAGCTGTTTAGTCTGGAGAAGGGAAGACTGAGAGGGGATCTGATCAATGTCTATAAATATGTGAGCGGTGGGTGTCAGGAGGAGGGGGTCAGGCTCTTTTTGGTGGTACACAGTGATAGGACAAGGAACAATGGGTTCAAACTAGAACACAGAAGATTTCACCTCAACATGAGGAGAAACTTCTTTACACTGAGGGTGACAGAGCACTGGAACAGGCTGCCCAGGGGGGTTGTGGAGTCTCCTTCTCTAGAGACTTTCAAAACCCACCTGGATGCGTTCCTGTGCAGACTATCCTAAGTGATCCTGCTTTGGCAGGGCGGTTGGACCTGATGATCTCTTGAGGTCCCCTCCAACCTCTGATATACTGTGATACTGCGATACTGTGAAGTGCTTAGGATGCCTACTTGGCACTATGCAGATCTGGGCTTCAATTTCTGAACAAACCAGAGAACACCCTTATTCCACTGGATGTGGCCATGGTTTGTCTGTTTCTTCAGGTCTGCACAATGCATGTGTAATTCTGATCTTTTCACATCACCTCTGTCTTTAAAAAAAGCTATGAATAACAACAACAAAAGGTTCAAAGAAGCCATTCAATAACAGGGAAATGAGTGACCTATGAAGAGTAAGTAACAGGCTTTGTCAGATTAGAAAAGAGATGACTTGGGAAGGAGTATGACAGAAGTCTATAAACAGACTCTCTTAGGTATGGAGGTGCTAGGAAAGACCAGGGATATTCCTAAAGAGAAACAGTTTCAGGAAAACAAACAAACGTCAGGAAACAGTACCCAATTTCTTAAGTCCTTACATGATTCATTTCCCAAGAGTACCCTGAGAAGCATCAAATATGCTTGCTCTATTTCTCTACTGTTGTCTACTATCCGTTTTTGGCCAGTCCTGTGAAAATAGATTTCCAATACAGTTTGCACACACATTTTGGATAGACGATGCTTGTGTGCAGAACAAGCCCAATAACTGCACCATTGTCAGAAGTCCAAAGGAGAGCTTGCTTTCTCTGCCTTGTTTCAAATTGAGGACTGGACTATGGGCTAATGGGTGATTGCTTCCAGCTATTAAATTCTTCCTGTCTAATGCTGAACAGGTCACAAACTGCATGTTCCTTGCCCTCCATAAATGATGCTGTAACTACACTGTGGATACCCATGAGAATAACCAGTTATTTCTGCAACGGGACACTGGACACTGAGAAGTACCTATAAAAGATACACCTGTATCACTGTCATAATACATAGCAAACTATTTTCTAACCACAATGCAAGAGCAGCTCAGAAATCTTGAACTGATGCCAAAAGATCCACTATGAGCCCCAAACAGGACACTACACTAGCTGCAAAAACATCACACATAACCACTGCCCAGAAAATCTGCAGACCAGTTTCTTCTCAGAGTGCATTCCCCCTATGTGAAGTGTAGTTTATTATTGCTCATCTGCTCATTTATACTAGACAAGTGATTATCCTTATTTTAATAGATGAGAATCCAATGTATTTTGAAAACAATAAACAACTACAGACCATGAGCTTTGCAAAGAAGGTGGAGTACATTTCAGGTTAACCAGCCTTGACAAACCTCTGAAGGAATCCCACACCAAACACTATTTTAATAATAGTTTTCAAAGCAGGCACCTAAATGCATTTGTGAGGAAAAATGATTCAGAATTGCAGCAAGTGATAGATGAAAAGCCATATAAAAATCATCAGTAGCATTTCACGTTCTGCAAAACTAAGATAGAAATATTAGTTACAATGTAATAATAAGTATTTAAGCAGACAGGTAGCGCAAATTGCTTTCTGACAATATTGTTATATGGTTAAAATAAGGGAAATGTACAGACAGCAATTTAACTTCAGTGCTACAGCTATTATTATAATGGCGTTTAGACATTAAAAGGAAATAAAATTCTAGTATGTGCTATGTATTTAGCCATGATTATATTCCGGCACGCTGACTGTATGGGGATTCATATTCAAGAAAAAAATTTTCTTTCGTGAATTTAGTATCTTGTTGATTTTAGGCATTCAGCTTCCAAGCAAATTGCAATTTTCTTCAATAAATCATTATTTCTGAGTGGCAGACTGACAGAAAACGCACTTCCTAAGCGAAAGATCTTTAGCTCATTTTAAATTGGAAAATCAGGCACCACAAGGGACCTTTGGTATCTCTGTTCTGTTCTTGGATTCCCGTTTATGTTGGATTAGCATTGAAACTAGACAGTCTCAGGCCAAACCTTGGCTCAGATGCTTGGAGCGATAATGCCAAACTAAGACCAAATTTATTCTATTTTAATATTTTATCCTTAATGAAAATTTTACACCATCCCTCAAGTAATGCATGCTCAGTCATCATAACAACCTGATTCTTCTGAACAGAGAGAGCAATCTCAATTATCATCTCTCTTGGTAATTTTTCAGTGCATCACCTTTCACTGATTCAAGATAATGCAATGGGAATTAATATCATATTCTTCTTTTTTTTTCCCCCACAGTTTATTTCCTTGCCAAATTCTTAGTTAATTTAACTTGATAATGTTCATACATTAGAAAGTCCTAGATCTCTGCAGTTCGCTTCTGATCAGAGGAGAATGCAAAGTGCAACCTATGCAAGAACAAAAATGAGGCCTAAAACAGAGAATATATTTCTCTCAAGAGTTTTTGTACGGTTTTAGAAGCAATCCTCCTAATCTCAGTGGAGTTCTGTGACTTCTTCATTTCCAGGGTCCCTCAGACATGGGCATGAGAACATGATATGCAGTGGAGAAGGCAAGGAATGGCAGTTAGAGTGCCTGTTCCCTTAGGAGGACAAAAGAAAGATGGTTTGTGAAATGTGATCTGTTTTTCACTAATGACAATAAATAAATTAGAAACAGTAGCAATGAAAGCCAATGGCTCAAGCCAAAAGGGAAAGACACAGTTAGAACAAAGGAGAAAGTCAAACATGAAGTAGTTTGTGGTAGCTAGGAACAGGAGCAGAAAGAATATGAATTAATCTACCAAAAAAAGGCTGAAGGGATTATAAGGCTTACTGCTGTCACCATTACCATTTTCCAGGTTTTCACTGCTTTCGTAGCAGCCAGAATCCCGAGGAGAGCATCCAGTTAGGCCTTGGCCTTCAATGAGAAGTTTCTCCTGAGATCCTGACTGGTCGCTGTTACCTAGAGGATGTGAAAATACAGTGAAAAACAGGCAAACGTAAAATCCATCTGAACTTCTCAGCCTTCCAACATCATTGTCTTGCGTGTTCAAAGAACGGCAATGAAGCTGGTGAAGGGTCTAGAGCATGAATCTTTTGAAGAGCACCTGAGGGAACTGGGGTTGTTTACTCTGGAGGAAAGGAGGCTGAGGGGAGTCTTTATCACTCTACAACTACTATGTAGGAGTAGGTCTGTTTTTCCAGGTAACAAGCAATAGGACAAGAGGAAATAGCCTCAAGGTGCATCAAAGGAGGTTTAGGTTAGACATTATGAAAAAATTCTTCACTGAAAGGGTTGTCAAAGACTCGAACAGCCTGCCCAGGGAAGTGGTGGAGTCACTATCCCTGAAGATACTTAAAAGAGCTGTAGATGTTGTGCTTGGGGGCATGGTTTAAATGATTCTATTTTCTCTCTTGTATTAATTGTATCAGGACCCTGTTTTAGAAAAGACTGGGCATTAGGAACAGCCATCACAAATGCTGGAAACATTCATCTCATTTGCTAAAGGATTAAGCAACAGCCTTAATATGAATGAGGAAGCAGTGTGGTGCACAATAAAAACAGAATAGACTGCATTGTGCACTTCCACTGCCTTGGGGCCAAGTTCTATAACTTGGATAACATGGAATTTTATTTAAACTGATGGTGTCAAAGTTATTTCTAGGGCTTAAACAAATTCCAACACTCAAAACGAAAAAGCACTGAAAATAACCAAATCAGGTGAAACATTTTGACCCTGACCTATTTTCCAGAAGGCACCAAGAAGAAGGATCAGGAGTGAGTTTGGCGAAGTTAGATATTGTTCCCTAACAAAGGAGGAAGGGACAAGGAAGAAACCAGTGTTAAACATTCTTTCCTTCCTTGGTCTGTGCAAAGAGCCAACACTCAAGTGTGGCCCATCCAGGCTGCACAGCTGGATTTCAGGAATTCACAGAGAATTTTTGGTCAGAAAACGTATTTTGTGAAGAAACTAAATCTGGAGCTGAAGATACAAGAAATCAACTTCATGATGCAAGGAGGATAAAGTTTATCCTGGGCTTTTTTCCCCAACTATAAAATGTCAGAAATGGCTATTCCACTTCCTATTTTCAGCACATAAAAGGTAATTACAGGGTGGAACTAAGTGTTGTTGCCTCTTTCAGGCTCCAGCTGTTTGGTTTCCATTTCTCTTTCTCCTTGTCATCCTCACTTGGAGCTGAAATTTATACTTTCCAACCACTACATCACATATTTCTTCAGATTTTCAAACCAAAATTGAAGTGCCCTAAAAAAACCCTTATTTACTTCAGGGAAGTGAACATTCTAAATAGGTCTGCACATAACAAAGAGAAGCTTATATTAGGTGATGAAAAGCTGCCCTGATGTAAGTGCATACAATTTAACTTTGCATCTGCAGTTATACTGAGGGGTAGAGGAGGGTGGAGGTGTGGATGCCTCTTTGGGAAACGAAATGAACATGAAAGCTGCATGTCAGTGAAAACTGAGGCCACAGAGTACTGTTTAGAGATACTAAACACACATCTCTGTACAGAATTAAGCATTACCAACTTAATATCTCTTTAAATTGCTTCTATAACAGTTTAAGCTACAACACAGGATTTGGCACAGAAGCAGCTAAGAACACTCTCACACAATCCCTTCCACTGATTCTGCTTGGTGGGATACTAAACTTCTGCTGACATTTAGGACTGTCTTAGATTGCTGCAACTAGGTACTGAGAGCATCTAAATTCACGACTGAAGCTATACTTACTTTTCAAATGATCCTACTCTACTGTGACTCTGCCATGGCCACTCTGTAGATGGTAGAGTCCTGCATCCTCCTTTGTGGAAAAACCACTTGAATTTGACTGCCATGTCTTATCCTGCTTTCTCTGATCTTTGCAACCACTTGCCTGAGACCACCAGACGTACAAGGAGCAGCATTGCACTGCTGCACCTTAGACAGTGACCCTGACCCCTTCGCTGGGTCAGCGTCTTTCACTCCGCACTTGTCTGATATATTTTCTCCCTTTGAAAAATCACTGCCTTGTCACGTGTACAACCTGAAACTGCTTGTACAATCCCGCAGTTCACAACCCAAGAATCATATGTATGTGCAGGTAAAATAAGAGAAAGTTTAATACACATTACCCTCCTCCACAGCCCTCTGGGCTTTGATCTTTTTCTTATCCCTGATAATCTCAGTCTTTTCCCTCTAGTCTAGAAGTTTCTTCTTTCCTATTCTATATGCCTCACTTTCTTGAGTTATTTATCTCAGGATTTATTCCTGAACATCAGTAATTCTAAAGAGTATTTGTTGTACACTTGACATCACTTGAATAAAGCTGGGTAACAGGGCTTACAGGAACAAAAGAATTCTGGCAGAACAAATTCAAGTCTTAAGTCACTTGTCAAAAATCTACACGTTGTTACACAGTATTACCCAGGAAATAACCAGATTAGGAGGGAAGAAAAAAAAAGATCAAAATCTTGGAACCAGTTTTCTGCTTTAAGGGTTTCACAAGGTTCTTGGCAGAGCTCTAGTAAAACTGAAAACCTCAAACATCCCACGTACTATCATACTCCTGCAGAAGTTCCACTGCTGTGAGGAGAACAGCTCTGTGCTCAGGATCTCGGATATTCAGTTCATCCAAATCTTCTTCTTCTAAAAGCTTAAATGTATCCAGGTCTTCATAACCATTGAACAGAAAAGTGGGCATGTGCTCCTGTAAAAAAAGAAAAGAAAAAAAAAGGACAAAAAAGCAAAAAATAGCTGTAAGATAATACACTTACTCAACTTATTTTGTCAATAAAAATACTAGAAGAGATTTTCACAACCAGCAAAAAAAGCAGTAGCTTAGCAAATGCAAACCACTGTATAACAGCAAAATTATAGGATTATAGCTTGATAAACATTGCTCAGAATTCAGTGAGGTAGCTCTGCCAGAACCAGTGTGATGCTTGTATTTCTGTATTTGGAATGCCCTATATTAAATGGCCTGGGTAACGTTATACCTGGATGCACAATACAGCACAGCTCTGTTTAAAGGGAACAGCCATACAGCAGCTGCATCAGTTTATCCATAGCTTTTCTGAACAGAAATGTGGGAAACCCCTTCCTCTTTAAAGACAGGCTAAGTATTGTTATTTCACACTTTCTGCTTGCTTTCACAGTGTGTTAGCTAATAGCCATAGTATACAATAATTTATGGTCTGTGAGTGCATACAACTTGCACCCTGCAGCACCTCATCAGGCCAGGTTATTTTCATTCTGCGGCTAAGACATGATTCTGCTAAGCGGTGTCATGATTCCTAATCTAGTGGACAGCTTTCCAAACTAAAAACTCCAAAGGTGTGGCCCCCTTCCCACATGCAAAACTGAAGGATAAACAGAATTTGAACCTTCAAGTTGATGCGATCCAAGAGATCTTCCACTGACTTGGGCTGTGGTGGTCTGCTTTTCCGGCGCCTCCTGGTGGGCCGCTTTGGCTTCTCTTCCTCTTCATTTAACACGTCCACATAGATAAATTTGAAAGTGCCAACTTTGTTGTTCAACAGACCCATCCAAGTGCCCATGGGGGGTTTGCTGATTATATCAATGATGTCACCTTTCTGCAGACCGAAAAAGCAAGAAAGCCATTTAGGCTTGCTTTCTAATGGATATTTAAGCAAACACATCTGCTTTCTCTTAGATTTTCATGTACAGTGAATGGATAAAACTCCTGAGTTTTCAGAATGTTAACTGTAGCTCTTGGAAAAAGTCTGATTTATTTGTTTTACAAAGGGAAGAAAAGGGAATTTAGTGACATGCCTAAGACCACAGAGTGAGTCAACAAAAGAGACGGAACAGACCTCAACTGTCCAGATTCACAAACTTGCTTACATTTCAGCAGCGCATCACAATTTTCTCTAAGAGGTGCAACTACCTGATATTGGTGCAAATAAGAAGATGCTCAGTGTATACGGGCATAATCTCCTATCAGACCTTCTGAGAAAAGGAGGTGAATGCAAAAGGAACCATACAACATTGCTGTTTGTCCTAATGTGATCCCGACCACAACAAAGAAATGGATGCACAACTGGTTTTGCACCCTTGAAGAGATTACCTTACATGAATCTGCTTTAATAGGAAGTAGCTGCCTTAGAAATTTTAAGTAATTAGTGTAAGGAGTCTGATAGTTTGAATCAAATACAGCACGACTAAAAATAACAAAAGTTGATATGCAGAAAAATTGAAGGGGAGTGAAAACTTACAGCCAGCAAAGCAATTCAGTATTAGCTCAAGATAAATTAACTGAAATGCCTTTAAGAGACACCATGTGCAGGTGCATCCACACATCTTCCAAGGATTTTGAAAATTTTCCCATTGATGGATTAATTAATCGTGGCAGAGAAAATATTTTTCCAGTATTTCAAACAAAATCCTTGCAAAATGAGTATTATTCTTTGGCACACTTTTATTTTTCCAGAAACTAAAGATGCAAGTGTCTTTCCTTGGATGTGGAGAAACATTAAATTATGTTCTATAATATTTTACTACAGTTCAAACAAATCTTAAATGTGTCAGAATAATACAGGTTAAAGGGCTTCAAACCCACATATGTAAACTCATTAAAGACTAGGAATTGTATAGTTCTTGCAAAGAGCCCTTAATTAAGAATTCTGCCAAAATAAGTGCTTGATCTCTTATAAACCAGATACAGCTGGTACCTTGAGCTTCAGAGAGTCTGTATCATAAGGACTTGGAGTAAAATCAGTGTGAACCCTGGCTCTCCCACAAAAAGGTCCTCTGTAAGGAGGCTCTTCATCATCACCATCTTCTGATTTCACACTCTCCCTGTTGCTGGTTGAAGAATCTGTTGTACTCACTGTCTGACCACCTGTGAGAGAGACATGTGGGTCTTTCTACAAAACGTGGTAATCAAAGTGAAAAGGTCCTCAAATACTGCTATTTCCTATATACACGTGGTTAGAGAGTTGGATAATTCACTTTGCACTCCTGTTTTCACAAATTCAGCTCCTCAATATTTAACTACAGTCTCATCTATAGTACCTCACAGGAGATGTTACCTCTGTGGGAAGTTCTGCCCACAAAAAAAGCATAGTGGTGTGAAGAAAATAAGCTCTGAATCCTGCATGAGGGTTCCAGAATTGCCCTTGTGTCCAGAAATCTAGGTTTATGGCAATTCTTTGTATTGGTATTATCAAAAAACATCACTGCAAAAGTCCATCTGATTTTCAGAACACTTTCAGTTATTTAAAAATGGAGCTTTCTCTTCAGTTTTTTTCCCTGGTATGTTCTTGGTTTCTATTGGTCAATAAATAATAGAGAAGCCAATTCACACTGTCTGTGTCCCACTCAAACTCTCATTTGTGTAGAGACAATCTTAACCACAGAGGTTTTAAATAATACTCCTGTAACTAGTTAATGAGGGAACCTCAAGGTCTTTCTGAAGGGGAGGGGGTTACAAAGCTCATCAGGAACGTCCATGAGAAATCTAGTGTAAAGATGATCCTGTTTATTACGGGTCAAGGATTGCAATTATCACTTTGATCATTTGTATTATAATAGTAGGATGCAGCAGACCCAGATAGAAAGCAGGATTTCACATTTTCAGGGCTCTGGATCAACACAAACCAAAAACAATCATCAAAGTTTACCGTTTTTTGCAAACCCTCACTGACCTACCAGCCTCTCTACTTTTCAACTACTGCATCTGCTTTGACTTTCTCTGATTTCGATTACTGTGGAGGTATCTGCTCCTTGAAGCTACAGACATTGAGCAACGCAGTTACAACTGAACTTACTCATTGAGCTCTGACCGCTTAAGGAACTCCTCAGGCTCTCTACTGAGCCACCGGCTTTCAGCTTGGGTTTGTCCAGGGAGTCAGTGTCTGGCGGTGGTGACTGTGGTGAACCTGGCATCACCCCAGGGCTGGACTCCTGAAAGAGATTGAACCATTTCAGTTTGATAAATGAACCTACTCAAGACAGGAGCTGCTCATTCATCTCCAAAGGAAAGAGATTCTGCTTCCCTGCTCTTTACCAGACAGGACAAAACCTTCTGTGCTTATTTAGCTGTACTCTAGCTCTGGCAGAAACTCCACTTTATCAGGCATGATAGCATGGACAGAAGGTACCAGTCCTGTCTGAAAAACTCAGCATTGTAAATAGAAAGAAGCATTACAAAACCCTCCCAAGTCAAATGTTTTAATGACATGTGATGTCTTTGCCAGCAGTACCTGCCAAGTAGCTAACATCATATTCAGCTTTCTGAGTAAGGATTATGTACAAGGATGAATATAAACAATCAGACAATGCAAGTGAGGCACACAGCAATGTACTATTTTTTTTCAATAGATTATTGATATCTTTGTTAATTTACCTTGAAAAAAATTAACCAGAAAATGCAGCCTGTGCATAGGATAAATATCAACATAAAGACATAAATGCAAAAAGTTTGAAAACAAAAGAACTGCAGCTTGCATACAACAATTTTTGTAAATATATGTTGTCAGAAAACTTTCAGAGGAAAGCTATTATTTGCATGATGTAGAATCATCAGGAAAAAAAAATCATCCCAGCATATGACTTCAGAGGTCAAGTCAATCTTGGAGAGAGCTAGAGAGCTGAGATATTGCTAACTCACTGCAAGCAGACTTCTCAGAGTATTCCTTTTTTTAGACACAATTTCCAGAAGTGCACTGTGAGTCAGTCAATGTCAAAGTATCTTCATATCACTATCAGATCATGTTAGGCCTTAAAATGGTTTTAATTGTAAACTGAAATTAAATAACCATAACTGTGGCACTGCCCATGGTTATTAATAAACATGGCCTATAGTCTCTACAGAAAAGGGATTCTAATGTTGCAAAGCATTGCATAAAACCAGTCACGTTTCTGCCTCTCTCAGCTGTCTCCAGATTCTGCAGTTTGGGGTTGTTATTTTGGATAGCATGAACTGCTCCTGTGACGGGCACCAGCGCTTTGCATCATTACCAAAAGGCTGATCTGGTGGGGTGTGACTCCCTTTCCGTTTCCCTCCTTGCCTGCAAGCACCCCCGGGGATCCAGCGGCCGGTAGGAGGCCACTTGGGGGCAATGTCAGGCAGAGAACGCTGCTTTCCCAGCCGCGTGCTAAGCTGTGGTTCACACATTCCCAGTGGCAAGGGTAGTTTTAAACAAATGCTGAAGAATGTTTGATATGCCAAGGCAAGGAACCTAAAGCATACCAAAAAGATACGGATTTGTTTCTAGGCCACTAAATTTCAAAGCAAGATTTACAACTCACGTACTTCAGGTTAGCATTTAAGAATAAAAAATTCTGTAAAGAACAATAGGAAAACCTTTTGTGGGGTGCCCTTCCGACTACATCATGCATCTGTTTTAATGGGCTGCTGCAGAGGGCAAGCTATGAAGGAGAAAATATCTGTAGTAGCAGAGAGGAGTCATGTGTGAAGTTATGCGGGGAATTTTAACTGAAGTGTGAATTGTAGATTAAATATATTACTGTGACCCTGTGTCACTGACTGGTTCCCTTAAATAACGATGATAGATAAAGAAATGGAAATAGAGGGTGAGATGTGTAATGCCATCAACGACAGGCTTCTGCTGATGAGCTACTTGAATGGAAATCTGAAAATGTATTTTCATGGCTTGACATCCATGGGGAGCCATTTCACAGTGAGGGATTAAAAAGAACATAGAAAAAGCTGCATCTCATAGTCTTGTTAGAAAATTCTTCAGGGATGCTTTGAAGCAATATTATCACCTCTAGACTATTAAGTGGATTCCACTGCAGACCTTACATACCTGCTCAGAGAGAGAGCTACTATATTTTTTAGACATCCTTTTCTTCATGGTTTCTTTCACAGACTTCACTTTTTTTCCTAGAGATATACGGGACGCAGAGGGTGATTTGATCACTTCTTTATAAACAAAGTCTCCTTCTTTGCCCTGCAAAATAAAACAGGATTTAAGCCTGTAAAATAAAAGAGCCTTTTTTTTTTGTTTGAATCAGTCAGCAGTCAATGCAGAAGTATCCAGGCAGACACAGGACAGCAGCATGGTGTCCTTACTCCTAAGGCCTGCTTTGTAACTTTTGCTGCAGGTAATGTGTTGGGCTCTGTTAGGATGCCTTCATCCCTTCAAGTTTTGGGTATCTGGCTCATGTTGGTCACTACCACATACCATTAAACAAGAGTAAAGGTACCTCTGAGATCCTAACCAAATACATCTCGGAGTGTATGTATGTGTGTATATATATATATATATGTATGCCTACATTTGGCTACTGAAATTCACTTTTTATTTTCAAACAGGTATTTTGTTAACTTCTCTTGATGATAGTCTTTTTGTAATTTTACTGTGAATCGTTTATTAAAAAAAAGACCATGCAACAAAAGCTACTAAATCCATCAACCATGGTAGAAAGTTACACTTGCACAGCTATTCTTAGGACACACAACAGGGTACTGCCAAACTAAATTAGATGATCCATATATAGTGGATGACACAGGCCAGCTGCTTTGCACATGCTTAGCCTTAACGCACACATCACCTTAAGACACCTTGCGTTTACTTATGCCATAAGCACACAGAAATAATGAACGCAGATCAGTTGACATTCTGCCAAACTTACTTGTATAACTTAGCCCTTATATTCAGATTGTCCAGGAAACATGTTAACACGGTCTTCTGCTCTACAGTGGGTCAGTAATCACACAGCAGCAAGGCACCTGTATTAGAGGTACTACCAGCATCCTCCATTAGCCAGAGCGTAACAAAAATCACAATGCAAAACAGACCAAAATCTGATTGGCCAAATAGATTGACTCTGAATTGGGTCTCTGGCTTGTTCAATAATTCTTCTGAAGACAATTTAGGTGCATAAGACAGTAAATTCTAAAATAAGTGTAACTGTATTTTACATAAAATATTTTTCCCCTAAATTTATGTATATTTGCTACTTTACTAGTGTTCTCTCAAAAAGTTTCTCTGAAACTCAGATGATACTTTCATTTCTGACAATTCTGTATCTTTTCCATTTCAAATTGTCTTTGATTACGACTCCTTTAGTAATTTCTGGCCGTTTAGCAGAAATTAAAGACATATCTTTGCCTTATCCTTTTGCAAAAAAAAAAATCTCTTCCACTTAACAGACTTAGATGTTTTCAAGAAAAAAAACCTTGATCTGTATACATTATTCTGGTGCACTGTATCTCTTTCACTTGTGATGCTAGTAGGGGAAAACTGTAACATCTAGCTTTCACACTTGCCTGTACCAAAACCAATCTGAACAAAATATGCTGAAGTATCTGTGTTTCAGGATAAACAGTGTAAGTTTGGAAGTCAACTTTTTCACTAAGTTGAAAATGATGAATAAATGTATCAAACATAGTTTTGGCCAACTGAGGGGTAGTTTATGATGTTAAAAAAAAAAAATCAGAAAACCAAAAGCCAACCCCAAAATTCAAGCAGACATAAAAAAATAATGTAAGGCTGACATATAAAATATTTCACAATTTAGATTTGATTTAAATGAACAGAGAAGTTATCAGATTCAATGCTGAAACAGGAAAGAAAAATATATACAGGCAAAAAATATGTTGGCAATTTCATCTGACATAGTGCTCTGGCTCAATTTCTGTTTTGTTGGGTTTGGCCACAGGCTGACCAACAGTAATACTGAGACCAACATGAGTAACATAAAATGGAATTAATTCTCAAGAGAGGTGTTTTGTTTCTCTTTAAACAAAAAAACCTCTGAGATCAATTGCTAGCACCCAGCACAATGGGATCCTGGTCTTAGATACAGTGAGAAAACAAATAATAAATCTCTTACATAACGATCTCCACCAAAATAACTTGCAGATCTTCAGCCAGTGAAAGTTTGTCTCTTCATTCCAAATAATAAATATTTTTACCAAGAAAGTACAGTAATCATATGTTTTGCCTGGGGTGATGTTCTGAGGAAGTCAGACATAGAAATAGTCTGCAGATGTGCCCCTAGATCTGAGCTTTGATCACTTGTTCCTGCCTCTTTACACATATGACATATAAATACGCATACACACAAGGATACGGGTGGGTATATTATTCTCAAAGCTAAGGAAGTTTGAGGTTAACAAAGATACTCAAACTGTTATTACAGACCTAAATTACACTCCAGTCTATTATAACTCCACAGCACATTTCATTTTCTGCTATTTCAAGCCTGCATCTTCTTGTCTTAAACTCACCATCTGGTCAGAACTATTTCCAATATGAAGGGAACGATTTGTCAAGTCAAATCCTCCAAAGCTACAGGTTCTCTGCAAAAGAAAGGATGGGTACAGTTCTATCACAGTGATTGGCTTACTCAAAACAGCTGTGATTTGGAGAACACCAGTAAAACACAAACATCTGCAAAAATGGAAGTGAGCAAACAAACAAAAGGATGGGAGATCATAAACAAAAAAATCCCTTATAAAGCAATTTGAGTAATTTGTCTTTTCCTTTGCCTAAGGTCTGCTGCTGTTGAGTCATCTATTGCCTAGTCTTCTTTTAAAAAGCAAAAAGACTTTTTGATCTGATGAAAATGTTTATCTTACGCATCAAGTTTTCCAGGGTGCTGACAATTTCACCTCTGCAATCCCCAATATGCCTTCATAAATAACTTCAGAGTAGCACTGAAACAGACAACCACCAATCTTTTAAAACACTGAGTAACCTATCTTCTGGGAATAGCTGCAAAGACTCCATTTCCACTGAGATACAGGGAAATGATAGAGGTCTTTCGATTAAGAGAAGGGAAAAACCAGGCCAGCTCTCCATAAGCATTGTGTCCCCAGAGATTCAGAAAGCCCTGATTCCAGATTAGCTATTTACCATCCCGCCTCTGGTGATAGGTGGCAGCTCTGCTGCCTCTGGGAGAAAGTGCACTATATTTACAGTGCCACAATCACCTAGTCAAGTGCCTCAGTTTTGGCTGAATGCATAGACACAGTTTATCATAATCATCCTGAATAAAGAAAGAAAATCAGCACCATGACATTGCTTCCCTCCCAGGAGCAGAGGGCAACCAAACTCAGTACAGTTGCATTTCCCTAGCCAACCATTGTTTAACTGTGGCGATGAGTCTCTGCTAAAGCTTTGCTATCACTTGAGAAAAGACCACACACTTAGGGGGCTCAGAGAGCTTTGCTTTGCAATTCAGAAGGTAAACCCTTCGACTTTTTATTTGGCCACTGAACAACCAGCTGCACAGTGCTCAAACACCTGGCCCTGCCAAAAGTCTCACAGGGCAGTCCAGGGGAACAGAAGCATGGCAGTTGGGCTCTGAGTGTGGAATGTGAGACGGGCAGATGTCCATTTTAAGAATTCTCTTCGCAGTTAGAGCTGGGACAAACAGGAGGCAGAAAATCAACCACTTGCAAACCGTAAGTTCTTAGGGTCTTAACTACCCAACAGAGTAACTTCAAAGACACCTTAAGACTCCCAGAAGCATTAGATCAGACCTACAAAGGACTACTAATCAGTATCATGAATGTGTACTTGGGAGTCAGTGAAGACCACCTGAGAACTACCAGTCTGTTTCAACATTCTATTAGGAAGAAGGAAACTCTTTAAACTATGACACTTAATAAATAACTATATCAATTAGTTCTATTAAAGTAAATATTCTTCCTGCCTTGTTCTCTGCTAATCAGCATACATGTATTATAAGCTTTAAAAAAGTTTTCTTTTCTAGCTTTTATATTGGCTGCTGTGTACCTACAATGTTTGGATGACAGTTTTTGTACTGACCACAACCCCTCTAGAACTCAAAGCCAGCTTTGTCTAGGCCTCACACACATTAAAAAGAGTGCTGTGATGGAGAATTTTTTCAAGTGTTTTTTTTTCCCAGAAGGCAATGTGACTATGGCTTAGCTTTTAAAAATTGTTTTCAGAAAGCATTTGAGACCAACCACAAGTAATAAGAACAGTTTTTAACACACAGCACATTTAGCTATGAGTAATGTTGTCCTTCTGTGAAGAGTCCATTCTAACTAATCCTGCAGTACATGGTAAAGCCAGCCACGAAGAGATGACATCTGGAACTGCTCTGAAAAAACTTGTCTGTCAAACCAGCTCCTCTTAAAGCAGTCTTCCCAGAAAGCAAAATGTCAGTTGGTTAAAAGCTTCTGAATGAATGTACCATCTTAACAATGCTTATTGTTGCATTATGGACCTTCCCATATATTTAACATCTGACTTCATATTCCAGTAGTGCAATCTGGCAATAGCATACCAAACAAAAGGTCTGCGGGAGCAGAGAGGGATATTCCATGGAATGGCCATGCAATCAAAAGTATTATCATTTTGGGAGAAAAGAAAAACTGCTGTGATTTGAAATTTTCATGCATGTCCAGGTCACCAAAATGAATACAAATGACAAATATGAATGGCAAGGCAAGACAGAGTGACCAATTCCACTGAAAACATCGGCATTACAATTTCCCTGAGGTTGCAGCAAACGTTGTTTCTATGAAGAAGGAGTGGCACTAGTTGAAGTTAGCCCTTTTTTTGTGATTTCAGGAAGAAGTGTGTTGAAAAAGTTAGTAAGAGGAGCATGTCTCCACTCTTTATCCCATTCAAAGGCTGGAGGAACAGGTTCTCAACAACAAAACGTTATCTATTTCTTCTATGTTCGTATCTTTGTGAATAGCAAAAGATGGTTTCCATAATTAAATTACCATTGCAAGACTACTTTAAGAAAACCTGGAAAGTTTGTTTCTGTCATCTACATTTACAGAGACAGTTTTAGAGGGTATTTTTACTCATGGGGCATCTCCAACACATATGCTTTTTTGCCTGAAATACTCCTGCTATTTATCCAACAGAAGGACAAAAAAGGTTTGTCTTATCATTGTGTGTATATATATATATATATATATATGGGAAAATAATGAAAAAAGCCCCAGTGTCCTGTGAGTGGCAGGGCAAGCAGTCAATGCAGAAGAAATTGTGAAGCTGCCAAGAATGTTCATAGTATTGGGTAGAAAAAACCCTATCTTTTTTGTGTTCAGAGAGCAAAAAAGTGAACCATAAAGGCTTGGTCACCTCCTACAGGTTATTCAAGGAGACCAAGGTTGTGACTTATATGGAGAAGACCTTACACCCGAGGAAATTAAGCAGGATACCTCTTAAAATAAAATCTACAGTTCAAGAGGAAAAGTTATTTCTGCTGTATTGTTCACTGCAGTATGTTGCTTAGTACTGTGGGTGACTGCTGCTTCCATCCACTGAAGTAGGGAACATGTGTCTACGTTGTCAACTACACAACAGATTAGCTGGCTCTGCTTTGGAGATCTTGGAAACTATAAAGGCAAGTTCCTAGGAAAGTCAGCATCATGGTTAAGGGAACTGTCAAAGCTGAGTCATATAATCAGGAAGCAGCTTTGGATCTCTCTGGAGCGCTCAAATCACTTTATTTCCTATTGTACAGCACAATTTTCTTTTTTGACCATCCCTAGCTCCCTTTCCACTATGCTCTGAGGGAAGCTGACACCTTCACCCCATGCTAGAAAGCAGCATTAGTGGCCAAGGATAGAGCAGAAGGGGCACTTCTGGTGGTGGTGAGCAGCAAGCAGGAGAGCAGTGTCCACATAATGTAAAACACCCCATGTTTCTGCAGCTTCGTGGGAAACAGGCAATACAGAGTTGGGTGGGTGAACTGATGTGATGCAAATTGAGAGGAGGAAGGCCAATGAGAGGCAATCACAGCAGAAGAGAAAGAGAGCACAGTTGACTAAGGATGCTCTAATCCTCTGAAAATTTTGTTCAATTCTTGGTATCCTTTTAAGCAAATACTGATTCCCAAAGCATCACAAAGAACATGTTTATAGCATCTCAAAGCTCCTCTGTTCACCAGTGACCTTGATTTCTGCACTAGGTGACTTTAAAAAGCACCATTTTGTCATATTTCTCCTCTCTCACCGAGTTATTTTGCGTACATAGAAACTGCAGACTTGATAAAACTCCTCTCTGATGGAATTGTATCAAACTCTTCCCTTACAGCTGAATTGAATGGAATGGAAAGCAGAAGCACTGATTTCTAGTTCAAGGTATAAGGCAGAAAGCGTTTACTGCAACCTCACAGAAACTGGAAGACTGCCTTCATGGGAACTCTTTGACTCACAGACTTTTGGTGTATTCTCAAGAGAACCCTTTTAGTACAACGATCCACTGTGGCAGCCCACTTCCTCTTGGCCTCCTCATCCTCCTCCAGCAGGCATCTCCTCAGGTCCTGCTTGTCAGCCTTGCTCAGGGTCCTGTCAGTAACGGGCCGCACCAGCTGAGAGAGGTTGAGGTGACTGTACAGGCTTCTCTCCACCACATAGGTAATATTGAACTCGCTGACAGAGGTGCGCCCTCGTAGCCTTCTGTTTGGGAAGCCACAACCTCCACCCCCTTTTGTTTTGTGCCGCAGTAATTGTAGGTCACAAGTTGCAGGGTATGCTCCTTTCCTAGCAGGGCGCTGGCAAAGAAAAGCTCTGGAACAGGAATAGTTAGTATCCATTTTCTTCAATCGGATCTGCTTCCTTACACTCTGAATCTCCTCCAGGGACACCAGAAGATGGTGCTTGTGCCTGTTGCTGTCATAAAAGCAAATGCTTTCTGTACTTACCCCATGGCTCAGTGAGCCGAGGCTCTTCTTCATTTCCCCATCTGTCAAGGAGCGGCAAACTTTCTGGGTCTTCTCCTCTTCTGGGTAAGAGAAAAATGTTCCCAGTTTCTTGTGAGGCTTGATAAGGCCACGGCTATCTGTTTTGCTGAAGGTCTTCACCAGCTTCCGGTTAGCTCCCCATATATCAAGACTGCTGGATGAGGGAGAAGTAGTGAGTGAGTCTGAGTCGTCCTCTGGCTGCTTTTCACAGGAGCCATCAAAATAGAATTGCTTCTTGTGAACTCCAGAGTAAAGTGCTGATCTGTCATCCAGTATAGGAGAGTTGTCAAGTGAGTGCTCTTCCACACCTACAGGGGACAAAAGGAGTACGCCTGTCACCATTCAGAATTCTCCAAGGTGTTTCTCTGTAGAGCCTTACTGTTATTTATTTAAGATACCACTCACTTCAGTTGGAATAAAACTCTCCCTGATACAAGCAGCCCAGAAAGCATTTACAAGTGGATAAATCTGAAGCAGATCCTTCCATTTGTGAAATGAGAGTTTTGGGATGAGTTAACAGCAGACAGAGTGTTAGTCAAATCATTGTCATTGTAATTTTCTCTCTTTAATCTGTGGCTAAGTAAGACCACAGATGCTCTCACTAAGAACATCTTAAAAGCTGAAGCTGGGATCCATTTCTTATGTTGTCCTTCTGATACTTGCATATGATGCTCAGCTCTAGTGAGATTACAATAGATTAGAACTATTGTGCAGGTATTAAAAAACAACTGTCTTTCAGGTCCACTTTCACAATACCCAGTGCTGCTGCAGAAAGCAGTATTTTTTTCAGAAAGTTATGGAGGTGAGCTCCTGGATGAAATTAAGGTTTTTGATTTTAATGGGGGAAGAGGCACCAATTTTAATCACATAGAACTGGCTTAAAACGCATGCAAACAAAAAGAACCTGGTCAAATAGAAGGTGTGCCAATTTCGACAGTGTCCTGGTAATGACAGAAATACTTCCTTTTCACCAAATGTATATTCACAGAAAGGGAAGAAGACTTTTTGCCATGCAAGTTACTGGATATGGGCAAACAGTCAGGCCTCCTTCTCAGAGCACAGAGAAGGGAATAAAGGACCTGAAATTCCTCTTAAAATGTAAGAAAATTTTATCTGGTGCAGCAAAGTATAGGCTCAGGTATTAGATGCAGTAACAAGGACAGAGTCAAACAAGAGTTTACATCCTCCTCAGTCCTGCCTCACAAATTTCATATTATTCATAGTTATGCATCAGACACACACAAAGATATGTGTTTGTATTTATTCTTTTCCAAAATAATTTTTTGCTTGACTGAACTTTCCCTTCATCTTTGATTACTTCCACAGTCTTGCAGCAGAGCAAAATTTGAACTATTACTAAAACACCTATGATTTCCTAAACTCAAAACGGGACAAATTTCAATATGAAAGAATAATAGCTGCTGTGTACAAGCTTCTTGTCTCACCTTCAGTTCAGTGTTGGCAAAACACGTTTGATATGTTATTGCTGAAACCTAAGATGCTGTTTTACAGCATCAAGACAAAACTCAGTGTTGCCGATGAAGGGACAGTGGATCACATCTCACACACAACTTTCACTCTTGAGAACTTTTCTGAGGTAGGTCTCTAGACTAGAGATCAGACTGTCCAACTTGCTCTTATTTCCCTCTGCCTCTCAATTTAAACAGAAAACAGACATTCCTCTGGGACTCAGTATGTGCTGATAAACAATTTTAGTCCACTGAGTAAATATGTTTTTAAACAACTTGTAAAATATGCATGGTGTATCAACACTGCAACAGATGTTATTTGGAGTGAATCCATGACACAAAGCCATAACAACACAGATGTAGATGTGATTTAGTTTTAAATGCTATATAAAAATGGTGCCCAGGAATTAGGAACCTTCAGTTATTTAGCTCTCTAGGAGCACACTAACCCAAAATACACACAGACGCAGTTACTGGCACATTCTAGTGACCATCCAGATGTATATTTAGTGTGATAATAGAGTTGATAGTAGAAATGTGGGAGAAGAATCTAAGACTAGTATATTTTCTTTAAAAACTATAGGAATGTAAAATTTGGAAAAGTTGTTCTTTGTGAAGAAAGTTTTGAAGATTAGTAAGAATCTTTCTACTGGGGAACTGAATGTCAGTTTTCAAACCAAGCTTACTCTCACATTTTGTTAAAGGCTGTTGAACACTGCTGAATTTATTGCAGTTTTACTGATTTACTCCATCAAATTTCACAGCCAGCTCCTCAAACCCCTAGCTATCTAGAATTTCACATTACTTCACATTTGTAACACAGATGCAAGTAACAGCAACAAGCAGCTCAAGAACTGGTCCAGTCAATCACAGATAACTTGGAAGGCCAGACAGCAATCCCCAAATCTGACCACAGTATTTTTTTGTGATCTTGCACAGCCCTCTGACATATCCAAATGGGAATATAGAACTACATTATGAGATATGGTGATGGACAACATTTATAAGCATTTCATTTGCCACATGAAAACTTGAGTGTGGGGAGAATTGACTGAAAGAAAAGTCATAGATAGACTCCTAATGTAGCCTTGGCTACTTAATGGCCTTCTGCTTGTGTAGAAGTTATGCAGAAGCTATCCACTTTGTTATTTAGGAATAACTGGTTTCAATACTGTTTCCCAAGAGCCAATATATAAAGGAATTCCAGAGTGATAAAAAAGGGCAAAGTCTTAGCTATAGATAATTTACTCAGAACAGTCTGGAGTTAAAAGAGAAGACAGGCAAGAGATGGAGAAAGAAGGATGAAGAGCATACTTTTCTGGAGACAACTGTAATTCAGTTAGTTTTTCTTTGAGGTGCAGGGGTGGAAAACAGTGGGGGGAAAAAAGCAATCTGGAAGGAACTGGGACACTTGAGTGAAAAACTGAAGGAGAAAAGGAAATAAGGAGGTGAAGTGCTGTAAGAGGGAATACAGAGCAAAAAAGACAATTAACATGCTGAAGAGAAAGGCTGTTCAAATTGTAAGAAGGTGTCTGCACACCCAGCGGTCCCTGTGATGCTGGCAGCTATTCCCACTCCTGGAGCCTCTGGCAGATTGCTCCCTGCAGCTTCCCGCAGGCCCATAGGGAGGGAGGGGGGTGTGATAGGTCCCCTCCCCAGAGCAGGGGAGAAATAACCCTGTTCTCATTGCACTTTCTCATAAATCATGTTTTTGCTTCCAAGATAAGCCAGCTTATGTTTGTCCTATGAGGTGGTAACACCTTTTCAGATCAAGACAGTTGTCCAGTCCAGAGATCTAGACTGGCTGTGCCTTTCACGCCAGCCAGTAACACCATCACCATGCAGGAGAGAGATAGGCAAGGTCATAAATCTGCTAACAGTTTCCTGACAAATACCCACAGATGCACACATTCTCCTTCAAGACACTAGGAAGGAATCACAATACAGCTCAGGACACTGCAAAGCTGAGGGGAATCTGCACACAATCCTGGGAAGGCCACTAGAATAGAGATGTGCTCACAATCCCTGTGAGGACTCAAGATGGGTTGTGCAGAGGCTCCTGTGGCTCAGGCTCTGTTAATCTGAATGCTCACACATGGATACAGGTCATTCAGAGTTAATTCTGTGGCATGGCTTCCCAGGAGCTTAATTCTGTTTCCTGTTTCTCCACCCTCCTCCTCCTCCTCCTCCCTTCTCTCCCCCTCTTTCTTGGCAGCAGGGCTTATTCAGCAGCCAAACTGCAAGCAGGCTGCCCTAGAAGTAGGAGTTAATATTACACGAGGCAGTTGCTATCCCACAAGAATGTCGATAGAGTTTCTGTACTTTTGCCACTGGATGATGCCATGTAGTGTTAACTGTACCACCAGCAAGCCACTACCCTCCCAAAACTAGCTTCACCTGTGTGCTGTTCAAGGCCTCGGAGAAGGGGGAAACACTGTGGCAGCTCTGCTTACCTCCTTGCTGAGCCTGTGAGGCACCCAGCTGGGATTGGTCCTACTATCATTCCCTCCCCAGTATAAGGCATAAAACATAAACCAAGTTCTAATCTCTTAATGAAAGACTCTCCAGTGCTGCTCTGGGAATACCAGGAGATCAGCAGTAACCACATCGCAGCCTGTCCCTTTCATCCTTCCACAGCCTCAAAATGCAATTATTTGGGTAAGGCATGCACCATAGACGAGGCAGTTTTTCCTACCATCCCTTAGGAACATTCCACCCCCACTTCCCCAGCCCTTCGCTTTCTCAGCAGAAACGTATTCACACATGCAATTTTAACCATATGCACATTGCTTTTTACCTTCTGTGCTGGGTTTTTTCATTTCTTCCACTCTTATGAGTTTCTTCCTGACTCTTCGAGTAGAATTCACCAGCTTGTGCAACCTCTTAAACTTCACTGACTCCTCTGTTTCATCATCAGATTGTTCTCTTGACTGGCAAAGAAACAAAGGGAATATTAATAAAGTAGTAGTTCCATGGCTTGCTCCTTCAAGTTAAGTTAACCCAGTTCATCTGCTGCACTGTGTCAATGCAGCACTGTAAACTGGTGTTGTATTTTCAGCTCGGACAGAAGCAATTAAGTTGCTGATTTTTTTTCTTTGTTTTATTTTCTTTTTCTGAAAGCATGACATACCATTTTGATTTCTAAATCTGTGCAACGTAAGATCCTAGGCAGTGAAATGCATTCCTGCCCTTGTCTTTCTTCCCATGCATTGTGTAATAACTACTTCCACGTCCTCTCTTAGTACGTTTCAGGCAGGGCTCTTTCCCAGGGCTCTTCTTACCATACCAGTTATGCTTCTGCGGTTTGGGTCAGTCACTGGTCTGTCTGGCATCTCAGAACTTGCTGTTTAAACCTGGTTATAAACAGCCACTCCAAACTGCAGCTCTGTTATTGACGACTTCTCTTTTTCTTCCCCCTCGTCTTCCCAGAAAATCAAAACCAGCAGCACAAGAAAGGGATGGAAAGGAAAAGGAAGGAGGAGACCTCATCTGCCTCGCTCACGAACTGCCACAGCTACAAAATATTCCTTTCCTCCTCCCTGCTCCCTACACTCCTCCTGAAGGCTCTCGAGGCTGGAATTAAGAGGGACACAGCATTCCTCCAGCACTGACCAAGGGAAAACTCTGACCTTTTCAGATATACAGTGCAATCCATATTCCCCAGCATCCCGTTTTGTTTTGCATCTGATCCAGTATGCTGAGTTCCAGCTGTTTTCCCTCAAGTATCAAACATTACAGAGACAAAAAAAAATTCCCGTCTCTCCAGCAGCAGTGACACAACAAGCTGAAACAATCCATTCCTTGTGAAGGAGAAGATGACTTCGATTTTCAAGCCAGATCCAACGTTCAGTGTGCTACTTCCTCTGTTTTAATCAGTTCAGAATGTGGAATGTGGGGGGAAGGGGAAGGGGAAGGGGAAGGGGAAGGGGAAGGGGAAGGGGAAGGGGAAGGGGAAGGGGAAGGGGAAGGGGAAGGGGAAGGGGAAGGGGAAGGGGAAGGGGAGTTGTGTTTTTATCCATGGTCCCAGACAATTTGCTGCATTCTTAATGGACAGCTCTAAAAATCCTCAATCAACTTTCTGTGAACATAACTATATGGATTTCCACAGTGTGCTCACCTTATTTTCTCCTTGCCCTTAATAAACTTTGAAAAAAAAAAATCCCTAGTGACTGCAAGCCAAACAAAAAAAAAAGCCACTCTTTCCTTTTCCCCAGCAGAAACGCTGTTTTCTTATCCAGAGGGTGAATATAAGATAGCCCAAATATAAAAAAGCTTTCTGCTTTTCTAATACACTTTTAATATCAGGATGCGGTAATAACGGTAGATGCCATGGGGCAGGACATGAATTAGCAATTGCATGGATACACTTTAAAGGGAGCAAACAGTGCCTGAAGGAGCTGGGGCAGCTATGAAAGCCTGCCTCACAGGCATACACTTCACAAGGCCAGCAGAAACACACCAGAGCAAACTTCATCCACTTTCTGCAAGGGCACTATCAATTACTAGTTTCCTGGTAAACTTCATCTTACTCCAAAACAAGAAGGAATACCAAATGTACAACATATGGAATTACCATTCTGTTATCCAAGAGCCACAAGAATGCAGTTCTTATGGGTACACGCTGGCTAGGTAATTAATAACCTTCCTTCAGGAAAAAAACAGACTGTAAAGAGGAGTAACAGACTTCTTTATATCAAGATAAATTAAGCAGCAAGATGAGCATTAATTCAGAGATTATGGCTGGGATAACTTAGTGACATGTCAGCAAGACAGACATATTTAGATAAGATGATGGATAGATTATTGACCTTATCAAGAAGTTTAGTCAAGATGCCATTCTTAGGCCATTAAGTGCATTCTGGCAAGCAACCACCATGCATATTCTGCAGTTGAGATATTTTAAATGTAGTTACTCTAAGTTGTTGCTTTCCATCATTATTTTTTGTACACCCTTGGATTGCAATACTACTGTTTGTAAAACTCTGAGCTCTGCAAGACCTAGAGAATGGTCATACCTGGTCCTTTCACCTAGGATTTCATCAAAGAATACAAAACTACTCTTACTTTTGCACTATGTATTGGTATCCAATAAAGAGCAGTCCCCTGCAGGGTTATGAAGACTCAATGACAACAAAAGCTTTTACAGTATCTAGCATTTGCATTCACAACTACTACTGCGAAAGCAAGCACCAAAATAGCCTCAGCACAAAGCACCAACATCAAATATGAGTTAGTAGTACATGGAGTCCCCAACACACCTCAGAATAAATGAAGTCTCATTATAATAAAGTGCCGACTGGCTTTCCTTGCTGTTTCAGGACTCCCAGCGCTCTTTGAGATGGGGTCCTCTGCAGGCAGTGACAAACATTTCCTGGAGTTGATGCTCAGACAAAACAGGCAAGAACAGGCAATAACAACAGGGGCCACTAGAGAATGGATTGACTAATCAAAGTCAGTCTTTCCCCAGTAGCCTATTTCCTATCATAATGCGTAGCATTTGGCATGGAAAAGTGAAGGAAAAGGATGGCTAGTAAGTTTATGCAAAAAGGCCTAAAACATTGGTGACTACCCCAGTGGTGCCACCTAGGAAACATCCTTGTTAGGTAATGCTGATTGTTTGACAACTACACCATTTTGAAAAAACAGGCTACTTTTGATTTTCTTCCTGTTTTTGAAACTGTTTTTTTAAAAAAGGTCTTAAATTATCAGAAGTTTCCATTTTGGCACATGGGAAACAGAGCTTAATTTTCCAGCTCAAGTAATGTTTTCTTTTACAGCTAATGTTAAACAGAAAACAGAAATGTAAAGCATTCAGACCATAACTGACATTTCTGGAAATCACTGAACTCTGATGCTTTGACTTCCCTGACCCACTGTAACCACCCTACTTCCATGGTGACCAAATTGGGTTTTTTGGTGGCTGTCCCTGACTTTAGATGGGAAAAATCATTCCAATCTCCCCAATGTGTGGTGGGCCAGGCAAATGGCTCCTTGACAGCTCTAGCAGCTAGGCCTTGGCACAGGGTTTTGATGCAGCTGGCTGCCAGCCCCTCTCTTGCCCTCTCCCTGCTTAACATGCGCTTCTGTGAGCTGCAGCACTGCAAAAGGGTAGACACAGTCTGTCAAAGACGGAAGGATGCAGCTGCAAGACACTAGGCTTGAGGCTCTCTGGCACAGGAGGAGGACATCCTGCATCCCCCTCTGACAATGCCTCCTGACCCCTGGCATATGGCCGGGTGTCCTGTTAGGCCAAGCCACAGTGTTGTTCAAGTGCTGGTAAAACAGCCAGGCCCCTCCATCTCACTCTGCCCCCACACCACGCTGGAACAGGCCTCTCCCTGTGCTCCAAGGGGAAAACAAATGGATTTGCAGTACTGCAAATAGGAACAACTTCCATCTCTTCCACTCCAAATTTTTCCATCGGAAAGCCCATATGGCTCAACTTTTAATTATTTTGGCTAATGCTGTATGTAGTAATTCTGTGGTGAACGCTTAAGTGTTTCATTTCTGGTTTCCAGGGCAACATTACATCAGATTGCAGACAGCTGGCTCCACAGCCTCAAACCATAACAAATTGGCCAAGGCCAATGCACAAAAATCGCGCTTGCTTTTAAGAGAGCGCAGTGCTCAGCCAGGCTGCCGGGGACCCAGCGAAGCCTACAGGGCCCCTTGGCAGGGCTGGCTGGGTGGAGTCGCTTTTCCCCATGCCGCTTGGAGCAAGTGCATCCCCAACACATCTGCAATGCTCTCACGGTACGGAAACCTGCCAGCTTGGAGAGCTTGGCTGCACAAATGTGCAAAGGACTACAGGGAAACAGGGACTAAATTAACAGCATCTGGAAATATCAAGGACTGCATGCAGAGGACTGCAGCCACCACGTACCACATGGCTGGAAACTGGTGTAGAGGCTAAGGCCCATCCCCACCACCCAGCTCTTCACTGCTAAAAAATGAGACCACAAATCTTGGAGAGATCAATTCCCTTGCCCACCTCTAGCATCAATTCTGTTTGGAAAACTTTTCCTACTCATGCACCATTAAAGGCCACACTTTGCATCATCTTGTATCCCAGATCAAAGTAAAAGGCCTTACATTCAGGAACAAATACAAAATTAGCACATGTACTTTGATATTCAAAGAGCTTGCTACAGCTCTGCTCCTGCTGCCCTCTTTGCTCTCTAGTCCTCTTTTCTCATGTAGGTTCTTTGCTGCTGCTGCCTGCTCTGGAGGCAGGGCACATGTCTTGCTCTGCTGCTCTTTACATACATCCCATTTCACATGCCACAGAAATAACAATCCTAACCTCCCCTTTTGAATTAGTGCTTCACACACATGCACACAGAAAGAATTAACATTTATTAGGGTGCCTGGAATTAATTCACAAGATGCAAACCAGAAATAGTCAGCTTTCAGCAGGGCTTCAGAGTTACAGCAGCAGCCCTTAAAAAATACAAGGTAGGCAAAGCCTTCTAGTTAAGTCATAGCAAAAGTGCTTAAGAAACTCTAGGACAATAGGCAGTTAAACCTATCATAACCGATTAATCTGCTTCAGTTCCATAAACAAAAACACATGTGACTTTTACACGAGCTATGTGAAGCCATTTAGAGAGATGTTAAAATTATAGAATCTGCTTTGTGCCCAGTTCATCCCCAAACTGAAATCTCTAGGAAACTTTCCTTCTAAGAAACAAGGAAATCTCTTAATATCTGATTAAGTCCAAACTGTAATTATTTCCAGCTATCAGACAATTCTTGTCAGTAAAGTGGGGGAAAACCCCCACATTCAGACACACCATATCCCTCAGTCCTGGCTAGCTCACTTCAGAACTACGAGCGCCATCATAAATACAAAGAGATTTTGCTGTTCCCTTTAGGAGATGTGGATACACGTGTCCTTTCTTCTTTCTCTGTAGCAGGCATTATATCCACCAAAACCCCCAACCATTCTAACTTTTTTTTTTTTTTTTTTAAATTGAAGATGCCTGGGTAAAACCAGAGGCAGGAAAATAGAACAGAAAAGAACTTAAAAGCCCAAAGAAAAGAAAAGGAGAACTGAAAAAAACTATGCATGCTGTGCTGTTCCTAAGAATAACCACAAAAGCCTTTTCTTTTTCTCCCTCTCTGAAACAGGAGGCACATCCTTTCCACATCACTCTACATGCTCGGTGACTTACCAGCTTCGGCATTTATAAGCCTAAAGCTCAGTTTTCGAGTAATTCCCCCTGAGTCCTCAACTGCTGTCAGCTTCGTAACCCTAAAATTTAGAAGCAGACCCTTCTTCTTAAGTATTGTATTCGCTCTGAATCCTGCGCACAGAATGCCTCTTCTCTGGAGTTACATTATCAGACACCAAACTGGCTCCAATTCCAGTGCTGAACATGTAAAGAAGAAAAAAGTGTGATGCTGGACTCAATTAGCTGTTTTCTGCTCACTGATTGATTCCCCCAGTTACTCGCTAGCTGCATAACTTGCAAGAAAGGCATAAGTCATCAGCTCTAAGCAAATCTTCTATTCACCACAAGGAAAAAAGGGAGTGTTGTACATGGCAAACAATCCCTGTTTTCACTGACGAAGGATTGCTGACCTCTTGCTGGCCTCCAGTTCCTTAATTACTGTCTATGGAATTTCAGTGAAAGAAAAAAAATACAGAGAATCTCTGCGAAACTAGGACGAAGACTGACCCTCAAACATAACTGCCAGAGTGGGGCCTGTGTCTATAGGAAATATAGCTTAAGCCCTTTACCATCTTTTTTTCGCTTTTACTTTTTTTTTTTTTTTCAAACACACCCCCTGCCCAGAATTCCCCTTTATAAAGGGCTAATTTGACAGAAAAATAAACCTTGTTTAAATGTTTTTTAAAATTAGTAAACTTAGATACTTTTCCCTCCCCTTTCCCCCTTAATTTCAGTGCCATAAAAGAGAACATCACTAAGAACTGGAAAGGCAAATGATGTTCAATTCAGGAAACTCAGACTGGTCTAGAATTTGCCATGTTGTAGCTTTATGAAGCATTGTAGTGTAACTTCCAAATTCTCCTCTTAGGCTGGGCTCAGACTTCCCTTTCTGAAAAAACAGACTCAGAGATACTCAAGTAAAAGAGCACTCCTCTTGTAGTCAACCTTACCTATTCCCAGACTTTGGGACAAACCTAGAATTTGGACAATGCTTCTCAGAGCAGAAGAAAACATGGACCAAAACTTCTAATGACAAGTACTGCTATCCAGTGGTGGAAAGCAGTAGCAAAGGCATACCCCAACAGCACCCTCTTTAAGCCAAGAAAAGATTCTCTTTACTCGGGACTTATCATCAATGGCCCATTAATCTGGATTTGCCTCGGTGAAATCACAGCAGGACTACACATCTACTTCCTTTGATGACTGGCTAATTTTAATGCGCCACCTAGCCAAATATTCTTTTTTGATTTCTCCATCTTTGTACTAGTGACTGCACATAGCCTTTTGACTCCATAGCTGCCATGTAAACAAGATTTACTGGTGTGTTGTAGCTGGGTTCTTACCCTCGAATTACTTTAGCCTCAAAACTCTGATGTAAAACCCTATGGAAAATTCTAAGCTTCAGATAAAACTAGCAGGCGTTCTCCAATTTCAATAACATACCAGCCCACATCAAATGAAACACGACAGTCATTTCCTTGAAATGTATTCCAGATTCCCCTAAAAGTTGAGTGAAACAGTCTAAGTTTGGGGCTTTGTAACTTGAGGTTTTGGGTTTCATTAAGAAAGCCTTGCAAACTGTAATCCTTGCAGAGGTTGTTTACAGAAAAGCATGAAGCTCACATGTGATAAGCTGTATCACATCCTGACATTGCAAATAAAGGCCTCTAAAATTTTAGAGAAAATTAACAAAGGTCATAAATGTTTGTTTGCCACATCACATAACTAACTTCAAGAGCATGAATTGCAAGGTCTGTATAAGTCTAAAACTTAGAACAGAAGTGTCAGCCACCCCAGGTAACCATGTTTGGGTTTGATCTGTGATTACCTACAAGGAAATCAAATGATCATCCAATGGCTACTTCGGTGAAAGATATATTGCACATTACCTGGTGACGACACTGCTTGCTGAAATTACTGGGAAATATCTGTCATAACTGGAGTACAAGAATTTAATTCTCTCAGGAGGTCTGTCTTGATGCTAGAATAGCTGCTTAGGAAAATTCCTAGATGTTAACTGTTTCCAGGTTTTAGTAAAATACTTTTGAGAAGCACACTGCCAATGTTTGCATCTGCAAGCCAGACACATTTCCTCATGGCAAAGCGTTTCTCTCACTGATTAGCAGAATTAATTTTAATGACATTGCAATTGTACTCATGTACCACTTGTCATAGTTACATGTGGCAGAATGAAGCTCTGTATTACATTATTCTGTATCGGTTACAATACAGCATTCCTTTCCAACTGTCCTGCAGACTCCTCTATGCATGGGAAAGAGTCTCTAACAAGGCGTTCTCAGCTGCATCTTGTCTTCTGGCAAGGCTAAGAGGGCCTGGGGAGAATCCTTATTCTTTGCTGTAGGCTCTGCTATTAATGAATGGAGTACACCACTGGCACTGCAAACTAACCTCTCCATGTATTAGAAAACTAAGGGTGCAACAGCAATACATGAAATACAGTAGAATTAATATCAGAGGAAAAAAAGAAGTGTGTAGTAACTTAAATTACATTCTTACAGTATTTTCAAGCAATTAAACTATTAATGTTAGCATTCTAAGTGTGAGGAAGGAAACATGAGCAGCAGGGACAGAAGGCAAGTGGTAACTGACAGGAGTGCAATTAAAATTTTCTGTTGTACCACAAGCAAAGATTATTCAGCCTGGGTCTGCCAAATAGGGCAGTGAAACACATGGCTTTTGAGATTCCCAAGTCTTGATCTAAGCAAGGCTTTGTTGCAATTTAATAGGCTTGGTCTCAGAAAAGATGGGGGCAGGGAAACCACACCATGGATTACAGCATCTCCTGCTGGCTGATGCATGTAGGGAGAATAGGAAAACACCACTGTCCCCACCCCTCTAGCTAATAAGCAGAGAAATTAGACAGCTATCTAAGGGCAAAAAGGCATACAAAGAAGCCAAGTAATGTGTTAGACTTAATATATTAAATTAATTTGCCTTCCCATCTCCCACCCTCCCCAAATACATGACCAAACATTTCGTGGTAAAGGAAATCAGTAGAGCTTGTCTGAATGCAGTCAAAACAGAAGAGATTTTGAAGTCACTTAATTACAGTCACTGCATGCATGTTACTGTAAGCTGTCTTCTCTGAGTCATGACAGCAGGAAGACTTTTCTCAGAGACCTTATGACAGACTTATTACATCCAGTCCTCACATCCACAGGAGAAACTTCTACTGGCAATAAGCAGGAGGTTTTATACTTGGCATACATTTCTGCCAACTACTCAGTACAACCCTGTGGTGACAATGGGCAGGTTGTTAATAGTAAATAATTCTTCAAGAAATGCTATAGTTCTATTCCTAAATAAGTGTATTTCTCCTGAAAATTCTAAAGTGTCCTGGAAAAAAATCATTAGAGTGTTCTAGCAAACCAAATATAAACACGTGGATTGTCTTTTGTTCTGCTATCACTATTACAGTTCTGACTGTATTAAAATCTTTGTGTTGTGTTCTGGGAACGGTAATGACAACTTGTGCTTCTCTCATAAAGGTTTTTGTAGTACTATACCCATGGGAAATCCTACTCTTATGCATGGATTGAGAAAGAGAAAAAAGCATAACAAAATTTGTTGCAATTCTGCTGCTGCTAGCTTTCACTGAGAGGTGACAGACACCTTCCCTGAGATGAGCAGAGAAGGAAGGCAGCCAGCACTTCCCAGGATAGGTCCTTGGGGAAGGCACATAGCAGGGGAATTTTGAAGCCGTATCTTATTATAGGCTCTTTCTTCATTGTAAGTAAGCACTGAAAGTATTATAGGACCTTGGATGGTAATAATAAATATAACATCAAATACAACAAAAGTTGGGCCACCAGACTCTTTGGAGCAAAGATGAAAGCCCTGCACTCATTCATAGCCATGCTCGGTGCTCCTTTCTGTTACTTCACAGGCCTGGAAGTGGCAACAACCTCTCCAACGACTGAAACACAGTAACATCCTCTTCTGCCCTTTAGCCTTCCATGGAAAAATGAACCTTATGAAAAATGTTAAGTCCTGTGAAAACAGAAAAAAGGGGCTAACAGTGAATAGCTTTCAAAATGCTCAAAGTATCCATGTTGCTTTAGCTTAAACACTACAGTTTAAATTAAAAAACTCATCATACCTTAGTCTCCATTAATATCCAGTACTGATTCTCAATATGCATTAACTCTGAGCTTAGCTGTAACAAGTCAAACTGACTATACCAAATGTAAAGCTTTTTTTTTGTTCACTGTAATACTCCTGCAGTATGAGCAATAATAATGTTACTAAGTGGTTAAACATTTTAAGAATCCATCAATAAGATCACAGTATCACAGTATATCAGAGATTGGAAGGGACCTCAAGAGATCATCAGGTCCAACTCCCCTGCCAAAGCAGGATCACTTAGGATAGTCTGCACAGGAACGCATCCGGCTGGGTTTTGAAAGTCTCTAGAGAAGGAGACTCCACAACCCCCCTGTGGAACCTATTCCAGGGCTCTGTCACCCTCACTGGAAAGAAGTTTCTCCTCACGTTGAGGTGAAATCTTCTGTGTTCTAGTTTGAACCCATTGTTCCTTGTCCTATCACTGTGTATCTCTCCTCCTGACACCCACCCCTCACATATTTATGGACATTGATCAGATCCCCTCTCAGCCTTCTCTTCTTGAGACTAAACAGCCCCAGGGATCTCAGTCTCTCTTCATAGGGGAGATGCTCAAGTCCCCTAATCATCCTCGTGGCTCTCTGGATTCTCTCCAGCAGGTCTCTGTCTCTCTTGAACTGGGGAGCCCAAAACTGGGCACAGTATTCCAGGTGTGGTCTCACCAGGGCAGAGTAGAGAGGTAGAAGAACTTCCCTCGACCTGCTGGACACACCTTTCTTGATACATCCTAGGATCCCATTGGCTCTCTTGGCCACAAGAGCACATTGTTGTTCCATGGAGAACTTGCTGTCCACCAGCACTCCAAGGTCTTTCTCTGTGGAGCTGCTTTCCAGCAGGGCAGCCCCTAACCTGTACTGGTGCCAGTTGTTATTTCTCCCCAGATGCAGGACCCTGCACTTGTCCTTATTAAACTTCATGAGGTTTGCCTGCACCCAGCTCTCCAGCCTGTCCAGGTCACGTTGGATGGCTGCACAGCCTGACAGGTGTCAGCCAACCCCCCCAGTTTTGTATCATCAGGAACTTGCTGAGGGTACTCTCAATGCCCTCATCTAGGTCACTGATAAAGATATTGAACAAAACTGGACCCAGTACCCAACCCTGGGGGACACCACTTGCACCATGCCTCCAAGTTGACTCTGTGCCATTGATGATGACCCTCTGAACTCTGCTGTGGAGCCAGTTTGCAATCCACCTCACTGACCAACCATCTATGCCACATCTCCTCAGCTTTTCTATGAGGATGTTATGGGAGACAGTATCAAAAGCTTTACTGAAGTCAAGATACATGACATCCACTGCTCTTCCCTCATCTACCCACTTGGTCATAACTTCATAGAAGGCTATCAGGTTAGTTAGACAGGATCTCCCCTTGGTTAAATCCATGTTGGCTACTCCTGATAACCTTCTTGTCTTCCATGTGGTTAGAGATGACCTCCAGGATGAGCTGCTTCATCATCTTTCCAGAGATGGAGGTGAGGCTGACTGGTCTGTAGTTGCCTGGGTCCTCCTTCTTGCCATTTTTGAAGACTGGAGTGACATTTGCTTTGTTCCAGTCACCAGGCACCTCTCCTGTTCTCCAGGACTTTTCAAAGATGATAGAGGGAGGTTCAGCAACAGTATCAGCCAGCTCTCTCAGCTCTCATGGATGCATCCCATCAGGGCCCATGGATTTGTGTGTATTCAGATGGTATAGGAGATCTCTAAACCTGTCCTGACTGACCAGTGGAATGTCCACATCTCTCCAGTTCAGCTCCCTTGCTTCTAGAGACTGAGGTTCCTGGGGGCTGGTCTTAGGAGTTGAAGACTGAGGCAAAGGTGGCATTCATCAACTCTGCCATCTCTGCATCATCAGTTACTGTATCTCCCCTCTCATTCAGCAGTGGCCCCACCTTTTCCCTGCTCTTCCTTTTATCATTGATATATTTGAAAAAACTCTTCTTGTTCTCCTTCACCCCTCTGGCAAGATTCAGTTCCAGGAGGGCCTTGGCTTTCCTTGTTGCATCTCTGCATTCTCTGGCTACATCTCTATAATCCTCCCAATTGACCAGTCCTTTTTTCCACATATTGTAAATCTCCTTTTTGTTTTTGAGTTTTACTAGGAGTCCCTTGCTTATCCATGCAGGTCTTCTGTTTGCCTTACTTGATTTTTTTTCTAAGGGAATACATTTCTCTTGAGCTTGGAGGAGGTAATGTTTGAACATCAACCAGCTCTCTTGGGCCCTCCTTCCTTCCAGAGCCCTAGTCTACTGGATATTTCCAAGTAGAGTCGATACGAATCAGAATAGATTCATAAAATGCTGTACTTGGCAAGCATCCATGATCTGAACCACTGAGGTACAGTATAACCCTGAGCAGTATGGGTTTGATGTAGTTAGTTTAAGATTTACAGTATAACTTCTACAGCACAAATTACCTTGAAAGTAATTATTTCTTTTCTTTCTACTCTTCAACAGTAATGACTGTTGTGAGTCACAGATAGTTCTGCCAGACTTCATCTTTTGTCAGACTCAGCTTTGTACCACAGGCAATACAAACCTAATTCAATAGTTTTGGCAGCTCTCGGATTGAAACAACTACAACCCAATATCCGTTCCTGTCTATCATTCTGCCTTTGACACCAGGAGTAGACACAAACCAAACACTGCATACCCTTTCACCTTTTAGCCCCATTCAAGAACTTGGTAAATGAAAACATTCTCAGGAAACAATACAAAAAATAGAAGCAACAAAAGATTATCTCCTTCCAGCTAGGGCTGCTGCTGCGTGGACTTCACTTGCTGCTGTCTGTTACAAAGTGGATCAATAGAAAAGAGCAGCAGCACAAGGGGAAGTCTTCCCCTGCATCAGCCTCACCGCAGGTGTGCATGTATATGGCACACCTTGAGGTCTGCACAACTGCTGCCACTCTCTCCTCAGTGAAAACAAACCGGGTACCAGTTTCCTACTAGTAGTGGTGCCATGCTGGCATTCCTGGGTGAAAAAGCATTGGGAGGGCAGGGAGGTAAAACAGCACTGTAGGCTTCCTACTGCCCACCTGTGGGCCATACTATTGTACAGACATGCTGGTTTTGTTCTCCCTTCTCATACATATTTTGGCCTCTCTCCTGAGGCTGCTGAGGCTGCTAAGGCTGTGGAGGGCTTGGAGGACTGTGGCACAACTCACTGCCGCACCCTTCAAATGAAGGTTGGCTACACTACCTGGAAGCTTGTGTTAGTGAGCTCTGGATGGCTGATCACTACCTGCTGACCAAAACTGAAACACAGAAACCCAATGAACCAACAAAGCAGTTCAGTCCAGAGATAATTAAAACTTAATTTAACTTGCATCTACAGAAGATGTCAGTGAAGTTAATCAGTGGCAGCACACATATGATACATGCTCCTGTCACAGCCTCCTTCTTGCTTCCCTCCTTTCACCCCCTCCCACATCAAGCATGGCAAGCAGTATCAATTTGCAAACTTTCAGCAGAAGGCACAGGACAGAATTTATACTGATTTCTCCTAGTGCTGTTCTTCTAAGTTGGGCTGTAGCTGTACCAGTAGGGCTCTGGCAATGAAGCAGCCCTGTTTGCAATGAACTGAGAATTTCAGCTCCCAAAGTTATCAAATGAGCTTCTATCTTTAAGAAGCATAAAAAGGCACCTCAGTGCAAAGAAAGAATGCAATACAATTTTGAAGTCCCCTCTTTAATTGCACTTTCTGACTCCTGAAGACAAATAGGCCCTTATCTAAAATCCAGAAAGGGATCCATTTGTAATCTGCATCTGCTTTACATCCCAACGCTTGGCATAAGGCAATGAAAGCTTGTCTAGTGTTACTGTGAGCAGCCTTCATTCCAACAGAGATGAAACATAAATATTCAGAAATAAATCTGTAAAAATGATGAGGCATTTTAGACTTTGATACATTTGACTAAAAAGAAAACCAGTTTCAACTGCATTCCCACTTCAGCAAATAAATAACATGCACACTTTGTTGTGAAACAAGGGGACCACAGTAGCGGGGCTTGAAAGCTACAAACTGCTCTGAAGTGGCACAGAACCAAGTCACCTACTGACTTTGTTTGTTTGCTCCTTAAGGGTAGACAAACAGGACATACAATTAACAGCACAACAAGGACATGGGGTTGCCTCACTTTGGATGCTGACATGACAACCCTTCAATTCTTTGTGGTTAAACTTCAGGGTTTATTTTTGTAAGGGTATGATACGCAAGTTTCCATTTTCTGGTACAGTAATTTAGAAGAGGAGTAGCTGGGAAAAAGAATCCTTAAATCAATCAAAAAAAAAAAAAGTAGCTTCTCTCTCTCTCTTTAAAAAAAAGAACAAAAAAAGAACAACAACTAATGACATTTGCCCTTTAGATGTTATTTTGTGGCTGTTCTTATGTTGTGGGCAGAGACTTGGAAGCAACAGAGTACTTAAACACAACACTCCAGACATTCTGCCTTGATTTTTAGATTCTCCAATTGTTTAGATGCTATTATTATTTTAATTTATTTTCCTGAAATGTAAACATTGGGCAACTCCAGACAAAAACCTAGTGACCCACCTTCCCAAGTGCTCTTAACTACCAGCAGCCACCTCTGCCTGTGAAGGTTTTAAAAATATAAGCCATTATACCAGTGTCTTGGTATCTCTTAAATCCCCCAAGGTTACCAAATGCATAGCAAGTAAATGAAAAACAATTATTTTCCTAAATTCCCTCAATCTGCAATTATTCTGCAATTCTCTTCTATTGTTCGTGTGTACAAAGTGTTTACAACATGATAAGTATGATCACAATGTTCCATTAAAAACTGTCTAATAACAATTTGGCCATGAGACTGAAATCAGAAAAAATGCTAATAGAACCAAAAGAACCATTGCCCAAGGAGTTTTAAATCAAACCAGAAAGTTCTATTTCAGTGAATCATTTTCAATTAGTTTCTGTGGTTAGAAGGCAGTTGGTTACCTAGCAGAATGTTTTTAATAGATGGATAAATGTCTTTGCTTCATAGCCCCTATTAAATGAGTAGTTCTAAGCAGAGATTCCAAATTTACAGAGTACAAACCACACAAATGGCACTAGAAAAATCACACCATTCGGCAAAGGAAGGGCTTGAAAACAAATAATCTTTTACACATATTGAAAGATGGTTGTTTTAAATTAATAGAGATGTCTTTTGGCAAAGCAGTCTGGGTGAACATGCAGTCTTCAGACATATCTGATACTTCACACTGTTTCCTTTTCCCTCTTGCATGTCAATTATAGCCCAAAGATTTTGACCCCATTTAACCCTAGTTTCTTTCTTGTCCACAAGAAGGAAGTGAAGCTGACTTTTGTTCTTACATGAACCTTTATTTCTGCAGATTATCTGCTTTTGCCTTCAAGACAAACGGTTTCACAGCTTCTTTTAAATATAACCAGGACAAAAATTAGGAGCAAGGGCAAAATTCTTGAGAGGTATCTACAACAATGGAACAGAGATCCCCCATTGCAGCTAGTAAGTAGCTGTTTCAAATCCTATCAGAACAACAGAGAGAGGCAAGAGAGATTTTGGCTCAAAGTTCAAAGAAGGCTTAGGAAAATAATTCCAGAGAAAGGTGCCAAAATGTTCCATTAGGGAAGAAATACTGAGTCATGTTCATTACTCTATGGTATACACAGCTTTCAGTAATTTCAACGCAAGTGTAAACCTTTATCAGAAGATTTAAGGGAGAAATTCAGTATCCTCTGAGATCTGACCACGGTAAATAAGAGTTTTGAGGCTACAGGCACCTTGGCCAAAGGCCTTAAAAGCAGAGAGTCCAGGCTATCTCCTAATGAGGAGAACATCAAGATATCTTTCAGTCAGCTAAACATCAGAGCAAAAGAGTCAAGGTTCTTCCTTCTCTATTCTCTACACATTTCTAAAGGGTCAGAGAATAAGGCAGCACCAGTCACCATTTCCTGCCATCTAACTAAAGATAGGCATTTTTAAAAAATACAAACAAGAAAATCTTTCTCCCTCACAAAATATTTTAAACGTTTCATACAACGACACAGCACTCTTCTTTTTGCTTAGTGGGGGAAGTTAACTGTCTGCTGCGGTTAGCAGGAAATTCCACTGACAATAAAATAAATCAATCAATGGTCTCAAAAGCCTATGAATCAATTATATAGCTTACAAAGAGCTTGGATTTGACAGCCAAATGTGTTCTTCTCTAAGATTTATCTGTGAACGTTCAATTAGAGAAATCAAGTGGGATAAACTACTCAGTGAAAACGCAGATATTTGGAAGGAAAAATTAATTAATTCAGTATGACATGACACAAAGACTGTCTGGTGCCCACAAAAAAACAGAAGCTACACTGATGAGAAGTAAAAATGAGGGAGGAAAGCTGCTTTACTGCTTATGGGTCTGGCAAAAGCTGCAAACTCTATCGGCTGAGAGTTAGCGAATGCAGAGATAGAACTGTTCACAAGCAGCAGGCTCAGCCAGACCCTCATCTAGAATGTGTCAAACAGGGGCTAGGAGGGCCTGACAAACTCTGCTTCACAGTTACTGTGAATCAGCAAAGTGCAACAGTTCCCTCTAAACAACCTAAACCCCCATTCCTGCGTATTTTGGAACACAGACATTTTTGCTTAGGATCACTTGTGCTTCAAAAGCTGGGTGACAAAGGACTAGATTAAAAACCAAAATGAAACAAAAACAAGAAAAAAGGAGACATTGTAAAATAAGACCATTCAAGTCTACAGTTACAGACCCTAAAGATTTAAAATCCATGGCAAACATTTTCTGCAAACAGAACATAGCATCATAAGGCGAAATGATACACTCGCTATTAAGGAAACCATCAGGTAAGTCAGGATACTTCTATACTGCAATAAAAGGATTTAAATATTAAATGACACTGGGAAGCTATATGAGAATGGCAGGTACTTACATTACAATTGGAAGACCCATCAAATGCTGAGTAAGAACCATCAGGCCATTCTGTAGCATCTACAGTGCTTGATTGCCTGTGCTGTGCTTCATATTCCTTCAGCTGAAATTTGAAAACACAGAACGTTTTCCAATGAGAAGAAGCTATCAGTCTTCATTAAAATAGCAAGAGTCAATGTCCTTTCAGGTTTTTATCCCTAGTATCATTGTGGAGCTGATTAAATCAGAATTTTTGTCTCACTACTCAAAATAAATTAATTTGGTTTAGAATCAGAAGTTTCAATGACATTATTTTTTTCTCCTTAAACAAAAATGACCTGGAAACACTGAGTTTTGATGAACTGTCATTGGTAAAATATAAATTACACAGCCTCATCTCAGAGGCACATTTTACAGTGGACAGGCTAAATCATAATAGCCTGCCAATTTCCTTCATAAGGAAAATGATCTGCAGTAAGGACTAGGAACTATCTGTAATAATTTTAAAACAAAAGAACGTTTTTCCCATTTTCCAATAAAAGCCTTACAACATAAAAGCAATCCTACTGCAGTCAAACTGCTGAGAGGATCATCAAGAAATGATATTAGGAATTTAAAAAAAGTTGCAGCTAGTAGCTCAGACCACTAGAGGGAAATGGTACCAGTACAGATATGAACAACATGGATTAGGTACAACTCTCCCTCCACATGTTTTTTAACAGCAAAGAATTAAAAAGAATTCCCAATATTAGCACCTGGTAATTTTGAAATTTTGTAATTTTTTTCCATGATGTGATTCCAGGTAAGGCAGTAATTTCTTCAGACAATAACACAGCCTTATATTCCATTCAAGATCTAGTATGGCAGTACAGACATTTACCCGAGTGCCAGTTCATGACCTTTATAAAATGCAGAATACCCTGTGTTTCACCACAGTATTTTGCACAAGGCTACAAAAATCAAAAGTGGTGTGGAAACTTCAATACTAACCTTTGGAGTCCTGAGCAATTAAAATCTCAGCCCTATTGCTGCACAAATACAATAGAATACATATTTTTCTTTGGTTTGTTAACATACAGATTTTGTATGTTAACAGATGTATGTACAGATTTTCTAAAGAAACCTTGTGTACTAATCAAAATTACATCTGTGTTGATTTAATGTCAAATGCCAAAACCAAAGGAACTGGTATCTAAATTATTCTACCTAGTACAATGGGACAAACAGGCAGGCTTTCTCTGATTTTTCATTTTCAGAAAACATAGAAAAACTCCAGATTGGTATATCCTACATCCTAAAACATGTTTCTCAAGGAAACCAAAGTATATACGTATCATACCCTAGCAAGTGCTTCCTCAATAGTGATCATCTTCTCTTTGACCATCATCATCAGCTGGATCCGTTCCTCATCACTCATGGTGATCTCACTGGCCACGTACCCTACATCATCTCCTGTAGTAAAAAGCAGTGATAATAAGCACATGTAAGAGGCCATGCACAGAGTGGGGTATGCTGCAACTGGATTTTACCCACATGGATATGGCTGGCCAGAAATAGACCTCTGCCAGAGCAGGCTGATAGTAAAATTTTGAAGGACTTAATAATTTGGAAATAACTGAGCAAGAAAAGGAAGTAAATTAGGACTAGAAAGCTAACTCTGACACTGAAAGCGAGAGAGCACGACAAGGAGAAATAAAAAGCACTGTCATCATGCAGTTCTTGACTCTGAAAGACAAGAATCCAAAGAGAAGTGCAAATGCCAGAAGTCTTGCACTTAGCCCTGAGGAACACTGTAGTCAGCTGCCAGAGCGGATGCGCAGTCTTTTCAGGAACAGTGTGCTGGATCCCTTGCGGCTCTCTGCAGTGGACCGGCCATACTCCTCTGTGTACCCAGGCTATCTAACTGGCCACTGAGCTGGCACATAGTGCTGGGTGCACTGGGGTTTTCAACTCCAGGACCTCTCCTTTCCATATGTAATTGGCCTGTCAGCTTGGACAATTAGAACTTGACTTGAGAGCCAGCAAGGACCTATGCTTAACTGAGAGTGTAAATGTGCCCTTTTGGACCTCCTAAGTGGGTTCCTGCCATCTTTCACATTCTGTCTGAGCACAGACATAGTGACATGGAGAAGTATCTGTTCGCAACACAAGAATCCAACACACGCACAGGGAAAGAGAAATTTTTGTATGAAGAGAAATACTTAAAGCGACACACAGCTGCACCTCTTGGAAGAGAGCTAAAGAAAGCTGACAGTTTAAGTGGAATTTATCTTACATTCACACTACTCACCAGATGCAATTCTACTACAACTTTTTGTATTGTTTTCTCCTGTGAGAGGCTGGATAAAAGCCTAAACCAAACAGGTCAAAGCAACCCAATGCCAAAGAAAGGAAAAACATATTTCTAATTAAAACATACCAACATTAGCTTCATCAAGTCAGGATGAGAGAAAAAAAGTGTCTTGTTCATCTACAGGTATTACTTCTAAATACATATTAACCACATCACTTTATGTCTGTGCCATCGTCTCAGCCTCGTATCCTCAGTCTCACAGGATAGGACTTGTCTTTCTAAGCTCTGTCGTGGTGAACCAAACCTGTGACAACATATCCAGTTCCATAGATGCCCACTGCCACACTGATGCAAATAAATTCTACTCCTTTGTGATGCGGGCTCCTATTTCATATGGACAGGTGGTGTGTCCTTAAAAAAGATTTACCTTTTGAAGTTTGCCTCATTAGTCCTTTCTGGTTCTTTCGGAAATTCTGCCAAAAAAACTTATTTTTCTTTTTCCAGTCTGCTTTCCCTAAAGGAAAGAGGAGAGGAAGGGTGAAGGGCAAGGGAAAAAAGAATTTCAGAAATAAACATTAATTAGTAAATCTCCAAGAAGCTTTCAAGCATTAAATTGTATTTACTAAGTCAAAAACAATAATAAAATCTCAATTTTTCTGGTTTTATTTATCTGTTCTGTACTAGAACTATTCTGATGAAGCTATTTCAGAGAAATGCATTCTTTTGTAATTGCCAATGATATAGAGGACTGAGATAAGCCAGTAACTTACTTATGTTGAGTTACAAACAGAAAATATTTTACATTCATTTTGATATCTGTTGAGTTGTTAATGTCAAGTCTGGAAGTGTTTTAAGTATTTTGTTCATTCTCTTTAACAGAACCATAATTACTAAGTCTAAGCCACAACTCAAATGAGTAATTTTATAATATGTGTGTGCATATCCATACAGAAAATACATACTTCACATATATATAAATGCACAGACACACATGCACAAACACACATTCTGCTACTTGGCGTGGTAAATCTTATGAGACCATCAGCTACATCTTGCTGTCTGTATGCCTGGACTGTACAAAGTTAGGTCTCCATGTCCATTAACATCAGATCTGCATATGGCTGGATGGCCCAGAAGTAATTTTTTCCTAAAAAAAGAAACAGGATCTGGCTCTAGGTAGGGCATATAACTATGTTCTGTTGAATTAATCAGGGCACATGCTGTAAAGCTTATACCACCAGGAAGAGGACATAGTATGCCTAATCTGGCAGAAATGCTAATGATAAGAGCTACTTCTTCCCCCTGCTTTTGAAAAATTCAAAGGAATACAGTTTATACTGTGCCATTGAGTTTCAGCACCTGACTACAGCCTTGCCCTAGAAGACCTAGAGCTGAGATTACTGACACTCTGAAATACAGCTTACATTTAAAGAAGCAAGAAAGAAAAAAGCTTCCCAGGTTTCATTTTCCTTTCCAATAAGCAAAATAAAATTTCTCCAGAATTTTATCAGCCCAACTAATAAGTTAGACTAGCAATATAAACTAATCATAGTAAGTTTTGGGGGGTTTTGTTTGTTCTGGTTTTTTGTTTGTTTGTTTTTTGTTTTTTTTTTTTTTAGTGCAAAAGACAATAGAAAACAAATGCGTATTTAAGAATGCAAAATATTTCAGAAACAAAGGAAGAGACTCTGGTGTGACATGAACAAAAGTAACAAACCCCCCCCCCCCAGTTATTCACTGCTGGTGGCAATTTGCAGAATGCAGAGGGATGGACTAGCAGCGATTTAACAAGCAGACTTTTGAAATTCAATATAACAAGTCAAAAGACGTTTGTCTACCACATGACAATGCTGGTTGGGCAGTCTCAGTGATCACTGAGACACCCGGCATCTAACTTAAAGCTCCTGAGATTAACCTCCCCTCCCCCACAAATCCTGCTGATTTCTGCCAGCATTGTGTTTACTCAGGTTTTCACATTCCAACACAAGCAAAACTCAAAAGCTGTTTAAGAATTCCATAGGAGTATCAAATAAAATGAAATATACTGACCTACAGAGCCTTCTTCCGAACTTGATTTATGAATGGATAGCCTAGGACAAAAAAGAGAAATGGACTTACTGATGTAGGCTTCTCACATTTCTTATGAGCTGTCTGATTACAGTAAATTATAGTTTCTAAACAATATATCATCAGCTGTTTTCTCTTCCCATTTCTTCCCAATGCAGCTAGTTGGAAAGAAAAACTGAACCCACTGGTCTGACCACAGTAACCGAGTTCCCCTCTTAAAAGTGTCTTTTGTGTTGAGCACAGAAAAATACAAACTGACAGAGACCTATGGTTAAGGCAAAGGAGTCTATGAATCCCTCAGAAAAACACTTTTTTTTACTGACCTTCCCCCTTTTAATTTCTAAAACAGTAATATGGGTGCCTCAGAAACTGTAGCATGGGGATGCTGTATTTGTTTAGCTCTGTAACAGTTTTCAGTCTATTTGGTTTTCACCTGAAAATGCTTTGTGCTCACTACACTTTCAGAAGCCACTGTGTGGAAAAGAGAAGTTGAGATTTAAAGACAAGGTAAAGAAAGCTAGTCCAAATCCTATGAAGTGTGACCACAGATGCCTGGAGACTGACTACGGTTTCTCTCTCCTGAATTCCCTTCTGTGTGCTTTCCCACCAGTACATACACTCTCCCTCAAAAGCTAACTGCAGAGACTTATTTTAACAGAACAGGGACTTTACAAAAAACTCCCTAAAATAGCAAGCAAATCTTTTGTTCTCAGTCTTTATGTTCATTGAACTAGTTTTCCATAATGGATTCCAATTCAGTGCCAACAGCTCATTGTGGGGTATCTGACGAGACATCATTCTGCTTCATTGCCTTTTTTCCCCTCTCTGTATAAATGGAGCTAATAGAAATTACCAAATCTTGTTCTTTTCTTTGAAGCCTTCCTATGGGAATCAGTATTTAACCATGCTGTACCAAGCCAATGAAATGACTTCTGCCAGCTTCAATGGCTTTGCTGGAGGCTCCAAGTGCGAAGCATTACTGCAATGTCTTTGCTGAGAGCTCAGCCCCGTGGCATGACAATGCTCTATTGTGCGGTGGCTGTAATGCAGCCATGCAAAATGGAAACATGTGCACCCCAGCATCCCGAGAAAACCTCAAGCCAAATCGTTCTTTGAATGAGGCTACAGAATACTACTCGCATGCCAGACTCCTTGCTGTTCGGAGTGCCTGCACAGGCTCCTTGTGTTTTCTTAGATTCCCAGAAGAGGGCAACAAAGAGTTTTTGATCAATTCAATAAAGCACTTGAAGGAAAATTTTAGTTCAAGCTAGTTCAGTTTAGAAGATGTAAGCAATTATTAGCCAGCGTTTTGCAAGCATGAGAAACATGCTTGTCAATTCGCAAAGATATCATTACATGGGAAATGAGACAGAATGCAGTTTCCATTTGATTTAGTATTTCATCTAGACAAGGAGGGTTTGGCACAGTGAATCTCTGAAATGCAACTTCCTTCAACTTCAGACTGATTACAAATTTAATCCAGCACAAACTGAAAGCTAATTGAAGCAACCAAATTTCCGATTTGTTAGTGCACCAGGTGGAGGAAGATATTTATCATTCTCCTTGATGATAAAGTTTACCCTTAAAGGGGAAAAGTTAAAGATATAGGTGATATACTAACACACACATGTAGACAAGGGATGACCAATGGATGTAATCTATCTGGACTTCTGTAAACCCTTTGACACAGTACCCTGCAACATGTTTGTGATGTGGATGTCTGTTCACTGGGCATTAGCCTGAGGCCACTAGCTTGTCACACACAGGCCTGTGAAGAGGGAAAGAGCAGTAGGAGCAAACTTCTGAAGCGCCTGATCTAGAAGGGGTGAGGAGAAGAGTACAATCCACAGCAAGCAGACCGCCTTCATTTATAAGTGCTTTAAGAGCTATGCTGAGCCTCATCAGCAGATGCAAATTCCGATTATGATGTTATGCATTCCCTAAAGAGGAAATCTTCCATGCCTGGGCTGACCTTGAAAATGCTAACAGCTGGTCTGAAGTGATGGAAATGCCAACAAAACTTACCACATAGGGCTTGATAAGGCACTTGCTTTTTAGCTCCACTAGGCAACTCTGATGTTTAAAAATCCTCAGTGAGATCAATCAAGCGTTTTACTTCCTAGATGTCCCACGAAACAGTCCAGAGTACCTCAGAGTCACTGTATGTTTGATTTGCCAATTACCCTCCCTTACTCTGTTAAAACTGAAGATCCTCTGTGAACGTGCACTGAAAATGATTTGTGTTCTTCCATTCATAGACTGATAACTTGTACTGAAAGTTAATGATGCGGTGATACTTGGCAGAAGTTTCAGCACTGCATGTCTGAAAGGGAGCCAAATGCCATTACTCCATTGTGGAGGCTTTCATTTTTGTTGTGGTCTGATGTACAACTTCATTAGATAGCTTTCATTTGAAATGTACTGTCACAACATATAGCAGAAGAAATGTATGGGTGTATGTTCAGACAAGAAGGAAGAAAAAAAAAGGATTTATGGCCACAGAGGAGGAGTGCTTTCTTATCAACCCTTTTCTTATCTGGAAGTGAGCTGCAGAAGAGGTCAAAACTTTAATCCATTAATCTCACAGATTCAAAGCCATCCCTTGGTTGATACTTCAAGCCTGCCTCTTGGAGCCAAACTGATGAAATCCCAAGCACAATAGATAGTCTATAAGTGGAGCTACTTTTGTCAGTACTTTTTTGGGTTTCAGTGGAGTTTAGTAAATGACATGAGAACGCTCAGTGATTAGAGACATAAAATTTAGCAACAACAGCCAGAGTGAAGAACCCGGACCAGGAACTCGCTGATTAGAAAGACTGGACTAACTGAAATGAGTTTACATTCAAGACTACAATGTATAAGCACACAAACAGGACTGACAAAAAAGTCAGTCTTTCAAATGCTGAAGGTTTGCACATGACCTGGGGATACCAGCTTAAAAAAGGATGACTGAGAAAAAACCCATGATAATCCTGACAGGTATCCAATGGCAGCAAAAAGAACAAACATATATGGGAGTAGCTGTGCAACTGTCATTACTCATGCTCAAGAAAGATGAATTCAAAGCAGAAGTTGCAGAAAGAAAAGGTGTTTGTATAGTTAGAAAACTGAATAGCTAATCTTATGCGAGGAAGCTGAAAAGGTTTTCCTGTTCAGTTTGTGAAAATGGAAAGCTGCAAGATTATTTTGCTGCCTACTAATAAATCAGGGACAGGAACAAGTAAACACAAGCCAGAAAATACTAGAAAATAGGAGTTATCATTTCCTAACTATTTGGACAAACCTCCAACAGTTGGTAGAGGAAGGGAGGACAGCTTTAAAAAAAATAACTACTTTTAAGAGGATGGATGAAAGTTCAAGACTAGACCAGACACCTTTGAGGACTGCCTCTGGAGGGCACTTCTGTTTCTTCTTTTGCAACTTGTGAGTTTTGTACTAACAATAGCAAAGCCAGACATCCAAACCCATCTTTCAATCTGTCTTTCCACAACAGTGCTGCAGTGGGGATAAACTTGCTACACCTATGCAATCCATCCCTTTTATAAATTAACTCTTGAATCTGGGAGAGTGGCTCCAAAACTTGGGAGTGGAAGGAATTTGGAAGGAAGAACACAGAGACATATTTGCATCACAAGCCAAGAGACTAAGCTGCCTTGAGCTAATAGGCTACAGCTTTTCCTGTTAACTCTGGACTGCCCAGGGCTTATCTTGCATACAGAGCAAGATGACTTTACAAAAGATACAGTCATATGTGCCCAGAGATGTGAATGTGCTGGTACACCACAGAACTGGGAAAGGAAACAAATGACACCATGCTTTCATGAATGTGCCTGTTGATTTCTGAAAGCTCATCGGTCTCAAAACAGAACAAACATGGGAACTGAGAATGACAGGATTTCTGATGGGTTTTTATTTCAACAGTTAACTATTCTAAATGCAGATGTGCTTTAACACATGGCCACATCTCATTTATGGACCACAAAATCCACAGGTGCATAACACCATCTGATAATGAAACCACTACTGTTATGATCTTCAATAAACTGACAGTGGCCCTCTTATTCCTTCCCAATGACTATTTATTGCCCACTGAGGAAAATGCTTTGGATAAGATTTTTAATCTATGAATATTATGCAGATTCATAGTGGTGAATAAACTGATGCAGAAGCCCATGGTGCCACTGCTGCAAAGCCATTTGTTATCTACGTGCATTAGAAATGACCCAGTCACACAATTAGTATGAAAAACTGACAGACTTTTAACTACTCCTGACTGAATACGAGATAATTTATCTAACTGGAGCTGGCACAGAGAAGAAAACAGGCCTTTGATATTTTTATCAAATTTGCATGAACCTGAAGAGAAAGCAGGCCTACAAGGTTCTGACCTTGCTGGCACCACTGTGAGAAAGGGATGGAAAGCAAAAACGTTTCATTCAATTATCTTCTCATTAGGTTTCCATAGCAATGGCTCTTTAAGCAGGTCAAAACTTTCTCAGTGGAAACAAACAGAGCTGCTTGTGGGCTGTGCGTGTGCATGTGTATTTTCTACCATCACCAACACAGATGCCACCATGTTGGTCCCATGGACATAGCCCAGTGACTAGCAGCATGCAGATGAGGCTATGTCACAAATTTAATAACTGACTGTTTGGTCTCAGCCAGGAAATAGATAATCGCAGCTTGAAAAGAACTCCTTGACAGCAAAGAGCAGGACCCAACACACTGCAAGCAATGCACCCGGTTCTGTGTGCACTGCTCACTACATGCTGTGTCAATGAGCTGCAACGAGTTAGTCTTTCTCATGAAAGTTGCCCTTCACGTTTCTTCCTACAGAATTACCAGGCTTGAAATCTTCTTCCAGCTGCTCAAATGCGCACTGGTTTCCCTCCTCACGTGTCCCTGGCGACGTTTGGCTGGCCTCTCACTCCCATTGTGAGGGTAATTGTGGGAGTTTCCTGCCCTACTTCTCTTGAGAAGGCTGTTTAAAGACAGCATGAATAATTTGGCTTTGACTAAATCAGGCCTCAAACAAGTGAAAACAAGGCCATACACATTCACCGATTCTTTTCAATTCCTGCAAGCACAGGGTATTAAAAAAACACATCTTAAATACAAACATCTAAAGCACAGCAAGCTCCTACTTCTTTTATTTCAATATTCCTTTCCATTTTTAAACTCTGCAAAAGGAACAATTTAGTCTGCAATTAAGTGAATAGCATCTTCAGTTTGTGGGATTTGTTTGTTTTCTGCTTTGTTTGTCATGGTTTCTGGCCTCTGTCTCGCGTCCTCTGTCAGTCCTACCCTCCTGTCGCTTCGTAGGTGAGCTTACAAATGCCTGCCAAAGTTAATTTGGGCACCTTGAGAAGTTGCCAGAATCAAACATAATAGAATTTAAGCCTCCCTCATCCATGACCTGGAGGGATGATTTAATAACCTCCTGCATTCAAAGCCTGACCTGCAGTTTGGATGCTGCAGGGGAAGGAGATTAAGAAATCTAGAGTTCAAAACTACTGGCAAAGGCCAGTAGATTAGCGTATCAAAGTCAGCAGAATTGAGGCTTGCATGAATCCTGATGCAAAATGAAAGCTGTTTTTAAAGAGACTGTTGATTTCACTGAACATCACTGCTCTAGATGGGAACACTGAACTGCAGGAACACTCTCAGCCTTAGGCTTATTTGGAGTTCAAGTTTATACCACAGGGCAGTGACTGGCTTTACTATGCCACATCTGTGCCATAAAATCCTTAAAAACCGATCCAGTCAGTAGTCTCTCCTGCAGTGACAATAGCATGCAGATAGTAGCCACTTGTGTTGTGGTCTCACTAGTTACCTGCTAACAACCTCAGAGAAAGCTGTAACACTCAAGCAGCAAACAACTCCTCCTCTAACATTCCCAACAAGACATCAGAGACCTGGCCAAACTGTATATACTCAGCATATGTGAAGCTCAGTTTAAGGTCTATGTCCTGCACACACAGAGAGGGTGACAAAGATGTTCACTCTGTGGAGCAGCTGAAGCAGGGAGTCAAGGACACAGCTGCCAGAGGCACAGCAGCTCCCCCATGCCAGGGGAATGCAAAGCTCCCAAGCAATGCTGCCCCGTGCCGCCTGCACCCCACACGTGCATGCTTTTCTCCAGCACCTTCTGTTAGAAAAGTCTGTTTCTGCTCAGTGCCTTGCTCTGGCAAGTATGGGATCCTGAGGATCACAGGGTTGTGAATGCTTAAAAATGTGTTATGCCACAGACTGAGGAATATAGCAGGATGAATTTTGTGGTGCTTAGTATGAAGTATGAACATTTACTGGGTCAGGAGTGTCCTTGAGTGGTACAGCTCAAGAAACAGCAGGTGGCTCATGTAGGCGGTGACAATTCATAACACACACTGCCATGTGAAGGTGGTGAGAATGCCTATGAAACACCAGATACAGCCACAACTGTTACCTCATGTGTTGTTTTTTGTGTTTCCCTTCTCTAGCAGTAGGAAAGAAGAAAAAGTACATAGGACTGTCTGTACCTCATTCTATCTATATGCAGTGCTCTTGGGTCTCTCACCCACTTCCTTCGCTTTCCTGGCAGTTCTCCAATACATCATAGTTGAAACTTGCTCAGAGGCTGCTGCAGCAAGCAGTGACAACAAATAGATCTATTTCCCATGAGGGAAAACACAAAACTTCCCCTCTGCAACATCCACAGTTCTTCTGAAAACAGGATGAGAGTCAGGATATAGAAGCCTGAGTTCAGGGGACTGGGTTTAACCTGGATTTCCTGTCAAACGTGCAGAGCTCATCAGTCTGTCTTGTAGATTTGAATGCTCAAAACCGGGAACAGGCTAAAAGTTGGGTTACATTGTTTTAAACACTCTGTTTACAATTATGAGAAAACCCTGCTCAGTCCCCTGCCTAAGTAAACATCCTTGGGGTGTTGCCGTCACTTGGAAATAATAGGGATTGTATATACAATACATCCCCAGATCAACGTGGTATGGGGACAAAGAAGCAATAGTAACTGCTAAAAGCACACTTACTGCCTATGTGTTACACTGATGATTCTTCTAGCAAAAGCACAAGTCAGTGTGTCCATACAGAAACACCTGCAGGTCTGGGGAGATTTTTCTTTAATCTGAATAGTGTCACTGTTAAAGATGCTGTTGTGACTTTGCCAAAGGCACACTAAGTATCTGCAAAGTTACACTGGTACCACAACTGGCAGCAAGAGTCTTGGAATCTTGGAAACGGCAGAGGGAAACGAAATTTATGATGAAGAGAGGAAAACTACAAACATCTCATAACATGCTTGGTATTGTTCGCTGAATATTACGAGTTGGAAACCTGACCAACTGTTTAAATTTACAGAAGGAACTTCAGTATGGCCAAAAAATCATACGAGTTTTGAGGCGAAGCTTGAACAGACATGACTTTGTTTTCTGATATTTACAGATAGCTTTTCAGGCCCCATCCATACTCTTGCTGTTACTCACATAAATCTCAGAGGCACTTGCTACAGTGAAGATTTTTATTTCTTTGTCAGAACAAATTGAATGAAAACTATCTTTGGTAGGGCATAGAGCAGGTCCGTATGTGTGGTGTTTTCTGTAGCTTCATCTAATTAACAGGAACAATGCTGTCAGCAACAAAGAATGCCTTTTGGAGGGACTTGAAGTCACAAGCAACTCTGCCTCCAGGCCTGTTTAATACCTTTTGCCTCCCTCTATGCACTACAACTGCTCTTCTGTGTTACAGCACATCACCCAATAGACAGGCACTCGTTGAGCAACTTGATGGACTGAGGGCAATGATTAATTTCACACTGACTTTGAACAGCAGGGAAGCAGGGACTGAAGGCAAGACTGAGTCTTGTGCCCTCAAAGAGGATTTTTTTCCTATCATGTTTTCAATGTGGTGTACATTGGATCCTGTCAGGCCCTCTCTTCAGGCACCACAGAAAAGGAAAAACAAATCAGGTTAAAACAAATATAGCTTCATCCAGACTCTGTCAAAGCCTCTTTCTGTCTGGAATCTATGAACTCTGGCAAATTAACCAACCATTCAGGTGTGTTATTTTAAAACTTTAGACCCTGGTAGCGTTAAGCTGTGTGGTGTCCAGGCAGCAGCGCTGAGTGAAGGAGCTACCGAGAGTTACCATGTTCCAGATGGAAATTTGCTTTCTCCTTATTATCCCCAAGGTTCTTCCTTGGGACTTTGCTTACTTGCTGAAGCAACCCACTCAGAACACCACACTGGAAACAAATCACCTCACTCTGGAAAAGTATTTTCAGTATGTAGAAATGTAACGTTTCTTGGGGAAGCTTCTACTCGGGCTTTGGAAGACTACTCAAGACAGCAGTCAGGAACTGAAAAATCTGGATGGCTGCTTTGGAACAAATATGTCCTTTTCCCGCACCCCAAAATCTCTTCATGAATACGAGAAACCCATGCACATCTGCATCGAGTTTCAGGTTTGGTGAACTGAAGTCTTCTCACAACAAAATAAGTTTTGTAAAAGGTTTATCCCAGATCTTTCATGCACCATGTGAGAGCCACGAGTGCAGAGTCCCTAAAGGGACAAGCTTCAAGCTTCCTGTCTCACAGCACGCCCACACAGCAAATTCAGATGAAAGCCACAAACTAAACACTGAACCCAAAAAAACCCTCTAGGGCAGACATACTGCCCTCCCTTGGAAAACATAAAATTCTACATGTTAGTAACAAGTACAGACCTATCAGGTGGATTTGATCATTTTTTTGCAGATTAATTTTGTAAATTGCCTCTTTGGAAAAGACACCCCCTTGACAGTTCATCTCTCCAAGCTAGAAGGATGAAACTAGCATTGATGTGGAAGGCTGTCACTAATAGGCACAGGTTTTGAATAGTATGTATGGTATTGAGTAGATACAATTTATTTTTTCAACACCTTGCCCAATTAGCATGCATCATGTTGCCTTGTTTCTTATTGCTCAAGTGTCTGACACAACCTACCCTGTGCCAGTACCATGTATCTGGTTATATTAACCAGTATCAGGTTAATCAACTGACAGATAAATCCTCAAACAGGACACTTCTATTCCTGAAACGTCCACAAAAATCACAGGTTCCTTCCATATAACCTATAATAGCACAGTTAATTTCCTTTTTGTGAGGGTAAATGGGCTCTCTCATAACACAGTCACTCAGAAGATGTTTTCATAGATACTCTCTTCTCACCCAGTTATTTGTGGTACAACACCTACACAGAGGCACAATTTAGAAAGCTGGCTACAACTAGTCTATTCCCAGTTTCCTGCTGTGAGATCTATACCTTATTATTACCTGAGGTGGGGTGATGATATCTACGTATGGGGAAAGTTCTTTGAGACTGAGGGTATTCAGATCATAAAATAACCTTGGAAGTTTACTTCCTAGATTATAGATCTCATAATCTTCCCATCCACTTGGTATTCCTGGTTTCACAATGTTAGACAGAGAAGCTATCCTTGAAGAAAACTTTTTCATGTTTCACTATCTGAAGCACTACTTCGAAATTCTAAGCCATCTATGCTTTCTCTGTTAGCAGCATGGAACTTGGAAGCAGTGATGCTACTCAAGGTTAAATTCACCTTACCTGTCTTCAGCTGTTTCGAGTATTGCATCTATCTCAAGCAAACCATCACGACTTTCTCTGTGAGTGCGGAAGAGGGACAAGGCACCTCTAAAAGAACTTACTACTTTCCAAATTCTGTAGCACAAACCAGCTTTCAGACAATTCCAGAGAAAGCTCCTAAGCAGCTGTTCCCTGCCATACAACTAACTTCTATGTGGCTGGCACTCAGGCAAGTCCCATCCCCTGCATCCATCACAGCTTCCTCTGGGACTGATGCTCCTTATGCTGAACTAGCAAGAACAGGGACAGCAATTTCTTAAACCTTCCCGTTACTGTCCAGTGTTGAATCACTTGAACATGCTAAAACCTTACAAAAGTATGTCACATTACAACTGGATTCCACAAACTTCCTCTGAACCAGTCCAGTTGACACTACCCTATGAAGTGAAGGCAATTGGAAAGAATGCCAGTTGTCTTCATGCACTGCTGCACGTTATCCACAGCAGTAGGGATCCAAGATCTTGGGATCAAAGGAAGGAGACATGGAAAACAAGCACGCATATTGCAGTGGGAGGTGACAGTAAACAGAAACCCTCTCAGTCCTCACAGAGAGGTTTTTTTTAAGGATTGCTAACATTAAAGCTCCTTTTAACTTGGTTTTAAATACTTCATTCCCTTGGCACCCTCTTCAAAAGCACAGTTACTAACCCAAAAATGCACAAGAAAAGGAAAGGGATTTACATTTGTAACTGTCCCTTCACCTCACCTATTCCCTTCTGGCTGCATTTAGGTCTACTCACAGAAAGTTATTTTTTATGCAGGTTTAATGTGCAGAGAATGTGAAATCAGTGATGTTCCTTGAAAACAACTACCAGACACCTTGGTGTATACATACCCCAAGTGCTCAAGGATAGAAAGAAGTGCTCACTGAGAGAAAAAATGACAACCCTCCTTTGACCTTATAAACCAAATTAATAGAAGGCCAAAAGAGATTGAGAGAAGAAGCAAGTTCCAAAACGGGTTTCACTAATAATGGCTGGATCTGAAATCTTGAAACACCAATACAATCTAAAATTAATTTAATCCAAGGGAAAGAAAATGTACCATATTCCCCATCCCTCCTTTCTCACCTCCTGTGCCTTCACTTACTTTCTTTCAGTGTCAGGTGTTGATGCAGTGCTGCTGAGACCAAGTGACTCCTGCAAGAGAAGACACATAGCAATGAGAGCAGACACAAGAGCAACCTTTGCTCAATTTATGCAGAATATCGAATTAAAGAATAAACAAACAAAAATGGGTGATCAAAAAGTACTCACCTCAATTTGAGATCGCAGCTGTAGTGATGTGGAGCTGGCATCAGGTTTCTCCTAAAACAGAACAAAGGTCAGGTTAATGAAATACCAAACACTAGAAAGAAGAAATCTGAAGGAGAGGAAAAAAAAAAAAAGGAAGAAGAAACAGGGCACCAGAACCTAGGACTACTTCAGCATTGTTCAGATAGGAAACATGAACCTCTTCGGAAGGAATCTTTCAGGATAAATTCTGAAGTACTTCAGAAAACAGCTAATTCCATCCTTATTATGGAGGTTACAGATGAAGGTAAAAGAGCCAGACAGAAGTGATTAAAAAAAATAAAAATAGAAAGAGGAATGTCTTATTTTCACTAGATCATCACAAGTGCAATTTCCCCAAATTTACCTTCAAGAAGAACGTACACAGAAAACATGGCAGTGAAAGAGCACTCTTTGAGCTAAAAATACTGAGAAGATTTCAGTTCATTTCAGCAGAGCCAGTTTCTCACACAGAGATTTGGCAACAGGATGCAGTACAAATCACCTTCCTTCAAATATTTAGGATATAACCGTCTACTCCAGGACTCAGTCATGCAGTCTCCCTTTGCAGTCAATGGAGAGACATAACTCTTACAGAACTCACTCAATGGGTTTCAGATGCCTCAAGTTAGATGAAGCAAGTCCTCCTGGTGGTATCTAATTTAAGATTGCAAACTAGCTGCCTAAAAAGTACATACTATTAACAAGTCTGCCTGAAGTCAGCGGGAAAACTACAGCTAGAATGGGGGAAGAAATTATAGTTGTCAGTACTGAGAACTATGCTTTACTGGATGATCTGTGTGTGAAGTCAGTCCTACCCCTTAGCGAAGTTACTGTAACATGAGTATTGTAACTGAAAGGCAATTATAGCTGAGTAAGCAAACACAGCAGCATACAAGCTCAAAAGAAAAGCCAGCAAAACCAACCAACCAACCAAACAAAAAAAAGTAAAAAAAGAGGCTCCGAGGATGTGGATTTATTTCTTGATACTACAGGTCTTTTTGTTCACACATTCCTCAGCCTGCATGTAAGTCTCTTATCTCTGTGAAATTGTGCTTCCTATGCCCTTTGTTTACAAAAAGTGACAAAATGTTAAGATTTAATACAAAAAAGAAACCCAGAGAGTTTTCTGGAAATGCAGCCTTTTCATACTAATCAGGAAACTACCACTGATTGCCACAAAGCAGCGTTGGATTAGGCTGCCCAGAGAGTTTGCAAGATCTAGAGTAGAGAGGAGCTTCTGTGCAATCAACACAACTGAGCCACAGCGGCCAGAAGGACACAGGGCAGCTCACAACCATGTGCTTGCTAGTAAATAAGGCTGACACAAGGTCAATGCCCAACTGAAGATTTTGTCTGACCATGCATGGTCTACATATCTACTTTTGCTGATTTTATAGCACAAAAAGGGAAATGAGTGGAAGTTGGCATGAAAAGGCAACCACACTCACTTAATGACAAATCCAGCAGGACTCCTCTAGTCAAGCAGAAGCTAAACTGAGCTCAGGGAAATTCCACAGATGTTCACAGATCAGGAAAGTTAAATTAGCTATTTGGCACCAGGAATCCCTCTCTTTCTCCATTAGCTCTGTCAAAACAGAATTTGATTATGTTTTGCATCTGAAAAAGACTGCAGGCACATTGCTGCAAAGCTTCCTTGGGCACTCTCTCAACCCACCTAGCAGTCCACAAGGAGGGAAGGAAAGACAAGCCCTATGGTCTGAACACTTCCCATTCATGACTGCTTCGTTTGTCCACAGACTGCTGCACAGATGAAAACATGCGGAGCATTTTATCAGCTATCCCATCTTAAAGTTTCAGTATGCCAGCCAGCAGAATCCACTGTGCCTCCACCATGCCTTTAGATTGCAACTTTCCCATCATTTATCTGTTCCCTTAAAAAGCTGCTTTTTTAAAAAAAAGCTCATTTTTAAAAACTATCATTTACAAGATGCTGTCTAGGTTCCCAAGGCTTTATAGAAATCTTTTGCTTGAGCAGTTGCTTGTAAAGTTGTAGTCCAAGATTGCAATTAGATGGAAAGTTACTACTTCCAGCCTAGAACTATCCAGCTGCATAGTCAGCTGCATTCTGTGTAACAAAATCCTAAAAAAGATGACTGTTTGCTTTCCTTTTTTAATTTTATTTTTCTGATTTAACTTCAAGCCCACCCTATTAGAACAGGAACAGTTTTATAGGATCAAGATGACTGTGGAGGGCAGAAGCAAGGACAACTCTCCTTCTCCTCCTTTAACGCTGTAATTTGCAATGCTGAAATGCAAAACATCTGATAGTCTTGTACTGCTGTGATTAATATTCCTACTTGCCTTTCTAGCAGAATGATATTTTTCTTATTTCTATTTAGACAAAAGACCAAAGATAATTATCGAGGAAAATACTATTCTTGACTGAACTTCTAGTATAGATCTGTATTACAGATCATAGAACTTTTATCAGCCTTGAGAAAGGCTGATGAAGATATTTAGTTTAAAATCCATTAAACCTCATGTTAAATCTCACAGTAAAATCCACAGGTTGTTGACTTTAATCTGCCAGGATCAGGGGCTTTTTTATACCAAAGGCTAATTCTAGAAGGTTGAGCAAACGTACCATTGGCATGTTATCAAGCACACTATAACATCTTTTCAAAACATATTTTCAAAGATTAGTTTTATGAAAGTACATCTTTCACCCTTCTGAAACAAACCTTAAAAATTAAATAGAGGAGAGCTTGGGTTTACAGAAACAGTGGTTGCAGTGATAGACCTCCCTAGCCTGCATTTCCAGGACTCTGGTCTAGACAAAGCAGGCATCAGGGCTATAGGTATTTCTGTCCTCACAGTCTGCTCCCACACATAAGTGTCCTCCACATGTGCCCATAAAGCCTGTCTGAGGTGTACCAGACCTTCATGCCACTTCTGCGCTACCCAGAGTTGGTGCAAGAAACACAATTATTTGAGAAAGTACCCAATCAAGTGCAGGCTCCTTAAGCTATGTCATAAAATCCATTGTTTCCCAAAAGCATCTGAGTTATTTGCATGATTTCCAAATTTAAGAGGCCCTGTCTGTGTCTCCTGTCCTATGCCCAGTCACTAGCAGTGTATATTGGCACACATTCAATGCAGCTTTAAAAACCAACAATTAAAATCTGAAGAGTCTGGAGAAATGCAGATATTCATAAATTGTATCCAACACCCAGAAAACACAGAAGAGGGAGGGCAAACAGCAGTTTAGCATCAGCTTGTCCAGCTCTCTCAAGGACCAAGGTTTGTGCAGCACAGAATCTCAAATACTGACAGTAAAGCTGTTAAAAATTAATAATGCTAATATGCTATGGAGTGAAGCCCACTGAACTTAAACTCCATCATCATGGCCAACCTAAACCAACTGCAACTTACAGAAACATTTTGTTTCCCCAGCTTTAAAGGCATATTCTTAGCAATCTTACTGACCTTCCTTTCTCTTCCTTCACCCAAAGCTGATGCCATCAAGGGGATGACTGCAGGGTAAGACCCTGAGGACCTGGATGATGTCATGATCCAGCAGCCAGAGGAAGTGAAGGGCAGCAGGCGTCACACTCCCCAAGTACTGCCTGTTATTACCAACCCTTTTGTACTATGGGCACTGCAGAAAACAACTATGGAGCCGAAGATAAGGTTGGGAGATCTGGTGTAGAAGTGTGAATTGACAAAATGCTTTCTACAAATCCCTCATTTTGAAAGATGTGTGTGTAAGCTTAACAAGCAGGATTTGTTGTTTAAGCTTTTGCATGAAGTTGTTTACCTCAGGGCTCAAGAAAGAAGCTTCCTTCACAGGTAGTTTTTCTACTTACTTTGTACACTGTATGAATGTTGTGATTTTGATTTTATATACCAAGTGAGTTTCCAGTGGTACAGATTAGTAGAAATCCCATTTTGAGTCTCAAACCACCTCTGGACCACCTCTTTAGCAGAAGCTACATTACTCTTGCATGTTAGAGCCAGAGCTGATATATGCTAAATGATAACATCCAACAGCAGCAAAGACACTGTGGATCAAGGAAATGAGCTATGTGGGAAGAATTTTAAAAAAAAAAGTATTTCAAGCATGAAATAACAGTCCAAGTGTCTCATATATCAGTGCAGTCATAGGTAAATAACTTAAATCCTGATGAAATCCACCTTCAGGGAGAAGACGCTGCTACAGCACTCATGTTTCTGCTTTTAATATTAAGTAGGAAAGAAAAATCTTGCCTCTTGTCTTGCTGGAAATGTTGGAATCTGTCACACAGAACATGTCATGGAGGGAAGCATCTGACACCCTTTTGCCAACAATATAAACAGAAGGGGGCTTTTTGTCCATCTCAAATACATTGCATTCAACACTAACGCTGGAAGCCACAGGGGCTGAAAAACATTCCACAGTTACTTTGAAAAACATAGTTAATTAGCAATTATTGAAGAAACTGCAGCTTTTGTAAAGCCCTGTAAAAATGAAAAGCAAGGCAGTACTAACTCATAAATCCAGCTGTAAATGGAGGCTGAATGCAGTGAATTTACTGTGCAAAGACGAAAAAACAAGAGCAATAGGCTTCAGAGAAAGGAAAGTCAATACGGGAACACAACATTCTGCAGCAGGGAAATCAAATACCTTCTGATTGGGACTTAGCAAGTCTTTGATTGGTAGATATCTCTTCATAGTAGTTCTCTCTGATAAAAAGATATTAATATGAAGGCGCATATATGTGATTGGGACTTAGCAGGTATTAAATTAATTAAATTAATAAACACACATTGATTGTTACAGTATACTTTGAGGTAGGAACAGTCTGGTTAGCCAAGTACAGGTCTCTCACCCAGCTGCTGGCCCTCCAGCATGGATGGCTAGGGCTGCATGCAGGTACCTCAGCCTCAGCCACCACCTAACACAATACTCTCAAATAATCAGGATGTTGGCACCTCTGTGAACAATATGTCCCCTGTCACCACCCTGCACCATGCTTTCCTGTAACTTCAAGGCCAGGAGTTTGATGTGGTTTTGAAGCGAAACATTCAGAGCATCATCAATAAGACAAAAATAATCACAAAGCAGCTCCTTGCCTTGTGGTAGAGTAGGCCAAATTTCCTTCTGGGTATCAATAGTCCTGATCAAATTTAGGATACCCATTCTTCAGGGTCTGTGATGTTCTCCATTTCCCTCTGTGAAACACTTTTCAGATCTTACCAGTTTTTCATTTTCGTTTACACAAAGCTGTACTATGTTTGTATCAAGTTTATTTGCCATTCTCTTAATTTCTCTTCAATACTTCCAAGAAAAGTAAAGGAGAGAGAAGAGGATGCTCAGACTAAGACCAATGCCTCTAGAAAAGTTCTACAGCTGTGCTATAAACTCTTTCATATGTATCATGGAAATGTAGGCTAACACAAGTCTGCTGTATATTGTATTTATACTGATAACTGTATTATTGCACCTACACACCAATATTTGTCCCTCCAGCACACGAAATTTCAGATTGTCTGTTCCACAAATGAATGGAAGCTTTTGCACTGAATCAACCAATACACTCAGAGCTAAGGGAATTGTTTGTTACTGTAATACTGATGATGTTCTCCAAGTATACTCCCTTTCATATCACTTATTGTGCCTGCTAACATTTGCAAACTCTACACTGTTTTCACTTTATATTGTAAGAAACAGTGAGTTACCAATGAATTATTCAGGAGATCTGTAGCAGAAAACACAAATTACAGTTGACTTTTGAGTTACTAAAGCCTTAAAAACTCGGATGAAATTCAGGAGTAGAATGAAGCAATCCTCATTAAGGAATCCACAAAAGCTTTTTTTGTTATTACCACAGATGCATAGGGTATCAGCAATGAAGTCCCTCACCTTAGGGGTGAAATAATAGTTTGCATTAATTTAATTCTGGGAAAGCAGTGATTTGCCTTACTTTGTTAAAAAGGAAACAGATTTTGAAAAAATTACAAAGGTTATCTAGTGGAAAGCAAAGGATATTTAAGCTTAAACTCTCCCCATCCCCCCTTAATTTTTTTTTCCAATTTATGTCAAGCTGATGACTTGTAATGATTTTGTGTCAGGAAATTCCATCATTACAGTCACTGGAAAGGGCAGATTGGCTACTGAAAATTAGACAGTTCTCTCAACTTCTTTCTGTTGCATCTGTTAACTGTCGGCAAAACCAAAATTCAGAACTCAGCAACATAGTGGAGAAAAAGCACCAATTTACAAGAAATGTTGCACCACACTTCTTTACAACTTCTACCCTTTCAGCTGCCTATTTCTGCTATCAGGCCACACTCTTCAGAGCTCATAACCTCTGGGAAAGTCTGTATGTACAGAAGTGGATGTACCTACTCTATGTCCTGGACTAAAAGCCTTTATTTAATTCAAGAAAATCTACCAGATTTAAGACTTTCTCAAACCCAGCAGAGAATTTCAGCAGGTTTTAGTGCTACTGCAAAGGAAATAGATTTTTCTTTTTAATTTTTAGAGAATTAAAAGAAATCAGTTAGAAAAAATTCAAACAAACCAAAACAAATGTACAAACAGAAACCTCAGAACAACCAAAACCCAAGAAAAAGGCAACAGAACAATGTAACAGAGAGTTGATTCTTTCTTTCCAACTGCAGTAAAACTGCATCTCTTTTTTCACTTTCAGAGGTAAGCTGAAAGATCAAAAACACAGACATCCTGCACTCAGGTCTTCATTGTCAGAAAGACTTGCACCTCTCAATCCATCCACTCTCAGTGTTTTAGTCTCTGTAGGCCTTTTCTGCTGATTTGCACTTCCATGTTTTTAATCCAGTTTAGTTCTCCCTTTGTGATTCCTATGTTCATTATTTTATGAGAACATTCCAGTTGGGAAGCTGTAACAACATGAGGTATGTTGTATATTCTATGACTTACAAACATGGAAGTATGGTGGGGTCTGACCCTCATTTCAGTCTTTTTGATGGTGGAAACAGCAGAAACACAGATGAGAAAAGGTTTTGAAAAATCTTTCTATTGGACAAACTTGCGTTAGCATATGAGGAACTGACTATTGACTAGTATTTTTTACAACAATAAAACCATTCTGAAGAACTAGTTTCCTTCAGGATCCTTTTTAAGAAGGCACACTTGAAGCAGGGAAGAAACTGGTCACACTGGGAAAAATTCTAGTATTAAGAAAAAGAAAAGAAAAAGAAGAATGAATACTTAACTTGAAATCAGTCTGGCTTTGTTTACTACGTAGGTACCTGAAACTGAAACCCTGAAAATTAAGAATTCCCTAGAGCTAGGCTCTCAACCTGCATAAGCACACTCCAGGAATGTGAGGGGGTGAAGGAAGAGACACAAAAATAGACAGTTGGATGCTAACTTCAAAGTCTCCTAGAAAGTGTAGGAGAAGTTAATTTCTTGAACAAGAGAACTGAAAACAAATTAACCATATTAATGCAAAAAGAGATTAGCCCACAAATTGCTAGCCTGTATTTATACATCCTCCCTGCTATAAACTGCCTTTAATAAAGAGACTTTTAAATTAGCCATTCTCTTTTTACCTTTGGGCCAGATCCTTACTAATTTAAGTCTTCATCACTGGCCATCACTTGATGTTATTATCAAGCTGAATTCCAAATCAACTCTGATGCATTGCATCATATTTTTTTAGGCCCTAAGAGAACAAAGAAAATTGTTGCCATCAGAGAGAGAAAACACTGAAGGCCATTATACCATTTGGCACAATTTTGGTTATTAACAAAGAAGACAGACAGCATGTTTGATAATATTAAGAAGGAATTGTTGCCTTCTACACCTTCATAATACAAATGTGTAAGTGCACAACTATTGATAGAAATATTCTTCATTTTCTATTTATGTTTAAAGTAAGACTGGACTAGAAACTTGGATGCCACAGATAGTGTAGTTAACAGCAACAGTCCCAAATGGTGGTGCAGTAAATGGAAGTCATGCTCTGGGATTACTGCTGCTGCAAGTTTTGCTTTGAACAGTTAATGGTGCAACAGTGACATCTGACAGCTCCAATACTAATCAGCACAATTGCTGGTAAGGAGTTAAATTAAAGGCTTCAATCACACCAATAACAGCTCCCGCTGCTGGGCCAGGCTCCAGGCCAGCTGCAGAGCTCCAGCCAATTTTTGCCAAGCTCAGCTGTTCTGCTGAAAAGGCACAAGTGGGCTCCTGTCACATGACCAGCAATTGAGACAGAAGGTGGCTTTTGCCCTAGCACACTGGACAGACCACAGGAAAGTGGTTAATACAGATTTCAGAGATTCTGAAGGTGCAACAAATTCAGATTCTGAGGATCCGTCAAATAGCTGTAAAACACTCATTCCTTCCTTTGTTCAAAGAATGAGGCTCAGAGATTTTTCCCACGAGAGGACAGTGAGGACCAGAACCCTCTCCTCAGCCATAGGAGCCTCCTAGTGTGATCAGACTTGTGTGATCACAGCCTCAAGTTGTGACTAGGTAGGTTTAGACTAGACATTAGGAAAAAAAAATTCACAGAAAGAGAGGTCAGACACTGGAATGGGCTGCCCAGGGAAGTGGTTGAGTCACCAACCCTGGATGTGTTAAAGGGTTATTGGTTGGATTTGGTGATCCTGAGGGTCTTTTCCAACCTGAATGTTTCTGTGATTCCTGGGGCTGAATCCCAATCACTCCAGTCCAAGGGCACTGCACCATTTTCAAGGCTAGTGCAGGACAGCAATGCACAATTTTGCTTTGCCTCACGTTTTTTAGCAAGATGCAGTTATCCCATCACAGGCTATGTCGGGGTCTTTTCCAAACAAAAGGCCAGTTGCTGAATGATGAACAAACTTAGTACTAAGAATGTATGCAGTTACACTGTTACAGTGCTGCTTACAAAGCACTCCAACCTCAGCAAACAGACTTCCTTCAGTGGTAACAAAAGGCCTCAGATCTGAGGACTCCGCAAAGAAAGCTTCCACCTCTGCTCCAAGCAAATCACCTGCAATCACCATCCATAACTATTCACCGGAGAATTAAGTGTTCCAGGAAGGCCTTACAGATTATTATCTCATGTAACACTTTCTTCCTGTGCAGTTAGACTACATACTCACAATTCAGATGCTCAGTCCTTTTTATTCCTGAAACAGCAACTATAAAGAGCTTTTTTCCCAAGCTCCACTTAGCAACCTTAGCCTTTCTCTGTACCAAACTGAGTCACACTTTAAGAAGGACACATAGAACTGGCAATGCAGAAGCAAACGAAACACAAGTGCAGGTCAGACTTGAACTCCAAGACCCATCCATAGTTTTTCAGTGTGTACAAGTAGCACATATGCTTCATTACAAAGCCTATAAAGCTTTGCTCTGTTATGCACCTTCTTATTTGCCCAATCCACTCAGCACTATAGTTCCCTATTAAGGGAATATTTCTTACACAGGTAATCAAATGACAGCATTAAAAATGCTGGCATGCATTGCTTTGAATTTTTATTATTTTGCTTCCAAGTATACATAAAGTGAAACAAGAGCCCTCAGCAACCAATTGCTACTTTTGTTTGGAGTTAGAGTCAAAGCCCAGTCTTTTGCTAATAGCATTAAACAGTGTGCTGATATAGGCTATCCAGCATCACAAGAATTGGCCCGTAAGTTACAGGGATGTCCTGATGAACCAAGTAAAACTAGTGAATTAAGTGAGTATGCCTCATCTGTACTGAGTCTGAGGAGGATTAGCCCTGCATATGCTTCAGCATAATGGAAGGAGGTCATTTACAACTGTAAAAGGAAGAAATGCCTTTTTAACTCTGGAGGCCAGCTGGAGTCAGCATGCTCCACATTAAGCCCAGTTGATTTCAACACAATATAAAGGCCAACTTTTACTATCTTGCTGCAGGAACTTTGTGCTTCATCATAAATCCTACTTCAGATAGCTAAGCCTTTCCAATCACCTTCTAAACAGATGTATACATTGAACAAAGATGGACCAAACCTCACAGACCAAAAACCCAGGGGATAAACAAAATATTATGGGCAATGAAATAGTAAGACTGGAAGCAACAAAGAAAATGTTGACAGCTAGGATGCATGTGTAGTAAGAGCAAAGCAGACTGTATACTGCAATCCTTAAGGTAAGAAGCCTTAAGCCAGATCTCATTCAAGAAACAGATAAAATATGTGGAATAAAAAAAAAAACCACTATCAAAACCATTAAAAGCCTCAACCAATTGAAAAGAAAGATAGTAGCAAAGGTACAAAAGAAACACAAACCTCACAAATATCTAGTAAATCAGATCTGCAAGTCCAGAGGCTTGGTGCCTCTTAACATTGCAGTATGAATAATAACAACTCTCAATTACAATTTAAACCAAATGGCATTCAAAAGCTTTAGATGGCAAAAACCTATGAAGCCAAATAATTTCAGTTAAAAATTTGCTGCCAAGTACTTTCAGTGCTGCTTTGTCATTGCTGGCAGGCCTAGGGAGCGAGCACACTGCAAACAGCCTGCCTGCAACAAGCCAAGGGTTTGCTGTGGGAAAGTGCATGCTGCATCTTGTCTCCTCTTCCTTCCAGCAAATGTAAGTTACATCTGCAAACCCTAGTGAACAAATGACCAGTCACCCCATCTTTGCAAACATCTTCGTGTAAGTGTTATGATTCAGTTTACTGGTAGGCCCTCCAAATAAATTAATTTACTGTGGTAAGGACACCCCAAGCAAAGTAAAATTTAAGCTGTACAAACAGCTGCAAGAGTTTCTAAATGCCTGGGTTTTTGCAGCCAAGACCATCTTGTTTGGGCAGGTGCTGCTGCTGTTATGGGAGTGTCCACGGTACAAATTCCTCTGCAAAACTGTCTTCAGAAGGAAAACTTGCTCTAGGAAACAAGTCTGCTCTAATCATGACATCAAAAAAATGTCTTGATGGAGAGCTTAATTTTTTCTGCTCAGACTCCCATTAGTATTCTAATTTTTTTTCCAGGTTATGGCCCTAACAGGGTTTAGTTACAACAGTCTGAAGCTCACATCAGTGCATATACAACAATTTCTTTAAAGGTTTTCCTGTTTAAAATCCAGTTCTAACACATATTGCTCCTCAGTAATACTGCCTGTTATTCAAGGTTATGTGTCCTCTGTGAATAAGTGCATGGTGATTAATACAAAATGGGGTTTCAATTATACAAGATTTTGTTAAAAACAAATGAAATAAAAATACTACTTTAGGAAATGTAGCTGAAACTACAGGACAATCTCTCCTGTATACTACACCAGACTTTCACCAACAGGTCCCATTATTTGCATTAGATCAAACATACTACAATGTATTCAGGATGCTACTTACTTTCACAAAAAATAAATCTATGGTTTCATGTACTTGGAATGGCTTTCAAACTAGACCAGAGAGACACAATGCAGATCAGCAGCATCGAGTTCCCTGTCTTTCTAGTCTGCTCTTCATTTAGCTTAATCTAAGATCATTCTTAAATAAGTTTTTTTTTTTAATATCATCTTTCAGAGAAACTGAGGGATTAGGACAACAAAGTATTTAAGCACATGCCTGGAAACAGCACTCATGTGTTTAAAATTTCTCACGTTTTTGCATGTTTTACTGGATATGGTCCTGATCCCACAGAACAGGATACAAGCAGAAGGAGAAGTTAGTAAAAAACACAGGCTATCTTAATTTTTCATTGCACAGGTCTGCAGTTCCTGTGGAAACCTGTAGAAATTGCTACTTCCATTGTTTCACAATGCGTAAGATGTGGTTTCTACATAACCAAGCCATCAGAGGGCAGACAGATCTTTTAAAATTTGGAAAAAGAGTAAATCACTCAGTGTCCAAGCATATCCAGATGCTGCTCCTTGTCAGTTTATGGGATCACATGAGATAAAAAGACAAGAGGGTGGGAAATGGTCAGCACTAGGAACAAGCAGGGGCTTCAGCAATAACAGGTAGATTATCTGAAGCTAGTATCATTATTCATCATTCCTCTTAAATATACACAAATCTTCAGACCCAGGTATACTGCTCATGCACTGGAATTCTGTGAAGGCTCCTACGACTGCTAAATTGCAAATCTGGACGTAACAGAATTTGTTAAACATCAAAGAGCTACTGGTGCTCTGGACTTCTGAAAACAAACTCCAACTCTTGATGAAACTGCAATGCCAAAACCAGATTTATTTCTGATTTCAAACAATGCTTCAAATAGAGAAGAAATAAAATCCTCAAAACCAATCTACTGTTTGCCGTTAGTTTTTTCCAAGCCAAATGATGACACCAGACCAAATAAGTTATAGTTGTATTCATAACCGATTTAATTTCTTGTGTTTCCCTGTCTTTGAGAAGAACTCAATTTTAGATCGTTGTAAAAAGCCATAGCAAATGTATATGCTGAAACATGTAGTTCACTAATAGTTTAAAATGCAAAAATTTAAGCTTAAATAAGGCAAGAACATGATCTTTATCTTAGCACATTTTTAAATGATAACTGATTGGGCCCCCACTGTCAGCTTGAATCAAACACTATTCATTACACAAACTCAAGTAGTAGCTTTTTATATTAACAGTTTGGTTTGCTCAATTCTTCAGTGCCCTTCATATCTAATTAAGGAACAACTCTTAATCATACAGTATTTCATGTTTCAGAAGGCATGGATTGAATGGATTGTCACAGGTCTTCTGCAGCTGTACCCTTGACAAGGCCTTGAAGTACCTGTAAAGATTCCAAATGTTGTTACTGGTGTTGAGGTACTAAAATGCAAGGTTATCTCAGCTCCCACTGCAGTCAGCTACGCAAGACGCTTGATGTAAAAACTGTTCTTCATGGCCTTTGTCTATTTGCTACTAAATTAATCTGTTTTCTTTGTGTGTTCTTGGCTTCTGCACTGCCAAAGGCACGTCCTTTATACCATCCCTTTCTGTAACTTCAGTGTTAGAGGACAAAAAGACATTCTGCAGTTAAGTGAAAAAACAAAAATGTTAGCTGGTCAGAGTGAAAAACTATTTGTTTGCTTTAACATCTTGAATATTCTTGGTAGCTGTAAACATCCTTATCATCATTATTTTAAACAAGCTTGAAAATAATGAAATTGTTTTGGTTAGTAGTCCCTTGTAAAATAGGAAGAGTCACAGCAAGAAGACCACTGGAATTTTAGAGGCTTGCATGCAAGACCTAATTTGAGCCTTTTTCTTTCTTTCCAACTACATCTTTCATCTCTCTAATTCTGGGAGTACCACAAGTCATATATTTGATGTCCTCCACACCAGGAAAAAGGGAAATAAAAGTCTTCAAAGCAGAAAAAAGCCCCTACTCCTCCATAGGAGGAGATAGATACACAGGAGACTGCTTCAGAAGATAGTGCTCCTTGGAGGAAAACAACCTGAGACAAAATCAGCAGCATGGAGCTTATGTATCTGTAAATTACATATGATAGTACTTAGATTGCTGTGGTCTTCCAGTAGACAGCAAGGCTCCTCACACTTAAGTGTTCCTGCTGCCATAAACTAGCTCACCACAGTGCTGAGTGACTCTATGATGAGTTCATTCACCAAATCCACAAAAAAAAAAAACAAAAACCAAACCTCTTTGTTATTTTCATGTATTTTGGCTGCAAGTACTCTGAGAAAACCTCTCCAGGGTCTAGATGAACTTTGGGTGTCCCTTACAATGCAGACCATTCTATGGTTCTATGATTTAGGAGCCTGAACTAGTACGAGCTAGGCTATCAGGACCAAAAAAAAAAAAATAAAAAAAAAAGGTAAATGGTAGTAGTGTCTGTTCTGCCTTAAATTGCCAAAAATATTCATGACATGCCTGCTACAATGCCAAAAGACTACATTGAGAATCATTTGTTACAATGACAAAATGCACATCCCCTAGGGAGTGGAAACCAAATCCAAAAAACCCAAATCCACCACAAACACAACACAGAAACTAAAGCATTTCCCTTCTCACCTTCTATGAATGGCAGTCCCAAAACAGTAAGAGAATATAGAAATGATAGTCAGCCACTCTTCCAGTTCTGCTACTGGTTTCCTCTATTAACTCAAGGGAGTTACTTAAACTCTTTGTACCTCAATATATTTGCCTGTAAACAAGAATTGTTACCTACTGTACACTTCTTGGCTTTATGTTTGTTGTTTTTTTTTTTTTTTTGAAGCTGCCTGAACATCTCAGAAAAAATATGTGGAGGTATAAATTACCAGAATTATAGCATGCATCCCCTTTCCTTCGTGCCCTATGTTTGCAGCTGATGGCCATCAACACATGCAGTCTCAACTCAAGACCATGGCATACAGCCAGCTGCCCGAAGAGGATTCCGCTACTTAAACCACTCCATTGCCATAAACTATCCTTGAAAAACATCAGCAAGATGACTGAGAAGATAACCACAAAACACTCTGTATCTCCCACTCAGTCCCAGACAAATGTCTCTCTCCATGTTCTTAAAGGGATGTGTATACAGTGTCTCTGTCTGTGTATTTTATTAGACAGACTAGATTTTAATTAGACTCGATCACTACAAGCAAGGGGCAGCTATCTCTAGGGGTCCAAGAAAGCAGAATGAGACAACAGAGAGAGAAGCTTTTTTATGACAATCCAATTCACTTAAAACCCATTCTTCTCAATTTGCCCTGCTTTATTAAAACTGTGTATGCCAAGCTGAGATAACATCTCTAACTGTTACAACTTTGATCCATGCAGCAATTCATTATTTGTTCATTGTCAGCTCTGGCTCTGATTGTGGATACACACATGAGTAGCACTGCAGACTTCATGGACTGTGACTCTACTTTCATCATTCACATAAAACCCCCAGCTGAATTATCCAACTTAATTTTCCTCTCTAACTTCCTTCATTTTTGAAAGACAAAACCAAAAACAACCAAACAAAACCACAAACTAGTAGTAATTGTGCTTGGAAAGCAGACTTCAAGGAGTATGTGTCAGCAGTTAGCACTGTGCCCCTAACTAAACCAACATATTTATGGTATCCACAAATTCCCTCTGAGGCCATAACCTAATTGTTTCTATATGCTAATTTCACAGTATGTGCAAATGTTTCCATATTATAAGTACTGCCTTGCTGACTGCTAAAGATAAGGTCCTCAGCTAGCAATGCAATGGAGACTTAAGCTCTGTCTCCTATGTATTAATGAGAAATGGGAACCATCCACAGAGAGCCTTCTGCTCCTCCAGAAAAATCTCCCCTGACAGCACCTTTTCTAGATTATTTAAAGGGACAGCATTACGAATACACTTTTTTCTTCTTCTGACCTAGCATCTCTTAAACAGAATGTTAATTTTTGTTGCAAGTCCTTCAAATGCTAGTTTATGTTCCTTTGGTGACTGTTGCTTTCTGCACTTGGAAAGGCATCTGATAGATTCTGAAATTTTCACCAAGTTCAGAGAATGAACATTCAACACTTACAGGCTTAATTTATTTTCTTGAGTTTTGAGCAAGTTTGGCAAATGAAAATACAGAAATGGCCCACAGCCAACTGTCAAGAAAACATGGAAACCAAAAGCAGCAGAACATCCTGTACGTCAAACATCAGTTACACCTCTTTGCCATTGTGGTAGTTTTAGGCTATGCCTTTAAATTTTTTTTCAACCCACCACAGCTGTCTTACTTCTCAGCATCTTTGAAGAGGCATCATTTGTCATTAGTCATATCTAGTCACTGTCCCATCACAGGTTTGATCCACACTGAATCAAGAGAATGGACTTTGTCAATAAGTACCAGACCAAAACCAAATGTTTCCAGCAAACTTCTGTAAGCCTCTGTTTAACCATCTGTAAAATTGGTATTTTAGCATTCATCTTTGTGCACAGATGCAAACCATATGAACAATAATCTGTTTGCAGTCACAGCATGGCACAATGAAAATAACCCCTTAGAGTGGTATAGATACACTTTGTCTTCTTCAGGATAGTCACACTTACTACCTGAAAATGTATTTTGACAGATGTCACGATGTTGGGAAAGGACAGAAGCTATTTTACTTGGTATGTCCTTCCACTTCTATAATTATTTTTTACAGACATATCAAATGAGCATTGCAGAAGTCTCACTTCCTGCATGGTTTTAAACTTTTTTTTAAATGAAGAATGGTATTAGAAAAGGAAGAGGGGGAATAAAAGTCATTCAACAGGAGTGGCTGTCACCAAGGGAGCTATTTCACACTAATGAAAACAGATCCTAAAATACACTGTGAACTAAGAAAGTGGCAGACAAACACCTATGTTAAAAACAGCAGACTTTCCCCCATCATAAGACATGCTCAGGATATTGTTTTTGAGACAATTAAAAACCAGATCAGTATTTTAATTGCAATTCCATAAATAAAGAGAATGCCTACAACATGAAACAAGTTACATGAATAACTTTGTTTCACAAAGCAATTATATGCAATATAACTTGTAATATAGCTTGTTATCAGGCATAGGAGGAAGGCAACTGTGTTTAGTCTGCAAAAACCTCAGGAAAATTTGAAGTACACAAAATACCTACAAAATAGTAGGCGTTAACATTACATAAAATTGAAGGAAAAAAATAAACACTTATTTTTAGAGCTCAGTTCTACTGAAAAGAAGATTGGACAGCAGTTGTGATACAGCCTGAGCTGACCTCTTGTTTTTAATTTACTGTGGCAAGCAATAAATGAGGCCTTCAGGGTTCAAGATCAAGTAATTCATTACTAAATTTATGGAAGGCCCCACTACAGAAATCAATAAATAGTGGCTAAAAAAGGCATTATGAATAAAACAGCTTCATAATACTGGTAACTGTACTTGAAAGGATGGCAGAAATTTTCTACATAGTAAGTATTTAACAAATCAATCCATGGAATATAATTTGCATCGAATAATCTATTTAACATTCTGCACATGACCTCAGTGTTGAGACAGGTTAAGTTCTCTCTCAATTTTTGCAAGGTCACATGTAAATACAGGGGGTTCTCTGGACCCTTCACTGTCAATGTTACTTATGGAGTGACCCTTTCCTACAAATATCCACGACAGCACAGGCGTTTCAGAAAGACTTAAAATGAATCTACTCCAATTAACAAAACTAAGAGAGCACATAATGGGACTGCTCAATTAAAAACTGCTACCCCAGAACCTTGCCTGATTTCTGCCAAAGCTAGCATGATCTAGGCAAATATACACACATGTAGTTTTATGTAATATATACACATATACATATTAGATCAGTGAATTTATGCTTGATCTTTGCTGATAGATCAAATGAGAAAGGTGAAAATAAAGATTGTTGTCTACTTCTATTACCAAAGAGCAGAAGGCTGGAAGGTACTGTCATTAACCACTACATAGACAAAGGTTATTTTCATATCAAGATCCATTCTACAAAAACAAACGTATCAATCTGCCACCATTGCTAGGGAAATAACTGATGAAAAAGGAGGTTATCCTGCCTTCACGTCTGGAAATCAGATGCTATTTAATATGGAGAACTGAAAGGTACTACATTTAAACAGAATTACCCATACAAAGAAATCCAGGGTGGGGAACACCTGGAGAGCTAACAGGTTGGCAGAAAAGGGTGTAGGGATTATGGTGATTCATAAACTAAGCTTTGGTCTAAGTATCATGCTGTTGTGTAATGAAGCACCATTGCATAACAGATCTAAATGAAATAATGGTGCACCAACCCTTGTCCTCTAAGACCTCAAGTGCAATCACACACAGAGTTTTTGCTCAAAAATGAGGCATCAAACGTATCAGAATCCAGAAAAATAAACAGTGATATTCGTGAATGCTCTAAAAAAAAGAATGTGGAGATGGAAGTTAGCAGTTTAGTTTGTGGGGAGGAAAAAAGGATAAGGGGATGGGGTGAGAAATATAATGCCCTTCTTAAACAGGAAAAAATGATTCTGTAAAGAGAATTTTTGGCATTCATGGAACACAGCAAATTAAAGAGACATCTCTGTAAGATACCAATAAAACACACTTAGTGGTAAGAACTATGCACACTAGAATAGTTTGCCTGGGGAGACAGTGAAATTAGCATGCTGAGACATTTTTAAGGACAGGTCAGATCAACATCTGTCAAGTGATAAGGAGAGCTGAATCCATCTTGGGGCACAGGATGCACCAGGTGATTTTCTGAAAATTATAAAATGAAGCCAAGGTAAATTCCCTGAAGTATAACACTACTGAAAAACAGAAGACATGTGGTAACTCATCCTCAACCACAGCAACAAAAATTCAAATCTTGCTATAATTGTACTTCACTCCTGGATCATACATTTCATACAACTACAAAGAAAATTTCCATTCCCCCATTTGCAACAAAAGGCAAATTTATCCCAGAACAGGAGTTGCAACCTTAACCTGGTGTGGTTAAGATGCAGACTGCTTACAGTGATGTGTAATCCAAAACAGAGTGATTTCAAATACAATCCTCAACTCTTGAGTCTTCTGATCTTTCACTTTCTTTCTATTGCTATACTGCAGAACAAGCATAGCTGCTTTCATGAAGTCCCCACTCTCCATGAAGTATCAATATCCAACTGAGGGACAGAGGTTAAGTGTGAGACAAAATAAGGAATATGGAAGGGTGGCAGAAAATTATGGTGCAGGAGGTACTGAAGGAAAAGAGATCATTAAGCATGTGGGACAAAATGAATAGAGAAAGGATGCTGCAAAGATACTTCTACTCCGAGTACTGAAGACAGAAAAGGTTCTGAAGCTTTGAAAATGGATGGAGTGAAATAAGGAGGGCATAAGATGAGCTGCTAAGGGAAGGGATGGAAGAGGGAGATGATGAAGACTAGTAAAAAGAGCCTTGAGAACAAGGATGGTGTCACAAGAGAGTCTTCTCTCATAACTTTGTCTGCTGTAACAAGGCAGCAGAGGTACTAACTGAACTATTATTGAGAGATGGATAATTCTGCAACAACACACCTTTCTCAAATATTTAATCCTATATCCACTCTGGGAAAGAGGCTGACAAATCCAGTCTTGGTACTCATCATCTGCCACTTGGCAGCTCTGTAACAGCTGCAGAAATAAAAGTCTTATGCTGAAACCCAAAGATAAAAGTCATCAGAACAGTGTAAATCCCTAACACATGGCAGTAGTTTATGACATTCATTATTTATTTTTCATGTATCTTGCCACTCAACAGAACTGTATCCAAGTCACTCTGAAGCTGCTGGTAACAAAAAGCTGACATGCTTACACTTCAAGAAATTTTTTGTATGTGTGAAATCCATTACTGCAGGCTTATATATACTTATTTAGAAGGGCTTAGAATGTTCTGAAGATAACGAACCAGGTTAAGATTCTGTAAACTTGCTCAACTGTTCAGTCCTCAGATGAGCAGCAACACTAGCTACTATTAAGCTAAGCAGCATGATTCATGCTAAGTAAATTTTCTCAGTATGATACATAAGGTGATCTTTTTACACCCTTATTATAGATACCAAACTCCAACAAAGCTAGAGACACAGAGTCAACAGGTTCCTTAAAACCTTCTCAAAGACCATAGTTAATAAAAAGAGCTATTAAAATTACATTAAATACTTATGACTCACACTTGTTCACAAGAAACTTCAATTTAATTTTCATTAGACTTTTCAGACAGATGAAAGACCAATTTCTGTAAGACACCCTTTTACCTTTACAAATCTCCTTTGGTGTTAGCTGTTAAGTGAAACCTGCTATTTCCCTCCAGTTTAAAAGGTGAGACAAAACAGTGCTCATCTTGCATCATTCCATTTTGGGCAGATTTGAGGCATGAATCATGAAAGATTCTATGTGCTATGTAGTCAGCATTTCTATGTTACCAGTAGTGCACTACCTAAAGCACTCCCACAATAGAATAAGTGTTCTTACACAAAAGGGATTATGTGAACATTGACATCAAATTTTTAGGTTTTACTCATTGACAAATTGTATTTCCCTGCACATAAGTGTAGCTGATAACTTTCAAGGTATCCCTCAGGTAACAGAAATCAATCAAGAGGAAATTGCATTAGTAGTAGCAAGAAACAGAAGGGCCTTGTCTTATGTATAAGATTAAATTGGGTTTGTTATTTTTTTTTTTTTTTTTAAGAAGGAAACTGTTCGGCCTCAGGTACTAGCAAACTCTTGTGATCTCACACAGAAAATACTACTACATCAGTCTCCTAGAGGGTGAAAAAGGACTATAGTAATACAATGATAAAGGGAAATGAGTGGAAAATCCCCAAACCACTTCCAAAAACCCATACCCCAGAGTGAATCGTTTGTTTTTCTTTACTCCCAGCTTAGTTTTCTAGTGCCCTACTCACTAAACCTTCTAACATTTCACTCCTCACCCTTGTGAGCAAGTGATGACCAGATTCCATTGTTTCCTCCTTTTGCATGACAAACACAGGGAGAGGTCCTAGCTCTGGGACATGTGCTCCAGACTCTTGGATTCCTCATTCCTCCCTCATTGCCCCAAACTTGAGGCTCCTTCCTTCAGAACTCATCAACTCCCATGCCTGAAAAGTCTTAGTATCCCAACAAAACCTAAGAGAGGGAAAACTGAGCAGGAAGCTGCAAAAAGCATGTCCAATTCCCAATGTCCAACCTTTCTCTCCTCCTAAACTAATTTAATCCCTTTGGACCAAAAATGTGGTAGAAGACTTCATGGCTACTTATCTTCTGCAATAACTTTACCGTAGCCAAACTGAAAACCACTGAGAAAAGTATTTTTTTAAATTGTTTTTAACAACACATATTCTGCATCTACCTATGGCTTGTCATGAAAGGCTTTCTGAGATACTTCGTATTTCCATGTTACCAAAGACAAATCTAAGAGCTGATCCAAATCATTGTGTCTTTCCATTTCCACTGTTTGATGAAACTCTGAAGAAGGTTAACATTTCTTTGCAAATTAGGATGACTGCTCCAAGACATCTGTATATTTCAGGAGCAAAGGTGTTAGTTTACAGGTACCACCTCCAATTCAACAGCCACACCAAAATCTAGCCACTAAGCCTAAACATAATTCAGTTCACAAGAGGAACAACAAAGTTACAAAGTCCCCCAAAGTGCTCACCCAGCCTACCTTTAAACTAAGTTCTAGTCTTGCTGTTAACTTGGGAGGCTACTCATAAAGAGATGAAGAAAGATAATTTCCCTGCTCTTGTCTAATATGGAGTCAAAACTAGCAACCCAGAAAGATAAATTGGAATTTTGCCAGCAGGTCAGCAGCTTGACTCTTTTTTTGGAGTATCATTCCAATGTGAAGTAACAAAAACACATAGAATAACAAGAAAGGAGCAGATCATTAGGCTGAGATTCGTATTTCTGGTCCATTCCTAATAAGGCTGCTGAATAGTGCTTAAAATATTTAAATTATTTAACCTGCAAGAGAAGAAGGAAAGACTCACTACTTCATGGAGAAGATGCTTACTGGGAAGATGAGACACTGGTATTCCCATTGTCACACCAGGAACTGTTTATATATCCTAATAGGTTGATCAACAGATAAGGTTAAAGTGACTATAGAATATTAACTTGCAGAGCATTCTGATTCAAGATAAGAGATAAAAGTTCAAATTTCCTCAGGCACAGGAGAACTTTCTAAACTTTGGTTTAGAAAACCACACCACTGGATCAAACCACCATCTCCCCTTCTGCTTTGCATACTATACCTTTCATTTCTCATGCTTTACCACAGGTGCTCAAAATAAAATATTTAGTTTGGGGCTTACTGAAATAGCTTTTCTTTTTTCTCATCCATCACCAAGTGACATTATTCCAGAGTCATCAGTGCATTGCTGAAGAAATGAGAGCCCACTCCACAGTGAAATAACACAGCTCTTTGCCTTGCTTTTATATTTACTTTATCCCTGCTATACTTCAGACAGTGTTTAGAGTGGAGGCAGGATTGGAGGAAGAAGAAATGACTGGCAGTGGGCTACTCATCAGTAGAGCTAGACTCTTCAGTAGACCTCCACAGGAAGGTAGGACTCTGAAAGTCGCTGGATCAGGAACAGTGTTAATACTCTGGCACCATTTTAAGATATATCTGATTTACATTTTTTAAAGCATGGTCTAATGGACTGGACTTCAGGCTTCAGTTGGAGGTCACCTAGACTGTCTGTGACTTGCTGCCCATGCACTGCTTAATTAAATTGTATGGTCAGTATTTGTTTACAGCTACACTGGGACAGATCCAGACTAATGCCAGTCTGTTACTAGTCGTCCTGAACGTGCTATAAATTCCACACTACTCTGTCGCAAAATAGTTACAGAGAGGGAATTATGGAATGACATAGGTACATCTTCATCAACAGCAGAGCCTCAGGAAGGTGAGGCCTAATAGGACTAAAATTACCAACCTCAAAGGACGCAACAAAAGCTAATTAATGGTTTTAAAAGTTTCCAAGGGTGGAAAGTGCTACACAAATTAAAAACAAAACATTTTTGTGAGCCTCTGTGTAGAGCAGCAACTGAAGGCTCCAATTCTGTAGCTTTCCACAGTTAACCGCATGAACGTAATAAAGTAACTCTGATTGACTTCCTCCTTCTCATTTGCATGACTTTCAGCACCTCCCACATGCTGCAAAACTTTAAAAGCTCTCTTCTGTCAAAATAGACTTGAACTATGGCTTAACCTTTGCTGGGATATCAGAACAAGGAGAAACCTCAGCGGGTCTGGGGAAGCTGACTGATACCTGAAATGTGTGCCCCTTAGAAGTGAAGAGGAGATGGACTTTTTTCAAGTACTGTTTAATTTATACTCATTAGTTTGTCTTAACAGAAGCTTCCAAATTTTGATTTTTATTTTGCTAGCTTTTATATCTTCCTAATTTGTCTGGATGGCTTGTGAATTAAGCCTTATACAAAGACAAGCTTGTATGTTTTTCCACACCTATATCCATTGACATGACATGATTCCTGCAGACATTATTTTCATTACATCCTTTAAAAAGCTTGGGTACACAACCATACTGCCATGGTTTTCATTTTGAGCCTAAACCAAACAATTTTAACTGTGGTCTTATCAGGAACTTCAATTGCAACAGGCAAAAGGCACACATGAACAAAACATTAATAGTGCATGTTGCATAAGAAAATTGTGAATTCCAAATTTTGCTAATCATTCAATGTCTTTCTTAATTAGTTTCTCATCTGTGACTGATTCTGTTCATCATACCCAATAACACAAGAATTTAATTTCTCTGTTAAGGTACCCAACCCGAATCCTTTTGCAAACGATTAACCCACTCATTTTCACAAGTATCTTTTTTTACAGAATTATTGCCTTCCCCAACTCAATTTGCCTGAACAGGCAAAAAAGACTTAAGAATCAGGAAAAATCTGGAGGTAGTCATGCCAAATTACTTTTTTCTTTTATGTAAGATACAGCTGCAATCTAAACTCTTGGGGGAAATGCAAGAAATATAAATCAAAAGGTATGCATGACACATGGGAGTCAGGAAGAGGGGTTTCCAGATGATAGCCACTCCTTTTCATTATTTTGTGGGAAACAGACTAAGCAATCAGCAAACAAATAGCAACTCTTCAAACTGCCGAGGTTCTCCTTCAAACGCAAAATTCACAGACCATCTTGCTTGAAACAGAGCATTTCTCTGTGTGCTTCAGGCTACACTGCCGAAACAGGAAACGTAAACAACATTAAGATCAAAGGAGAGGAGCTGTGCAGCATCAAAACCCACACCACCAAGAACAGGGCCAGGCTGGCAAACCCAAAAACAAACAAACAAAAAGACAAAAAAAACCCAAACCCACACACCAAAAACCCCACACACAAAAAACCAAACAACCCCCACAAACAAAGAAAAAAAGCAAAACCAAAAAACACCCAAAAAGAAACCCAAAAAACCCAACTGCTTTGAATTAACAGATGGAGGCCTGTCTTTCTCTGAGTATCTTTGTTGGAGGAACATCCTTCTGCTATGGAGAAAGAGACATTCCAAAGCACATCCAGATGTGCAAATACTCTGATGTGTTTCTCATTCTCATCACAACACGTTTCTGATTTATTCTTGGTTAAGACCTGTTTGTTTTCCCTGATGACCTGCATGGCTGTTACGGTTCTTACAAGTGCGTTTTTTTAATACCTCACTAACTTCAAGACTTCTGTCCTGAGCAGTATCTTTACTGTTCCTTGAGGACCCATGGTGTTGTGCCTCTCCCCAAGGACTTAAAAGAGCAAGCTAGCCTAACAATCACTTGACACCTGAAGCACTGCTGTCACCTGTTTTCAGTACATGGAGGTGGATTGGAGACCTGTAGTCAGCAGATAGACTACATAGAGGCTCCATGGGGAGTCAAGCTGAAGCTATACAAGGGCAAAGAGGAATAATCTAAATACAAGACATTATAACTTCTAGGTTAATTCTGCTGTTGGTTTAGCTGCTACTACATCACAGAAGTCTGACACTCTTCTGACCCAGCCAATACACATTGCTGTCCTTCTCAGAGTAATGCCACACAGCAGCTTATTTTGGAATTCTAGTATATGCAAATGGCAAGCTGGGCAGCATGCCACAGAAAGTGTTCAGTACCGAGTTTGATTGATTTCACCTGAGTTATTTGGTGGGGTTTTTTGTTTGCTGGTTTCGTTGTTTGGATGAGGGTTGGTTTGTTTGTTTCTGGATTGTGGTGGGGGGTTTTGGGTTCGGGGTTTTTTTTGGTTGGTTTGTTTTAACTTGGGGGTTTTTGTGTTGTCTGCGTGGGGGTTTTGTTGTTTGTTTGCTTGTTTTTTAATTTGGTTTTATTCTTCTCCCAGAGATGCACCTTTTTAAAAGACAATTTAATTTGCTTTCTTTTTTTAACAATGATATCATTTACAGTGAAATTTACCTAATGGTGAAGATATCACAACACCATAAGTTTCCATTTTTGCTGTCATTTTTAAATTCAGAGGGGAGAAAGGAGGGAAAAAAAATACACAAAGGGAGCTGAAATTAGTTAACCAATTCCTCTCTTGCCTAAAGTCCTCAGGTTCTGCTGAGATTAAATCACAGAGTTAATACAAATCTAGTCTGTCAGTTAAAGCAGATATGCACTGCTTCTAGGATAAAAGATCAGCATAGTACAAATATCTCAGGTTCAAAGTAAAGGTCCTGCTGAATGTAAAGGGACACAAACATCACTACAGATGATGCTAAAAGTATATTTACATTTAAAAAACATCCCAGAACTCTGGTATTGCCAAAAGTACATTTTCAGAAAACCAGAAGTGTTAAACTAAAGATCCTGCTCCAAAAAAATCAAAGGAAAGGAAGACAAGGTCACCCAAACCATTAGAGCTGTGCAGTCTGCTAAGTCTCCAGCTTATAAACTCTGCCTATAAATAGACATTTTGCTTACAGGATTATTCATAAATGAGCTTCCAACAAAAACAGTGGTAAGACTGCTGGAGATCATTAACTTACAGCAAGTTGAGAGATTTTTACTTAGCCTGCTAGTGCTAACTGGACTAACAACCATTTAAGAACAGTATTCACTTTGCTGTGTATAGAACAAGCCTTGCTTTATTTTCATGCTTAACGCTAGCTCTGTATTTAAATGCCTTTGCTGTCTTGGTGTGTGATACATGAGACACTAGAAATAGCCCATCTGTTCCAGAATTTCCATTGTGCGTAGCTTTGAAAAGCTCAAATGATGATGAAAAACTTGCTATGAATTTAACTTAGAAAGATAAAGCCTAATAAAAGTTGAGAGACCAAGACTGCACACACACTCTATTGTATATTTTCCATGTAAATCTACTTTATCCATCTCATTCAGGCAAAATTCCCTATTACAGGCTAAAGAGGAGAAGAAAAAAATTTTTAATGCTTGAAAGTCCATGTCTTTTTACTGTTGCTTTTTCTTTTGTGTGTTTGCCTGATAAAGTCTGGAAAGTCTCCAAAATTTGAATGTCTTATCTCTGTGTATTCTCAAGTTCGGGTTTTTTTGTGCTGTAGATACCTTTTAATCCAACTCAGATGTTGTTTTTACTTTGGAGGGCCTCTTGCAGCTAGCAAGACAAAACAAAACAGTGGGATCCTTTCCAGCAAGACACAGAGGTGTCCTCTCAGGACAAAGGTAAAGGCAGGCAGTATTTCATTTGCAAAGCAGAGCAGCAGAGCTGATCATTTCATGTCAGAGAAGAAGCAGTCTATGTTACTATTTAATGTACATAACATGCAAGGAACAGCAGATGTGACTAGAGCCAGCTTAGACAGCAGGCACAGGATGATTCCAAAAAAGATGTTCAGCATCTTAACTCCAGCTTCGGTGGCTGACTCCTGCAGAGATTTCTTAAACACATCAATCACTGACTACAACAGTTCTGGGTATTTTAGTCTCCTTCAGTGAAAGCTGGCTTATTTCTGAAGTAGTCTTATGATACTGCTACTCAGCAGTACTGTATCAGCCAAAGACACCTTTGGAAAGTTTATAGCCAAATTATTCTATCACTCAAATCACTAATTACTCTACTTTTGCTACTTTCCTTCCACCCTGCCTTGCTGGACAAATACCTTTTATATGTGATGACATTATCTTGATGATAGCTCCATTTGCAATCAAACAACTACTTGTTAAGTGTCGTTCAAAACCATGCTCAACAGACTTAGGAGGACTACACACATGTTGGTCAGAAGGGCAAGAAACTTATATTGGTTTTACGCTGATTTCTGGTTTTGGACTTTGCATGTGTGCAGGTACCATAAAAACCACATGGGACTAGGCAAGTCAGTTTGTCAAAACGCACGTTTACCCACCATGTATACAGGGAGATTCTGAACACTTCCCCTTTTACACATAAAAATTAATTAAATGGACGTGAGGGGGGGAAAGAGAAAACAAAGGGGAGGGGGAAAAAAAGGGTGGAAATGGGGGTATACTTGTGTACAGTGGCATTCATTTTAAAATGTATGCAATTTGCAAGTCAAAAGATTACTGGAACTTCTCAGTGCTACAACCATAGCTGTCTGAGCCCACTAGAAAACCTCAAGCTGTTCTCTGACTTCAAGATCATCAGCTACAACACAGACCTTGGGCAGCAGCAGTTAGCTGGCTGCTGGCAGTGATAGATGAGACAACAGAATGCAGTTTGCTCTTTCACAGCTCTATCAATGATACCATGCCCAGCTGACAGGCAAGGCAAACCTGGTTTTGTCAGTGAGCCAGGCAGATATGATCCCAAAGACACAAAGGAAGCAGATATGAACAAGGCACCATCCTCAGAGTTACTTTTCTGGCCATAACTGCATTTTAGCAGATTTCCAGCCCCACACCACCAAAGACACATCCATTCTGGGTCTGAAAATCCACTCTATCTACTGCAAGTGCAGTTCTTCCTCAGCCAAAAACCAACGTGGTTCACAGGAATAGGCCAAATGCTGGGAAATGCGGGCAACTCCCATGCTGTTCACAAACATTAATGTCCAAACCCAAGCACATTCTCCATTACAAAAACAGAGGCAAAATTCCAAACGCAAAAAAGCAGTTATCATTATTAGAGACAACTAACAATCCTTGACAGCACTACCATTTGAAAAAAACATTCTGTGGTTGTCTCCATCTGCAGCTACTGTTTTGTTACAAGATGTGCTGCTCTCTCAAACAATTTTACCAAGTGATTTTTAAAAATTAAACTCCAGAGCAAGATATCTGGACTGAAATGGCAACAATCCCATAGGAAAGGTTGGAAAGTTGATTAGAAAGTACAATATACAATCAAGATATCAACACTCACTGCCTAACAGCTTAAAATTATTTCAAACTGTACAGAAACAGCAATGACCAGTTCATATTTCTGTCATTTCAGTGGACACGCCACAGAGGGCAATCTGGGTGAGACGGCGCTAAGTACATGTTCCTTGGCAAAGCTCTGTCAGCTCAGGCACTTCTTTGTTCTTACACTGCTCCTCCTGACAGGCTCTCTGTACAACTTTTAGGGGAGGCTTCAACCCCTGGGGTGACCCACTCTTTGCCTTTGTTCAGAGCATCCAGTAAAAGCAGCTCCAAACCCGACTTCAGCCTTTCATGTTTCTGCTACAGATTATTTATCACTCGTACTTCATTTCAGAGGAAGGCATCAGAACTGCCATCCGAAAATCAAGCTGCAGTCTCCCATCTATATTACAGCTGCTGATTGCCTGATCTTTCATGATTATAAAATCTACAGATGTATCCCCATATTTTTGCTTTATGAAATTTTTTGCACATGGGATCTGCAGTTTTGAGATAGCTGTCAACAGTTTCTCCTCCCTGCCCCCTTACTCCACATTTTGACCAAATCTCTGTGCAGAAGTTGGATTTACCATAAGGTACACACTTCTCATGATTAAGTAACCTTCACTTTAGCAAAACCCTGGATATTTGTACTAGCACTACACGCATATCAGCTCTGATCTGTTGTGGCACTTTGTTAAGGGGAGGAAGCAGGCTGCTGGAAGCAGAGTGGGTGGGAGGGGAAAGTGGGGGGAGGGCTGGAAACAGGGAAGAGAACAGAAGTACTGCTCTTACCTTCGGCTCTGGCACAACACCACTGATGGGAAGAGAGGGTATATAGACAGCAAAATCCTTCCTCATCCCTGCTAGAAGAGCAAGGTATAGGAGAGCAAAGCCAGGCTAGGCTAAGAGCCCAATAATAACAGTGCATGATAATCTTGGGGCTGCACACATTTGCTATCTGATGCATATATTTTGCTACCATAGAATACCTGGGATACGCTTTGAATCTGGCATTTCCCCCAGCATTACAACCCACTCACTATTCCAAAACCTCTGCTAATATATCACCTTTCCTCGAGCTGTAAAGAGAGGAAAAGTATCACAACACACACTCTTCCCTTCTGTCTTTCATACTAGCATTTTGGTAACAACTTTGGCAGCTCTGCTGTTTAAACCAAGTCCTTTTTCTACAGCAGATTATGCACAGGCATACTACTCTATCACACTGAAAACGCACTCTAGTCAACACAGCTATTTCCTGCTCCCTGTGTACCCACGTCAAGACTGATGAAAGCAAGTTTCAGCTGCAGTCAGCACTGTTGGGATGCTGTTGTGCGTCAGCTGATGTCTATAGTCTCATGTGGTATCAACAGAATTGCTATCTGATGTACAGAAACTGTATCATAGTGGTGATGGATACAGCAAAAAAGTAATTTCAGTCTCAATAGCAGTATCTTCTCTCTAACCTGAGTTCAAAAGTCATGACTGGACTACTATAGTGAGCTCAGTATGAGAGCCACTGAAGAGGAATCTCCAGGATGTCTTTTCACACAGCCACTTTTGCAGACTACAGCTTCCCTTAAGCAGAATGAGCTAGTGCATCACTCACTGATCTGTCTTGGGTTAGCTCACATCTATCTAAACCAGCATGAAGTTCTGCACCTTTGATGTGAATTAATTCAGCTTGCATGGCTTTCCCCAGCCTGGCTTCTGCAGCTTCTGAAGCAAAGGGAGCCAAATTAGGCCCATCTGTCTAAATGGGAGTCCTCTACCACCATAAGGCACATTTCATTACCCAGCTCAGAAGCTGCCTTCCAAAAGCACCAAGAAAGGAGGTTTTCTTGCTGCCAACAGCTACCCAGAATACTAGGCATGCTGAGAGTGGGGATTTTCACAAAACCAGGATTTTGCACAGAAGCCTCAAGGGTCTGCCTACAAAAGGATTTCCTGCAATAACCTTTTGTTTAACACTTGGAACTTCTTGGCAGCAACAGATCTGCAAAATACATGTGAACTTTTTTTTCATTTAAAAATAAAGAAGGAACTAGCAAACTTCAGAGAGCAGAGAAGATGACTCTCTCTGACTTGATCCTGCAGGTGTTCATTGTGTAACCGAAGTTGATAGTCCATACAAGCTCTGGAAGCCTCCCATTTGCTAAACTGGAAACCCAAAACTGAAAGTAGCCTTAAGTAATCCATGTCATCAGGTACAGATGCTAGAGAAAGGACATAAACCACTCCCTGCTGCTACTCAGTGCTAGGATCTAGCAAAGCAAAGGTAGAAGTCACAATTGCATGACTTCAGTTTCCAAATTTGTCTTAAAGGAGTTGATCTTGTAGAGGAACTGCAGAACTATGATCAGACCCCAAGCTGGCTCTGCCACAGCATGTGCCCCAGTAAAAATACTAACCATATTTCAGTTACAGGTTTCCATGTGTTGTACAGAAGTTACCAACATAGCAAAACCGTAAGTGACAAAAACCCAGGAAGTTCACAACAAAAAAAGCACAGAAATCTGTAACAGAAATACAGACATGCCCTAAGCAGTGGCAAACACTAATGTTACAGGACAGTAAAGAAATTGTCCAACAAGTAAAAACACACTATATTTTTGTGACGGACCTTCTTAAACCTAACAAAAATGAGGTATGGAGATCACCTGCATGTAGATTAATTTTGGCTAAAGTGGGATTCCCCAAGGAGTCTATGCAACTGAGTAAGTGGCTAACTGGATTCTAAGAGTAGTGTTTAATGTACCATAGTTGGAGGCCAGTTACAAGCAGAGTAGTGCAGGGGCCTATCTTGTTAGATACCCAAGAAGGAAACACCATCAATAGTCAACACATTTGTGGGCAGGGCTGCCATTCAGAGTGGCCTGGCAGGAACTGTATGAAATTCAACTTGGACCACTGTAAAGTCCTGCTCTTGAGCAGGAGCAAGCCCATGCACCAGCACAGGCTGACGGCTGACTGTCTGGACGAGTGGGTTCTGCCAAACAGGCCTGGGGAACAGTAGGCTTATCACGAGCCAACAGCATGCCTGGGCAGCAGCAACAGCCAGCCACATCCCACACCACGTCAACAGCGATGTAACCGGGAGACTGAGGGAAACAATTATTCCACTTTCCCTGGCACCTCTCAGGCCATTCTTGGACCACTACCTCTGGCCCTGCAGTTCTGCATGGTACGCAGGCATTGATAAACTTGAATAGTTTTGGGGGAAGGCGACCAGGTCAGCTCAAGGACTTGAGCCCTTGCCCTGCAAGAAGAGATGGGAGATTTATCATGGAGAAAAGACAGCTTCAAGGAGACTTACTAATAACCTGTTGGTACCTATTGGGAGATTACCGAAAAGATGGAGCCTGCTTCTTCACACTGGTGCACAGAATGAGAGACATAAGGTGTAAATTCATATTGGGGTACCTCATAGAATATCAGAAAAAAAAAAAAAAAGCTTGCTATGAAGACAGTAAAGCACTACAACAAGTTGCCCGGAAAGGCTGCAAAGCCTCCGTCCTTGGAGGTCTTCAAACCCAATCAGACAAAATCCTGAGCAACCTGGTTTGAATTCAATGTTCACATTGCTTTCAGAAAAAAGGTTAGGTTAGGGAACTCCTGAGAGGTTCCTTCCAGCCTGATAGGCTCAGTGACTCAACATAGCCCAGGTTCTGTAATGCATAATGATGGAAAAGGATTCACAAAATTTAAGATTTCTTACATTTGGAAGCCTGAAACCAGTATCTGCACCTTGGTGTTCCGAGAAGCAGTACTTTAACAGTTTGTACAGTGCCACTGAAAAACATCACATAGGTTCACTGTGCTCATGCTGGGAACATCTTAGAGCAAGGAAACGATGCTTTCATCAGACACTATCTTGCCTCCAAGAGTTGAGTTTTGCAAGCGAATGTGTGCAAGCCAAAAGAATTCTAAAGAAGAACTAAGACACGCAGACTCCAAGGCTTAATGAATCGTAACGCTCAGGAAAAAAACCCTAATCCTGATAATTTCCAAGTGTTTAATTTTGAGTTGGCTGAAACATTTGTGTTTATGAACACAATCACATACATTTATTTTGCTTGGTAGAACTCTTCAAGCTGAATACTGATTCTTTATCTGGAACACAAAGGGCTATCATTTTTTAATAGCCATAATTTCTTTACATACCATATCAAGGTCTTGGGAAACCCTCCGTTTGCGCAGCTCTTCCATCCTCTCACACACATCCGTGAAGCAAGTGTTATAGTAGTCTGCATACTGCTGTGCCAGGTCATCAATGTTTCCCAGTGACCCATCCTATGGTAGAGATGAAGAGAAGACAAAAAAAAAAAAAGGTTAAAAAAAAAAAGTTAATCAATTAAAATAATCTAATTCAAAGGTAACACCACAGCTCCTGAAGAAGACCCCCATTCCCTGCAGCATATCTAATACACAGCTCTTAGGTCATCCTCTCAGTCCCTAGCCCCAAGCATGTTAGCACACAAGGACAATTGAGAATTGCAGTACCACAGCAGCTCTTCCAAAACAGGACTTTGCTAATTCCCATACAGTGAAAAAAGGCAAGGACGGCAACACACAGCCACAGAATAATATCTCCACAGGCACTATTTGCCTCAATTCCATACCACCTACATCTGTTTCTCCCAAGCAGCTGCCCATTCATCCAATAAAGAGTCATTACAGATGTTTCACTGACCTTATCTACTTCTGAGTAGCCCTGCCTTCCTTGTCAAAGACTGACAGCAACTTAAAACATTAAGCTTCTTGCTTGCAAGCACCATCAGACTGCAAACAATTCCAGCCAAATGACTTTAAAAGGTACATTTATAGAATCATAGAATCAACCAGATGGGAAGAGACCTCCAAGATCATCCAGTCCAACCTATCACCCAGCCCTATCCAATCAACTAGACCATGGCACTAAGTGCCTCATCCAGTCTCCTCTTGAACATCTCCAGTGATGGTGACTCCACCACCTCCCTGGGCAGCCCATTCCAATGGGCAATCACCCTCTCTGTGAAGAACTTCCTCCTAATATCCAGCCTATACCTCCCCTGCCACCCACAAAGACACTGCTAGTTAGTCTTTTAAGATACACTGGGGGTGAAAACATGGTTTGTGCAGTCCCAAATGTCTGCTTTGCTAGGCAGGATTGCTACCCTGTTATCTAAATGGTCATAGCCACAAATCTAATTGTAATCATCTGTTATTTAGCGTCAAAATTCATACTTGAAAAAGTAAAAAAATGAAACAAAACTAGGCAAGTTTTAACTGGCATGAAAAATCCTTCTAAACTACAGATATTTACACCACAGAGGACCAGGCACGGGTGTGGGCAGGATGAATTAGCAAATTTTTTGGTACAGTATGCACCCACTTAAAATAGGTCCAAAAGATTGGATGGAGTATTTTTATTTCTCTGTCTAATCTATGAAAGAGCACATCATTGCATACATTCTTTAAAAGGTAACCATCTACACCTTGCACGTATTCTGAATGAAGAAAAGTATACACTGCTTTGTTTGTTCATTCTTGCTTGCTGCTCATAGATGCAATGCATACAAATATAAAATTATGTCTTGAATATTAAGAAAAATATATGCAACCATGAACTCATTAAAAATCATAATGCTAACATAAGTTAGAATAATGTAACATAAGTTGCAATACAGAGTTTAAGCATAAGAGCTAGGAGGAAACCTTTTAATTAGAAACCAGACCTTACTGAAGCTGTTGCCATTTGGTAAATAAGCACACGGTCCTGCTCTCAGGGTTCTTAACTATACTGGAGGAAGACCTGCTCTAATGAAGTATGAATTCCAGAGAACTTGGAAAAAATCAGTTTAAATCAAAGTATAAGTCTAGTAACCCTTAAGAGTCTGTGAAACACGCTCTCTGCTTTTTTGAACTGCAATTCCACATGTGCAATAGGTAACTCAGATTCCCAAAGAAATTTTGTACAGCTTACATTCCCAACAATTCAGAACAACTTGCAGTGCTGAAAAACTGTTAAAAAACTTAAAACTGTTGTGTGCACTACAGGTGGGAAACAACTTGCACATCACTTGTCAGAGCAGAAGAAGTAAAATAACTACACTAAATATCTGTCTAGACACACACCCTCCTCTATACCGTAAAAAAATACATAGGTATGTATTTCCTCTCTCTCAACCTGCCAAAGGTCTCATACAGGTGATGTTTCAAACATCAGAAGGTCAGGTTTCTTTAGTGCAAACACATTTCTGAGAACTTCAGACTTTCCAGAACTTCAGACAAACAACTCTCCACACCACTAAGACCATGCATAGTTTATGAGGACAAAACACCACCTTTGAGAGAGCAACAGTGCTACCTTCCCTTTCTACTGCATCAGCAGCACTACCTGTTCAGTGGTCAGCAAGCATACATCTTCCTTTAGTCACCTCCTCACCGTCCATTGCTTCCCAACAAGCTGAGGATGGCCTGCCTGTGCCAGAAGCTCCACACACCTGCCTGTCTAGTGGGACACTTCCAGTAGCTGAGGGCCCGCTGGCTGAGCCCATGCACACAGCAAGCTGCTTTCACAGCATCTGCACATTCTGTAGGGGCAACTGGTGCTGCAACGCTGGGGACAAAAGTGAACACCAAACACAAAAAGCAACTCCAAAACTTAAACCTCATTTGCTCACTGCGGCAGGCAATAAGAAAATCTGTATGACTTCCAAAGAGATGACACCTGAATCCCAAACACTCCATCGTAACAAACGTTCCTCTAAGGGTTACTAAAAATTCCACTTTGGAGTATCTTCCCCAGCCACAGCTCGTTTATTCCTTGATAAGCTTTGCCACTTCAAAGTGTAGGATCTAGAAACAGTAATGATAGAAGGGTAAGGCAGGAAACTATTATCAGAATAATATGATATCTGCCTATTTACTTATCAGTCCATCTCCTCCTTCAATTTTGGAAACCATTAAATTCCATACAATAAACCTGCTTGGAAATAGGTTAACTTGTGACAGTAAAGTCATGACTCTGCAACTGAGTGAAACACTCCAAATCCAAACATATCACCAGCTTAGCTGAGAGCTGAGTGGAGTTGAGATGAGGTGATGATAGCAGCATGCTCCATTGCTCCTTTTCACATGTTCTCCTCAAGTATCTCCTCAAGTTTGTGGTCACAGATTGCTTGCAGGATAGCAATGGCGCTGTGCAATGGATCAGACAAAGCTGAACAAGTGCTCCAGAGTTTTTTTCACTTATGCTGGCATGCATTTGACTGCACTTTTTAAAAACGTGGTCTCTACAAGGTCAAAGGCCTGTAACTGTCCCTTGAGCAAAATTAGCTTGATTGCAGTACCCCAACTAAAGCCCAAAGCATGTGGGTGGCCCCACCACTAGTGACTTCGTGGCTGCAAAGAAAGACCTATTCAGAAGTGACCAAGGTCCACCACTGCTACACAGTCCAGAAAAGTTGAGCTGCAGGCATCAGCCTGACTGAGTAAAGGGATTTCTGCTGGTGCGATACGTTAGGGTCTGTGCTCCAAATGCAGCTCACGACAGCTTTCCCCAGGAAGACTAGTCCTGTGTGAAAGCAAGCCTAAAATCTAAAAAAAAAAAAAAAAGATGAAGGAACAGAAAAAAACCCACAACATCTTAAGAGAGGAGAACTGAAAACTAAAAGACATTGCAAGCCTACCACACACTTTTGCTGGGTTGCCCTACCAAAAGCAGCATGCAACCTCTTAACTAGATGCAGACAGCTTTGGGGGTTGAAGTCTCTAGCTTTGATACATGAGAACAAAAATACAAACATTTGCATTTACATCTCAGCTTGCCAGGAAGTTGTAGTGAGAAATGCTGACTGAATCATTTGTCTCTGTGGCAAAGAGCTTCTTTTATGAGTTTATGAATGTGGATATCCAGAAAGCACTGCTTTTGCCAAAAGTAATAGAGAGAGACAAATGAACCCCAGCCAAAGACAGCAAGTACTTCACACCTTGCAGCATCCACTCATGTCACATGTAAGGAAATAATGTCATAACTTAACAAAGGATTGTGTATCTGATTTATCAAGTTTTATCCCTGCATATAGTTATTTCAATACCTCTCCTTCATTCTTCTAGTACCATTAAAAATATGGCAAAACTAAACAAAACAAAAACAACAGAAGATGCTTCATTTTTCTGCTGCACTGATAATGGCTGAGAAATCCTACTTTCGGTATAATCAACTCACAAACAAAGCTAATCATATGATGAATTTTGAACTATGGTATTTTGTCTGTCGCTTCATTAAATTGACTCCCCCCCAGCTTCTCCAAACAGTTCTAAACACCACCAGTGTGCTTTGCATTTCTATTTTGTTTTCAACTTAATATTTAATAAATATTTATATGCAAATGTTAGCTCCAGTTTGAGAAGTCATTCGTTTCCTTACAAAGACAGCCAAAGGAACTGTCCAAAATGCTTTTTAAAAATCCTCAGCATTATTAATAAAATAGATCAAAAAAAGCATTCATAATTCATAATATTTTAAAATGTTTCACTCTGATGCATAAAGAATAAGAGTTAATGTTAATTTGCCCATGTTCCTTTTCACAGAAGTGTGGGGGTTGGAAAAGACCTCCCAGGATGATCTAGCCCAACTCCCCTATCAGAGCAGGTTCATCTAGATCAGTTTGCACAGGAATGTGTCCCGGCGAGTTTTTGAAGTCTCCAGCAAAGGAGACTCCAGAGCCTCCATGGGCAGCCTGTTTCAGTGCTCTACCACTCTCAAAGTAAAGAGGTTTTCCCTTACTGTGTACTTTTAACAGAACACTTACTGTGTTCTAGCTTGTGCTCCTTACCCCTTGTCCTATCACTCTGCCTATCAAGTGTTCTATCGCTTTCTTGCTTTCACATGCAAGCCAAAACCTAGAGGATTAAGATAATAGAAATAAAAACCTAAGTCTGTACATTTGCTCATTTTTATTAATAGCTCTACAATGTGGGCTCAATTCCAATACTGATATAACAGGGTCTAAGCAAACCTGGACTGCCATTTTAGTTTTGCATGTAGGAAAAAGTATAAAGTTATTTGATACCAAAAATACTAAGCCAATGCTATTTATAAGGCGACTTTGTTTATGTGTCAATATGTCCCTTTTTGATGTAGACAGGTCCCATATTTAGAACAGCGTATGTGAGCAATGAAAAAAACCAACAGTTTCAAAATTTACTCTTACTGATATACCTGTAATTCAGTAGTCACTCATGTGTTCTTAACTGCTTTAGGTTAGTACTATTTTTAAAAACAAGGCCTCATAACAAACTCTCATTTTGTTACAAATTTAACAGTTGACCAAAGCCCTACCATGAAGACTGTTGTATTTATTGCCATACTAACTGCAATGTTCCAGCTACATAATCCCACAGATCTTCACTGGTGGAAAAAATTCATAAACAATAAAAATACTGAACAGAAATACCATTCCTGAAATGCTTCAATTTAGTCATAAAAAGTCACAACATTTTTCTCCTCAGACTTTACTACTGCCTGAGATCTTTCCATAAAATAGTCCAGCAGCTAGGGATAACCCCCACCCACTAGTTTTAAAGGATTAAATGTAAAATTAAAATGTAATAAAATATTCTAATGAAAACAGGAGTTATCTCAGATTTCTATTTTTGGCTGTCACGTATGTTTCAAAATTTCCGTCTTATAACGTATGCATGCACCATTTTTCAGCATCATAGAACACAGAATAAATGATGAATTGCTCTGGAATTCCCACAGAATTAGTTCTGATATGCATGTGAATACCAAAAGAATCCACTGGGACTCCTGTTAATGGAGTGACTACAAAGAAAAGTTGGAACGATTTGACACTTATTATAAAGTTGGGATTTATCGGTCACTGCACATCAGTTAGTTTAATGTGCTGGCAGAATCCTTTGTATTTGACATCTGAAAGTGTAAAGAAGAAAAACGATTTGCCAAAGATCTCTGCTGTCAATAAAATTAAGTAAAAATACATTCACATTGTAATAATAGTAATAAAATAAAAACACTATTAGCTACAGAAGTATACTGAATTTGGCTAAGTAACATACACATAAACCTGCATATGAACCCAAATACTCAGCACTGGCACAGCATACATACTTTATGCACACATTTCTGTGTGGAACAAGAGCTTCAGAAAAAGCTATCAAGAATACTATTTGAGTTTGTACTTTTCCATCTCAGATTCTGAAAAACATATGACAGAGCTGCATATTCCACATATCCTCCTCATATTCCAATAGGCGTTAGGAATGCCAGGAAAGAGGTCGTAATTATCACATACATGGGCTCACACTCTAAGCTGCTGGGTGAAATTTATCTAACTGCATGAATCTCAAAAATTTAAAAAGAGATGTGCATGCTACAAGCCTATTTGGTCAGCAAGGCAAATGGGTGTCCATCTGCACATGGTAAAACAGATTACAGCACACAACACAACTATAAAAGTTCTGAATCTAAAACCCCTCTAGCTTTGGCCACAGCACATGCATGGACAGTTAAGGAACAGATCAGAGACTGGGGGGGCAGGAGGGGTGGAATCTTTCTCCTATAAATCTACATGGAAAGGGCACTGACAAAGTGAAGACACTCTTTCACAAAGGCATGTTTTTGACCTTCACAGCTCAAAATGAGAAAAATCCATTTCCGTGGTTGAAACACAGAACTACTGTGTGGAGAGCTACTGCAAATATTAGCAGTTTATTTCTGGCAGTTAGATCTTAACAAGCATGCCTAGCAAAAATTTGTGAAACACGACTCTGCATTTCAGTAATACCTTTGGTTTGGATAGCTGTAAGAAGTACATAAATGAAAGCCAGAACATGGGCCAGGGCAAACAGGCCTGTTCAGGGAGAAGGCTGGATAAGAGGGAGGAGGGACCAAAAAAGTGGTGAAATGAGAACATCTGCTGAAGGGAAACATACTTGTGCCTAATAAACACAGTTTTCAAAATTTATCCATCTACATAGCTCACATCTTACGAGACGTTTGAAGTTAAACAGAACTAGCTTACCTAGAAAGCAAGGACACTTTTCAGGTATTTTTTTTCCTAACACAGGCTCATAGAAGCTTGAGAACCTTGCACGTCCTTCCCTAGGCAACTTTGGACTGGCAGTCCACCTCCCTGTACTAATACATGAATTCAGACTACAGGTGATTAATCCAAGACAGACACTGAATTTCACATTCTGCCACAGTTCTTTCTGCGAACACAGATTTAAATCAGATCCAAACCTTTTTTCAAAACAGAAGAGTCAAGCCTGCATGCACCTCTCTGGCTAGGGCTTGCATTTCAATTTGCTACAGTAATACAGACTCACACAATGAGGACAGGCATCCATAGGAAAACCTGTGGAGCTTCACAATAATTCTATCTGTTACACATTTCTGATCCTCTCATCACTTGCTAGGAATGTATTTCTGCCAGGAATAAGGCTGATGTTTTGCTTCTGGCTTAGCTTCAAATGGTTGCCATTAAAAATAAACCAAACAAGCTGCTAGAGAAACATTCCTTTTCATTTCCTAAGGCTCAAAAAGGACAATCTTCTATTCAGCAGAACTAACAATTCCACTATCCATGAAGTGACAGGTTCAAAGTCTGCCCAGACAGTCAGCGAGGTCAGAAATGTGAATGAGACAGAAGTATGAGGCCAGGCGGCCTTGATATTCAGGGGAAGGCATAAAATAAGTGAGTGTAGAAGTCATGACATTTTTATATTAAGAACAGCTATTTTAGAGGATGCTGAAGAGTTGTCACGGTTCCCCTGACCTCTCTGTGGCTGGACACTGCAAGAACAAGGAACACACAGATCAGACCAATTCAATAGAAGACTTTCCATCAGTTTTTATGGCATCTGTGGGTTGAGTCATCAAGCTATGCAGCTTTACAGAGTTACAGAAAAAGAGCTAATAAAATTGTGTCAGACTCTACAGCATGCCTAAAAGAGTCTGAAAATCTGTACAATAAGTAGAATGCACAATGGTACAGTTTGATATAAAAGCTTTTGCAGCAGTTTATCTGAAATAACTGATATAGCCCACTGAGTACAGAGCACAGGCACTCTGTACCCAGAAATTCTATATGAAACCACAGAGCTATATGAAACCTTGTCCTGTTTTTACAAAGTAAATTCTTCCCCTTTTCAAAATTCTGCAAGGTATTTCCTTCACCATCAGCACCATCATTTTTTTCCCTTTGGTTTTCACTCTAAAGCCCTGAAGTTGTGAAGAAAGTATAACAACGCATCTCTGGAAAGGCATTCTGAATGTGATTTATGTTTTCCCCCTTCCTTTGTAAAATAAAATCAATTTGAAAGCATACTACTGGGATCGCTCTCTCTGGTATGTAACCAAGGAAGTCCTCTATGTAAAAAACACTGAAGTGTATGTGTGTGTGTGTGTGCATATGTAGACACACGTATATATATGTATACAAGCTAACGAAAAAGTTCTATGCAAATGTACGTTCCAACACACTTAAAAAGTATTTATCACAAGTAGAACCAGCTCTTTCACACACTTATTATCTTGACAGACAAGATTACGTGCAAATTTTATTTATGAGTACTTAGTTCGAAACACCCTTAATGTCCAGTTTCCATAATAACAGTACATTCTCTTCTATCCTCCTTTCCCTGAGGTGATCTGCACAAAGCTTATCAAAATGTAACTCAAAACTTGTCTGCTTCAGAACCTGCCAGGCCACCATACCCACCAGGCTGGTCAGCAGTTGGGCATAGGTTATCACTACCAGCTTATAAAACAGAGTACGCTAATAACTCCTTAAGCCATGTAATAGCTGTACCTGACATCATCTCTCATTACTTTTGTTTCCTTTGCTTTCACTGACTCCTCCTTTTGCACTCTGTGCTTGCTGAGAGTCTCTTTCAAATTGAGTAAAGTGTGTCTCATCACACACACGCTTGGAGAGGAAACAAGTGGTACATAGACGAATGGCAAGAATTAAAAAACTGAAAGTATATGTGATTAAAGCACCACCAAGAAGATGGAGATGAATTTCTTGTTTCAGAATGTGAAAGTATAGTGTATGTTATAGGGTTGCTTCATGTTAGGGTTAAGTTAGAGTATTACAAAATAGATACACAAAAGCCAAGCATCTTAAGTAGATGACGAAATAAATCTTTTTATCTCAGTGAGATGGCCATATAAAGTGCAATAGTGAAGATGTCTCATTTAAATTACTATATTTTCTTTAGTAGTAACGAAGTATGACAAAAAGAAATCTTTTCTGACATTTGGGTCTGCGTAACTGAGGTGAAAAAAAACCTTACAAGAAAACCTTAAATTATTTAGATATTTAAAGAGAAAAACTAAGAAAACAACCATAATTCAGGACAATTGCATAAGCTCAGAAAGTCTGGTTTACTTTATTTCCCAGGGTGGTAAAGTTGCATGGTATATTAAGAAAAATAAAAAGCAAAAACCAAACCAAACCAAACCAAAAAACACCAATTAAAAAAAAAAAACACACCAAAAAAAAAAAAAAAAAATCGAACTTTGGTCATGTTTCTGCCCAAGCTAGTCAAAACTCATTTCTGCTTTATACCAATGCATTCCTTATAGGTGGATGCATTGCTGAAACAATCAAATGTACTAAGTCAATGAACAAAAGGCAGAGATCCTATCTAACAATGATTCCACTATGTGAAATTCACATTCAGAAAGCCTTTCCAGAGAGACTTCGTTATACTTTCTTCACAACTTCAGGGCTTTAGAGTGAAGACCAAAGGGAAAAACACGATGGTGCTGATGGTGAAGGAAATACTTTGTTTGCAGGGGGGTTGGAACTAGACGATCCTTGAGGTCACTTCCAACCCTAACAATTCTATGACTCTCTAAGAGTTTCACCATGAACATACTCTTTGGAGTATTCTGAGAATTATTTGAAGGGCGATATTATTTTAGGAATAGGCAATTATTTTTCTACTGGTTTTGCACCTCCGTTTGTCTGTAAGTTAACCTTCATACATGAACAACAGGAACAATATCCACCTTCTACTGGTACACTAATATTCTAGACCTATATGGGATTTTATTCTAATCTACTCTTTTCATCTGTAAATGAAGTATCTTAACATCATAAAACTGTAAGGAAGACACTTACTACCCTTCGGATTTGTGAATCTCTGTTGCATCAACACATGGCAGTAAAACCTTTATATCACTCTATACCCTACGTATTTACTGCCCAAATTCATTCTTTCCTTAAACACAACATACACAATTCCTAACAGGTACAGGGGTATAATAATATTTAATATAATTTTCACCTCCCTACCTAAAGCAAAGCAATTGTTTGTTTAGTAAAATAATTCTCTCCCTTAAACAATTCTTCCTTAAATAGTTTTTCCAAATAAAATGTGCTACATCTGTTTTGGCATCTGAAATGTTTGCTTTTCATTTTCTCCCCCAACACTAAGAAACTCTTACAGATCCTGTCACGTGACACTCTGATCTTTGTTCCCCTCCTTTTTTTTCCCCCCAAGTGCCATGGTAGTGAGAATAACCATCTTTATCTTAAAATTTGCTGTGCTTTTCACCAGCACAGTTTGGCACAAGCAAGACATATCATATTCAGAAAAAGGAAATTTCACCAAAAAAAAAAAAAATTCCTATCCTTCTTTCCCTCCACCTCTTTATCTTGCTTTTTCAGCACACCATTCTGTGCTCCTTGTCCCTTTATTTCTATTTCTCTGGGTTTGGGGTTTTTTATCCCCACCCTTTTCACAAACCAGGCCTGAAATCCTCAACAGATCTCCTGCTTGGCACTTTCTAAGGACCACAGCTTCCCCTACCTAGCTCATTGAAACCTAGCAGTACTGGCACCAATAAATAAGGAGACCTCTTCCTACTCTCTCTAATTTCTTCACCACTTTGGCAGCCAAAACCTGCAGGTGACCTTTCCCCACAGCTATAATTACCAGAGAGCAGAGGAGAAAGCACAGCCCCTTCCCATTCTGCAGGGAAGTCAGTACTCAGGAAAACTCATTGGGAATGCAGTCACTCCAGGTTTCTTATAGCTGGAAGAGTCTATTGCCTCATCTGCACTTACCCTGCAAGAGCTATGGGGCAGCACTGCACCTTTATTCAGGACAGTAACAAGTTCCGCGATGAGCATCTCCGCATTCAGAAATGCTGCTCTGCTGTTATGGGTGTGACTGTAAGTACAACTACTTACTCCTCTACGTGCCATTTGAGCGGCCTGCTTCAAAGAGACAGATGCTCTCCTGCTCTACATCTGAGGGTTTTGGAAAGGAAGAAGGAGAATATTGGAGATGTCTGTCTTCATTTCAAAATCCATTTTCATGAAGTGTGAAAAAGTACTGTTCTGCACAGCACAGCATGACAGGGACTCTCCTCTGTCCTGAAGTAGATACAGAAATTAGCTACCCTGGTTGCCGGGCTCAGTGGCACAGGGTACTGTGCGCCCCACAGATGTAGCCCTTGATTTAGTGCTGCAAGCACAGAGGCCAGCCTCGCTGTCAGCTGTGCAAAACCTAAAAGTCAACATTTCAACTTTTCTGAAACTCTGCTGTTCTTCAAATTTATTTTTTTTTTCCCTTGGTAGAAATTCAGCAGCTTTCAGCCTGGAGGATACACCCAACACTTCTTCAGACCCAGGGACTAACCTCGCCCTCACTCCTACCACTTCCTGACAGGCCACCTTTTACCAGGAAAGGAAACAACCGTAATCGAGCATGGCAGCAATACATGTTTCCTCATGCAATCTTAACAAATGGTTTCCTGTAGCTCCCATAAGCAAGCTGTGCCCAGGCCCTCCCAAGGCCTATCCCACCCACCCAAGCTCCCCCTGAAAATCCTTGCTTCTAAAGGGACTGGGTGCCCAACACTAGCACAGAGGGGTTTCCCAATCTTTGATGGTATCAGTAAGCTATCTTAAGAAGCTGTCCCACATTCATACAAATAACAGAAAACCAGAAAGACTGACTCTGCCCTGAAGCACTCCAGTGAAGCTTTTGACTCTAGCAGAAGTACAGTGCTGTTAAAACACACTCTCAACCACTGTGGGTGGCATACAGATGAACAAAATATAAAGCTGCTCATGCAAAACTTCATGGTGCTAGGCTCAGGATTTTTATCGCTTTAACTAAGCATCTTGAAATCTCTTTGGAGAATGTTTTATTTAGGAGCAGTAATGCACAGTTATCAGGGGGTTTCAGCTCATTTAATTAAGTTTAATATAATTACACCCTAGTGGGTCTTAAAATGCAAGAATCTATTTAAATATTATTTAGATACATATCTTTTAACTACTACAGATTACACAGGGCTTCATATTTCTATCAATTAGGGACATCAACCTAGTAATAAGAACTAACTCTTGGCAGTTTATAATCCTTTCTACTTTGGGATCTCGTGCTTTATTTGTTCATTTCCCTTTATCCGTGTACAGTGAAGATGTGCTTTCTGCACTCCTGTGTGCTCATATGCTTCATCATTGGCAAAGCCCTTCCTAACTCGGCTGGGTAGGCCTTTTACCCAAATAAAACAGAAATATTTTTGCCTACCTACAGAGTCTGGACTTGAACAACTGTGTAGTTGCCATATCTCCCAAGTGTTTTAAGTACATGTTTCTCCAAAGGGGCAAGGTGAACTGTATAACTTACAGGAGCTCCCCAAGCAGCAGGTTTCTATGTGCTTGTTTCAAGGAAGTGCTTAAACCCATGTGTGCTGTCACTCCCACGACAGACACGAGGATACAGAAAAAAGCTGAATTAGAGGAAGTTCAGACTGGACATTAGGAAAAGGTCCTTTGTTGAGAAGGTGGTCAGTCACTGGAAGAGGCTCCCCCAGTGAAGTAGTCACAGTACCAAGCCTGTCAGAGTTCAAGGACTGTCTGAACAACACTTTTAAGTCATATGGTTCAGTTTCAGGTAGTCATGTAAGCAGCAGGGAGCTGGACTCTATGACCCTTATGGGGCCCTTCCAACTTGAGATACTCCATGATTCTATGTTGTTTTTAATGGAGACAATGTGTTACTCAAGTACTGCACATCAGAGATGCACAGGGAACTGAATCATGAAACAATTCAAAGAGCCCCATGTGGCTAAAGAGACCATAAACAGCAGAAACTGTCAGAACTTCAGTATCAACAAAGCTTGCAAAACCCAGTCGCTGGTTCTGACTGACCCAAGGCCATGAACCAGAAGGTCAAAACCAGTAACTAGATAAAGACACACTGATTTCGAAAGTAAGCTAAGTTCTCACAAGAGCAACTTCTCTATGCACAGCAACTGGAACACCAAAAGGAGAGCATCTCACCAACTAACCATTTGTCAGAAGAGTTGTCATGGCGAAGAAAAACATCTCACCTAGTTGTAAAACGGACTGTAACACAAAATGAAAGTCTCATACAGGAGGAGTTTAGTCACATTCTGCTTTTGAGATGCAAGAAGAGACTGCAGTCTCAGGGAACACCAAATCATGAACCCAGCAAGAGCAGCAGGACAGCTTACGTAATCAGGACGCTTCCAAAGCACCACAAAACCAGCAGGGGGTTCTCTGAGCCAAAGGAAGATGTTACATTGCTTTTCACCGCACGTATCCTTATCAGTATAGCAAATAAGCTGCCTCACACATAAAGAATCATGACTTGAAGGAAAACAAAGATTTTGCCATATGACTTTCTCAAGGAGAAAGGAGAGTCACACGTTTTCAGAGGTTATCTCTTCAAAGCTTGAGGTACAACCTGAAATGCAAAGGCTAGTTCAGAACAAGTTACATGTGAAAAAGGTTTCAGGGCATCAGACTGTCTCCAGCAAAATAGCAAATTGCGCTCTCATCCTCAGCCTGTTTTAGCTAACCAGCCCTCTGCTACAAATTACCCATTTGAACCACCTGCTGGCAATACCTGAATGGTATAATTTCACATGACTCACACACACATCAATGGTTAGCCACCTATGGCCTGTAGTTGTCCTTAAGCAAAAACAAAACAAGGTGCAACCGACTAGACACAAAGGTTTACTTTTCCCTTCTTTGGGCTTGAAGTAAGCCCTGTCATTTCTGAACCAGACTTAAATCTCCATTATTTACTTCCCACATGATGCCTGTGCATCCACACCATTCAGTCACCTCCTCTGGGCCTCCCCTAAGCCAGCCTGTGTGCTGACCTTCCCTTGCCAAGGTCCTGGTGCATGCTCCAGCCATTTCCTGACATGAAGGCAGCAATTCTTCCTTTCATGTGATCCTCCTAAATCCCTCTTCCTGGCTCTTGCAAGATACCCTTCTCAGCTGGAATTCTCTTTTCACTTTTCTAGCCACAGGAATACATTTCTGGCTACTGAGTCATTGCACCTTCATCCCTTGTCATTCTCTGTTTCCTCTTTCTATGAGAGGCATTTTCCTAAAAGAGGCATGAATCTGGAGGGGAAAACAAACAAACAAACAAACCAACCCCACAAACAAAACAACAACTCATTGATTGGGGTTTCATCTTTGTTTGGTTTTTTCAGTGGTGGTGGTGATGGTTGGTTGGTTGGTTTGGTTTGGTGGGGGAGTGTTGTTTGTTTCATTTGGGGATTTTTGGGTTTTGTTTTGTTTTTTTTTTTAAACCCATATGGCAAGAGATCTACCTAAGACAGACAGAATGGCCAGAGAGGAGCTAACATTCATTTTTTTGATCCCACTCCCCTCTTTTTCATGGCAATTTACAAAATAACTAACTATCTGTAAGCATTTTGCAGTAGTTGTAGTTAGGTCTGGCAAATGAAAAATGAAAATTTCTGCAAACTTTTGTATTCTAAGTACATTTGATGATGTACTTAGGATGTACAAGGATGAAAAACCACAAGTAACTTGGCAAAGACTACATGAAGAAAGTACTGTTTGGTCAGAGCAAAAATGCAACACTGAGATCTGCCTTTCTATTTTCTCTGTTTTGGCAATCAGGAACTCAACCTCCACTGACCAAACCCAATGAGAGTCATCATGATTAGGTCTGTAACAAGGATATGCAAAAGCATCCCTTTCATTTATGCATGAACACACACCAAACACAGTATGAAGCTATTCTTCATCATCATGCTAATATTTTGATTAAGTCCTTGACCTTATGTTCTCTCTTAACTTCCTGAGTTTAGATAGCTATCATGTAAAGCTTAGGTTTTACAAAGTTTATCCATCCACACATACACTCTGTCCCAGACATAAAATCTAAACAATACATCACTAGATCTGGGCTAAGCAAGACAGAATATTTCACCAGGCAGGCACATCCTAGTATCTCTTCAATTCAGTACACAACTGAACATGCTACCCCAGTGGAGCCATACAACACTGATTCATGTCTCCTCATAAAATGTTCAGAATAAAGGTAGCTGTAACTAAAGAGGAAAATAAGACTTTTTACGGACTGGCAGCCATTTTACACTGCCTACAGCTGAGCAGTCTCCACTGATGAAACAAGAAATAAAACACACCTTTCCCCCAAACCCCTCCAAACAATGAACAGGACACATCATCACAAAATAAAATACAACAAAAATATGCATCTTTTCATTTTTATTTATATAGTGCACAGCAAGCAGGGTGTGTACTTCCACATAGAAACTGGAACACTGACAGATAAATTTTGGTAATTAAGAGGAATTTGATATTTTCCTCCATGAGAAAAATCAACCTCAAAGAAACTTCATGAAGTACGGTAGTAAAAAAAACACAAAGAAAAATGTCCAAAGCATTTGCTACGTATGAAGATTCACAGCATGCCCTGCCAGCACTAAATCTGCATTTACTCAGCCCTTTTTCTCTATCAAAACAAAACCAGACCTAAGGAAACACGTCCAGTGGGGGAAGAGAGAGAGATGCCTTCTACTGCAGTCACATGAATGGCTCCAGCCGTGCAGGTATATCAGTGCCTGTGTGCCTCACTGCAGTCCCTGGAGCTAGCTCTGCTGTCAACGTTTTTCAGGGAATATAAGCAGCCTCCTCTTGCTTCCACCAAAATCAGTGGCAAACAGCAAGTGACCTCATGGAATGCAGGAACACAGACAGCTTCTATAGTGGGGATGTCCCATGCTGTACAAAAAAGATGCAGACAGGCTGTAAAGCATCCAGAGAAGGGTCATGAGAATGAGCAGAGCACTGGAAGGTCTGCCATAGGAGGAAAGGTTGAGAGAACTAGGTTTGTTCAGCCTTGAGACGAGACAGCTTAGGGGAGACCTTATTGCCACATACCAGTAAATAAAGGGCAGCTACTAAGATGATGGAAGACTCCCTTTTTGTGAGGAGTCACATGGAAAAGACAAGGGGTAATAGGTACAAGTTACTCCTGGGGAGATTCTGATTGGAATCCAAAAGAAAATCTTTTACAATGAGAACATTGGACATTGGTATAATCTCCCAAGAGAAGCAGTAGATTGTCCTACATTTGTCAGTTTGAAGACTCAGCTTGGCAGGGTGCTGGGCCATCTCGTTTAAACTACACTATCACGTAGAAAGGTTGGACCAGATGATCCTTGGGGTGCCTTCCAACCTGGCACTCAGTACAAGTTTGCTTTGCTGAAAAAAATGCCACATTTATATGCCAGAGATATAGCAAAAAGCAAATGCATGTTCTGAGCCTAATTAGTCCTGCATCTAACACAAAGCATCATGTAAATCCAGTGCACAAGAGGGCAGAAACTGGCCAACATGGATTACTGCCATAGGCACTAGCATTCCTCCTCCACTGCCCATCCACTGCTGTATTTCTTGGTACACCAAATGCAACAGTTGGCCATGAGCTTTTGATTGCCTGACTAGAAATTTCTTCACCTTACCAGTTTTTGGGGGGGTTGAAATGCATTATCAGTCCTCATAAAATGTTGCATGTGGAAATCTGTTCTCCTCAGGTTTTGTACATGACACATTTCCACAAAATACTCTGAAGCACTGAGTTTTTAAAGCATAAACCTATAGTCACCTTGAAGATGGAAGCCTGAATACAGAAACCACAACTGGTACACAATGTGCAGCCTGACCCTGCCTTTTCCCATTTTACAATGATTCTTTATTAATTCCCAGGTGAAAAAGAAGCCTAGCAGAGAGCGGAAATCACAACCTAAAAGTTGTGGTGCATATTATGTATTAATAAAAATACAGCTATGTACAAACCAGAATTTTTCTTATTTTCATTCTCACAGAGTACACATTTCAGTTCAAATGTAAAGCATTTGTTGTCAGCTTTCAGAGCTACTATCCTAAGTTTCCTGACCACTGAGAGCTCCAAAACTCTAAGTACTAAAGATTATTGTGTATAACTGACAGCTACATTACAGTCTATGAAGTGATATTGATAATAATATGGAATATGTCTTACAGGGATGGTAAGAAGAGATGAGCCTAAATTTAGCAGCAGAAAATAAATATCTTCAGTTTGCACTCCACCCCTAGAAATTTCTGTTGTAAAAAACTTTCAGGTGATTTGGAATACACAGGAAGCTCCTGATGGAAGACTGCAAGTGCAAAATCCAAAAAGGATTAATGTGCTGGAGAACTGTAACAGACAGAGACAGATATAGAACACATAACACCCAAACATCTCCCTAGTTTTACGTGCACAAACCCCACACATTCTACAGCAATGGCATATCACTTATGACCTGCAAGATACTATTCCGGCAAGTAAAACACCTTCAAAGCCTATACTGCCCTTTTCCCAATGCTATGCAACTAGCCCCAGCAAGCGTTTTCACCCAAGCCCCACCTGTGGATGTACACCCACTGAAAACCATTCTAACAGTACTGCCATGGTGCAATGAGCACTTAGGACAAGCACTCTCTAATTTGCATTTTTCTCCATCAAGTCAGACTGTGGTTACAGTCAAGTAGAGTGAGCTCTGTACAACAAGGTCAGCTTGGTGCTGGCACTGAAAGGAAGGACCAGGAGGCTCAACTCCCCTGAATTTGTGAAGGAATGACAAAAGTTGCTTTTTTTTCTTTCTTGTTGAAAATCTAAAAACCATAGACTGCTCCAGTATAAATAAATTTTGTGCCCTAGGCTCATTAAGTTTTTATGTAAACAGGGCAGAAACTAGGCCCTTTATCTTTTGTTCTTTACTTCATCTTTTTTTCCATCACACCCATTGGCTCTGCACAAAGCATCTTCAGTTGCAAGCTAGAGGGTTAGGAGTGTCTCACAATCAAGAGGTTGCTCATGTACTCTCAATATCGTAACAAGCATGGTACTGTTTTCACTACCATCTAGAGGCTCTCGTCATGCTCACCGCAAAGCTTTCAAAGTATTGCTTTTATGATTGTATTAAGTTACCCCATCTCCTTTGCAAACACACTCCCATGCAGAGAGAACATACTGAAGGTGGAGAACACTGGGACACAAAATTTTAATATGCTGTAACCAAAGAGCATAAAGCACTGTCTGCCATTGTAAATGCAGTGACAATAATGAAACTGAAGAAGATGTGTTTATACTCCTGATAATTATATTACCATGCCTGTAAGCTTCAAGGCGTGTGTTTACCCATGCACATAAGAACAACCATATTTTTTCCATCTGGAGGCCTGATCATGCAAACAGATCTCAACAGCATATCCCCGTGTTCATGGCAGGGCCACAGGGAGGTCAAATCAGCAAAATCTAATGAGCCTATAGCAGAGCGGATCTGCAACGGCGCTCCAACCAGATTGTACTTGAATCACAACACAGCTGTAAGGAACCAGTTCTCAAATTTATTGTATGACTTTCCATAAAAAAGCCTGGAAGCGTGACCTATAAATCAGTGTTGTATTACATTCTTAAACTTGTCCATCTAATTTTCTGGTTATACCCTGCTTAAGACTGTTTTCCAGATAGGCTGTATCATCCCCACTCTTGATTTCAAACTCTTCATAGGAAATGTGCCTCTAAAATCAGTACATAGCTCAAAAATTCTTATCCAGGTGCCATTAAAACTTTAAGTATTTTATTACGCTAATCTTAGTTCAAATAAAAAAATAGTGAATTGTAACTTTATGCCTCAAAACATGACAAGAAAAGAAACTTTCCGTCACCTCAAGAAGATCAAAGCATGCCCACATTTGACCCATACCACAGCTACTGTACTGTGGTGAGGGAAGCTCCTTCTGTTTATAGAGTAGTTACTTTCCATAATGGAAATCTGTGTTGCAAGATCCTGGGTTCAAATGTGTTTAAGTGAACTCGGCTGAAACTTTTTCCTGCCAGTAGGACAATTATGTCTCCTGATGACAGTGAGAAATAGAAGCCCTTCATATCTCTTTATCTTATTGCACAATATGCATTCATACACTACTTTAATGTGAACATGCTTTTGTAGCAGAAACATAATTTTTGAAGGCTCGCATGTATTACACACAGTTCCTTCTTTTTGTTCATTTCTTCACAAAAAAATGGAATCCAAATTCTTGCAAATCCACTTCAGCATTCCAGCAGTCACAATCACCTTCTTCCTCCCACTACCAAAAAAGTCTACAAAATGGCAGGCTTATTAGTCATCACCTGCATCACACAATCACATAGAGGAAAATTATTAGCTGCACTTTCTGTTAAAAGAAGATAAATCACTTTTCTGGGTCACTACAAATTAATTTCTATTCATCCTGTGTTACTGAACCTCCCGAAGTCTGAGCACAACGTGTGCTCTATGACCATTACTACCACGCCTATAGGTTAAATGGAAAAGAAGGCGGCCTGTGCTCCTGCGTGAAGGAAAAACTACAACCAGAGACACCGAATTACAGAGGGAGACCTTGGAAAGCACAGGAAGCAGGACTGGGTGCATCAGCAGACTCCCCTCCACCATGCCAGCTCTGGAGACAAAAAGAATTCCTGAAGAATCCAATACCAGAGCCAAAGCTGGAGCAGTTCAACCACAGTCTGGAAGGAGAGAGAAGTCTCAAAATACCTTGTCCTGAACACTGCCTGTTTCACCCATCCCTCCAGCCTGCACCAAGTCCAGCAGTGACCCTGCTCTGCCATGCCCTGGTCCCACAGGTCATGCAGCTTAACCTCTCCACTCTCTGTTTGCACAGCATCTAATGCAATCAGCACTAATTTACACAGATTTCTAGAGAGCATTAAAGGAAGTTAAATGATAACCCTTAGCTTGTTCTGTAAAATATAATTTGCCTCAAGATACAGTAAAATAAGAGTTTATCTCCTGGCTACAGAAAATAGTAGGTAGGATGTGTAGCATAATACATCGCATTCCATTAAATAAAAATCCTTTAACTGCTCATTGTCCTGCATGCGCAACATTTTTCCATTTTCCACACCAATTTTCACATTTTCTTTCAGTTTAGAGACCGCCACTCTTTCATAACCACAAAAGAAAGCAGGCATAATTACAGGCAAATTCTGTCAATCTAATATTCCAATGCTCTTAAAAGACAGTTTAGTTGACTGACTCTCAAATGTGGAAAAATATGAACAAAAAGTATTTCCAAATATTGATAATGGAACAGGTATTCAAAGCCAGCCAGTAACACATTGGAAAATAAAATTTTATCACCAAGACTCACATTTATGTAAATATAGTTTCTCTAGTAAACAACAGTTCATAGCAGACAAAGAACAACTATATAAAAATCTTCCTACTGTTCCCCCTGAATTCAAAGGCAAGGGAAACATGGAGTTTCCTTTCAAGAAAACACAAGGAGAGCACCAAACCCCAAACCTCTTATCATTCCTGACTGTGTAGAGTCTTGTGGGGACTAAAGTCTCTGATGGAGACATCTGTTTTATGTGACCTGACATGCAAGAAAAAGCCAAGACCAAAGGTTATCTCTATAAGCTGTCTTCAAAAAGGGATTGAAGTTTCTAGGCATAACATTGCACAGAAAAGAGAAAGAAAGGAGACGCAACAGGTTAAGTTTAAAATATAAAAGTGAATCCAACACCTAAACTGTCAGTCACTCTCCATTTTGACATCTTTATTTGAAAGCAAAATATACTGCAGAGTTTTGTAAAACAGAAAATAATCCAATACCTGCTAGATTTAAAAGCAGAGTTCAGGCCTTCTGGGTTTATTCTTACAGTCACAACTAGGATATGCTTTAAAAATGCACTCCAAAGTAGAAGTCAAAACAAAAATATTTTCCATCAGAACATCCCAATGTGCTCTTTGAGCTGTTTATGCAGTGCAACAATCAGTTCACAAACGTGGAAAAAAAAATCAGAAAAAATTAGCATGTTGCATTTTCAAAAGCACATTCTACCTGGAGCAGTTGCTTGTGCTTTTCAATAGAGCTTTGATGGCTTCAGCTGGAGTGGCCTCTTGGTGCTAAGCAGACAACAGAGACATAAAGCCACTCAAAGGAGACACTGAGAGAGGAATGGAACAGCGAGATTTCCATGAAGGGTCACGGTGAACTAACGATGGTTTAAGGAAGCACAGTCGTCGGAGAAACCCGCAGCTCGGGTGAGCAGCCACAACTCCTCCTGGCAGTCCTCCAACTGCTTTTATTGGTCAGGGATCTACTTTCCAGATTTCTCCAGATATCCAGGCTCCTTGGCTTAAAATCAAATTCCTCTCCCCAAAGCATGTTAGCCAGTATGTAATTACATGTTATCACAGCAGTATTATCAGCGGGCGTCTTTCTCTCTTTTAGTTTCTTTATTACTTTGATAAGAAATTCAAATAGTCACATGGAGATATATTATGTATGTAAATATTAGGGTTCCCAGAACAAACCCAAGTGAGCTTTATTATCCTCAAAGTACTCTGTTCTCTTCAGCTAACTGTAGATGGTGGGAAAGCAATATTTTTCTCTTAACATAACTGCAACATATTATCAAACCAAGAATTGTTTCTTTCCAGATCTTGTAACTGGTTCAATTGTTTGAAACAAACTAGCTATCAATTTGAAATAAGATGGAAAGACTTCTAATTTCCTTGCATCTCTTGTAAGTTCTTCTGTATCTTTTGGATATTGACCACTGAAGACAAAAGCTCCTCACACAAGAAGATTTTTCTTCAGTGAAATCCCTGCTCCATTAAAACTGGTTGGAGTTTTGTCAGTGGTTTCCTTAATGTCACTACCTGAGTCCGATACCTGTTGGAGTTATGCTGAGAAGGAAAAGCATCCCATAAACAAAACAGACACTGGAGTGTCTTCCCTGTACCAAGGTCAATAGTCCATGTTTTGAAAGCACATCTTTAAAAGAATAAAGTTCATGATTTTTTATTTCATACTAGAATTTGTTTTCAGCTATGATCACATAAAAACCTTCAGACGCTCACCAACGGAGTTTGCTAAACACTACATCAATACATGCTTCTACACCAAAAATATCCCTTTTTATGATGTTGAGTTTTAGGGATGCTGAGAATTTCTATATTACTACTGATCAATGTTCTGCAATCTCTATTCAAAACCTGAATAAATTTCCACCCTTCATTGTTGCTTTGACACACTGCAAATTAAAATCCACCAGTACATTCCAACATGTGCTTGCTACAGGCTAGTATGTTATCTAGTGAGCTCCATCAACAGCACAAATAGCTTTGAGGTGCTTATACCACAGCTGCACCAATGGAATATATCATTAGAACAAGTACAAAAGGGAAAAGTCACATTTATTTCAGTAAAATCCCAGTAGAGCAGCAAGTATGTTCAGTATTTGTCAAGTATAGAGAAAGTTAAGTGAGTTCAAAGTCTGTAAAACATGCTGTTCACAAGCAGCACTTGAAAAATATTTGCTTCCCCTCCAGATCTGGGATCTGCCATCACAGGTTTCTGATAATGAGGTCCTATTTTAAAAAACCTATCTAAAGATACACAAATAACGAAACACATTCATCCTCTGAGTTAGAGGGACTCAGTTTGTATTTTAAGGAACTGCAGCACTGAATACCACCTGAGCTGACATTCATGGCTTCTCCTACATCTGCACCTAGAGGAGACACCACCACAGCCACCACCATATACCACATAGCTTCCAGCAGGGCCGGGGGGAGGAAGGTGACACCTTCCCTTCCTCTTTCCCACTGCTGCAACCCCCTGAGTATGAGGACAGTATCAGGCATTTAATCATTTTTACAAGGAACATCTTTTTCACCATAGGAACAGTGAAGTGGTGGAACAGGCTGAAAAGAGAGGTTGTGCAGTTTCTGTCTCTGAAGGTTTTCAAGATCTGACACCTGACTGGATAAAACTCAATGCAACCTCACTTGGCCTCAGAGCTCTCCCTACATCAGCTCAAGGTCAGGCTAGATGCCTCCTAAGGTCCTTCCTAACCTGCATCATCCTATGATTATTGCTTAAGAATGCAATTTTCTCTCTCGTAATCAATAAACTTTTGAGGATCACTTTTTTCCTTCATTTTTAGTTTTCCTCTCCCAAGATCCTAGCTCTTCTCTCCTGCCTCTTGCCGTCTTCTAGTACTTTCCCCTTTGTTAGTTTTAAAGCTGTTGCAGGACCACCTAGCCAGTCTATCACTGCACCACCTTCTTGGTTCACAAAGTTGTATCCAATGAATTACTCCAGCATCCACTCTGTGATTCCTAATCATTTTGGATCATAAATTACTGTAAATCCCAGGAATTTAAGACTCATACTCTCACTTAATTGATGATGCAAAAGAAGTCAGCTATGCAGGTCACTGCTGTGGTCTCATGGACCATAAGCAACCATCTACAAACTTCTATTTGGAAGCCACAAATCTGTTTTACTGTTTGCCTTTATCAGCACATTTTTGAAAGGGACAAAGCTCTATGTACCGAAAGACAAGCAGTGAAAAAGGCACTGGAACTAGCTCTTCCTTGCCTTCAAACATGGACAGAGCACTAAGCAGGTTCATAGTTGCTTCATATTAAGACATATTTAGCAGCTGCAAAGACTAGAAACTCTTAAAACACCTCTATCTAAAGAAAGCTGATAGCTTGCAGTGAGATGAGCTTCTGTCTCCCCTCAGGTAAGTTACTACTTGAGAACAAACACAAGGGCATCTTTCCATATTTGTGGTAGTGTTGCAACACAAACCAATGCACTAAAAAATGTAACAGTGCTGGGTGATGTTTGCAACCAATACAAATCATCAAGTTCATAGTTACAAGGTAACTCCTTCCTCCAAGTCAAATTACTTTAGCTTAGTTTTATTAGAAAACAAATAATATTTAAGTAGCTCTGTTTTCCCAGGAAGGAAACTAGCATGCCAATTCAAATTATTAGTTGAGTGAGAATCAGAACTTTTTCTGCACTGAGCTCCAGCATTATAGGCTGTTGGTCTGGCCTCCTCAAACACTCCTTCCCAGGCATCCAATAGCACTTTGCTCTTACTAAATGGAGCACTGAAACCTGCCAGAAAAAGAGAAAGAGACACTGTTCATAAGTACCAACTGTGTGCTCCCTACAAACTGGCAGAACTGACTCTGCTTGCATTCTTAGATTAAAATCATCAACAGTGAAAGAATGTACACAGCCAGGTGCTATTACACTCAAGTCCATATCAGTGGAGAATTTCTATGAAGGAGACAAGTTTTTTAATCTCACTTTGAATACTAACAATAAGTCCACGTAGGGGAAAAAAAGGTTGCATAAAAATGCTAATTAAATTCTCTGTTCAATTATGTAACACTTCTGAATTAGATCCTATGGGGTATACCACTCATTCCGTTCCACAGCAGTTTTCCAAAAGGCATTTCTCGTAATGTTCTTTCATTTTGTTGGTTAAGCATCAAGCCTATTCATTTTATTTTAAAATGAATAAACAGGCACTCCACTGTTGATTACCACATTCCTGTATCATTGGAAAACTGCCAGCTCCAGTACATATACAACCTTAGTATTTGGTTTTTTGCTGAGTGGCACTCCTCTGTGGTAATTATCATCTTGCACCCAAAGTAAATATTATTCTCTTGCTGCAAATAGAAATAAAGAATTGACTCCTCCTGTATTTTTACTGCTTGCCATCCAGTCTGTCCTGTCGGTATGCTACATGCCCACTTAAATGTAATTCCTTGAGCCCTTGTTACTGGGGCCATCTCTTTTGTTTGTAACCAGTGAATTACGAGGATTAGTCCTTCCTCAGAAGATCACCAGCGCAGAAACTACAAGGGCCGTAACTGAGCAACTAGTTTCCAAAAAAACTACCGGGAGTAACAGCTCCAAAACCGGCACTCGGTAGTGTCACACGGCACGGGCAAGTGGTGCTGGGGGGCCGGGCGGCCGCGCCCCGAGGCCAAGGGGCACTCGGGGGTCGGCAGCGCCCTGCGGGCGGGGACACCAAACACGTGCGTGGAATGTAAAGGCAGCAACACACCAGCCTTTCACCAAAATTTAACTGAATCGGCCGGAACGCCGGAGCCACGGGAAACAATGCGCCCACTCACCAGCCTGAACAAGCGCTTTTGGCTGTGTAAACAGACGCAGGATCTGGTCTGCTGCGGTAAACAGCTCCAACCCCGGCCCCTCAGCGGAGCCCAGTGCTGCCCTGCCGTCCCGCCTGCAGTGACAGCCGCGAAAACTTTAATCCGAAACTGTGATGGAAAGGGTCTTGAGTTTGCCCATGGAACTACTTTTCCCAGCAGTTACGAGCCCGCGCGGTGAGGACACTCTCCAAGTCGGACAAACTCCGCAGCAGGTGCCGGGGACTGAGCGTCCCGGCGAGGGCAGCGCCGCCCGCCGCTCTCCGACGAGGGGAGCAGTGCTGGAGAGCGGCTGTCCGCAGCCCACCTCGTCGCTATTCCCCCGTCCTGGCCCCCAGCCCCCGGCCCCGCCGCACTCACCAGGATGCCCATCACGTCGGCCCACAGCTGGGCGAACGCCTCCGAGGTGCCGCTCTCCGCCGGGGTGGCGGGGCTGTCCGCCCGATCCCCCTCCATGCCCCGGCCAGGCCGCCGGATCAGCGCCGGCTCCCCGCCGCCGCCGCCGGCCCGCCCCGCCCCGCCATGCCTCCCCCGCCCCGCGACACCGCGGGCCGGCCCTGCTGCTGCCGCCGCCGCCGCCCCTCAAACTTTGGTCCCAGCGACAGGGCGGCCGGCGGCGCGGCGGTGCCACTACGGCGCAGCGGGGGCGCCCACCCGGCGGCGGCAAAGCCCCTCCTTCTCCCGCCGTCGCTGCGGGCCGGCCCCGCACCCCCCGTCTGCCCGTGGGCTCGCCCGGCACATGTGGCCGCCCCGAGTCGGCAAAACAGGGCCCCGGCACCGCCCCGGCGGGGTTCTGACTGCCGCAGGCTTCCCCTGGCCCAAAAGTCGAGAAAGTGGGATCGGCGCTGGGGGGGAACGGCTGGTTACTGATCGCGCTCCTTCAGTGCCGGCGCCTCACCTGTCCGCCGGCATCTCCGGCGGGCAAAGTCAGCAGCGTTTTCTTAACATCACGCACGGTGAGCTAGGAAACGGTGGCAGCGGCCGTCGTTACAAGGCCGGCAAGGGGTGAGGTGTCCAGTTAATTCACTCTTTTAATTTAAGTACCGGGACCGCATCATACTCGAGAGTTCTGTCATGAATCGCCTCCTAAAAGGCAAAGCTCTCCTTGGGTCGGATCTGTGGAAACGCTGCCTCCATCTACGCCTCCCGCTTCCTATTGCTACACTGCCACCCCTCCAATTTTAATGAAATGAAATAATCACGCATTACAAAGAGTAGTAGGGATGCTTCTGCATCCTCCTTAGGAAGCAGTCAAGCGCCCATGCGCACATGTATTCACAGCACACTTGTTGGGGAGCGTACACTAACAGTGGTCAAATCCCACTGCCCGTGGGTGGAAGGAGAGGGAGAGGTCAGGGGGAGGATGATGCAAAGGCCTGCCTATCACCTCACACCTCCTTCACATCTTTTGCTGGGACCAGCATGAAGGAAATCTTTTACTCTGCTCGTGTCTAAGATTTTAAATGGTTAGATACATCTTGAAAAGCAACCGTTTTGAGCTCTTGTTCACTGGAAGCACCTGTCTGCACCAGGGCTATGGGAGAGAGGAAGAAGTGAAGTATTCAATGGACATGCAGCTGTCATGCCCTGACCTTAATAGTCCACATCTTTGAGCAGACAGTAGCTTCTTCAACATCCCACCAGGCCTGCTTGCTGCTAGGCTGGATGCTATGTGCCTTGCACCACTCAAAGAGAGTCACACAATCCAGGGCTCTGTCCTGGCACCTGCTCTCTTCCCCTCCCCTGCCCCAGGCTCCCTGTTCAGTCACCAGGCTCCCCATGGCCAGCCCCACAGCTGACAAGGCTTACAGTGGTTGTGCAGCACTGGCAGCCTGGGAGGGCTAGAGCAACAAATGATGCCATTTGCTAACAGAGATAAAAATAGTTTCTGAGAAGGCATAAAGCAGATGTGGGGTAACTGCACTCATCTTCTCCCACATTCCCAGCAATGCTCTTTTTATGTCCTCAAAGCTAAGATTGTTTGTTTTACTTTGTAGGCTAGCATCAGAGAGAAAAGATGGCCAAAACACTCCCTTTCCCAACAACTGGTACACAAAGAAAGGGACAAGACTTCTAAGCACCGTCTTACTGCAGCTTTTGCTGGAGTGGTGAATGACACAGAACAAAGAAGAGGATGCAGGTAGAAAAGCCAAAGAGAATTATGCTGATAAGAAGTGCTAAAGAAACCATTGATGTTGTATAAATATGCACATTTTCACTGACCCTTCTTTAACATGCACGTGTAGGAAACAGACCAAGTAATTCATCATGTTATTGATTTGTAATGAGAAATAATGAAAGGTCCAAATCATGTATAAAATCTGTACTAAGTGACCTTTATGCAACTATAAGCCTAAGAAGTATGAGGATAAAGGTGTGCCAGTGAAGACTCTCTGTACTCTAAGATGGCTTGCATAACTCAAAACTGATTTAATTAGTCAGGGGTAATTTACTTAGTGACTCTCTGAAATCCTTGTTTAACCACTTACAATAGTAATGTCAACCTACTTTCAAAATATCTGAACAAGTGCGCAACCTCAGGATGTTGTACTGGACCTCTGCATGCTACTGGGGAAAAATTAACCTGGTCAGTCCTCTGGGATTTTTGGGACATCTCACAGAATCAGACATTTAGCATTTGTAAATCTCAGTAAATGGCCACTGTCAGCACTATCAGTAAATGGCACCTACAGGTCAGCACTAGGTAGTGGAGCAGTGATCCTGATAAAATTCCCTAGTGTGTCACACCCAAAGTGCATGTGACCGTAGCCTCCTATCACACCATTAGCTACATGTGGGCATGCAGTTAATAAGAGTTACCCACATCTACACACCAGGCAAGATGAAATAACTTGGGGAGCACTCTTCTGTACTCAAGAGAGACAGACTCTTTAAAATTTTAAAGGGATACTCAGAGCAGGATCCTTGCTCAGGCTTTAGGTGACTGTAGAAAAGCTCATCTTTCTCCTTTCTTTACTGAGGTTTTTAGGTAAATCGTGTTCATCCAGACAAGCTCTTTCTCTATGAAAAGCACAAACCTCAAAAGCAAACCTCTGAGCCATTAAGACAAAAGATGACAATCTTTCTCTCCCAAAGTAGTGTGTATCGTCTCATCACAGTGTCACAAGAAAGTGTGGTTTCAAAGCATTCAACAATAAAAAAGGGAAACATGCATCAAAATAAACTGGAAAAGCTGATGTGTGCCATCAGAACCAGACTATCACAACTGCAGGCAGCCAAGTAAAAGGCATTTAATCAGAGAAATCTATACCATGAACAATCTTAAGCACATGGATATCAATTTTAAGCTACATGCAAGAGGCCATTAAAGATCAGGGTACCTTGGAAAGTGGATTGTGCCCCACAGTGTAATGGACACCAAACTTTACGGGTTCCTGAAAGAAGTGGCTCAGAGGCCTGGCAATTAATTCTGTGCGCGTGAACAAAACACATGAGGTTTGCCCACATCACGGCATCACTAACAATACCCTGAACAGTATATCAATTCTAAATCAGAACATCAAAGCTTCAGAGAGATAAATAAGCTGGGCATTGTATGCACAGAGGGTGCAGGAGAAAGGAGAAATAAAAATTCCAGCTACCCCCTACAGATGACCTGCAAAAGCCCTAAAACTCTTAGCACAAGCAAATTACAATGCAACACACTATTAGCAGTGATTTTATCTCCTTTCAGCTCTCTCTCTCTCTGTCTCCTTGGTGGATGTCATCAAATTGACACACAGAATTTCACATCACAGCCTTCCTTTGATTGAAACTGCAACCCTACTCGTTGTTCGTTCCGTCCCATCAATATACTACAATCCATCCTGGAATAAATTTTGTCTCATTATTGTCCTCACTATATTTTTTGAAAGTAATTTTAAAACATAGTTTCTTTAAATTCTCACCAGTTACTTAATTTAAAAAGTATTTTCCTTGAGAATTAAGTATGGTCATTGTTTCTGGTAGCAGGCTCCTTTGGAGTGAGGTATTCTGCAGCAGTCCTATCAACCAAAGAAGAAGGTACACATGCCAACAGCCACCCCAGAAAGCCTCTTGCATGGGGCAGGATGCGGCCCACACACTTAACCTATCTGCAGTTCTTCTAGCCAGGCTGTTGCTCTGTCTCACTTACATTTGTACAGGCATAAACTAAGAGAGTGGTAGATGCATCATCTGCCTTTGCATACCAGACTGCTACACATTCCTGAAATTGTGAAATTTAAGCATCCTTTGCCAGTCAGATAACTACAGAAAGTATTCCTGATCTTAGAAGCGGTATAAACAATACTTACCCTGTGGCTTTAAAATAGACAATATTTAGACCCTATACTCTTTGGTGTACAATCAGAAATCATTATTTAGTCTTTTAAAGGCTTAGCTGTCAGCTCCCAGTCCTATTGCCAATCTGATCACTAGAGTATCACATCACAGTGAGAGCAGTACACTAATATGCCCAACACAAACCAGACAGAGTTAAGTCTGTTTAATTCTATCAGTAGAAAGCAGTTAGGAACAATGAATTGCTTTATTCTGATGCAAGTCCGAACACTCCACATTACACCTGATCCATTGTTACCTTATATATCAGTACACTACTAGATTAAAAAATAAGGGTGAAAAAGTGACACATGTCCAGGAAAATCATGCCAGTAGTCTTAATGCTTTGGGGAAACACCAAACTCAGTAGTCTTAAAATCACAGAATTCTGCTAAGCTTGGTAGGCTTCAGTTAAAATATGGTGGCTGTCACTTTGCATGACAGATCATGTAAGGAAAAGAAATCTAAACACAGCAATTATCACATCCTTTCTGGAAGGATACCTTTTGACTCATAAGGACAAAGGAATGGTTTGTTTCCTCCCTTCCTGCTTTCAGATGGCTCCACAAAGGCCTCTCATATCCTGCTCAGTTCTCTCCACTGTGGAGTACAGTACCATGTTTTGTAACTGGGAGGCAGCAGTACTAGCTCAGCTAACAAAGGTGCTGGAGTGTGACCAGCAAGGAGCATATATCCCCAAAGACACCACAGCCACCATCCTGTTTGGGTGCACAGCACACCACTCCAAAACCACCTGCAAAGCAGGACTCCATCTCACTTCTGCCATGTCAGGCACTGTTTGGACAATTTCCAAAATTTAGTAAGACTCTCAATTCTCCGTATTATTTACTTCTGACTTCTCCACCCAAACTCAGCATCCCTTCTTCTTGAGGTACATGGCAAAGCCAGCTTTGATGCTTTATGTCCTGTCAACATTTAAATAGCATCCATTTTCTGTTACTTTTTTTTTTAAACACTTTTTACAAAATGTTTTATAAACCTTAATTAGTTTTTCAGACAGGAGCTCAGCATCCTTTGGGATGTCTAGGGGCATTCTCTGCATTATTGCTCACAGCTGAGCTTGCTCAACTTCTCATATTCTACTTGTGTCTGCTAGAAAGGATGCTTGCAAATCTTTTTTGTAAGATACTTAGAAAATCCATAGAGACAGAATTATTTAGCTCAGTGTCCTTTGGCTGCTCTTCTCCCAAATAATTTTAGAACTGGGAAACTGAAAAAGGCAAAAAGCAAGCCTCAGAACTGGAAATAGGACTTCACTCTCTCATTTTTCCAAATGCGGTATCCTTTGATCCCTTTGTTGAAACTCTTAGTAAATTACTAATGAAAAGGAGTCTGATGATCTCATCCTAAAGCACATCATAAAGCCAGCCAAAAATAAGGTACAACTTAGTAGCATGTGATAGCTGTGTATTTCAGCACTCAGAGATGTTCAGCACTCACATAAATATCACGCCAAGCTGGCTCCAGTAAGATGAGAGGAGCACCAAGCGAGATGGCCAATCTCACACTGTGGCTGCTTTTTTACTATTCATTTTATGACTAGCTGCAGTTTTTAAACTAAGAGGAGGTATCTATTGCATCTCACTTTGAAAGAGAAAATATCTTTCCAAAAAGCTTTCATTAATTACCTCTTTGCAAAAGGAACCAATTATGAAATGCATAAGACCTAGATCTTAAAAAAGTTACCTGCTTGCTGACAATGGAAAGATATACATTTACAGAGCTACTCTTGGCAAAATATTACAGCAAAGTACATGACAAACATGCCAATGGTAGAGACTTGCAAGAAAACAAAAGAGGGAGTTGCTTAGCTTCTTTTCTAGAACAGTCTACTGCCACCCAAATGTCACCTCCTCCACATTCAACCTAACACCTGCTGCTCAAATGTTGTCCCAAAATATGACAGAACACAAATTATTTCCTTGACTATTTCTTTAAAGTTAACACACTGCTCTTCTGAATAAGTAGCAAACAGACCACACCAAAGCTTGACTTTCAGACACACAAGGATTCAGTACTGAGCTCAGACTTCACACTTGTTAAGTCTGTGTCTCAAGTCACATAGATATATTATTAATGAAGGAGTAGATGGGGCAAATTTAACAAATAAACCTGCCTGATGATCTCAGTTAGACACAGGTGAAGATAACACACCAGGTGTGATTATTTGATGTTTGCTTGCAGATGTCAGCCTAGGTCAAGTCTCCCTACTGAAGCCACTTGAGAAGAACATAGTGGCTTTGACCTCTTCTTTCAGAGCAGCGTTTGCAGGCTAGCTCCTGTTGCCAGAGCTTCTCTCACCTCTTGGAAACAGCTCTCACCAGCAGGCTCTGATGTATGCAGAGCACCCAGTCTTCTCTCACTTCCCAAACAGGTACCCTACCTTTCCTTTTAAATGCATCCTACCAATTTTCTGGAGTACCAGATCAGACCAAAACATGTCCTTCCTATTTCAGTGTTATGCCCCTGGGTTAGCTGACCTGTGTGCCACCCAGCAAGCCCAGACACGCACATTAAGATATTATTTATGGAAAAACAAACAGCAGTTGACCAGCAAGCAGTAGTGATATATGTGGTGTTGCAATTTCTGCTGTAATGATAAGTGTTCAAAACTCACAGATGACAAGCACCTGAAAATTACACTTGAATTTAAATATAATGGAATTTTTGAAGTAAGCTTTTTGGAGTGCTTCAGCTTCAATTGTCTGAGTCATCAGGGTGACTTAAGTCACGTTTTCATACTTTTATTGGAAAATAAGAACCAGAATTTGTATTTCTGTTATTTAAAAACAGCAGGAAATTGAAATTTTTACATCACTTGGCTCCAGGTGGTAGGCTGTTAAATAAATCGTCAAGGTAGTGAGGAAATCAGGAGCATTCACAAGACTGTAACAATGTAGTCAAGATGATAAGCATTCGTTTCATCTGTGGTTGTAAACACAGGCGTCAGCTTGATTCACAGAGCCTGTGCTCTTCTGGAGCAGCCTTACTCTTCACTACCTTGCTGGCTGTACAATCATTCAAGACTCTCTCAAATCAGAGTTTCAAACTGCTATGGAAAAACATATCAAAGCCTGCTCTGTGCTCACTAACAAGAGTTAACAAGGAAGTGGAGAATTGTATCCAATCTGTACATTTCATTTTCCTATATTGTTAATGACAAGTTTCACTTCATAAAACTTCATTAACTAACAGGAAAAGGAGAGAAACATCTCTCTGCATCCAGGCACATCTGAAGCCCTGGAATTGTGTGGTTTATGTTCATAAATTCATTGAAGGGGTATGAGACACTTATTACTTCTGCAACACAGCAAGGAGGGGGAGTAATTTTGAAAAAGCAGCTGCTTCTAGTTAAGGGAACTCAGCTGGAAAGCAGAGGTGCCTGTCAAACTAATTAAAGCAAGGAGAAGCCGCCTATCTGAGGCTCCAGCTTTTAAGCACTGGCCAACCCACTCCCAAAATGTAATTAAAAAAAAAAAAAAGAACAAAAAGCCAAGCGAGAGAGACAAGTGAAATCAGGCTTAAGCATTGCTGAAAACATACCTCCAAGCTATTCTTGCAATAAATATTTTGGGAAGTTTGTGAACAGAAGGATTATTGTGACTGCAGTGGTGTGAGTGGGAGGAATTTACCCTCCACAACTCAACCAGCTGCATCGATGATGATACAACAGCCCTCGAGGGCAATGAGCTAACTGCACTGGCCCCATGTTGATTAAGTTTTACAAGGAAGTCATTTTGTTTAAGTGTATGTAGAGTAGGCTGGTATCTCTAGTTCTCAGAAAGATGAATCTTCATTTGCAAGGATTTAATAATTAGGCAATTCGGTTTGAAGATGGCCAAACAGACTTCTTCAGTAAAGCGTGTATCCCGTAGTAACGTATGCCTAACAGAAAGCAATTGAGATTTGGGGGTTTGAAAGTCACTAATACACTTTATCCCAGAATTGCATCACACATTCCTTTTCACTTCTGTGTGAAGATGTGATTTATGGGAATAAATCAAACAACTGTTGCTTGGCTAGATGAAGGTTAAAAGGACTGGAAAGGGTGCAGTGATTATCTGAAAGCACGAAGGGTGTGTAAACACCAAGAGGAAAGTCAGATGGCTGAAGAAAGCTCAAGAGGGTGTAACTCAGGACAATGAGATAAATGTATGTGTTTTTGAGCCCTGAAATATTGGTTCCTAAAATGATGACATTATTTGTGTATACAATAGAAACTCTGATCATTTCAGTCATTGCTGTTTGTCATTGAGAACAAAATATGTGAAAGTGGACTAAAAGGAATGAAAGAAATTTGCTGTATTGGTATCGGGCATATGAGAAATAGCAGCAGTACCTCTGTATTTTGGGGGCAAGTGAGGTGACCTTCTGGAGTCACCCCTGAGGAAGCAGACCACAAGGTAGTGAGCCCACAAAGCTCTGCGCCAGATACAATCCATGACTTAATTTCACATAGCTTGCAGCTACATGAATTATTTTGGGTGTTTTTAATGGATAATTCTAAGGGGTGTGCTACCTGGGCAATTGCCTAATAAGTCTAAAAAGCCTTTGGGGCCCTTTGGTTCCTCATGATCACACATGTGGCATTTAGAGGATATACAAGCATGTGGTAAGACAACAGCATTGTACTGGGACTCATTTTCATTGCTCACCAACTATCAGGTTTTCATATAGAAATTTAAAGCTCCAGGAGATAAAAATCATTATTATGTTTATTACCATTTATTTATTATATTTGTATATTTAAACTGCATGAGTAGACAGAGCTAAGAAAATAATTTTAACTTGTTAAAAAGACAAATTCCTTGCCTTCTAAAAGTATTCTCCAAACGCTGTGATAACTTTTCATCTCCTAACATTTTCCAGGTAACATTATACTAACAGACATGGACTTCTTATGTTAGAAGCAGTTACTTAAAGTAGCTTTCAATGTATCAAACATGATTTAAACTTATGCCTTCTATTGCCTGTACTTGCCCAGCTATAGCTCATGATTGTCTACAACCAGAAAGGAATTCAAAGGACCTTGTTATTTGCAGCACTCCCAAACATGCTGATTTATACATATTTATACATATTATCCTGATCTCTGACAAGTTCAAATGCATCCAAAGACCCTGGCAAGGGAAAAACAGTTTTAAAATAGTTTGGCATCTACTATTTCCTAAAGAAGTGTTTAGGTAAGGACTGTGTAGAAGGGCTTGCAGCACTAGGATGAGGGGCAATGGTTTTAAACTGGAGTAGGGTAGATTTAGGTTGGACATAAGGAAGAGGTTCTTTACAATGAGAGTGGTAAAATACTGGAAAAGGCTGCCCATGGATGTGGTTGAAGCCCTGTCCCTGAGGACATTCAAGATCAGACTTGATGTGGCCCTGGGTAAACTGGTCTAGTTGGAGGTGTCCTTGATCACTGCAGAGGGGTTGGACGAGATGACCCTTGGGGGTCCTTTCCAACACAATGCAATCTCTGAATCTGTAACAGAGGTTAAATTACTGAATTGTTTTTATATTAATATATGAGAAATGGCTCCAACAGGCTCCAACGGACAGCTATGAGGATGACTGCGGGACTTGAATATCTCTCCTATGAAGAAAGGCTGAAAGAACTGGGGCTGTTTAGGCTTGAGAAGAGAAGGCTGAGAGGACATCAATAGTCTCTTTTCAATGGTGCCCAGTGATAGGACAAAGAGCAATGGTTCTACCTTAACACAAGGAGATACTTCTTTATGATGAAGATGACAGAGCACTGGAACAGGATGCCCAGAGAGGTGGTGGATTCTCCTTCTGTGGAGATTTTTAAAACCCACCTGAATGTGTCCTTTTGTGGCCTGCCCTAGCTGATCCTGCTTTGGCAGAGGGGTTGGACTTGATCTCTAGAGGTCCCTTCCAACCTCTAACATTCTGTGATTCTATGATTCTGTGATATGACAGAAAATTCACGTCAGTATCGAAAGGCTAAACAGTATTAAAGGCAATTTAGTGTGCCTGGTGGTTTCAAACAAGCTTAGCTTGTTAACATTCATTCAGAATGCCCAGTCTTGGCTTTCAGATACAAAGATTTTGGCAGTAATAATAATTACTACTTCCATCTCTTATTCTCACTTCTGAACCCTGGTAACTGCAAATGAGGGCTCATGAAGAGGAGAGCTCAAGAAAGCTAAGGAAGGGCAAGCAGAGGGCTGTAAAGATACACAAATGAGTTATATATTTCTTTTCCTCATTATTCTGTAAGAGTTTAAAACAGCCAAATCGATTTGTCAGAAATTAACTGTGTCAAATCTAATTTCCTTCATTGGAGGATAATTGGTACTGGATAAGAAGTAGCAGCAGACAGAATACATATTTAATTTAATAAATTCAATAAATTATAAAGTGGTACACAACTGGTTGAAAAATAAAAAAACAACAAAACCACAAACACAAACGAACAAACAAAACCTGACAAAAAACCAAAACAACCAAAACATCAGAGATTAGTTTTCAGTGGTTGGAGGCCAAAGTGAAATAATGTATTGAGTAGGGATCTGTTTGTCAATACTTTAATTAACAGTTTTGCTGGTAGAACAGAAAATATGGTCACAAAATTAACAGATGACAGAAATCTCAAAATGCTTGAAAATAACTACTGAACACTAATCAAACAGGACATCTTGTTGCAGAGCAGTTAAGCTTCATGGTAGGATGTACCGAGTACAGCCTGTAGGATACACAAAACATATAACATTCTATAAGATGCTCACCATACCCAAGTCCTCAGCTGGAGTATTGGGTTGTATTTTGACCCAGCATGCCCTAGACCTCAAGACAGACATAGACTAGTGGGAGAAATTGTAGAAGACAAGTACATGGATGAGATGTTTATGAGTAGGGACTGAAAAGATGAGGATGCTGTATTCAAGAGAAAAAAGATTACCAGAAAATAGGATAATAATTGTCAAACATATAAAAGCTTTCCTTCACTAAGAAAAAGAAACTGCTCTATCTAGTGGGGACAGGGCAAGAATGAACAGGTTTAATTGCAGCAGGGGTGATGTTGCGTTAAACATTAGAAGAAGTTTTCTAACTGCAAAGTTCATAGAAACGTTGGAATTGGTTGCCTGGGGTCAATGTGTGCCTTCACCACTGCCTAACCTGTTTCCACGAGTCTCACAACATTGCATTATTTTGGTACAACTGATTCTGCTCTGGGGCTTGGGGTTAGCTAAATAACCACTTAAGATTCTTTCCTTTTTTTTTTTTTTTTTTTTTTTGTGTGTCTGTGTTTTCACAGTATCACAGTATATCAGAGGCTGGAAGGGACCTCAAGAGATCATCGGGTCCAATCCCCATGCCTGTCTTTAAAAGTATGAAAACTCTACATGCACCAGCCAGCATTTATTCATAAGGGTATCTGAATGGCATTCATGCCAGAAGGTCAACACATTATGCCAGAAGTTAGAATTTGAGCTTATATGTGGCGAGGGTGCCATGAAAAGCATCAAAATACTCTGTATACCAGTGCACAGAATAATTATTGACACCTGAAGAAATGGAGAATTTCTATACAGGTTGATTGTAAATCCTGTGACCCTGAAGATCTGTCCCAGAGTTTGCTACCACCTGGCCTGCTTTTAATATTAAAATTGGCACAAGATGTTTGAGTGGCTGTGGCAACATGTAACTGATATGACTGAGCATGACAGTTGCCAGAGAGACAGGCTGCTGCACAAGGAAGCCAAGAATCTTAAACTCAATACATTTCATAAGAATAATCCTAAAAATTACAGCTGCTCAAGGGCAAGGGATTTGTTAGTTCATTTATACTCTGATGCAAATGCATTAAATGTTTGGGTTTTGTATCCCTACCCATCTCAGTCATATCCAGCGATAATCACCATACAATACAGCCTAGCTACTTTTCCAAACGTGAAATCACTGCCTGCTTTCTTCAAAGAAATAATTTCTGAGGAAGCTTATGTGTTTATCAGGATTTAAACGTTGGAAGCACAGGGCAAATGTGATTTTCTTGTGTAAAGTAAGCCTGTCAAGGAGAGTACAACCTTTGGCAGAAGTTAACCTCAAAACAGTTATTCTATGTTTTTCATCTGAGACACACTTAAGTGGAAGAACTAAGCATGATGGTGGCATCCAAGATTAGCAGGAATGATTGGGACAGCTACGTTCTTCTCTAAGACCTCCACAGGCACCAGGCTTTTTGAAACTCAGACCCTCACTGTGTCTGGAATCCCAAAACTGGATATTCAGAAAATCATTCCTTTGGCAGCTTAAGACATGGAGGAGGCACGGAGAAGTGTCCATTCACATATCCCCAGAGAAAGCATTTCACAGACATCTTCAAGTATCCTATACATCTTCAATTACCGATGTCATCATGTGATTGCACAGACAGACAACACTGCTATCTACAGTAAAATATATGGGCACAATAACACCTGTGGCTGCAGATATACATAATACAAGGTACGGTAGCCAAGCCAGCAGCAACTGAACAACCTGCCAAAATGGCAAATTTATCAGCAAAAAATCATTTCCCTGAGTTATGAATTCCCAAAAGGCTTCACAGGCCAGTTAGTAAGTTACTGCTCTCACACTTCATCTAGCAGTAAGTGAGTTAAACAAGTTGCTGAAGAGGAAAAAGTGCTTTCTAAAACCCCACAGCCCACACTTTCCAAGGCAGGATGCATGGAGAGAGTTAGTAAGGTTCTGTCAATTAGATACAACAGTAAAACGGCATCCCATCTGCTCTACAAATGTCAAAGGGCTTCATGGCACCTGTCCGAAGGGAAAGAAAATGAACAAGAGCTTACCACAGGTTTGGATACTCTTGTGAAACAAAAGACTCTTTGTCCTAGTGCTTTCCACAGCAAAAGTCCTTTGGAAAAATTTGGAATATTTTTGGCAGTAGTATTTTATATCAGAGGATGAAACAGGAGAAAATATATACAGACCCTTTCCACACTAAATGCCTTACCGCAAAAGTCAGAGTGAGTTTTGTTGTAACTTTGCAGGTGAAACAACTGTAGCTAAAGACTTAACTGGTAGAAAATGGCTCCCTTCCCATAAATACAAATGTTGAAAGAGGAATGAGGTTGGCAACTTACACTTCGAGTATCTCATTTCCCTGCCAGAAGAGTCTAATCCCATTCCTAGTAAATTCTAGGAATGGGTTTTTGCACATTGCAAAAGGTACAACGCCAATCGTAAATCTCCCACTCGCTTCCCCCAGAACATGAGCTGTGTCTGGAAACACAGCAAGTAAGTAATAGAGTCAAAAAGGAAATCAGGGGCTTCCTGAGTTGCAGTCCCAGGCACTGCTGACTGGACCACACTGTACTCCTCATGCTGTAAATAGTCATGCCCCAGGCCAGACTGCACATCACATGCTCCATGACTCTCAGAAAGCAAAGATATCTTAGGAAATGATCTGTTTTGCTGGACACCTTTTATAAAATGAAGCATAACAGAAATAAACCTGTCAAAAACATTACAGCAACAACCCCAGAAAGCACACAGTTGTAAGCAGACACTTGGTCTTGTAACTGGGAAGGGGAAACACTGTAATAAAGTCCTGACACAAAGACTTCTGTATTACACAGTGCATGCAAAATGCAGAGTTTCACAAGCAACTGAACTGAAATTTCAAATATTTTTAAAGTAAAGAGTTTTTCTGTCAGGAGAACTGAAGTACAGTAATCTGAGGAATTTTATCAGCAATATTAAAATTCTGGGAGGTACCACAGTGACAGTCATATTTAATTGAATTTTCCATATGAACATATAATTATATTAATTATATCAATAACTATAATAATTATAATTATTATAGAAGTAACAGACACTGTATCATAGTCATGATTTCCTGAAACAGTGCTAAAGATGAAGAATCACAGAGTACTCTACTACAACTGCATTAATCTATGTTTATCAGAACCATAGCTATAGACTTTTCTCTCTGTTTCTGGCTCTTGTATCTTTTTGGATTTCATGTTATTTCCACATATTTAAAACCATATACCAATGTGGTGAAAGGGGAGCAAGACAGATGAGACAATAATCTAACTCCTGAAGTCCTTTTCATATTGATATCAGTGGAGTAAACTAATTGCTTTTGAAACCTCTACTGCTAATCCTCACTGCTTAAATAGACAGAAGATGCCTTATTCTTAATTACTAGCAGCAATGCAGGTTACAAACACTGAAATCACTATTAATTCCTAATACATTGTTTCTGAAGCTGTGGTTTTCAGATTGTAAGTCATGGACTTCTGAGGCCTTACTAAGTATCTTAACGAAGTCCCTAAAAGTAATTAGGAAAATGTCTTAGTTTTTCTTAGTCTTCATCACATCATTTTGAATCCATGCCTAGATGCATTTAGGATAACAGAAGAGTTGCAAATCCCTTTTGCTGATTTTCAACCAGAGTCTGAAATGAACTAGGTTAATATCAATGGTTAAATACGCAACATATGCCACTAAGTGATGGGATATACTAAAGGAGGTCATACTTAATGTTTAGGAACTGTTGCAAGGAAAAAATATGTGGGAAAATTACTTACTCTGGGACAGTTTAGTAGTCAGTTCAACACGGCAAAGGAAGGACCATGTCCTTCCTGTGTTGACAACCCTATGCAGTACTCCAGGTAAGGTCTCACCAGAGCAAAGTGGCAGAATCACCTCTCTTGATCTGCTGGCCATGCTGCTTCTGATGCAGCCCAGGATGCAATTAGCCTTCTGGCCTGCAGGACTGCTTTCTATGAGCTCATTCGCCTGTATTGATAATGAGGATTGCTCTGACCCAGGTGCAGGACCCTGAACTTGGTCCTCACGAGGTTCATCTGGGCCCACCTCTCAGCTTGTCCATGTCCTTACAATCCTTTACATTGGAAAAGACCTTTAAGATCATGAATTACAACCACTGACCTAGCACTGACAAGTCCACTACTAAACCACATCCCTAAATGTCTCATCTACATGTCTTGGATTCCTAGAGAAAACATGACAAATTTAGGTGATAACTGGGCTAAGGAAGAAGGCACAGTGGCTCCCTAAGGATCATCTTAGACTCCACCAAAGTAGTATAAAAGGCCAGACAGAAGACAGAGATACACGTGGACGTGTGTGTAGGTGCACAATGCACACACCGAGGCTGGATGCAGAGGCTGTGCAGAGGACGCTGCCAAGAGTGCTCTGGCTTCTTTGATCAAGGGATAACGGCACCATGACAGATTCCCTGCTATTTTGCTGTTATCCATCTAGTGAAGAAAGACAGAAAACAACAAAGTGAACTAAATCCTCCTCTCTCAATGAAAACAATGCAGACAATGGTCAAAACCCAGGGAAATGATGGAAAGCAAGAAAAAAAAAAAGAGCAGAAATTCTCAAGAGGGGTAAAGAGATACTGGGGTTCACTGCAAGGTCACAAGAGAGACAGAAACAAATAGCAGTTCAGTCTGGTGAATGTATTAATAGACTGTGCTAATAAAAGAGCTATGAAGAATAAAATGGAAGGAACTGGAAATCTTAATGCATAATAAAGTATGGGATTTGACTGGCATAACAGAAACTTGCTGAGAATTCTCACAACTGAAATGCTAACATAGAAACGGTATAGCTTGTTTGGGGATGTCAGGCAAGGCAGAGACCTGCATTTGTATTTCAAAGGTAATCTACACTTGTCTCAGACTCTGGAAAGACAGAGCCTAAAGTCCCATTGAGAATTATGGGGCATTAATAGGAGAGAAAATTAACACAAGGTCTGATACTGTTGAACATCTAATGTAGATGACTACGTCATGTGTAAAGTAGGTTGAATAAAAAATATTTCTGAATAGAACCACAAAAAGTAGAACCTGCTGGTAAGTACCCAAATGCTGCAAACCCTGCAGGTCACTAAGCATCTCTTTGGTATGTAGGTGAGAGAAAGTGGATAGAGGTGGTCATGGCAGATGAAGCCTGGGCGTGAATCAGGGAGAGAAACTAATCATACCCACCTCCAAAGAAGTCACTTGAGCAGTCTAGGTCCCCCCAGGCTAGCCAGCCTGTTGCAGGGCTGCCCCCCACAGCTGCCCTAGCCACACCAACTCTGCCCTCAAATCTGGCAAGGCCAATAGCACAGATCCTGACACAAGAATACAGATAGTTAATGTTACAGAAGGAAAAAAAATGACAAGTAAGTGCTAGTATTTATGAGCCAAAAGTAGGTTTCACAGGGGCCCCACTGACTTCTCAGTCTAACCTAAATTTAAAGGAAAAACTGCTCAGGAATCAAGAATCACACAAGCTATTTGTAAGCATGTAAAGATTCAAAGGTCATCAAATAAAGCTAATTTTTGTTCAATAGTACCATGATACACCTTAGAAATAAAAAGGAAGCAGATGAGATATATTTCCGTTTTCATATGGCTCCGAATGCAGTTTCACATGACACATTCATGAACAGATTGGTCTGCATGAAATGGTCAGTGTATGTCAGTGCATGACAGGGAAACCACATCAAAGAGTATTTACCAGTGGTTCATAATTCAATTGGAAAGATGCATCAAGATGTTTTGACACTATTGAATATTTTTACAGCATGCTCATTTAAGGGCTGTTTGCATTTTGAGAATTGTGACCAAGATAATTTTGAGGCTCTTCCAGTGCCTGAGACTGCAGAGGCCAACAGGAAGCACTGAAAACCATGAGTAAGAGGGGGCGATGTCATAGGCGACTCTCTGATGCATATGATGAAACCAGATTCTTGAGTTTTCAGATTGCACAAACCTAGAAGTAGCTACCAGCATAGCAGAGAATTATAAAATACACAGATAGATATGGAAATTGGAAAAATGGGCTAAGACAAACAGGAGGCAACATGCAAAAAGGACATATTGTTGCAAAATACTTCACTTGGAAAGGAATAAGTTAGGAGGATGAGCATGAGATGGGAGACAGCTGGCCCTGCGTCCCTTCTCATAAAAGGATCTGCAAGCTGAACATGAGTCAGCTTCTTACTTGTTGTCATAGGAAAGCAACCCTTATACAAAGATTTACTAACAGACAGCACAAAAAATAAATCTTTTGCTCTCCTCAGTGTTGCAAGACCTCCATCAGCTGGACTATGAGACTCATTACTGAGACTGCACTTCAAAAAAAAATCTGAATCAATTTAGAGAGGACACCTTAAATAACCTAGAGGCCTAGTTATTAGGTCTACAATACATGACCCTCAAAAACAAACAAGCAAACAAAACCCAACCCAACCCAAGCAAAAACCCCAGCAACAACAAAACCAAACCAACAAATGAAAAAAACAACCAAAACAAACAAAAAAAGTACCCAACTGCCTAGGAGTTAGTGCTACATCAGTTGGAAGATCTTCAACCTAAGAATTTATGTCAGCTGGCATTTCCTCACCCCTCTACAAACACAGGAAGTTACATGGACACAAAAGAATATTTTTCAATGGAAATGGACATTGGAGAACAAAGATTTTACAGTCTATAAAAATACAGTTTGATTGTAGTTGAAATATTGGAAAAAAACCCACATGGTATAAAAAGATAGTAAGAGTGTATTGGGGACAATTGCTGAAAGAAGAATTCTCATGATTCAGGAAGCCTAAACTAAGCTCGAGCAGCTGAGATCAAGAACACTGCCTATATACAACCATTTATAAGAAGAAGAAAAATTCAAGTATTAATAAAGATGTTCACATTTTATAAAGAAAAGAGAATAAAGTCAATTAAAAAAAATTCTTTTCCCTTGAAATAGACAACCTTCACTCAGAGACATAATGCCCCCCCTTCTCCTTGCACTGATATCTTCATACACTGTTCAAGTGGTATCTTTCAAACTCATTTAAGTCAAAGGTAGAGCACTGCTATATTGCATTTCCTTTTTATTTATTTCATCTACTGTCTCTGTTCAGAGATATACACATTTACTTTCAGTGCCTTTAGGGCAGTTGCCACCAATACAGTGAAGGATGCAGATAGTCAAGTCTTCATCAAGCAGAATGACTCAAGTCCTATTTTTGTTGACATCATTCTCCCTAATAAGAGTGCCATAGAGACTTTGAAAACACATTTTCAGTACTTTTCAATGGGGATGTGTTATATCACCACTGAAGGAACAGTGAAACTGAATAGTTTAAATTTATTTATTTAAGATCTTAGGTACTACCATATTTATTTATTTATTTGTTTGTTTGTTTAAGTTCTTAGGTAGTACTATAATACCACAATATATGAGATGATTACACTCATGGAAACCTGCTTATTTAGTTGGAACAAGACTCCCTACTGGAACTTTAAAAATGACCTGGTTTGGTTCTACACATAATTCTAGGAATTAAAAATCTTAAGCTTGATTTTATACCATCCATTATATTATACATATTGTAAAGTACTATATATTGTAAAGTCTACTTTATATTTTAAACATTTTTAGAATTCATTGTACTGAAGAGTAATCTGCAATTTGGTTTTGGAAGCCAGGCATATAACTGAGGAGCTCCTGAGTTAAAGTTAACATTTAATTTATATAAAAGGCACTGACACCAAAAAAGTGACAACTCCTTCATTTCAATGCCAAGAAAGAACCACATTTTTGCAAGCTTTCACACACAGAAAATTTGTAAGCCATGTAAAAGTTCCAAATGAAAACCAAACATGTTTTGATTTTTAGTTTCCTAATGCCCTTTGGTTTGACACCTAATTTAATTTTCAGAGAGTGAGAAGGGAATATTCTGCCTTATTATGCTCAGGGATCTTAAAGCTCAGCATGTTGCTAACATCCGTGCATCATTGGAAACAGGCCTTGCATGCCCCTAGGCACTTTTTGTTTCTTCACATCTTGACTGCATTTTCTCAACTGAATTACCCCCACCCATTTGGCAGACAAAAGGCTCAGGGGTATGATCTGATTCAAAGGCTTTACTTTGTAAGGCAAAGTCACTCTTAACTGAATTTTCATTTCTTGTGCTGTCCCCAGCTTCAGTCACTCAATGAATCACCGAAGTTTTATACTCTCTGATATGGGTGCCCTGAACAGAAAATATGTAGACCAAGCAAATACATAGCAGCAATGTTTAGTTTCCATTGGCTTCAGAACAGTGTGATTAGGTGAGTAATTAGATGATGTAGCAAGTGAGAAAAGGTCTGAATTCAAGGTAAATTTAATAGTTTTTAAAGCAGAGGAGGGAAAAAAAAAAAAACAAACCCAAACACAACTAACCTTTATCCACATCCTGCTGCTCCACATTTATATTTTTTGTTCTCTTTCCTTTCAATTTAAACATTCCTCACCTCATTCCATTTAAAGGGAAAATTAAAAATACAAACCAACACTAAAGTCTTAGCTGCAGTGATAACTGTCTAATTTTATTTCTTACCTTTCTGGGATAGGAAGAGAGCAAGCAGCAGAACAGTTCACAAACAGGACTACCAGAAGTAATGCTTCTACTCCTTAGAGTGAAACCAGTTTCACATTAACTATTTCCAGTCAAATATGCAATGCCAGTTACTATTAAATTACTCTATAATTAACCATACAATAGTTTTTTAAAAGCACCAAAGCAGTTTGGAAACATAGGTAAAGACCTACAGAAATATATGAAGATGGAGTGATTTAAATGACTTACCATCTGACATCAATGAATAGCAACTTTATCGATAAGGATTATCAACTTAATTCTTCTTTATAGCCTACACTATTCTCCAAAGCATCTGTGCCACTCACTTCTGCACTAATTTCCAGACCCAACAAGGGGAAAAACCCCATCAACCATCAAAACAGCAGGTCATGCTCCACATGAAAAGTATCAGCAGGCCAAAAAGTTCCTTTCCTGAAGAAGAGCCATGCCTCCTCAAAATGCTGGGCACCCACTCCCTAAAATATTTTAAAGTATATTTACAGGTTCATACAAAGCTCAGGGGAGCTGAGTTGACTCCTTAGCACTACATTTCAAACAAAGGCAAAGCTGCCCAGCTGCAGTGGTCCTGCTGCTGGCCTTCCTTTGACAAACACCTTTTTCCCTTTCTGCTAGACATGTGTCATTTCCACCTCTGCACGTCAGTTACCCGCTAACACCAACTGGTGGGGCTGTGTCTGGAACACAAGGGCTCACTGTGGCTTGCAAAGGGAGGAGAAGGCATCACCCCAACATGACCCTGAGGGTGACCCTTGCATGGAGGTCTCAGTCCTGGTACCCAGCCCAGTCTCTTCCCAACTTCCCCTCCAGCATGGACCAACCCAAGTCCTGCCATTATGAAAAGCACTGATAGGGACTGTACTGCCAAACTGTCCTTCTGAATCTTATCTAGGACTAAATACAGCAAAAGCTTTGCAACTCTGCAAATAAAAGTGAGCTTGGAATGCAGAAAGCAGGCAAATTGCTGAAAAATTGTGACCTGTTGCTATATACATACACAGATTTCTACATATGTGTTCCTATAGGCACACACACACTCACTGAAGATTTTCAGTGTTAGGCCTAAAGTAAGATCCCCACATGTAGCTTTCTAAAATACTTTTTTAGTCTTGTTTGGAAGCAAAAAGTAAAATGCTCTAGCAAAGATATATACATTCAAAAGGGGTAAAATGATGCTGAGATGGAATGCCATATATGAACTCCCACCACACTGTTTTAAGTCACTGATATTCTTAGACTTTCCCATTTCAGCATGAATTCTTTCTTATATGAATAAAAATGGCATTGGTGTTTTGGAGTACTGGAAGGGCAGAAAACCATTTTCTACAGAGAATGGCAATTGTGGTGATTTTAAATAATTTCCTCACACTCCATTACTTTCATTAGGTCACCTTTGCAGCTCAGCAATTCCTGCATTTGAAAGCAAAGCTATACTCTGGCAGCAGCAACAGCTCCACTTTGCAGTCACTATAGGTGGCATTTCTACCTGCAGGTATTAAATTGGGCAGTTCCTGGAAGATCTGGTTCTCCTGCCCTCCCAAGAAGAAAAGAGGGCCTGACCTCAATATTACAGTGAGAAACAGAGTGGGTTTGAGCTGTACACCATCCTGACCCAACCAACCATCACTCCTGATGTGGAAAAAGAACTGAGATTGAATGAGGTGCTTATAACAGTCACAGTCCTTGGGCTCTGGGACACAGACTCACACCCACATTTACAACCAGTGGCACTGGCCCTGGGGCCAAAGTTAGTGGGTGCAGCCTTAGCCCATCCAAGCACAACACTGACTCTCCAAGAGAGGTGAGAGGCTGACGGGCAGAGGGTAAGGACAGTGGGTGCAAGAGGGTAGAGGCTTGTGCCAAAAGCTGAGGATCCCTGGCAGGAACAACATGGGAAGGAAGCAGGAAACATGCTGCCGCTTATTGTTGGGATTTCATTTTGAGTCTTGAGAATCTCTTGTTTTCGTTAAAAGAAAATGAAAAAAACCACTCTGTTTACTCCTTCTGGTATCAGAAGAAAAGATAAAAGTGAGAAAACATTAAATGCTTCCTTACACTTCCACAGGGTTTAAAATTTAAAAAGTAAATACAAAGACTTTACCCATCTATTTTTAACTTGTGACTCAGTCTGATTCAAGTGTTTCAAATGTTTGTATATGGCCATGGAGAGAATAAATCCTTCTTAACTAGATTTCCATATGCTTAATGTGTGTAGTAATTTTATATATGTTTAGTGACAGATGTCCAATTAGACATATGCATGCCTTCAACAGCACAACTGCCCCACACTAGGAAATCAATATCAGAAAAGGGACAAAAAGACAGTGTGCACTGTAGAATTCATAAGACAGTATCAGACAAAGAAAAATCTTGGATTTCAAGGGGATGGATTTCTCCATTGAAAGCAAAGTTTAACAATCCCTGCTTAACAGACACAATGCTAGGAAAAAAGGCTAAAGCTTCCAAATTTAAAGTACAAGCAAGAGTATGCCAGCAAATTACCTTTGACTGTTTCTCTCACCTTATACTCATACAGAGTCTATATCCCGAGGAGATTTTATTGGTGTCAGTCTTGTGAAGTGCACTTGCTGATGAGAGTCTCACTGTGTATGCTGCCTCTGCTATGCATCAAACAATAATGGACAATGGGCCTGAACTTCTCCCAGGGCCACACAAGAGATTCCTGCAGCTGGTCATGGTGTTCTCATGCTTGCAATTCTGTGTGTACCTCATTGTCCTCCCAGTGTGAGCTTCTCTAATTCCTTCCGGCCATCTGCCTCTCTGTGTCTCAGGTATCTGGGTCTTTAAGCATGAGACATTAGCCCCTTTCCCTCTGTTGTGCCTCCATCCCCTGACCCTCACTGGATGCCAAAGACTGTTCTGGACACAATATTTGTGTCCCCCCTCATCTTCCCCCTCCCCATCTCATGATCAGGGTGCTTTCATGCTCTCTGGTACCAGGACATTTACCTCTCTTGCTGGATGCTTCTGTCAGCTCTTGATTCCACATTTCCCATATCTCTCAGCCAAAGACTTTGTAATGCATCTGACCCACCTAAAAGAGTTCCTCATGCTTCCTCCTTCCCCTGTGCACTCTGTTTTCCTTTGCTGCTTGTCCTCTCCATTTTCCTATTTTCTACTACAAGAGAACAGCACTCCTGAGTTTGCAGGCATTGGCTTCTCAAACTGTATCAGGAGAGTAAGTGGGGAAGTTGGTTTGCTGGTTGCCATTAATGGATATAATCCTCAGCCACTTGTTTATTTATCTGTCCATAAAGTATTCTGGTATCTGTTAATAACGGAGAGATGTCCTGTGGTTCCCTTTAATTCTTCCACTGTCAGTTTGCTTGCTTCAGGCCAGCACCCACAAACATGAACTGAGGTGGTCACGCAATGTTTATGCATTTAAACATAAGTTTATGCATTTAAATGTAAACATAAATGCATTAAATGCTAAATACACTTAAACACTGCCTTTAAAGAATCTTGCAATGTTTAAATGCTACAGATGTGTAAACAGAAATGGCATCTAGTTGAAAGAAAGATGTTCCAGACTGCCCAACTAAAATGGGTTTTACATGTAGTTTTGAAAGTGGAATGGGGATTTACTCCACTCCTTGAAAATCACAAGTGCAGAGATCAAAACAAAAATGGCATGGGACAGCCCGAGAAATCATGTCTCTAATACAATGAATCAGTAACTAACAATTTTTAAGCACACAACAGTTTTCTACCTAATGTTCCTGATGTGCCCTTTCCAGCAGCAGGATCTGGATAGCAACTTGGATTACGATAATAGTGCATCTCATTTCAGTGATGATGGCTTTATTGCTTGTCCCTTGTTACATCTTCCCATATCCGAATAAGTCAGCCTGAGGAGAATGCGAAGGTTTCAACTGACCCTCCCTCACCTCTCCCACAGGCAATGTTTTCCCTGCAGCCATACCTCCTCCAGCTGGAGGAATGGTCCCAGAAGCCTTCGTTGGCCAGATGAGAAAGTTACCATGCAGACCAGACAAACTAATTACCCTTTTGATACTTCAGCAAGCTCAAGGACATAGGCACAGGTATAGGAATAGGCAGAGGCATAGGCAGTCTTTTCTGGAGTAAGGAGAAAAACATTTCCCAGAATCCATGCTGGCTTTTCTGTGTCCAGCAGACAGTATGGATTTTCAGTCTAAATGTCCAGACGGGGACAAAACAATTTTTCTAAAATGTATCGAACACAAACTTTTTGAAGCCTTACTGAGCGTGAGCCTTGCAACAAACTGCTGTCCAAAAGCCCTGACAGCTTTGTGCATCTTTCCAACTGCCCTCTGGCCATGGGCTCCCTCCAGGTTCTCCATGCCCAGCAGAGATGGCTAGGGCAGAAGCCAGCCTGGCAGCCTGCCACAGATGGAACTCACCACTTAGCACACTCAGATGCAGTAGCGTGAATCCTCACTGCAGCCTGCTGAGCATCCTCCCATCTAGGGCTGAAGTGGAGAGGGCAGTACACACACACATGCACATGTGCTCCTTTGTATGACTCTGCAAGCCCCATTGTCCAGCTGAGGAAAACTCTGCACATTGAATGATCAATGTATCAGTCTTGGTGAGTGATTGCTTATTGCCTTTTGGTTATTAGTCTGTGTAAAAGCCCTGGATGAATCGATCACGCAAGTATGTAGGACTTTAGGGCCCAACTGCTTTAAAAATACAGCTGGGTTCAGGACCTGGTGGCAAAATGGTTCCAATTTGTAGCACCAACAGGACCTTAATACAGGCAAGCACAAGCCCTAGGCTGTCTCATTTGTATTACTCCTTGTTCTGCTTTCTCTTTCTTTTTAAATAAGGAACAATACAAAGAATGAGAACTCAAAATCCAAGTCATGCTGTCAGGAAGAATAATGGATCTATTCTGCACAAAAATGCCTGTATTGTTGGTTTGTTTACTTCAGCTGTTTCAGGGCCATGCTGCTGTCAGAGGTCGGGATACAAAGCCCTAGCTCTGAGCCTGATTCTGGGTACCGGGCAGGGAGATCTTTCCCCTCTGCTGATTATACCTGGGTGGCAAAAGAAATTGGTGTTGGAGCAGCACAGTCCATGCACTCCATGAGCACTCCATGAGAAATGCTGAAGAGATCTGTGGAGACATCTAGGCTTCACATTAAATCCAGCCCTTCTATAAAGATCCAATCTTGAAATGGCCCATGGGGATTTATAGGCAAAAAGCCTATTAAGCATGTAAGGGAGTTATGCAGCTCTGCACATCTGTGAGGAGGCTTAAAAGGGCGTCTCCAAACACTATTCTCTGCTTCATGTCACCCCAGTAATGACTAATATGCTGTCAGAACATTTCTGTTAGACTGATGACAAGGAGGGGGTTTGAGAGAGTCCCTAATCAAATAACTCAACAAAGATAGCCTGTTCTCATACAGCTACAGCAACCACAATCTGCTAGGAACTTTGTAAATAAAATACAAAGTTACAGTTCTACAAGAAATCTAAACAAAGATCTAAATAAGAAAACAAAGGCCAGGGGTAGCTGAATGGGTAGATTGCACAATCTACAATGAATCAGCCCAGTGGACCGACATGCGTATTAATGCCTAACTCTTCTAAAATCTATTTTTAAGCATTTTTCTCAGTTTCTGGAATTACAATTAAAAGAAAAAAAAAGTTCTAGTCAATGGGTTACAAAACTACAAGAATAATGATTATACCTGACTGTCAAGTTAAATCCCATAATGGAGAAAGTGGTTTCTGGATCTCAGAACAGCCTATGGAAGAAATAATCCTGTTACTTTATTATGAAATTTTTTCAAGAAGACATTCTCAGCTTCTTAAAGGAATAGTGTCATAACAGGCTATTTTGACTAAAACAGGAATAAAAACATTTTCATAATCAGTCTTTCTAATTGCCAAGAAAAATTCTAAATCTCTCCCCACCCAATGCCAATGAATTAGCTGTGCTGATGCCACGTTTGTGAAACAAGGCGTCAATAGAGTGGACGGAGATGCTCTCTCAGCAACACAGTACAACACAGCAGAGCTGTAAACAAAAGGACCAAACATTTTGTTCTAAATTTGATTTAGTTCAGCCAGCTTCATGCAAGGTTATTTTAATTCAGTGTTACAAAAATATGCCTTCATGTGAAGTATTTTCAAATGCCTGTGACAATGTTAATGAGAAAATTTCTTTAACTCATCCATTTCATTCCTAGACGATGTTTCCTGCCAGCTACTTCCACCACAAATGCTGTCTGGTAAATAGCAGCTGCAAAGGAAGGATAAGGATGCCAGGGTACACTTCAGTAAACACTCTTCTCAGTGGCTCACTATATCCTTGGCCAAGCGAGATAATATACATTCACAGACATGTTTGAAATTCTCAAGCACTGTACGACTTTGCTTTCGTAACTCCCCTGAAGGTGAGGACAGGAAATCAAGATTAAGGGCACGCCCATACTTAGTGCTGCCTTTGTGGAGAGAGGCTCAGCCAGGCAAGTTGGGCCAGCAGCCTGCCTGTGTACCCTGCTGTTACTCAGAGCGTATTTGCCTCACACGACTCTGGTTATGATTGCAGCACATTCTTGCAGGAGCACGTTGCACGCTGGCTGGACACCCAGAGTGGCCATGCTCCCTGCCACCCATCCCAAGCTGTTCAGGCTGCACCCCCTGCCTTTTGACTGGCAGCACTGAAATGCGAAGGCCTGGAATTAAGCTAAGCTATTCTCGTGCCTCTTCTTGTTTCCTCACCTAGCCTGTCTTGTTTGCGCAAGCCAACACTTTTTCCCACAGGGTGCCAGGCAGTGGGGAGGAGATAGGGGTGAAGATCGTGATCTGCCATAGCCAGGCTGGCTCAGCACGTACCCCTTGGCAGGGCCATAATGGCACCCATGAAGGATGAGGCTGTGGTTGTGCAACACTTCCCAGAGATCTTCTCCAGAACCAGCTCCCTGGGGAGGACTACTGGAGCCAGAGAAGCTGCAGTGACCAGCCCTGGTTACTTACTGCAAGCAGCAAAATCCAGAAGGAGAGAGTTTCCAGGAGCCAGGGGCCACACCTGTGGGGATAAACACACACACAGGGCAGGCAGCTCTCCCTGGGGAGATTAATGCCCACTGGAGTCACCACCTCCCTGCCAAAAGTTCTAGGTCTCACAAAGGCACTAAGGAAACTGCCAGTGTGAATGGCCCTAATCTGCTTCTCCTGCAGCCCTTGATAACTCAGGGAGTGGTTGGGCAAACATTGCGCTTGCCCAGTACCTTGAGGAGCTGAGGAAAAAAACCCTTTTGCCAGCACGGAGAATGCAAAAGAATTTATTGTCCACAGCCTAATGCAAAGTTAGCCTAGATCTATGGTGACTGAGTGCTGTACATCCTGACTCACCCCAGCTGTGGTTTTAGTTGACCCCAACTTGCACAGGAACCAGCTGAGGGAACACTAGTGGGTATGCAGTGCTATCCAAGAGCCCATTCCTCCCACACTGATACTGACTTTACATTGCTGAAACCTCCCCTTGCCTTCTCCCTGGTATGTACAGTTATACAATTGCTTCCCAAGGTGGCTGTGTGCCAAGTGTTTGACTAACCAGGCAGTGAGCAGCATAGGAAAATTATGGACTGCAAGGAGAAGAGACAGAAAAAGTATGGAGAAATAGCGTCATCAGAAAATTGGATGACAGATTTTTGTCCCTCAAAAGGAGATAAGTTGGAGTGACTGGAAGGCCTGGTCCATAACAGTAGCAAAGAAATTAAAAGAAATGTATTTATTTATTTTTTAATCAGAGAAAATAAATTTAAATTTTGTTGGTGCCTTGTCTTCTCTTCTCCCATTTCTTCCCTGTCCCTCCAGAAAATACAAGAGGTAGAGAAGCAGACACATCAGTGACACTTTCAGAAGCTCACAGGGAAGAAAGTATATCTAACCTCCTCATCACAGCATTGCTGTAACCAGGTGAACTGCAGAGAGGGGGAGAACAGATAGTAAAAACTGATCAACTTGATGAACCTTTGCTTCAAAGAACCTTTGTGCACCAAACCTAATGTTGAATGAAGATAATTGGCTCCAACGTCTCAGCCACAATCTTGGATGATAAATGGAAGGTGTGAAAGGAAACTCTGTGATTGCTGGTACAGCACCAGTGTCTGTACAGCCCAAGGTACCCTGGTCATCAGTATTGCACTCCATTAGTTAAACAACCTAAAATCATGTATAAAAGAAATCCATGCTCCATAGCTTAGAAGCTTTTTAGCAGTGATAGCCATAGTCATTACTGGCACCTCTTGAATAGTACCTTGTGACAGAGATTTTAAAAGCAACTGACAAAGAATAGCTAAATAACACAAAAGCCCTGTAAATAAGAGCAAGCTTTCCCACATACAGCAAAGACTCTCACTGTTAGGTACTGGAGGGAAAGGAGAGGGAAAAGTGTGGTGATATTATCACATAAAATAAAATTACTTTTATGCTGCAAAACTTTCAAGATTTTTTTCTCTTTCTAGCTACCTCTCATATTTCAGGTAGCTGAACCCTCTAAGGACACCATTTCTAGCCATGTCACCTTTGCCAATAGTTTACTAACATTTATTACCTAAAATATAAAAGTCGAAACAGTTCAAAAGAAAGAAAACACAGGTCAGGAGGGCTGAACAAAACTGAGAGTGTGGGAGGAAAATAGTCCTATGAGAAGCTGCTTTGGCACTAGACAAATAAAATCCCCTCTCTGGATACAAAGACATAACTCTTATTTATGTGAATGGGAAACATGCTCATGCACTGAGAGGGGAATAACTACCATAGATCAGCAGAATGACTGCACTGGAGATAGCTAAAACCAGACTACATGTGCAATGAATGTGAAAACTATTTCAGCCACCTAGGCTATGTAATTTTTCACAGAAGGTTTTGAAGCTGGATGAACTGTGTTGCATCTCTTTTCCCCAGCATTTCCCCACCACTTGCAAATTGTTTTCTGCAACCTGTAGGATGGTACTGTATGAAAATTTAGTCTGTTCCTTTCTGACATCATCCCAAGTGTTCAAACAGACCTCTGTAGTCAATTTTCCTTCCAGAAGGATTCTGCAAAATGCCCTGTTCGGTTGGATGCAGCCACCTGGTAGGTGTTCAGTCCAGTAATACATTCACACACGGATTGCAGTACTTCCAGAGATGGGTTCAAAAGCCTCAAACTGCAAAGAAGTGTAAAATGCTTTTTGTTGGGTACCTAAAAAACACACAGCCTCACTGACCCATTAAGATACAGGGATGCTGCTCTCAGTTGCTATAGCTACCAAGATTAACCATCTCCTCCCCTTCATAAAAGCAGACCACCACAAGAAAACCAAACCAAACCAAACCAAACCAAACCAAACCCAAGAAGTTTTTATTGATCTTAGATCAGCTGCCTCAGAACAGTTGTGCAAATCTGAGGCATTGGTTGAGAAAACTGCATGCTAGACTTCTGAAACTACTGATGGTTTAGAGTTTGCTAGCTAGATTTAGCAAGGGATATTATATGACTTTTTAATTTAAATTTTATTTATTTATTATTATTTTATTGTTTTTTTTCTTTCTTCTATTAGATTCTTGCGGAATACCACGTCTCATGATGTGGTAACTCTGGTTCTAGGGCACATGGTACCAAATAAAATCTAGCTGTTTGACATGAAAGAGTGAACCTGTCCCAAAGTTACATTTATAGTTTTAAAATATGTCTGGAGGAAAACTTTTGTTCTGGCAAGCATTGCTCCTTACTGGGAACTGTCTATTCACCGAAATCTGAAATACACACTGTTTTGTAGGCTTGGACTAATTGTGTAACCATGTGCCCAAATTTGACTTGGGACACATCTATGTTGCCAGTTGATCTGAATCTGGTATTGCATAGACCTAATCTTAATGACAAGGTAGGTGAGCAGGATGGATGTCTGCAAGATCACAGTGCTCGTGCCATCCATTCCAATGGCTGGTTTTATTTACATCTGGAGGTTACTTTTTTAGAGGCACAAAGCTACTTCTGGATACTATCCAACAACATAATGTTGAGCAACCATAACCAGTGTGGTTCATAACAATGGCACACTGAGTACAGCCCACATAAAAATAAAAAGACCAGGGTGAGTCTCATATTTGTGTGCAATGGCTCCCAATTTTGTAGAGGTTCTTCACACAGACATGGAAAGCAGCTGGCAATCTAGACAAGTGCTTTTGCACTTCATACAGCTAGCACTGTGGTTCTTGGAGCGTTTCTCTGATGGGCAGGACAGATGAAACAGTCCTGGCTCCCCTTCTGCTTTGGACATTTCTGCCCACCACACTCCTCTGCTCTGCCAAAGCCAGCTATTTATGCAGCTGTGTGGTGAAATGCACCAAGAAGCTGATCTGGTTGGGGAGAAAAGAAACGTGAAATAAAATTCTAAAACATTTTTCCAGCCAGATCGCTTCTGTGATCAGGTATGTCTCCTTGCAGTGGGAGAGAGGAAAGAGGGAGGGCTACTTTAGGAGAAGTGTTGTTCAAACAGTGCTGCTCCTGGATGTGGAGCCACATCCAAAGCACTTTCCCATTTGCTAGAGAAAAAGGATTTGTGTGCTCAGTTCAGGTATTCATTAGTAATGGCTGGCCTCCCTTTTTAAACTTACCCTCCTTCTCACAGGGGGGTAGGGGAAATAGGCTCACGTGGTTCTGCTAGAATTAAGGTAAAGTTGTGTAAAGCTAAATAATGCTAGGTACAGTTTTTATAAGCTTGGTAATTGTGTCCTGTGAAAACAGGTCATGATTACAACTAACTGCATCTTTAAGCTGTGTCTCAAGTCTGTCACACTGATGTTTTTAAAGGCCTTTGAAGCAAGAATGGTCACTCTTGCTAAGCTAGGCAGTTTTACATCTTTTAAACTCCAACAATCAAAGAAGCAAAACTAGGTAAGCATTTTATATAACCTGTAGGATACTGAAGTAGTTGAAGCTTGCTTTTTATGACCCATCACAATTACAATTAATCTCAATACACAAACCCAGCTACACATAACAGAGAAGCTTGCCTTATTGCATTCCCTCCCTTTACTCCAGAAAACCGTCTTGTGTCTACAGTTATGTACAGGAAAACCAGAGACTGATGAAGAAAGGAAAAAAAAAATCTTTACCTTAAAGTCTAAAAGCTCAGCTTCCAAATCACTGCTTGTTTTTGAAATAACTAAAGCTTGTTAGGAATAAGGCTGCCTGTGAAGGGCTGTCTCAATGATGGGAACTGTTAAAAGGACATTCTAGTACAATGTCAGAGGCTACAGGATCAAGTAGAGCTGAAACCTAAGCAACAAAAAGAAAAGGCGGAAGTCCAAACTTCCGTTCATTTGTGATACAGAAACGCACTTTATTTAAAGGAAGCAAGAGGTGTTAGACAGTCCAAATGGTTTACAACTAACAGAATTTGTGGCAGTAGCAGTTTTGCAGATGCAACCTGAAAGACTAGGGGAAGAGGAGAGTAGCAGACACATACACCCTAATGGGACAGAGATCAGGAATCCTGTAAGAGGTGTGCTACAACTCTTTTGAAACTTAAGCTATGAGACCATACAAATGCAAAGAACCAAATATTTGCTTTCCTCCTCCTCCCACAGTTCACAAATAGAAAACAATTTACAAGCACTGCAAGCTCCTGCTGGGTCATTTTTCACTCTCTTTTTTTTTTCTAGTCTGGAAACAGTCACAACCATGCAAACATGACACACAAAATTCACTGCTCTTCATGTGTTTGCTCTCTTCTTATTTGAAAATAAAGTGCTTCTCTCTAAATAAACCTTCACTCCTACATTAATCTTTGACTTGTTGTAGCATTTAAGGACTTCTGAAGTAGTTGAAAGATGACATATAAACTGATAGTTACGTACGATAAAGCGAGACTGCTGCACTGAAACCTAATCATCTGCAGGGCAGAAAACAGCGACCCTTTCCCAGCTGGTGCACCACCACGCCAGCCCTGATCGGCACAGCAGTCAAAGCAAGCAACAACCGCTTGGCAACATGCAGCACTGGGGCATGCAGCTACCCCTGCGATGCATTATTTAATGCCAGGCAGCAGAGTGTTTCTTTACAGCGCTTGCAGCAGCACAAACTCCGGCTTGCGGATGGTGAGGGAAGGGAGCATCACTTCTGGCCGTGCAGGGCCCCCTGGAGCACGAGTTCAGAACTGAGACTTGAGAATATCTCTGTCAAGTGGCATTCCTGCTCCCTGCCCTGGGCTGGTAATTCCTGCTCCAGTCCAGATCAACATCCTTTCTTGAAGAATTCAGCTGGAGTTTTGAACACAAACTGGCCATGCTCACTCACACCACTCACTTCATTAAGTCTGCATTTTAAGGTTTTGGGGTTTTTTTTGGTCTTGTTTTGGTCCTAGCAATGGAAACAGATACAGCCTCAACCACATTATCGTCCTGCCTAAATCTTACCAGTTTGAGTTCTTCGTTTTCTGAAAAAAACCCCACCATTCTGATTTTCAAGGCTATATTAAAAGAGCAGGAGGATGCTGCATATCACTTTTAACACGGATTTGGTGTTATCTGGAAGTGCCTGGTTTCCCAGTGACTTCATCTGTTCCCACCTCATTGGGCAAAATCGGTTTTGCATAGATGTGGTGAGTTTGCTACTACTGTTTCATGTGCTACTCTTGGAAGCTAGCAAGGAACAACTGATCTGTAATGCATATAATCTAGATTGTGGACAGTCCACTCAAATACTGTAGCTTTCACTTCCCAATGTTCTACAGTGGCTTATATTAATGTGTAAGAGGCAGATTTTAAGGCTCTTTTTCCATTCAGAGTTTTGCACCTCTACAGTATATGTTTTCAGAGACTTTGCAGTAGAAGGGCTGAATTTTACCACTATAGCAACTTCTCATTTATTTTATTTTAATGAAAAATGTCTTCCTCATGTAATCACTAGGGATTAGCAAAAATACAAAATATCATGAGAAATATAATGAACTAAAAGAGACGATGATATTCACAACTTGTTCTATACTCCTACTGCTCCTCTTGCTGTTGAATCTAGGACAACAGTTTAGAAAATGGAACACATTTGCAAAAAGATCTTCACGTGTAAAGATCATTTAACTTTTCATATAATAGAATTCAAAAACGTTTTCCTGACAGTGTGGGGCAGTGCTTCTCCAATAAGCTTGCTCTGAGTGCTTGCACAACCTTATATGACTAGCAGAAGATTTGCTGGCTCAGAAAAACTATTGCAGTAGCCAAATTAGTTAACTCCCTTTTTGTACAACAGGTAGGAATATCTGCTTTAAAGAGGATTTTTTTTTTCTTATGGATTTAATTTCTGGTTTCCTGAAAAAACAGGAGAGTATCAACCATTTCAAAAGGAAGCCATGTTTTTTCCTGGATTCCTTACAAAATACCTTTAGAAAATTATCTTGCTAAATGAACGTTGAAATGTGAAGAACAACATTAAATAATCATGGACACTGGACAAAAGTGAAAAGCTTTTTTCTTTCTTTCTTTTTTTTTTTTTCAGATGTAAATTACTCTATGGAGTAATTATTTTTTTAAGACCAGGCAAATACCTTCCCTGTAACTTACATATTTTATACAGGAATCAAAGTGCACCCTGAGCTGTAAACTTCCTGTGTTTGGAGGCCTAACAAGAAAGTACAGTAGATTAACTGTAGGGACCAGGAAATGCTTTGATCCACAGCTCAAGAGGAATGTAAAGCAAACAGGCACTGCAGAGACCGCTAATGCATTTAAAGATTTTGTTGCTTCTGTTTCGTTAGCCATGTTAACTGTTATCAGGTGTCTAATGCTATTAAGATGAGTGACAAAGGATTGAGAATTCAGGTCAGATTAAGAAAACAGAGAGGTTACAGACTACTTAGATAAATTACCTGTTTTCAAACAGGCTAGTTCAGGTTGAAATTTACCCTAACAAAACCAGGGAATTAGCTAAAGAGATCTCAACCTCTTTAGCAAAGCAGATGGATCCTCCTAAGCAGAGGCTGGCATTCCAGAGACTACAAAAAGGCAAATGCACCACTTCATTTTGGTGCTTTCCCTTTAGACAGCATTTTATTACCTGTCTTTCTGTCATAAAATTGAAAATGTTACTAGTAATTCCTTCGAAAGCTCTTGAATTTAAATTCCCCTTGGGTTTGATAGTCTGAAAAAGATTACATGTTTTGCAGACTAGTGAATTTTTGCTTTAGACAAAGCAGTAATTGCAATGATGCTCACAGTAATTGTAAAAGAATAAATGTAACTTATAATTATATATGTGCATGCTCAAATTTACATACATTCTGAACTTTAAAAACTGGTGTATTGCTAAGCAAGCAGCGGTTTAAAATAAAAGTCTCTGAATGCATTACATAATACAATAGTATATAATCTACTCTTGAGTTCTTGACACTCATTTATCCTTTATGTCATATGTCCTGTAAGTGAATTAATGAAGGAAAACCTTTTTGATAGATGTAGTTACCTGCTTCTAAGGTATTAACTTGCTTGCAAATCATTTGGCGTGGCTGATTACTAATGAAACATAGAGAGTATTAAGTAATGCACATCACCCATTTCCCTTTAATAATGCTGAGATGGTAAAAAGAATGTACATTGTTATTTATGGCTGTGGAAAGAAGCCAGATGTTGAGGATGGATACAAATAAGGTAAGGCAGAGAATTAAACATCAGTAATATTCTTCAGCCCCTGTAATGGCAGTTTAACACACATGAAATAAAAATTCCTTCAACCAGCCAACTGATCAAACAAGGAAGAAAACCAGCTACCATAACAGGTTGTCAGCAGCAGTGCCAGTGAGGCGAAACCAAGGCATCCAAAAAGGAATTCAAGGAGAAGATTAATACTACCATCAAAAGATAACTTTTCATTCCTATTGATCTGGAGCCATCTGGATTTTCAGACACAGAAGACTTATCCCCTTCCTTAATTGATGTTTGACAACCCATTACTCAAATGGTTCGAGCTTTTGGTAAGCTGTTAATTCTACCAATCAACTTTTTTGGTCCTTCAATGTTAGGTGAAGTCACATAAGCCACCAAAAAAACCACAAACCAAACCAAACCAAACCCAACCCAACCCAACCCAACCCAACCAAACCAAACCCAACCCAACCCAAAAAAACACCCATACAAAAAAACCCTACCCAAAATCCACCCACAACAAAACAAATAAAAATTTGGTTGATCATAGGACAAAGTTGGTCTCATGGCAGTTTTCAGTCATTTTTGGCATACATAAAAATCTGACATCATTTAAGGGATGCTGGCAGGCCCTCAAAATACAACAAAATTTTGGATCCTCTATAGAAAACATCACCTCCTGTCCAATATATAGTTACTTCAGTTATGGGAATCTCAATTAACATAAATTCTTTCAACACTGTCACATTATTTATGATCAATGGATTTAGAAAATAGAAAGTGGTAGCTGACTAGATCAGATTTTGTTCCTACTTTTCCAATAGCTCTTAAACAAAGTCAGGAAGAAAGTTTCCTAGTGACTCTTACCCCAGCTTTCCAGGACCTTTTGAGCTCTCATTATTTCTCTTATAACAAATCAACAAATTTCTTTCATTCCACTTTTGTCAGCTATCTGGCTCCTGATCCTTCACATAGTCTTAGTCACTGGATGTAACTCATACCTCCTGCAGGGAGTCAATCTTTGAATCACAGCCTCATTTCATTAAAAATTAGACTTATGGCCTCCCACGGTCTTGTCCTGTCCCAAGCAGGCAGTCCAAAAGCAATCCACAAAGTGGCTGCCCCATCTCTCTTCATTCTAACTGCTTTTTAAACTCAATATTTATCGAGATGATTCAATTGTGATTTTTGTCATGGCTGTCCAAATGCCAAGAAGAGACTTAATCTAACATGTAAATGCCAAAACAAGAGCTAAAACAGCAAACCAGTGTACTTTACTCATTAACATTTTCATGGAAGATGAATGAGTCAAGGGCAGCTTTGGAGCTCAAAACCAGGACACTTTGCAATAGTAAAACGGTTTGTACGTTGTTCAGTCACCTCTGGCATAAACTGGTCCTTAAATACATCAAACTGCTGAGAAGCAAAATAAATGAAGCAGAAAAGCCAAAGTACTTAGATAATAATTATAGTATGCTTTATATATTTTTAAAATTTCCAGATACTGAAATATTGCATTTTAGTTTGTTAAATGAGGTTTCCTATCATGACCAAAATTTAGGTCAGTCACACATTAGTTTAAAATTGGAAAGGGCTATGAAAAATTTATCTTGCTACTGTGTCTTTAAAATACATTTTGATGGTTACCAAGAAACAATACTGACTTTTGAGGCCTCATTATGTGAGAGAGGTGAAAACATTCATTATGTAAACATTTTTTTGGCTTGTACCAAAGATAGATCAGCTTGAGTGAAGAACTGTACTGTGAGATTACAAATATGTGTTGGCTCTACAGAGTTGTAGTCTCTCGCACAGTAAGAGCAAATCTAAAATACATACTAGAGCCTGATATGAAGCTAATGAGACACCAGCATGATCAGAGACATTAGGCCATCTTTTCAGCTGAGGAAGTAGTGATGACCATTTAACTGACTGAATATGTACCCTTGCTTCAGCCTCCTGGGTGAAGATGAAGCAAATAGTTCCCAATGCTGTGCAGCATGTATTTCCTTGCTAGTCCCGTCTTCCTACCTTCCTTCCTTCCAGTCTTCCTAACTAACAGTGGGAGGTATTTTTAAAGAACAGGATGTGTATCTTTTATATATCTATTACTCCAAGGAAAAAGCTAATTGCTTGCAATCCCATCATATTTTAATAGAAAATGTACTTCCCAACTGTCCCATCTCTTGTGTATCAGCAACACCAATGTAATGCTCTTTAACGCAGATCTGTTTTCAATTCAGGACAGATGCAAGTTGTGGGTTTTTTTTTTTTTTCCTTCAGTCACAGAGATAATCAAATCACTCTTAGCATGGTGTATAAGACAGAGAAATTGAGTCCTGAGGCTTACTTAGAATGCCATCAAAATGTCAGTAACCATGCAGAAGAATTAAGGCTTACAAAGCTAACCAATTTTAAAGCAAAAGATGCAGCTTGCAATGTATCCTCTTAAGAAATAAGCAAAATGTTAAGCTCTGCCATTAGGTGCCAGCCACACTGTGTATTTTAAAATGTGTTCTCACCAGATGCTAGGATTCTGTTTTAATGTAATTGAAAGACAACACATTTAAGAACCAGTTATATGGTCTTTCAATACAAGTTCTATTTACAAAATCAATTTAAAACCTAACTGCTTGATTTTTGAAAATCATTAATAGAGCTCTGAAGGTACTGAAATCCTCTTCAGCATTGTAACTGTTCTTAGCTTTGAATAAAAGTGGATGACTCCAAAATTCCCATTTATGCAAACTGAAAAGGGTTATATATTTTAAAATGCCCTTGCAGCAATAAGTATAGAAATATTGACATACTTCTACAGAAGCATCCATATGTGCTTTCTGCCTTCCTCCTGTACAGAACTAGTCAGTATGCCTCATGATAAAATATGTGCAAAACAATTTTGAGAAAAATGACCGGTATTTCTGAAATATTGCATAATACTTTCTCATTTTTTATAAGTGAAATAGAGAAATTACTAATAGCTGGTGTGCACTGAAAAAAAAAAATCACACAAAGAGGAATATAAAATTGAAGATGGGTCCATTTTTCCTTCTCTGATATGTGAAAATACAGCATTATAAACCTAGCCATTTAATTGGCTTTCCATGCTTAAAAATAAAACAGTAAGTGCATTTATTACAGTAAGATTACATGACTAATAGAAAAATATTACCTATTTGTTCTAAAATTATGATCAATATGGCACTTGGCTCTTTCTCGAGAGCCCTAATCTCCTAAACCCCTTCAAGTGCCCAAGTTAAAAAGCAATTGTCATCTCTTTACTTCAGACTGTGATGAAGCACCATTCCCTCTAGAGCACAAGCTCCAAGTTGTGTTTCTCTGTGTGCACTGCTGCTGCAGCCAGCCTGGCCTTGTTTCTCACCAAAGGCAGGAGCAGGCTATACATGCGCTCACTGTCAGGCTTCCAGACATGCTCACTTTTCAGGGACTCAGAGGGGACACACAGCTTCCAGATGGAAAGTTTGTACTTGTAAATTACTTATGAACACCAAAGCACAGAACAGTAGAGTCTGGAAGGGACCTCTGGAGATCATCTAGTCCAAGTGCCCTACCAAAGCAGGATCACTTAGGGCAGGCTACACAGGAACGCATCCAGGCAGGTTTTGAAAGCCTCTAGAGAAGACGACTCCACAACCTCCCTGGGCAGACTGTTTCAGTGTTCCATCATCCTCACAATAAAGCTTTTCCTCATGTTGAGGTGGAACTTCCTGTGTTCCACTTTGTATCCATTGCCCATCATCCTATCACAGGGCACCAGTGAAAAGAGACTGGCCCCTTCTTGACACCCACCCTTAAGGGATTTGTAAACATTGACCAGATTCCCTTTTGTCCTTCTCTTCTCCAGGCTAAACAACCCCAGGTCCCTCAGCCTTTCCTCAGAAGAGAGATGTTCTATTCCCCTAATTATCCTCATAGCCTTTCATTGGACTCACTCCAGCAGTTCCCTTGAACTAGGGAGCCCAGAACTAGACGCAATACTCCAGATGAGGCCTCACTAGGGCAGATTGAATGGAGAGAAAAACCTTCCTTGACCTGCTGTTCACACTCTTCTTAATGCAACCCAGGATACCATTGGTCCCCCGGCCAGAAAGGCACGTTGCTCTCTCATGGCCAACCTACTGTACACCAGGACTCCAAGGTCCTTCTATGTGAAGCTGCTTTCCGTCAGGTCAACTCCTAACCTGTACTGGTGCATGGGGTTATTCTTGCCTAGGTGTAGGATTCTGCACTTGTCATTGTTGAATTGTATTAGGTTCCTCTCTGCCCAACTCTCCAGCCTGTTCAGATCTCACTGCTCTGGTAGGGGGTTTGGACTCGATGATCTTTGGAGGTCCCTTTTAGCCCCTAACATCCTGTGATCCTCTGTGGTCCTGTGTGATCCTGTGAATGGCAGCACAGCCTTCTGGTGTGTCAGCCAATCCTGACAGTTGTGTATTTTCACCCAGCTTCCTGAGGGTACACTCTGTTTCTTCATCCAGGTCACTGATGAAGATGTAGAACAAGACTGAACCTGATACTGAACCTGGGGAACACCACCAGCTACAGGCCTCCAAGTGGACTCTGTGCCACTCATCACAACTTTCTGAGCTCTATTGTTTAGTCACTTCTCAATCCATCTCACAGTCCACTCATCTGATTCATATTTCCTGGCTTACCTATGAGGATGTTATGGGACATGGTGTCAAAAACCTTGCTGAAGTCAAGGTACACAACATCCACTGCTCTTCCTTCATCTACCCATTCAGTGACACCATCATAGAAGGCTATCAGATTAGTCAAACATGATTTCCCTTTGGTGAATTCATGTTGGCTACTCCTGATAACTTTCTTTTCTTCTACTTGCTTAGAGATGACCTCCAGAATGAGCTGCTCAATCATGTTTCCAGGAATATGGATGCAGGTGAGGCTAACTGGCCTGTATTTTGCTGGGTCCTCCTTCTTGCCCTTTTGAAGACTGGAGTGACATTGGCTTTTGTGACAGCTTGTTTTCTGCACCAGAGCCAGCCTTGACCATAAATTTGCTATTTGTGAAGCCCCTCATTAGTGAAACCAGGATTTCTCTGGATAAAAGTATAAATAAAATAACCTTCTTATATTATTATTTGCTTGTGTGAATCCATGCTAGCATATGCACAGGACTGGATCATGGCCTTGAGGAACCTTGTCCCACATTCGCAGACATTCGCAGCCTACATCAAAGCAAACATGGACTTTGTGAAGTGCAAATTCTGATGTGGCCCAGCCACAAAAAACTCAGTGTTTATGTGCTAAAACAAAAGAGATTGGCACCAGGCCAAAGACTTGGAAAAGAAAGCAGTTCTATACCTGCACTGTGACATTGCAGATTACTGTTATTCTACCATTCACCTTTTTGAAAACACTGCCTACTTCCAAATCTTGATGTTCCAGCACCTTTTTTTTTTTTTTTTTCCTACTTTGAAAGGCTTTTGCCTTTACTGGAATTTGCAGCTGGGAGGAATGGCCCACAAACTATGTCCATACGGCGAACTTTGGCATAAGGCAAAGGCATGAACATCTGCTGCCATCATGGACAGCTTGTTGGCTGAATTCAGCTGCAGAGGAGTGCCAAGCAACAGATCTGCTTTCCCACCTCTATGGTTTGGCTCATAGATTCCATGTGAATGAATCTAAAACACTCAATACACTGAGCATAGCCTACTTGCTTTAGGCAGGACTGATCACAATGGCATGATTTAGAATGATTCCTCCAGAAGTGAAGATTTAAGGATCTGTCGTTGCATTCTGCATTCTTCAAATCACAGTTGATTTCTCTGCCTTTAACTTTAGCTTTACTGCTCATTTTACTGCTGTTTGTTTGTGTTTGTTAAAAAAAAAATACTTCTGAATCTTTTTGTTTCTATATATTGTAGTCATTCTAACAGTGAGCGCCAAATCCTAATTTCATTTGTGGAAATGGACAACATTTTCTGGTTTTCTGGCAATTTATAGGTGTATCCTGTCTTAAAAGTTTTGTTCAGGCAGAAATAGGAACGATTTGGCTAACTCATACCTTAAATATGCAAAACACTCATGCATTCCTCAAACTGTTTTCAAATAATTTTCCCTAAAAGTGTAAAGATAGTAGATTTAAAATACACAGGCAACATAGTCTAGGTGACTGAGATGGCTATACTGCTAGGAAGAAACATTGCAGAGTTTTCCTTTTGGCTCATTTAATGACTTACTGAATGGATCTCTGGAAAAAGCTGAGCGGTTGTGTCTCCCCTTTCCTACCTCCTATATGTTGGTCATAACATTTATCCCCTTCCCCTGCTGAATTATTGGTAGAAATGCTTAACTAAGATACCCTTGTGTTGTACTTTAGGTAGCATACATGGCAAGGGTGCTGAGCTTGTTTTACTCATTTGTATGAAAGACAAATATTATGGGTAATGAAAGTTTTTACATGCATGCTAAACAGGTATACAATGAATGTGACTTACAGTAGAGATTATCTTCTTCCACTGATTGCATTAATTCCATAGACTATGGAAAAAAATCTTCCTGTCTATACTCATGTCTCCACTGCTTCTTAAACAAAACTACATGGAAATCTCATAATATTTTTTTTCAAACAAGCAAACAACACAAAAACTGAAAGAATCACCCATCCAGACCCAAGGCAGCACTGATACAGCTTGACTTGTCTAGCTAGCCAGCATCCTTGCAGAAAATCAGTTGACACCCTGTTGGACATCAAATTTAACAGAGGCCAGTGATGCAACCCTGCAATGATGGACACTAGCTGTATCCCAGGATGCATAAGCAGGATAATAACCAGCCAGACTAGGGAAAAGTCTTTTCTCCTTTCTCCGGTACCCAAACCCACATCCAAAGCACTGTGGCCAGTTTGTCCACCCACCACAAGAAAAATACTGATAAATTAGAAAGAAAGGCAGCAGAGGCTGCCCCCAACCCAAACACAGCCATGTTTGCCTACCCTGGACAAAAAAAAAAAAAAAAGGATGGTAACCTAACCAATCTTCACCTATCAAAAGCAGGGTTGTAGGGAAGATGGAGCCTAACTTTTCTCAGAGATGCATTACAATAAGACAAGAGGCAACAGTCACAAATTGCAATAGGAGAAATTCTGATAAGACAGAAGGACAAAATTCTTCACCGCAAGAGGAGCCCAGAAATGGAAGTGGCACCCAAGTAGTTAGCAGAACCAGCATCCTTAAAGACAGTCAAAAGTTGACAAGACCTGATCTGCTTCTGAAGTCAGCCCTGCTTCAAGAAGGCAGTTGGGACTAGATGGTCTCCATAAACCCTTTTCAACTTAAATTATTATGTGATTCTATAATTTATGACTAAGAAGCATCATTAATGTTCTCATTATTTGCTCTCTCCTCTCTCTCCCACCCCTTCCTTTCCCTGAGGGGGACATTGGCTCACCAAGATGCACATAATTCTCTCAGAATATCTGAAAAAGTACACACTGTCCATGTAAGGTGTCAAGTATGAAACACTGATGTTGGCAAAGAGCCAGATGCCAAAATGCAAGCTTCTAGAGCTCAGCTGGATTTTTTACTTGTCAGATCAGTGTCATAATTGCTGTTTATCCACATTCTTCTTTGCTGACATTATTTGCAGTCTTGTGGCCCCACGGAGTTAGCTGGTCATTTTGTGTCTGTAAGGAATTTTATAATTAAATATTTTGATTTAAACCTTTCAAAAACATTAAGATTATTTGCAAGTGAAGAAAGATGGGAAAGATGACTTCTCAAGGTCTGTATTTATGCACTAACTTTACACATTTAAATGAATCTAAGAGTCTTTTAAGGTCTGTCCCCACTGGCAAGTATGTTTAAACTGAACATGATTCAGGAATAACTCAGTAGAAAAATTTATATTCTAAAATCTGAATACCTAAGTTTTGGAAATTACTTAAATGAACTCTCCAAAGTATGAAAATTTAGTATGAAGATTATATTCTTTCTTTGAAATAAGCATGTCTACCTGCAGAACGTTAACCAGGAATATTTTACCTGAAATAAGTCTTCCTTGATTATTACTGAGGCAATTATTATCCAGAAAGATAAAACTATCATACAGCCTATGGATGCAATTCAAACAAACAAACAAAAAAAAGCCAAAGTTCAATGACAAATAACATAACCATATTATGATATTTTAGAACAATGCCCAATTTTAAAGCTTAGATGCCTAATTTAGTTCTTAGCTTAGATGCCTAATTTAGTTCTTCTCTGGGACAATGGAGGACACCTCCTCTAACCAAAACCCAAGACTTTTCAGGCATTTCCAGCTCGCTAATTCCAGCCTAAGAAGATACACAACTTTTTTGGCATTTCATGACTGCCAAATAAATGTCACTGTATTGTTAGCAAAGCATGAGATAGCCTTGGAAACAAAGAGTGAAAGCTAGACCTGTAATAGATATGTTTCTTTAAAGAACCCTCAGTGTGATACTTCGTATTTAAGTTTCAGCTCAGAGGTAGGCAGAGTTATTAACTCCTGAAAATAGAGCTCTGTGATAGAAATGCTGACAGACGCCTTAGTACAGCAGTGTTATTGGGCACTCCTATAGTCATCAGTTTTAATGAGAGCTGTTAATACCACCTCAATCAAAATGGTTGCCCTGGGCTGATGTCTTGGGCTGTGCACAGGTGCTCTCAGCCAAAAATGTAATGAAGGTTATTATATTATCAATGATGCACAGATGTACATCCCATCTGAACTCAAGGTGGTGTTACTGCCAAGCAGGCGTCTCTTTCAGCAGGTCCCAAGCCTGTTTATATCAATATGCTGTTACAGCTCAATGAACCTGAGCACAGCCTTCTGCTTCTCCATCACATCACCAGGGAGAAAAGAAGCAACTCTTAGGAACACAAGGATTTATCCACCACATGCAGGGGGATCACAGAAATTAAAACCAAACAAAACCAGCCCTGGATTGGTTTGATAATCGTCAAATTTGGAATTAATGCATTTGGGTCTGCACTGCTTCAGCGTTTCAGAGCAGCTCCTCCTTTTCACCAAGCACAGCAACAATATTGGCTTGAGGGAAAACTGTCTCTCACATCTGTGTTCCCTCTTTATTGTCTCGTCTGAAATCCAACATACTTTTCATTGGATTTGCATACTTTCCAAGCCGTGCTTGACACTTCACTCGTTAGTGCTCATGCTTGCTTCACTATACAAATCACAAACCAGCAAGTTATATCGTTTTTCTAGTTTTTTTTAAACAATTCTTGCTTTTATAGTAAACACACAACATTTTCAGGTACATCCTGAGTAACGGGATCTATACTGGCTGACATGAATACTAGAATGGATTACATTTCTTGTAATATGACACCTAGGCATTCAGAAGCCAATTTGAAATGAACCATAACCTTCACTGAAGCCATCCTTCTTCCTTTGCCCTCCCACGACCCCAACCTGAGGAATGCAGTAGTGCAAGAAGGTTGAGAAGGAGAAATGGCATCTCATCAGAACAAAGAACATGTTTGCTTTAGCAAAGGACAACTGCTCACAGATCTCAGCTGCCACAGTGATGTTACAGTGCTCCCCAGAAGCATATGTTATAGCTGGAAGGACTGATATGTAGGTAAAGGAGCCGTTGTGGATTCTATTGTATCAAAGACTGAGGGTGGATGCATTTGTGTGTGTGCATGAATAAACACATGTGTGCATGCACACAGGAAAAAGACAGAGCTGGCCAAGGCAGCCACTACTGCTCAGGTATCCTAAATGTAATTCCTGATGGATTCTGCCTGGAGGATGATGAATGTACTACTTTCTCCCTAGCCCCTGTCTTTGTCCACTTCAGGCTTTACTAACCAACGTAATCAAAGCACTGAAGTCAAGCTATTTACAGTTTCACAACTGTCCCTGCATAACTTGAGGGACAGACAAATAGGAACACTCTCCACCAGCCTGCGTTTGGGATCCTTAGCAGACAGTCCCCATGCTGAAATCCCTGGCACTGTATTGTGCAGGTGATACCAGTGACTCTCTGACATTAAAATCTGTGCTCTAGAACCATGCTGGAGGCTGAGTCAACGAGAGGATGATATAGACTTCAAGAGAGGAGGCAGTGTGGAATAGGCTGCCCAGAAAGGTAGTGAAGTCACCATCCCTGGAGATGTTCAAGAAACATGTGGACATGGCACTTTGGAACATGGTTTAATGGTCATGGTGGTGTTAGGTTGATGGTTGGGCTCAATGATCTTAGAGGGCTTTTCCAACGGAAATAATTCTATGCTACCTATGCTAAAGGTAGCAATAGGCACCCTAGAGATAGAAATAGTAGTTAAGACATGACTGGATCATTCAGCTCTGGTCCTGGACACTGCAAGTGCAAATTAAGCTCTGGTTCCCAAATAATTCCCCAACACAGTATTTGGAAATGATCTGACTAATTAGTCTGGAAATGCAGCAAGTGAGGAAATCAATGAGTAATGTGTTTGATGGTTTGAGCTCTGAAATAGGTTTCAGATTAATATTTTCCTTAAAAATATCAGCCCTGTTCTTGTAAAGAATTAGATGACTGTAGCGTAACTGTATTTAGGTGACCAATACCACAACTGGAAGAAAACAAGACAGGAGCTATTGCTCCAAACAAGCATAAACAAGAGTGCTACAGAGCACTGTTTTCAAATGAGGAAATAAGGGCTAGGGCTGTTTTATTATGAGTAAAGCTGCACTGCCTCATGCCTCCTTCAATCAAATGCCTTTGTGGAGAAATGTTAGATGAATGGAGATGTTCTCGTTCTGCATTTCTCAGAAGCAACTATACAATAATCTAGTTTCATTTCTTTTCTGGCTACCCTAGCATGCTCCTATATTGTTTCTGTCCAAGTGGAAAGACATCAGTCTGTCTTACTATGCACAGACCTGCCCTCTGCCAGCAGGCAGCCTATGTGCACAAAGCCCTGCCTATGTGAGCATGTACACATAACTCCTAGTCTAGCCCCGAAAAACAGTTCCCCACAAGACAACATTCTTCATTCATTTATTCATTTCAAGCACAACTTCACAGCAGACACAGCAAAACTTACTGCAAGTGACCAGTTTCCTAGAGGAAGCTTATGTTAGAGAGTGGTTGCTGCAAAGGAAACGTTCAGCTATCACTTTCTGAGTAACTTTCAACCTGGGGCTGAAGGCACAAGGGCAGAACTTTGCTACTGCTGCTTCTCCACAGCTGCCACTTTTATTTGCTATCTGGTCTTTCAACCACCACAAATCCTGCACAGTGTCCCAGGAGGTGGCCAGCAAGAGGGTTGACCGCACAGCCTGGTTCAGGAGGAAAGTCATCAAAACTTTCTACATTACCTTTTCCCTAAATCATTACATACATATAAAACAAATCTTATCTACAGCAAGTGCAGACAAGCACTTTAAAACAACAGTAGCAGCAGCAGTTACAGCTCCCCTCTCCAGCCCAGTATAATAGATTGCTTAGCAGGAAATTAGACTGTGATTTTCTTAAATGAAATATAATATCCTGATTAGCAAACAATGCTTGGATTAAAAATTGGAGGTTTCTGGCTCAGTTTTCTTCAGTAATTATAACGAATGTTGTAAGATGATCATAGCACATAGTAACATCAAGGAAAGCAAAACTGCACAAAGAAGCATTTGCTGAGGGAGGGGCAGGAGGTGGACTGACTTTCCTAAATCTTTCACATTTTTATTTCCTTGAATCTGCTGTGTGTGTTCTTCTTCAAATAGTTTAAAAATAAAGGGCGCAATCTCCAGAATTCCAGAAAGACTGCATGAATAATTGTCTCTTATAACAGACCAGCCACAACTGTCCTTGGGTATACAACAAGAAACTACAGGAATTGCTCCCGTTCCCTGCCGGAGGTAGCATTACGTTTATAAATACATTTTAGCACATTAAACTCAACTGCACTGCAGCCTCTCTTTTTGCCCCAAGACACTGAAAAGAAGCAGTATGTTCATCTCTGTGTTGAAATAAGAAAAAGGCACCACATTCCTCAAGAATTTAGATCTGTACTGTCACACAGTAGACCAGTTTCTACAAGTATCCCACTTGCACCAGGAATCTCTTTCCTGTGCTAACTCCTCTGCTTCTCACATGATGTGCTTTTGCTGGGAGCCCAGGCACATCCCTGGAGGAATTCACTCTGCATGGGGCCTGAAATGTAGAATGGTGTTGCAGCCTCCACTTTCAGCCCCCTGCAGCTCCTTGGGATCTCTGCCACTAACCTCACTGACGTGTGTGTGCTCCAGAAATTTTACAGGGAACAGAAAAGGATGCCCCTGAACAGAGAGAATGGAAGTGTGACCACTCTTAAGTCTCTCTCTGGAGCAGGGAATTTGTGAATGCCATGAAAAGTTGGAAATCCCTAATTTCAGTGCCATCTACCAGCCAAATCACTATGCTGATGTAATCTTGATGCAGGTCTGTCAAACAACTGTCAGGCTTTCCCACTTGGGTAGTCCATAATGGTTCATTAGGAGACAACTTCTCGAGTGTGACCTGGACCTGACAGATTTTGTTATCAGTCCTGAAATAAACTGCCATGATTATCATCTGTGTAGCCTAAAGCTGGCAAATTCTGTTACTGTAAAAATTCTTGCTGTAAACAACTCTATGTAGATATGTTAACAGTGGCTGAGAAAGAGCTTTTTCCTGAACTGTGGTCCAGAAGGCACCAAGAGTAATATTACCCATGATATTTGATTAGTTACAAGTTGATACTGCATTTGTTTGTGCTAGTGAAATAACTGAGAGAAAGACTGACATCCATGGAAGTTCAAGAGATATAGCTAACATGAAATCTAGCCACCCAAAGAGGAATTACAGGCATAGTCACATACAAATTACCTACTTAGGGTACTAACATTTGGCCTTACATTTCTTTGCCAACTTATGGGATCTTCCCATTACGCTTTTCCTTAAAAAAAACATATATTTCTCCTACTTCATTGTTATCTGAAGGACCTATACAATCCAAGAAATAAAAGCCATTTCACCAGATCTATGGTGTGAAATGTGAGGCCTTCTACAGATCTGTGTAAGAGTAGTTTAAATTAGCTGGCAACTGTTTTAGTTGCTGGGAGTTAACACTGTACTAATTTCAAACTGTTGACAATACCACTCCTGTTTCAACCACTCCAGACCACTTTCAGGGTTGTGTTTGATTTTTTCCCCCTTAGCCACATCCAAACCATCTCCAAGTCATGACATTTACTTATTCAGCAACTTGAAACCCACCCTTTCATCTCCATCCCTAGATATCAATCCTTTGCTTTATCTCTCACATGAATCCCATTTTTATTCTTGCAGCTTCCATTCCTCCTTTCTGGCTTCCCATGTGCACAAAGGGATACAAATCAAAGTACTGCCAAATAAACATGTATTTCTTGCCTGGAAATTTGACCACCCCTTTTTGTTCTTCTCCCCCTATTCCTTTCTTACCTTCACCAATGGCTTCCCTCCAAAATCATAACAGATGTCAGCACCTTCTGAGCTCAATGCAATTCTGGGTTCTTTTAATTTGTCCTCCCCTTGCTAATCTTTATCTTAACTTCTCCCCCCATCTTTTCTCCCAGCCTTCCTGTGTGCCAGGTTTTCAGAGTTTCCTTGTCTTTTGCTCCATATCATTCCTTCTGTTCCAATTTCCCCAAAAGCCATGCTTTACCCGAACCTGTCATATCCACTTGCAATATGCTGCTTGTGAAAATACACTGAATTTTAAGCTGTAGAAAGTAATATTATTTCATTTTGGTTTGTCAGTTGTCCAAGCTGCCATCCTCAAGTGCTTAGAGACTGCCAAACATACAGCTGGCACTCCTGCAAACACTTAGCAAGCAGTGACCTGGGTACAGCACTGAAAGCTGATTAAATGATATGTGAGGAGCTACAGAAAACACAGCTATTCTCAAAATGCTGTCAAATGTGTAGAGCAAGCAAGGCAGAAGAAACTAACAGAAGTAAAAGCACTTCAAATCCATTTAGACACAGGAACTCTGTCTATTTTTATGAAAAAAATACTGTTTCCTTTTCTGAGAGTATGAATTATCTCTACCTTCTCTGTTTATCTAGTAAAACTACTGTTTATATCACAGCAATTAATTTCTCTTCCATGTCTTAATCACACTACTTCAGGCTTCTGTTCCCACTTACACTCTGGTAAAATCTACGCTAAAGCCACTGTCTCAAGGGAGTTATTCTGCATTTACAGCACTGCAAGTGTTAACACAAGGTGACCCATATAAGGGAATGCAAAAATATGTCTATGATGCAAGATACCAACACTTTATTTAATGATTAACATTAATATTCTGTAAGTCCAACTCAGAAGTTGCCTGTTTAGAGTAATACATACATGAGCATATCCATGTGTGTGGACATTCAGACTTTCTGCCAGAATCCTGTAAGGCTGATGCTTCTGTCTGTGAGTGATCACTAGGACTCAGACCTTTGTGCCTTTCAAAGGCATTATAGTAAGGGTTTCAGCCACTGTAGGAAAGAAAGCCCCATATTTCCTATTTACAGCTATTCAGGGCCTCAAAGGGGCAAAAAAAGAGATTTGCTTAATAATCTATTCCCCTACTATTGGACATTTAAACCCCCCCACTAAATAGCCACCTTTAAAATGAGAAGCTTAAGGTACCTTAGATTTAAAAACCTGAGATCAAGTGCATCATTTCCATTCTTTTCTCAACACAGCTTTTCAAATCCTGTTAAGCTATACAAATCAATACCAAAGAGGTGTACATATTTAAACTATTGAGAGCCCATGCAAAGCAAATAAAAGCGCTTAGAATAGTTCTTCAGCCCCTGTGGCAAGAGATTAGTTAAACAATGTTTGTGTTGCCTAACGGGAGGAATTGCATCAGCCCTCCAGATTTAAAACCTCAGGAGCTTTCAGCATTTCCTCTCTTAAGCATGAGGCAGCTGTTTCTCCTGGGAAGGTTTCTGGAAGAAGTCTGAGATGAATACAGGAGGCTGGAATGTGGGATGGACAAAGGAACGCCAAGACACAACTTCCACTCTCAGGCAATACCCCTAGCTCTCTGTTTAACAGCTTTCACAGCCCTGCCATGCTGCTAAGATTCTGCCCTTACATGCATCACATCCTTTCCCAGCAAGTTTGGAATACAGCTAATCCTTCTTTCAAGGAGCAGAGCTCTTCAGTGTGCACTTTCCTCCAGAGACCAGTGGGCAGACACAGAGGGTGGAAGTAGGCCAGCCTTGGCAAGAGCCCTGCGCTGACACATCCTCACATGCTGCAAAACAACCACCCAAGGCTTCTATTAGGAACTGCACAGAGGGGATTTTTCAATGATCTCAAGATACCCAGTTCAGAAGGACCAGACACAACGTTTGTTTATATGCACGTGTGTGTATACACAGAGAGGGAGTTTATATTTGCACTGACATGTAACCCTGTGTGTACATGAAACATAGCTACACTGTTAAAATGCCACAGCATGCATTCTCAGATGCATTTAGATTTGAGATTCTTTAAAAACATGTCTAGAATGGCTTAGAAGGATAAAACTAGTGAATCTGGATTCAATACAGAGTTTTATTATAACAGCATCCCTTGCACCTTGTGCGAATACTGCTGGCAAAGAGGGATGTAAAAGGGAAGAATGTGCTTCATTGTCAGTGGGATGTAGCTGCAGGTCATTCAATTTCAGGGGAGAAAAAGAAAACCCATGAAAGGATATGGCTACACGACTGCAAAATACAGTACTTAAACCGATAGGAACAGCTGTTTATAAACTTGCATCCTTAATGCAATTCAAACATTTGGTGCCCAGTTCCATAAGCAAGGAGCTTGCCCTGCTCTGCAGCAGGCTCTGCAGGTGTGCGGAAGCCCCTGCGGCTTCACTGATGCATGGCGAGACGCTGATCGTTAGCGCAGACCATGCTGTGACAAACAACCACAGCTCCAAGCCAACATTGTTATTTTTTGTTTCAGTACAAGTGGGAAAAAAGGAATCTCTCTTACCTTTTTCTGTCCCCTCTTCCCTCTCCCCCCGCCCCCTTTTTTTTTTGGTAATGTTTTATGTTTTTATTTGCTTTTAAGCATCACATGGTGCTACAGACTGGTACAAAAAAAGTCTCCTTCCATACCCCTTTCTCACCAAGGCCTTCATCAGAGGGATCTGACATCAGCTGCTATCAGACACATCGTAGAATGAAATCCTTAGTGCTGATTTGGGTAATTGAAGCTAGGTTTCACACATTTTTGTCCCCCTGCAAAGCAAAGCCTTCTCCTACATCTGAACTGGTGGATTGTGCTGGCAGAGGAATGGAGGGAAGATCCAAAGAGCCCACTGGAGGCATGAAGATGGGAATATGTGTACAAAAATGACTTCACAAGAAATTGCCTCATTGTCTCATATAACACATGTAAGAAATTCCTCCTGTAGCTTTAATGATGGAGTGGGAAGCTAATCCCCATGGGAATTCCTCCCTCTATTTACCAGAAAGGCAAGATACAAATTCCAGTGATGAAGTAGTCCATTAATATTAGTGCTAGAGGAAATAAAGTGACTTAATTTTAAACTAATGTCCTCATCCTAATAAGCAAATTCTAAACAGAAAAGGCAAGGAAAAAACCACCCTACTTTCAGCCATATTGCCAACTAATAAATTAATCAAATGACACTAGGCTATAATTATACTAATTAGTACTGATGCCATGCAAAGCCTATTTATGGATATGCATTCACCTCATTTCTAACCCTATAGCCTAAATCTGAAATAGTAGCTCAATCAGAGCACACTTTGGAAAGTCAGTGTTATTGTTTGCACCATTGTGGATCTAATTTAATCAATACCATGTTGTCATTAAATGCAAAGTCTGTTAAAGATGTTCCTTTCACAGGCCCCACATATGAACTCTATTGGATTTGTCTTATTACACTGTTGCTCTGGGTTTAACTATGCATCATTAACAGAAACAATATACAGATCAAGTACGAGCCTCTATAGATCACCTTCAAATGACAAAGTCACATGTGAGTATGGTCGTAAGTGATTGGACTGATAAAAGCTGGCATATGCTGTGGCTGTCAGACACTTGTTGGCTCTTTCATGTCAGAAGGGATATCTGAATTCCTGGTGACCTTTGTAGTGCTGAAAGGGAAGATAATGGGAGATGGGCTCTTTGTTTCCCAGACACCATATTGCATGGGTTGATGTTTTGTTTGTTTTCTGCTACTGTTAGAGAACTCTGAGAATTCAATTTCTTACCCTGAATTTACCCTACAGCTTTTCACATGTAAGTCACAAAGAAAGGACAGTAGAACTATGGAGCAGTAGGTTGGTCAACACAAGGTATCTCTATCACAACATCTTGGAGGGATCAGCTAGCTCTGTATCTTGAACTACCTGAAGAAAAAGTAAACTAATTTATTTTCTTACTCCTTCCTAATTAATACCAGGATGTGTATTACATACATGAAAAGTGTATCATCATTATTTAGCTTTGCTTTTAGATATGACCATATGCTCCATTTGCCATACCTACCACTGCTCTGTTAGTCTATGTGCTGCTCAAGGGTGGAGTGGCAAAAATGTGCCACACATGGGCCTGTCTAGCATACATCTGGAATAACCATGCATAGTAGAGCTGCCAAGAAATTTTTTTCATTCATTTTGTTACAGCATGAAGAGACTTTATTAAAGTTGCATTGCCTTGTCAGCAGCTATTTGCTTAAGTATGCACTTTGTTGCAAACCTCTAGCATCTACATTGACTTCCCCAGGTTCGAGGGGTTTTGTTTGTTTGATTTCTTTGGGTTTTTTTTATTTGTTTGGTTTGGTTGGGGTTTTTTCCCTTCTTTTTACTCATGTAAAACCAGCCAAGAAGGTCTGTGATTGTCATTTAACTGTTTACTGAAAACATATATATGGAGAGAGAGGGAGCATATGCAGAAAACAGCAGAAAATACTTCCTGATCTAAATACTTTTTTTGATATTTCTGCTGACCATTTCCATGTAGAATTCCTCACTGATTATAATTGCTAGAAAATTGCATGTTTTTCCTTGTCCCTTTGGACAAATGAGCTGAAATTAGTGGTTGCACAGATCTGCAGCTGATTCATTACAACATAAAGCAGCTGACTGCTGGGTTTGGGGTTTTTTTTGGATCTGTTATTTTAGGATGGAAATTGCTGAGTTGGCAGGCACTCTGACCATATAAATCAAACAACAACTGCATACTTTTAAGATGACATGGTGCCTAATCAATGGAACATGTGATGTTTGAGGGAAAATAGATTGAGGATGTACTACTAATAAAACTGCAACCTATGGTACTTTTCAGGTCACTAAAGGCAAAGCCATAGGCCATTATTTATAACACCAGACAACTGGCTCCTTCTTAATCAGCCTGCCTTTCTTTGGATTGCTTCTGGGTGAACAATATAGCACCTAGCAGGACTGATAGAAGTAAGACTAGAAGAAGATAGACGGAAAAGACCAGTGGTATCTAATGGAGTTGTTTCATCAACACTTGAGGACATACACAAATATTACTAGAATGCAAAAGCAGCACATGCAGTCCTGCTGCAACTCTTTCTTGAAGATCCTTCCTCTACTCTCAAACAAGACGTCATGAACATCTCTACAGTATCATCTCTCAAGTTTTCTGGTTCCAAGGCATCTTTTTGACTAATGCATTAAGAAGAAGCAGAAAGCCTGGAGGGAACATACATCATTCCCTTCTCCCTGTGGTGGAGTGCCTTGAACTGCTACTTGTCTTTCTGGTGGCATCTTGAGAAGAGGATTTGAGAGGGGCCCTGCTCATGGAGTCAAGGAGTCATATAACACTAAGGTGCAGCAATGGTCAAATCAAGCCTTGGGATGAGTTCACAAGATTTTATGTGTGGGGAAAAATACAAGCCTTACTTTCACATAGAATACTCTAGGACAGCAGAACTGACATAAATATTCTTAGGCTGGTCCCTTCAGGAGCATGGAGTAGGGGATGGTTGGAACCAACAAACTGAAAGATAGCGCATGATTTTATTGATTATGGATGCCAAGACACACTGAGGGTGAGACTTTTCAGATGGAAAGGTATTAATAAACAGAACCAGACTGGAGATGTACACACTGAGACCCACAGCTCTTTCATAGCTATTACCTGGAATGGCTCCCATGCAGCAGGGCTCATGAAACTCCTGTTACCTGTCTTGCTATCTGGCCCTGTATACAATAGCTGATTAATGAAATTGCTTATCCTCATGTTGCAAATACCAAAGCAAAAATCTGCCTATATATAAATGGAATATATGTTTCTATTCAGTAATTGGAAAAAGAAACCCAAAACTTTATTTTTCAAGTTTGATTGGAATTGACAAGCTGGTCTAAAATTTCACACAGAAAAAGAGCAGAAAGTTAATGCATGGTAATAATTTTTGTTCAGCAATTGTATTTTGAAAACAGAACTAATCAATTTAAAAATAGAGGGGATGAGCCCTTTTGTTTTCCATTAACCATGCATTGTGGAAAACATCGGGGCAGATACAAGCCAACACAAAATTGATTTCTCATTTTGATTGAAAAGACCAAGGTGGTGTTCAGTGCATGACACTTGGATTTTGACATGAGAGGTACCAAACTTGAACAGATTAGATACAATCTATTTCTTGAATTCAAATATGGGAACATAGAAACAAGACAAAAGTCCTGCAGTTGCCAATCTATTTGACTAAAAAGCTAACAATGTTTAGTGGAAGGGGAGAGGGAAGAAAAACTGAGGGAATCAGATTCATGGTAGGAATAAAATAAGTGTGTTTGATTTAAAAAAAATTTGAATTTTAAAACATCTTTTTGAGTAATTTATTTATTTCTAACATTGATTTAACAGTAACAAATAAACATTCAAATACATGGAAGTGCTTTTTGTGAGTCTCTCAAAAAGCAAAAGATACTGAGAAAAACAAAGAAACAGGGAACCAATAACCTATTTAGCCTGATTAAATTCTTTTAAACTAACACCTGCTGTAAAAAAATTAAAATGAAAAACTGTCACTTTTAAGCAAATGAATGTCCTCCTAAGAACCAATTATTTCCTTTCCTTCTCCAGAAAGCCTCTTAAAAATGCATAAAGCATATCTTAAAGAGGGAAAAATGTTGCTTTCTAAAATATAATTCCCACTTCAGCATTCATTTTTAGTGGTGGTAATGGACATAAAACAAATGAAATGTTTAGAAAATGGCTTCCAAAAAAAAAAAAAAAAGCTTTGTGCACCATTTTTCCCCCCATTTCATTAACAACACTATTCCCTGTTAACCAGAGATAAAATAATTTGAATATAAGTGGCTTTATTCATTCATTCTCCAAAATTAAAAAGGAAGATTTAAGGGAAAGTTTTCAAATGCTGTGCTTTAATGACAAATGCATAGTTAGTAGCCTTTAGAATGACATATCCCCTCATATCCCCTAAATAGGATATGCTCATTAATACACCCCTGATATCCAGGGAAACAGCTGTCACTACACACACATTCTAAGTCTGTGCAAGAACTTCTCATTTCTCTAATTCTTTTTTCAGCACTCAGCAGTTTTGCCTTTTAAAAATCATATTTTGTCATAGCAGATGTTTTGCAACATCTATTGCTACTAAGTACCATAAAAAATATGAACTAGTAAAATGAATAAACCTTAAGAATCCAGTGCATGCATATCTTGTTATTAGAACTGGTTTGATCTCAGTTAGTTTAAATCAAAGCTTCAGAAAGACAGAGTAAGCAGTACCTGTTGATCAACATTTGCTGACTTCATTAAGTGCAGTGGGAATTACTGTTTGTCACAAACTTGACACTCCAGTTCTAGGACTGTAATTAAACCTGTTATTTAAATTACACTTACTCAGTGCATCAGCTCAGTTTCTGCCCACTCCACAGGACCCGACATGCATATGTACAAGCAAGCAAGCAGCTGGCTCTTGCTCACCTAGGTGGAGAACATTTTTCTCTAAGTTCAAAGGAGAAACTCAGGCAAATCATACCTGTTCTACCTGCTTTTTAGATGAGATTTCCCCTCTGCTAAGCTATTGCACTGATGATAGATGCAGAATTCTCATTTGCTGTAACTCAGCATTCACATTTTTTCAAAACCTCTCAACTGAAATCTCAGGATTTCTGGATTCAGTAGGACCAGTTTTACAGTAACAGGATGTATATATCCAAACCTGTGCATTCATCCACAGGCATCTCTTACAGAGGGATGAATAGCAACTACCACATTGCACGAATACCTCTAGTGGATCCTCTTGATTTTCATAACTTCAGATGAAAATCTAAAATCTCTAACTACTTTTACTTTCTAGACTCATATAATTTTAATTTCTTCTTCTTAGAGGATGGATTTTCCAGACATTCCAGATGTGTTTCTCCAAAAATTTTGGAGAAACCTAAATGTTATTTTAAGAATTTCTACCATTTCTTTATAAAGAGATTTTATGCCCAAACATTTAGCAGAAGAAGAAAAAAATATTTGGTACTGAAATATTGTTTAAGGAGAAATAAGATGAAACTAACAGCTTTCTGGTGAAAAAGGATTTTGTCTTGTCTAAGTCTCAAATTGCAAACATACATGCACATAGTAGTGCAGCCTGCAGGCCAACCACACAGCAAAATGTTTAGTAAAGCTGTGCTGCTGAAAATGCCCTGTGAGATGCTTTCCCATCAAATTACACAGCTCAGAAGGTGCTCAAGGGAAACAGCCCCTTCATAACTCAGTATGGTGTGTTTGGATGTGTCTTCCTCAAGACTTTTCCCACTTCTTTTCTGTGAAAAATTGATTTTGAAATATCTTAGAGGAATGTATCCATGCAGATGTGTTTGTCTGAGATGAGACTATCTGGGCCAGTGATTTGAGAGGGAAAGAGGTGGGGGGGAAGAATTCCCAGCAACCCCACTCTTTCTTCTTCTAAGAGGCTGTAATTGACAGCTCAACATGAGCTGTCAATGTGCACTTGCAGCCCAGAAAGCCAACCAGATCCTGGGCTGCATCAAGAGAAGTGTGGCCAGAAGGTCAAGGGAGGTGATTCTCCCCCTCTACTCAGCTCTGGTGAGACCCCATCTAGAGTACTGTGTCCAGTTCTGGAGCCCCTATTACAAGAGGGATATGGACATGCTGGAACGTGTCCAGAGAAGGGCCACCAGGATGATCAGAGGGCTGGAGCACCTCTCCTGTGAGGAGAGACTGAAAGAGTTGGGGCTGTTCAGTCTGGAGAAGAGAAGGCTCCAAGGTGACCTTATTGTGGCCTTCCAATATCTGAAGGGGGCCTACAAGAAAGCTGGGGAGGGACTTTTTAGGATATCAGGTAGTGATAGGACTAAGGGGAATGGAATAAAGCTGGAAGTGGGGAAATTCAGGCTGGACGTGAGGAAGAAGTTCTTCCCCATGCGAGTGGTGAGAGCCTGGAATGGGTTGCCTGGGGAGGTGGTTGAGGCCCCATCCCTGGAGGTGTTTAAGGCCAGGCTGGATGAGGCTCTGGCCAGCCTCATCTAGTGTGAGGTGTCCCTGCCCATGGCAGGGGGGTTGGAACTAGATGATCCTTGTGGTCCCTTCCAACCCTGACTGATTCTATGATTCTATTCTATGATTCTAATTCAGAAAACTAAAAACAAAACAACAAACAAACAAACAAACAAAACCCCAAACCCAAACTGAAAACTGTAACCAAGCTGGAAATGTACCCAAATCTTTTAGGCCTTGGAGAAAATGACAGGAGGCAGCTCCACCTCCTTTTCTCATCACTACTGGCATAAATATAGGTGAGGAAAAAAAGCCTGGGGTGGGGGGGGAGGGGATTAAGGAATGGGAAAAGGAAACTGAAATTATCCTTACATGCACCTATCTCTTTAAGTCAGGAATTAGTATCATGACAAGCATCCTTCCATCAGACAGGGGATTTACAGCATTAGGGAAAAAAACACCACCACCACCACCAAAGTAAAAAATGGACCAAAACTGATGTGTGAAAATCCATTAGGGTTAACTATTTCATGTTTTCAGACAAAGAGCTGATTTCTCCCTTATGCTTTTTTGTTTGCTAAAACAAAACAGGTCTGAATCATTACAGTGACTTAAACATAATAAGGACATTGTGGTTGTTTTATTTGTGTTTTGCCTTTTTTAAAAAAAAGTATTATTAACTAATAAATGTCTGATGTGTGTTACAATGCAGCAATCTGAGGCAGTATTTTTGTTCTCAAAAGAAAAAAAGAGACCATATGTGAAATCTTACAAATTAAGCAAGAACAACAAAGTGATGAAGAAATCTAAAAGCACTGGCATAAGGAAAAAGATAAACAACAAAACAGATTTTCAGCTATGTTTTGAAATTAGATGGTGAACAGATGCTTCAGAAAGATAAAGGAGGATTCCTTTCAGGCAGCACAAGTTTTAGGCAGCCTTTGGTAGGACCAAAAGGCCTCTGATGCTAGATGAGAGAGGTGAGATCAGACAAAAGCTGTGTGAAAGCAAGGTGACTTTGAAAACGAGAGCCTTGGAGGAGAAAGAGAAATCTGTTGAGAGAGTTGCCACACATCTGTCCTGTTTATTAGAACCACCTGCTTCCTGCTACCACCTCCTACTACTGCTAGCAAAGGAGTAGATGGAGAGTCTTTGTTTTCCTCTGGCTTCACAGAAATCATATCAGAAAGGAGCTTTGTGTCAGTTGCACATGACAAAGCCTTTTCAATAAGCCAAAGTGTATCTTGCAGGAGCATAGGCAAGGGGAACACCATACATCAGCTTCCAGAGCATATGTGCATGGCTCCACTCTACTTGATCAGTGCTGAGGCAAAAATCATCTGCTTAAAATTTTTGTACACTGCATCCAAAATCTAAAATTTAAATGAAGCTTTGGGGATGAAACTGCCAGAAAGCCTGTAAAGACGGAAACCCCCCAAATCCTCTTGAACAGATAAATTCCTTCTCTTACTTTTCATTATACCATTACATTGCAAATAATGAAGTTCATCACTAAAAGATAACCAATGAGGAAGAAGCAACTTGAGCCTATTCAGCTGTTTGCAGAAGAATTCTGTACTTAGTTCAGAGCAAAAAGTTATCTGTTTTATTAGCATATTAATCCCGTTGAACGGTATTTGTCTTCTCCACATCTTTTTATAGTGAACTATAACACAGTGAGATTTCTGGAATTTTATCTAGGCAATATTTTACACAAGGTTTCTTCCCTCTTTTCCTTCAGACGAGGAATTTAGAAGACTTTAGGCCATGCACTATACAAGCCAGTGCCACTGCTCAACTCATGTTATACTATAGTCTAGTCAATATTAACAGGTTTTCACCTTGTGTCTTGAGCCTCTGGGTCCCAAACGCCTTAACCAGTCTGGGAGAAGGGACTGCTAAAGGAGATTTTATCTGAATTTTGCATGGGTTTGAAGGGACTGTTTTTAAGAGCAGAGTCAACTGCAATTTTTTTCAATATATATATCTATATAAAAATTTTAATTTGCCAACAACAAAACTGATTTGAAAATTTTGTATTTTCTGTGACAGTAAATTTTTTGGAAGGGTTAATAATATTAGAACCCAAAATTTGGCAAAACAAGGTTCAAAATGGGACAGAAAGCAATGGAAAACAAAATGAGGTGTTACGATTGATGCTTTATTTAGTTATATTTAATTTGTGAATTTATGATGCTTCTCAGGATTTAGCCTTTCCTTCTACTGAGAATTAAAGTGATGTTGAGATATTATAAACTCTCACTGCATTAAAGGCTTAAGTCTCTACCATGACCAGTCAGAAAGAAGTCTAAGTTCAGAAAGCTCTAAGGGTTTGCTTGTGTTGTAGCAATCCATTAACACAAACCTTGCCTTATCTTGGGGTGCTCTAAGAAGATCAGCCTTTCTTCTGATTCCCTCTCTTTACTGAGTACTTTTCTTGCAGCATTTTTTGTAAGGGCCTGCTGTGCACCACAATGCTGGCTTCTCTGTTTCCTAAGGGAACCCTAAGCTTTGGTTTTGCTTCAGTCCTTTGCTTTGGCAAATGTTTTAGGTAAGCATGCCATCACATGTTTTGAGTAAAGATGTCAGCCATGTCTAAGGGGGGCCAGATGCGGCATGTTAAATGGGCTGAGGAGTTATAAAGGGCTGGGCAAGATTTAAGGCAAGTTGTGACTTCACTCATTAAGCCAACAGTGCTTCTGTCACCCTTGGCTTGAACTGCATAACAGAACAATTTGGAGAGACACTAAATGAAGTCCAAAGGTAGGGCATATCTAAGGCAGTAGAGACACTATTTTGATTTATAGGTAAGAAGGGCATCTTGTCCTCTATTTGAGTTTCAGATGCAATATGTCACTGAAGGGGATGGGTGCTTAGATGAAGTTTCACCTCTACATTTCTGAAAAGAATACACAATACACCTGGAAAAGGATAGGAAGGCAGTTCTTGGTTGTTTGGTTTGTTTTCTTTGGAAAAATAAAATGCTTTGTAGAGTTCCCAGTGAGGTAAAATCTACGTGAAGGATGAGGTACCTTCACTGAAGATAGCACAAAAATTCAGCATCTGTGTGGGATCACAGCTTTGATTTCTATAGGGATTATTCTTAACTGTTTAAAAAAAAGCAGATGCGAATGGTAGCATATTTTCTTACAGAGAAATTAACTGACTTATCCCGGGACTTTCTTGCATGCCAGTGTCTAACTTTTTAATCAGAATCACCCTGCATAATATGAAAATTAGGAACAGAATAATTTTCAGTAATTACTAGAAACAAACACATTTTTCAACGGGGTGACATTATGCCAGGAATTCTCTTGTCAAGAGGAAAAAAAGACAAAACATATCATACCTGAGAAAGCAAAGTGATAGAGATTTGTCATGAAACTAATCATCTATTAAAAAAAAAAATCATCTACTATTATCAGCTTCCTGAATTTCAGAGAGGGGATTCATTTTCTGCCTGAGCAAAAAATGAATAGCTGAGCCTTCAGTTATTTTCTCCCTTGAGATTCATTTATCACTAACTACTGAACCCGAGAAATAGAAAATGGGCAAAATCCCCTTTTGAAGTAATGTCTTAGAAGACTGTTAAATCAAGAGGCAAAAGAGGGATTTTAAAGATATACTTTAGGAATTCTTGCAACAGTTGCAAGTTTTTCACAGGGGATTCGCACTGCTGGTTTAGTAAATGTATTTGGGTAAGTTCATCATGTAACAGTAGAAAGTGGTTTGGGGGTGGTGGTGCTTTGGGGTTCGTTTGTTTTTCCAGGTAAAAAAAGTAATAAAATGAATATAAAATGAAGGAAAATGCAGAAATAATGAGATTAATGGCACTACGAACTGTAATTCATGTTGCAGGAGCGTCTCTAGGATGAGAGTTCAAGGACATTTTATATCTAAAACTGCTCATGTTACAGCAGATCATGTGTATGCTTGAAGCTTTGTGAACCCTTCTGCCTTTGCACAGTTCCGAGTCTACCCGAGCCTTGCTTCGGGCACTGATCAGCTGTTTTGCACTCTCAGGATATGGAGTGACAGCCATGCTGGGGGAAATGGCCAAAAATGCATTTGCTGTGGAACAGTAGGGCTTGAGGCTGCCCTGAGGATCTTGGGGGTCCATATGGCTGAGCTTTCCTTGCTGCCATCTCTGCTCTTTGGCAGAGCTTCGGAATTGGGGGGGGGGGGGGGGGGGGGAAGGAGGGGAAGGAAGCCATGGGACTTGCACTGAATTCTTCTCTTGTCTTGTTTCCCTACCTTGTCTTTCCAACAAAATGAGCCCTCATACAATCAGCCTGTAGAAACATGGAAAAGCAGATCTCTTAGAGACAGGAGATGGAAGGAGCAGGACCTTCTTCTTTAGAGTAGGATGGATAGAAGATCTATCCAAATTTCCTCGTACCTCATCCCTTGCTCAACCTTTTCTGGCACCTCAGGTAAAACCCTCACAAACCATCACTGTTGGAGGTGCTTGGCTGATGCTAATAGACTCACTTATGCAAGACTGTTGTGTAAGTACATTCACATCACTCATCTGGGTCCTGGCAAAGGACTCTGGGCAAGTCAATGAATCTAACTTCCATGAGAAGACTTCTCAGAAGTGTGCTTCAGCAATTCCAGGACACTACGATTCACATCAAGGCACACATTTCTGACATTAATTGGTTCCATACTTTCCACACTGTCTCACTGGGATGCTATCCAAGCACAGCTTCTTGCTCTGACTTGCTGTACTAAAGCAAGTGTATGGGATTTCAGAGATGACGCTCAGATTTTAGCCTGTTGGTCTGAAGCCAAAACGCAGACAACACCTATGAAGTCCCAAAGCCAAGCCTGCCTTTGTGCAGGACAGGCTGAATTTCACCACTTTGCACAGCTGGTAGCAAAGCATAGGCCCTTTGCAACTTACTTCTACCATGTTTGCAAACCTATGAGGCTGCAGGCAGGGATGGGTGTAAATTCAATTACTGCATTGGGACTTGTTTTTATAAAGTTCACAGTCCATGCAGATGTTCTCCTAGTTAAGCCAATACAATGCCTTTCTTCTACAGATGAAGCTTATGAATTCCCTGCTTAGGAAGCAGATAGCTTTCAATAGCAAATTCTCATTTCAGTGTAGTATGAACTAAGAGCAGGAGTTCAGGAGGAGCAGAGGTATTAATGGCATCAAATTATGTCACAGATCAGCAAACCAATCTTATTCATCACGTGATTCCTTGACACTGATCGCTGGCAACACAAAGCTGGCAACAAACTCATCTATCCCTAGGCAGCACCTTAGAAGTAAATATTCACAGCTATTTAGAATTTTGCTTAGTGGGTATTGAAACTCATTCTTTACTTAGCACATCAGACAGCTAGCAATAAAAAAGCATGAAACCAAATTTTGCAAATCCCCTAAATTTGTTAGTGCTCACAGAACAGCTCTGGCAGGCAAAGACCATGGCAAAATGTAGACATTTTTATAGAGAATAATTTTTCCCCATGTGCCATTTTTGTTATCAATTGTTTTACACTGATTTCTCTCCATGCAGATCCAAGTTTAACCTGGGCACAGCTGCACTGATCCAAGCAAGCTGAAGCAATTTTTCTTTTCTGTGAAGCAGAAATGGGGCAGGAGATGGTTCCTATCAACATTTTGCTGGCAGAAGCCTTTTATAAGGTTTTTCCTATAGCTGTGATGTAGATTAAGCCTGCATTTAGTGCTTTTCATACAAATATTTATGGTAATTCCATTTTAATCCCTGGCAAGCAAGATGAAATTCACACTGAGATGCACGTTCTCAAGTAACTCCTCCTTCACATGGGAATGAGCTGACTCAGCACGTGAATTATGGAGTCACAACTGCATGGTGCCATATCATAGCCCTTAGATTTATAAAGGAGATTTTTCATTAATTGTAAGCAGCATTCCTTGGGCTCTACAATACAGACCTGTATCTACCTGCAGCCTCACTTCATTTCTTTGCTGAACTGGCACATGGGATGTGCCCTACAGGTCATTCTCAGAGGTTCATTTCTGTACGTCCCTTCCTCAAAACCCTTCTGGTCACCGCACAGTCATTAAAGAGAAATTATAAGTAACCAACATAATCATGGCAACAGAGCAGTTATTGTACGTGAGGAGAGGAACAGAGGCTGTGGACTATAGTAAATTGGGAGCTGGAGATCTGTTCACACAAAGCAGACGTGTGATGGTTTAAAACTGTCTTTTTAATTTTTTTCTTCACAAAGTTCAAGCAGAGAAAGTGAAAGAATCTAAATAAGTAAATAAGAAAAAGCAAAATAATGATTATTCTAAACACTTCCATTGGAGAGGTAGAAATGTTTAAGAATCTCTACTCAAAACAAAGTTGGGGCAGTTGGAAGAAAACTATTTAAGTTAAAAACATCTCTCTGTAAGATGACCACAACGGCATCCAAATTAAAGGCTTGTTGAAGCAATGAGTTTCAGGGCTGCCAGCATTACTACCAGTATGGCTCAGAAGACTCTTACCAGTCCTTTTGTTTCTGTGGAGCTGGAGCACAGAAGTACTACAGATATATTTAAAAAAGTAAAATGGAAATCATAGAAATCATTATATGCTAGCAAGAAACTAATCTGTCTTAATTTTAAAGCTTTTCTTTGAGAAAAGTCCACCATAAGAGGAAACAGTGTTAGAAAGTGTGATCACTTCTATTCATAGTACCTTTCAATGCACTCTGAGGTCAGATGATCCATTGAGCTTTATTTACCAGCAAAGCTTAATGGCAGATAAATTGTCAGCTGCAGGAAACCTGCAGTTTTTTTGCTGATGAGCATCATTAGATTATTGTGTGACAGGAAGAATATGCCTGGGGCACACTCCCCTAAACATTTCATCCTCCTTGGAATATGCTTTTATGAGATTCTTCATAATAAATATAATGTGCCAATAGTTTAACCTATTAGGAAAGAGCAGATACAACAAACAATTTGGTGAAAATATAAGAACCTGCTGACAGGCACAGACATGGTTTAAATGCCATTTCCAGTCAGAATGCTAGAAAGTTCAGGTAAGTAGCCCAATTGTATAATATCTGGAAAATCATAAGATCATAGAATAGCCTGGGTTGGAAGGGACCTCCGAAGGTCATCTAGTCCAACCCCCTCTGAAGTCAGCAAGGCCATCCTCAACTAGATCAGGTTGCCCAGAACCCTGTTGAGCACCACTTTGAATATCTCCAGGGATGGGGCCTCAAGTCTAAAGCCACAAGATGGCACCTCTCTAGTCTAAAGTCTAAAGATTACCTGTTTGGTTTTGTTGTTATTGTTTCAACTAGAAATTAATTTATTGGTTAAGAAAGTCAACCAGTCTTTCTTTAAAAGGGATTAAGAGCATGATTCACATTTTCATTGTGCTGAGGACCCAACCAGAATGTCTTTCTCTTCTCCCATTTGGATAGCTGTCATATAGGTTGGACTGGATGGTCTTGAAGGTCTCTTCCAACCTGGTTGATTCTATGATTCATTGGACACAACTTCCTTATCTCCTCCCAAAGTCCCAAAGCAAGCTGTCAAAGTCTCCCCATTAGCTAAGCATGTAAGAAAAAAGCTCTACCAGTTTCCAAGAGGACAGGTTGTTGTGTGGTAAATGAGGATATTTGGAATACATCTGTGGACGTGTACTTTGTCATTTGCTACTCAACACATCTCCAACTCAGAGGAATGGATTCTCTTAGACAGTAGCAGATGTTATTGTTTGGGCTGTAAATAGTCATAAGCCATATGGTATAGCAGAAGAAAAAAAAAATCACATTTTCTCACATGGAGCAGCGTTATTATTGCAAAGCATGAACACATCAATATACATGTCTTTTCCCTAAGGAAGCATGTAGCCTTCAACCTGATTCTAAAAAAAAAAAAAAAAAAAAAAAAATTATCACTTGCAAGTGAGTAGATTATTTCTAAATACTGGGCTTGGATTTTTAGAATTTACATAACTTGACAGAAAACAAAGGTAGGTAGGTGTGCAGCAGAGACTGTTTCCAATTCCATAGATGGGGTGAAAAAGAAACATAAAATGTAAATTGAGGGAATGAAAATTAGGAGGAAGGGACTAAAAAAAAACCCATTCTATATGCAACTACTACAGAAAAATATTTCAGTATCTTTTTCTATTTACTGCCAAACTACATAAAAAGCAGCAAGACTTGTGGCATACCATGCAAATGGATCACAGTTTCTTCATGCATGTGAATTTGAACTTTCCACTCGCTCAGTGATAGGTTAACCATTTCAGATGCTGGTGGATTTTATGCAGACAAGGACAGGCCTCTCAAAAATGGTGGGACCTCTGTTTGGCAAGGGAAGCTGGCTACAATCAGCATTTCCAGTGCTTGGAATAATGGGAAGATGCAGCCTACTGCCTTGCTGTGCCTGAGCTTACAAATCAGGCTTTCACTCCTTTACACTAGAGACTGCATAAGACCGATTGAATTCAGAAGGGTTGGGTTCTTTTAAAACTATGATTTCTGCAGTGTTCATGTTAAAAACCTGCTAGTGCTTTTATTTATATTATTGCTAAAGTACTTGTTAGCTTATCTTTTTTACTTTAAGCACTTCAATTAAAGGGAAGCGTGATCAATCTTTCCATTGTACGGTGAAGCTGGCAACACACACAGTTAACTCAGAGTTTTACAGGGCCAAGTTTCTGAACTATATCCCCAAAATATTAGCACAGTGACACTGCACTTGCCAATAGCAAGCATTGGCATATCCTATTCCTATGGTTAGACAGATTCCATGAACCCATGACGGGACAACTCTTCTGTTACACTCTTCTTCTCTCAGCCCCTTTCAAACACAGCATTGACACCAACTGACACACCCTAGCAGTTCCGAATTTATATGAGAGCCCCCTTTTCACTACAAGACTTTGTAAGCGAATAAATGCACCACAAATTAAATGATTCAGAAGATGATACGAATAGCAGGGTGTTCTTGAGCCTGCAAGAGTTGTGCCTGGGCTTAGAACACCAACAGCCACAAAGCAAAATCAAGAGACCTTCTGCATTCATCAGACTTTATGGAGATTCACAGTTCAAACCGGACCCATAGACATGGAAAGAAGTAGCAAATGATAATCTAACAGGAACTGGGGAAAAAAGCAAACTAAATCTTTCCACAGGATTAAGTTGCTATGCATCAAAGAACAATTTTGCTCTAATGACCTCTCTCCCAATCTCCAGTTTTCAATATAAGATGACTATAGGATTAAAAAATTGTCTACTACAGTTAGACATTCTCTCATGACATCATTAGCCATATTCTGGTTATCACGCATTCCTCTGCCAAAACTCAAAACTGGAACTGAAGTAAGCAAAATGCCTGTGATCAGGGGAAAGGGTCCACTAATGTCTTTGAAGAATTAGCATGCATGTTTTTTTATCTTTGTCAAGGGATGTGACTCAGCCTAATCATCCAATACAGACTAGCTTCCTGTCACTCTCACTGAGCTGGCTAGGTAATCCCGTTCCCAAGACACATGGGGAACCAGCTTGCCAGCTTTCAGATTTGAGATACTGTTCAGAGTGGCTTCAGAATCCCCTCCAGATCTCATCTTAGTACAGCAGCACTAATGCACAACTCACTACCAATGCAGACACTGATGTATCTTTTTCATGGCAATCAGCCGGCTTCTTCCACAGGAATGAAATGCATTTGCTATTTTATTTTGGAATTACAACCAAAATTTCCAGGCACCTTTCTTCTAAAATCATTCCTGAAAATTAAAGTGTTCACACAACCACAGCCCTATTTTTAAAAAAAGTCTATTTTGCTCCTTTGGACATTTTAAATTATGAGGCTGTGTTTAAGTGTAGAAAATCATAAACAAATTGAATCGTCCTACAAGCAGCTCTCTGTGACTGGAAAACATAAGGAAGCATGTATGCTTATTTGATTGCAAGAGATGGGAAATCCCACAGTCAGAAGTTTCCATTGCATCTTCTTCATAAAGTGTTTATAAAGCTCACCTCTAAGCACAGGGCTCTGCTCTTGGCAGAGAGAGCTCATCTGAGAGGTGAGACCACAGTTCACTAATTTCCATACATGGGAACTGGCTCAATATATATCTTCAGACTACCACAGAGGTAATCTTCACCTGCAAGCCTTACCCCTGGCTTACAACCGGGATGCAGGATCATGGCCTAAATGTTCAATAGGGCAACAGCTTGCACTCACAAACCTGCTCTCATGAATTAATAACATTTGCCAAGACAAGGCAGCAAAATGAAGAACTTCACAGCTTGCAGACTAAGTTATATGGAAAAAGATTAGCTTAACTTGTGCATCTGTAAAACACAGGTTGTTTATGTACTCTGATATTTTCAGCAGTTGGACAGCCAAACAGATAATTTAGTTGCTTTTTTTAAAACAATAAAATACCGATAAGCTCTAGCAAATTTGAACAAGTTTTATATTAATTACTCTCTCCCAACTGCAGTGCTGCCTATGGAAGAAAGATCTAGAGATGGCTGAAACAGCATCATCAAAGACTAAGCAAACAGACAGACTAAGAATCATAGGAACCCCATGAAGGAGAAAAAAATTACTGATATTTTAAAAATATGGAAACTGAAAGATGAGGGAGGGAGTACTTTAAAACATGAATGAAAAGCAATTCATTTATAAGCAAGTGTAGTAAAATTGCATGGTAACTTCCTCAAACTCACAGAAGGCTGCCTGTGGCAGTGCCTGAGATGATAAGCCAGACACACTGATTATATACCTTACCAGCTAGATCATGCTGCTACTTTCCCTCAGAAAGAGTGTTCCTGAAGTTACTTTACAAAACCTCTGGTTGGTATTTTCTTTTCATCAGGCTAATATGAATGTCCTGATTACCATCAGCAACAGAAGAAGGCACAATAAAATTTACTTGTCCTAACCTGCAGCTATGCATATGGTTACCTCCCTATACTTAAAGCAGAATTATTTTGTCTGGCCCTTTTACAGGCAAAACTTAGATTTTAAACCTCCCCTCTCTCTTGGGATGAAATTGATATTTCAGTGACCAAAGTTTTTATTCTTACGGTAAAAAAGATAAAACAGAAACAAAAGATATTGGCTACTTACAGAACACATAGAATACAGTAAATATACAGAATGCAGTTTCCAGAAAGAGAACAATCATAATCAGTAACTTTAAAAAGTTTTCCCTCATCTGAAATAAAACCAGGTTATGATTTTATTTTTCCTTCTTTTAAACAATATCTAGATAGCAGTGCCACAAATTATTGTGAAAATCTAGGTTACTATTATGTTAAATGCAGCTGCTGAGATAAAACACCTTTGTTTAATGAACTGACACGTCTCCCTTTCAAAAAAAAGTCCGATGAACTGACTGTGAATCATATTTGATTCTCAATACTAACAGAGAATTTATGTTCCACTTTCTCACAGAACGTGGCAGCGAGCGTGCCTGTTACTGTCTCACACTTCTTTTAATCGTTATGTTATGATTTCTTCTTAATATAAACCATATAACCCTGTAGTCAGACTACCATAATCACTTCCATTTTAGTTTCCAGAAACTGCTGAATAAACCTCAGAACAAAAAATAATCCCTCCTTCCCCATTCACTTGGTTTACTCACCATCACTTTATTCCAAAACTCAGTTTCCCTTGAAAAATGATCCATAACAATAAAATTATTTCTTTTTTTGTGAGAAGTATAGCTTCAATCATTTAAATTACTGAATGAAGAAAAGGAAACATTGTGCTCCACAGAGCACTCTACACACACACTGTTGTTTTTGCTGATGCAATGAGGCTTCTAAGCAAACGAGTTTGCAAGCAAGCTGGGTAGTGGCATTTTCCTTATGATTCAAAAGTGAAGTATGCCTCAGCTAACTGAATGCTTGCACAACGTATAATAAAGGAACTGAAGGATTCATACACGTCTCTAACAATAATTTGTAAAACTTCAAGTTGTGTTCCCATCTGTGACTGCCACACCTCAAAAATGACGTGCCAGATACAAATGCTTACTGGGTGCTATGTGCAGCCAAGAGAAAGATAGCTTCAAGCCAAAGGCTTGCATTTAAAAGTCTCTGATGTCTAAGTCCCTAAGGTGTATGAAGTTACATTCTGCATATGGAATGTAACTGTCGATTCCTGCTTGCTGTGTATAGATCATGAAGTTCATCATAAGCCACACGTTAAAAACATCTATTCTGCCACAATGCATTACTGGATTAATGCAGGAAACTGTTGTGATAGGAAGAAGTTTAAAAACCCCTATTTAAATACACTTATAATTGCTGTTTTTAACAACTAAACACCCCTTTCTTGCCCTCCCCCCCCCGAAAACAATAACAAAACCAACCAAAACAAAACCACACCAACAAACCCCAAACCTCCAAGAAAAGTACAAAAGATGAACTTGCAGTGCATTTTTTTTGAGAAAAGGGGATAACAAGATCCAGGAACAAACTAAATGCTGCATCATCTCTTCCACAGACACACACCTGTTTGTGCCTAGAAAAGAGAGGCTGAGAAGTTTAGTAATAACTCTCTACACTGGATTGAAAACTGGGGGAAAATATGTAACAATCTAATGACCACCTGCTAATTGTGAGATTTCAGTGCAAGATTTTTCATTTATTTAATCTGCTTACCTTTAAAGGTTTTGGTCAGCTGCTGTCACAGGTAAACCTGTGAAGGTTCAGTCTACGCATCATGACGTTTCCTACTGAGTTGAGACCATTGCAGGTGCCGTGGCTTGGAAATTGCTCAGACAATCTAGATAAATGCTCTCCACAGCTTCACATTTTAATATTTAAAAGCTTCCATTTCCTGCCAAGCTCCTATCTTTAACATCTTCTGGTGCTGTTGCTATTCCTGCAGGCTCTTGTAACTAGAAGTGGAGGGGCAAAGACAGGTGAGCTAGTGAATGGAAGTAGGAGGGGTTCCCGGGGAAGCCTGAGCACCCTCTGCTGGGGCCAGGCTGCCTGCCTTAATGGGGGCAGGTAGCAGTTTGTGCTCTCAGCCAAGGCGACTCCTCAGCAGGTGAGGGTGAAACACCTACCCAAGGGTTTTTGTTGTGTAAGAAAGCTGTAATGCTATTGCCTCATAAGATCATTAAAAACTTAGGAAAAACCTTTCACCTCCTCATAGCTTGTAAAATTCTGCCTATATATATAACATCTAATAATATAATATACATACAATGAAGTAATATTTATGCTACTATAGCCTGAATCACTTGCACATAAGCATTTAATTCAATCAGTGGGATAAAATGAAAAGGAGAATAAAAATGCCATGTTTACACCCAACAGAGGCAACCAGACTAGTACAACAGCCACACTGCACTCTGACTGCACACTCTGGCCTGGGATATACTTGCACTATTCAACACGCCAACCAACATGTAAAATCTGATTTCAGATTTCCCAAGTTCTCAATTCATCCTCAAACAATGTGGGATAAATTTAGATGCACTTTTAATCAGCACTTATTCTCAGTTAATCACTTCAGTGTTCTACTTAAACAAACAAAATGAAATAAAACAGGATGCTGATCATCCTGTCCAGAAATAAATAACTACAAAGGATGTTGTTTAGCAATAAATCTATTATTAGCACTTTTCAAGCTCTTTGATTTGCAAAAACTAGCAAACTGTTCCTTATTAGCATGTATGTTTTCCCTGTTTTATTCTGCAAATCCTGCAACTTTGCAAATTAATACATTTCTTCCTGGCATTTTGTGGAACACAGACATCTTTGTCCTGTGGCAAAGGTTCCTTAATCCTCTGGGCTTTCCACTTACAACCAGGATGTCTCCAATACTTTGTCTGTTCTTTAGAACCATGTTGATTGAGCTTGGTGGGTTGGAAATACGTCCTGTCCATTGAGCTCCACTTTAAGCTCTAAGGAATTTTGTTAGATCCATTACTTTATCATAACAATGTTACTTTGTTTTACTTTATAATTTTATTTTGAGGAGCATTTGAATTTGTGTTGTGAAATTTAATTTACACGGAGAATTACCTCACCTTAGATTAGTTATTTCAAAAAAGAGTTAGAAATACTGTGGTGAAAAACTGCAGTGAATTATAAAATTGCTTAGGTTGGAAAAGACTCTAAAGATCATTGAGTCCAACCATTAAACTAGCAACACTACGTGATTGAGTTCTTGGTTTCAAACAAATATTTGAAGAAGTGGATGAAAAAGAAAAGCAAAGGGTGAGTGATGGCAGCTTGTGCAGGAAAGGATCCTATAAGCATGAACTCGGGATAGAGATGACAAGGAAAACCACAGAAGTGAAGTAGCACACAGAAGAAACTATCTTTAAAATTATCTTTTTTTTTCTTTTTTTTTCTCCCTTGATTCTTGTGCTACACAGAATAAAATCTTCCATAAGGATCATAATAAACATCTATCAAAGCTCCTCCTCTGCTGCATTAACAGAAGGCCAAATAATTCAGAGACCAGTTGAAATTCAATTACATTTTTCTGCAGTAAGCTAGAAAAAGGTGAAAAGTAAATCACCCTTATGTACTTTTCCTGAAGTTCTTTTATATTGATCTCCTCCCTCCCCAGGAGCATGTTTTGAACATTTTCACTTGTCCATCACCTAGCTCCATACTTTTGCCTATACCAGGCAGAACTCACTCCCCAACTTTCTATTTTAATTTCACTACCTATGTAAATAACTATATTTTAAAACCATGCACTTGTACTTATCTTTTATAAATATTTTCCCACAGTGTTTCAGCATACTTTATCTGTTTTGATCTGCAAGAAATGTTTCAGAGTTTTGTTTCTGCAGGAGGTATGAGTATATTCTGGTTTTAATGAGCTATTTCTGAAGCAGACCTTGGTACCGCAGCCACATACTACTAATGGGCCAACTCTTCTCTCTCAGCTGTGGAAGTGCCACAATTCACCCCAGGAAGGGCCTTCTTTACCCACTGGTGTAACTGCAAGTTTCCTTCATCCTGTGGGTGATGACAACAGCCTGCTGTGATGTTGCTGTGCCAAATACAACATGCACACATTTCTTTGTCCCACAATTTAAATCACATTATTCAGCAGTATCTTCACTCCAGTCTCACAAGGCACATGAAGATTTCACATTTGATTTACTGGGTGAGGTCTGGCAACATGAAATAAGGCTGCAGCTGGACTTGGTGTTGACTGATGCACTGGCACAGAAGTCCATCATCCTGATGGTAAGGATCTAAACCAAAATTATTCTAACAAGTGACACAAGTGCATGAGTTGCTTAATATGATAGTTAATATTTTTGGACTTCACAAAAAAAACCCAAATTATGTGCCCCTAAAAGCATGTCTGTCATATACCTCCACGGATGGTGACTCCCCTGCCTCCCTGAGCAGCCTGTTCAGCTTGAGAAACCTTTCTGTGAAGAAATTTTTCCTAATATCTAACCTGAACCTCCCTTGGTACAACTTGAGTCATTTGCTCTTGTCCTGTCACTTGTTGCATGTGAGAAGAGGCTGACTCCTACCTCACTTCAACCTCCTCTGAGGAAGCTGTAGAGGGTAATGAAGTCTCCCTTGTGGCCTCCTTTTCTGAAAACTAAACAACCACAGTTCCCTCAGCCGCTCCTCATAAGACATATTTAAAGCCCTTCACCAGCTTAATTGCTCTTCTTTGGGTGTACTCCAGCACCTCAATGTCCTTCTTGTAGTGAGGGGCACAAAACTGACTACAGTACTTGAAGTGTGGCCTCATCAGTGCCAAGTAGAGGGGGACCTGCTGCCCACACTATTTCTGATACAAGCCAGGATGCCATTAGCCTACTTGGCCACCTGAACAAACTGCTGTCTCATATTCAGACAGCTACTTGCAACTGCCTATTTTCTGACTGCTGATCATACATGCTGAACAGGGCTTGATGCAGTTATTCCAGTATGTAGCACCAGTAGTTTGATATTCTTTTCCTTAACGGCTTTCAGCAACTTTCAAGCTAAGGAGCACTGTGTTCCAGGAGTCAGACTCGAATTAGCAGCATTAGAAACCTGGCACACTTCTTCTCCCACTTTACGCATGCATCAGTGCAAAGCCTTATCTGCAGCAATGTAGGGTGTGTCTCACTATGTGAGGTGGAGAGGAACATGAGGCACACTGAGGCCCTCACTTCACTCTGGCTTGTAAGAAATACCACTTCATAAAAGAAGAGATTAGAGATTTGAGAATTGGCTGAACCCTTCCAATGTATGCTTTAGGGGAACAATAACATAGATACAGAATATTGCACAGTGAGGACTGAAAGCACAACTGAAAGATTCATAACCTTCAATAGTAATTTAATAACCCGGACTTTATAAAATAACATTGAACACCTGCTGACACTGGGAACTGACAATACCTCCCCAATCAGTGCTAAATAATGCATCTATAACAATTGTCTCTCACCTGATTATGTTAGTGCAGTTGATACTAGATGCAATTCAAACATTATTGATGTCAGTGAGTGTTCTCCATTAACGCCAGTGGAATTTGGATCAGACTCATCAAGTTAAATGTAAGAGAGGAGTTTGTGTAGTAGAGGTATAAGCAGCAATGGTTGTTCCAGACCTTGGATATTAAAAATTACTATGCTCACTATGTATCATAGTACAAGAAAACAAAACCCAAAAATGGCTAGGAATAGATTTACCACTCCTTTAATGAATTTTCTTCAGTCTTTGTTTCCATTAATTTAAAACATAGTAAGAGCAAGGCATCTTCAGAGGGGCTGGGACACTAAGTGAGGATGGTGAAGTTCATGGCAGGTTTAGGAATTCATACAAGTCAGCATCTTGACCCTCCAGGAACCCATACGTAGGTCCTCAGCATCAACAAGTACCAAAACTTTACTGTGTTCCCAGATAATTCTCTGGAGGAGAAAGGAAATGCTGCATTTAGCTTTCTAACTATTTATGCTTTTTTTCCTCTCCTTCCTCCCTCTTGCAGGAGCCATGCTGCTTTTTGAAAACAGGCTGGTGACAGGAAGAGTTCCCATTGCTCTTTTCATCTTTATAGATCCTGTAGCAGGAAACCCTGATATGAAGAAAAATCTGCAGTAGCAGGTGTCCTTTCACTGCTGAAATGAAGCTGCGACATCAAGATCAACTCCTGTGTGAGGTGTGAGAAACATTTAAGAAAGATTGTGAGCAGAGGAGCACAATCATTCCCCTGGATCAGATCTGCGGTTTCTGGGGCTGCAAGTTACATGTAGCAGATGGCATTGCTCTCCATCTGGAGCCAGTATAACTCAAGACATTTATCTGCTCACACACACACATCCCATCCACAAATCATGACACTTGGACACTAACACGAGTAAAGAAAGGATTTGTGTAGAATAAAAGAGTGCACAATAAAATATTCACTGTTTTAAAAATGCATTTTTAGTTACTTTCCAAGGAAGTAGCTCAGTATTTCTTCTTTAAGCAGAGCTCACCAGCTTGGACAGACTGACAACAGCTTAATTAAAGACCAAACTAAACCCATTTGAATTAAAAAAAAAATATTTGAAAATACTTGCTATCTACTGCCTGCCTTATTTTCATCCGACCAATGTTTTGTGTACTTAGATTGTTGACAATATACACTGTTGCAGACAACATACACTGGGCACCTCCCACTCCAGGGGAGAGAGAAAAAATCGTTAGGCAGCACTGCTGCCTCTGCAGGAGTGATGCAAATCATCTCTTTGCAAAGTGGCTTTGTGCTTACATGAATTTCCTATCTAGCACATTATTCCACAATTTATCCATGCTAGAAGGTAAGATAGAAAGCCACTGATGCTCATTCTTCAGTCAGGCCCACCTGCATCTGAACCTGGTGTTTTTTGGAAACTGTGCAGTGAAGATTGATACTTTTTGTTGTTTGTTTGTTTTGTAAAGAAGTTACCATCTCATTTACCAAAAAACACAGAAAGAGAGAGGAAAAATTCTTACTCTGAACTTTCCAGCAGCTCTGTACATTACGTTATTCATGTTGCCAGCTTCCTACACAGATTTTATACCCATTATTAGAGGGCTGCTATTACTTATTAGAGTTAATATCCCAAATCCTAGAAGCTAAAGTGGCTTTCAGTCAACAGATCTTGACTGGAAACAAAAAGAAGTGGATTTGTTCTTGGATTAAGTCTCCCAGCAAACAAGAGTAAATGCTTTTCCTTTATCCCATTCAGACACACAGAGAATCTTTTAAACAACATTTTCTCATGCAACATCATTTCTCTCCATCTATAGCAGGCAGTCCTTGTGCTCAACTTAACACAGGAACCTGGCAGCATGAGAAAAATGTTTATAGCCCAAGCTGAGTTTCAGCAAAGACTGATATGATTACCTGTCAAAAATAAGCCAAAATTATATGAAGTATATAAATAATCAGCAAGATATTTATCAAACTCCCTGACAGTACTATAGGAAGGATAAGTCACCGTTTAACAGTTTGTGAGAAAAAAAAAGTCCAAGGCTAGAAGTCAGTATTGTCACAACTTTTTTCCTAGCAAAACCAGTGATTGTATGCCCATCCCTCCTCCAGCATCTGGCTTTAATAGAACAGTATTTAGCATATTGTTGGTCAGACTCATTCCTGATTATCTCTATATAATATCCATATGTGCTTTGGTAACTAAAAATGACACACAAAACTTCAAACAACAATACTGCAATCTAGTTAACATAACTTTCATAACTTCAAGCTTTCTCAAAAGTGTATAACCATAGCATTCTTTTTAAAGCTTCAGCTCCTGGCTTCACCAAGGCCTCACCAACCTAGAGGCTTTCTGGAATGGAGTGACTACATCACTGGACAAGAGAAGACCAATACATGTCATCTATCTGGACTTCTGTAAAGCTTTTGATTCAGTCCCCCACAACATCCTTCTCTCTGTACTAGAGAGATATGGATTCAATGGGCAGGCTGTTCAGTGGATAAAGAATTGATAGGTTGGATAGTTGCATCCAGAGGGTAGTGGTCAATGGCTCGCTATCCAGATGGAGACAGGTGAAAAGTTGTGTCGCTCACGGGGCTATCAGTGCATCCTCAACAGGTTTCCTAGTGATACCAAGCTGAGTGATGCAGTTAACACGACTGAGGAATGGGATGTCATCCAGAGGGACCTAGACAGGCTAGAGAAGTGAGTTCAGGTGACCCTCATGAAGCAAGGTCCTGCACCTGATTCAGGGCAGTCCTCAGTACGAATATAGGCTGGGGGATGATGAGATTGAGAGTAGCACTACAGAAAAGGACTTGGGGGCACTGGTGAGCAAGAAGCTGAACCTGAGCCAGCAATGTGCACTTGCAGCCCAGAAGGCAAACCATATCTTGGGCTGCATCAAAAGAAATGTGAACAGCAGATCAAGAGAGGTGATTCTGCCACTCTGCTCTGGTGAGATCTCAGCTGGAGTACTGTGTGTCCAGCGCTGAAGTTCTGAACACAAGAAGGAATGGACCTGCTGGAGCTGATCCAGAGGGCCATGAAGATGATCTGGAGCACCTCTCCTATGAAAACAGGCTGAAAGAGTTAGGGCTGTTCAGCCTGTAGGACAGAAAGCTCCAGGAAGACCTTACAGATGCTAAACAATTCAAAAGAACAATTTGAATGGCTGAATTATTTAAGCCACATTATCATCTGTACTAGAAGTATTTAATTTTTGGAACAAAAACGTCAAGTAAAATTACAGTTATTAACTCAGGACAGGACAAGATGTCATCTCTTTCCTCTATGTCATGTTTAAATTGTGATCCCTTATATAAACAAATCTTGCTTTCTCTACTTCTTCAGCTTGTTGAAGTTAAGCTGTCCTGTGGTTTTCCTCCTTTTTTCTTCATTTTGCTGGGGTTTGGGAGGGAAAAGTGGTAGGAGAGGCTGTTTGGTATGGGCTTCTTCAGCAGATACAAGGCATTAATTCATCAAACGTTTACTTCTTTTGAAAGAAAAAAGCAAAACGCAGTGTCGAACGAACAAAGCCCAGTTACTGTTTCAGCTGCTCTGGGCAGCACAGAGAGCATCCCTCCCCCACGCGCTGTCAGTGTGTGGGGAGCCCCCTCTCTGTAGGCCTTCCCTCCACAGGCAATTAATAACCAAGACCACCCTCTTCCGAACCCAACTAAAGCCCGAAGCTTGTTTAAATGCAGAAGATATTTTGTAGATTATTTTTCTTACTTTTTGATTGCTTGTTTGGTTTTGTTTTGTTTCGGTTTTGTTTTTGGTTTTTGTTTTGTTTTATTGCTTGGTTTGGGGTTTGTTCGGGTTTTTAAAATATAAGTACCGAAGCATCTTCAGCCGCCAGCAGTACGAACGCCCCGACCCACACACCGAAGCCCAGTGGGCGAACGACCCCGGGCGGTGCCCCTGCCTTATTGCCCTGGCCCCGGCCCTGGCGTGCCGGCGGTGGCCGCTAGGTGGCAGCCCGCGCTCGCGGAGCCGCCCGGCTGCGGCGGTGAGGGCGGCGGTGAGGGCGGCGGCGGCCCTGGTGCCGAGTGCAGGCTGGGCGCGGGGCACTGCCCGGAGCGGACCTTTTTGAGCCGCTGTGACCGCATAAACTCCTCCCCAAGCCCAGTGCACATGGAGCGGTCATTGCTGCAGAGGGCGTGCTTGGGTGAAACTTGCTACAAAACTTAGCTCCGGTCTCACCTGTAATTACTGATACTTCACAGGGCTGTAGAAATGCCTTGTTAGGTGGTTGGTTGTTTTAAATTTAGCAATGCAAGTTTTAAATCAAACATCCCCACCGTCGCTGTGGAGCCCAACACAGCGACCAAGCAAGCAAGCTCCATCATTGGTGAAACTGCATAGATGAATCCTATGAAGCATTGAATATATTGTGCGCTTTCCCCTAAAGAACTACCACTGCAAATCATCTCAGATTTTATCCACATTTGAAGAACACCTACAAAGATGCCTCAGTGGTCTGAAAAGGCACAGCACTGTTTTGCTCTGCATTTGAAAGAAACAAGAGGAACGAACTATTTGAGGATACTCACCAGAGCCAGCTTTTAAGGAAAACCAGAGCTGGCTCAATTCCAGCAGAGTGAAGATCTCCAAGAGCTACTCACTAACCTGGGGGGGAGAGAAGGCCAGCCAAAGGTGAATAACGGACTGGATGCAGCATGGTTCCAACTCGCTTTGCACATCTCCATCAACTCATCCACTATTCTGACCACAGATTATAGTTGAAGAGCTAGAACAATGAATGTGAGCCAGCATGTGTGCTCACAGCCCAGAAGACCATCATAAGAAACATATTCAGCAGGTCAAGGGAGGTGATTTTGCCCCTCTGCTCTGGTGACTCACTTGACTGCACTGTCCAGCCTTCAAGTCCTCAGCACAAGACAGACATGCACCTGTTGGAGGGGGTCCAGAGGAGGGCCATAAAGATGATAAGGGGGCTGGAGTACCTCTCCTATGAAAAAGGGTTGAGAGTTGGGATTGTTCAGCCTGGAGAAGAGAAGGCTCCAGGGTGACCTTATTGCAGCCTTTCAATACTTAAATGAAGGTTATAAGGACAACATTCTTAGCAGGGCCTGTTGCAATGGGACAATGGGTGATAGTTTTAAATGAAAAGAAGGTAGATTGAGTGTACAAGTCCATGGGACGTGATGGGATACATCCATAGGTAATGAGGGAACTGGTGGACGAGGTCACTAACGTGCTTTCTGTTATATTTTGAAATATGGTGGTCCAATGAAGTCCTCACTGACTGGAAAAGGGGAAACATAACCCCCACTTTCAAAAAGGGAAAGAAGGATGATTCAGGGAACTATAGGCCAGTCAGTTTCACCTCTGTGTGGGATAAGATCATGGAGTAGATCCTACTGGAGGTACTGCTGTGGCAGAAGAATAATGAAGAGGTGATTTGGTATAATCAATACGGATTCACCATGGGCAAATCCTGCCTGACAAACCTGGTGGCCTTCTATGACAAGGTCACAACATCAACAGACAAGGGGAAAGCAGCCGATGTCATTTACCTGGACGTGAGCAAAGCCTTTGACACTGTCCCATGTGGCATCCTGATCTCCAGGCTGGTAAAATATGGGTTTGATGGATGGACCACTGGTTGCATGGAGAACTAGCTTGACAGCTGCACCCAAAGAGTGGCTGTCAATGGGTCCATGTCCAAGGGGAGGCCAGTGAGAAGTGGAGTCCCTCAGGGATTAGTACTGGGACCAGTCTTGTTCAACATCTTTGTTGGCAACATGGTCAGTGGCATTGAGTGCACCCTCAGCAAGTTTGCTGATGACACCAAGCTGTGTGGTGCAGCAGACACGCTGGAGGAAAGGGATGCCATGAAGAGGGACCTGGACAGGCTGGAGAGGTGGGCACAAGCCAACAAGACCAAATGCAAGGTCCTGCATCTGGGTCAGAGCAGTCCCAAGCACCAATATAGGCTGGGCAGTGACTGGCTTGAGAGCAGCCTTGAAGAAAAGGACTTGGGGGTGCTGGTGGATGAGAAGCTCAACATGAGCCACTGGTGTACACCTGCAGCCCAGAAAGCCAACTGTATCTTGGGTTGCATCAAGAGAATTGTAGCCAGCAGGTCGAAGGAGGTGATTCTGCCCCTCTACGCCACTCTTGTGAGACCCCACCCGGAGTACTGTGTCCAGTTCTGCAGCCTCTATTACAAGATATATATGGACGTGCTGGAGCATGTCCAGAGAAGGACTGTGAGGATGATCAGAGGGCTGGAGCACCTCTCCTATGAGGACAGGCTGAGAGAGTTGGGGCTGTTCAGTTTGGAGAAGAGAAGGCTCCAAGGAGACCTTATTGTGGCCTTCCAATATCTGAAGGGGGCCTACGAGAAAGCTGCTTGAGGGACTTTTAGAGTGTCGGGTAGTGATAGGACTAGGGGGAATGGATCCAAGCTGGAGCAGGGGAGATTTAGATTAGACATTAGAAAGAAGTTCTTCACCATGAGGATGGTGACATACTGGAACAGGTTGCCCAGGGAGGTGGCGGAAGCCCCATCCCTGGATGATTTAGGGCCAGGCTGGATGTGGCTCTGGGCAACCTGTTCTAGTGGAAGGTGTCCATGACCATGGTGGAGGGGTGGAACTAGATGACTCTTTGGGTCCCTTCCAACCCTGACAACTCTGTGATTCTGTGATTTTTGTCTAGATAGAAGGAAAAAATCTTTTACAAGAATGGTGAGATGCTGGAACAGATTGCCCAGAGAAGCTGTGGATGTCCCCTTCCTGGAAGTGGTCAAAGCCAGATTGGATGGGGCTTTGAGCAATGTGAGTGGAAGTTGTCCCTGCCAGAAGGGAATCTGGTCTAGATGACCTTCAAAGGTCCCTTCCAACACAAACTATTCTATGAAAATCTACAGCTTGTCTCTCCCATTGCCAGGCATTTAATGCTGAAAAAGTGGCATGGCTGGAAAAGGGAATACAAATGACTAGGGATAAAATATTAGCCTATCCCTTCCTTTTTATGTCTGGGATATTTTATGCCTATACTTACACAAGCAAACAAATGCTGAAACACAGAAGGTACACTTACCATGAGCATATATGTTTGTTCATGAGATTTCTTTCTTTATAGAGTCTGCAAACCACAGCAGAGCATTTCCAAGCCTGTTGTAGACCAGGGAAATGACTGCCATACTACACTGTAGAAATAAATTGCCATCTAACTTTCAATGTTGCATTTAGATGCCTTTTTTGCAGTTCTTTATGACACAAATTTGAGGCTATATAAAGACATTTGATTACCATCATTGTATATACTTGAGCTAAACTCACAATCTGACTTGTCCTGTTTCAAATGAAGTAAAGACTGAATAGTAGGATTCAAACAGCTGCTTTTAACAACTGTATAATAGAGTTCCCACATAAGATATGTGCTTTTCATTTCATTCCCTCCTCAGACAGAGATTGGTGTAAGACAAGTTAAGAACAAATTATACAAGCTGATTAACACAAAATATTTAGCAGTTCAGGAACACCCCTCAGAAAACAGTAACCAAATAAATAATTCCAGTCCAGACAAGATCAAGTATGGGAGGCTACATGTGGATAATGAAGAGGTGAAAAGCAACCTAGTTTTAGCTCACATTTAATAGTGGTGTGTCATCTGCTGCTCTTTTCTTTTTTACTATTCTCTGTCTTGGTATCCATCATTAATACCCAGTGCTGCAAATATTTCAGAGCCTGTTGTTAGCAAACATTGACAGTAATAGCAGAGCCTGTCCCATAATGCACTGTAATATCTCATACATTGAAAAGTCATTTGGACCATCTCTCTCTGAATGAGGTTTGTCTTTCTCCAGCCAAATCTTTGTAAGACAAATGAGTTGAGAAGTGCTATGAATCCTCCTGCTTTAGATTTCTTCAGGTTGTAATCATCAGAGATCACAAGGTGTTTCAAGGGAATTTATCCCTGTTCAGAAAGGTATTTTGATACTTTTTAGAGTACTAAGACAAACAGAAATGTGCGTTGGCCAGTTAAGGCTGTGTAAGACTGTTCAGTAAGGGAAGGGGAGGAAGGGCAAGGTGGATTTTCTCCAGAAAGGCAGCCTGGCTGGGGAACAAGCAACTTTTCAACCTCTATATCCTGAAAATACACCACAGCTGAGATACTGACCTGACCTCTCATTCTGCACAACCTATGCAACTCACCTTCTCTGACCTGGTTATTACAATTCAACTCAAACTGTGGACAGCTCCTCAGCTTTTCAGGAAAGACATCAAACTGCAGGGAGATTGTCTTACTGAAGACCATACAGAAAGTCTGCAGCAAAGCAAGGACCTGAAGACAGTTCACCCATGCTTCCAGCTAGTCATCTCATGCCTTTCCCTCAGTCAGGAATCACTCTGCAGCCACAGGCAGGGTAGAGAAAAAAGAGGGGTGGTAGGGAAGTAGTGTGGTAAGAAACTAAGTTAAGGATCAAACAACAGAAGCTTGCTGACTATTAACAATTAAACTAATCTCTGTTTTTCCAAATTGAACTGTAAAAGAAAGCTCTGATAGGTTTTTTAAGGAACTTACATACATAGGAAAATTATTTGATTTATGATGTAAAATGTTTATTTTCAGGGTGTTGATGGGAATGTGTGTCCTGCCTAAGGCCCTGGCATAGCTCTGCAATTTTTTTTCATTATGAGCAGTGCTGTCCTGAGCATCTCAGATGGCAACCACCTGGCACACACCAGCTGGCAAATGGCCTTGCTGTACTCGTATGACAGCACATTGCTGTGGTTACTCTGATATAAACTCCCTGTCTGGGCACTCCTCCTGAAACAAGAGTGACAGAGCAAGAAGTTATACCAGTGTAACTAGAGTAGTTTAATTACACTGGCAAATTTTCCCTGCAGACAAGCCCTAGGAGAGCTAATTTTGACTCTTTTCCAGAAAAAAAGGAAAAAAAAAAAGAAATCACCTGGTCTCAGAACTTTTATGACATCTACGAGTGCTTACAGTGCCTTCACCTGTGGTATGAATAACCTGCAAACCCAGACTTTACAGTTCCTATAATTTTGGTTCAGAACCCCTGAAATTCTTGTGCTCCCAATTCTGCAATAAGTATTCTGTATCTCTCAGAATACTGATGTTCATTAAGAAATAACAATAAAAAATATTAAAAGAAATTAGAAGACAGCCCTTCTCCTCCCAGTACTACACAAAATCCCCAGCACCACATAGTTTGAGGAACTCATGTCATTTTTTCATTATTATTGTTCTGGAAGGCTTAATTTTATTATCTATTAAAACTTTTCAACTCTTCAAGAATTTCAGGAAGCCAACAAAGAAACTAAGCAAATGGACAAAAAAAAATACCAAACAAAAAAATAAAAAAATCCCATTCTTAACCAAAGATAAAACTTGATGAAATACATCCCTGATGACTTCTCTTTCAGGCTGGTACTGGCTCAAACCAGACTCACCTGGTTTCAACGAGGTGATCCTGACACTTCAACTTGTTACTGCTACTTTGAAGCAAACTGAACACTTACCCCCAGACCTTGTGCCTGAGACTGTTCACCACCTTCACAATTTTAGGAGCAGCCCAAGCTAGACCTGAAGAAACTTAATGGAGGATGTTGTACTCACACTAACATTTGGGTTATGACCTAAGTTTTGACAGTTACCCAGTCAGGAGCTTTCAGACAGCTGGGACAGCTTAAAAGCTTGAATTTCTAAAATTAGGCACACTGAATGTATCAAAACCCAGAGCTGATCCATTCCTGTCAGTTTAGACCCCGGGTTAATCCCATACAAATATGTGAAAAATTCACTTACTTGCATAGTTGCACCTTGTTATAACCAACTCTAAGTAAATAGTTAGCAGAGGCTGAGTGAAGGGAAAGTATCAGGTTTTACATGCAGTAGCTCTCAATTGAAATTCAAAGTGTGAACCCTTGATCATGTGCAATACTTGGACTACTTATCTCAAGTAATGGAGATATTTGTTGGGGACAAAAATGCCAACCCCCATACAACCTGAGAGTTTGAACAAATAAACTCCTTGTTCAGGGATCAGAGTTTGCTGGCACCATCTCTTGTTTGAGATGATGGGTTTTGTGCTATGAAAACATAAGTGCGTAATTGATTTATCTGGAAACTGCTTAGGGTTTGTTGACAGTCCAGTTTAAGGAGACATTATGGGATTCTTTTCTCTGTTTTTGTGTTCCTTCACAGGTGAAGGAAGAACCTGCCACCACTCAGCCCCAAGAGCACATTTAGTAAAGAGTGGAAAAGAGCGTGACAAGGGCTAACCTGAAGGTAATGACAACACTGCCTGCACGTGCTGTATGCTGACAAAATTACAAGGACCTTACATGGAGTCACTAAACTGTAGAAGTGCTCAGACTTTGGGCCAAACCATGATCTACACTACAGTAATTCTACTAACTTCATTGAATCATTCCAGCTCCAAAAAAAAGGTTTGTGTTACAGTTTTTGTATTTCTCCTCATCATTATAACTTTCATGCATCATCCATACAACAGTAACAACTTGGAATAAAAATCCTTAAGTTCTCAACTCTCTGACATTTTCTTTTCACAATAAAAACTATTTTGGCAAGAGTAAAAGGAGCTGAGATTTATGGATATAAAGCAATGCCAAGTAAATATCATCTTCTTCTGACAGAAAGAAATTTTTCATGGTGAACAATGGTCATACTAGGCATTCATCTAATATTTGCCTTTCCAAGACCAGATGTTCTCGAATTTCTCACAGAGGTTCACTGATGAATACAATTTTCAGGATGATGACATTATAGAGACATGCAAAGCAATTATTGCTTTTGAACACCCTTCTCCTGGTTTTGGTTTTGAACTGGAAGATTCACCTTGCTACAGTAAGGTGAACAGAAAATGCATCTGCTTGCAGCAGTGAGAGAAAGCAGAAGAGCTACAGCTACAACCTCTCAGAAGCAACTTTGAATTGGGAGGGAGTTGCCAAAACAGAGTAAACAAACTTAAAACTAATAAGCTGTTGCTGCTGCAAATACACCCTCCATCCAGAAATGGGCACCAGATCCTTGTTAGCAAGGGGTGACTGAAGCTGCTGGAAGAAGCTCAGCATGAATGCAGTCCAAGAGGCTGCTCCAGAGGGCAGCCAGACAGCCTGCCAGCCGGGAGCTCTACCATGTTTTCACATGCAAGCTACAAAGCCTAAAAATTAGGATTGCTGAGCCTGAATATGTACACAACTTGCAAATCTTTATTAGAGGGGAAAGAATGACATCTCCAAGAGATCTTGAAGCTTTATGGGAAAACAAAACAAAACAAAAAACAAAGTTTTTTGGAGAATTGAAAAGGAATTGTGCTTCTCATTGCTTACCCACAGTCTGATTTTAGTGTAGATTTTAACGTTAGAAGCAGAGAAGATTCCTGTGATTTGGGAATGTAGCACTAAAACATATGTGGGACTGTTTGCGTGATTTGTGATACTCTTATCAGTACTGAATCAGCAGCTGAGAGGAAGTTTTTCACTAATTCTCCCAATAGACATGCAGAGAAATGAAGGAGGGAATAATTTGAGTCTACATAGAGTGCCTTCACTTCAGAGTTACTGTTCATCTTCTGCAATCAGACCACTGACTTAGTTGTTTGAGAATGCACCTGTTTGCCTGATGAGTTTATCTTAGATCAGAAGAGCTTACACATATGAGCATTGGTGTTTCCATGAAAAGATGAAGCAGAATTTCTTTCTCTTTTCAATGATGCTAGAAGTTTCTCCACTAGCTAAACAGGGGGAGTTAGATCCTGGTTCCTCTCTTTCCTCATCAAAGTCAGTTGGAGTTTTACTGTCAATCACTTTCAGTAACATTTTGTTACTATTGGATAATGATTTTATTCAAAGGACTGATTGTACAGGAGAGCTACAGCCCCACTGTTTTGTGCATTCTTTATTAGCTGACCTCAGTTCATGATCAGTAGAGATTACCTAGGCATTTAATGAGAGACAATTTGAAGTGGAGGAATTATTTGTGGTTTAATTTTCCTTTGTCATTGTTCTACCATTCCATCTCATACTTCAATGACTTCTTACTAAATTAAAAAAAAAAATGTCTATTTTAATGGTGGTTTAATGGTTTTAGATAGCTGACCCTGAGTATCACAGTGTTGTCACTGTGCTCTGGTCTAGACTGTTCCAAAGTAATGTTTGTATTTCTCAAATACTTTTAACCAGCCCATGAGCAGTTTAACAGTGCTACCTTTTTAAGAAACTTTTGTTTGTTTGTAGCCTGCAGCTACTCCACAAGTACAGTAAGAATTACAGTAATGATTTCATTCTTGATTAGGGAATCTACTTAAAAATACTTCTAATATACACCATTGCAAGATCACTTTTTTGTTGATGCAATGGAGCAGAAGGGCAATAAAAGAGAAAGACTTAAAACATGAGAAATCAACAGTTCCAGCCCATGCCAGCCTGAAACATGCCATATGACTATGCTCTTTTTTCTGCAGTAGTGCCAATTAATCTTCATACCTCTGGTATTCTGGTATGCCTTAATGAATGCATGAGCACTTCTCTGCCAGCTTCTTTGCATCACAGATACTAACTGGTTAGTAGATTCACTGTTAGGAAGAAAGACAGCGAACAGCAAATGATATCTAATGGTTTGTAACTACACCACCCTTGCTAAAACAACCTCAATTATTCCAATAGAGTCTCTAGATAGACTATGTCTCTGCTCTCTCCGCTAATGCTTTTAACCTTGCCTGTCCTACAAAAACTGCCATTAAGTTAGTCCTGTTCAGTTTGTCAAAAAAGCATTGGAATAATCTCCCAAGAGAAGCAGTGGATTCCCCTGCATTGGTCAGTTTTAAGGCTCAGCTGGACAGGGTGCTGGGCCATCTCATTTAATCTACACTATCACCTAGAAAGGTTGGATCGGAAGATCCTTGGGGTTCTTTCCAACCTGGCACTCTATCACTCTATGATTCATGCCATATTTCAACTTTGGAAACGGTGACTTACTTCATTCTAAAAAACAGAATTACTTTTCTATTAAGAAAATAATTTAATTTTACTGATATAAAACTAAAGGCTCAGGAACAGAGTTGCCATATTTCTTTGCCCAAATCACTGTAACTACATAGCCTTTGACACTGTTCATTGATGATCTCCGTTCCAAGAGACTTATTTCTACACATCATATGAGATATTTGGTATCCTCTATCAGATGTCATAGAATCATAGAATCAAGAAGGTTGGAAGAGACCTCAAAGATCATCGAGTCCAACCTGTCACCCAGCACCTCATGACTATCTAAACCATGGCACCAAGTGCCACGTCCAATCCCCTCTTGAACACCTCCAGGGATGGTGACTCCACCACCTCCCTGGGCAGCCCATTCCAATGGCCAACCACTCTCTCTGTGAAGAACTTTCTCCTCACCTCCAGCCTAAACCTGGAGCAGCTTGAGACTGTGTCCTCTTGTTCTTGTGCTGGTTACCTGGGAGAAGAGACCAACCCCCTCCTGGCTACAACCTCCCTTCAGGTAGTTGTAGACAACAATAAGTTCTCCCCTGAGCCTCCTCTTCTCCAGGCTAAACAGTCCCAGCTCCCTCAGCCTCTCCTCATAGGGCTTGTGCTCAAGGCCTCTCACCAGCCTCATCCTTCAAGGCATTTTCAGTAACATTATTCAAATGTGTGAAACATCTCTGCAACATGTAAAATAAAGTTAAATAAAGTTACCAACCTCACGCGAGGACTTGAGGTACCCATGTTTGCCTCTTGCAGTGACAAAATGTCTGCAGCTCCCAGTAACACCACTGGTGTCAGTGCTCTGGCTTAGCCTGGCATTAGCTCCCTGATACCCCTGGAGTGTATGATGTGTCTCTCTGCAAGCTCTCTCTCTCCTCAAGGCAAACCATCCTCAAATACAGAGTAATTGTAAACAATTGAATCTAAGAAAGATACAAAAATGTATAGATTTTCTTCATCCCAGTTTAAACTTTTTTCAGGCTAGGAATTAAACAGAACTGATTTACTGTATCTCATATTTGAATTAGCACTGATAATTAAAAAAAAAAAAAGCTCAACAGGACATTTTATACAAACCTCAACTTCACTGTTCTGAAAGTTCAAATAAAAAGAAGGAACTTTCCTTTGGAGTTTTTGCAAAACCAAACCCTGACTGACAAGGTTTTAGAAACATAAAAGCTCCCTTGGGCCATCTTAAGTGCTCTGATTTAGTACAGCTTTGCAGCTAATAATTACTATCAGAGGGGAATAGAAAGGTAGTTCTAGTTTGTAAATTGTAGCTTCAGCAGCCAATATGGCTCACTAAAATGTACTGCTTTAATACATGGCAAAGCTAAGACCTGTAAAGGAACATCTTTAACCCTGACCAAAGCCCTCAGACCCTAGACAGCTGCTTTCCTAACAGCAATACTGCATGCCTCACCAGGGATGATTACTCATGGGTAGAAATGACAGCGAGCCATAAAACAGAGAACCATAATTACAGGTGCTAAAGGAAACCATTTGGCTGATATACTTCTAATAATTCCTAAAAATGTAGTGCATAGCACAGACATAAAAACTACATCCAGATCATTTTCTGAAATAAGGCCTTCAGAAATATGATTTGATAGTTAACAGGTAGACATTAAATACAGTAAAGACACAGGTGGGATATGGGCAGTGTTGTTAAATGAATTTGACCTTCCTTCCCCACACCAAAATAAATCATGTTCCTAAATAAAGAGCAAGAGGGAACTACACAGACAGTGGAAGCAGGGACAGGTAGCCTGGGAGGAGTAAAGGAACACCACCTGGTTGTGTAGAGATGAGGGTAGAAAGGCCAGGGCATGGCTAGAACTGAACCTGGCAAGGGATGCAAAGAATAACAAAAAGGGCTTCTACAGGTACATCAACCAGCAAAGAAAGGTTAAAGGAAGCATTCCCCCTCAGAAGACTGCGAATGGAGAGCTGGTGTCAACAGACGAGGAGAAGTCTGAGGTATGCAATAACTTCTTTGCCTCAGCCTTCTCTGGCAAATCTTGCTCTGTGCCCCTCCTGAATTGACAGACCACTAGATGAAGACCAAGAATCAAGAATCAAGAATCAAGAAGGTTGGAAGAGACCTCAAGGATCATCGAGTCCAACCTGTCACCCTACACCTCATGCCTATCTAAACCATGGCACCAAGTGCCACGTCCAATCCCCTCTTGAACACCTCCAGGGATGGTGACTCCACTACCTCCCTGGGCAGCACATTCCAATGGCCAACCAGTGGGGTAAAGTTCCTCCCACTGTAAGGGAAGACCTAGTTCAGGACCACCTGAGAAACATGAACATACCTTAATCTATGGGACCTGATGAGATGCATCCCAGAGTTCTAAAGGAATTGGCTGATGTAGTTGCCAAGACACTCTCCATAATATTTGAAAAGTCATGGCAGCCAGGTGAAGGCTCAGGTGACTGGAAGAAGGGAACCATGACACCCATCCAACACAATGCAATCTGTGAAACTGTCCATAGTAGGCATAGAATTAGCAAGGTTTTATACTGAATCACTGAATGTACTGCAAAATGAAACGACATATGATGAGCTCTTTACAAACACTGGTTTGCTTTGGGCAGTTGTCATTCTCCTATATTATGAGAGGAATGATTATGCAATCAGAACCATTAACAATATCACACATATGGGAGCCTGTTGCAACCCTACCACCAGTAAGGCACTGGTGGTACAGTACTACCAGCACTGACAAATGCATTATTTGTGATTTTAGTTGGTATATATACCTTGAGGATTTCAGAAAAACTGAATGCAGTGCTTTGTAAAACTTAGTACAGAAGCTGTTGCAGAGTGGTGCCTGTCTAATGGATTTATGGAAAAAGCAAATACAAGAATATAGATGCTAATGGAAAAGGCAGCCTGTTTGATGCTTGTACATCTAGACAGTTAAACTTCACGAAGCAACTTAAGTCCATTTTTTCAAGTTGTAAGGATATTTATATTTTTTTATTTACCATTTTTGAAAACATAAGATTTTATTTCTGTGTAAAGATAGTTCAAAAGGTTTATAGCTTTATACTTTCTGTACTAGCTTTTAAAATAACCTGTGTGCTACTCATTAGAACACAACCACAGAGAACATTCCTGAATCATTATGGAACCTGTGTATATGTTAAAACTATATTGAACTGCCTAATTGCATTCACTGCAGCAGTTTCCAATAACTAGAATAAAAAGATGAAATAAAAGTTATTACCACCAAAGTAAATGTTTCCTTCCACAAAATGCAAAGTAATCACCTAATAAGTCTAGGAAGGACAATAACTCTTCTGAAATAACACTTGTTCCATTACTTCTTGCTAACAAGTTGTTTATATTGTACAGAAAGAGGTTGTAACACTATTCAGATAGATAATTCTAAGACTGCTTGTGATCATTAATACTTTGCTTATAAATGAAATTATAAATATTAGACAAAAAAGCAAATCAATGTTCCATTTCACAGAAAAATAGCAAGAAAAAATAGATGAAATTGTGAGAAAAGACTGTATGTATATATCTCCCATGGGAGACATACCACCATTTTACCTTTTGCCCTTCCTTCAAAGACTACAACTATGTAATTTAAAATTTTTCTCTTATATATAGAAAGCAATTCTTTTTAGAACATATAATACACTACAAATTAAATCCTAACTCTTTGCTATGGGTGAACTGTTTGCAGGTGGCATTCCTAAAGGAATTACATAAATTCAACCAGTAGAGAGAAACGAGATATATTTGTATGATCAATGACCACCAGCTAACAAAGCCTGCAGGCTGAACATCAAATACTTTCTAATTGCAAATTGTGTGCAATCTGAAGAGTAAAAAGACAACCCCCCCAAAAAAAACCCCAACAAAACAACTACAACAACAAAACCCAAACCAAACAGTGCAGAAATTCTAAAGGATAACTAAATTTTCAGGAATTATAGTATGTTTGAGGACATTTGTTGAGTAGACACAGAAGCACTAGCATTACAGCTGTGTTTTGCCTCCCAAGACTTTTGCCTTTATTTGCAATTGTGTTGGTTATGCATATGCAAAATATTTTATCTATTCTATGTATCCCTTTTACCCCTAAATAATGCACTAATCTGTAATGACAAGCATAGTGCTGCACATTGAAAACTCATCTTCAGGGCAAGCAAAGGCACTTGGTTCACATCTAGCAACTTCCAAAAATCTGAAAGAAGAATGAAATGGATATAAATCTTCTCTAACAATATAAATGTGCCATGTTATACAAGAGTGATGCTCTGGTTTTAGGGAACAGTTGTGGTATGTCAGCTGAATTCATCACTGATTATTCTGAAAGCATGACTGCGGCAGCAAACCAGCACTTCAATTTTAATTTGTGAGCCTTGTGCGAGGTGACAGACATTTGCATAAGAGTGACAGTAACTTTAATCCCCCTATACCCTTGACTTGTGTCTTGGTTTCTTTGAATGCATTTCTAAATCAGCAAAGCTCCAGTCAATTAGGAATTACAATACTTCTTCAGGAAAAAAAAAATGACACCATGCTTTCAATCTTAGTAAATTCTCCTGAAATAAATTATTTGCATACAGCACAGACAGCGTCAGTAAATGTATTAAAATGCCACTGATAATTAAATTGCATCCTTTAAAGCCTGACAGTTTTGAGCAGTAAAGGTGGTGAAAGTGTTAAATACATGCATAATTTCAAGCAATATTCTTGACAAATATGTGCTGAATATTTCCTCACCAAAATGCATCATGATAGCTATTTTCCTATCCCTACATACAAAGGGGCAAGATGACAAAAGCAGCTGTCTGATTAGGGGCACTGTTGTCCTGAAGCAATTATGTCCCCACAGAAGACAGCTCCACTTATGCACCTGTTTTTAAATAGAAAGCTTCTGTAGCTCCCATGCCTTGTACAAGGGAGATGGGGGGGAAGAAACCACGAGTGAAAGAAACAATAATTCTCCTGAAGGTCAGGCAGGGCATCCGCATCCCTGGCTCTCCACATTCACTGATTGCCTCTCAATAGGAAACCCGCCTAAATCTCCTGTTACGATCAAGGAGGGGGAATGGGGGGGCCGTGTGGAGATTTGTGTTGAACATGTGCCATTTTCAGTCGTTTTTGAAGGATGTAGTTATTGCCTTTAACTGACTGACATCTTTTTCCCAGAGCTTTTTGAGCCAAAGGGTGGCAGAACTGAGGAGTCTGAGAGCTGTCTGCTCCCCCTGATTGCAGTGTCCCTTCAGGTACCCGCTAGTGCTTCCTCATCTTGCTCCTCTTCCCTCTTAGCCTCCTGGCCAGGGCTGCTCCTTCCAACTCCACTCACGCAGAAGTACCCAGGTACTCATCTGCCTCTTTGCACCACATGCTGACTCAGGCAGTTCCTGTTCACCTCCTGCCTTCAGGTGGTGTGCCCTGAGAAATGGCTGCAGAGGAACAGCAGCCCACTATCTGCTTATTTTGATGATCTTAAATCTCGAACATTGACTTTAATTAATGCTGTCCCACAGCTTCTGGAATTTCTACAAGAAATTCACTACCACTTACCACCCAAAATAAAAAGAAGACTGTTTATGCAGTCTTTTACTATATGCATAAAAATTTCCATTTAATATGAAATATTTCTCTGACATATTTCCATTTACTAGCTCTAACCTGCCTAAGCACACTTTTCTTCCTTAATATATTCTTAGTCTTTGCTTCATACTTTTTTCTTTTAAATAAGATCACAGAATCACAGAATGTTAAGGCACATTGCTTTCTTATTATCTGAATGCATGAAGAAAAAGGTAACTGAACTGATGAAACAGAGTGGTCTTTGTGCAGGGCAGCTGTTCTGCAGTTAGTGCATATATTTTGTTTTCTTTTCTACCACTGGTGTGAAAAGCACCCAAGCTCCTGCTTCCATGCAAACATATCAGGGGACAGCCAGACAGCTACTTTCATGAAAACTGACAAACAAATAGTGCAGAAGGAAGACCCCTATCTCCTCAGAAATAAATAGAAGCACATTTTAACGTAATTAGTGAAGACATGCAAAAATGAGTTGGAAAAGGTCTTTCAGACTTAAAGCCCAACCTTATGGGCTTTACAATAAACATGGACAACAAAAATAAAGGCTGAAAATTTCTTAAACATCATTTCTGCAGAGAGTTATCAACATGGTCAGAACTTGGAACTCTTTCCTCATGAAGAGAGACTGCAGCCTAGTGAAGAGATGGCTTTAATAAGACTCGACAGCTCCTGGTACTTACAAGGAAGTTATTGAGAAGCTGTGATACATAGCAGGAGAATGGGAGACAACAGGCTTAAATTGAAATGAGAAGTCCAGACAAAGGGCTTGGACAGTGAAGCAGTGGAACAGACTGCCCAGAGAGGCTGTGTAGTCTCCACTCTTGGAGGATTTAAAGACTGACTGGACAAAACCTTGAGCAACCTCATCTGAACTCATAGCTCACCCTACTTTGAGCAGGAGGTTGCAGTAGATACCACTTTCTTCAAACCAGAATTATGCTGTGATACATTCAAATGCAATAAAGGAAAACAAGGCCAAATTATTCTTGAATATTAAAGCAATCCACATTTTCTAAACTAATGATAACTGTATAATTTTATATGTAAATCTCTTTGCAATACTTGCCAAAAAACTAGGTACTCTGCAAACTTCACACCAACTGTCATGTGAAATCTCACATGTTGTTGAGAACAAGGATGACTTAGGCCAACAGGCAAGACAAATGCACTACTTGGAAGGAAGAAGGCATATTGGCTTCTCTAAATACTCATGATGAGATTATTTTATTCATCTTTCTTTGCCTAGCACAGCTCCATAAAATTGAGATCTTAAGTGTGTTTTAAGTGCCACTTATTGTAAATTTCTGCAGCATATACAAACTACATGTCAAATTAAATTACAGTAGGTTTCTCAAAGCCCCCATTACATTAAAGGCAAATTGAAAGAGGGGAAAATCTGCTTGACTAGACAATGGCAAGCAAAGTATAAAATCTATGCTGTTATACAGCTCGAAACTTTAAAAAAATGGCATAAGCATTTTGCCCTGTGAAAGATTTAAAGTATTCTTCGCATTAAGTGTCTACACAGGAATTTTTCTATCATTTGGAAGTCAACCTCAAATGCTGAAAGTTATGAGTTTGAGGCTACCAAGCAGCATACAGCCAAGGGCGATAAGCACAGAGCAGAGGTAGTTCAAATACAGTATCACTCACTCCCACAGACATGTCTAAGAGGTAATTTCCACTGCCTCTATTTTAACATGGCTGATATCACAACACAGCTGTATTTAGACATAATAATTTAGACATATAGTCCTATGACAAGCTAAGTCCTTGTATCACTGAAAATCTAAAACTGTACTTCAAGAATAATAGATATTTGTAGCATTCAGTCACTGCAAAATGACTGTCATAAAGGGACACTTCCAGTTGCCTATTTAGACAATTTGAGCATCAGTCTTCTTGGCAGATCATAGCTATCACTCAGTACTAACCTCAGCAGTCAAAATTAGCAACCCAAGAGATTACATTTCCATGAAGATTATTTTATATTCTATTCATCTGTATGCACTAGTTATAACCTGTATGTACTTTGAAAAACAGATTAAGTGACTGACAAATCTGTAAGAAAGGTTCTAGGGATTTAGAGGTCTAAAATATTTTGCAAACTCTATTCATTCCAATCCTTACATGAAGAGGATCCCTATGATGAAATAACCTACAGTTTTCTATCTGGAACACGTAGCTTGTATTTCTTTATTCTATCTTCCAAGTGAGCAGCTAACACAAGCAGGAAGTACATCTTAAACAGTTAAGTGGCATTTGAGATATTCAATGACTCTTCACTAAGTGTGAAAGGAAATGACTAGAATAATATTTTTCTGTTTTAATCATCTACCTATTTTAGTAACTGTGATACTATTTATTTTTCACGGTAATAATAATGAAATATGTCAGAGCCAAATGGAAACAAAATTAGCTAAAATAACATAGAGAAGAAATAGAAGAAATAATCCTTAAAATTACAGTTTGAGAGAAATATATAAAAGCCATTCTCCCAGTCAGAGGCTCTGAAGCTGGGTGCACATCAACAGTAGTATGTGCATAACACATGCTGGTCTCTGCACTTCTTGAGGTTTGCTTGACCAGATGAGGTTGCACCAATATCTTTAGTTGACCTGCAAGAAAACTCTGCAGGTGCATACAGCAGTCCTTTGCTCTGGCACAGACAGTGTGATAGCCTTTCTTTTTTAATTCCAAGTGTCCCTTTATAGGAAATTATGCCTGAGTCACAAAAAAAAAAAAAAAAGAAAAAAAAGGCAGAGTGGTAGCAGGTCATTGCTAATGGACACATTAACATGAATAAAGAGCTAAAACAATTGAAGACTGCCCTTTTATTAAGCCTGTACCATCAGGCTGTGGAATTCCACTTGGATGTGAGGTATGTGTACCCAGGTAGCACTGCAAGCAGCTGTAGTCAAGAAAGCATTAACTAAGTCAGAAAGCCAGTATGATTAGATAGCCAGCCCTACTTAGTCAACAGCAGTAAATAGCTGAGCATGGTCTTAACCAACAGGTGTCCCAGATGCCCAGCAGATGACCAGTTATGTGTAGGCAACTGCCCTCAGGGCTTGCAGCCCAACAGGACTGCGACCCACTCCATCCACCCCAGCAGAGGAGTGAAGCTGCAGTGCAGACACCTGAGAGGTCAGGATAGGCCCATAGCCAGTGCAGGTCTTGTGGCTTGGCAGAGGTGTGCCCAGCAAGTGTTTATAACCAGAATCTGAAATTCAGCTACAGAAACAAAACCCAGAATTTGACAGTTTGGGCTTCACCACTGAAGACAAGATCCCCTGCAGCCTGAAGACCTGCTCCCTGAATGAAAGCTTTTTCTCCTCTAAGGCTTGGTACTTAGGTACCATGCTACCGTGCTCAGGGAACTTCTAAACCCATTTTTCAAAACTTTTACTTCTCCCAGACAGCACATCTCTTCTTTCAGTGATATATGGGGATTGAAAACATCAGCAATAAAAGATGATAACCACAATGTCTCAGCCCTGACAAGGTTACACATTTTCAGTAATTCACACCGTTCCCACGGGAGTCCAAAGTATGTCATGCTATCATATCTCCTTTCTTCTAGAATTTTAGAATCATAGAATAGTTTGGGTTGGAAGGCACCTTCCTTTAAAGGTCATCTGGTCAGCCGTCCTCCAGTATGCAGGGGCATCTTAGCCAGATCAAGTTGCTCAGAGCCCTGTGCAATCTGACTGTGAATGTTTCTGGGGATGGGACAACCTGTTCCAGAGTATTACCACCCTCATTATAAAAAATGTCTTCCTTATACCTAGTCTAAATCTACCCTCTTTGAGTTATCCCTCCTTGCCCTTTTGCAATAAACCCTGGTAAAAATCTATCACTGTTGTTCTGGTATGAGTTAGAACAAATTCTTTTCAGTGATTTTACTTTTTAGCTCAGTCTCCTCTAAGCAACAGCACTTTATGAAATTAACAATGCATTTCCATAGCTGTGGAAAGCACAATGTCACTGGCCAAGGTCACTGCTGAATCTTGTATACTACATTACGGGTGCAGGACATAAAGGGCCACACCTGCAGGGAGGATCAGACAGGATCCATTCCATTCCATTCCATTCCATTCCATTCCATTCCATTCCATTCCATTCCATATATGTCATATTCAGTATAAAGCTGAGGGTTCACGAGGGGCAAGTTTTCTTCCTCTTCACTTTTGTCTTCTATGAACAGTGTCTGAGGAGGACTCTGTCATCTCTACCTTAAATCTTGATCCATGTATTCCTGAACCCCGTTTCAGAACCCACCTCCTGAATCTATTTCCTCTCTGCTGCTGAGTCCAGTGGTGATGGTGACCAGTGGCCAATAGAGGGGTTGGGTTTGATATGGGTTTATTTGTATATATTTAATTTTATTGGTATTATTTTCATTAAAGCAGTTTTAGTTTACCAGTTTAAGTACTGAAAGGGTGTAGTAAGGTCCTCCTGGAGCCTTTTCCAGGCTGAACAGCATCAACCCTCTCAGCCTTTCTTCATAGGAAAGGTGCTCCAGCCCTCTGATCATTTTCATGACTCTCCTCTGGACCTGCTCCAATAGGTGCATGTCCTTCTTGTGCTAAAGGATCCATAGCTGGACACCATACTCCAAGTGACCAGAGCAGAGGGGCACAATCGCCTCCCTTGACCTTGACATTTCTTTTGATGCAGCCCTGAATGCAGTTGACCTTTTGGGCTGTGAGCACACACTGTTGGCCCATGTCCAACTTTTCATTCATTAGTACTCCTGAGTCTTTCTCTGCAGGGCTGTTCTCAATCACACTGTCCACCAGCCTGTGCTTATACTGCAGATTGCCCAGACTTAATAGATGAACAAGACTCAGCCTTGTTGAATGTCACGAGGTTCTCACAGGTCCAGCTTGCCTAGTTCCCTCTGGATGGTGTCCCTCAGGTTTGTCAGATGCACCACTCAGCCTGGTGTCATCTGCAGACTTGCTGAGGGTGACTCAATCCCACTATGTCGTTGATGAAGACATTAAACAGCTCTGGTCACAGTACAGACCCTTGAGGGACATCATTTGCCACCAGTCTTCATCTGGACATTGAGCCATTGATCATTACCCTCTTGAGGCAACCGTCCAACTAATTCCTCATCCACAAAACAGACCATCCATGAAATCCATATTGCTCTGAATTACAGAGAAGGATGTTGTGGGGGACCAAGTCAAAGGCTTTATACAGGTCCATGTAGGTGACATCCATACCTCTTTCCTTGTCCACTGATACTCAGTCCATCAGAGAAGGCTGCTAGGTTGGTCAGGCAAGACTTGCCCTCGGTGAAGCCATGTTGGTTGTCTTTTATCTCCTCCCTGTCCTTCATGTGCCTTACCATAGCTTCTTGGAGGATCTGTTCCATAATCTTCCCAGGCACAGAAGTGATGCTGACAGGTCTGTAGTTCCCAGGGTCAACCTTTCTACCTTTTATAAAAAAGGGTGCAGTGTTTCCTTTTTTCCCCAGTCACCAGGGCCTTCACCTTGAAGCAGTGAACAAGTCTGATGCCTGCCTCCAAAGTCTGAGTTCAGTTTAAAAGCTCCTCTTCTCTTCTCCACATAAATGTGCTATGCCCTGTAGTTGTCTGTACTCTTTTCAACTCTGTTGTTGCAGATCCATTATCTCTGGAAGTTGCTTTAACACCTGCCTCCTGCGCCAGCCAAAACAACACCATCTGTTGCACAGCCTGCAAGGTCCTATGAGCCACAGTGTTTTCTGATTTGCCTAAAATATAATGAATCCTTTCTCCTTGAACATGCTGGGCCTAGAAGACTTCCCAGGGCTCTGCTGGGCCCTTGTTTTGCTCCCCTGGCTCCCTTTGTTCCTGCCCAGACATGGGGGCCAGCCCCATGCCAGCTCATGCCACTCACTGCTTGAGAGGTCAGAACAAAACCTCCCTGAAAATGGCTTGCAAACACATGCCAAATTTCCAGCAAAGGCTGCATGAAGTTTCTAATTGTGGTCTATGTGACAGATCATGCCGTTTCAAACTCCTTGTCGTTTCCAATTTGTTTTTTCAACAGATGTCAGGGAGTAGCTTAGTCACAGGCTGGATCTTGTTAGTAGAAAGTACGTACAGGACTTGAGGCCAAGGCTCACTTGCACTTCTGTGCGTTCCCATTCACCCTGTGCTTTGCCCTGCTCCTGGTCCCTTCTATATTCTTTTTCAGTTCTTCTCTTCTGCAGTACCTCAGGCCTCTTTCCTCCTCTCACTTCAAGATTAATTGGCACAATAGTAATGAGTTAATTTATTGAGATGATAAAAAAAGGATGGGGATGAAATGAGGGAGTTGATACATTAATGTACTATGCTACAGACCATCAGGAACATGATCCTGAACCTTTGTCTCAGGATTGTCCTTGTATTACCTGAAGATTTATCCTTTGGCTTACTTTAAAATTTGCACTTGTCTTACCTTCAGATTTGGGAAGTTTAAAATCAGATTTCCGAACAGTCTGAGAAGCAGCAGTGTTCTGTGGAATATAAAAGTTTTTCATACAAACCACCTGCATATTAAGGAGGAGCGAGAAGGCTGATACACATTTATTAGCTTGTCTTTGTGGATATATTTATTTGTTATATTTTCTGACTATTCATCTCAAACTAAGGAGGAGAACTGGAAGCTAGCTGTCATGGTAGGGCCATGACATGGCCCAGTACAAACCTAGACAGGCCTTAAGATGTCTAGACGTGGTCCCTCTCTCCCCTCCTTCCTGCAGAAAGACAGGGCAACGTGGGAAAAAGAACAAAGTGGGCAGGACTCCTGCCTGTCTGGTAAACAAGCTGTTTACCTCGGATAAGAGCACATATGCTGACCACTGCTCCCACAGAAACAAGGTCTTTGTTTCTGCCTTTTATGGTTACAGCCTGGCAGAACACTTTTCCACTGGGCAGCTACACGTTAGCTTCAGTGCTCCATTGGACCAATCGATCTCTGGCAACTTGTATATGTACAGGTTGACTTGGTAGTTGCCTTTGCCTTGCTTCAAGCCTTGCTTTAAGCCTTGCTTCAAGCCTACTTGGACCCATCTTGTAGAAGCTGCCTCGAGTTGCCCTGCCCTGCCTCAAATGCCTGGTCCAGAGCCTGGGATAAAGCCACGAGCCATACGCAACAAGCCGGAGAAGCCACCAGCCTAGCAGCCAGATCTTCCTAGCCTGCTTCCCCTTGCCATTAGAATCATGCCGTGCCTCAGTTTACCCAGGAACAAAGCAAGCGCCCGTCACGAGAAGCGTTGTCAACCACCCACTTTCCGCTGAAGCCAGATGAGCCTGGGACAACGTGGCAAACCCTTCTTGCCAGCAATCTGCCATGCCAGCACCATATGAGAGCGCCCCAAAGCTTCAATGCCAACACAGCAGCAGCAGCATCCCCCATGTGGGTAAAACCAGCTGTGAGTAATTAATTCATTGCCCTTTGGGTTTAAAGGTTCTTACCGAGTCTCCCCTTGCTGTAATTGAATGCTCTCTGCTCTCAGGGACCTTCTCTTTCCAAGTTACTACCTCCGATTTGCATAGAATTGTTTGTATTTTGCCCTAAGACTGTACATTCCTATTGTAAATATATATTCCAACCATACAACAATCCTATTTAATGAGATATGGCAATTTTCATATTAATAAAGGGTTACTAATATTTTTATTAATACCCATTTGCCATATCATTTATTAGTTAAGGGCAATTATTAATAATCCCCTTTACAACACTAGCCACATAAATGGCCAACACAACTGAACAGGCATAGAACATAAAAATGCAGCATGTTAGAAATGAGCATTTCTTTTAAAAGAAGTGGGAGTCAGAGTGCTTAGATGACAATCAATAATCAAGAGCAATCCTTCCAATAAATAGTTTTCTGCCTCATCCCTGGCTAACACACATTTCTTGCATGAAAGTGCAGGACTGTGAAAGTTTCTATCATTGTCACAATGAAGGAAGCTCCCATCTGCTTGAAAGAGAAAGTAATCCTTAAAGAATTGCAATTATTAAGTAGGTAATGCTGCTCTTATGTATGACTGCTTCTTCAAATTTAACATCAAACACAAAAGGAGACCATGGAAAGATTCAGGACTCCTCACAAAGATGATGCAGTTTGTGTGTGTGGGTAATTCAGGATGAGGAAGTCTGCATGGAGACATCTGTCATTCATAGAGGCTGCTGATGTGTCAAGCTGGCATGGTTTGGAGGTAAACAGGTTAGAGGCTTTTGAGGGAAAGAACTCATCACTGTCTACAACTCCCTGAAAGGATGTCGTGGAGAGGCAGGTGCTGGTCTCTTCTCACAGGTAATTAGTGATAGAACAAGAGGGAACAGCCTCAAGCTGTGACTGGGTAGGTTTAGACTGGACATTAGGAAATTTTTTTCATGGAAAAAGTGGTCAGGGATTGAATGTGCTGCCCAGAGAGGTGGTTGAGTCACCAGCCCTGGATGTGTTAAAAGGTCAATTGGCTATGGTGCTTGGTGATGTGGTTTAGGGGTGAACCTTGCAGAGTAGGACTTGGTGATCCTGAGGGTCTTTTCCAACCTCAGTATTTCTGTGATTCTGTGATTCTGTAATGGCAAAGGCTCTGCTTTGGCATTAGACAAATTATTGTTTTGTCAGACTAAGCTTCCAGTTTACTTTACATCTGGCCATGATTCTCTACTGCTACCCACACAGGTAAAATATAAACATCCAAACATCTTTCTCATTGCAGCTTTGTGTCTACATCATCTGCGATTAGTAAACAGCAATCATTTTTAATGTTTTTTTTGGAAAATGTTTTGGCTGCATTTCAAGCATTTTTATGCATTCTCATCATGATCTTTTTCTGTAATTAAATTTAAGATAATTAACATTTTTCTTACAGCCTGTATCTGCACATCTTTTTATCTATGTTCCAGAACATTAAATGACATTTAGTAAAACCTTCATTGCATCCTAGAAAACAACTGAATCACTGAAGATCAAAGCCTTACTTTTATTTCATGTAAATAATAAATGATATTGCACATAATAAGCAATATTTACTCCAAATTCTCAAATAGTGTTTGACTAGAAATTGGTTTTATATAGCTATTTACTTCTTTTAATATCTAAGATGTACCAAAGGTACCTTATAGATGCTGAAGGTGAGGTGAGTCACTAGTTCAGCAGAGCAATCCATTCTAGATGCTATGATAATGCAACTTACTCCAGCTGTATTTTTTTAGTGCTAAAAGACAGAAGAGAATTTGGTGTCAACAAAAAAATCAATAGACACACCAGGAAAAAAATGCAGGCTCCAACATTTGCATAATTCAGGCTTAAGATTTTTCTAATACATAGTTGATATGCGTATTTTAATATCATTTCAGCTTTAACAGATTGCAGCATTTCCAAAAAGGAATATCGTGAATTGTCTTTGTTGAAGGGAAGCTTAATTCCTATACCAGTATTCAAATTCAGAGACTTCACTCCTATATTTACAAGTGTTGTAAACTAATTCTCCATACAATGGCCCATCTGCATTCAATAGAACACTAAAGGAAACACAGAAAAAAATCTACTAGTAATTTTAAGAGTAAGACCTTTATAAATGTGATTTCTCCTCAGGGGTTGGTACTGGGACCAGTACTATTCAATACATATACATCAAAGACTTGGATGAGAGAAAAGAGTGCACTGTCAGCAGGGTTGCTGGTGACACAAAACTGGGAGGAGTGGCTGACACATGTGAAGGCTGTGCTGCCATTCAGAGAGACCTGTACAGGCTGAAGAGTTGGGTGGGAGAAATTTAAGTAAATAGAACTAGTGTGGAGTCTTGCATATGGGAAAGAACAACTCCATGTACCAGTTGGGTTCTGACCTGTTGGAGAGCAGTGTAAGGAAAAAGGACGTGGAGGTCCTGGTGGAGGTAAGGATGACCATGAGCCAGCAATGTGCTCTTGTGGCCAAGAAGGCCAATGGCATCCTGGGGTGTATTAGAAGAGGTGTGGTTAGTAGGTTGAGAGAGGTTCTCCTCCCCCTCTGCTCTGCCCTGGTGAGGCAACATCTGGAATAATGTGTTCAGCTCTGGGCCCCTCAGTTCAAGAAGGACAGGGAACTGCTTGAAAGAGTCCAGCACAGAGCCACAAAGATGATTAAGGGAGTGGAACACCTCCCTTATGAGGAAAAGCTGAGGGAATTGGGTCTCTTTAGGTTGGAGAAGAGGAGACTGAAGGGTGACCTCACTCGTGTTTATAAAGATGTGAAGGGTGAGTGTCAGGAGTGCCAGGCTGTACTCAGTGATGTCCAATAGGAGCATAGGAGGTTTCATGTAAACATAAGGAAAAAAAAAAATCACTGTGAGGGTGAAAGAACACTGGAACAGGCTGCCCAGAGAGGTCTCCTTCTCTGGAGATACTCAAAACCTGCCTGGATGTGTTCCTGTGTGACACGTTGAGGTGATCCTTGTCTGGGAGGGGATTGGACTAGATGACCTTTTAAGCTCCCTTCCAATCCCTAATGTTCTGTGATTCTGTGATATATTTTTAAAAGAAATAATTTCACAGCATTGCTGATAAGATTATGCAAATAAATCATATTTATAAATATCACTGGTAATTGTAGAGTTATATTTTGAACAATTTATATTAAAAGAAAAAATGATATGAAATTACTTTAAATAACTAATGTTGCAGAAAAAGCTTTAGTAAAAGGTCTTTAATCAACATGATTATAGCAAGGGTCAAAATTAAATGTGCAAAAATTTGACTTGTCTGTGATGAGGGTAACTCATATATTTTTTCAAAATTTTCACCAATATTTAAACAATACATAGTCCTCACAAATATTTTAAACACTGAAAAATAGCCAAGAGAAAGAAACTTATTTTTTGTCCAAGGAAGGCAGATATATATCTTACAAGCTAAGAAGTACTTATATTTAATAAACTACAAAGTAGAGCCAAAGTATGGAAAAATAAAAAAAATATGCACTATACCTTCATTGGTCTTTCTATTATTCTGCTGAAGGTTAACAAATTTTCCAATTTGTTTTCTAAATAGTGTGACAATCATCATCTGAATTTATACAAATTCAGTGACTGAATATTCAAAGCACGCTGTGGAAACCCAGAACATCTTCTAGGGATTTTACCCACCAGCAGCAGCACAGAAAATCCATCCTTTATCAAGGTGTAGGCTGAGCAGCAGTATAGTCAGAACTTCCAGTTGTATTTTCATTAAGTAAAGGCTCATCTTTCTGTCCTTCCCAGCCACACAAAGGTGATTTACTTGCAGGCATGAATATTCTTGACACCTCTTTGAACTCACAAATCTTGATGTCTAATTATTTAAATAACTAATATACACTAGATAAATATGTAATTGAGAAGAGTTCCAAGTCACCAAGCATACTTAGCTATAGCTTTAGTGGTTCCTCTAAAATGGAGAACTTTGTTATTCAAACCACCTAATTCCTTCTTTAAATGTTTATATGTATGTAAGTGCAAATCATTCCTTGAGCTCTCTAATACTGTCAGAGCTGTCCATAATGCTGAAGTAGTCACCTTTTATATCTTTTATATCTTATTATATCCCTCCCCTTTTATTTTGAAGAGAAGTATATTTTTTCCCCAAAGTTGCAGGCATTTGTAATGTCAGCTGGAACTCTCTGGAAGATGGATGCCTTTCTCTTCCTCAAGCTAACATTAAGCCTGTCCTCATTTGTGAGAAGCATGAGCCCAATATGACCTGCAGATCACACCTAAGAAATACAGCAAAAATCGTATTAGTCCTGCTGATGAGTTGAGTGAAGATGCCCTAGCCCTGGGTGAGGCATGGGAAGGGCTTCTGCAGAGCCTGAAACCCCTCCCTTGTTCATGGTACTGCCTGGAGCTCTAGTTCATAACATTCACCCAAGTCCCACACAGACCACTGGGGAGATCGCAATCTAAATGCAACGGAAGTTTGTACAAACTCAGCTCCCATTCTCCTCTTTGTAAAACTTACAAATTTCTCCTGATTAATAAACAAAATGTAGCTGTGTTATTGAGACAGAGCTAATACCTGTCATAATAATCTAAACTTGATTTCTGTTTCTTAGTATCTGTTGATTTAACATTTATGCTGACACTCTTGTGAGGGGTCATTACTAATCCTCAGACAGCTGGGCCACAAGAATCAGTTCCCAGAGGATGAAAGTCTCAAACAGATATGTATATAACATTCTTGTATGTTATTTCACATAGAAATGTGAAATAACGTTCTTGTAACACCCAGCTAAGGACTTGGTCCAACATAGCAGCCTCTTCCGTGAAAAACAGCTTGATCAAAGCTGTGATACCAGAAATTGAGTAACAGAATGATCTTGCTTGCAGATCAGTGATAAAGACTTCTGCTTCCCACCATCCCCCAAGGCTTGCAGTATGCTCAATTAGTAGACCAAGGATTTTTTTTCCTCCTCACTTTTTGCTATGGAGCCAAATAAACTAGTAGCACTGACAGCAGCAGCTTGCTACCTGCTGACACATTTTCATCTGACACTGTCCTTTGCACTACATTCAATTTTTGCATTTGCATAGAAACATCTAACCATGCCCCTACTAGACCTAATGTGAGAGTTTCACTAATCTGCCTGTATCCAATGTATGAAGTACAGCAATAAGCATTCCTTTAGCAATGCTTTGGTGAATGTGCAGTTCATCACATACTCTTGGGATTCTACCACATACTTTCCTGGCTGGAGAAAGCAAAAGATCATTGAAGCTGGAAAGCCATCACTTGAGCTGAAGTGCTCTAATGTAAGATCAGAATGATCTTGAGCTACATCTAAAGTGGAGTGTTTAAAAGTGAGGGGGGAGGAGAGAGGGTGATGTTTGGAGCAGTGGAATATATCCAGAATAATACAAAACAGTAGCTCTTCATAGCAGATTTAGAAAACAAGATTCAAGAGTTGTTAGAAGAACCCACAGACACATGTCCTGCAGTGAAGGAAAACCAAGGAGTAACACATAAATAGCAGAAAAAAGAAGTAAATTGGCTGTGCCTAGGCAAGAGCAAGAAAGCAAAGGCACACTAGGGCTTGGATTAAAAGGCAGGTACAGAAGTTGGATCTAAATTGTCAGTATCTGCCCCAAGCCGTACAAGTCTGATGATGTCTCACAGAGCAGGAGTATGTAGTTTCCCCTTGGCACAGAATCTGGAGAACTGACTTGTTTGTACTTTGGCACAGATACAAACTCTGAGACTGACAAAACCTCTTAGAACATGTTATAGTGGGACCTTAACACAATAACTGAGTAACTGTTCATCTGGGATTATTTTAACAAGACTGTAATAAAGCTCTTATTATTGTTCAGTCTGAGCTATTAGAGAATCTTCTCTCCATCCAGATTCATTTAAGCTTTTTCCTCCCAGCCCCTCCACCCCTTTGTCCCCGAGTAAATCCAATCAACTAAATAGCCATTTAGTTAAAATCCTCTCAGGGTCAGAGCCCTCAATTCCTTCAGGACTCTTACATTCCCATCACCATTTCTTCAACTCTGTTTTTCTAGATCATTGATTTTTTTTTTCTTTCTTTTTTTTTTTTTCCTTTCCCAGGGCCATTTGAATCTGCTCCTCTGGTATTATTTGTGTAATAGCCCATTGTGTGGTGATCATTGCCCAGGTCTAACACACACGGTTCCACACTTAGAGCGTGCCTCTGACAGTTCATTACAGCCAGCCTCTGCCACAGTGAGAACTGCATCAATTTTGATTGTTTTATTTAAATTTTTGGTCTCTCTTTGACACAGAGATTAATGTAATTCTCTGAAGTCTGTTTTATAGCCTAGAGAATGCACATGAGTCTTAGGGCTGACAGGTGACTTTCACAGTAATTCAGTACAAAACTGGAGGGCCCACATGGATGCAGAAATTCACATGGATGTTTCTGACACTTCAGTATACATTGGATCTGCACAAATATCTGATCTAAAACATGGGATGAGCAGAAATTATCTTAACTACTGGATTTTTCTCAAATGAGAACTGCAGGGAGAAGGCTTGCACTGCTAGAAACCAACATCAGACCCAGCCGGGACTTGCACTAACTAAGGAAAGAGAGAAGGCAAAGCCCAGTATCATGTGGGTCTTGGAGGCTGCCATGAAAGAAAGAAATGTCTGTGAGGGGAAACCATGACCACAAACAGCAGGACATCACAAGAAGTAGGTGGCATTGCATGCAGTAAATGGCATTGTCCTGAAGGGTCAAACCCCAAAACATGCCCTAGCCCAGATAACGGGCTAAGGATCTGTGAATATGCTAACCTGGACAGTTCCTGGGGTCCACATGGTCCAGGCAAATATATAGCATGTGTAATTAACCTTGTAAGCACCTGTGAATGTGCAAACCTGAACACCTGCTGGGATCCAGATGAACATGTACCATGTGTAATTAACTTTGTGACACAGCTGTGAACTGTGTGTATTCCTGGCCATGTTTGGATATAACCCATTCTATAGGTCCAGTTATCAGGGTCCTGTGTTACCAAAGGGCATTAATTGTCTTGAGACATTATTTAAACCAGCCACAAAGTCAGGCAACTTGCCTTGTTTTCATCTGGACAGCAACAAGAGCCAAATGCTGCACTAACAGGCAATGACTATACCCCGGCCTTGCACCTGGACCAAGGCAGAAAGGGGAAAAGCTCCAAGAGAACTGAATCCCAGAAGAGGCTACAGCCTGGCAACAGAGCACACAAGAGAGAGGCCCCCTAGCCCTCTCCGAGCCAAGGACTGCTCGAATCATAGCCACAGCATCTGGGAAGATACCAGACAGAGGAGCAAGTTGTGAGTCCCTGGCTAATCTGCCATGGAATCCCATTTGTGGGAAAACCATGGATCACAGCACCTGTATTTCCAATTTGAATTGCTGCATTGGAAATGTTAGATCTGTGCTTGAATCATTTAACTATCATTATACGTGGAGTGTAATACCCACAACCCAATAACTGAACCTGTGAATACACTTTGTAAATAAGTTATGTTGGTGTCTGAAGATACTGCTGCCAGGAAATAGTAATTATAAAATACAGAAAAATATACATTTTATTACAGGCATCTGCGTGAAGTCATCAACTGAAATAGTCCCTTTCTATGCAAAAGTAGGTGATGATGTCTTTCCTGTAGTCCTGCAAATGGGATGCAGTTTTGCTCTAGAAAGCCTCTGGTAAAAACTACAGCAGGTGAAAGCACTGAGTGAGAGGCACAAGCAAAATTACCACAGTTAAGATGGCTCACACTGGCTTTGCTTTAGGGTAGCCCCATCAATCAACACAAAAAGTGTGCAGGACCCCTCAGTAACTGATTTCCATTTGGTTGGAACTGATGGATGAATTGTAATTGTTTTCTTATGTTTTCCAGTGATATTACTGTTGTGTTTGGCTGAGACATGAAAATGGGAGAAAGATCCTGGCATGAGCTAAGTGGAACAACATGTTAAACAATAGTGCTTATTACACTGCACTGCCCAGCCTGATTTTCTGGTATGGCACGAAGTACATCTGCCAAGCACCTTGGTTCCAAGTAATTATCCTCTGGCATGAGAACAAGAGTAGCCACAGCAGAATTTGATAGGTTTTTAGCACATATGTAACTCCAAATAACTGTCTCCACTTCAAGCATACTTCTGAAGTGGTATTAAATAATGAGCCACAGGCTGAAGTTCTATCATCTCAGATTGCAAGAGACTGAAAACCATCTATGTTAACAGAAATGGTGTTTTACCATCATTGCTGGGTCTGTGAGGCAATTGTAACAGCCTGGTCAAGCTCTAAAACCCAGATTGCCCTAATGCAGTCCTTAATTTCGGATGTTAATAAAGTTGATTAATTTTAAAAAACTCACATGAAGAAATGAGTAGCTGAAAATGCTGTTTTAGAAGTAGAGATACTGTCATTTTGTCTTTATGGCCATGTACAGATAGAAGTATCAGGTTGCTGAAATTTGCTGCCCGTTGCTTCTTTCCTGTCTTGAGTATACTGCATTTAAATGCAACAATGAGCTAACATCTGTATATTCCACAAAGGAGAAAGCTGATAAATATTAATGAATTTTTCTCTTCATCTATCTTATGAATTTTTATGTATTCTTTCATCTAGGGGCATCATTGTACAACTTTCACATAAATGATTGCAGAGATCCCATTTCAACCTTGAATTTCCACTTTGCACACAGGCCCCTGCAGAGGGAAAGCCAACAGAGCACTCACTGGCTGACAACTCTGACTATTGAGAAGCTTCTAATGCTTGCAGAAGAGGCCCTTTCTCATCTGTTTAAAGAACAGTGGTAAGATGAATTCTGCCCCTAAACATATTCATTTTAACTTAACAGCAGTGGAATGAGTCCTTAGCAGATTGGCTTCAGATAAGCACACTGCCCTCTACACCTAACCATATAGCTAGCCACCATAAAACTGATGCAATAGATCAACAATATTAAGCTACATTTCATGGTGTGTAAGAGGAGAGGAAGTAGAAAATCTCTACTGGTAAATAAGACCACCTTTGAACACACTGATCTCTCTCAAATGCTAAATGCTCTTCTCCTCCTTGTCTGTATTTTTCCCCTTTCTGAAGTCATGCTGTAGACTCAGCACTCATAAGCCTTCTTACATGATTCTATAGTTAAAACTGCATCCAGGTTTTCATTGTGAATGTGATTTTGCCCAAAGACAAATTTAAAATGTTTCCATTAGTTTTAATTTTTTAAAAAGCTTCAGACTCACAATTATTTTGATACTGGTTTACCACAGAAGATTTTTAGTAAGCTGGTTATTCATCTGAAAGGGGCATTTCAGAGACAAGTTTGACTCTGAGAAGTAAACTGATTTCAGAGTTTAAAATCTACACATTTTATAGAATCATAGAATCAGTCAGGGTTGGAAGGGACCACAAGGATCATCTAGTTCCAACCCCCCTGCCATGGGCAGGGACACCTCACACTACATCAGGCTGGCCAGAGCCTCATCCAGCCTGGCCTTAAACACCTCCAGGGATGGGGCCTCAACCACCTCCCTGGACAACCCATTCCAGGCTCTCACCACTCTCATGGGGAAGAACTTCTTCCTCACGTCCAGCCTGAATCTCCCAACTTCCAGGTTTATTCCATTCCCCCTAGTCCTATCACTACCTGATATCCTAAAAAGTCCCTCCCCAGCTTTCTTCTAGGCCCCCTTCAGATATTGAAAGGCCACAATAAGGTCACCTCGGAGCCTTCTCTTCTCCAGACTGAACAGCCCCAACTCTTTCAGTCTCTCCTCATAGGAGAGGTGCTCCAGCCCTCTGACCATCCTGGTGGCCCTTCTCTGGACATGTTCCAGCATGTCCATATCTTTCCTGTAATAGGGGCTCCAGAACTGGATGCAGTACTCCAGGTGGGGTCTCACCAGAGATGAGTAGAGGGGGAGAATCACCTTCCTTGACCTGCTGGCCACACTTCTCTTGATGCAGCCCAGGATCTGGTTGGCTTTCTGGGCTGCAAGTGCACATTGACAGCTCATGTTGAGCTTCACGTCCACCAGCACTCCCAAGTCCCTCTCCTCAGGGCTGCTCTCCAGCCAGTCACTGCCCAGCCTGTATTTGTGCTTGGGGTTGCCTCGACCCAGATGCAGGACCTTGCACTTGGTCTTGTTGAACCTCATGAGGTTGGCTTGAACCCACCTCTCCAGCCAGTCTGGGTCCCTCTGGATGGCATCCCTTCCCTCCAGCGTGTCTGCTGCACCACACAGCTTGGTGTCATCAGCAAACTTGCTGAGGGTGCACTCAATGCCACTGTCCCTGTCACCAACAAAGATGTTGAACAAGACTGGTCCCAGGACTGATCCCTGAGGGACTCCGCTTGTCACTGGCCTCCACTGGGACAACCTTCACAAGGGCTGAGAAATCACCACCATGGACAGACCAAATCCTGCTAGCAATAAATCTGTCAGCCCACAGCCTGCACAATAGACAGCATGTTCAGAGGCTGAATATCAAAGAACTGCATTTTTGCATAAGACCAGTGTGTAACACTTGATTTAAACATACTCACACTATGGATACCTCTGGTAGGAACATAATTATGTTTTATAATGAAGATAAAATAGATTTCTCTATATAGAACACATACTTTCCAGTATGTATGTCCAGTTCTTTCCTTATGCTGTTACATATTCAAGAGAAAGCAATATCAGCACTACCCTCTCAGAGCAAAATTTGTATTAGAAAGATCACACCTACAGCACCTTGACTATCCAGTGTAACCTTAGAATATTAAATCTTAGATACAAATGAATGATTGTACTTTTTACCATCTTGTGGTACGTAGGTCTAACTGGTAAGATCCTCAAAAGATCCTTAAACACCACATCCCCACCCCAGTCTTGGAAAAGTGAAGACAATATAATTGTATTTTAAAAGACTGCTGCTACATTACACAAACTAAACAGACTTTCAGGCATGCATTCATATTGAAATTCTACATAGGAATTTGCCTTGGAAAGTGTGCCCAGTTTCTGACAGTTCAGAATCTGTGGGAAGTCAGACAAAAATTCATATTCCCACTGTGTGCCCCCACATTTCTAATCCAAAATGACTACTAAACTACAATCCTGGTAAATTAAATAATGTCAGCATTATAAAACATATCATTTATATCTATTTGAACTTATGATACTTTTGAGTAATCATTCCTGCTATATTGTATATCAATAGTTAAATGTCTTCCAGAAATATCACTGCTTATCAGAAAATTACTTTTGGGAACACATTTGCTTTATAATTTACCTAATATTTATCTAAATTTGTGATCCTCTTTCTTAGAAATATTAGTAGTGAATTACATGTTTAAACCTTAGACCATGAAGCTGCAGGGAAAAAAAAAAAAAGGAAGGTATAGCATGCTCTGAAGACTACCTAAGGTATGTTTCAAAGGATTATGGAATGAGCATTATACAAAGATTTATAGGAATAACTGTAACAGGTAAATAAAAAGTAACAACATTAAAAAGAAGTCTCAAGAATATTCTAGCAGCACGAGCATTATTTATTTAGTTGCCTACAACCAGAGTGAATAATCATTCTTGTCTTTCAACTGGAATGTATCAAGCTAGTCATGAGGAGAAACATGTTTATAAATCAGCAGTTAGACCTTGCCCTGTTCAGAAAACACCTTTCCTATGAGGACAGACTGAGCGAGTTGGGGCTGTTCAGTCTGGAGAAGGCTCCGAGGAGACCTTAATGTGGCCTTCCAGTATCTGAAGGGGGCTTACAAGAAAGCTGGGGAGGGACTTTTTAGGATGTCAGGTAGTGATAGGACTAGGGAGAATGGAGCAAAACTAGAAGTTGGTAGATTCAGATTGGATGTTAGGAAGAAGTTCTTCACAATGTGAGGGTGGTGAGACACTGGAACAGATTGCTCAGAGAGGTGGTGGAAACCCCATCCCTGGAAGGCCAGGCTGGATGAGGCTCTGGGCAACCTGATCTAGTGTGAGGTGTCCCTGCCCATGGCAGGGGGGTTGGAACTAGATGACCCTTGAGGTCCTTTACAACCCTGATAATTCTATGATTCTACTTTTGAACAAATACTGCACAGAACTGACTTCTAAAAGAACTAATCTTGCAGAAGAATTAATAACGAGGTTTGGCTTTTATAGGACTAATATGAAGATCTACAATTACAATAAACAGAACAGAAATACTTCAAGGCATCCTGGAGTTAGAAAGGAACTTTCCGTTAGAGCAGCTTATTCCATAATTGTCCATGGCAGGGGTTTTAGCACTTTTCTTCAAGATCTAATACTCCCCACTGTTGGAGACAAAACCAGTGGGACAGATATATAATTGTGTGGATCAAAATTTGAAATGCCTTTGTTTTTAAAGAAAAAAAAAGGAAAAAAGGCCAGGGCTTTTCTATCCACTAAACTTTTTTTTTGGCAGGAATTGCTCATACTTGTTTTGAGGACACAGACCAAATAGCAAATCATGACTGCTAAGAAAGGTGTAAGCATAGTTGCCCTCCTGGCCACTGCCATTAGTTAAAGTCACTTTTCAGCCAACTCTCTCTCCACTGTTTTATAAACAGTTCTATTCAATACAGTGTTTAAAACAATTTGCACTCCTTGTAGCTGCTCTATCCTATTTACTCACAGAGCAGATTAAGCTTTAAAAATACAGTGGCTCTCATTCTTGTAAGTTTCATGTGTCATGGGGAGAACATGCAAACTTAGCTTTGTAGAAAAGCATTTTTAAAAACTGGGACAAAGAATATACAAATTGTGCATGCTGAAGGGAGATTATCTCTGAGAATATAAATAATTTTCTACTCATTTATAAACAAAAGTACACTTGAGAAATATTCATCACCTGGAAGCAGATTCAAATTCTGCCACAGTCAATATACTTTTAGATTATTCATTTTATTTCTTTTCAGTTTCTCAATATGCTAAGAAACCTCAAGTGCAGTCAGTATTTTTTGCTGCTGTTTCTGCTGCTGAAATTCTATGGGGTATTCATCAGAAAATGTCACGACAGGCAGAGATGAAACTAATGAAAATGGAAGTTATTTTTGTCTTACCTGAATTATCCTCTTTGTTAAACAAACACATAAACAATCAATCTAGTGCAAGCATCCCTATTTTGTAAAAGGAACCCAAGACATTATGACCAACTGAGAAATAAATGTAGATATAAACACTGCACCTCCTAGCCCTGGGGATGAAATATTCTGATGCTTGCTGTGAGGATATTTCCATTTTCCCAGTTCTGAGCATGAAGTACTGCAGGCACTGAACCATCTTTACTAAAAAAAAATAGACTAAAAAAAAAAAATCACACAACGTAGCTGCCATCCACAGTCCTGGGGAAGGCTCAGGAGCTTGCATAACTAAGGCTCATTTTCAAGACGTGCATGCAAAGAGCATGTGTGAAATGTAGAGTGAAGGACTGGACTTCAGAAATGATTACTAAAAAACTTCACATTTAATTAAGATAGTAAACTTAACACAAGACTTTATCTATCTTTACATTACTAGTAGAGCAACCTAATGCTAACATTTCAAACCAAACACTAGCATAGACCTGTTTATCACGTAGCAACTATGACAGGTCTGAAAAAGGCATGAAAATGGACAGAGATTAGAAATGCTCTCATGTCCTCCTAAGTTCTGCTTTGCCCTTTTAAGACAGCAGTTTCAAAGCCCCGGAAAAACAAATAATTGCTCTCACATATCATATTGCTATTTCTGCACTCAGACCAAACCCAGTCAGGATCTTCACGCATCAGTGTCCCTGATATGCAGATCAGACTCTGTGCCTAGAAGAGAAACTGCTGGAGAATCTAGAAAGACAGCAAAAGTCATTATTCCACAGTATAAAGAAAGCACATATCAGAATTAAAAAGTACACTGTGTATTAAATTAAAGAGTACAGAGTGCATTGTGCATAATTTTTAAAAGACTTTCATGTGAGGTTAGAAGGAATGTCTGACATTCCTGGGGATAATGCTTGATTCAATTTTGACTCATGTTCCACCACTAACATGCTTTAGACAATCCTTGTTTGACTGGGGTTTATTTTGCCAGTGTTTATTACTATCAATAGCAGACACTATATTTCTCTAAATTTTATCTGGCTTTCAATTGTTGGATACATTTATCAAGTGAACTGCATAGCCCTCTAACACCATGCTTCTGTTCTCTGTGTTACTATTAAACTAATGTTTTTTCTCAACCATTTTCTTAACGAGCTGAGATCCTTTAGTCAGCCACTGCAAGAGTCTCATCTGAGACCTTCCAAAATTGCCAGTTTCCTTTTTGTACTGGGGACCTCAAAACTCGACACAGCACTCCAGCAGCAGTCATACCAAGTTCAAAATCTAAAATTGTGGAATATCCAGATTACATTAGGCTCACTGAAGACTTGGGACATTACACTTAACTGGTATCAGCTGTGATTAAGAGATGTAGAATCACTGTTTTCCCAGATAATTTTCCTTAACCAGAAGAGGGATGCATATATTTCTTTTTCTTTTCATCATTTGAGCCCTACTGTGCAAGGGGAGGGAAGATTTTTTTTCTCCTTAAGTGTAGTCACACATTCCTTGGTTTGCTCACCTATCAAAAGTTTCTTTTGGTAAAGAAAAATCTGATAAACCCAAGACTCAACAAATATGAGGACTGGTGAAATTCCCTCTCTACCCTTGTCTAGCCCCATCATACAGGGAAATCTCAGGGCTTTGTATTAAACAGCAAGGCACTTACTCTGCCCTGTTAAGAGGGCTCTTCCTTAAAAGGACTGACAAGACAGAAGAATGGAGCGTAAGTGGGATTCAAAGGAGCATCTCAGCCATGCAGAGAGTTTCAACAAATGGCTAGATGCATGTTTAAAGGCTAAAGGAAAAAAATTCTAGAAGCAAGGAAAAACTTCAGCAAATCTCACAGTTAAATTCTAAGTAACTTGGCAGTTGTTGGCAATTGCTGAAATAATTTACAAATCAAACAAAGATGAAGGCATATGGCGTGGAGAAAAAACCCACAATGTTATGTGACTCAGATAGTTGTGCAAAATACACTGCTCCCTCCCCCACATCAGGTTCACTACCTAATAATTGCTGGGCTGGTTAAAAAATCATGGCCATTGGTTTGGCACAGCTAGGCGAGAGACCATGCACAACCCAAAGTCCTGCACAAGGGTAGTACTAAAGTATGAACCAACAAGAAAAGGAAGCTGAACCCACATCCCCACTACACTGATGATCCAGGGTCAGGAGATGACTATTCAAATGTTTGCACCTTTTGAAAAGATGAGTGTCTCTTGAGGTTTAATGTATGTGTGACTAATCTCAAGCAGTGTTGGAAGTTGCAAACTTCCTCTCTGATTTAGAGCGCTCAAAACTGATGAGAAGCACTTTAAACCTAAGAAAGAAAAGTACTAAGCAAGTACTTCAAGCTGAATTACAATGTCTTAATAGTTTTGGAAAGACAGCAAATAGATTTTGCAGGCAGCTGCTCAGGAAGTGATGTTTAAGGTGTATATTCTCCTCTCCTCACTTCCTCCTCTCCTCAGATGTACACAGCAAAATACTGTCTCATGGCAGCCCAATTCCTTTCTTCTCTTCTAAAAAAGGAAGTCACTAATAGTGACATTTGAAAGCTTGGCATTTCTCCTTGAAATTTCAAAGGTAAAGACAACTCTGGGATGTTTGAGTTCTGCTAATCACTTATCTCTTTTATGTTACAAGGGGACTAAGCTGCAGGAGCCATACTGTAACTTGTTTGTGCAAGCTCCTTATTTGGCTGAAGCATGATTCTTCTCCAACATATATTATTTTCTATTTATCAGCAAAAGTATTCTAGCATGCCCTACCCCTGCAGAGCAAAACCCCCTATATTCAACACTGCCCCTTTAACTATTCTATTCCTTTTTAACCAACTGTCATTCATTGTCCTCAGGGTGCTCATTAATTCTGAAATTTAAAAGATATCCATCAGCAGTATCATAAATTCATAGATAGCTACAACAGAAATGTCTCTTTCCCAAAGCATGACTTTTATGGTTTAACCTCTGTAATTAACTCACACGTTCATGTGTCTTGTAGCAACCTTTATGAAAATGGAAGAATTCTTATAGAAAGACCTTTTCTTAGTAATTAACACAGCCTTCCTTGTCTCTCATCTCCAAAGCACAGAGAACTGTGTAGGAGACTATAAAGAGGTTTAGAATAATTCAAAGAGGGGAAAAACAAGAAGAAAATAAAGCATTCTGTGTTTTTGTAGATGTCTGTTTCATGAAGTTAGTAATTTTCTGGTCCTCTACTTTCAGCTAAAACACTGTCCTCAGGTCACAGGCCAAACCTGTTGCAGACAGAAGGACCTTGATAGTACTTGATGCTTACCATCACTCACTGCAGATGAGCCTCAACTGTAACACCAAATCATTTATCCCCAGCTGTGAATATCTGCCAAATTCAAGTGTAAAATAGTGCCATTCAATATAAGCAATCTACAACCTGCATAAGCCCAAATCCATTTACAAACTAATATTATAAAACAAGCTACTTTTCCTGCCAATTGAGCCACAACTTCAAATTCTTATTAGCACAGATGACAGACATTGGAGCAATAGTGGTAATTACTTATTAATTAATTTTACTTACTGTAAAATAAAGGTGTAGCAACATAATTGCAAAAACTACAACTGGTATTGTAGTTTTAATGGCATAAATATTATCCAATTAAAAGTACACTTTCAAGGTCCATTCAATGTAAGCTAAGAATAAGAAAAGACAGGAAAAACAGTTCCACAAGGACTATCCATTATTTCAAAGTTAATGATATGCCATTTGGCATCTCTCAGTTTTGTAATGCTTTACTAAATACCACTGATAAAAATTGTTAAAGAACTTGGTCTAGGTGAACCTGCTTCAGCAGCAGGATTGGATTAGAAGATCTACAGATTGCCCTTCCAACTCCTACCATTCTGTGATTCTGTGAAAATTAAGGACTAGCTCAGATACAGTGAGAAATTACTGAAGGCAGTGGTGTAGCCAGAACTGCACAGATTTCCCCCACCTTTGTGTTTACTTGCAAGTTAATTGTGCAGTATTAAATTATTTTGAAATACCTACACATAGAATCATAGAATGTCTCAAGTTGGAAGAGACCTTAGATCATTGTCACCTTGGGCAGGGATGCCTCTCAACTAGACTCAGCTGCTCAAGGTCTCATCCAACCTGGCGTTGCACAACTCCAGGGAGGAGGCATCCACAACCTCCCTGGGCAACCTATTCCAACTTTGTACTAAAGAACTTCTTCTTAAAACCCAGTCTAAACCTAATCTCCTTCAGCTTCAAACCATTCCCCCTTGTCCTATCACTAGAAAAAGTCCCTCTCCAGCCTTCCTATAGGATCCATTCAGGTATTGGAAGGCTATACACAGCTATATACAACTTTCCCAGATTGAGACATTAGGCTGAACAGCTTGCTTCAGTTCTATTATTATTCAAGCACTGATAGTCAGAATTATCCCAGATGAAATGCAAACCAAGTGAGAAACAGATTCCACATTAAAAAAAGCTTGTGAGCAAAAATAAAATGAAATAAATCCTCAGAGTTTCAACCCCTTAAAGCAATAGGCAGTAACAGGGCTGCCAAACCAGAGTAAACCTGAAAAGAAACATCTTGCAGCTCATGATTGAAAGAGAACATAAAAGGATGTCAGGTAGATGGATGTTTTATTGCTATTTTATATTTGAAACCAGCAAACAAGACCACATTGTACCTGAAAACATGAAATTGCAACTCTTCCATCTATTTTAGGAGACCTGGCTGATACTGCTAATGTTGTTGCCTGATGATGATCACACTCTTTCATCTTTCCCATACATTGATCAGCTGTTTCCTTTGAGAGCAACTTGTCGCTAACATCTCTAGAGATTTATATTTATATATGTGTCCTTTTCTCTCCATTATATTCTTATTACAAACAACCCATGAATACAACAAGTAGTGAATATAGCTGCACATCAGGAAGAAACTGATACCATCCTCTCATCTCCAACTGGAAAGACTTAGACTGTACGTCATCACCAACTGGGGTGGGCTGATGCTGTCTGGCAGCTGAGCCCCCACCCAGTCCACTCGCTCACTTCCTGCAGTGGGATGGAGGAGATCATTAGAAAGCAAAAGTTAGAAAAACTTCCTTTCATTCTTGCTGGTCACGATAAAGACAGTCTAGTAAATGAAGAAAACCATTTTTAAATAATAAAATGATACAAAGTGATACACTTCCCAACTCTCACCAGCTGACTGATGCCCAGCCAGCCTCTGAGCAACATCTACTTTGGAAAAAACACCCACCCCCATATTATTGCTGTGCATGATGTTACACAGCCTGCAACACCTCTTTGCTCAGTGCAGGTCAGCTGCTCGCCTTCCCAGTTTCTTGCCCGCCTCCCCAGCCTGCTCACTGGGGCAGCAGAACAATAAAGATGGCTTGAAGCTCTGATCAGCAATAGCTAAAACATGGGTGTGTTATCAACATTGTTTTGGCCACATTCTAAAGTACAGCAAAGTACATGCTGCTCTGAAGAAAATTCCATCTCAATCCAATACAAAAATCCTTCCTGCAACGCTCTCATCTTCTAGTTGGCCTTCCTCTCAGAAGCATAGACAGCTCTCTGCTATGTTTTCCCAATTCTAACTTGGATTTCTCTGACTAGTTGTGTTTTGGGGTTTTTTGTTCCCCTGAAAACCAATGTGCTTTAGTATTTCAAACATATCTCGCTTTTATTTAATATGAAATGAACTTTTGAAATTAAGGGGAAGAAAAAGGAAAGGAGAAAAATAAGCACATTCATGACTGCATGAAAAAGCAACATGCTGAGTGAGTCTACAAAAACATCTAGTACATTGCCCTGTGACCTCTCCCATTTAAGTGAAGAGCCAAATACATCAATAATCTTACACAGTCCAGTTCCATACTGAATTAATCAGGGAATTAATCACCTATATGCACCAGAATGTCAAATTCATTGAAAGGGAAACAGTGTAATCTAAGCTTTTTCCTTTTTGTCTGGGTTGGAAGGGACCTCAAGGGTCATCTAGTTCCAACCCCTTGCCATGGGCAGGGATACCTCACACTAGATCAGGTTGCTCAGAATCACATCCAGCCCAGTCTTAAAAACCTCCAGGGATGAGGCTTCCACCACCTCCCCAAGCAACCTGTTCCAGTGTCTCACCACCCTCATGGTGAAGAGCTTCTTCCTAACATCCAATCTGAATCTACCCACTTCTAGTTTTGCTCCATTCCCCCTAGCCCTATCACTACCCAATATCCTAAAATGTTCCTCACCAGCCTTCTTGTAGGACCCGTTAAGATGCTGGAAGGCCACAATAAGGTCTCCTTGGAGCTTTTCTTCTTCAGACTGAATATCCCCAACTCTTTCAGTCTGTCCTCATAGGAGAGGTGCTCCAGCCCTCTGATCATCCTCACAGTCCTTCTCTGGACATGAGAACTTCCAGCACTTCCATATATTTCTTGTAATAGGGATTCCAGAACTGGACACAGCACTCCAGGTGGGGTCTCATGAGAGCAGTGTAGAGGGGCAGAATTACTTCTCTTGACCTGCTGGCTACACTTCTCTTGATGCAGCCCAGGATGTGATTGGCTTTCTGGGCTGCAAATGCACACTGGTGGCTCGTGTTGAGCTTCTCATCCACCAAGTCCTTTTCTTCAAGGCTGCTCTCAAGCCAGTCACTGCCCAGCCTATATCTGACCCAGATGCAGGACCTTGCACTTGGTCTTGTTGAACCTCATGAGGTTGGCTTGAACCCACCTCTCCAGCCTGTCAAGGTCCTTCTGGATGGCATCCCTTCCCTTCAGCGTGGCTGCTGCACCACACAGCTTGGTGTTGTCAGCAAACCTGCTGAGGGTGCACTCAATGCCACTGTCCCTGTCACCAACAAAGATGTTGAACAAGACTGGTCCCAGGACTGATCCCTGAGGGACTCCACTTGTCACTGCTCTCCCCTTGGACATGGACCCATGGACAGCCACTCTTTGGGTGCAGCCACCAAACCAGTCCTTTATACACCAAGTGGTCCATCCATCAAACCCAGACTTTACCAGCTTGGACATTAGGATGTTACATGGGACAGTGTCAAAGGCTTTGCTCAGGTCCGGGTAAATAACGTCAGTTGCTCAGCCTTCATTGATTGATGTTGTGACCTTGTCATAGAAGGCCACCAGGTTTGTTAGGCAGGATTTGTCCTTGGCGAAGCTGTGTTGATTACACCAATCACCTCTTTGTTATTCTTCTGCCTCAGCATTGCAGGATCTACTCCATGATCTTACACAGCACAGAGGTGAGACTGACTGGCCTATAGTCCCCTGGGTCATCCTTCTTTCCCTTTTTGAGAATGGGGCCATGTGTGATTTGGAACACAAAGGCTAAGAAACTGCAAACTCTGAACTCAGCCACAAATGCCACTTTCCTTTTGCCAAGGGATGGATTCTCTTTTGTTACAGACTGAATACTTTCTTCAACGTCTCAGAGCTATGGCTGAGTAACAACAACAACAACAAAATCCTTTGCTTCTTGAGACCACCATATGAAGAAGCTTTTCCCCTTGAAGAGAAACATGCACACTTTCTTGAACAAAAGGAGTCATGCCTCTGGCTGCACACATCTGGTTTTCCTCTTTGCTTATTCATAGAGGTATGACCAGAAAATTGTCTGACTTGAGCCAATAATGCAGGTGTGAACTTACATCTGTATGCACACGAGTAACTCATAACCATGCTGACTTAATTCCTTTTGTTAGTGCTTCCTCAGAGTGTCCTCAGAGTGTCTGGGATAACATTAGAACCTTCCAGTACTGCAGAAAGGCCTTTGCACAGACTTTACCAGGAGTAAAAACAGACTGAGCTCTACTAATGTCGTGATGGCATTAACAATCAGTATCATGGGTTGCACAAAGACCTGTATTGTGCTGTTACATGCTGTCTTTTGTCATATCCTGACTCTATCCTGCCTGTCTCTAGTGTTGACCTTTTCTGAAGAGAAGATGTAGATACCTGTTTTGATACATCTGGGACGCAGTTTTATGATCAGCATAAATCCTGAGAGCAGTTCACTACATGTACATGATGTCCCTCTTGTGCATGGGAACGTAGCGCAGAAAACCATTAGCCGTTTCTTCTCAAATATTGTATTGAAACCCTCCCACCCCAAAACAAATAAGCACCAGACACACCAAAAGAAAATGGGCTGTTATCAGACGTGAAACTTTCAATTTTGTTTACCACTTCCTTTTTCCCTTCCCTAGGGGACTCTCAGCTCAGCATACTGGAGGATGGCTTCACTTGCAAAGCTTAGCATTTCTGACTGGCAAGTGAGTATCTCTACCATGTGGTGACACATTCAACTGGCACTGTTATCCATTGTTTTTACTGGGAAAAAATAACCTTCACTTTTTCTGTTTGGCCTATTGCCCAGATAGTATAATGTGAAAACCAAACCAAACCTTCATGGAAAAAAGAAAATACATGGAAAAGGGTAAAACACTAAAACTGAGCAAAAGGCTGGGGAAAATGGAAATTAAAATTTTAGTTTGTAAATTTTGCAAGACTTCTAAAGGAAAACTCCATCTCAGAAAGAGTTAAAAACCTTTCCAGAGAAGCACTGCAAACTACCTTTTATAAAGAATAACCAAAAAGAATCTCTCTTAACATAGGCTTTCAGATAATAGACTAGGAAGAAAAAAGCAAAGCATGGCTGGATATCACATCTTTTGTCTACTCATCTAAGGCAAGCAGGGAACAGCCAGTGAATCTCCACAATTGGATTGTGACTTGGACTGGATTTCTAAGGCTAAATTGATAGGTGTTCAGATACTAGTGTGATAAGTAGGCTACAAATACACAGAGGCTGACAGCTTAAATAGTTTGCTAAAACAGACAGCTCTAAGAGCTATTCTGGATAACCATTTATCTACCCATCCATCCAAACTCATTTGCTAAGCTGTTGGTCTGAGCTTTCAGACAGGACAGCTTGTTGAAATACAGCTGTAGCAGCTGTAACAAAGAGATATATAGCTAAAACAGATATGAAAGCTGAATTAGATACTTGGTACTACAGAGAGAGCTCCAGGAATTGTGGTGGGGAAAAAAAAAATTTTTTTTTTTTTTTTTTTTTAAAGAGATGGCCATGGAAGATTGGAGAGCAAGTTTGCATATAACAAAAGAAACAGAAATAAAAATCCTGCTGATGGCAACTACATTTTCTCATAGCTTTCTGTCTGGAAAGAAGGTGCCTTGGAGTATCCACCTTCAAAATCATACTGATCCAATTATATCAGTAGTGATTGCAGGGCAGATACATCATTCCCACCTGCAGTGTAGGGTGTGCATGGGTTTGTATGGCCTGTACATCTGTACCAGTGCTCTGAGTGACAAGGAAAATCATTATCTCACTTGTTCCCCTGCTTTAAATGTCCAACGTTTCCTTCGGCTCAAAATTTTATTTTATTTTTTCCCTTTCAACTATATTTTTCTGCAGTTTGCTATATCTTATTCTTCTTTTATATTTGTCATGTGGCTTCCTGCTCACTAATGATAGCACCAATGTGTCCAGTATAACATCACTGCCACCATTAGGAAACAATTTCAGGACCCCTGCCTCCTTTCCGCTCTTCATTGACTCGAATCCCCACAGAAACCTTAAAAAAATTAAAGCCATAAATGCATTTTACCAGCTAATTGGAGTTCTGAGTCTTGAAGAAGTTTGTGCTATTGAATAATAGCTACATTTTAAAGTAAATCACACTACATCACAGCTAGGGAGCAGAAGACACTTAAAGGTCTTCTATATAACAGTTGCCAGCTGTTTTTCTGATCTTTATGGTAAATGCTACATTGAAAGATTGCTGCCTAGAAGGCAGACTTGAATCTTCTAGCCAGCTCTATAGATCAGATGCCTTTATTACCAGTGCAATCAATATTCCATTCACATGTGGTTTTGTTTTTGTTTTTCTTGGAAAATGTAAGAAATAATATAGAAATGTATACATATTGATAGACTAGAACTACATATGTTGTATTCATCCATTTACAAGTTTCAGCATAGCTTTCTGCTGGACTGTATACAGCATGCAAACACACACTGCATCCTTTCATACCACATAATTTTTAATACCCCTATCTTTCACCTAAATGATACCATAAAGATGTTCATTTAATGGAGAAATACTGGTATAGGCACTGGAATTTTGCTGCTCCTCTTTTAGCAGTTATTATTTTAAATATAGAAAAGTGTGTATATTTTATATTTTTAATGAAGTAACAGCTATTCTGGTGCAATGGTGATACTTAAGTTTTATTGTAATCTTATACAAGTCATTTCTGAGGCAGAAAGTTTATGGATTTTCTCTGCAAAAAGACCAGAGCAGCAAGAAACAGAAGATCTGTCTGCTTAGTGCAGACAAATAAAATTGTAGCGCTGCTATTGTAAATTGGAGATGACATCAAGCAAAACAGAGGCTCTGAATTTGCAAAAGACCAATAAATTATTTTGTATTTTCTTCTGACATGTCAAGTTGTACCACAATACCATTGCCTTCAATGGTACTGCCACCACTTGCAGCCCAGAAAGCCAACCAGATCCTGGGCTGCATCAAGAGAAGTGTGGCCAGCAGGTCAAGGGAGGTGATTCTCCCCCTCTACTCAGCTCTGGTGAGACCCCACCTGGAGTACTGTGTCCAGTTCTGGAGCCCCTATTACAAGAGGGATATGGACATGCTGGAACGTGTCCAGAGGAGGGCCACCAGGATGATCAGAGGGCTGGAGCACCTCTCCTATGAAGACAGACTGAAAGAGTTGGGGCTGTTCAGTCTGGAGAAGAGAAGGCTCCAAGGTGACCTTATTGTGGCTTTTTCAATATCTGAAGGGGGCCTACAAGAAAGGTGGGGAGGGACTTTTTAGGATATCAGGTAGTGATAGGACTAGGGGGAATGGAATAAACCTGGAAGTGGGGAGATTCAGGCTGGACGTGAGGAAGAAGTTCTTCCCCATGAGAGTGGTGAGAGCCTGGAATGGGTTGTCCAGGGAGGTGGTTGAGGCCCCATCCCTGGAGGTGTTTAAGGCCAGGCTGGATGAGGCTCTGGCCAGCCTGATCTAGTGTGAGGTGTCCCTGCCCATGGCAGGGGGGTTGGAACAAGATGATCCTTGTGGTCCCTTCCAACCCTGACTGATTCTATGATTCTAATAACTTGACCACCCACATCAGTAAAATGGAAATACAGAGGTGCCGACCAAATTAATTTCTTAATGAGAAGCAAAAAATTTTGACTTATCCATTATAGCTAGTTAAAATATATCTGTATTAAAAAAATCCATCTAATAACTATCCAGACACAAGGCAAAGATCCATGCATTTACACAGCCCAATTAAAAAAAAAAACCAAACAAAATACTTACTGTGGTATGTACATAGTTCAGAACGGGTTAATAGTTTCAGTTCTTAGTTGAGGCTTTTAACTAGAGAATCTTGAGATAGCAAAGCATGTGTGCTTAGATGTCAATGGCAGACATGGTACGTATAAATGTTTACAAAAAAAACAAAGAAAGAAGGTAAAAAATATGTAGCAAAAAATAAAATGTTCAGATCGGAGCTGTTAAAAAAGAATCTTTAAATATTTAAAGAAATACAAGTCACAGAAAAAAAGAAACCAACCTCTCAAAGACAGCAAATCATTACAGGGTGCTAAAGATTTCTTAGCGTATTATTCCACCCTTAGGGCTTCTTGAATATAATCCATTTCTTCTCCATTTTCTAGCACAAACAAAACTACAGATTAGATCAAGACAATTCTTATGCTAGTAGTATTGTTCTGCCAATACCCACTAAGGGGTATAGTTTGAGAAGACAAGTTAGTCACAGACATGCTGCACAAACTGCTCATGAATTCTGCAATCTGTGGTTTAATCTAATGTTATATTATGCATGCAACAGTGAAAGAAGGACAAAGCTACAGGTTAGATTTACATGTGCTTAAGTCAAGGCATCAATATTGTCTACTGGAGACAGAAGGCAGAAGTATTTAACATGTTTCTCTGCCGTCATTAGTAATTTCTCTTCCACACCTTTAATTTTGCCTCAAAGTTATCAAAAACTTGGTGCCTCATGTCTGTTTCTCTAGGGCACTGCATTGCTCACATTACTATTCCTCTGCATCATGTTCATGCTCAAATACACTTAAGAACTCTACTGCTCCTACCTTGACTGCTTTCTTCTGGCACCACATCATTGCCTGTCTCCTTTTAGTAATTTTAAACTTTGCAGTGCTTCTCGCATGTACTTTCTTTGTGCTTCACATTCTTCTGTAAGAGGTGCCTTCTCTGAGTTTAATTGTAGGACCTTGTAAGGCCTACTCCATCACACCAACACACGGCTGTAAGGCGAAGAAGATGGCTAGCACTGAGATGAAACCTTATTTCTGTGTTCACAAATGGCTAAACAAGGTACAAAGCATCAAAGAGCCTGAAACTTATATTAATAACCCTACGTGTATTTGGGTACAGTGTGTGATGAACAACAAGGGTAGAGGGCAAATGGTGTTTCTGAAAGGGAGGCTTCACTCAGCTGCAAAAGACTGAAACATCACCTGCAGAGGACACATCTACAAAAAAGATTGTGGAATAGCGTTATAAAACAAGTAGAAGTTCCCTTAAGAGACATCTGCAGCTACTACTTTCCCTCTAGAAACTGGACTTACTAAAAAAAGTGTTTAGCAGGAAATTGCAAGCTGGAAAGCTTCAGTTGTTCTGCATGTATTAAAAAAATTAGAGATGGAAGGACACATTATGTCAATGTTCCATTCTGTGTCCACTGGTAGATTATTCCCTATTACGTACTCTCCCACTTCCCTTGGGAGACTTATCTATTCCGCAGTATAGCAGATCGCACTGTCAGGAAATGACCTCCATTTGCCTTTGCTCATTCTTACGCCATTACTCCTAGTTATGGTAGTTTTTTCCTGTTGTGCTTTGAACACCTTTATAATGGCTCTTACCCCAGAATCAAAGTGGAATAACAACCATAAATGGAAACCTCTTGCCTTCCACTAAGTGCTGCCTTGTTGCCTTGCTCCCACTGCCTGGCACAACACACTGGGAGAGGCAGGCGCAGTTGCAGCAAGCAGGACCTGGACTAATGCCACCTGAGACAAGCCACCGCACAAGGTTCAGCCATAATTACAGCACAATGGGACAGAGGGAGCTGTGTGGGATGAAAGCAATGTCAGCAGGCAGGGACACTTCCTTTTAACCCAGGCAGTCTTTAAGTTACACGCTCAATTTTGTAAATAGCCCAATTTTGTAAATGGGGATTAATCACCTTAGTGAAACCTCTCATCAGCATCAGCCCTCCTGCATGATGTGCTTGTGGCCTTGCTCCTCCCTTCTCATCTTTTTGCTGAACAGTAGCCAAACATTATGCTGCAGACTGTATGACTAAACTTTCACTGTTTTAGGAGCTCCTGGGAGACTGAATCCAAATTCCAGCACCACCTGTTTTTCTGCATGGCAAAGGTGAAGGTGTGCATCAATGCAGCTTCCCAGGCTTACATGACAGAGATATGTGTTCATATTAGTTAATGATTACACTGTGGTTTAAAGACAAAGCCTCCAAACCAGCAGTGAAAAGCTCAAAAACACTGCCAGATGAAGAAAAGAAAGGTGTGCTCTAACAGTGCTTTCATTACCATATGAGATGAAGATACAATGTCCCTCAGGTATCAAAGATATAAGAAGCTGGTATCAGCCAATCCAGAATTTTGTTTTTTGTTTTCTCCTATACTGATTTTAGGGATTGAACTAGATATGGGTAATTTTATTTATGCCACAAAAAGCATCAGAAAAAAAAGGAACTTAGATTCCTCAAGAAGTTCAGACACAAGCAACTCCATTTCTTTGTATTTTTCTAATTTAAGACAACTTCTGGCCCTTCTGCTGCTCATCTCTTCCATTCATTACATTGCTTTTAAGTGTTTTGCTGAGGTTATCTTACTCTGAAGCTTGGCTGTTTTCAAAGGTGCATTTTATTGAGAGTTTTTGCTTGTTGTGATTATCCTCTACCACAGCTCATACTGATTTATTCACAAGTTTTCCTGTGGTGTTCTTGGAAATACCCTATCTCTATATTACAATCTGGGGAATGACAGAGTAAAATAAAGCATAAATATTGGTGGCGCTCAAACACAGTGGGAGGAAACTCAACCATTAAGTCAAAGAGGCAATGAATTTATTACTCACAGCTGATTTCACCCAAGTGGGGAGTGCTGCTGTTGTGCATTAGCTGTTAAGGCTTTTGGGGCACTCTTGTGCAGCGCTGGCATGGCAGGTTTCCAGTAAGAAAGCCACGCGGTCTTGAGCTGGTTTGGCTTCAGCAGATGACAGGTGGTTTTCAACGCGTTCTTCACGACGGGCGCTTGCTTTGTCCTGGGTAAACTGAGGCACAGCAATATTCTGGTTGCAAGGGGAAGCAGGCTTGGCTCTGGCTCCTAAGCTCATGGCTCCTCTGGCTTGCTGTGTGTGTAGGCTTGTGGCTTTTATCCCAGGTTCTGGACCAGGCAACTCGAGGCAGCTTCAAGCAAGATAGGTCCAAGAAGGCAATTCAAGCAAAGTTCAAGCAAGGTTCAAACAAGACAAAGGTGATTAGAAATCAGCCTGTATCTATATCTTGCCCAAGATTCAATTGGGCCAATAGGGCAACTGAAGCCAGCACATAGTTACCCAATGAAAAGGGACTCTGCCAGGCTGTGGCCATAAAAAGCAGAAACACAGACCTCTTCAGGGAGGAGCAGTGGCCAGTACACCTGCTCTTACCCCAGAACCAAACTGGCTTACCAGACACACATGGTCCTGTCCCCTTTGGTCCTTTTCCCGCATTACCCCAACTTTCTGCAGGAAGGAGGGGCGAAGAGGGGGACCATGTCGAGATGCATCAGGGTCTGCTTGGATTTTGTGCTGTTTGGTCCTACCATGACACCTGTAAGTTTTTCTTAGGTATACTAAGGGACAATCAAAAGAAAAGCAAGAATATTTTCTATTCTTTCTTCATTTGTTTCATAGAATATGAGGAATGACTGCAGAGAACAGTAGTCAACAAGAAGCCCAAAAGGAATTATTAACACAGAAATCCAAAAATCCACACCATAATAACCTCTCTGAGTAAGTGGCACAAATAACTGGGAATATGAGTAGTTCAGTTCCATACTAAGATGAGCTCTTTCATGGATGCTTATTTCACATCATGGTACTGTTCACTAACATTCCAAAGGCCTGAAACACCATATGTTCTTTTCTTCCATATGCATTAGAAACCCCTTAGTTTTCTTGCAGAGAAAGGCAACTTTTGTTCCTACCCACTAAACTTCTGCTATTTTCACTTGGTATAAGGTCAGGCCTGTAAGATTTGACAAGCAAATCCTGATGTTGTATTTGGAAAAAAAAAAAAAGAAAAAAAACAAACAGAAAAGCAGTGTAACTGCTTTACATTTTGGCTCCTTTGCTTCCAGGACACAGATTCACAACTGCTCTCCCTTTATTTTCATTCATTCACAGTCTTGCAGGCCAGAAAAGTGACAATATTGGTTTGGGCACCTTTTTCTGCTCCTCTGAAGCAGATAAAGAATAAATATAATCCTGGTCATTCATGCATTTCTAACTGTTGTAAGCACTTTTGATACATACAGAATGTACCTCAGGTACTATTGCCTTGCTTCTCTTTGCTCATCACTTCACACAAATCTGGCATTTCCCAAGCTCCAGGTCTGGCCCCTCCTAGGCAAGATTATGGTACAGGGTAGGATCTGCGCTTAGAGTGAAGCTCTTTACTGCAGAAAGTCATGAAATCAGTGGCTCACTACCCCTTTGATGATTTGATGACTTGGTGTGAATTGTCTGTCATACTATTCACCTAGGATTTGCAAACTAGCTGTCTGGTTTTGACAAGAAAAACTGGGAGCGCAGTTCAAACTGACAAGATAAGTATATTTTTTAAAGTCTTTTTTTTTACATTTAGTTGATATGTATAAATAAACATGAGGAGAGCATTGTGGTAGACTTATCTATTAGTCTAGTGGAAAGTACTGTATTGTAAATATAAACTTCTTTGGGGAGATTGATCCTGACTGGCCAGCAAACCCAATCAAAATACAGCTTTTTCTTTAGGTTAATTGTATTATATACTTTATCACCCAGTGTCTTGTGTAATAAATGTTAGTGAAAAGACTAATTTAGGGCTTGAATTTATTTTAATTAGTCTTTGTAATACTGCAGCAGATGTTAGCCTGTATAAAAGCAAAGCTGCACTTGTGAGGAATCTCAATGAGAAGACCTCCAACATTTGATATTCTCAGACAGACTACCTCAGATTGCAACAACAGACAGGAGGGAAGAAAGGAAACTAAAGAAGGAACAAGAATCAGGAGGGTGAGAAGAAAGGGTGGTAGAGATGCATTTTGTTATAAGCATGTTCTGTTATCAGTCACAACACTGGAAAGGTGAGGCTGCAGAGCACCATTAATAACTGACAGTTGTTGTTAACTACCAGAGAACACTAGATAACCTTCCTGAGAATATCTGTACCCCTATCTTGGGCAGCAAAGTAATGAGTCCCAGTGGAAAGAAAGCACTGGCCATCTTTGTTGTAGCTATTGATCTGCTGATGTGATTTAGATAAGGGAGGAAGAGATAATGGCATTGATTATTCTATTTAGGAGCCAGACTGAAACTAAACTCAAGTATAATACATAAAGAGGAAAAATCCACACTCAATCACTTCTTGTCTGCTCTTTGTAGTTCAAGGCAATCTTAGGTGCTCACGGCATCAGGGACACATCTTAATAGGCATGTGGGGTTTCGCTTCTGGGACAATTTGATTTAAATGAATATATACTGAAGCATTTTGCTTTGTTTCTTCTTCCTTATTTTAATGAGCACTCCTTGTTTTCATAAAGCAAAGAATGGGCAGAATAGGTTGTTTTCCTGTCAAGGAGGTTGTCAGAAGTCAATGATGGATACCTCAGGCTGACAGCAGGACATGCATAGCTAATTTTACTTCATGCTCCTCTCCCCCATTGTGAAGGGTAGTCAGCTCAGGTTAGGTAGTTTACAAGGAAGAATCTTAAGAAAACACAAAGAATACTTCTGCCTATCCACAGCAAGGTGTAATTATTCTGACAAGCCTTAACTGCAGGTCACCTGGAGACACAGATTAGAGCCTCAGGCCTCACCTCAGATTTGAAAAGAATCCCAGATATGTGTAAAAACAGATATCAGTGAGGTTTAGAAGTACCTTCAAAAAGGAAAAAAAAAAAAAAAGGTGAAAACCATTTCCAATCTTTCTAAAGCTGCTGATCTTAAACTGCCTCTGAATGTGTTAATAGGTTATAGAAGCCAATGTTCTAACTCAGTGAGGGGTAGGGGGAATTGACAGTCATACTCTATTTTATATTCTCTTCCATACTCCTCCCCCGCCCCCGCAACATATTCTTTGGAATACTGTCATAGACCTGAAAACCTGTGGCATATTAAGGGCACGGACCCCCAAGATATTGAACAACGGCTTGACAACACCTGTAGATAGCTGAGAAATGATCCGTTTATCGCAAGAACACACAAAGCTTGTACACTCCTAGTGGCAGTTGAAAGCAAGCCTGTTTCTAGCAGTACTTTTCCATTTTAGCCACACAAAACTTATCTAACCAGTCATTGGTCAAGCATTTCAAACATTTGCACTGCAAAGGTGAACAATAGATGTCCTTCATCTTGTCTACTCTCTACCCTACCACCTCCCAAGGTTTTGTTTTAATGACTGTGTCTTTTTATCATAAAGCTGTGTTTCAGGCTCAAAAGTGATTAATTAGTCTCCTTCAATCCCCACAAAAACCAACATAAACTCGTAATTTTACTTACTTACTTAGTGGAGGCTTTCAATGCCAGACTGAAGTTCTCTTAAAACTGGGCATTTTTAGCCTAAATACAAATTATTCATCTTTATTGGTGTGATTGACAGATATGCTTTGTAAAATATAAAAGGAAAACCACATAAATAAAGCATAAGATGTAGGAGCTAAAAATAAAATCAAAGCCTGTGTTCACTTAGGTGTCACCATGAAGTTTCTGTATGTGGTGAAGACACTGGTGCTGCCCTTGCTGGTGTCAGAGAGCTGCAACTCTCATCAAGCAGAACTGGCCCAAAGATTTTTCACAGAAGCACCCTTTAAAAATACAAAAGTCAGTCTTTATAGTTTATTAACTGGGGTTTTTTTGTTTGGGTTTTGGGTTTGTTTTGTTTGTGCTAGTGTTGTCTGCTTGTTTTTTGTTTTTTTTTTTTTTTTGAACGGGGGTTTGTTTTGTTGGGAGTTTTGGTTTTATCTTCGTTTATGTTTTGTGTTTCCTTGTGCTGGGTGGGGAGAAAGGTGCTGGAGATTCCTGCACCTACTATAATATTGATGTTTATGGAAAAGCTAAAGAGTTGTGATGGTTTTAAAACTGTCTTTTTAATTTTTATTCACAAAGTTCAAGCAGAGAAAGTAAAGGAATGTAAATAAGTCACTATTGGGTGTAAGAAAGCAAAATAATGATTATTCTAAACACTTCCATTGGGGAGAGAGAAATGTTTAAGAATTTCTACTCAAAACAAGGTCTGGGAGTTGGGGCAGTCTGAGTCTGGGACTCAGTTTTTGCTTGCTCGGTTTCTGTCTGCTGCTTCTTTTCTGGCTGAAGATAACACACTGACCTTGACAAGTTAAGTCTAACAGCCTCTCTGCTTCTTGATTCTCTGCCTTCTGCCAGGGGTTTCTGGGGGATTCCTTCTGGTTGGGGGGAGGCCCCTTGGGGGAAGCAAAGGGGGCTTGGTTGTGCTTTTCTGATGATTGTACATATTTGTAAATGTTGTGAATAGTGTATATTTGCGCATAATAATTGCATTTCATCATAGATTGTAGATTTGCTTGTAAATACAGCTTTCATTTGCTTCCAGACTGAGCTAGCCTGGTTATTGTCGGTGTGGGGAGGATTTCAGCTCTCACACTGTTACAAGAGTATATTTGAAACATATAGTTTTTAGGTGAAAACTGAAGTTTCTTACAAACTGCTTTTCTGAGAGTTTTAGTGTGAACATCTAAGATTTTATGTCCTAATAAGACTGCAGAAGACTATTGTACAAAATTACAAAGAACTCCCATATATTTGTGCATCACACTACCACTTTTCCACTGGATTTCAGCAAGCTAAACATGAACAACATGCAGCTCTGACATGGAGACTACTGGCATCACTATAGAGAGCACTCAAATGGAGAGCAATTTACCCTGCTAACACAGTCACTGTAAGACACAACACACCAAGTATCACTGGTTGCAGGGAACACTGGACAACTGCTAAGAAACTATATTGGCAGGCCCTTGAATCACTATGAAATAAGAGAGCAGAGTAGCAAGAGGAACCAGCTTCCCATGGGCAGAAGCACAAACTGCAATGTTAAAACATGAACAATCAGTTTGTGTGGATCTAGTTAATTTGTGAGGGGAAAAAAAACCCTCTAAATCCATTGCCTTTATAACACAGTAGAAATACTGGCATTTCTGAAGATAAAAGAAGCACAGGTTTTACCTTTCAAAAGGAAATTCATTGAGCCATGCAGGAAGGATAGATTTACTCATGTCCTTAACACAGAAAATAGGATCAGTAGTGTTAGTGTTTGGAATACAAAAGCACATTTTTATACATTTCCCTGGACTCCAGTGGTTGTGGCAAGGAAGAACGAAGGATTTTATAGCAGGGGAGGAAATGCCTGGCATGAAAACATACAACTTGGAATTTCATTACCGTAAAGTAAAAGAAGAAAATACACAAAATCAATAGCACAAATTCTTGTTTTTCCCATGTATAGTTATAAAAGTACTATGATTGAAAAGTGATTTATGAATAGCGTATCCAGGATTTAGATGCTGGCTGAGGTAGTCCCACAATCAGAAGTTATATTCTATAGTTCTTCTGAAAGACCATTAGGATAAGCTTGAATCCCAGGCATAAAACATGAAAATTTGGTAGAACCTTGAATATCTGAAATGGAATATTGTTAGTTCTGAATAAGATGGAACCCTAATTTCAGAGTATCTTTACAGTAACACTACAGCATCTGTATTGGCCCAAGAAACTAAAACCTGATCTGCTGAAGGATTTGATTTTAGCTTTATTTTAATTCTGATACAGAAAATTATTTTCAGGTGAAAGTGGCCTATAAATGTTCCTTATACTTCTAGCAATTTGGAAGATGATTTTGTAAAGTGTTACAATGAAGCTGTGCAGTTCATCTGTCAGCAGACATAAACCAAAACAAGTCATTAAATTAAACAAAAATCCTGCCCAGGGGCAACTTCAATTCTATTTTTCTGTTTGTTTGGTTTTTTTTGTTTTGTTTTGTTTTGTTTTGTCTTGCTCTAAGGCCATTTGTGAATGTTTTGACTGTATCACCACTTCATTTTCTTTTGCTGTTTGATCGATCTCCAGAGTTAGGTGAATTATTAAGGACATAATAATTGAAAATATTTTCTGAATCATTAAAGAAAAAGGTGAGTTTCTTTACTACTCTTTTAGAAATTGAGTCATACCTTGCAGCTATAGGCACTAGACATTCTAATACGTATTACCCATTTGTGCTATGATTTTCAGCCACTTCTAAGTCAAAACATTGTTTTCAATACCAACTCTTAAAATAACACAGACAGTGGAAGTGATTATGTTTCTCACAACATTTTGGGGATTATCTTCTAATATTAATTTCATTTCACAAGGAATACTTTTTTCCCCTCCTTCTATATTTTGCAATTCTTAAGTAGGAAATCCTGGGTATATGTTTAAACGCAAACTGGGTAGCAGCTAACCTTCAGTTAATAAAACTAACAGACATTTTCTCTTCTGCTTAATTGCCAGTAACTGTCAGTTACTCCAACTTTCACTTCATGCTACTGAAGTGATACTGAATGGCCTGGTCTGACAACAATTAATCAGTTTGGTTAAGCCTTTCAATTAGTTATGGAGATAGTTAATATCTAGAAAATACCTCTGTTGCTGGGCAAATGACGAAGCTTCCCAGTCCAGTTTGGTTGTAGTTTTTGAGCAAACAGTGGAAACGTCGTTACCAGGCACCTTTACTAGCTGTTGTGTTTCATTGGCAAATGCCCTTTAGATTAATTCTTTTTTGTTTAATGTTCCAGCACTTTCTGGTTTCTAGGCAATCTGAAAAAAACCCTGAATCCAGCACTAGAAATGTGCTTTCATGCAATTCTCTTGAGGCTACCCTCAAACCAGACAAAGTCCGCAGAAACAACTGTTTGGTGATCATTCAAGAAAAGGTTCTGATCAAAATGGTGCTAGACCATGGTATTAATTTTTAAACATCTGTTTTGTTTTAAAGAAAGATACGGCAGTTGTCCTAGAACCATTTCCATGTGACATGAGGGAGTCATAATGCTATGTAAAATAAACCAAAAAACTGTAGAGGCTATTATTTGTGTTGAAGAGAAACAAAAGTACATCTTTCTCTCTAGGAATTTTTGAGAAAGAGGGAAATTGAGGTAGGAATAAATATAATCTTTTCACTTCTTTTTTTAATGGCAGATACCTGCCTATATATTGAAAAGATGAAAATAACCAGTGAATAGACATTTAGTTTCCAAAGGAACCATATTTTTGGTTTATCAAAAAATGACAATGGAATAATCACAATATTAACATATTCTGAAACTTAAAGGCCATACAAATGACTATAGACAACATTCCACACATTATATATGCATGTGGTAAGGGCAATTGCAAGCAAAGATCACAAGACACCATGTCTTAAGTTTAATAATCCATTTAATATCGCCTTTCAATTCCATTTCATGCTCAGTAAAGCAAGAATAACTGAACCTTTCAACAATGCTGGACTTAGATGGACAGCTTTTGTTTGGAGAGCTTTGGTTGCAATGCCTTATCATGGATGACAATGAAGGCCTTGTAGCAAGCTCCAGTGATAGTGTTGCAGGAACGGTTTCTGCACCTTAACAAGGTTACTTCTTTAACAAGCTATTTTTCTTAACTGGGGTCACACTAGCTGCTCATGTACCTGGGGAGAGGGTATGTCTTGCACTGCCTTTGTCTTTTCCCTCCACATTCCCTCATCCTTCTTCTAATGAAATACAGCACCTACAAATGGGCAAGGGGTGAAAATGTGCATGACATGCTGAAGTAAGCAAAACACAGCCACTGTCCCATCAGAAAGGTTAATGGTGAAAAGAAGCAAGACATCTAAACTCATGACATGCTAAAAAGCCACTTTAAAAAGGTTAATGGTTATTGCTCCCAGTGCTTGCTTAAAGAACAAACTGTTTTGGGACTCAGCCAACCGAGAGGGAAGAATATAAAAAGAATGAGCAATGGCTTGAATCAAAGATTACAAATTGAACCCCTACCAGAGCAGACAGCAAAGGTTTATAAGTCAGTTTTATGCACATACAACATATCATTGTTTTATTTTACTCATAAACAAAAATATCAGTAAATTATGAAAATTGTACAGGATTTTGTATTTTGGGTCTTTCCATCCAGCATAGGCAAGGTGACCACTCACTAATTCATCAGGAAATTCATAGCATGTGGTTTAGTATTTGCAGTTTAAATTGTCTTCAGCCTTTAAAGAACAGTGGGTCCCATACTTGCTTTTGCATAACCTACTGAGAAATCTTGTGTTTCACCTTGAAAAGGCAATGTATAGATCAGTAAAATTAAAATGATGTAACAGCCTCAGCCATATCACAATATCCTTATTATAACCAACTCAAACTGGAAAAGACTCAGTGAAGTTTGCAACACACAACTACGAGAATTATGAAAAATTATTTCCTCCTGTGTATGTAACCTAGCTACAAGTTTCAGCAGTTTAAAGACTGCAAAAAAGTTGTAGTATGACAGACCGTTGACCTACCTTGTGTGCAAAAGGCCAAAATTCTTGTGTCTTGTATACCTCATTAAGCCACAGTTCTGCCTTGTTTACATCAGAGATACCCACAGACTAGAAAGCAGCTCAGAGAAATCAAAGCACTCTCAGAGAAAATGATTCTTTGTTACCATCCCAGACAGATAAACATTTGTCTTCAATTTTCATGAAACTCTCTTGTTGTACTTTGCAAAGCAAAGTTGTTGCTTTGGTGTTTGCTTTTGTTTTTTAATCCCCTCAACCTTCACACACCAAAAAAAAAAAAAAATCACTGTATCTGTACTTATCATAGCGATCTTCTTCACCAACCCCATCAGTATGTCCATTTTGTTAAAATGAATTTTCAGTAGCTGGTTTGTCGCAAAATTGGATTCAACTCCTTTGCAGAACTCTTATCTCCACTGCTGTGTGGCTGTAAATCTTCACATGATTTTTTAAAAAATATCCTCTTAAACAAATACAAATATGTAATTTAATGTATGGCTGTAATCTGTAAACCTTTCTACTTCAGAAATTTAGTAGCTTGTACTTTTGACATATACATCAAAGTCAACAAATTAACCCCAATTCACAACAAAATAATTGTCACTTAATTTGCAAAGTAGAAAGGAAAGCTATTAATGCTGATAATGTCAACAGGTAAAGAAAATGCCATGGTCAAGTGAGCAAAACAAATTGCTCAGCAACAGAACCATTTAAAAGAACTATCTGACATCTTGCAATGGTCTGGTCTTGCAATAGTCTGCAATAAAAAAAAATAATGTTCATATGGAAGCTTCTTCAGATTTGTAAAATCAGGTATAAATTCAGAAAGAAGTCAAAACTAATCCAGTGCAAAGGAATTTTCATGCTTGCTCCCTGCTTCTGCACCATTAGTTACTGTGGTGGTAGGGCCAAATGGGCCCAGCACAAACTCAGACAAGCCCTGATGCATCTAGACATGCTCTCCCTCTCCCCCCTTCCTCCTGCAGGAGTCAGGGTAATGCAGGAAAAGGAACAAAGGGACAGGACGTAAAATGTCTGATAAACAAGTCTCCTTCTGGGGTAAGAGCAGGTGCACTGGCCACTGCTTCTCCCCACCAGGCCTATGTTTCTGCCTTTTACGGCCACAGCCTGGCAGAGTCCCTTTTCATTGGGTAACTCTTTGCTGGCTTCAGTTGCCCTACTGGCCCAGTAGAATCTCGGGCAAGATATATATACAGGCCAATTTCTAGTCACCTTTGCCTTGCCTGCTTGGACCTGCCTTGCTTGAAGCTGCCATGCCTTGAGTTGCCTGGTCCAGAGCCTGGGATAGAAGCCACAAGCCTTAGGAGCCAGAGCCAAGCCTTGCTTCCCCTTGCGACTGGAATTTTGCTGTGCCTCAGTTTACCCAGGACAAAGCAAGAGCCGGTCACAGTAAAAACGTCGTAAACAACCTGCCGCCTGCTGACGCCAGACCAGCTCTGAGACCATGTGGCATTCCTGCCAGCAACCAGCTGTGCCTGGCCCATGAGAGCGCTCCAGAAAGCCTCAATGGCTAAACACAGCAGCAGCACTTCCCACTTGGGTTGAATCAACTGTCAATATTTAATTTATTGTCTCTTTGGCTTAACAGTTCTGGCTGAGTCTCCCCCTTATGGTCGAGCGCCGTTTTGTGCTGGGGAATTCTTTCTTTCCCTGTTATTCCTCCCAGTTTGCTTAAAATTGTTAAAATCATTATATTTGCCTAAATATTGTACATTCCCACTGTAAATATATATTACAGCTGTACATCGAACCTATGTAATAGTTTTTGGCAATTTTTGATGTTAATAAAAAGTTATTAATATTTTTATTAATATTCACATTTGCCATATCTTAATTATAAATTCACAAATTCATTACAGTTACTTGCTGTAAACTTCACAGAGAGCAGAAGTTACCGTAGAACCACAAACAGTCCCAAAGCAATACTATTTCTATATTGAACCATTCACTGCAGAAATTGTAACTCTTCAGTAGTTCTGCTGTCCAACCCCCTGCACAGGAAGAACCTTTGTGCCAGATCTCAGCTAAGTCCCACACCACACCCACGAAAAATGGCAAGCAGGGCTTCTTCCCACCACACGCAGACCAACAGCCAAGCAGCCTTCCTGGGCCACCCCTGCCTTCTGTCTGCTTTGAAAATCAAAATCCAAGTCATAAACATGATGAAAACAAACCCTTGGTAAAATCAATGGCACATGGACTATTTAAAAGAAAATTTCTTTTTTCCACATAAAAAATATATGGGCTCAAAATAACTCAGGTTATTAAGGAGCATGTTTTTGAATTTTTACCTAAACTGCACATTGGAGAGCACTGTCTTCATTCAGGTGTTATAAACACACAGTGTCGTCAACAGACCACAGTCCCATGCAACCCATTAGGCCTACATGTTTTAGAATATAATTTGGAAAGAAGACTGTCTGTGATTTTAGAAGTTCCTGTGGACACTTGTATCTTCAATATGGTTATTTTTCAATAATAAAAACTAAATGCTGTTGCTGAAAAGGAGTCCAACTTTTCAAGAGAAAACAACCCATTTCAAAAAGCATACAAAACAGCACAGAAAAAGTCATGTGCCTTTCATGAAGACTACAAGATATGTGATAATGTGAATGCAGTTATTTATACTGACTTCTCCATTAGATGGTTTTTGGTTTGTTTTTTGGTTTGTGGGTTTTTGTTGTTTTGGTTTTTTCCCCCTCAATAGTTCGATATTTCTTGGAAGTATAATATGAAGATGAGATCTCTAGGGAAAACATGCATCATCACACATGATTATATTGACTTATGGTTTTAGCTGGTAACAAGATTTATTAATTGTTGAGATATAATAATGTCATGGATTTGCTGATGTCAATATCTCTCACACCAATAAATCTTGATATTGGCAAGAGAAGTCAATGCCTACTTAGGATTTTTCCAACCATTGACAAAGCATCCTATTAATATCAGATCTGCAATCACGCAAGGTGTGGTTCCTCTGATACTTCATTCTGGCCATGCAATCTGTTTTACTCAAAAAGCAAATTTGTTTCCAAATCCCATCTTAGCTGCTGATTAGTTTTCAAGCATGGAGTCAGGCAGAGGGACAGAAAAAAGGCATTGCTTCTATATTTGGATAGGGATGAATGATACATTCTTGTGCTTAAGCAAGGTAGATAGTATTTGTTGGCATGCAATTTTTGGCAGTTCCATACAAGCTTAGCTTAGTGAGACATCTTTTGAGGTAGGTGCTTAGCCTGCTGGTATATAAACGCAAATTCTTCAGTGTGATGTCTTGCACATGAAATACTCTTGTAAAGACTTGGCAGATAAAATTTATTTGCATGTAATGGTCAACAACTGGATGAGCTGGATGAGCAAATAAAAGCTCTCTTTCTTTGAGCATAAGCAAATCTGAAACTCTCAGAGATACTTTTGTTGAAGTCATGCTTGTTTGTTACATTTGCTTTAACAATGCAAACGGTGATACCTCCCATAAAAAATAAAACAATGACAGCATAGTAACAATAAAAATTTGGAATGAAGTTTTAAAAGCATCTTTTCCACCTTATTTGTTCACACCCTATTTCACTCCTGCTCAGTTATTCCTTCATATAACCAGTTGTAACTTAATACTAAAATTTTCCTTTGTCATCTAATCTGACATAACCTTTCCTGACCCTTCATAAGAAGGGAATCCATTTTACAAATAAAACCCTAACATCTTTGAAAAATAAAAATTATCAAACTTGTCAAAACACCTCAAATATTCCAACAGTAGTTTCTAATTTAATTCTACACTTACTAATCTGTACAACAATATATAGTGGAAGTCAGTGTCTTGATGGATCACTCATGGAAAACTGAAGTAATTACCCTCATTCTAATATTCCTATTTAAATGCATGGAAAAATGATTAGCTGGAAGTTCTTTATGCAGCAGAAATGGCATCTGCTTAATATTTATGCTAATGTGAAATACCTTTTACCCTAAAGGTTAGGGGTGATACATGAACAAAAAAGGAAACCAAATAAAAAGAAAATGTATACAAATTCCTGCTAAAAAATGTCACTATTATTTCACACCCCCCCTGTAGCACAAATTTGCCATTCTTTCTTGGATATAATTCAGTTAACTGGAGATTTAATTTGCTGATATATAAACAAAATTCTATGAAGCTGTTCTGTTGGGTTGTTGTGTGGGGTTTTTTTTTTTTTTTTTCTCTCTCTCTTTCTTTCTCCCTTGCCTGCTGGTAATACCTGTGAGACACAAGTTGGGTTTAACCCAAATAATGTCTGATAGGCTCTTTAGGGCAGATTTAAATCCATTCTACATAAGGGTGTGATATAAGAAAAGACTAACATTACTCTCCTTTTACAGTTTGCAATAGCAAAGCATAAAAATGCTCCTTTAAAGATGCTTTCTGCCAAACACTCCAATTGACAGGGTGTTCTTTTCCTCTATCTTTCCCCCTTACCTTTTTACAGAATTACAGAAATGGGAAAAAAAAAAGAATATTTAAACTGAAAGCTTGTTTCTAGTTTTCAAATAAATGTTTAAAAATTAAAAATGAGAATCCTAATGGTTGAATTTTAAATTTAAAAAAATATTTAAGAGGTGCAGGGAAAGTGAGAGGATGTAGCCAGGATTTAGAAGACTCCCTCTCTCCACTTCTCCCTATGCAAAACATTGGAGAGAGGCCTGTTTCAGTTGCACTCCTTTCTTGATCTTTGCTGTTCCCTTCCTTTGCTAACAAATGACCCAAGACTTTTTTCTTTGGTAATGAAGTTACAAATAGATTAAAACAACTTCTCTAAACAGCTTCCCCTTAAGGGCAATATAATTATTGTACATAACAACAAAGTAAATTACAACTAACAGAACTGAAGACTGTGAGACCAACACGTTTACTCTCATCCATGGAAGGATGAGGATGAAGGAAGTATGACAGAAAAGGAACATAATCCAGTCCCAAAGCTCATTTCCAGTTCCAGCCTTCCCTAGCCCAGGGCTTGGAACGGATGTGAGAGGTGGGAAAAGGGAGAGATCACAACTTTGGATGACAAATGGGCCAATCCTTCAGGGAAAATGTAAACAGTAACGAACACAGCAAAATAAAGTAAGACCAAAACAAGTTTCCTGAAAGAATAATAATTCTTGAAGGACAAGGTCTACTTTAAAGTAGAGCTCTCTTTCAGCAAAACAAATATATGGAGAAGATTTTGCATGTCTTTTCATTCCTATTTTCTATATTTTGTTATCAGTTTATACAAGGCATTTAATGAAAAATTAGGTGGGAGTTTTGCACCACAATAAGAGACCTAACATTTTCTTCTTTCAAAGAGCCACAGCCAGTTTTCATCCTGGGAACATCATATTTTTGACAGTAGGAACTTTTTCCCCATTTTAATACTGTTTGAATTTAAGTGCATTTGTTTACTAAGAAAAACAGACAAACTGACATATAACTTTGCTCTTTTTCCACAATAACTACTAAATATTTTCTGGTTTTGGTGGGAGAAAGTGGAGTGAAGATAAAAATATTAACTAGCAACACAGTAAGAATAAATTCCTACAAGACCCATCTAGAAAACACTCCTTTGGGAATTATCCTCCATTTACACACACACTGGTTAGCAATTTTAAACCTATTCTGTGTATATTATATTAAATTTTAACTTTTAACCATGTAACTTCAAACCAAATGCCACATATAAGACTTAACAGTGAATCATAACATTATCAAATAATTTAGGCTGGGAGCAACTTCTTAATATGACTTTATCCAACGGTCTGCCCAAAGCAAGGATACCTTTCAAGTTTTGATGCATTTTCAAAGCTAGACAAGTTGGAGACGACCTTGTCCACCCAAGTTTTAAAATTCTTTAAGCATGGTGAGATGATAGCCTCCCTTGTCTTCTGTTCCACTGTTGAACCCTCACAGGGAAGAGTTTTTTTCTCCCCAGATGTTCAACCAAGTGCCTGCTGTCACTTGCCATTTCTAGGTGCACTTCCAAAAGGAATTCAGTTTCTTTCTATGAACCCCTCCTCCTTCACACTTTAACTGAAAATTGCAGTTATATCCCTGATTAGCTTTCTCTTCCTCAGTCTGTAAAAGCCACCTCTCTTTACCTCTCTTCCTATGTTATACTCACTAGCCCCCTAACCATTTTAATCATCCTCTCCTTTTTTGAGCTTTTTAGTATTATTCTTATTTCATCTTTGAAGCGGAGTGCGATTAACAAGGGCATGACTGACTTCTGTTCAGCAAGTACCTCTGAAGTTCCACTTAGAAATTCGGTGTCCTAGAAGCAGAGCCCTGAAAGGCAGAGCTGTTTGTTACCCAGAACTAGTGAACCTCTGTGTAGAAATCTTAAGTTACAGTGTGCTGGGTTTGACTGGTCTACAGTTAATTTTCTTCATGGTAGCTGGTATGGGACTATGCTTTGCATTTGTGCTGAATACAGTGTTGATAATTCCAGGATGTTTTTGTTACTGCTAAGCAGTGCTTACATGGTCAAGGCCCTCTCTGCTTGTCACAGTGAGTAGGTTGGAAGTCACAAGAAGCTGGGAGGGTACACGGCCCAGACAGCTGACTCCAACTGATGAAACAGATTATATCACATGACATCCTGCTCAGCATATAAAGCTGGGGGAAGACATAAAGAGGGATGTTCAGAGTAAAGGCATTTATCTTCCCAAGAAACTGTACATGTAATGGAGCCCAGCTTTCCTAGAGCTGGCTGAATCACTGTCTGTGGGAAGCAGTGAATTAATTCCTTGTTTTTCTTTGCTTGCATGTGCAGCTTTTGCTTTACCTATTAAACTGTCTTTTTCTCAACCCAACACTTTTCTCACTTTCACTCTGCCATGCCACCAGCAGAGAGTGAGCAAGCAGCCATGTGGGGCTTAGTTCCTACATGGGGTTAAACCATGACAAACAGCTAGATTAATATTACATACATCCCCTGTCTAAATTTTATTCTTTTGGAGGACTGATGTTATTGTAGGCTGCCTACCATCAAACATGTGCTTTAAAAACTGCAAGGTATAGTTGCAAGCGCTGGGAAGTCTTCTTTGTCACATGCTAGATAAAACTTTTTTCAAAAAGCTTGGTACATTTTCCATAATGTGTATTGGTCAATTTATATTTGCTATTACTAACCTACACTTTGTCAGCTCCTTTTAACTGGCTTGCCTTTCTTGTAATCTGGATGTATGAGGCTATGGGAATTACCTTTTACCCACAGTAAGGCAGCTGTAGGCTCTCCAACACATGACATGTCTGTAGGCAGTAGGTTTGATTGTTAAAACTACATAAGCTCCTAGAACTCACTCAAAGGTCCCTCCTTACAAGGACCGAGTACCTGAAAAAGAAGATATATCAGAAGAGAAGGTGCTTTCCCCAAAAAAGATCAAATAGGAGGACTGATGGGAGTAAACCAAAACATCATGAAACTCAGAGCATTCAGAAGCTGAAAAGAGTTATGACTCATCCGTAGACTCCACTGAAAAGAACACTTGTGCTAACACCTGGCAAACTTATGAAGGAAAAGATACATAGAAAAAGGTTCAGTAATATTTACATACAGAAGTGATATTTTCTTACTATTACTTATAGTTCCAGAGATTGCACTGAAGAGAAATCTCACATAGAAATACATCATGGCATGCATTAGATCTCTATATGATCAATGTGCTAGAAATAGTAGTACCTGATAATGACTTTAAGCTTAGTGGCCAGAAATCACAATTTACCATTTTAACCTTAACCATCAAGTCCCAGACATCTTCATTCAAAAGGTCTGAGGCATAGTGGGGTTTAAACTATTTTTTTATATTGCTAATAAATAAATAAAAGGCTTTGAAATTCTTTAGAACGAATGGTCAATAGCCAAATCTTCACTTTAGTACTAAAGTTTTAAGTCCTATTTTTTTCAGAACCTAGAAATTAGTGGAGTAAGCAGAGAGAACCTGTTGAAGCTCATTAGAGTTCACTAGACCTTTTTTTATTCATTTCTTGTTTGTAAAAATGCTATTTTACATGGACTTTGCTAAATGCAACACTGAATTATAGTACTGGAAATTAAACCGTATAATTTATGTAACACACTAGAATATAAATTTAACACACTATAGAATATACATTTAACACGCTAGAATGTAAATTACAGCAACCACATTCCCTCTGAAGTGAGACAGTCACAGTTGCTAGCTGGCAACTGTAACAGAACTGAAATATATAGCTTTCTAGAATATAAGGAAAGTGGATTAATAATTTATTTCCTCACGGAGGCAAGAATTCACACAGTAACAAGCATCCCAAGAACAAATTCAACTCACTGGGAAATATTTTCACAGTTCACATGAAGGGTTCAGTGTTCTTCAGTTACGAGAGCTTTTCTCACTTCAAAATCCCAGGTGTGCCCTTTAGGTCACCTCTTTCTAATCTTTCCAGTTTGATGTTAGCAGGTGATAATCTTGTGGATTGAATACCGACACTATAGTGGTAGGTCATGTCAATCATTGTGCCTGTTGCGCTGAAGAAGTCTAAAAATCTGCATTTTCAAATTGAAGCCTGCAATCTGCTAAACTGATTGCATTTACCACAGAGTGTTTCTGTCAGACACTGAATTATGAGGGCCCCTTATCATGTACATTTTACCACAGGCAGGTTTTTGATGGGTTAAAGTGGCTTTCATATAGGTGAGGATATTGCTTTATGAATGGCAAAATCAGTATTGAAAGTAACTTGGCAAAGGATCTTAGGCCCTGGTTTAATTAAAGTTGAGCTTGTTGTGCAAGTAAATGGCACACAGTTGGGATTTGCTCTCTGCATAATTTACACATCCCTTGTTGGCTTGGTCTCAAAGCAACAGGGACTAATTCTATGTCAAGCCTTACCTGATTTGATTCAGAGGTCACGTTTTTGGAATAAAAAGGAAGAAAAATAATGTATTGATCTGCTTAGATCAAAGTTTCAGAAGCTGCACCTTGTTAATCACAATATAGAGACTAAAAGACTTTTGGTTTGATAGTCTGCAGTAGAAGAGTTCAGGATTCTGTGTGCAACACAAGTGAAAGATTTACAACTCTCTTATTCAGTTCAATAATATAGTACATCAGAGATGTTTAGAGTGAAATAACTACTTATTTTTAAATTATTATGGTTATAGCTCCTTGTGTGATCATTTGAATCTAAATAAGAAAGCTACTGCAAATACATTTTTATATTAAAAACTGTATACGTCAAAACATACCTTTAATATTTTGTGGGTCAAATGAGATCTTATGAGTCCAAATGCCAGCAAAAAAAATTAGCATTATTTTATGTGCTCTCGGACCTGTGTGTCAGACAGTTTGATGCTTTTTGGCTTTCTACTGGGATAGTGAAGTTATTATGCTCTCCATCTGTTGTTTCTTACACTGTTGAAGTTAGGAAACTGGCAACTCTCTTAAATAAATGCAGTATTTAAATACAGAGGGTCTTTAAGCTATCTATACTTGCTGGCAGAGAAAAATATTTTCAAGTACTTCAAGCACAGAAGAATGAAAAAACCCCTTGGATTGTAAACTGAGCTCACGTCACATAAAGGCAAGTTACAATTCTGTAATGTCATGATGTTTTAGAATCAGAACGGTACTTTTAATTAATTTGAGAATCAGTGAAAAGGGAGCTTTTGCAGAGACCACAAATACCTATATCCCTTTACTTACAAAGGACTCAATTCTGCCTATGCTACAAAATTCGAAGGAGAAACAACATAGTTACAATTGTACCAGGCAGTATCAGGCGCAGGGTGTAATCAGTGACCACTTAAGGGTGTTCCAGATCATTTCCACCTCTGTGTCAGCTCAAGCACACTGACTAGCAGAAAAGGAACCATGATAACGGGTGTCTACTTTGCTTCTCATCAGCACTGGTCTGCTCCTTGCTGGGGCTATAACTTAGGGCTGAGGCCAGAAGTGCAGAAACCTTAGAGGTGCTTTATAGTCTTCCTCTGGTAATGGACGTTGGCCACACCCTGGGACAAAAATGAGCAAGGTGATTCTTCAGCATTATGTGCCTAGACACGTATTTGAAACATTCATGTGTGAATGCTCATGTAAGAGTCTATACAGAAGAAAGAATAAAGCTTTCCTTTTTCTTTTAAAGCTTTTAGTGCTGTAAAATAGATGCTGTGAAAATATGCAAGCAAATATGTAAAAATGACTTAGATAAAGAACAAAGCAGTTAAGTAATTTAACTGTATAAAAGTAGACTGTAAAAAGAATACACCATTGGAAAAGATTAATCTTTTTCTACTATGTGCTGATCACAGTCACAAACTGAATCATGATTTATAACACAATCTTAGCAAATACTCTGTGCATTGGACTTTTCTAACAGGTCATGGTTTTTTATAGGACTTCAGAATCCTCCTTTCATAATGACTAAACTTAATATACAGACCTTGAGTCTATTACTTGGTCGTAAAACAAGGTGATTCCTCTGGCTTAAAATGAATTCATCTTAGAAAGTCATTCTCCTTAAGATATGACAGACAATTGGCACAGATCCTGCTGCTCATTCTTTTGCCCTCTTCTGTGGGTCACTGCTCAAATGGAATTTCTGTTTTCATAGAAAGTGACTGATGTGAATGTATTCACAGTCAACTTTTATAATACATTTTTCACATAGCAGCAAGGGACTGGAAACTCTATGTAGACCACATAGCATCTTAAAGGAACACATTGCAGAAAATGCTAGATGACTTTAAAGGTCCTTTCCAAACCTAGATACTCTGTGATTCTGTTCCACATCCAATGCATATACAAGCATATCTGTAAGTGACAGCAGTGCCCCATGTAGACCACAGGAGAGTAATGTAATGTATACATGCTGGGAACGCCATCAGGTCAATCTAAGGGGAATTAATGTGAATGCTGTGGACTTGAGGCACTCTGGACTTCATATTCTGCAAGTCAGAGATCAGTCTCTAACACAGTGGATTTACTATTGCAGATTCAATTAATTATTTCCCTCTTCACCACATTTCTAATATCAAGCTGTCTGATTTTGATGCTGCTGCACCAGAGCCTGATAGTGCTAAACCATACCCTTAATACAACAAAACATCTCCATCGTGACAAGATTTTTTTAAAAACTAATACTTCATATTTGGTTTTTTTTACCTATGTCATATAACAAATCAAAATTTGTTATTGCCTGTGTTAATGGTTGCTTGGTGTTCCATTACTTATTTTCTCTCCAGTTTACTGCAATTAATGTGTTGGCTTTCCCAAGAAATGACTACTGAAACTCTTTCCTCAGCATAAGCAGATTTACAAACGAGCAGTGATGCTTTCCATAGACCCTCCTTGCTATAGTCAGTGACTGTCATTGATCACTCAGTAGTTTTGGGTTACTGCCCATCAATTTTTCATTCAAAAGTTATTTAAATTTTAAATAAATTGGAAATGTATTTCTGAGAGATATTTCATAGGATCCACAGCAAATGCAAGTTTATTAAATCTAGATAACTTTGTCTCCTAACTACAATGACAAAGAGTATAATGAAACAGAAGCCATTGCTCTTCATCTAAGTGGTTCCCCTAGCTTGTTGGTGACTGAACAGATTAATTATTTTCAAGCTCATGACTTCATCATACTAAGAACTAGCTTTAAATTACTGGAAAGAATGTTATACATAATGTAGTATTTGGTAACTTGTGACTTCTCATTTATTCTTTTTACATTATCCATACACATTCATTTTACTGAAATGATTCACCTTGTTAAAAGCATGCAAATGTTCATATAACTTTAAGAGTAAGCTGACCAATTCAAATTTATTTCCAATGATCTGGTCTTATAATTACATTTTTATATAATACTTGTAAACTTTTTCAGTGCAGTCTCAAGCTTCAAGTGTAGTTTCAAGTTTCATTTTTAATGTGGTGAAAAGAAAACATCTTAAGACAGAGAATCAGGCACGGAAAACCTCAAACCAGAAATGTATTGTCTAGTAAAACTATAAGCTACAGGAAGCATGCTTTAATAATGGAAAGCATTAGGCAACCTCACTTCCTTGCTAGCTTGCCTAAAATTATTCTGACAGAAGCAATTTTCCTATTTCCCCTTCAAAACATATGCTTTAGGGAAGAAGAAATAATTTTTTTATAAAATGCAGTAACACCAGACCATATTCTGGGAAAGGATATGATTACATTGTTTTACATGAATTGCAACAGGGGACAATCATGTAAAGTCAGATTTGGTCTGGGCATCAGTAGTCGTCACTTCCAAAAGCACCTTACAAAAGGTAAAACAGAATGCCAAAACTTTAAGTGATCAATCCTCAGATTTCCAAGAGAATAAATTTGGTGTAGTGTTCTCTTAATGCAATCACTTGTGTCCCTTTGCCTTCACCAACCAGACCTACGAATTGTCTCAAGCTCCTGATAGATTTGCCAACCAAGCACTCATCAGCCTTCCAGCGTGTCTTATTATCACAGTGAGACAACAAAACACAATGACTATAATATAGTATATTTTTCTGTAACATTAGCACTGACCAGTAATATTCAGAGTAGTCCCCTGACCAGTAATTGAAGAAAAGAACAATAGGCCTGCCTTGTGACAGGCATTCAGATATCTCACAAAAGGAAGAAGCTTGTGTATCATATTTTTTTATCCTTATTTAAGAGAGACATGTGGTAATATCCCTCTTGAGTTGCCCAGCTCCTCCCTCAGTATGGATTCCTATAGGCCATAGCCCTGTTATGATGCCATTTAGGCTATTCCTTTGAAAATGTTCCTGTTGCCTAGTTTGTTTTTTTCATTTGGTCAGTTGATTTTACTTTTTTGTTGTTGTTGTTTTTTGTTTGGGGATTTGTTTTATTTTGGTTTTTTTTTTTTTTGTTTGTTGGTTTGGTTTGGGTTTGAAGGTGTTCCTTCAGTAACATGTTTTGGTTTGCAGGCAGGTATGTATCTGCTCTTTCTCTGCAAATACCTCCATTTACAACCCAGGTGTTAGCAGCTGTGTTCTTCTAGTCATCAGCCACAGCTACCTTAAATAATCTTCAGGTCTGAAAAAATATTGCTTAAATGAATTTGTTGTCAAGGGGAGACTAATGGTAGGGTGGACAAGTCAGTGCAAAGGCTTTATTTCAGACTTGCTCCGGTTTACCTACTAATTCTTCTTTATTACAATTTGTCTCCAGGGAAGAATAAAATGCAAATCTCTTCCTCTATAGACTGCAGGTGACACTGCAACAGGAAAGATAATTTCCTATCATGACCAAGTACATAACTGGAATAATCTCTGGAAGTTTATTAATAGGAGAGACAAATTAATATTTTCATTTAACTTGTAAAGGCCCACCTGCTGGAAAAAAATAATAAATACAATAGCTGGCAAATGTGAGTTGTATATACACTAGAATTTTCATTAAACCCAATTATATTTTTTGTGGCTTTTTGTTTGTTTTTTATATCAGTTAATGATGTACAAGTATCTGCAACACTTAAAAATTTGATGGATTTATAACTTGCTGTTAGATGAAAGGTCTATAAGGGAAATGCTTAAATACCAGTATAAAATGTCTGTGATAAAACCAGGAGCTCTGAATTTCATGGTACTTTAATGCCGTCTCTGAAGTAATAGAAAAGCCATTTTCCAGCACTTGCTTCAAGGAATCCACTAATAACATTTTTCACAAAGGACCTATCTTTTCTTAAATAACTTATTTTGAAGTTATTCTAAAGTATTTAAAGTCATGCAACTAAATTTGATTGGAACTTCTCAGCCTTTTAATTCTGTTTAATGAAAGATTTCTTAAAGATTTTTTTAGTCACATTTTCTACTGCAACTTGATATGCAGTGCAGTAACAAGAATGGTATAACCAAGCTATTGCTCTGCTATCACCTATGATACTTCTGTGTTACTTTGCTGGTCTATCACCATGAACTAGTTTAAAAATCCATTTCTGGCCAAAGATGAAAACTGATTAGGTGGCTTCATACAAATCAGTTTCATCTAACCCTCACTGCAAAAAAATCCCCCAAAAACCACCCACGGCACTTGATTTTTAGCAGCTATTGCAAAGAAACAAGGAAGGCTCACATAGTGACAAAATACACTGACAGAGCTGTGTGTGAAAACACACATAAATGTTTGGTGTTTGTCTGTAATATGGACAAAAGAAAAGCAAATATTATAATGGAAAGTCCAGCAAATTCTGTCAGCAGTGATATGCATGTCTTGATAGCTCTATGCAGAGGATACACCCCACTTGCCATTTTATCAGAGTCACGATGCAACTATGTCAGAACCTGCTCACTTTCAGCAGCTTATTAACTAAACCACGTTTTATTTTGGAGGCAGCAGTGGAAATTATACTGAATGATTTTTTTTTTTTAAAGTAGAAATATAATTAAAAGGATTCTTCAACAAATGCTGACTTTCATTTTTCAAGACACTGCAATTTCTAGGACTGAATACATAAATTTATTTCAAGTCCAACCCATGAGGCTTGAATCTAATCAAGATTTAAAGACTCTGGGCCTGAGGACTGCTCTCTCAAAAATCACTTGATGCAAAATTATTCACAAGCTACCATAACTGCTCTTAGAGACATGAGATCCAGACTCTGTTCTGCCTTCCAGGATTTTTAACTGAAGCTTAAGGGCCTTTGAATCTCCCTCATTTAACCTACCCAAAGAACATAAAACCATGCTGCTCCTTTTTCTGATTTACAGCCCTTACCTGCCTAGGTAAAGGCACATTCAGATATTACTTTCCAAATCGAAGTGTTATATCAGCAGACATAAAGGAGCAAACTGCAGTTGCATTTGCTTGCCTCCTGTTTGCTTGAGAAAAGAAGCACAGCTTTTCTCCTCTGGAGTGCCAGGACTTCCTAATCTGAGAGAGTTAAAGAGGGAAATTATCTTTAAATTCTCTCCTGAGACACCAAAAGGCAAGTTCCCTTTAAAATCCTCTGCTTATCTGCTTGTTTTCCTTCCTTACATTTCAGTAGCAGAAGTATCAAACAATATGAACCTGGGCAGAACCAGGGAAGACTATGGTGTCCTAGGGGTGCACATGAAAAATACTGGTGCCCAAGTTACCTTTGCTTCCATTTTACCAGTTGTAGGAAAGTGGGCAGCCAGAAACAGATCAATAATGAATATCAACTCCCAGCTGTGTGGCTGGGGCTGTCACAAGGGGTTTGGGGTTCATGACAGTGGGATGTTCTTTGATGATTATAACCTGTTACAGAAGGATGGAATACACCTGTCTTGAAGAGGTAAGGGAATTTTTGGCAGCAGGCTGGCCAACTCGGTGAAACAGGCTTTAAACTGAAGGCCTCAGGGTGCAGGATCTGAGATGGCAATCCTCATGCCATCCCACCCAACCAAGGAGTAAGCCAGTCCAACCAGAGCAGCAACAAATGTTCCTTAGCTTCTTTCCAAGATGAAAACCAGAAGGCCACACACCTCAAGGGTGTATACGGCTATGGTGGATCCCCTTGCACGTCTCAAGAGAACCCTTTCTTGATTATCCCTCTGAAAAGCCTGTAGACCAGTGCCCACAGCATGTGGATGCAGTTTCAGGGCCATGATCTCATTGCAATTACAGAGACATGGTAGGATAACTGACATGACTGGAATGCTGTCATGGATGACTATGTACTTTTTAGGAAAGATGTATTATCAAGGTAAGATGGTTGAGTTGCTCTTGGTGTAAGAGAGCAACTGGAATGCATCAAACTCTGCCTTGGGGGAGATGAAGAACACATTGAAAGCTTATTTGTAAGAATTAAGGGGCTGGCTACTACAGGTAACACTGTAGTAGGTGTTTTCTACAGGTCACCTAATCAGGGAGAAGTCTATGAGGCCTTCTGCAGAGAGCTGGATCACAGGATGTCAGGGGTTGGAAGGGACCTCTGTAGGTCTTCAAGTCCAAGCCCCCTGCCAGAGCAGGGCCATATAATCTAGCATAGGTCACAGTGGGATGCATCCAGACAGGTCTTGAAGGTCTCCAGAGAAGGAGACTCCACAACCTCCCCGGGGAGCCTTTTCCAGTGCTCTGTGACCCTTACAGTAAAGTTCTTCCTCATGTTGAGGTGGAACTTCCTGTGCTGTAGCTTACATCCATTGCCCCTTGTCCTATCACAGGGTGCAAGTGAGCAGAGGCTGTCCCTTTCTTCCCGACACCCAGCCTTCATGTATTGATATACCTTTATTAGATCCCCTTTCAGTCTTCTCCCCTCCAGACTAAAAAGCCCCAGGTCACTCAGCCTTTCCTCATTAGGTAGTGTCCTGTCCCTTAATCATTCCTGTAGCCCTCTGTTGGACTCTTTCAAGTAGATCCCTGTCCCTCTTGAACTGGGGAGCCCAGAACTGGATGCAATATTCCAGGTGGGGCCTCGCTAGGGCAGAGTGGAGGGGGAAGAGAACCTCCCTCGATCAGCTGAAGATAGTCTTGTGATTACATGCCCTGATTCTCATGGGGGACTTCAAACACCTTGATATATATTGGAAAGGCAATGCAGCAAGACACAAACAGTCCAGGAGGTTCCTGCAGTGCACTGATGATAATTTTGTGACACAGGTGGTGGAGGAAGCAATGATGAGAAGCGTGCCGCTGGCTACACTTTCCAAATCTTCAAACTGCTCTGGCAGATCCATCATTTTCTCATTAATTCAGAAATGGGCAGCACTTGGCAGCAATATGATAGGTACAGAAAAAGGTCCATGACAAATAATTTTGGTGCTACTAAGATAAACTGGTCTTGTAGTACCCAAAAAGTTCGCTTTATAAAAATGCTACCACAGATTAACTGACCTTTAAGGGGCAGGTATTTTGTTACATAATAGAAAAAAAAAATCAAATCAGCAAAACAAAATGACAACCAAGAAACCAACACAGTAAACCTTTTAAGGCTGACATTACTAACAACTTCTGTTTAACAAACTGCTTTATGACAAGAGGAAATTTTTTGCCATCTACACGGTCACACTAACAGTGTGACTGCCGTGTTTGACAAAATGACCTTTTTGAATTGTGCAGAGCAAGCACTGAACAACAGTGTATTTCCTGCAGGCACTGGGTGTTCATATGCCTCTGTAGGCAGCTAGGCCTAGTGGCAACTGCAATTAGAATCATAGAATCAGTGAGGGTTGGAAGGGACCACAGGGATCATCTAGTTCCAACCCCCCTGCCATGGGCAGGGACACCTCACACTAGATCAGGCTGCCCAGAGCCTCATCCAGCCTGGCCTTAAACACCTCCAGGGATGGGGCCCCAACCACCTCCCTGGACAACCCATTCCAGGCTCTCACCACTCTCATGGTGAAGAACTTCTTCCTCACGTCCAGCCTGAATCTACCCACTTCCAGCTTTATTCCATTCCCCCTAGTCCTATCACTACCTGATATATTAGAATCAGTGATCTTCTGGGCTTAATTTGCGGAACTTTAAAAGCAAGTGCTATATTAAAGAATCTGTGACCACTGACTGTACAAATATTTTGTTATACCATACTGAGTTCTCCTTTAGGCCTGAACCAAAAGCCTTTACCTCCAGTTACAAAAAGGCAGTGTTTTGTCAAAGCTTGCCTTTGACCTAAATGAAAGTCATAGACCGAAAGACACAAATACATGACATGAGAGGTTAAAAAGAGCCAACGGAAGAACATACATCTACAAGATGCACTGCTTCAAAAGCTGTGCCCTAGAGATCTCAAAAAAAAAAAAAAAATATTTGTTCCCATGGAAGTGAGAGGTATGGCCTTCCAGATTACTCATATACTGAAGTAACAGTGCAACACCTACATAAAATGAAAGGTGCAAATTATATCTCCAAATATTACAATTTTTACTAGAACATGGAAAATGGCTCATTTGACTAATAACACTTCACTGCAGATCAGCTAACCATCAGAATTAGGAGTACTTTAAATGGTTATTAAACTAATCTGAACACTTTTACAGCACACAGAACGCAACGAACGAAGAAACACCCAAATGGAGCATAACTAATAGAAGGAGAGAAAATATCTGGGAGTAGTAACATAGATATTAAAATTTATTTTTAATTAATATAAATTTTTTTTCAGACAGCTTCATGAGATGGTTTCTTTATGCTTGCTTCTCTCTAGCACTACCAAACTACATTTAGGTAGAATGTATATTCTACCTAATGTAGAATGTGAGGGAGGACAAAATTTTCCAGATAGTCAGTTTAACAAATAATTGTGCTGATAAAGGAAAATATTTAATATCATCAAGGAATCAATAATTATCAGGTTTCTTAATACAAAGTATTACACAGAAATTCACATTATAATAATAGCTATTTGAGAGGAAATTTCTGAGCAGACAAATCAGATGTCACACAATACAAATTAATCCATAGAAAATACCAACAGATTTGATTGCCGTTTTCAAATATTTGCTAGAAGAGGCTTATTGACTGAAGATGCATCATTAATATAAATAAACATTGCAACTGCAATTCATCATGAATAATACAGACAGAATAAATCAATTTATCTAGGAATTCAAAGTTTCATGCAATTGATTATTATTTAAAAAAGATGTTTCATTTCCAGAGTTTAACACAAACACAGAATTTGAAATGGTCTTCAGGTACTTCCCACATTCTAGTCAATTCTGTTAGACCTCCTGGTAGAAGACTGAGAAACTGTCTTCTGTACTGTGCCTCAAGAAAGAAAAACAAAACCAAACAAAACAAACCAATATAAACCAACAAAACCCCAACCCAAAGCCAAGACCCATTTCCACTCCTTCAATATCTTCCCTTTGACCTACAGAAAAATAGCTTTCCACTGCTGTTGGGGTGTTTTGTTAAATCAGTCACTATTTGCAGGTAAGTCTTACAGATCCTACTGATGTAAGACAGATCATTAACAAGATTTGTCACTTTAGCTGCTAACTGCATGATATATCTTTAAAATTGACCAGGTACTGCTTTTCTTCATTCTGTATGTGAAGTGGGGTTGACTATCATGTACCTCCCCAATTTGTTCGAGGCTTGGGGTTTCCCCTACCTTCTCCTCTCTCCTCCCCCCACAAAAAAGATGGACAGATACTGCAGAGGGAAAACAAAAAAAAAAGGCTTAAGGGTGTTGCCATGGTGAATTTAATTCTGCATTTACATATTCACCGTTTGGGAAGTCAGAATACTGAACAAATCAGAACCTTAATTTTCACAGACGGTTAAATGTTTGTATTTCACATTGTTCAAGTTCCCAGCTGAAGAGTCTGGTCCTTATTTGTGGAAGTGATGTAGGTCCAAACTTCTTAGCTGTGAATCCAAACAGAAGCTATATTTTGAGCCAAACTGCACCCCTAGAAGCATGATTCCAAATACCTTGGATCAACTAAATAAATTTCATTGCTCTTTTGGACTGTACCCTATTTGCCTCAGATCTAGACTTCCTACTACTCATAGTAATTTTTAATGCTTTTTTGTGATAAACCTCTGAAAATATGGATTTTTAAATGAGGGTAATGATACCAATACCATTTCACAACAGCATTGTTTATATACCTATTAACATTTAAATGCTTAGACTGCATAATGGTAGAAGTCCTTAGATGGATGTAAATTGTTCTCTTTGAAGAGGATTTGAAGAATGTACAGTAAAACAGATATAGAGACTGTACATGATGAATGAACAGGACAGGGGAAGAAAAAACCCAAACAATTTTTCCTGAATTAAGAATTTGGAGGTCAAAAACCACAGTGCATGTAATATAATTAAGATGTATATGCACTAGAAGATTAAATGGAGACCACGAGGAAGAGGTTCACAACATGTCCTAGTTCCTGAAAGATAAATTTTATTACCTTAATAAAACTGTTGTGTATATTATAATGTTTTGGTTTATTTATGACTTATATGAAGTCTACATGCACTCATACATTCCCCAACAAACATACCCTGACATTATTATTTCATAGAGCATATTTTATTGTTTCACTTGCACCTGGAATGTTTTGGTTTTATGCCTCTGCCAGGTGCAAGATGAACAGCAGACTGCAATTCACTGTATTATCGCAGCATTTAAAGCAAGTCTATATGATTTCATACTGCACTGCATTGAATATACAGTGCAGAAGCAGTGCAAGTCAGAACAGTATCAATGTCTTTACTGTCACTATTTTCTCCTCCTCAAGCTCATTACCTAAAGCTGCTGCTGCCATTGCTTCATTTATTTCCACAAAGCTATCCAGACAGGGCAGAGTTTGATCTAAGGAGTCAAACAGGTTTACAAGATCTAGCACCCCAACACTCTCCTCAAATGCTGCTGCTCTGCTGGCACTAGCACATACTGGTAGATATGAGGGTGCTGTGGTGGGTCCTGCCTCCGTAATCTTGCATTTTTCCCACCTCTTTATCAGATCTATGAATGACCTTGGGTACCTCCTTTAAGCTTACCACAACACCAGTTTTACTTATCATCTCTGCCTGATCTGTTTGTGAATTTTTGGAAGACAGATGCTCATTAACATGTATAAGGTCAAATATGATAAAGCTGATTTTGAAAGGAGCCTCTAGGTGCTACTATAATACAAAACATAAATAATTTTTCCTCTATTCTCGATAAAGATAGGTCAGAGCTGCTTATGCTTTATATGCAAAGCCCCAGAGAATTTAGTACATCAAATCAATTTCCCTCCTTTACTACTATTGCTAAAGAGAAGCTTTTTTAAAAAAATGCTTTTAATGACAACATCAAAGAACTAAGGAAAACAAATTTTGCATTAGGAAGACTGTGTCAAAAACCATTTCACTTCAAACAAAGCACCACACATAGAGCTTACAAAATGAGAGATTTAAACACTAATTAGCATCAATTTCTTTATTGAATTATGATTTCAAGAAAATGTTGTATGATCCACTGATTTAAATACTGTTTTCCCTTCAAACATGGTTTTCTTTGCCAAAATGAGTTCTCAGATTTATAAGCATGGACTATACATTTGAAAATTAGGTTTTTTACATATTAGCCCATGTTTGCATGTGTACAACCAAAGGCTGTGAGGACTGTGTTCATCACAGCATGCATATTCAAGATCAGAACTGTTACTGAGTATGCAAGACTGCACCTCTATCTCACATTTCTATCTTTGTATACAGCGAATGAGCAACACAAAAGGAGCCATCTTTACTCTCTTCTAACTACAAATCCCACCTGACTAGCAGACAAACATGCTCCAGACTCCAAAGAAGGCTCTACAACAATGGCAACACTGCTTCTAAGTGGTTTCTCTTTCTGACAAGCTTATCACAATCACCCATTTGTCTCAATGATCACACAGATGCCAAGGTTTGCAAAAGCATTACATGTCAATTCACACCTCCCTCATGTGAATCCTTTTTCTTTAACATTTTAGGGTGAAAAACAGATTTCATGGCTGAATGAACTTAGGTGAAGGGGAATCTATGGATACTTCTTCCTGTACAGCTTTCACAATACATAAGAAGAAAGGAGATTTATAAGAGTAGATGAAAACTGGCCCAAAACAATTTCATGACAGGTGTGTTGTGACTGAGTTGCCAGAACATCAGAGGTGCACCCAGGGGACTAGCTCATCTCTATCCTAGTATTTCCTTGACAAAAGAAAAATACGATGATACAGACAGTCTATATATAATTTATGAATTCTTGGCACCATTATAATGTTGACATGTAATTGCTTTAAGGAGGAGTGTGTGTCTGCATGAAAGGGGATTGTAACATTCCTCTGTGGCAAGTGGGATAAAATGAAGTGATTAATTCTAACCTTGCTGCCCTGACCCAAGAGCAGGCAGGATAAACAAGCTGCCCAGATGGGCAACCAGTTTGCCAAAGGTTTTGTGTGAAAGGATGCTGAAGTGATCAATAGAAAAGTTGCCAGTGCACAAAGGAACTGAGTCCCTAAAGAGCATTGACACAAAAGAGAAAGTGAAAAGCCTGCTTTGTTACCAGGAGGAGTCCTGCTTAAGTACAGAGTCAGCCAAAGAGTGAAAGAAGGGCCTTGAGACAACTAAAAAAGTATACTAAAGGGATGCCTCTTTTGGCATCCCTGGAAGTTTTTAAGGCCAGGCTGGATAGGGCTCTGAGTAACCTGGTCTAGTATGAGGTGTCCCTGCCCATGACAGGGGAGTTGGAACTGGATGATCTTTGAGGTGCCTTCCCACCCTGACAATTCCATGATTTCTTGTTCAAGTTAAGAAAAAGTTACATTCTAATCCTATGTAACATGAGCAAATCTGTACATTATACCTTACTATGCACCCCTAAAAAGATAATTTGTAACTATGGAGCATTCAGGGGCTAGAGTACTAGAGTAAGTGATTTTGAGGCCAGCTTGAAAGCACACCTCTCATGAAGGGAAGGCAAGAACTTCTACTCATTCATTAAAAAAAAATAAAATATGGCAGCAACAAATGAAAAAGGAAAGAATCCTGTTGCTTCAAATGCCAAGAGAATATTCAGAACGCAATGGCCCAGTAGGTAAACTCCAACAGTGTGGAGCTAAATTCGGACAGCTACAGGATAGTGACAACTCCTATAATTTGATGGCACAAAATAACACTGTGCTGGCAAACAACAGCAACTAGGATAAGAAGTCAAAATCATGGCCATAACTAGCTATTAAAACAACATACAGTCTATGTTCCTGACAGAATACTAGGCCAACTTTTGGATCTCAATGCTCTCAGCAAAAGGAGAGGTAACAAACACCATATAAATAAAAAAACAGAAAGCAAGGCCCTGGCTGATACTCGTTTTAGCAGACACAAGGAAAGTTCATTGAAATAATTGAACAGTGGCTTATTAAAACTTACATTACAGAAATTAACTTTTGAAATAAAACACCTTATATATTTCATATTCACTAAGCAGCAAATTCTGAGCTGAATTATGCCAGCACACCGCACTGCTTATCCAAATTCACGAGAACATCTTTTCTATTAAAATTCAGAGTAAGGCAGGCAGAGAAGTACTGAAGATTGCTGCAGTCCCTGTCCAACTCCATTTGCTTTACTGGTTGATATGGTTATGTGCTTACTGCTCAGTGTCTTTTAATTACAGAATGGCTGCTTCCTACCCTGTGTAGGAGGTGTGCCTGGCTTTTTAAACTAGTGATCTGCAAAACCAAATAGAACATTGTTTATCAGATCACAGAGAATACTCAAATGATACAGCACATCTATGCAAAGCACAGGCCTCAAAGATAAAAGGGTTATTTCAAATCAAACAATCACAATTCATTCTCTGCAGTTTAAACCACTGTGTTGTGCGTTTGAATATGGAAAGCCTACCTCAGTACTCGGGTCATAATGAGCTTTATGACATCTCTAGGGACACATCTGTGACTTGTTTCAAAATGCACAAGTTCTGTTTTTCTGAGTGATACTATGGTTTTGTCCTCTGGTTCACTTGGAGAGCATGAAAAAATGTTTTGAACAGTTTCAAGCATAAAGGAACAGACAAAAAAAAATCAGGTGGTATAATGCACAACTGTTTCAGAGGACCTGTTCTTCCAACAGGGTCAGAGATATCTAGACTTGCAAGAAGGAAAAAAAAAGAAAGTCAGGAGCTAAGTGGTCTCAATCCCTTATAAGTATTTTTCAACTGGCAGTTGAAGTTTATGCTGAAAAGTCAAAGCTATTGAGACAAAAATCAACCTGATTTTCACAACACATTGAAAGCCTCACACTGCTCTTGTTTTTGACGGAAGATTTTAGTGTTGTGTATTGCTGAGAGAAATAGGCAGCTAAATGCAGCCATTTATCTCATATGAAGTTAAACCCTCAGTATTTATGTTCAGCTGTCACTAAAACTCCAACATATTTGAAAAGTAAAGACACCTGATTTATCCAAGAGATCGTTACTGACAGCAACATCATTTAGTGAATAAGAACTCAGCAACCTACAAAAACGCCCCTACCATGTCCTCATAGGCCAGTAGTGCAGTTTGAGGAAATCAATGTTGAAAAGCTCAGTTCTACATCCACTCTTACTTTCCAGAGATAGTTTATACCCCTCAGAGAATATAAAGTCTAATATTGTAGCCTGAAATGGCAACCAAAACATCCAAGGATGGTGGCTTTTTGCAATACTTCAAAGTGATATAGTTGACCAATGTATTACTTTCCCTGTGCAACAGAAAAGGGTGGCGAGAGACGGTGCAAGATGGAGAAGACAGGTCAGGCTGTCAAAAGGGCAAAAAGAAGCTGCATGCTGTCCTGCACACAGGATTGCAGATGAGCAATAAGGTATGTGTGTACATATAACCCCCAACTCTCCACCCCACACCCTCCACCCTGATATATACAACTTTGGTAGAAATCTCATAGAGTTGCTGCAGTTTTGCTGATTGTTAATATTGTCTTTGTAGTACTATGAAGCCTATGTTGCCTGCTGAGTAGAAATCCTTGAACTTATTTTTATTTTAGTTTTGATGGGTGTGCTTTTTTGGTGGTTTTTTTTTTTTTTGGCCCTTTTTGGTTCTTATAAGTAAGAAAATAGTCAGCCATATAACCAAACTTGTTTAGTTTCAAAGAATCACAGAATTACACAATTGTTTTTTGGCTAGAAAAGACCTCTAAGATACTCAAGTCCAACTGTTGAACAAAGATCACCATGGCCATTATACCATGCCCCAAAGTGCCACACCTACACATTTTTTGAACGCCTCCAGGCGTGGTGAATTCACCACCTGCCTGGGCAGCCTGTTCCAATGCCTAACTACTCTTTCTGTAAAAAAAAATTTCCTAATATCTATGGTGGTAGAGCCTTCCCCTCATCCACTAACTGGGTCACCTTGTCATGAATGAATCCATGCTGACTAGGTGTGATCACCTGCTGCCATGCACATGCTCAAGATGATCTGCTCCATGACTTTCCCCAGCATTGAGGTCAGACTGACAGGTTTATAGTTCCCTGAGTCCTCCTCCTGGCCCATCTTGTAGATGGGCAGCATGTCTGCCAATCTCCAGTCAGCTGGGTCCTCCCCAGTTAGCCTTCCCAGTTAGCTGGTAAATCATGGAAAATGACTTGGTGAGCCTCTCCACCAGTACCTTCTGGTGTATGCCATTCATCCCATAAACCTGTGTTTGTCTAAGTGGTGCAGCAGGTCACTAATTAACTCACCTTGGATTATGGGGGCTTCATTCTGCTCCCATTCCTATCTTCCTCATGGGGCTGGGTGTTCAGTGAATAACGGCTCTGACTACTAAAGACTGAGGCAAAGAAGTACCTCAGCCTCTTCCCCGTCCTTGACCACTATGCTCCCCCTGAATCCAACAAAGGACAGAGATTCTCCTCAGTCCTCTTTTTGGTGGCTAATTGTAAAAGGATTTCCTGTTCAGATTTCCTGTAACAGATGAACCCAAATTAATTTCCACCTGGGCTTTGGTCCTTCTAGTTTTTTCCCTCACAGCAACCTTGTAGACTTCCTGAGTGACCTGTCCCTTCTTTCAATGACCATAGATCATTCTTTTTCTCCCTAAGCAATAATTAAAGCTCTCTGTCCAGCCAGGCCAGCTGTATTCCACAGCAACTCCTCTTTCCACACATGGGGACAGCCTTTTCCTGTGCCTTTTAGTCTTCCTTCTTGAACAATATCCATCTGTCCTGGACTCCCTGACCCTCCAGAACTGTCTCCCAAGGGACTATTGACATAGTCTCTGGAACAGGCCAAAGTCTCCCCACTGAAAGTCCAAGGTGGCAGTTCTGCTGAATGAGAACTCCATCATTTTGTGATCTCTGCTGCCAAGACAGCCCCCAGCTGTTACATCACCCGTGAGTCCTTCTTTGTTCACAAATAGCAGGTCCAGCAGGGGTCCTTCTCTAGTTGTTTCAGGAAGTTATCCTCCACACACTCTAGGAACCCCTGGAACTGCTCTCTCGCAAGATGCTGTATCATATTTCCAGCAGAAATACTTCCAGGGAAGTTGAAATCCCCCACAAGAACAAGGGCTGGTGAATCTGAGACGTCTTCCAAATGCCCAAGGAATATTATGTCCGTCTCTTCATCCTGGTTGGATGATCTATAATGAATTGCAGCAGGATATCTGCCTTGTTGACCTTTCCCCTGATTCTTACCCATAAACACTCAACCCAATCATTAACCTCAATACAATCAAAATACTCCCTGACATACAGGGCTATCCCACCACCTCTCCTTCCTTATCCATTCTGAAGAGTTTGTAGCCATTGATGGGAGCACTCCAGTCCTGTGAGACATCCCACCATCTTTCTTTGATGGCCACTATTTCATAGTTTTTCTGATAAACAGAAGGAGCTGGAAGCCGTTGCGTGTTTCCAATGCTGCCTTCATTAGTGTAGGTGCACTTCAGTTGGTCTAAAGGTCTTGCCACCTTTTTGCAGGGAGAAGTCCTAATTCCTATCTGGCTGGTTTTGGGTGCTCCTGTGGTTGCCAACCCATCACTAACCCTTGTGTCTTTGCTGCCATGTGAGTCTTCATACCCTATCTCCACTAATACAGCAGAACGACACATCCCGCTAGCACACCATCCTTCAATTATTGGTGTGCTGCCCTGGGGCTTATTTCTAGCAAGCCCTACCCCCTTCCAATCTAGTTTAAAGCTCTTTCAATAAGCCCAAAGAATAGCAAGTATAAGGAACGTATCAAGATCTGCTTTCAGAAGTGCAAATAAAAGTAAATGAACACTTTACATGGTAGTTTGCTTTCATGTGTTAATTTCAGGTTCACAGTTGATAATATATATTTGAAACTTAAATAAGGCATAAAAAGGTTACAAAGTACAGACTCCACTGAGTAAAAGCCAACATATCTATGGAGTTAAGCTACATGAGATAAAAAAAAATTGACATCAAAGACACTGCCTCATTCAGGCGTTTCAAAATACTTGTCATTAAAAGATGGTTTGTTGAAACTTCAGACAGGCTAAATGTATGCCGCATTTTGAGCGAAAGAATTACCTTTCCAGGGTTGCAATTATGACTGTACTTAGTTGCCATAGCAACCTGGCAACATATAGATATTGTCAGATGAAGACATCAAGGGGCAGATAGCGATTTTCAAATCGTCACATGCCAAGTGTCATTTTTCACGGGTATCTCTGTGCTCAGCTCAGAAAAAGAAAGATTAAAAATGGAAAATTAGCATTTAAAACCAATGCTTTAGTAGCATTTAGATTGCAATATCAATATCCAAATTAGCTGAGCTAGTTTAGTTTTTTTAAATTAGCATCTGCTTTTTCTTTTTTTTTTCAGTTAACATGTTCTAAAACACGAGTATAGCATGGGGAGTTGAAAGGCAAAGAGGTGAGGCTCAGCTACAAAGGTTATCATGCTTTCATGGTTATTTAAGTCCAGCTTTTATTCTCCCCTTTTCTGCTGGTTTTAATTGTCCCAGTACCTTGCCTTGGTTATTTTCAGCCAGATGCTCTTTTTGACCTGTACTCCAATTCTTTTTGAGAAAGAAAAAGGAAAAATGGATCTATACTAAAAGCCAGCACGGAGCGTATCCCAGCGATATAAAGTCCTGCAAATATTCCAGCTGTGATCTATTTGTAAAGGTTGAGGCAGAATCCAAAAAACATCCCGTACAAACACAGCTTTCAGTTCTCTTCAACAGGCAGCTCATACTGTGGTGCTGTCATCTATACTGCTATCTACTGCCCGGGTAGTTTAGCTCTATTTTATGTTAAGCCTTCTAACAATGGTTTTCTGAGTTGGTGTTTAATTCATTAACATGGGCGTCTCATAACATGATGCTGTACTCACTAATGCCACACCATATATAGCCTGAAGATATGTTTGTGCACGCTACTGTGCAGAGGGCATGCAGGTCTTCAGGCTAAAGCAAGACAGAGGCACTGTTCCAGTATAAAGTCTGAACATCTAAGCTGAGGGCATGCAGGTTTTCAGGCTGAAGCAAGACAGAGGCACTGTTCCAGTATAAAGTCTGCCTGAGTACCAAACAGTGTAAGCAAGCAGAAGGCACCCAGCACAATCCAAACATTCTTTGAACCAAGCTACTCTTTCAGAGCTTTTAAATAAATTTTCAGATCGTTCATCATTCGCATGATTGAGATGGTTTGGATATAGTACTAAAGCATCTCAAAACTCAAATCCACAACCTTATACATATAAATCTGCCTGGTGCCTGGAAATACCCACACAGTACAACACCAGAAACTGAAAATCCAGAGCAGAAGCAAAAATTTATTTCACTTATTGGTTAAGTATACTTTGAAGTTACTGCATTTAATGTGTACAGATTTGCTAAGACAAATGTCAACACAACTGAGTTTGTTTCAGTTTGACTGATTCTGTTTGTGGTGGTTTTGTTTGTTTCTTTGTTTTGTTATGCCTATTTTTCTTGTGTTTTTGTTTGTTTTGTTTTTTAAAGTAAACTCAAAAGCATTTTATTCTGTTATTTACTAATCTGAATGATTTAACAGACACTTTTGCTCTTTTGCAAAGAGTTAAATAACAAAAATATAACTAAAATTTAAGGAAAATGGGTGTAATCACACACTACAAAACAACCTCATTTAGTGGCAAATGGTTTTAGTTAGCATTTGTAACAAAAGCTTAAACTGTTCAAAGTATCTAGAAGTTTCTCCATAAAATTATATGCTGACTGACAGAGTTAGACAACCAGTTTTATGGTTTCAGATTTTCACTGTTAAGAGTGCTGAAGAAGGATCGCCAAAAAAGGTAAACAGCACTCCAACATATGTCTTTTCAGAATCATGTCTGTATTCTCTTAGTATGTGCTTCAGAAAAATACATTATTCTGTTCAATTCTATCATCTCTCAAGCTTGTAGAAACGAAAACACTGTTAAATGGAAGCAGTGAACATTTTTTCTCTTGTGCAAAGAAAGGCAATCTTATTAGTTCGGCTTCACACAGCAGAAGAAAAAAGACATAACCTAAGGAAGCTTACCAGAGCCCTGGTATCCCACTGTGTGGTAGCCATCACCAGAAAACAGAATTCAGTCCCTTCCTTACCAATCACTGCATGAGGCAAAAAAGAAAGAACACTGGAAGTATGTATACATACTTCCAATAGTATGCTGGTAAAAGGCATGCATGTGTTTATGAAGAAAAAAGTAGAAGTCTTTTATTAGTGTTAGTTCTAAATTTGGCTTGCAGTCATATTTGAAATTTCACTTCAAAATTAAAATATACTAATCTGCTTAATAATTTGAAATTTCAATCTGACAGGCCATTCCATCTTTCATTAATGAGTGCTGATCAAGTCAGATGTCTGTATTTTTTGGAACTTATGCCTCTATCAGTTCTATTCTTGTATCCCTGATGTGAAACAAAATAAAACAAATAAAAAAAAAAAAGGAACAAATATTTGGTATGGTCAAAGAATGAGGTAAAGCCTTTTTTATGCTCTTGAGGACACTTTACACCAATCCTGGCTGAGGTATGCCTTTGTCAGTAAAAGAATCTATAAGGATATAGGCATCTATCAACTGAAGTTTAGTGTGAAAGAGACACCTCATTTCATACAAGCCTCCAAATATCTATCAGACTGTACTGGCCCTCTGTTACTTCCAACTACAGTGGGCTACTCCATATGGAGTCAGTTATTAAGACTTTATGTGTTTCTGTGGCCAATCAAAGGTCATCCTTAGCCTGTAGGTTGTCTGTGATTGCATTTAGACACATCATCTGATGGACTGTAACTTTTCTAGCTGGTAAAATAGCATTTCTAAAAATGTACCAATCTTTCCTAATTTCTCTCCATTAGGAACTGTAAGAATTGACACCAACATTTTTGTAAAACAAGGAACCTTAGTAAGTTGGCACATTCCAGCCACAGCCTGACCTAAGGTACATGACAAATAGGAGAAATGTCAGATGTAATAGAAAACTCTTTTTTTCTTAGCTGGAAGACACAGAGGAAAATTTAACTAATTAAGAAAGACCTGTAATTTCCAAGTGGGATCAAAAATTATTCCCCAGTACCAACAGAGAAAAGTAACTGCAGGTAAAAAAATATTACTCAAACCCTCTAATATTTCTAATTGAAACAGAAACTACTAAGGGCCAGTTAGAGTACAGCTGAACCCTCTGGAAAGGAAGCAGAGGCACAAAACCCTTCCTCATGACACCCTATCCATTTGTGTAAATAAGAAAAAGGACACAAACCCCTACTCAATTAGAAAAGAAGCTAAGATTTTAGTGAGCTTTATGTGCTTTCAGAAATAATCTCTTTTCAGTTTGACCTCAGAATCAAATATTGCTACAAAAGAGCACAGAATGATATGTGGAATCAGAACACAAAGTATCAAAAGAATTTCCAAGACACCTTTAAACCTTGAAAAATCTTACATTCTAAAAATTGTTTTCTGCTAGAAAAAAAAGGTCACTATCTTTGACATTCAAATGGCATCGATTTGGACATTTAACAGGTTAGTCTTAAAATGCTGAGACCAGCTTTGATAGTAAACTGTTTAGAAGAAATTATAACATAAGGATACCCACAGAGCGAGTTTTGGCAGTACTATTTCCAGCCTTAGTAAAAACATAAAATACATAAGCATGGGAATATTTTACATAGAGAAGGAAACATTTCCAGAATTGATTAACATCAAACATTTGTTCTATGAAACAGTTTTTCCTCAGCCCTAACAAATGTGACTGAATAGGTCCCCTACAAGTTGTTCCCACAAAGAAGAATTAGTTTGGTGTTACTAGAGCACTTCAAATTGAGTTCTACCCAGTTATCCCCGTATGGAGTGAGGTATCCTGCATTTGACTTAAAGGATGCTGTGGGAGTATGAAAAAACATTAAGTTATTCTGGTTTATGTGCCACCAAGATGTCCTTCACCTGTGGGTGCAGCCCTGGATTTCATCCTGCAGGATCATACAGAAAACTAAAAGGCTCTTTACAAACAGGTAAGGAATTGAAATAGGGGACTCTGGAATTTTCAGCTCCTGAGACTCAGCCTTAATGACAGAACTTTATGCTATGTTACCCTCTTCTTACCTATCTGCCTATCTCAGACTTGCATGCAGAATTAACTAAATGCTTTTGAAATATATTCAGGGTGAAATGAAATTGAGTTTTACATGTGTAATTGGTTAGTTTGGGCTGTTGTTTTGTAGAGGTGTTTTTGTTGTTGTTGTTTGTTTGTTTTTTTTAAACATGGTCCCCTTACTTTCTTCATGCATCAGAAACACCTGCAACTTTCAACTAAATATTGTGAGAGAAGAGATATGTTACCACAGAAGCTGTGAATAATTCGAGTCCCTATGCCAAGTCCAAATTGTTGCAAGGCAGAGGTGGTGTTGAGATGAGCCAAAGTCTTAAGTATCACTTGAGGAACAAAAGCAATTCAGAGAGAAGCCATAACAGAAATGAGAGTTATGAGGAAGATATTCAAATTAGGACCCTGGTACTCAGCAGAAGAGAGAACTGATCTTATATTTCCAGGTGCAAACAGCACACACTGCCACAAGCAGTAAGAACTAGGAAGGAAAAATTACATACCTTTCCTCAACGTGCACTTTGAAAATTAAGGTGTTGAAATTCTATTAATCCTTTTTCTGTCAGCATCTTTCTTCAGCTTTCGTTCCTTTTCCCTTTGAAAGGCATAGAGGTCTCTAGTGTAATTTACAAAGACATCTTGGCATAGGAAGTTACAAATCATCTACATAGGACACAGAAGTACTTACATGAAGCAGAGGAACTTACTAAGTAATCTCTCAATCCATTTATCAAAGCACCTGCAGGACTAATCTGAAGACAGGTGAGCTAATAAACTTCAGCCAAGCAGCCACCAAGAGAGCATTCTGTTTTACTAAAAGGATTTGTAGCCTTCCCTCCCATCCCATCCTCCATCAAAACATACACACTTTAACTTACAGGCTCTTATCTCACTCTCTACAATAATAAATCAGAGGCTGAAAAAGCTAGTAGAAAGCAGAACAAGAGGGTGGGAAATCATGACCTTTGTGTGTAGTAATTGAAAAACACAGAGAGTTCAGAGTGCAGAAAGGACTCCGGGACACATCTATGCTGGGAGCTTTGAAGGCCAAAATTATCCACTGCTACAGCTCTAGGATTACATAGCAGTGCAGTAAACTGGGAGTGGGTTAAATAATTATCGTTCACAGCATTAGTAGGTAATTGCATAATCAAAATTGCTACACAGATTTACTATTATCTTATTTACAAAAGCATATTATTTTTTTCTTCTCTTGGGACAGCTAATGTTTGTACCATCTGGTAGGATGTATAATTTGTGGAGTGTATAGAGCAGCTACTGAGACTGTAAATGGCTTCAGAGGGCAGCTGTGTCTTTCCATACCAATGCTCCTACCATTACACTGTGCAGACAAAAATAACACTGGAAACATTAAAGAGGGGAAAAAAGGTGAAAAAATAAAAGGTTAAAGTGTAGTTAAGGAGAAGAGCAACAGAGTATTTAAGATATAATTCTCTGTTACCACCTCACCCTCTCTAACTCTATTCACCAGTAACTCTTGTACTATTGCCCAGGCATAGTTTACATCACTGAGCAGTAAAAAACTCCCCAAACTGCAACTTCTATGTTTGCCACCATAAGAGGCATCAAGTAACTTCTGGCTTACTAATGTGCTCCATGTGATCCTAATTCTTCACTTTCAGGTCACTCAAGTTAAACAAACAAACAAACCACCCCCCTCCCCCAAAATCCTAAAACACATAATTGTCTTGGCAATCTCATAATTAGAAACTCACAATCCCCTTCCCTGCTACATCTTTCAGTATAAACACTTTTGAAGAAGTGTTTGACTGCAACAAGACAAATTATCACCAAAAGGCTGAATGTATTTTGATTTTTCAATAATAATAATAATAACTTATCTTCTATTGAAGATAAGCTTAATAGGCAAATGAAAAGCTCCTGGGGATGACTTCTGTCTTCCAAGCTGTTCACCAAGAGGGTGCTGAATTAGGTAACTGGATATTTCCATATGAAGCAGTGCTAACCTCTAGTTTATTAAGACTTGAAAAATGAAATTAAAAACTATTTAATCAAAATGTTAAGCACAGTAAAAGACTTGATCTGAACCCCTGTATTTTCAGGGTAGAACTAATCATGCTTGATTTTAAAAACTGCATTATTACTATTTTAGTGACAACCCCTCCCCCCACACACCCGTTCCCCCTTTTTTTTAAACAGTAACTTTTCAAGAATGGTTTGGGAATGGTGCCACATCACATGATATTGTCATGGTCTACCACCACCTAATGAAGAGCTTAAGTAACACATCAATAGAACAACATGCTAGCCTCTGTTAGAAACCCATTTAAGCTGTTTAGGTCTGAAATTGTTGCAAATCAATACTAGCGCCACTAAAGTCAGCACTAAATTTCAAATTCTGCAAATTAAATAAAGAGAGGGTGTTAGAGAAAGCTCATCAACTTTCTCATCCCTGGCATCTTCAACAGGAATCATTTTCCTCTCGGCCTTTCCTAGTAAAAGTCAGCAAGTCCACCTAGCTGAAGTCCACCTTCTCCATTTCCAGTTGTACGTAAACCGATTCAGACACCCTGGTCGTAACAATGTTTTTTTGCATAGTAGACCAAGAATCTGAAATACCTATGTCATACACATAGAGTCAGAATTGTGGTTTTCTTAGCTTCAGAGTTCCAATTCAATTTTCCTCCCTCAAGCTGAAGGCTCCTTTGCTTTTTCTTCTCATAGTGTCTCCATTCACTTTCCCCCAATACTTCACAAATTAACCACTTGATAGAATGTGCCATCTCAAACACTTTCCCCTGAGGATGGCTAAGAAACCATAGCTTAGATGCAGCTCTTTTACACCATCAACATCCTAGCTTTTCATAGACAAGTCTAAACACAATTTCCTAACTTTTTAACATTTCCTTTAATGTATAGTAACACTACTGTTTGCAGAAAACAAGCAACTTACTTACATCTTAGAAAGAAAACTCTGTTTTAAAGCAGGAATCATAACTTTTCTTATATCTGTGTACTTGTCCTTCAGGCTGATGTTTGAAAATATAGTTCAATTAAGATTTTAACACAATCTTTTTCAATATGATACACAAGAGGAAATAAATTACATCTGCATCCTCTGAACAACATATTATTCACATCAGCATTTCATTGTGCTTTTTAAGACTTAATCTAATGTTTGTGTTTTACTGCTATGGAAAAAAAATTAGAGGAAAAGTAAGAAAATCTAAGTCCACTGACTCCATGTTGATTTTATGAGAAACAACCCTTTTGACCTGTAAATCCTTAGCAAACCAAACCTGCAGTGTTTCAGATCAATGAAACCATCAGGTACAGAAATGTACAAATACACTGCCCATTCTCTTCAGGTGCATCTGTGAATTCAGTTTTGACAGACAGATCTTACATGTAGCAGTATTTGTTATGTGTTTAGGCTACAATACAGTAATAACATAATTTAGGCCTCTATCATGACAGCCTCAGACAACACAGCTGTTGCCACATTTACTATCTTATTACCATTGGTTTTATGCTTTAAGAACTGAGAGTAGGTTCTAAGTACTTCCTATATTAGCAGTTGCATTCAACATTGCTTGCTAAATCATCTGAAGCAATTTTGAGTATAAATTATTATATAATGTAATGCCAGACTACAATGTGATGTTTGTAATATGTAGCATGTCTATGCAAATCTTGTGAACAGCAAAGAAGTGGAGAACTTGATACACAAATGACAGAAGCTCTTGAGTAGCAAACCTGAGTGGGCTCATTTCTACTAGTACAAAACAAAGAATAAAAGAAAAAATGGCATGAAAACATAAAATCCTTTGAGGATTAAAAAAGCTGAAAGAAAAATGATACAGCTTTAAAGACAGAATAAAAACTGGGCATTCAACTGCAGCAGGTAGACATACAAGTAAAGGGCAGTTGTCAAATCCCTGACATCAAAGAAGGGAAAGGAAACCAGAAACCCTGTGTTTAGAAATGCCACTGATGCAGTCTCTGTATCTTATATTTTTATACAGTTCAAGACATGCCACAGAATTTTAAAAAGAAAAAAAGCACCTACATGCAGTGACCTAAGCTATGGGACACACAGCCAGGAATCAAGTTCTCAATAGCACGCAATTTACCAAACCATAATCCATACAGAACGGGTACTAGACTATATTACTTCCTTAGATCTATGAATCTAGCTCTGCCACATTTCCCCCTAGACATTTGTTGGCATCTTACACAATTTAAAAAGCTTTGGAAGAACCATTCATTGTTCCTGCTCTCAGAGAAGTATACAGACTGCATCTCTAGTGGAGCCAGACATGATTTTGGGGGGATCTCATCAGATGTTTGAAATACAGGATAACAATCGTTTTGAAGGAGTAGGCCTTTGCAATGCAAAACAGAAAAAAAAAAATAAAAATGGTTTGAAATGCAGATGTTGATGGTTTAGCTTCCTAAGAGTTTCAGTCTTGCACCTGGGTCAGTTGCAAGCCATTTGAGAAAAGGTAGAGCTGCCTTCAGCCATTTTATTCCCTTTGATAAGGAAAGACTTTGCCACATGTAATGAGAACTACAGAAATTTTGTGATGTAAGAAGATGCCAGAGTTCAAGCAAAAGAGTATAAACAAGCAAGGTGGTGATGTGGCTAAACATGCATCTAATTTTCACAATAGACTACCCTGACAACTGAAGAATGCAGCAGAAGGAGAACAAACAAGCAGGAATTGGCAGACTGTACACCTGTCTTCCAGCTGCAAAAGCAGCTTTATTAACAGCTCAGAGGAAGGCCAGGCAGCATGAACCGAAGCAGCCACACAATACATTCACATGGAGTCCTTGACATAAGTCTTCTTGAGGATTCAGACAGGTGTGCAAGGGTTTAAGACAGAACAAAGAGGTTGGAGGAGCTAAGGATGTGTCACAATGCGCATGCTTTGAGAGGCATATGCAAAGGCCAGGACAAGTGACAGGGTCACTGAAGGGCAGCTCTGTTGGTGCCTTTGCAGTATGTGGGGAAGTATTTCCTCTGACCTTCCAGAAGGAACACTTGCCTCCCTCTCGAGCTGAATGCCACAGATGAGGAGTGTGCTACTTAAAATGCCACTTGGCTCTTATTTGTTTTTAACTCAAACATTTTTTTTTTCCGTAGGAGAAGACATACTAGAACGCTGAAAAATTACTATGTTATTCAGCAAGTAATGATGGTTCAGCAGGGGAATTTCTATTCTACTCAGTATGTAGAGCAACTGACATGAACCACAGGGAGTGTTTCTATATTGGTGTTTCTGTTAATATTTCAACTGGTATGTGTTAAGCTATCAAACATTTCTATATATGCACACACAGAGAACTTCCTTGAGTGGGCACAAGGTTTTTTACAAATATATTAAGAATAAAAACAAAGCCAAGGAAAATGTCTACTCTTTGTTGGATGCAGAGATGAGGAAAAGGCTGAGGTACTTAATGTCGTCTTTGCCTCAGAGTTTAATATTCAAACCCATTGTCCCCAGGGTATTCAGCCTCCTGATAGGGATGGAAAGCAGCATCAACTCCCCATAATCCAGGAGAAAGCCACCTGGACACTCACAAATCTATGGGGACAGACAGGATTCACCCAAGAGTGCTGAGGGAGCTGACAGAGGAGCTTGTAAAGCTGCTCTCTATGACCTATCAGCAGTCCTGGTTACCAGGGGAGGTGCCAGATGATTGGAGGCTCACCAACATGACACCCATCTACAAAAAGGGCCTAAAGGAGGCTCCAGGGAACTACAAGTAAATACAGGTCTGTCAGCCTGGCCTCGGTACTGGGGAAGACTATGAGTGGTTCATCTTGGGTGCACTTACACAGCAAGTGCCAGGTAACAGTGGGATCAGGCCCAGTCAGAATGGGTTCATGAAAGGCAGGACCTGCTTGACCAACCTCATCTCTTTCTATGACCAGGTGACTCACCTAGTGGATGAGGGAAAGGCTGTGGACATTGTCTACCTGGACTCGAGTAAAGCCTTTGATACCATCTCCCATAACATTCTCCTTGAGAAACTTGTGGCCCATGGCATACATATGTGAACTCTTTGCTGAATTAAAGACTGGCTGCACAGCTGGGCCCAAAATATTGTGATAAACAGAGCTAAATCCAGGTGGTGGCAGGTCACAAGCAGTGTCCCCCAGGGCTCTGTATTCGGGCTAGTTCTGTTTAATATCTTTATTAATGATTTAGATGAGAGGATTGACTGCACTATCATCAAGGCTGCAGATGACACTAAACTGAGCAGGAGTGTTGATCTGGACAGGTTAAATTGATAGGCTAAGGTCAACAGAATGAGGTTTGACAAGACCAGCTGCTGGGTCCTGCACTTTGATCACAACAACCTCAAGCAGCATTACAGGCTTGGGGAAGAGTGCCTGGAAAGCAGACTGGTGGAAAAGGATCTGGGGGTGCTGGTGGATCACCAGCTGAACATGAGCCAGGAGTGTGGCCAGGTGTCCAAGAAGGGCAATGACATCCTGGTCTGTATCAAAACCTGTGTACTCAGCAGAAATAGGGAAGTAATTGAGTCACTCTGTACTCAGTCCTGGTGAGCTTGAGTGCTGTGTTCAGTTCTGGGCACCACAGCATAGGAAAGACACTGAGGTCCTGGAGCATGTCCAGGGAAGAGCAATGAGGCTGCTGAGGGGTTTGGACAACATGTCATATGAGGAGCGGCTGAGGGAGCTGGAGTTGTTTAGTCTGGAGAAGACAAGGCTAAGGGGAGATCTTACTGCTGTCTACAACTACCTGTAAGGAGGTTGTAGTGAGGCTGGTGTTGGTCACTTTTGCCAAGTAACTAGAGACAGGATGAGAGAAATGGGTTTAAGTTGTGCCAGGGGAAGTTTAGATTGGACATTAGAAAAAAATTACTGAGAGAGTGGTGTGGCACTAGAACAGGCTGCCCAGGGAGGTGATGGAGTTGCCATCCCTGGAGGTGTTCAAGATGTGTGCAGATGTGGTGCTTCAGCATAAGCTTGGTGGTCATGGTAGTTGGGTTATGGTCGGACTTGATGATCTTAAAGATCTCTTCCAATGTTAGTGATTCTATGATTCTAAGTACTGTGCCACTGATCTGCTGTATGCAACTAGACAATTATCTGGCCATAGAAGTGACTAATTGTAACATCTAAAATTTAGTATTCCAAATGGCATTGAAATTAAATGTTAAATAATCCTTAAGATCCCATTCAACATATTTGATAAACTAAGAGATTTTAAATGTATGTTTTAAAAAGTATACATTTTCCCATCCTTTATTTCTGTTCTGACATCACAGGCAATGGGTTCCCCACTGGTGAAATAACTGACTGTGTACAGTCACTTTACAGAATGTTATGCAGAACAAAATTCTGTTATACTGAAAATCACCAACCCCTTTATCTAGATGAAGCTACAGGTGTCAAATTAATTTTGAAGGAAGACTCAGACTATGTGAATCATAAAATCTTCCCTGTACATGTTCTTGTTTGATCTTCCACAAATACTTTTCTTTTCCCATGATCAAACAATACATCTGAGAGCAACGCTAACACATTGCCTCTGTCAAAAAACAAATTACTTTTTACGCATTTACAATAATTTCTGTATTTCCATATCATGTTCCAATATGACATATTCTCACCTCTAAACAGATTATTCTGTTACAGAATCTTACAACATTCCTTATAGCTTCACTTTATTGAAAATTATATGATGTGAGCATTCTAAGTATGAAGGCAAATAAGTTAATTGGAGAGGGAGCGCTCCAAAACTGGAAGCTTGCACTTTAGAAACATTCAGTGCATATTTTTGAAAGTAATACATTAAGCTTAATTTAACATATCAATCATATATTTCTAAATAAATACATGGAAGAATATATTTTAGGAATGCAGGCCATGATATTACAAAGGAAAATAAAGATATGAGAATAAATGGCCTACTACTTCTGCCCCCTCTCCTCTCCACTCCTTACCCCCTTTTTGAGCAAGATAAATGAGAGATATCTAATACACCAGACTTTAAAGTGGAAAACAATCTTTTACTTCCATTTAATTTCTGTTTAGTATCACAAACTTTGGCATTTCAAGCTCTAAGTTCCCTTAATTTTCCTTACACCAAAAGAAGCAAGAATGAAAACAGCCTGGCCTGCTGCTATGTGACCTACTACTTTCCTTTAGAGGAGATGATGGATAGCTGATGGGACAGCTCATGTTGCACAGTTAAACAAATGTCTCCATGAGGCATATATATTAGCAGACATTTAATACCAGAGCTGCCACCATGGTCACATAGGAGGCAAAGTAATGCCAAAGGCACTTCATGAACATAAAGAGTCCAAAGTGTCCAATCTACATGGCAAGTATGTGGAAACTGTGATACCGCTAGCATGGCCACTAGCCTGCCCTAAGAAATCATCCCTGTGGTTTCCTGGATCTGCTGCTGTTTCCAGGGAGAATTCTGCACCATGTAACAGATTCTTAGGTCATCTTGGGGATTACTAGAGCATCCAGTACCTGTGCCATTCCAAACCATGTTTTGGCAAAAGTAGGATATCTATCTGCAATAAACATGCTGCTTAGAAGACAGCATGAGAGTAATTGCAAAGATGTATCCGCAATAGCACTAGGACATCCCATTTCTTGCACAAATATGCATTCATCACACTTAGACAAAATGTCATCTGTGTTGATGATAGATGAATCTTTTTCTAAACAATAATTTTTTAATTTTCTCTGTGACACATTCCAGTGGCTTTCTAATCGTGCAATGCATTTCCCTGTAAGCAATATAAATAAATGTCTGACAGAGGACATTAAGTCAGCTATCATTTCACTTTGCAGGAATAAAGCATACCAAAAGAAAAATTTGAGCTTATAGTTCATTCAGAAATTTAGCAATTTCAGCAACATGCATCTACTGAGCAAATATCTTTAAAGGAATTGAGGTTGGCTATCAGTTTTCTGGTGGTATCTATTAGAAGCAATGATGCAGTTGACTAAAGATGAGCATCTTTGACTCAGAAGAGAAATTATGGTTTTGAGCTTACTATGCAATATATTGCCAAAATGCTGTGCCATTTCTTTTTGGCCTTCTTTTAAAAAAACAATTACTAGAAATGAAAAAATAAAGGTTTGAGGGTTTCATGGTTAAAACTTGAAAACAAACAAATTTAAGTTATTAATAAAAAGAGATGAAAATCTTGTAAATTTGAATCCTACCTATTTATGACATACAAGTTTTACCATCTTTTTTGAGTGTACTCCTTCAGCAGGGAAAAACTAGTTCAGTGTTCAGAATTCAGCCTCATCCAGCCAAATCATTCACAAGAGGCTCTGTTAGAGTCTGAAATCAGAAGGAGCAACATAGTTTAAAAAAAAATAAAATTATTCTAAGTAACATGACCAAGGCAGATGCCTAACAGATTAAACATCTGCCTGAAAGAGTATAGGCTGAACTAGCACACCATCAGCTTACTCAGAATAAGGTTAGTTAGGTATCTTAGTCCTATCTTAGTCTGGTTTTAGACAGCATGCTTTTCACATTGATTGTCTTTACAATTTACACCAGATTTCAGCCTACTTCTAAAAAAAAATAAATTATAAATTTGCAATTTAATTGTAAAGGAGAAGGAACTATAAAGTATATTTAATTAACAGATTTGTTTGAATAATGGCAATACCATTACGTACTTCATGAAATGTAGAAGTTCTGAAACACTTAAAAATTTCAGTAGATAGTTCCAAAGACTGTTGATAGGCTTCAAAGTTGGCACATGAAACTGGTGTCATTAAAGGGCACTAAATATTGCTGACATTGATCCTTTGTACAGTTTGAACAATCCCCTTTACAGATAAACAGGGAGATTTAAATAATTTGCTACTTCTTCCACACAAATTAATCCTATCTTGGTAAAAATGAACTCAAAAGTAGATGATCTCTGATGATCATCGTCAACAAAGCAGGATACAAAACTGTAAAAGCTGCCAGTAAAAAGAGACAGTAAAACACCCAAGTATTAATTTTCATTTTCACACCTTCAGGTGCTTCATATCACATGTCTGAAAAAGAGTGGGAAAAAAAAAAGAAAAAAGAAGTCTCTTAGCCACCATCTTTGTCACAGAAATAACTAAGGAGCAGCCAATCTGCAAATACACTTTAAGCTCCCTTTTCCACTTCCTACATATAAGAGCGTGCAGCAGCACAGCAGATGGCTATCAAGAAAATGAAGCTGAGTGCAAACTGGTTGTAGATGTCCACGAAGTTTGAGAAGTTATTTTTATCTTCTGCAAAATTTATTCAGGTTTGCCCCACTGAAGGCACAAAAGTTGGTCATATAAATAACTTCAAGTATCTGGGCTTTAATGAGTAGCCAATAGGTTATTTGTAGATAATGCTAATTGGTAACAGGCACAGCAAATTATCAGGGAAGTAATTTCTGAACTCCTGAAAATTAAAGAATCCTCACTACCAGCTATCTTCATTGAATGCTGGTAAAGAAGCCTACCTGGGCACCCTCACAGAGCCCAGCACTTGCCAGACAATGAGAAGGTCCCCAAGCCATGAGCAGAGGCTCTTCTAGAGGGAAATCTGGGGAGGAGAGCCTACAGACAACTAAAAAAGAGGACCAAAGGAGTAGTTAGTTTATGCAAACATTTCTTTGTCTAAATACCTTTTAAGACAGTGTTGTACTACTTTAAAGAAAAGTACTCATCAGTACAACCAAATCCTGAGAGAAGGAAGGAAAGAAAGGTCAAGATTGTTTTATAGGACATGTCTGATCCATGACAAGAGTAAACGTCCCAATAAAAGGAGATAAGTCTCCAAGGTTTAGACAGTCTTCAGCTGAGGAAGTTCTGTTAGATTTTTTTTTTTTTTTAAAGACATGTATGTACCAATTCAATCTCTACTACGTTGTTTGAAGTAAAAAACCCTTCAATATCTATACATTTTCCATGACCAGAATGCTCACACAAAATGCTTGAGATAGGTACATTAGGTAGATTCGGTTTAGCTAAGATGAGTCTAGTCACTGGGTGTGCTGGTTTGAGGCCAGCCAGAACATCTCTTGCCCTGAAAGGGACAAAAGAATGACACACGCAAACGGATTGGAGAGTGATGGAAAAGTTTAAATGGAAAAGCAATTGGTGAAGCTACAGAAAACTACAAACTACAAAGCATAGTGGAAAAGAACATCCTGAAGCATACAGAACCCCACAGAATTCCCAAAAGCTTCCCAATCCTCCCTTCCTCCCACCTGAGGGTCTACCCAATCCCTCAGGGCTCTTCCTTCCACCCCCCCCCCCCCCCCTTCCCACTGCTAGGCAAGTCTCAGGCTGGCCAGGTCTGAGACTGCCCCCCCATCTCCATTCTCCTCCTGGCATTAGGCCTAGCCAGGCCTAAGAGGCCTGAGATACCCCCCTGGCATTACCCGATAAGAGAGGACATCTCCCATGGGAGCAGAGAGGGAAGAAAGAGAAAGAGTATGACTCTGCAGATGGCTTTATAGGGCGCAGGATTTATGGGTAGAAATATGCCGTTTCCTGTGTCCACCCCTAATGGGCGGGTACCTGGGACACCAGAGGTGTACCTCATGCAGCAGTGGCAGGGGGCACCCAGCCTAAACTGCCACACTGTGGCAGATAAAAATATGGTGAGGGGGAAGTGGGACCTGGATGAAAACAATTATTCTTGAAGGTGAAGCTCAGGCTGAGGGGCAAGTCATGGAGAGAGGTTTGACAGATGCTCCCCTTATTCCACAAGTCCACAGCCACAGGTCCTGTACAAGCAGCTTCCCTCACATTGGTGAGTTTCTGAAAGTATTTCTTGGTTACCCTTAAAACATTCAACCAAAAAACTGGAAAAGCCTAGGAGTGATGAACTGGCATTATAACTACTGCATTTTATCTCTACATAGAAGCAACAGGAGCTGAAGTGTTAAGCAGCTGGTTGCCTCCATTTGATGGGATTAACATCCAACACTGCAGTGAGGAAAACGGTATTTCAAGATAGCAAGGAGTATGTACAAAATTCCAAGCCTGAGATCCTGAGCTCCTAAAAAAAGAAATTAAAAAACTCTTTAATCTTCCAAATTACTATTTTGCAACAGAAGTTATAGGCCACAGAAGCAGAGAGGCAGACTCAGAAGTTTTGCTTCTTGCTTTTTTGTAAACTGCAGGTTGTACTAAAAATACAGAGCTGTTTGTAAGTAAACAAGTTGACAGAGGAAAGGTCAGATTGCTAAAGAATAAAGCTACTGAGACTTCTCCCTGTCATTGAGATTCAGCAGAGAGCTTTATCTCTTGGGAATGCAGGAATATATAATCATGGATGGGAAATCTGCCAAGAACAAGTCAAGAGGAAGGAATAAAAAGAGGAGAGAGTCTGTGATTTTGCTTGCTACTTTTGTTGTTTTATTTTAGATGAAAATGAATGGAGTATTTAGTACTGTCAAAATATAACATCTATATATGGGTCTCTTTACATTATTTTGGCTAATGTTAATCTCTTTTCTTGATGTACTGTTCTTGTTTTGAAATTGCTATCAATTCAGAAAATAATTATTAAAAAAGACATGTCATGAGCATGAAAATAAGTGTTTATTAAATATTAATGGCTTCCTAGTTTAATAATAATAATAATAATTATTATTATTATTATTATCCTCCTGAAGACCTACTTATTCTTTTAATGTCTTTCAAGTCCTGATATTTTAGATACAAAGTGACCTGAGGCAAGCACGATTTACTAGGTAAAATGACACACACTTCATCATGTTATTTATTTTATATTGGGGTTGCATGAAACCCAAATTTTAAAAAGGTATATAAATGACACCTATAAGCACTTAGAGATTGCTTTAAGATTAAAGCCAGGAATGTTAGTCCTCCTTGCCAGATCTTCCTGAAGTCTACATGCAGAAAAGGCACTAGGGACTGAGCCTTCTTTTTGCCTTTACCCCATATGAACACTCCACTCTGAATTCTTCTGCTTCCTGTAGCACCACTTATAGAAGCAAATCTGAGAAGGAAGAATGTATGTGGAAGCCTGTTTAGGGCTGAATTAAATTACATAGAGAGAAGATGGGGAAATATGAGGTGATGGCCACCTCTACTTTTTCACATCATTTCATGATCTTAAGGACCTGTAGCTTATCACTAAGATGGACAGTCTCAAGTTTGAAGCAAGGCACTGTCATCAGAACTGCTGCTCTGTCTAATTTCAAAATGCTAACAAACTTACCAGTTATTCATAAAGCTGAATCATGTACTAAGAGTTGTACAGTCATCTGGTGAATGTGTTACAGATAAAAGATTACAATAATTTTTTGTGAGGATAGCCAGCAGTGGAGTGATGATGTTTCTTTCAATGGAGATGTTTGGATAATTGGTCATTTCCAATTAACCCAGCAATGTCCTATTTTTCAATTAGACAAGAATCTCATTTATGTGTTCTCGAAGACGATGGAGTACTCTGCTCCCTGCCACTTTTAAGTGGTGCAAAGGTAACCTTATTTGTACCTGAAAAAACATTTCATTCACATTTTCAAACAAGGTGTTAAAAATTCCCTTCAATGCAACAAGATAAAAATGTGTCAGATACAGCAGGAGAGACAGTTACAATCTCCAGTTCTGCAATGAATTTAATTTCCTGACATAGATGCACAAGAGTATCAGGATGGGAGTGGGAGGCTCGAAGATGGAGTTTACGAGAAAGAAAATCTATCCAGTATCCACTTTTTGCAAATAAATACCTCTATATTAAGTTTTATATCTTAGACCTAAAATCCAGGATTTCAAATGAAATAGATTCCTATAACAAAACCAAATTATATTTATGTTGCTTGAGTAGTATTTTCGGATCACAGAACCTTTAAATTACATTTAGCCCTCCCAAAGCCTAGGGCAGCTCTAACTACATAATCATGGTCCTTATTATGCTCACACTTCATGTGCTTCAAAATTTCCCTCTTCTAACCAGCACATTTGAAACACACATGGCAGAAAGATGAATCAATAGAAATTGCCATCTGCCCTTTGCTAAGACTTAGAGGAGGGGGGGGAAAAATCACTTTCCTGAGGAGATCAAGAAACTGGTTGACCTTACCTCTTTGCAACACTGAAGATGTTCTTGTATTCTATTCTAAAGTTCATGTGAATCAAAGACCTGGAGCTGTGCAAGAAATCCTCTTGGTTTTCTATTCAAATTCATTAGCAATGCCTTCACAATCTCTCAGTGGTGTTACTCTAGTTCTCTCAGGTCTGCTTTAAGTCTTTTTTTCCTTGCAATGCTCCACTTCGAACAGAAGTGTTAACAATAGTAGTTATTTGTTGCATTATAAAATACTTGGTTGTGTCACATTTAAATATGTTGTTTGACTCTCCCATTATGCAAAATTACTGGGTAGATGGGAGGGAAAGATGAGAGCTCTATTGCTGAACTGTCATGTATGTGTTGAAAGACCCCCATGATTCTAAGTAAGGCCCAACAGGTTTTCATTCTGCTGAACTGGGACCTATTTAAAACAAAATGATACATTTAAAATGATTTCCTAGTGGATTTGATTAGAGAAATAAATTAATGACTGCTATTAAATAAAACATTTTGGCACTGAATATTATGGCAACTTGATTTGCATAATTTAACAGTTGCAGGGACTTCGGGAAATAACAATGTAAATGAGCACTGAAAGTGTGCAGTAATGAAAGAGCAGACTTTACCATGCATAAGACTCTCCCTCATGATTTTAATCTAAGGTTATCTTTTCAGTTCTTAATTATATTTGTAAATAAAGATTAAAACGATGTCATCAACACTTCTGCTGTCATTCCCTTCTGCTATTGTTGTAGATATTTACAAGTTTCTCTTCCCTTCTCTTTTCCATAAAGGAAAAATTTAGTTCTGAATATAGAAGAATGAGAGGAAAATCCTCACAGATAGCAAAACATACATAATATAGATATATAAAAGAAGCCATTACTAAGAAATCATAATATTTTATTTAACTGTTTCCTATCAGACAAACCCTGAGGAAAATGAAGATTTCACATAATTATGAAAGCATGAATTCAAATAATAATCCCAAATAAGAATAATTCACTTAAATATTTCATAAATAATTTTTAAAATATACAGATTTTAGCTGCAGTTCATAAATTTGTCTTTGTTTCAAAAAAAGTTGTATTAGTAAAATACACAGATGAATTCATGCAGCAGTTGTTAATGTAATTTCTGCATGCACACAGCAATTAAATACTCTGGAGATATTCTGCTCCATAAACAATAGTATGATTCTTTTTTTTTAAACATCCAGTTTAGATACACAACACCAGATAATTTGATTTTCAGGTTGTCTTCACTAGCTCATTTAAAAAGCAGTAAAATATCGAGATATTTCAAGGCTTCAAAAAATGCTAAGGCTAACCACTGCCACATTAACATTAGAACTAGGAGATTCTTAGTTTCAATGTCCTGCTTTGACATAAATAAGGTCAGGCAAATATTGAGCTAAGTGATCTCTACAGAATCTCAGTCATATATGAGAGGTCCAATTTAATGAGATGCTGTGTCACCTCTAACTTACTGCACACTGGGTTTCACAAGAGACATTGAACAATCCAAGTAAAACAAGTAAACTGAAAACATATGGCACAGAAGCTCAATATTATTGCTGCCCATAGTGATTCTACTCACTCTGGCACAGAGAAACATGCTATGGTGAGTCATATGCATCTTCTGGGACTATACTCATTATCTCCATAATAATTCAACCCTCATTTTCAAAATCAAGAAACCAAAGGGGGAAAAAAAAAAGAAAAAAAAAAAAAAGTGCTGCAGCTACCATCCTATTATTAAGCCTTTCAAATTAAATTTAATAGACCAAAAATAACAACAATAAGCTTCTGACTGCAATCCATTTGGAATGGACTTCTGATTTATGCAACTAATGTGCTTTTTGCTTTATGGAATGCAATTCAGACTAATCCCAACAAAACCATGGTAAAATAAAGGGAAGGTCATGGACTAGAAGAGATCAGAACACAGTATCAAGTGTCTGTACAAAACCAGAAAAGTAATGTAGCTCAGACAGTCAAATAAACAAACTGGCAAGTATAATCCAGCTAGATTGGTATCATAAACCTGCTTTGTTACATACATATTTAGCCACACATGCATACATATATTCACATGTATATAGTGTCAAGATTTTAAGATTATTTATTTTAGTTCAATAAAGGAATCTAGGTATTTCTCAGTAAAGTTTGAAGTTTTTTTGACAGATAACCAGCCTGATGTAGACATAAGGAAAACCTCAATAGTATAATCATGAAAAGTGAAGTTCTATGTTATTTCACAGATTAATGCAGCAGAGGTAAATTTATTAGAAGCAATCTGTCATTGCAAATTTCATTGACTGAGTAGTTTGGGCTTTTTTAGCACCTTATAGTGTCAGAAAATTGAGGTCTCATTTATTTCATTCTTCTTCGTGAAACATCTTGAAATGCAATAAATTATCCCTTAAGCTAAAAGCTTTAAAAAAGTACTTTATAGTTTTTTTTACTATGCATACAAATGGTGTAGAAAAAACATTCTTTAAAAATAGTTTGAGAAATGCAGCAAGTGAAAGTGAAATAAGCCAACAAAATACACCAAAACACACACGGGAAAAAAAAGAAAAACAACCAAAAAAATCACTGAACACTTCCTGTACCTAAGAAGTCATCAACAAAGGATCCTTTCTGAAAGCAAAGCTATGCCATTAGCCAGATGGAAGAAGTTTCCAACAGCCTTCATCCACCTAGGAATACCTGTACTCCAGGCATACCTCAAAATTATGTTCCACTGATGTAACCTGCTGTGCTGTTCAGAAATACTTTCATCTCCCACACATAGTAAGCAAATTTCACAGGTCTATGAATACCAAATCAAACATTTATTACTTGAACTAATATTTTTAAATACAAGATTTTTAGTTTTTACAAGTTTTTGATAGTGTAATTTTACATGAGATGTCTCCTCTGAGCAGCAGCAAAAGACGCATTTGTCTCTTTTGATGCTCTTTCCTATTGCCTTTGACTTAGCTATTAATGAAAGAGAACAAGCAACCTGGTAATAGAAGATAAAGTTTTAATTTTTGAAAAAAACCCTGAACTTGATCAGCAAGAATGTAGTAAGTGATTGAATATGGAAAAGTATCACTAAAAATGTTTACAATCTAAAATAATGATGATCAAGTAAGTCTGCAAAGCCAGACTAATTGAAGTGTTTGCTGTGTACCAAGGATTCAAGACTTAACTTTTCCCAGTTTCTACAACACATATTTTATTAAGGTCTCTGCACAGATTCTTGAAAATTACCTGAGCTACAAAATGAATTGGAAAATTTTGAATATCTACATTAATCCCAAGTTCAATGATCTCCAGAGGTCCCTTGCAATCCCTATCGTTCTGTGATTCATTTCTTAACATTTTGAAGATTGCTGAAGTACAAGGCAAACTAAGAATGTCTATCACTGCTCAAAAAAAAAAACAACCTACCAAAACAAAAAAAACCAACTCCCCCCAAAATCCCCAAAAAAATGATGTATAATGATATCTAGCAAAATATGTATAATGATGTTTAGCAAAAATAAGGAACTATGACAAATTTATAACTGCATCTTCTACAATGAACAGCTTCAGATGTCAAGAATCAGCACCCTCAAATCAAACACAAAAGACGGGCATACCACTGTACCATTAACACTTGAAATGAAGTGCAACTGTCAATCTGTTGGACCATATATGGTCATAAAAAGCCACAACACAGACTTGCTCTGACCAACCTCGTTTTGAGGTAGCTCTTCAAACAACTTCTGGATTTGTGTGCCTCTATCATGCTTCAAAAGGTTTAACGAACAAGTACAAAAAAGCCTACACAAGTACAAAACCTGACCTTCTTCACCTTCCCATTTTTCTGTTTTCTGATCTTTCTAGTCCTGCTTGTTTAACAGAAAACTGTAACCAGGTTGGAAACAGCATGGGGCATGGACCTCATAGCATCTAAAGTACAATGTGCTGTCTTCAGTACATTTCAAGAAAAAAAAATATTTGTCTTCCAGGAATTCATTTTAGGTGATTCTACCCAACAAGGAAATACAAACTAAAAACTGAAAAATAGGTAACTAGTGTTGGCACTGATATGACTACATTATCAAGCACACAAGTTTTCTTCATGTATAGACCAGTGGCAACTCATCAGTGGATAGTTTGTGTGTAATGTTATTTGTGCACAAAGCTTCCCTCCCCCATTACGATTGGTATCAGTGACAGACATTTTCTGGTCTTTCTAACCATGCAGCCAATGACCAACTAAAGCAACAGAGATGACAGTTTCCATGAGTTTTTTATTCAGCTTTGTCCTGAAATGCTCTTCCATTTGGACATTTTCTACTTCTGTATTCTATTCCATGCTAGCAAGGGGTGACTGGATTTTTTAGTTATCTTGAGTCTTTCTGCCCCTTTAAATTTTTATTTTCTTAAAAAATAACCAAAAATAAACAACTAATGTTTAGATTAGCAAGCATTCATTGATAAAAGTAGGTGAGTGGAAACGACATTTGAAACAAATAAGTCTTTCCCATTCTAAATTAAAAAATTTTGAAACAAGTAGTAAACATTCATTATCAGCTCATTTAATGCCATTAAAAATAATTTGAATACAACCTACTTAAGATATATATTATCAAAAGGGTTGGGGGGTTGGTTTTTTTTTCATGGTTTTTGGTTTTGTTTGGTTTTGGGAGGGTCGTTCTTCTGTTTTGTTTTGTTTGGTTTTTTTCTTTATTTAAAAAAAAATTAAGCACCGGAAGACTTTTGAATTGTTGGAGACTATCTTTAAATAGAAAGTTCACTTATTTATATATACATATAATCAGACACTGTGATTTTATCTGCTGTAGTAGCTTGTCATTCACCCCAGTTGTGAAAATGTATAGTCATATATATATATATATATATATATATATATATATATAACATACTAAAAGTTTTCCCTTAAGCAAGAGAGAACAAAAATAACCCCAAGCAACAAACCACAACTAGGTATCCTCCAGCTAATTCACAAGCAAACAGGTCATCACCTGTGCTCAAAAATACCAAATACTCATGTATGAGAAACAGCCTTCTAGAAAACACTTGTTGCCCCTTTGGATGTTAATTGATTCCTATATTCATGTGGTGAAGGAGACTTACCACAGCAAGTAAACATGTCTCCAAGTCATGAAGAGGAGAAAGCTTCCACTTACCTACAATAAAAAAAAAAAAAGATGATGATGATGAAAATAATATATCAGCAAATCTGTGTTATGCATCTAACGTTTAAGGGATGGAAAGAAGTTTTACTTAACTGAGCTTTGACTCTCCCTTCTTCCTTTTCCCTCCCACCAAAAAAAAAAAAACAAACAAAACAAAAACCCACAACTGAAAAAAAAAAAGAAAAAAGATGAAAAGATGAAAGGTTATAAGAATCTATGGTAGTCTGCATGTGTACTACAGTTGACACATACATTTAATCAATACACATCATCATCAAATTGGTGACAGGAAGAACTGAGATGGGGAAATGAACCCTGTCTGGCAGAGATGGACAGAGCAAGCAATTTCCTGCCCAGGGTGGCAGCTCACCAGCTCACCTGCCCACTCCCTCCTGGGGCTGCACCAAAACTAATCTTTCTGCTTGAAGCAAAAGTCAAAGGATCAGCCAAAGCACACCTGAGGCAGCTAAATCCCTTCTGAACAGTTTGATTGATTTCAGTGGCTTTACCCAAGAGCAATCAGAAACTAAAGGAATTCATTATTATAAAATTAAAACCTACACAACCAGCATAGTGTTTAATCCAGTACACATAAAATAGTTCTTAATAAATGGAGCAGTGTTAGATCCTCCATAATTCACTGTTTTCCATAATTCATTAGCTTTCTAAGCAAAAATGGTGATAATAAATATGAATTTAGTGAACTCTGAAATGAAGTCCTGTCTGAAAGTATCCAGAACATGGGATTAAGAAAAAAAAAACAAACCAAAACATATTGTCTTCATTGTAAATGTCTACACAGACATTCAAAACCTTTCTAATTACTAGCATGTATTATCAAAGAAGTGGTACTTTGTGAAGACACTACTGCCCAACCACATGCAATTCTTAATGCATAAGGACACTTAAAAGAGCATTTAGAAAGAGAAAAAGGAAAAGAACAAAGTTGCTCATTTACAATTGATACTGCCTTTGAACTGCACTGCTCCTTTTCTAAATTTGCCATCAGAGGAAACGTTTGAATCCTTTAAAACATTATGTTGTGCGTTTCACTAAGGAACTTTGAAAGTCCATTAAGAAAAAACAAAGGACTTCCTACAGACTATAACTGACTATATAATAAATCTCTAATTCTCAGAAGATTTTAAATAGTTTGTATGCAGTTGTGCTCTTCCAACATATATTTAAAGCACATCCTTTAAAAAAAAATTAACATAGAAAGAATGTTCCTATGAGATGCTACCTAGTTAGAGCAATACTGCATCATGCAGCATTGCTGCAGAGATCCTTTTATCATAGAGAAAAATGGATGATGTGCCCACCCTAGTCCAGAAGGACGAGGCTACCCCTTGTTGGACCCTCAGAAGACTGGGGTAATTCTTTCAGCAGCTCCATAGCAGACTGCTCCTCCACTAGGACCTCCTGCTTGGGCATGAGAATGTAAATCAATGATGGCACACTGTAGATGTTTTCTACTCATATTCAGCATTCATCAGATTTCACCTGTTAGCCTCTCCTTCATGCCATGGTGGGCATGTTGGGGTGGGGGGTGGTGTGTGTAAGATATGACACAATGGGAATGATACACCACCAAAAAAAACCCTCTGTTAATCTATGTAAACCTCTCCATTATCTCTCATTTCTTCTAAAATTCCTATCATCTCTAAATAAACCAAGGCTTTTTGAGAAATATATTTCCCTTCAGCCTCTTACTTAATGTTTGCATATTGCTCACAGCTAAAACACTGCTCCTCTGTCTCCTTTCAGGCTTTGCAGGGAAGGACTCAAAATGAGCCCTATATAAATACTCATTCACAATACATTTGACAAACCAGGGCTGGGGATAATAGGCACAAGTTAGATGATGTTTCTAAGGTCCGTCTTATTTCTACCACTATCTTACTGCTATAGTATATAGTTAGAAACACAGAACAACAGCTGACTATTAACAGACATATAAAAACATTAAGAATTATTAAGCTATAAGAAGCAATCCTGGAAAGAGTTACCAAAATGTTGAACATTGGTAGCTGTCAGAATGATCAGGCAGCATCTGATACAGTAAGGAATTATCTCACAATTCTGCTGCTCCTCCTGGGCAGTGCCATACACATCACCCTGCTGTTAGGTTACCTGATGTGGTATGAAAAATCTTACATGCACTTTTAATTAAATATAAGAAAATTAACAAAGGCAAAAGTATCTACTTTCCATACATTTTAGTTCTAGCAGTTCATTGTGAACATTATTAAGACTCTGTCTTCCCTTCAAACTATGACACACTCTGTGTATTACTCTTGTGTAAAATGTTCTGCATAGGTTGAACATGCAGACTACTCTTCATGAGACCTTGTATCATCATCCTAGTTATGATTCCATTATTTAACACCCCCACCAGCTTGTCAATACTGAAGGTACTGCCATTGAATTCATTAATACTAACAGGTATAGCTGTATCCAGAAGATAGAAGTTGTGTGGCAAGATGAGCCTTTGGCATGAATGGCTTTCTGCCAAGTTTCTGACTTCAGTCTAAGAGGAAGGTAAGGACACCTTGAAATCCCAGATCAGAAAAACTCATGTGTAAAGTTAATATTGCTTCAGAGTCACTTCAAGCCTACATGCTTTACCAAACAGATTTTAGAAAAACAAAAGCTCAGCATCACAGAATCACAGAATCAACTCATTTGGAAAAGACCTTTGAGATCACCAAGTCCAACCTACTACCTAACACCATCTAGCCAACTGAACCATGGAGTTAAGTGCCACATCCAGTCTTTTTTTAAATACTTCCACCACCGGTATGCTATGCAATGAAAGCATATTATCTAATTCTACTTAAAAAGAAAGCGTACTCACAGAAATTTATGGCTACTGTAAATAAGCAAACACTGTTCCTTTTAGTCCAGAACCAAAGTGGTGCAAGCCATAAACAGCAAAGTTTTTCTTGCCTTAAAATGGTTTCTGTTCTAAAACCTGGAACACAGCTAAACCTGTCAACATCTACATGTATTTTATTTTAAATAAAATCTGAAATATCCTGAAGTCAGACTAATCTTTTATGTCACTTCAATCCTGAGCAGTCTAGGCATCAACACATAGGACACTGCCTTGCTGCTCAGTACTGCACATAAGGAAAACAACACAATTTTCTTTCTAGCCAGCAGACTCAAGAATGTCTATAAACTCTCAGTCTGTACTGTAACCATGCATTTTTATTCTCTTTCATTAGATTCAGTTTAAAGGGATTTGTTTCTGCACCAACTGTAGTGAACTCACAAAATATGCCTGTAAAATGGAGATAAGCTATGACCACAGTTGCTGCTCTATTAGTTTGCTTGCATGGTGGATGTTTTTGTGATTATAGTTACTCCACGATTTAACGGTAGGAGGCTAATGGAAATGTTACTTGCTATGGTAACAGGCTAAATCAGTTGGGGAAAGGAAAAGAAATGTGTTTACACTTGAAGATGTCACATAAAACAGTGGGAAGCTCCCACCCTTGACACCAGAACTGGCATGCTCATTCAAGGACTCATCTACATTATTACATGCTCCTTCACACTTAGAAATCTATTAATTTACAATTAGTTGCATTGATTTTATAGCAGATTTGAAAGTTCTGTAATAATTTACAGACAACTGAAGAAATTAACTATGCCCCTTCCAAAGATAAGTATTACTGATAAAGAGGCCTTGGCATGAGTCACTGAACACATCACTGGCAGTCTGGATCTTTCTGCTGTAAATTCTACATTAATTACAGCAGAACTGATTGGGAGATTCTATCTGTCCTACCAAGAGTTTCTTCCCTCACTCCTGACGGTAATCCACCAGCAGGAAATGTAATCAGCCTCTGGAGATAATGCCAGCTCAGCCTCTGATGCCTTGTTAAGTTAGAGAGATTTAAAATAATGTAGTTATTGAAATTACCATCTCACTGGCAAGGGCACTATGTTCTCAAAAAACTCCAAACCAACCAAATGCAACAACAACAACAACAAAAATATTTGAAGTAATGCTGCATAAAATACAATTACATCATATTTTGAGAGCTACATCTACTGTGGCACTAAAAAAATTGTCAGAGGCCCAGTGATTAAGGGTGAACTACTTCTAGAACACATGCTGTACAAAACATGAGAATTTTTCTCAGCACAATGCCTGTTGCCTCTAATTTTACAAAATAAAGCTGGGGGGATGTGCTTTTATACAGTTTTAATAAAATAGTATGACATTTTGTAAAACAGGCTTGTGCATATGAATTCTGGCATATTTTTGTAATTACACCTTGTGAATATGAAAAAAATGCATTTCCATTAAAAATCAAATAGCTCATTTTTCTGCTTTGCTCAGTACTTCACTCAGTGACAGTGTGAACTGAATTAATGTCAGTGTTGGGTGAATCTCTTTCAATATGAAGTTGGTCACTACACACAACACTTCATAAAACCATACTATAGAAATGGTATATCAGTGTCAATGATAGCATCTCTGCCAAACGTTGTCCATCTTTGAGAAGTATTTTGGTTCTCCTCTCCTTTGGTGTATCTCCTCTAAAACAAAATTTCTCTTCTTCACTGACAGGCTTTCAGTAAGTTACTGTACCAAACCAAAAAATAAATAGAAGTGGATAAAACTTGCATACATAAATATATTTCACAATGGTATAAGTATTAGTTGTGCAATGCCAGTGCCAAATCTTTTATCTCTGTGCAGCACCTGCTCAGTGGACAGTCAGACTTTATCTTTGTGAAATCGTGTGTCAGCTTGAGTTGTATTTATGGGACCCCAATACAATCCTGGCAGAACTGTTAAATTGTACATGGTTAGTTATACACTGTTCAATCATGGCAAAATGTGAGCAATGTACAAACTCTGATGAATTTACCTTTGAACAGTTCTAAGAGGAGATACACCCCCCGACACACAAGGCAGTTGTGCAACTGGAGACATCAAAAATTGTGCTTAAGGGGTGTCAAACTTCCACAGAGAAGAACAAACAAAGCAGATGATCTACAGTCACAGGCATTAGTTCTCTGTACAGAGAGGCTTTTGCAGAGTAGGAAAAATAGGGAATGGCATGCCATAATTCCATAGACAAAGGAGTTTGCTGTGAGCTGCTCTTTAACTTCTGAGCCCCTGACCTTGCAATTTCATTATGTTTTAAACAGACAAAGCTTTAGGGGCAGAGACCAACTTTTTATTCAAATGCAGTAATGCACCAGCTCACTGGGGCCTTAGAAATACTGAACAGTGTAATAGTGAACCAAACTGCATCTTTTTGATCATCTCAATATTTCTTAAAGTTAATAATCACAAGAATTCCTTTGCTATAAAACTGAGAGCTACTCCAAGAAGAGAAAATGAAGGTTCTGTAGTTAATAAAATAATTTTTCCTACAATATTTAGGAGCTTACCAATTAGAAGTGTGACCCAGTTCTTCACTGCCACTTGTGTTTCAAACGTAGTCCCAACTGCTCCCATGCACCACGAGTGATCAAACTCATAAAATAAACATGATAGAAGGGTGGAGAGATCTCGCTTTAGCTAGCCATGCCAATGTGCTAGATTGAACATCAGAATTTGTACAATCTCAAGATGTTGTCACCAAGAGTGGGTAGAGAAATCATAGGAAATGTTACAAACAAGCAAAATTAACATCTAACTGGACATCAGGTACCATTTCCATTTGAAGTGGCAGCCAATCTTAACACACATGTTCTTTTGACATATGCTATTAGTCTGCACCCATAGGCAATTTGTAAATGCTTTTCACTAAAAGCATTTTCTCTGGTTTTTTTATTAGAAGCACTGCCTTTGCAGATTTATTTGACTAGTGAAGGGACAGTCAGTTACCCAATACTAACTCAACACGTGTGCTAGCAGTAAATGCTATGCCAGCTACATGCCAGCCTTATAAACCCTCATACTATTTTCCACGTCTGTGAAGTGCAACCTTATTTGACTGTCTCATTTCTGAACAGCACACAGCTCTGCTTTTCTCCATCATCATGTGTTGCTGTACTTACACCTATCTCAATAACAAATGAGCCCCTGATGTTTACTCTAATCAAAATTCATAGCTACAGCTAACTGCTGTGGTGTTACACTCATCCGTGGGAGTAAAACAGGCTGTGGGCCTGATTAGCGATCAGCTGAGCTATCCATTGCTACTAAAAAGATTCCATGTTGCTACTGACAGTCACAGCTCATTTACACCTCATTGTGATAGATTCACAGACAGTCATGAGGAGAAGGTTGGGAGCCACTTAGACAGGCTTATACCATTAAAATGGGCAATGTGAACCTCTATAGGTAAATCATAAACATGGTAGACAATCAGTATCACAAAACACTAGGTCTGCTATGTGGTAAAACATTTCCATACATCAAGGCCATTCCTCATTAGATGAGGATAGAGAGAGACAAAACACGTAGTCAAGGTGTTTGGTCTAGATAGAGTAGCTAGAACTAACCTAAAATCTGTAGTATACCTGGGAGCTCAGGGAAGTTCAGAGACATGCCTTCTGCTGTTGTAGTTCCTTCTGACCACTCCACCAGGAGCTACTGAAAATTTTAGCCATCCTAATTAACTTAATCCATTGTTGTTAAAGGACGTGTCCCCTTACTGATTCTTGTGATATTGCTCATATATAATTTTTTTAAACTATCTGTAAAGGGTTTTGATGGGATTAATTTTCTTCATAATAGCTTGTATGGAGCTAAGTTTTGGATCTGTGACCAAAACAATGTTGATAACACAGGGATATTTCAGTTTTGCTGAGCACTGCTTACACAAAGTCAAGGCCTTCTCTGTTTCTCACTCTGCCCTCTCAGTGAGAAGGGAAAGGGGACAGAACTGGGACTGCTGACCTGATTATTTTGCTTTCTTACACCCAATAGTGATTTATTTACATTCTTTCACTTTACCAAGGCTGCCATTGAGAAGTGGTGAAGGAATTCCTTGTTTTGCTTTGCTTGCAAGCATGGCCTTTGTTTTGCCTGTTAAACTCTCTTTATCTTAAGCCATGAGTTTTCTTCTAAATTCTCTCCCTCATCCCCCTGTGGGAGGGAGAGAGGTAAGGAGGGAGGGAGGGAGTTGATGGCTGTGTGGGGCTGAGCTCCTGGCTGGGGTTTTACCACAACATTGTCATAATTTAAAACTTAGTCATGGGGTCTTTTAAGGGAAAACAGAGCTATCCCATGAGCAGAAAGGTGTTACACAAATAGACAAGGAGGTAGATGAGAAGTCTGGATATTTCAGTAACATGATGCATTTCCAGGATATGTTTGGTTTGGAGGGAGGAACAAAACACAGTGTTTTAGGAAGGAAGGAATGCTCCTTTCCTATAACGTGTACTTTGCATAAAAATAAGGACAGAAAATTCATGAACATAAGCAGTTACATAACAAAGAAAGTTCAACATCTAGGAGAAAACCACATGGCACAGCAGTTAGGATCAGGTAAGAGCCGGAAGGCTGAATCAGTAGAATACTGTTTTCAGTGCAGGGAGCAATTTACACACATCACATCAGACTTGTGATGTTATCTGGGAAACTGCAAAGAGCCATGGCAGCAGTGACCATGAAGTGCTCTCTTAACACAAATGCCTGTTCAGCTCTGCGTGGGCCCAGATGCAACAGCCCTGCCCAGAGGAAATAAACCAATTTATGGAACCAATGCTTAATGTGTATCTAAGGAGGGTAATACTGAACTTCACTGGAAGCATCACAAAGACCACTTAAATGTTTTTGCAATGTGGCTGGAATGAAGATCATGAAAAAGGAGGGAGAGCTGACTCTGACACCAAGAAAACTTAAGATCATCAAGATGCTGAGCATTGTGGAAAAACAAACAAGCAAAAGACCCCAAACCTACCCTTAGGAAGCTATCACAAACTTCGTTTTCCCACAGCTCTAGCCTGTAACCTCTGTCACTTGCCTAGTCTCAGAACGATAAATCTGCATGTAAATGGAAAGCATCTATTATAAATTACAGAAGCCCTCAGAGGTATTGCTACTCCCTTCTTTTGTCTAACTTCTGCATAGTATTAATACGCTCCAAACACAGTTGAACCAAAAGCACAGCTTCTGGAATGACAAAGGGCTGATGTCTGCAGAAGAAAAGCTGTAGAACTCTAAGGTTCTGTTGTTATAAGGAAGCTCCACCGAAGTTATCCTCTGTAAATGTAAAAGCAACATATTTATATATTGAAGCCCAATATTTAATAAATTAGCATGTGCATGCATATATATAGATACATGCATACAAAGCCACAAAAAAGTTATTTTATCACCTTTTTTTTTTTTAGTAAATATACTAAATTTCCACAAATTATATGTAAATGCTTGCTTAATTCATGACAGAGGAAAAATATTGAAAGATCAAAACACCATATAGGAAAGAAAACGTCCTGGAGATTCACGCTATGTTTCTGGAATATTCTCAATTGCATCCTGTGTTTCTTTCAAAAGCATTCTAAATAAATGAAGCCACATGATTCTTGTATGTCAATATGCATAGCACTGAGATAAACAGCTTCTCACTGAAGATTGTTAAAACCATAAATTTGGGATAAAGGAAAGCAATTTATAGGGATTCATTATATATTTCCCCCATAAACTTCAGGTTAGAGAAAACTAAACACATAAAACAAGAATACAATTTTACGACTGTACCATATATATAAATTAAATACTTAGAGCTCCTTCTGCTTTCTCTTATTCTGTCAGCATATGCATACAGACTACAATACCCAGATACCGAGGCACATGAATTCTTTATCAGTTAGTACAATAGCAACACGTTTTCACAATGAGATGTTTTGAGCTAGTTAATACTTCATAATAAACCTCCTCCCTAAACTATTCTTTTACAGCTGAGACAGATTTTAACCAACCAGCTATCATCTACGTGCCTGGAGAATCACTTTGGGATTGGTACCGGAGGGATAAGAAAAAATCTGTACTGAATAACTTGCAGATGAACAAAGAGTGAGGGCTGCGGACAAGAAAATCACAGAATCACAGAATGGTTACAGATTGGAAGGGACCTCCAAAGATCATCAAATCCAACCCCTCTGCCAAAAGCAAGATCACCTAGGGTAGTCCACACAAGAATGCATCCAGGTGGGTTTTGAAGGAGACTCCACAACCTCTCTAGGCAGCCTGCTCCAGTGCTCTGTCACCCTCACTGTAAAGAAGTTTCTCCTCATGTTGAGGTCAAATCTTCTATGTTCAAGTTTGTATCAAATGGGCTGATATAAATCATTGGGTAAAAGAATAACAAAAAAAATGAAATCCTTACCACACCTCACCACTCCCCATAATGAAGGCTCAAACATGTTGGCCCACCTGGACACCATCCCATACAACCAGTTTTAGGTAAACCTGCTCTGGCAGAGGGATTGGACTAGATAATCTCCAGTGGTAGGTTCCAACCCTTATCATTCCATGATTCTGTGAAAGTTACCATTCAGCAGTATACTCAATTATCAGCATGCTTTAGGATTTAGTGTTCATCAGACTCATTTTGATTTGCATTGTCCCTTCTTTGGGCCACAAAATCTCTAGAAAGGAAATAGTTTGATTTAGTCTGCAATTTCTTTGTTAAGGAGAGCAAGGTTTGCCAAGGAAACACAAGAGGAACTGTGCAGTGTTGCAGCCATATTTCATACTGACGAATCTCTAAAGATAAAAAAAAGTCCCAGTTCCAACTGAAAAATAGTACTTGGGTATCTGCAATGCACAGGCAATACCATTCCTACTAAAATACTACCAGGTTTATATAATAGAATCATGGAATTGCCTGGTTGGAAAACACCTTACCATCCTTGAGTCCAGTCATAACCAACACAATCTATTTTGATAAAGGCAAGGCAATGAAATACATAATTCACACAGCACAGGAAGATGCAGTTAGCACATAACATCATACTGCTCACAAAGGGATACATGCCAGGAACTCCATTCATGCTTCTAACATGCCAATAGCTTGACCATTAATCTAAGGTGCCTACATGGACTGGCATGTTCAGAAATAAAGTTTATTGTCTTCACTCAAGCAGCTTCAAAGCAAAGAGGAGGCAAGTAAGTGTCTAAATGCCATACAAAGCTTAGAACAGTGCTGCAAATTCCCCAAATTCTCATGGTACATTGTCTGCAAAATTCTAGACCAAGGGTTGTATCAAGAAGTTATGATTTTTGGGGCTGTGCGCATACTGAGAAACAGAGCTTTTATGATGGATGTTAAGAAGTGTTAGCACAATTAATTAAGGTATCAGTTTATATCAGAATACGTTTATTTCCCACAAGGGCAGGTTTAGAAAAAAGTGTGATTTTAAAATACAATCATACAAAAATATTTGTAGGGTATTCTAGCAACAGGAAACAAATCTTTATAGAATGGACACTACAGGAACATTTTCCAGTTGAAGTGCCCACTGTGATTCAAATATGAACTTCTAAACTCACATTTAGAATTTTCTCAATGTTACACCTTTAAATATAGCAAATAAAACCTGCCAAATAAACCAGCTCATTGAAAGGATAAAAAGTCACATCTTCCTAACCTGTTTATCTAAGAACCAAGAGCATATTCTTATGAATTATCATGAAGCCCTATAAAGAATAACATTATGAGAGTTTAAAATTGTAAAAATTCAAGATATGAATTGACAAGCCAGGTCATATTAAAGTGTAAGCGGCAATATTCCTGAGGCATGATATTAAAATTGATCAACACTGCTGACTCACATAGTAGAAACCAGTATCTTCAACAAAACCCACTGGAGCAGCAAGTACAAGAATTTGTTCTAGATGGATAGACCCTATCTAGTCAAGGGCATAATGTTGAAGGCAAAATAAAGCAACTGTAGTTTCTTTCATGCTTTTCATCTAGATTCTGTCTTTTGCCCTGGTAGCTTGGATTTCTTGCTTTTTAAAAATCTGTTTTAATAATCTTCTGGAAGTCACCTCAGAAACATTAATGTGCAAACAATTACCACGAAGAAATAATGGCACACTTTAGATATCTGCTCACTAAAACAGTATATTGGATGCTTCTGAAGCATCCCCCCCAGTAGAGCACATTAGAATGATGCAGAACTTCTGAACAGAGGGCAGCAGTAGTAAACAATTACTTTCCTATAGTAATGAAAAAAATCACTAAAGTAATTTTTAAGGAGGTCACAAGCACTTTAACCAGTGGCATTCCAGTTCATGTTTGTTCTCCAGTCAAGAACACTCATAAATAGCTATTACTACCATCATTTCTACATTCTCCTGACTAAAACCTTGTTCTCAGTAGTTCCTTTCTAGTAACTTGGTCAAATGAATGTACAAGGACAAAAAATATACAAAGCTGATGAGTACATAACCTTCTCCACAGCTTGGCTTGATCTGAGTAGTTCCAGGTCTTTAGCTCTTTGTATTCCTTCAGAGAATAGAAAATGGATACACTGTTCCTAATTTATCTGCTGCAGATTTATAATGTTATGAATGAGGAGCTACCTACAGACCCAGATGAAATCCTATGCACACCAGCCATGTGGAGTTTTATGGAGTGCACCACTTTCATATGGCAACTCACTGGCAGTAATGTCCTGCAAAGGTGGCCAAGGACAAATGGCCAAGGACAATTGGCTAGCCAACTCCAGCAGTACAAGGGAAGTCTCCCTTCCTTTTTCTGGTGACAGGCAAGGGTGAGGCAACTGTGGTATCTCTTTGTATTTTCTATTAAACTCTCTTTATCTCAGCTCATGAGGCTTTGTTTTACTTTTGCTCCCAATTTATCTGACCCATCCCACTGTGGGTTGGTGGTAGGGCAGCTGCAAGAGCAGCTGCGTGGGAGCTCAGCTGCTGGCGGAGTCTAAACCACGACAGCTACTTATCTGTTGTTTGTATGCAGTTTCCACTGTGCTTGTTGCAAATTGAGGCCTTTCAACAATATTTCCCTCATATGATTTGTTGTTACTGAAGAAGAAATTCATTGTTTTCTCTAGTCTGATTCAATGGTTTGTGATATGCCCCAGCAGTACTCCCTCATGAGTTTTGGTAGCCAGAACACTAATGTACATGCATTCAAAAACTTATACTTTCAGGCAGTCAAAATTTGCAGTTACAACAACTGATGTAGATAATGTAAATGAAGCCTAAAACATTGGGTTTAAGGTCAGGAATAATTCTTTTATGTCAGGAGTAATCTGTATGTTTAAAAAAATATATTAAAAATACAGAGAAGAAAGTGGCAATGATTAAGATCCATTTTCATTAATTTTTCAAGAACAGAAAGAATTTTGTTGGTTCATTTACATTTGTCAAACCTTTTGTCCTACTAGAAGCACAGCAACTAAACTAGCACTACATTCATTTTATATTTTCAGAGTGCTTTGATCCATTAATTACAAATCTTCTAGTTCTTACTTTCAAATATGCTTTCAACTGGTTGATTCCTATCTATAAGGATAATCAGCATATTGTGTTGTAACGATCTTTGATTCAGCTTGATTTCTTAATGTACCCGGGGTCAAATCAATCATAACCTTTTCTTGAGTTCCTCAGTCCTCAGTGCACAGGTCATCAGATTTTCCCCTCCTCTTTTTACCAGTTATTGGAGTCAAGCCTAGTGATAAAATAATTCCCTTTATTATTTCCATTTATACAGCTTTATAGCATCAGAGCACGTTTGGAAGACATGCTTAAAATCCTGTCGTGGTCTACCCTCTTATTCTCTTGTTTATTGCTAAAGATAACTCTTTCTGTGTTTTTAGCAAACATATGCTGGCCTCAGATTCTATTTCCATTTCTTTATTTCACTCTGTGGTGCTGATATATGTCACCAGCACTGATAGGAATATATTTACAAGGAACTAAAACCCCCAAAAACCTACAGCCTGGAGTAGGCTGAATACATCCTAGTTAAAATTCCTACGGGATGAAGAATGAAAGAAATACTGTCTAACTCGAGTGCTTAAATGGGGACCTTTACTTTCAGGTGAAAAAAGCCATGTATAAATTCAGCTGCAACAGCTGCATTTTAATGTCTTTTGCTGCTGGATCCAAACTACAAATTCTAAAAAGTGGGTTCTTTTCTGACTGCACTGTAAATAGATGGGATTGATGTAAATGAAGAAAAAACAAGTATTTTGACTGTGTTTCTGCCTTGCTGCTAATTATGACTGATTATTCTGAATGGTGATTTTCTTTGAGAAATAATAACACATACACAATTTAGCATGACAGAGTCCTCTTTTATATCACAATTGATGATCCTGAGAAAGGAGGCTGCTGCAGCTTACACTGTCCTTATCATGGCTCCCATTCTACAGGAGGAAACTACAAACTGAAGTATAACCATACAGTTTTTAAAACACAATTTAAAACCACCCATAGCTGCATACATGTGTAGTCCTTAATACAGCTATATAAAACAGAATGGGGATGGAGGTGCATGAAATAAAGGAAATTCTCTCTTTTCAAATTAACTGTTTGCAGAGTATTACAGTTATTATACAATAAATTCATTGCATGGTGTAACATTTCATTGCTGAAAAAGTAGTCAAACTTTACACATTATCCTATATACAGAAAAACATCAGATGGTGTTTCACTGATTAGGAATAATGTAATTGCACTAATACTTTACATATAAAGTCATAAACCAAAGATCTAAACAACTGCACAATGCAAGCAAAGAATAATTTTATTCTCAGGTCAAATTTATTTGGGTATTTTCTTCCAGAATGTAGCACTCAACAACAAGAAATTACCTTATGGAATAAACCCTAACAGCTGCTTTTGTAGCTACCTATTTTGCAGCTGAATTCTGCACTCACCTTTAAACTAAACCATCTATTGTTGCATCCTTTCTCTCTTCCCTGGCAGGGAGAGTTCAGTTCATAGGGTATTTGTATCTCTCTCTCTCCTCTTTTTTTTTTAAATCCAGATTTCCCCCTCTGTCACCATCTGCTACTAAATCTTAACATAAAGGTGAAAGCAATTTCAGTGTGTGAGACAATGATAAAACTTTTCTAAGTTACAGAAATTGTTTAAAAGCTGCAAGTTCCCATCCCTTTCAGAGTGGCTAAGGTCACAGTATGGTCAAATTGTTAGGCAGCTACAACTTTATGTAGACTCTCCCCTCCATACTGAGTTTCAGGAGCTGCTTTAGAAATTTTTGACTCCCAAATCCTGCCATGCATTCACTGCATCATTAGGCATCTCACACAGTTAGAAATCTTAAGGGACATAGAAATGCTAAGTACCAAAGGAGGACTCATAAAATATACTGACTTAAATTTCATCCAATACAGCCAACACCTTGGTTTTAAATGTTCCCTAAAATTCATAAGTAAAACATTTTCTTCTACAATCCACTTTAAAACATTGTCAGTTCTCATGTACAACAAATGAACCTCAGTTACAGGACAGCAGCACTTCTAAAGCTACTGAATACAAAAGCTACTGAAATTTAAAGGGTTTTGGAGAACAAGGATGCATTTCTAGCTCTCTAAATCAGCAAGCAATTCTGATGATTTATATATATGCTTGTGGGTTTTAGTTTTCAACTCCAATCAAATGGAATTTAATGAAAACAATTTACATTAATTAGAAAAACAAATTAAAATTTAATAAATCCTATTGAAAAACAAAAAAAATTGCATGAAAATCACATGATAAAAAGATTTTTGTTTTTCTGAGCCATCTCCCTTATGCTGCACATTTAGCACTGCAGTAATAAAATGCCACGTGTCTATACAGAGTAAGGGAAGTGACAGAGATCACAAGGATCCTACTTTTTATTTTCCTGACCTCTATGGATTTACATTCTTATTCATATCTTAATGTTTGTTATCCATAGCACTTAATGTAGTTTTTATAAAATAAATCAGAAAGAGAGAGGGGAAGATATGAGGAGTAATTCTATCAGAACAGGGAAAAAAATCCTGCTTTGATTCATATTGACCGATCTTTGATAATAATTAAGTAGGCTTTGTAATATTGAGAAAAATGTATTTATATTATACAATTAGTGAGAAGGAACTGTATTCCATACATTTTTAAGGCATGAATATTCAGATAACCAGTTTAGATCACTTAAGATTTGTCAATTCCCCAATTGTCAGCACTCATTCTCCATAAAAGGTCTCCTTACATAACCTCAGCTCAAGCATTAGAAAACACAATTCCCCAAAGCATCAGTCACTTCTAAAAATTTAGGTCAGAGAAGATTTCTGCACTTCAACATCAAAATTATTATTTCCCTGAAAGCTCACAGGGACTTGATTCTTTTTCCTTGAAAAGTTCTACTGAATACGACAGAAAGCAAGGCACAATCATCAAACCTTTACCATGGCCTTGTGCCTGCATATCAGAGAAAAAGCTCAGAGAGAGAACTCTGGAGGGATGAGGTCTCTCAGGTGAAGTGTGTGAAGTGAGAAAAAGTAACAATTTTTATCCACTAGACTCTAGCAGTATTTTCTTTAATTGTAAATCACCTTCTCCCCATTTACCTTACAAAAATTATAGCAGATTGGATAGTTGGCTGAAGCATGATTTCTTAGAGGGTATTTGAAATGCATACAAATAAAAAAAAATACTATTTCCATTCCTCTAAGTTATAGAAATTATTATTTTATGGATTATATACATCACAAGCAAATAAACTTGTCTATTAAACTCCCTTCCAATATAAGTGAAGGGAAAAGATCAATCATTTTAAAAAAAGTAATAGGTAAAAGTTCAGAGAACTCTATGACAAGTTATATCACTGCCAGGTTCCTGCTAGTAATGTACAACTGTTAAGCCACATACAGAAAAACAACAACAAAAAAATCCCCCAAAACCACAACCCAAACCAAACAACAAAACAAACAACCAACATGCCACACCCTCCAAACAAACAAAACCACAAAACCCCCTAAACAGTAGCCTGATAATAATCTCACAACGTATCTACATGTGCCCCTGCTTTAGTAATACATACAGATGTTTTTCTCCCAGCCACCTGCACTCCTCTTCCCAACATGGGATGGAGCAGAGCAGGAAAACCAATATAATGACAGATCTCAGGAGTACAGCAGTTGAAAAGAGGAACTGTCATGGAATAGGGTTTGGGGCTGTTAGCACTACCTGATATTGTAGCTTTCACCGTGGATATAAGTTCCCCTTGAATACTTCTATCTTGAAAAATAAAAACTGACCAACAACCAGGGGAATGATGACGGCATGCAAGTCTCCCTTGAACCCTCCCAAAACTGTCCTAGGAACAGCAGAAACATTACTGCACACCACAGATTGAAGTGTGATAATTAGTGATATCATCATCATGAGGGATAACTTATGTTCCCAAGTAACTGCAGAACATGAGAACTGTGGACATCATGGAGCCACGAGGAGAACATGAAGCTCTCCTGGCCACTTGCAATTGCAAAGGTAAGAAGAAAGTACCTTCCTCCTAAAGCTGTGGATCTAGAATATATCCATGATATTTCCAGAGGGAGATTTTGCTTTCACATGTGATACTAGAGACAAGTTAACATTGTGTTTTGAAATTCACAATGCTCTTTCCAAGCACAGGAAAGAATTGACTCTTCCATCATGTCTTTTGGCAAAAGTACTCACTCCAAAGTAAATATTTATCTATCCATACACACACACACACACACACACACACACATATATATATGTACACATATCTAAAACAAAAAGCCAACAACTAAACAGTACAATGAGGACCTCAGATTCACCAAAAATTTTAGGCTGCCTCACATGGAGTTTATGTTAATTGACACAGTGGTCTCCTTTCCTTTTGACACAGAAGAAAATGTCCATAACCAGTAGTATAAATTCTGCTGATATGCAGTCTTCAAAATTTTGCCCCAAGGAATCATAAAGACACCTACAGAAGAAAGAATTTTTGTAGGAGCTTCTAACTAGAAGACACTTCTTTATTTGCACCAGTTGGAATAGCATACCTGAAGTTTTAATGAAACTATATTTTTTTCAGCTGAATTCTGTAACTTTCATAATCTCATCTGGCATCTTTTTAATTGTGGATGAATTATTTCAACATCAGCTACAAACTAACAAGCAAAAAACCCCCGTTTGAATCCTGTAGCCTTCAACTTTATTTCTAACTCTACAGTCTAAGAAGTGCTAATTTAAAGAGACAAGGGGAAGTGTGGAAGTGTCATGATCACCACCTTCAAAAGACGGTTCTCTCATTAGGAGTTTGCTATCTTCACTACTACAAGTAAGACCCAGAAAAGGATTTTGAAAGTGAAGGTTTTAGTATAGATTTTAGAATCCTTTGTTAGGACTTCAACTGAGAATTTTTGCCATAAACAGAAATTTTGCTACCCATTTATGACTGTTTCTATCTTGAAAAAGATCAGCAGAGACTAAATGAAGGCTCATCTTCTCAGTTATATAATTACTGAAGGGAAATTATATTATAAAGACAACTGAGAAAAAAAGAAGTCTATCATAAGAGTGAAAAGCCCAAATAATTTTTCATTTTTGAGCCCCTCTCTGGAGATGTGCTTACATAATCACAAAATGTATAAATTAAAAAAATGGTGGCAGTAGATCAGAACTGAGTTCTAAAAAGCATTTGCACACTAGAGATACCGGAGTTATTTAACTACAACTTTAGTAACTCTGCTGCTACAACTGTTTAAGAAATATGTGCTTCCCCACGTGGCTTGTAATGCTCACAGAATGCAGCTGTGGAGATTATAACTTCTCCTTGTAAACCTTGAAGAAGACAGCCTTTTTTGAAGAACTACTGAAGGATCAAAACCATATTTGCAGATTCATATGCCACCTGAAAATGAATTACAAATACATATACTGTACATCTATATATAAATAAAAATATACCCGTAATGTAGTTCCAGTTCTGTGAGAAACTCTGATGAAGTTCACACAGTCTGAAAATTGATCCTTCTTTGTCTAATACCATCACACTTGCACACTATTTTCTGAACCCAATGAATTTTACTCCCGCCCTTGTGCTACTTGAATTGAGGCATCCTAGTGGGTTACTAGACTTCAGGCTTGCTTTTAATTTCCACTTGTTCCAATCAGTTAACTGTGAGTAAAAATAACAGCCTCTATTTAGTGTGGATTTTCCATTTTCTGCCTCATTGAATTTTTATATGCATAAAGTCAGAAATTCACCTAAATTACCAAATTGTCCCACCCATAAACAGAATCACATCTCTGAATAAATTAAGAATAAACTTAAGTGTTTTCTAACCTTAGTCACCTTCGGTCTTTGCATTTCAAGGAGTAAAACAACCAGCTTCTGAGCATTCCATTTTTTTCCTCGGGGTTTAATTATACCACTATCAGATTGCTCTTCCTTCACACAGTTCACTGACACCATATGTAAGTTCAATATCCGTGTTGTGATGTTTTAAGTTAAGAGCCACCCTAGAATTCTCAAATGATGCCCTCTAGGAGGTTTCAATAAATTATCTGGTATAAGTACTGGTCCCAGTAGCTGCCATGTAGCTTGCAACACAAGCATACAAACATTAATAGCTCCCTTGTTGTACACTGGAATCACTTTGATGAAAAAAAATCTTTGTTATTTTTATTTTTTTGTCCTGGTTTAGAGCGGGACAGATAGTCTATTGCCCTGAGAGGGGCAAAAGAATGACGCTCACATGAAAGGATTGGATAGTGATGGTAGTGATGGAAAAGTAATTGATGTTCTACAGAACTACAAAGCATAGTGATGAGCATATTCCAAAGTGTACAGAGTTCCCTTGCACCACACCCCAAAAGCCCCCAACGCTTCCCTTCTCCCCACCCGAGAGTGCACCCAAACCCCCCAGGGCTCTTTCTTCCCCATGCACTGCTAAGCTAGTCTCAGGCTGGCCAGGTCTGAGACTGCCCCCTGCTTCTTATCCTGGCATTAGTCCTAGGCAGGCCTAAGAGGCCTGAGATGCTCCTCCACTGTTAACCCATAGGGAAGGATCTCCCACAGGAGCAGAGAGTCACTTTGCAGGTGGATATATAGGGTACAGGATTTATGGGTAGAAATAGGTCATTTCCTGAGCCCACCTACTGCATGGACACTGGACCCTGGAGGTACAACTTATGTGGCAGCCCAGGAGGCACCCAGCCTAAACTGACACATTTTTTAAGCCATAACTCAAAAGTGCAATAGTTTTTATTAATTTAATTACTATTTTTATTTAATGCAGAACATTAAATGTTTTTAGAAGTAAAATATACTTGAAGTAAAGAAATGTTTTGAAGTTCTGTCATGCCTCTCAAAACTTTCTTGGATTAAGTATTTGAGACAGATGTATATAATGTGAACATCGGCTAAATTCAGTGTTTTACATGAGAGGTAAGCTGCTAAGTTTTCCTATAAAAAGTTATATCACAAGCATCACAAAACATATCAGCCTCTCAGACAAAAATTTAATTTTAGGATACTGTAGCTAATTATACTGCACTGAAAATAATTTTCTTTATGTAAAAACACTGGCATGTAAAGCTTGATTCCACTCTACTTTCATTATATATATACATGGATTACATTATATAGTGGTAAAGTGGAGATAATTCATAGTTTGTGCTCCATTTCGCCCCTGAATGATTTAAAACAATTACCTAGGGAGGTATCATGCCTGTTTGTCCAATACCTATGTAGCAGAATTCTTTACTAAAAAAAGTTTTTCTCCATCTTTTAGGAAACTTTTATTTACATATAATAAAACTTTTAAAGGCTTTTAGAAAAAATCAAATACAACAGTTTCTTTCATTTGATGCTTTATCACATTAAACAAATACAGAAGAATTATGTTTCCATTTACAATAGCAGAAAGTTTGCATTCTTCCACCAGGTCATCAAGCAATTAGGGCATAAAAGACAAGCTTTCTCCAAATCTACTATAATTCTTTGAAATCCCAGACAGAAGTATTCCACAAAACTCACAAAGCCTCATGAGAAGCAACATGGAAAATTTTGAGCGTCTGCCATTCTCCTGCATAGGAACAGAACAGAAGCCCATCTATTTTGTGCCCCCCACAGTGGCATGATAGAGACACAGGTTATAATGAATCACAGCAAAAAATGTTGCATGGCAACTAGCTACAGAAAAAATTGAAATTTTTTTGTGCAGCAAAACCACTTGATAAATTGCTTTTAATGCGCACCTCTGGATGTCTTTACCTGCTCTCTGCCCACATACTCACCTGTCTTTCTCCTCTTTCTAACTTCCCTAGGTATCAAGCTATAAGGTGCAGCTACTATTTAAAAATTGCCACCCATCTAAAAGCAAATCCTTGTTTTCTCAAAACCTACATTTTTTCTTCCAAAAGAACTTAAAATACGTACAGCAATTAGCTTGAACAAATGGAGGCATTACTGGGCCCTAGCAAGCAATGCTCTCAAACTCTTTATCTCTGTGCACTTTCCACAGTTGAGGGAATAGTTTAACAGAAAAGTCACTTAACTTTACATGCCTAAAGAATGGCAACTTCTGTCAGTGGATAGAAACAGACACTTCTGTTGTATTTTTGGTAGTAACCTTAGGATCATCTTGACAATACACTAGAAAGGCCTTTTTCTCTTCCTTGGTGGAAAGGGGAGGTTGGGAGGTGGGTGTGTGTCTATACCACCGATTCCCACCATCATGTGGATGCCTATGTTGGGAGTGTTTTAAGTTAAGTAAGATTTACCCTACCCTCTGTCTTGTTTAGCATTGCTCTAAGTCACATAATACAGAAGAATATATGGATAAAATCTACTTTGCTAAGCAACAGGTGGAGGAACTTAATTTGCACACCACGACTGTGAAATACATAACACTCGGTGTGTCTGGAAGAGAGTCTTGCAATGACATTATTAAAAACTACAGCCTGAAAAATAGCTAAAATCTTAACCTAAATTACTATTTCCACTTTCACACAAAAAGGAGAAACTGATCCACAAAATAAAAGATGCTTAAGTACTTTCAAATGCTGCAGAAAAATATGAACTCTTAAATAGTTTGTAGCAAGAGCCAACATTGTAAGATAATAACTCCTAACTATGCTAATTAACAACCCCCTTTCCCCTGCCCCCCACCGAGAAAAGCAACGTTGGACAAGTATAAAAATTCTGCTCTGAAAAACACATCACTGATCAGAAAGAAAGAAAGAAACACAAAGACAGCAGGTGAAAGCATGTCTCAAATAGCACCTAATCCTACAATTTATTTCTCTATCAAATGCCTGCATAGTTAGATCCTTGTTTATACTCCCCATATTGTTCAGCAGGATGAGAAAAGCTCAGAGAGGAGCCAGAAGTTTAATATGATAATGTCCTTACTAGAAAACAACTAGCAATGGAACTAATCAGACTTGAAAATAGTAAGTTTACTTTCTTTAAAATAACTTAATTGTAATAACTCTCATTCAATATCTAAAGATAACACTGATGCAGCACCCCATGTAATAAGGATGCTATGTAATCTTCGGGGAACAATATTTCACCTAAAAGAACTTCTTATCCATCCTTCTTTATGCCCATAATTTAGGCAGATTGAATACTTTGTAAAGCTGACTTAATAACGTGCAGGAGAGGCTGAAAGACTGGTAAGATTGTGTGAAAATATGAGAGACCCCTTCCCTGTTCCCAAATCTTACCAAACAGCCAGCTGTCTGTAACAACAGTTGTAGAGAACAAACTGAAGATCACCTTTGTGGAAGATGGCAAGCTTTTAAGCACAAAAACCTCAGTTTAATGTGTTGCAAAGCTAGCTTCCCAATAAATAAAAGGTCATTTTTGATTGAAAAGAGCATTTAGATAAGTCATCTAATCAACTTACAAACATGCTTTTTATTAGCAAGATGTAATAAAGAAAGAACCATTCACAGAATGGAGCTTTTCATTAAAGAAGTTTCTCATAAGTAATATTCAAGGAAGCAATCCAGCACGGTTTTTCCTGCATCCTGTTACGGTGGATATAGCAGAATTTTGACTGACAAATAGTGAAATCTAAAGAAAGATTTTCATTTTACATGCATTTTCTGTCTGAAAAATCTGATATATTATGTAATACATTTCACCAGTTCTCTTTTCCACAAATCTACCACCTTTAACCCACATTTAAAATAGCACAGTGTAGGATATAATACAATTATTTGCATTCACCCAGAAAAAGTCTGTGATACATAAAAAGAACCATTAAAAAAAGAAAGCTACACCAAATCTAGCTTAATCTTTAGGTTTTGACATCTAGTTGCAGCAGATACCACAGTCAGTTTTCCAAATCACCTGTAAACCCTGTCTTTTACAAATCCAGCTCCCTGCTCATGCTCCTTTCTTTCTACCACACAGATTTCATGATTGCTTGTCCTTGCAACTTTTATGCAAAAGTCTCTGCCCTACTCATGTGTGAGCAGACAAACGTCTGATATTTCTCCAATACCAGATGGCATAAATATCACAACGGTGTAAAATAATATAACATCACATAATAAAATAAAACCACAAAATATAATAATTTATAATAAAATACTATTACATAGGCATAAAAACAAATACATCAGTGTAAAAAAGATCTACATATTTAGTCTTGTACCTGAAAGGATAATGAACTTTTTTAGAAGTATTAATTACTTGAATGTTCTAATAGAATATACTATCAAAGAAGTATTAGAAGTTACAAAATTTGCAGTTTTACTCAATATTAATGTTAGGATGAGACCAATTCAGTCTACATTTCATGCAACTATGGTTATACAAAGGGACAGGAAGAACTTTTCTGCCAAAACTAGGTCCAGGTACACACCACACATATGGAGGAAGCCCAAACAACACAGGCCTGATGAGAGTTGCAGAATGTGTTCCAAACAAGAAACCCAGAGACCACTGAATGTTTCACGTATTTGTGTTCATAAACATTTCAAATTATCTTTAATTGCATTTTGAATAAGAGCCAGTCAAAGAAGGCTGTTCTGTAGAGTGAGGCATATTTCATCTACCTCTTCCCTCATTTCCAACCAGTATTTTCACAGAGCTTTCTCTGCCAGCATCTCTCAGTGTATTAATGACAGAGGACAAAGAGGAAGAAAAGATCCCCATGCAAAGTTATAAACAAATACTGTGGAGAGAAACATTAGCGACTGAAGAAGCATAATTTCAGAATGTGTGGGATAAAGTTGTATCAAAGGGGAGGTAAATTCTTTCTGGGTGGGTAGAGGCCATGGATTGCACAAAGACTTCTCATTAAGTCTTTACTGTACATTTTTCCAGTACTAGAACTGCTGGGAATTCTCATGAAGGTCTATATGGACAACACTCTCTCCCAGTCACCATTTGAGCACACTGAAAGGAACTGAAGAAGTTGGTCTAAGATACTGACACTTAGGTACAGTGGAGAGAGGGCATTAGTTGTTTGGTCTACACATCTGAATATTTTAAACATATAAACACAAATATTTTGTAACAACCATCTACAAGAAAGGAAGAGAGGAGGATTCAGGAAACTATAAATCTGTCAGTCTGACCTTGGTACCAGGGAAGGTCACGGAACAGATCATCTGAAGTGCTATTACACACCATATAGAGAACAACCAGGGGATCAAGCCCAGTCAGCATGGCTTTATGAAGGGCAGGTCCTGCCTGATGAACCTGATCTCCTTCTATGACAGGATGACCTGACTATTGGATGAGGGAAAGGCTGTGGATATTGTCTACCTAGTCTTTTGAAAAGCCTTTGACACTGTTTCCCACAGAATTCTCACAGACAAATTGGCTGCTCATGACTTGGATGAGCACACACTCTGCTGGATAAAGCGCTGGCTGGGTGAACATGACCAAAGAATGGTGGCCAATGGAGTTAAATCCAGCTGGCGACTGTTCACAAGTGGTGTTCCTCAGGGCTTAGTGTTGGGACCACTTCTGTTTAGCTTCTTTATTGATGAAGACATAGAGTGCGTCATCAGTAAGTTCACAGATTACACCAAGTTGGGTGGGCGTGTTGACCTTCATGAGGGTAGAGAGGCTCTACAGAGGGACTTGGATGGATTGGATCCATGGGCCAGCTTTAATGGGATGAGCTTCAACAAGGTCAAATGCCAGGTCCTGCACTTGGGTCACAACAACCCCAAGCAATGCTGCAGGCCTGGGGAAGCGTGACTGGAAAGCTGTCTGGCAGAAAGGGACCTGGGGGTTCTAATCGACAAGCAACTGAATATGAGCAAGCAGGGTGCCCAGGTGGCCGAGAAAGCCAATGGCATCCTGGCTTGTATCAGAAATGCTGTGTCCAGCAGGAGTAGGGAGGTGATTGTCCCCTTGTACTCAGCTCTGGTGAGGCCACACTTCAGTTCAGTTTTGTGCACCTCAATACAAGAAAGATGTTGAAGTGCTGGAATGAGTGCAGAAGAGGGCAATGAAGCTAGGGAAGGGCCTGGAGAATAAATCTTATGAAGAGTGACAGAAGGAGCTGGGGCTGTTTAGTTTGGAAAAGAGGAGGCTGAGAGGAGACCTGATCGCTCTCTACAACTACCTGAAAGGATGTTGTGGAGAGGCTGGTGCTGGTCTCTTCTCACTGGTAAGTAGTGATAGAACAAGAGGGAATGGCCTCAAGCTGCAACTGGGTAGGTTTAGACCAGACATTAGGAAAACTTTTTTCCCAGCAAGAGTGGTCAGGCATTGGAATGTGCTGCCCAGGGAGGTTGTTGAGTCACCAACCCTGGCTGTGTTTAAAGGTCGTTAGGATGTGGTGCTTGGGGATATGGTTTAGGGCTGAACTTTGTAGAGTAGGGTTATCAGTTGGGCTTGGTGATCCCAAGAGTAGTTTTCAATCTGAGTGTTTCTGTGATTCTCTGACAAAGGTTAAAGTCTCTACTGGGTGACTGCCATCATGTAGCAGAAACCAGGTATGTAACTATGCCTAATTACAGACCAAGTCTAATCCACCAGGTGATCTGGCTGTGCAGAAGTCTGGCAGGAGACATCAAGAAACATCACCTTGAGGGGCTCAGTACAAGCAGGCTCCATAGCTTTATTTCACTTTCGAAATATTTGTGCAAGTACACCAGAAGGCAGTTTTAAAATTAGCTCTTTTATTCCACTAACAAAGCTTTTAAAACAATGAATATTGGGGAGCAAATTCAACACATACCCACAGCCAAGGATGTACCATACACCTCCTAATGATGTGAACATAAGAGTATCCTGAGTGTGTCTTCTGAATATGACCATTACGGTTCCAAATTATTTTATTACACAGATATTTTACATGGTATCTCTTGACTTTGACAACCATCAGTAAATTAAGACAAAGTCAAGAGTTTCTGGAACAGAGTGAATTATTTCCTTAACTACCAGTAATCACTGTATTTCCACAAAAGCAGCAGAGGCACTTGATTTATTTCCATCCAAAAGTTAATATGGTGTAATAGCAAGGAAATACAAGACATAACCTTTCAAACTGCTCTCCAGGAAGAAGTGAAAACACCACACTTCAGAAAATAGTAACAGCTGTCTATTTGCTAATTCAGTTATTTTTCATCCTTTTCTTATTCATACACTCAGAAGAGTTGCTCTGAGCAACCCAATCTAGCGGAGGATGCCCCTGCTCACTGCAGGAGGATTGGTCTAGATGATCTTTGGAGGTGCCTTCGAACCAAATCCATTCTATGATTCTATGATTTTTTCCATAGAAAATATGGGTCCTTTAAAAGATAAACATACACATACTGAAAGCAGTATGTTTATTTGACTTTTGTATTTCCCAACACACCGGCCTCAAAAGCAGCACAGGGACCCTTATGAAGCTGCAGACTCCAGACACAGACAGTGCACTGCACTCCCAGGCATGTGAGCCTGCTTCTCACCTAGCCCCCTGCTCTGCCTCACAACTCTGTCTTCAGCAAAGGAATTTCAACAAATTCCTAAGCTCAGGAGGTGTTTGTACACATCTATACCACATAACAAAATTTCAGCCACACATTTGTAGTGACTCCCCAAAAACCATGCAAGGTACAGCACGGGAGCAAAAGCTGCACTTCGTGTCAACAACCTGCACAGTGGTCATGCCACTAGAGGAGCAGAGCACTGCCTATGGCACACATCCCACAGCCCCCTTGACTTTTTGGGATTAACTTTCCTCATCATCACAGCAAGCATGGTCTTTCTGACCAGCAAGGTCTCACTGACCATCCATTACAGGGCCACATGCCTGCCCCAGGCCACCCTCCTCTCAGCCACAAGTCAGGCCCATTACCATAACCCAAACTCCCTCAGCCCAAAAGCACAATTTAAACCCTTTCTACTTAACAAGTGACACAACTGTGGCCTCTCACCACCTTAAAAACACATGGGCTTTGCTCCAGCCTCTCTCTCTGCATATGGACTCAAAAGCAAAGGTGGGCTGCAGTACCAGCTGTTGCTTAGGATGCCAGAGAGGGGCAAGATGTAGCAAGAGAAAGAAATGTGCCTCTACTTGAACATGTCTTGGAATGGCTGAGGGAAAGCTGGGTGTGGAGGGGCATTCACAAAGCCTGTCTGTGCTGTCTCTTCAACAGGCAGAAAGGTACTGCCAGAAACATCACCAGCTCTGGTGTGCTCAGAGCCCTCCTTCCTGCCAGGAGCAGTATCCATTCTCCTGAAGGATCAGGTCTTCATCCTCATTGTTGTAGGAAAGAGATTTTACCATTACCAAACATCAACAAAGACAAACTGCACAAATTGCCCCCTATACCTGAAATGGCTCACCTGAAAGGAGGCAGAACATGTGCTTCAGCACAGTATGACTGCTTCTGCATGTCACAGCCTCTCTTCCCCCCCGCCCAGATTTTGCATTTCTTGCAGCTACCAACATTTAATAGCTAGTTCTGCAAAGAACCCAATATGAAACCTCTGTTTGAGTTATGCTGTATCTCCTTGTTGTAAGATCCATTTCATAACTGTAGTATACACTTAAGGTGGTTGTATGCATCTGAGTAATGATTTGGAAAATAAGAGAAATGCAAAATATTTTTCAAGTAGCTTGATAAATGGTCAATATTCTTCATTTTCATAACATTCCTAGTGAGAATGAAATATATTACAAGACAGACTAACGTTTTGAAGACAACTCTTGTGTTTTTGGTTTGTGTTGAGGGTTTTTTCCAAAACGTAAAGTAAAATGAATGGTATCTGTTTCATCCAGTTGTAAGAATCGTTCTAGAAAACCCTAAATTATGCAGTTCTGCTCAACTTTCAAACAATTTCACAGGCTTAATTCACCTATCATACAAGCAGAGACTAACCTCTTTGAGCAGCATCAGCAAAGGATGAAAAAGGCAAACCAATCACCTGTTCTGCCCCTGAAGAATTTACGCAGTAAACTGAGACATATTAACACTAGACTAACAGACAAGAAGCTTTATAATGAAAAGCTCTTCAGAAACTGACAGAGGCAATCTAGCCCTGGAAGGTTGCCTATCTTGGGTTTTACAGACTTTGTTGTAGGGAAGTAAACTTGGACTGTGCCTGTCACTGCCTGACATTGGCTCTCAGCAGCCAGGCTCTACTGCCATAGATCATATTGGCACTGCTGCCTCTGCCCTGTGTCCTTCACGTGTAATGAGTCATCTTGGCAGAAGATACTGTTCTGCCACGCTCCATACTCAAACTCTTCCACTAACCTCTCAATTTGTCTTGAGAGACTCATTTTATTTTTTTTTTTTTAATTTCAATTTTAAGACTTCAGGCAGAGACTATTTCAGTGCAGTCTTGGCATGGTGCCACTGGTGTGGCTGTTAATGCCAGAGGCACAGAATCAGCCATCACTTCTATCCATCAGTTTCATCAGAACAAACTCAAGCTAGCAAAGTGGACTGCAGCAGGGTTGCAAAGCTTAACACAGAAAGCAGAGCACCCTCTGCAAGGCCAACAGCTCATGCTGTGTTCGGGTGGATAGGGAGGAACCATGCTGGTAGCATCAGCTAATTCAAAAATCAGACTCAGCTACAGGCAGACACTGAGGCTGTGGATGCTGGAGGGAGAAAATGTTCTCCTGTGATTCCTTCCAACAGTGCTGCTGGAGCTGCTCAGGGCACTGACCTCTCATGCTGAAGAGGCAGCAGCGAACTAAAGCCTGTCTGCAGGGCTTTGCTTCAGTGGTATATGACAGCTAAGCTGTTTTCTGATGTCTTTCTCATTCACAGTTGCATTTTTCTTACTTCTCTTTATGTAGGCCATTTTGGTTTGTTTCTACAGCGTTGAATATTTTAGCTAGGCTCCTTAAATAAACTTTCATCACATGGATGCAAAGAGGGGAAATTGAATAAAACTTGAAAGTACCACAAAATTTTGCAAGTAGCTTAGATGTTCTCCAGCTTTTTTATTTGTAGAATACAGATTACTTCTTTTTGTTAACATCTATTGTTGTTTTATAATGGGCACTGCAAATGCTTTGATAAATGAATTGAAAGAGTTTGCTGCAGCTCCTGCTAAGTGCCCTGCTAAAAGTGTATGCTGTAAAAATGTGTTTCTGACTGAAAAATGTAACAAGAAAATTTCATCTGATTTTGGATAGTTATGGAATAAAGAAATTGCTTTGAAGCTGTGGAATGGGATTTCTTTACTCACATCTAACCCACAAAATTCAGCCTCAACATAACCCACATCTCTGTATTGGACAAGCATAATCAGTAAGTCTTCTCTTTAGCTATTTACCCTTCTTTATATAACTATATTGTTATGCTAAGACCCTACTCATCCCATTTCTTGGGCCTCTTGCATCTCTATTATCAGCACCTCTTTATAAAACATTGGGATATTTTGCTTATGAGGTGGATGCCAGACTCTTTCTTCATTGAATATGGATCTGTTTGAATTTTTTTACAGATATCTGGCATCATCCCAAAGGTGGCAAATATTCCAAGACTTCCTAAGATCACAAGAAAGAATTATTAGTGAAATCTCTTATTAAGGAGGCTAAGTACATGCACTCTAGCAGTAGTGGCTACTGGCTGGCTATTGCTTATTTCCATTCAATCATCTGTTGGAAGCACATAATAGTGGAAAAGCACAAAATTAATATTATTTATAAACACACAGTGAATGAAATAGGCACAAGGGATGGGTAAATACCTGGTGGTGTGTGCTGCCATGTCACTGGGAAGGGGAGACCTACTCTTCCAGCAGCTGGGCTTGGAGGCTCATTCCTCCACTGATCACCCACAAAACAGCTGTGGTAAAGTGCTTCTGGAACTGCTAAGGGAACAACGGCTTGACCACTGTCTGTCCCATTCTCCAAATTCTACACAACAGTAGGTATGAGGTATAAATGTTGACCTGGTTTTGCATCTATAGTAGGGATGAGAATTTCAATGGCAAACGGCAGGGACAGATGGACAGGTTTGCTCTCCTCAACCCATCCCTCAAGAAGGGATGCCTTTGAGTCACGACCTTGGCTACACCTGAGTTATTCCCCAGGAGATTTTATGCTGTAATTATAATCATATTTTAGAGCTTATATAGCTGTTCTGTAGTTTAGTGTATTTATTGCCAGCAATCCTAAAGAATCTGTGTGCATTGCATGTAAATAAACTGCACCAACTGCTTCTTTTGAATGCAGCAGACAGGCTGTCTGCATCTGGAGTCAGGTCTACAGTCACAGCAGTAAACTGGAATATCAATTAAGAGGTAAATCCAGCTGCCCCTAACCCCTCTAATCTCTGAGGCCCAGCTAGAATGCAAGGGGATTTATCTCTTGCTAAATTTATCCTTCCCTAAATGCAACACCAAGTCACGTTTTCGTACCTGTTGCCACTGTCCCTAATACTGGTGTTTTGGTGAGAGGAGGTTTTCAGTCCAGCACTTCCACAAATAGACCTAAAGCTCAAGTGATAAAGATCTAAAAATCCAGAAGCACTGAGGCATCTAACCTGCAATTTAAGTGAAAGGGAGGGTGTTTCACAAACTTCCATGTATCCCCAAATACCAATAAATTAAACAGCCACAACCTGCTGGCCAAATTCTGCTGGTAGGTACATAGTAGCTATTTTTAGCAAACTTTCAGAAAGCAGTTGTATATTGTTGAAACTGCCACTTCCCATCACATAATCTGCAAATGACTTATCTTCTGCATCTCTGTCTCTTTTTACTGATCATTCTCTGGTCTCCCACAGCTGCATTCAGTACAATGGTGCAGCTCATTTTTTCACTGAATCCAGATGTCCTCTTGCAAGGTAGCTATGTGCATTGAGCCTCCTCAGACCATATAGGAAACTGACATCAGAACATAAGACCACTGGATGTGTGCGCCAACTGTGAGGCTACATGTAAAGGTCAACAATTTGAGTGCAAAAGAAAAAAAACAGCTATTGGTCCATACTCTCAAGGACCATTTTCAGGGATTAATTTCAGAATTGGGGTTATGAATTTCAGTATTTTAAAGTTCTCAGTTCTAGTGTTCTGGGAGGTATCTAATTTGTAAAAAATATCCTCCTCTGCAGCATAAATTGGTAAAGATTCTCATCAAAATATATGATCATATGACTATAACCCTTTGGTATTTGCCCTTCTCACTAGCTGTAAGTGCAATAACAGTGTGATTCACCACTTCATCACCTGAATATACCACTTAATAACATATACTAAGCCTTGGGTTACTACAAAATCCATTTTATTTCTCTTGAGTATTTTGGGATAAAAAAAAAGGGGGGGGAAAAAATGGATCTCTTCTTCCAGTCTAGTCAGTTATTCACTTTTAGCTGATTTCATCTGCAAGGTGATTTCAGAACAGAAAAACACCTCACATTTTTATTTTCTTTTATTTATTTAAAAAAATAGGTGCTTAAACTATTCAGGGCTCCTGTCTTAGCCATCTCTTCCATCTACCTGACCAGATGAGTAAAAGGCACTCAAGTAATTACCATTTCCTTTTACTTAAATCTAAACCCATTCCATTTTCAGTATTTAATGATTTCCAGCTCAGTTTTGAAAAAACAATATTTGAGGAATTGGACATGCTAGGTAGCTGTCATTCTTCTCTTTCAGCTGCTTCCTGCTTTTTTCTGTAATCAGTTTGCTCTCTTTTCATCTCAAGCTTGTTAACCCCAAGGACTTGAACTCTATTTTTAGCCTTTGTATGAATTACCAATCTAATGCATTTAAAGAACCTATCACAGATGTCTAAAACCTTGGAAGTAATTAATTAAGTCCTGCTATTTCCAGACTACACCAAAACAATTTGTCATTGCATGTAAAATGGTATAATCGAGTACTATCAATGTTTTCAGGCCAAGTCTTGCTATAAATTATTTAGTTCATCTTTCCTAATTAAAGGCCTATTGGAGGATTAATGTCTCATAACCTGACAAACTACTTTGCTAAGTAACAAATTATCCATATAATGACCTCAAACTAAATGTATATAACTACAGTAGTAATTTGCATAAATATACAAATCCATTGAAATAAAGAGTACTCTTCCTTGATATTCCAAACACTGATTTTCAATCTGCATCCAAGAAAGGAAATTGGACCAAATGGATTTCTATACTAGAAAAAATATTTCATTAGATGTCTGGGTTTTTTCAGCATTTACATAAATATGAATTTATAAGGACTGCTTCAATGAATACAATGAGATAACATAGTTATTCTCTGAAGTGAAAGCACAGATGCTTTCATGGAAATATGAATTATTTTCCTCTGTAATGCAGGCAACACACACATTTCCTGGTTATAGAATTTGTATTATAAATGTACAGCATATGCTATCCACCCGAAAGTGGTTGTGAAAAGAGAACAGTGTCAATGGTTCAAAAAGGTAGTGAAAGAATAAATAGGTCAGTATAGAAATACAGATCAATGCAGAAAGATTAAATACTGGGTCAGTGTAGAGCAACTGCCCATATTGATGCAGGGAGAAAAGCAGGATGCAATGCTGTACTTCCACAAACAAAATGTTCAGAATTGTTCGGTTGCCAAAAATTGATAAAGCTAAATACTAGCAGTAAAAAAACTAGGGTAAAGTAAAACCAGACAGTAATGCTTTATAAAAGCTACCTTTGCCTCCTAGCACCCCAGCTGTCTGTGTTTCGAGGACGGAAGCCCAGATCTGACCCAGCTCAACTGTGTAACTGTGCCTCTGGTTCTGAGAAAATTACTGAGATGGAAGAAAGAGCTGTATGAAAGAGCAGAAAGATGAGAAAAGAAAAATGATGAATGAGGTACAGTTATTGAGATGGGGCTTTTTAGTAGTTAAAGGATTCAAGGAGAGGTAAGCCAATATGGAAGGGTATAAAATCCTAGTGGGAAAAGTCGCGGATGCTGGTGAAGTGAGTTGGGAATCACCAGGTCATGGGTCTGAGCTGTCAGTGACAGCAGTGATGACAGAGCTGGTGGCAGACGGCAGCTCAGCAGCGCCGAAGAGCCAGTGCCGGGGGCTGAAAGACTGACCCCTCCCCGCCGGGCTCATGCCGGCCGGAGCTGCCGCATGCTTAACCTGATTGCTAATGTTAATGCTTACGGACTGATGCTTAGCCTAATAGCTCATTAAATCCTACCTATCTTCCGTGTGCTAGTTAGACAATAATGGCCTTATACTATATGTTATATATATATCCAGTATCCTACGTCTTTTTGTACCAGCTAATAACATTTGAACAAACTGATCTAAACTGCCAAAAATGCCTGTCACTTTTATATTTCTTCTCCTGGATACATGACCTATTTCTGTGAAACTCGGCAACTTCCGAGTCCCAGATTTTCAGACTAAGTGCAATTACAACTTGTTTTGGATTTCTTTTTGTGCTGATTTTACCAGGCCGTGAATCATAGAATCAGTCAGGGTTGGAAGGGACCAGAAGGATCATCTAGTTCCAACCCCCCTGCCATGGGCAGGGACACCTCACACTACATCAGGCTGGCCAGAGCCTCATCCAGCCTGGCCTTAAACACCTCCAGGGATGAGGCTTCCACTACCTCCCTGGACAACCCATTCCAGGCTCTCACCACTCTCATGGTGAAGAACTTCTTCCTCACGTTCAGCCTGAATCTCCCCACTTCCAGGTTTGTTCCATTCCCCCTAGTCCTATCACTACCTGATATCCTAAAAAGTCCCTCCCCATGGTACTCTGTCAAATTTTTACTAAGAACAAAAATCAAATATCAACAAGAATTATATTATATATTGTGTTATTACAATCAACATACATACTCCAGTCTGACTGGAGACATGTAAGTGTTAAGACTACATAGAGAATTTATTAGGTCTTTCTGTCTTTGATCCTGCAAACTCTACTATAATACATGTAATTATGACACTGTTGAGCAAAAAAAAAACACCTGCTCTTTTATATGCACCAAATGCCCACAAGAAAAAACAAAAAAACAGCCAGTCAGAACATCTCACTTGGTTAATAAATAGAAAGAGACAAATTCATTTGGAGCTGACTTCTGTAGTTTTGAGGAAGAACATGAATAAACATGTTTTACTGAAGAACTCATAGCAGGGAAGGCTTGTGAATTCCTCAAAGATGTAACAAATTTGAATTTTATACTCCTCCAAATCCATAAGTAAAAGAGACAAAAATTTCAAAATAAAGTGAAATTTAAAACACAAAACCAGCCTAACCTAGGCATGGGTTTAACCTCTGAATTACTTAACCTTATAAAGCTATTTTTTCAGAGGAAAAAGCCCTTCAGGTACCAGAACAGATGCCTCTGAAAATTGGGCAATAATTAAGATTCATAAATGTTAGCAAACCTTATGGAGTGGTCTTTAGGGTTTGGTTTGTTATACTCCTGGAATAGAGCATGGCATCATTTCCAATATACAATAAAGAATTTTCAAAATTCCTGTATGAAAAATGGAAGAGAAGAAAAATAAAACACCGGTACCATGTTCTACATGTATGGAAAAATATTACAGGCTGTTATCCTAAAAACACTACAGACTGTAGACTTCTATTTTTAAAAGTTAGATTAATCACAATGCAAAACATGCTGCAATTTATCTTTGAATTAATGCTCAATGAAATCCAGTGAATAACATGGAAAGTAGAATGCCTTCAAAACAATTACAACTGCCTTTGTATTATCTATTCTCCCTCTTTAGGAATGTCTATAAAAATCTCTTCTCTTTTAGAATTCGGAGAGGGTCAGCTTCACTGTAGGTCTATAGTCTGTGTTTTGAGTTGTGTAATCTGTTACTTTTAACCTAGAGACTGCATGTGAAATAATTCCATGGTGTTTTAGATATATTTCTGAAGGTTTGCTCCTACAGTTCTGAAGGGTACAACATCTTGAAAACAGCAGGGGAAAAAAGTGACAAGATGAACTCTTGTGTTTTCTACTGGGAGCTGCAAGGTCAATGCCGATTTAATTGAGATCTGGGGAGCACAGCTTTACCCAGAGGTATAAAAGAGAAAGATTCAACAAGGAGATTTCTTCTCATGAAAATTTCGATTCAATCAATATGAAAGCTACACATTTGGATCAAAAATGGCAGGGAATCCTCAAGGACTCTGCTTACAAAGAGCTCACATAATCTTAAAGCAGCTTTGATAGTCTGAGAGAGATCATTTTGTGACTTTGAAAATTCTGAAACATCTAGAAAAAAAAGTAAATAAAGGTTGCTGTGATCTTTACTGTCAAATTAATGTCAGGCAAAGACATTTCTATCTCTTTTGAGTGCTTCCAAACTAATTTCTTTCTTTACCAATAAGGCTCTTCCCAGGAACGCTGCAGGTTCCATAAGTCCTAATGATGGTACTTAAACAAACATGAGGTAAGGCTAGAGAAGCACCCTAGAACAAGTCAATATATTACCTTGATTAAGACTTTGTGCTAGCAAAATGCTTAATGTCCCAGTATGTTTAGTATCTGTCTGTCTGTGTCTCTCTCTTTTTTGTTTTGCAATATGCATTTTAAAGAAAGTCCTGGGTTTTGTCCTTCAAAGACTAAAGGCAGTAACAAACAAGCTAACATTACTTATTTACCCTATTATAGTTGCTGTATTGATATATTTCCATATATAGCATCATTTCAATTGGATGTGTTTCCATATAAAATTATACTAACAGCAAAGCTGTTTCCTCATAACTCTGTTTTTGACCACATTATACAGAACTGGATCATAGCAGGCCTTGTATCAGTAGACAAGCTGGTCTGAATACTGAGAATTTTATTTTAATTTGACTTGTAGTTTTCCAAATCAGCTTGCAGTGAGTATGTGTATAGTGTTTGCATTTTTATTAAATACACTGTACATGTTACTGAAACATTTTAGCCTTGCTTTAGTTATATCACAATTTATTTTGGAATGAGGCAGCACTGATAATCTCTTTGAAGAGATATGTTCTCAAAATCTATGATTCAAACCCCAGACCATTTAAAATTAAATAACTACCAGGGAGCATGTGTAACACAATGAACATAAAAAACCAAAAACCAAAAAAACCAACAACCTAAGCTGATTCCAAGCTTATTTATGCATATTCTTCCCCTACATGGAATAAATGGATATACAATATGCTTTGGACATGTGTTTAGATTTAATCTCAAAAATCTCTAGATTTCATATCAAAAAAGGTTATTCAATGGATTTCCAGGACACCTAGAAAATCAGACAAACGTAAAACATTCCTTGGTCTTATCAGATTTGTCTACCCTTTATAAATATATAAAAGCACACAGAGACAGTGTTATATATAAACCCTTCAACATGTCATTCACTCTGTTTTCTTCCTTCATGATGATAGCATGAAAATGGGGCTATTCCATCTTCCCACTGGACTACAATGAAGTCATATGAAAAAGATCTATCACCACCGGCCAGGTTACCATAACCTGTTAGTTAAAAAATTTAAATGCCTTTTTAAAAGGACTGTATTTTCCCAGGAAAACTATCTCCTAAGTGGTAAATAACTCATGCAGCAAAACAGTATTTCCAGATACTGCTTGTGTTTGAGTCTGGATGCAAAAGACTAAGAAATAATGGAGCTCCACTGTTTGGCAGTGGTGTCACCTTTGTAAACCATGACATTTGCTACCACAAAGATTGCATATACTTATAGCTGAGTCAAAATAACATAGTTCACATGCCAGGGGAGAATAAATCAGGAGAATTACGGAAGATCTGGAAAGCTGTTAGATATCTGTGATGTCATAGTTTTTCTAGGCTCTAACATTTCTGACTGCTATTGATTCAGAGTGACTAGTAGGGCTGAAACTTAAATAACAGGACTGAATTTGCAAGTATATACAGCAGCAAAATGTACAAATCTGACAAGTAAAGCAAATAGTCTGATGGGGCACAGTTCTAATATACTTAATAAATAAGAAAACCCCTAGATAACCCTTTGGACTTCAACTTTGGTCACAGTTAAAGAGTAATTGATCATTAGAGATCAAAACTATTATTGAAATACAGTAGGACAAGACATAAACTATACAGATAGTGTAAGATTTTAATTTTACTGACTGTTTGAATGAAATTATTGCCACTCTGTCATTGTGATAGGAGATATAAAATCTCAAGACTTGACTATAAGAGAAAATATAGATACAACCTGAACTACTAGTTAGTGCCTTTGCTTTTAATGGCATGGAAAGTAGTTCCCCAGAAGTATCACCAGATTTAAAATGACTAGCAGTAAGTGACATACCTTTTATTTTAACTATGAGATGAACCTTTTCACAGCCCCAGAAGCTAAGCGTGAACATTCATGCAACCACAATCAAGTGCATCTCACACGCTTGCTAAAAGGCAGTTGCATAAAAAGATAAGTAATGACCACAATGAAACCCACCACAGCAAGCATCTCCCTCCCTAAGCAAAAAATGAACCTTGTTCTGCACCATAATCTTTACATGAGACCAGTTTTTTTTGCTACCAGTCAGTCAAATCTTTCCTTCCAGATTCATCAAGTTTGTAATTTTATAGATTTATGAATGAATCAAGTGGTTTGCTCAGCCAATCCCAGTCTCAAATAACCTTCTTGAAGAGGCTGAGAAGTATCATGTGAAGAAACTGTATCTATTCAGCAGAAGCAACAGAAATAACTGAGATTCATGAAAATTAATCTCCTCACTTTACTTCTCTGTAGGCATGAAGTCATGCACAATCTGTGTCAACCAGAAAGCCAGGCCACTTTGGTCAATTTAATGTCTCACCATCTCATATTGGGTACTATTCACTTTAACATTAACATGGGACAATGGGGTGGTAGAAGGATTAAGAAGCAGTGAAGACTGCAGCAGATATCCCTTGTAATGACTTAAGAGAATCAAGCAGATGTCATGAAATCATATGCATAATTTCAACAGCCAGTATTCATTTTCCACTACAGAACAGGTTAATGTTTAAACTTTTGTAACTGAAATCTTGTGAAAGAGCTGAATCAGCTCCAGATCTCATATTTCTGATGCTGGATAAGATGAATAGCAACAATTTAGAGGAATATTCTCCTTCCTACTAACATAATTTTGAGTTTCTTATATTGGAAAAAGACCCTCTGGACAACTTGATGTTTCATTGCCTCTGATGTATCTTTCAGCTTGCACCGGCCCATTTGCTCTCAGAATTGTACCCATACCTGGTAGTGGTGCAGGGGCAAAAGGGGCAAATGTCTTCAGTCTTTTAAGTGTACCTCTTTTCCTGGTTCTGCACCAATAGAATAAGCTAAAGCACAAAAGAACAGAGAACTGGTGATTGTCGCTCTCTGTCCTTACGCACATCCACCTTTTTTGTGCCTAAGCTCTGCTAGATGAAGAGGGGAAATGTCCCCTCCTGACCTACCACATATCTTTTCAGTCCACAAAGATTCAAGATTTTCATTTTGCGTTTAATGGTAGTCAAATTACACAAGCTATAGTAGAAGAACATTAAACAGAGAAAAATTGGAAGTGAAACATGTAGAAAGAGGGAGTAGGTCATCATCTTGATCTTTAATCTCCATTTGAACCTTGCTACTACCCCTAAAAACAATGTTAAGTCATGTAGAATATTGCAGAAACGCCACCTAATAAAAAATAAAATCCCTTTAAGAATTTAAATGGCAAGAGCCTTGAGCAGATGACAATAGGCTTCTCCCAGAGAAACAACTCATCTAGACAGAGGAGTCAGGATTACTGGAGCTAGCTGTCATGCAGCTCTGTGAACTTTCTACACTTCTGTTAGCTGAGGGTATTGGCCCGTGCTGACCTTCTGTACTCTGCTTGAGGCAATCACATCAAGCTCCCTTTCTGATGAGCCAATGTGAATGGCACTCTGCTAATGACTCTTCCTGCCACATTTCAAGATTCATGACAGTTACATCCAAAGGAATTATGGACTCCGTATCTTGTGCCTGCAATTAATGACATCCTTTCAGTTCAAAGCCCCTTAACTTTAATGCTAATTCAAAGGCTATTGAAGTAATTCATAGTCTGTATGAATAAATCTGTGTGCTTTAAAATAGTTAACCTTCAAAAAAACCCATCAATTTATAATCACGGTGCCTTAAAATAGTGAAATCACTAATCAGAAGAAATTCCTGAGCGTCACACATACAGTTGGTTAACCTATATCAGGAAAAGGAATTAATTTCCTTATCAACTGATTTCAAGGAAGAAACTCAAACAGCAACTAACTACATCCTGTGTCTTCAATACAAGAGTTATTATTAACCTCTGCTCAGAAAATTTCTGCTTGATGCCAGGTCCCTAGCTTGCATTTCCAGTGCTACTTCCAATTTTAAAAAAATCCAAAATAAGTAGCATGTAGCAACCAACATTGACAACATATACTGGGACATAAATGAAATCCTCATTTGAAAACCTTTTCAAGGATGATGTCTTATTGATTAAAAATGAACATTTTCTCTTGCTCTAGAGTAATTAGTGAAAGTGTAAGATAATGAATATTTATAAAGCTAAGGTAAAAACTTGATCATACCCTAAGACACCAATTTTGTGCTTAGCAGCAGCCAGCAAACTATTGACACACAGATCACAAGTATTAGGTTTACAGGGCAGAAGTTTGTTCATTACAGTCTACTTTACAGTTAGAGCTGAGAATGCAAGAAGGCAATTCCCCTCACAAAAGCTAGAGGCAGCAGTATTAGCATCAAATAAAGCACAAAAGGTCAAGTCAAGCTAAATTCTAGCACGTTCCCAAGTGTTTGTCATCAGAAGCAAAAGGTCAAACTGTCAAGTTAGCTAACAACTTTGATAGAATCAAAAGCAATGCTAGTTATAGCTTTGCAGTTTCAGTTCAGCATGTGCATGCAGCAACAGACTCATTTGCTAGGATTCCTTTGATGGAGTATAAGGCCATAGCTAGACATCTTTACAACACTGGCAAAGGTAAGATTTGGCCTATCCTTAAGTCTCAGCAAGAGTATCTTATTTTCATGAGCTGTCCAGATATCTATGTACTTCACCCTGTGCTCATCACAATTACTGCTATTAGCACTTAGTCTTAATATCAAATTTCCTTCCCTAGAGGATTTAGTCCTTCCATAGCACAATCTGGGTTCTCAATAAAACCATCTTATTTTGCATTTTCTATTTCGGATTCTCTTATGATAGCATATACTCAAAACATATACTAAAAACTTTATTAAAGAGACTGTCCCTAACTTAAAGTACCCACAGTGTTAAAACACAAGTGTAAGACATTGAAGGTATATGTATTTCAGACATATTCAACACTCAGAAATGATCTACTTTGGAAGAAAGACTTCAGAATAGTTGTTAATGCTAAAGGTGCTGACTTCTGGGAATCACAACAAAAGAATACAAAAAGTTGTCACTGTATCTTTTCCTCAAGCTCAAGAAAAACGTTATTGTGATGTGGCTCATGGTCTTTAGAAACATAGACATATATTAGATGGTCATCAAGCAGGAAAAAAAATCTCCCTGTAAAGGATGCTGTATCCCTTGAAATATAAACATATGTCTAGTAACCTTTCATCTCCAGCCATAATGGAAACCTTGGTTTCCTAGGCAGAAGGCAACTATGCAATTTCTTGCTTTCTTCCTTTCTGGACCAGATGGGCATTCAAACTCTTCTCCAGATCTCTCCTCTCAATCTTTCCATAGGCAAGTGGGACTTCAGATGTCATGCTGAGAGTTCAAGGCATAAATTCTTCATCAAACATTATGCTTTTCTCTTTGAAGAGAATAGCTGTGGCAATAGAATCTGCTGATCACAGCTGTGGCTGCAACACATCTAGCTGCAGCCTTCACAGAAATGCTTCTGAGGGAAAGGCTGTTCAAAGCTGTGTCTGATACAAACTGAAGCACTATAGAGAGGGTTTTATACCTCAAGCCTTTCTGGAACTATTAGAGGTGTTTTAATTTTTTGGAGTCTGTTGTTCTTTGTGGGAGTTTATGTTTGGTTGTGGGGTGGGGTTTTTTGTTGTTTGTGTTTGGTTTTGTTTTGCCTTATGAATGAACGAAAAAGAATCCTAAAATTCGGCTACAATGTTATTTTCCCTCCTTATTACCTCCCCAGCTTGGAGGAACCATGTCCCTACTCCTCCAAGTAGGTATGTAGTGCTGTACTACAGTGAATTTTTTGGGTTTTGTTTGTTTGCTTGTTTGTTGTTGGGGTTTTTTTTGGTTTGTTGGTTTTGGGTTTTTGGTTTTTTTTTTTTTTTGGTCTGGTTCTCCTGCAAACTCAGAACTTCTCCCAAATATTATTTTGCATTACTCTTCTCTGGTTCTAGGTGTTGTATGACAGTTAATTGCTTTCTACCCTGCACCTCTGCTAATTTTGTCATTAAAAAAAAAAAAATTCCTTTCGCATGCCATTAGGCAAGCCTTAAGGGACTGATTATCTGATTGACATCACAGCCACAGAAGTTTTCTTAGGATAATTGAACAGTTTTGGAGAAGGAGGTGTTATCTGACTAGTTCAATTAATTTTATTGAACAATTATTTTCTGAACACAGTGCTTGCTTTTTTTTAGCCACCTGTTCTTGTTGGACAGTTGTATAATTTTTCTGGGTCATTTGTTAATTTCTAATCACACTAATTATTTAAAATGAACATCAACCAAAATTCAAGTTTCTAACATATCACAGAGATTAATAAAGATATTATTGACTTACAAATCAGAGGCTAAGAGACTTAAAGGAAAAGTATATTATCTGATTTTTTTCCTCATGTCAGAATGTATTCAAAATCATGTAACACCAAAAAAACCCAAACCAAACCAAACCAAAAAAACCCCAAACCCACCAACCATATCTTAACTTCATAAGAATTACAGATAACTTGCCTAGGAATTGATTCCTTACATATCTGTCTATGTGAGATTAGCTAAACATAACACTTTATTAATGTAATCTTTATAAACTTCTTACACTTTAAGTATTAATTATTTAGTAATAAAACCATCAAACCCAAGAGATATGAACCCCTGCTCTCAGCAGCTGTTATTCTTTAGAGTTCCTGATGTAGACACATGATAGCTGAATCCTTCATTGTGGTTTCCTATAGTCTATAAAACGTTGTCCTATTAGGCTTAATTTTTAGGTACCTCTCCCTCAAGATCAGCATCAGCAAAGGTATCAGCAAAGGATAACGTCAGCTATGTCCCATAAGAAACAAACAGGGTAATTCCAGAATGGAAGACAGATGTCTGCAGCTCTTTCCTCTGGAGGTTGCCCAAGCAGACCGTGTTAGTATTACTGCAATCTCAGGTTCAATGGCACTTAGGCCTTGGTGCCAAAGGAGGACTGCTTTCTACTGCAGTCTACTCAAGGTGGCAGGTTTAGGATTTTACATGGGAATAGCAGAATTTCCTTTGTTGCACCTCCATTCCCAAATTTTCTTTTCTTCACGCTCTCACCATGGGTTCCAAAGTCCATTAATCCTTTGTTCTCTTGCCATTTAATTTGTGTAACTGATTATTAAAAAACTCCAGATGTTCCTGGGTAGCAGATTTACAAAAGACAACTATAATACCTTTCAAATGTGAGTATCCAAGATACCTGTAAAACATTCCACATATATTTTTTTATCCATCTCTTTTTTTTAAATTTTGTTTTACATTTTCTGTTGTCCTACTTATTATGAGCATTTTTAATCTCTGTCCTATTTCTTTTGATTTCTAGTAATGCAGACTGCTCATAATCTATTTATAGTACACTTTAGATTATCATTTCAGATGTTTTAAATTACTAAAGAAAATATGTAATGAAAAACAGAGGAATGTCTGCAGGCCTTCTACTGCTCTAATTCTCCATAGCTTTACACTTAACTTTTAATTTAATAGATTTAGTGTGTGTTACAATATTATTTTTACTTAAGTTTTGTGATGACCATTAAGACATACTGGAATATTAAACATACATAATAGACACACAAACCTGTTTTCCAGCATTTGTTAACTCAGACAAATGGAGAAAACACATAAGGGACAGCATTTTTCATCAATAGGATTTCTGCTATAAAAATGTTTTTCATGTCTTTGGTGACTTTTGTGGTAAAAGACCTTTCATACATTTATGCTGTGCAAACTACACAGTTACTCTGAACAATTATTCTTAAAGCAATGTGGATCAGCAAAAATCTTCGGCCAATATTAAGTAATGGTGGAAAGATAAATTTTAACAGCTTCCATTAAGCATTTTAAACTCTAGTGTAATACAGTACTGAAAGTAGTAACATATGCCCTTTGCCATCATACCTAAATTAATCAGAGCACATGTTCTTAGTGTTCTTTTCAGTTAAAACTAATTTTTTTTTTTAAATTGTTTCTCTTCCTTTACAATCTTGGTGATTTTAACACAAAAAATAAAGATCCAGGAAAGGAAGGTGTTTATCACAAACAAACCAAGAACACACCTAAGCAACTGGGGAACACGTGAATAGTCAGGCAGTTCAAAACATGAATTACTGCTGTGATAATTAACACCATTTTAACCAAGTCAAGTATAAAGCTGAAGCCACTCTGTAAATACTGTAAGACAGACTGAACTGAATTGTGATTGTACCAACCACTGTTCCTCAGTATTGCTCCGTGATTACCAGGATATTTGGCCATAATTTCTGTGGATTTGTTTACAGAAGGAGACAAGTATGAATAAAAGCAACTGGAAATCCATAACTCCAGCTCCCTGTGACTTTTTATGAAATTTTGAACATCTTACATCTTGAAAAAGCATTACGTAGCTGGCAAGTTAAAGCTCCTGTGTTTACAAGTGCTTGGTACAAACCATTAGGCTTCTTTTTCAGAATCAGAAATAACCCCAGAAATAATCTGTGTTCTATTTCAATTTCCATAAACTGTGTAACAAGAGTTTCCAAGTAATATGACTTAGATTGTTGCTTCTTAATTTAAATTGAAAAACAAAACAAAAAGCCAAGTGTCCAACCAGAACAGAATCTGTGCAAGTTTTCAGGAAAGCCAACTTGTTATATTCCAACTATATTCTACATCAGCATTGCCCAGGCTGACTCAGCCCAAGGGTTTTGCTGTCTGAGTCTGACTGGAATTATGATTTTGATTACTAATTCATGTCTAGAAACCTTCTGAATGAATTACTCTCTGACCAGTGACAAAGGTGACATATAATATAAACACTTGCTTCGAGTTATCACTATTATACTTAGTTTATTGAGATAAATAAGGAATCCCTTGGCACAGCTAGTATTTCACACCACAGAACAGGCTCTTTTGACAACAGTCAGCATTATGGGTTCACAAGTAATTACTGACATAAATCAATAGATCCTGGAAATATTGATTATACATTCACTGTTAATTTTCTGGCACCATATCACTAGGATGTGGCCATCATGTCTTTCACTTAGATCTTCCCAAAAAGGCTTAGAATTAAGTACAGAATTTCAGGTTCTGGCACAGATAAAATAATCAGTTAATGACTCCCTGTTCAGAGAAAACTTTTGTATGTCACTGCATTACCTCCTCCTCAATTAGTGTAAGACGTTAATATGGGTAAAAGGGAACTTTGCAACAAAATGAGAGAAATATGGTAACTGTCATAGGGTTTCCTGGTTGCAATTTTCCCAGTCCTGGTGAACGGAAGTTAAATGTCATCACCTTTAACGTGTTCTGACTTGGGCAAGAGGAATGTGTTCAAAGATCAGCATTTTATATTGCTTCATGAGAGGAGAGCTTTTTATCCTCAGAGAGCTTAAATGGCAAAGAAGAAAATTTAATTATAAGGGATAAGAGCACAGTAGTTAATTACAAAAGGGCTTTTTTTTTTTTTTTTGGTGGGTTTTGGTGGTGGTGTTTTTTGTGTGTGGTTTTGGAGGAGGTTTTTTGTGAATTAGGGTATATGCAGACATGTTTGTGTCATAGAAAATTCTGCCAGATAAGGAAGGTAGAAGCTAGACTGAACATAGAAATAATATAAGGAACCACTGGAGCACACAGACACTAGGGAGGAGCAAAAGGCATCCAGACAAACTGGTTTTGTTCACAAGAGAAAAACTAAGTATAAGTTAACTACAAATAAATTTAGTCTGAGAATTCAAAGGGAACTGCTACTCTGTATATGCAAGGGAGGCAACCGTTCTAACTAGTTTCCAAATGGAACGTTAATTTATTACCAATAATCCATGAATCATTAGCTGTTAATCACTGGAAACTGAAAGAAGCTTTTTCCTAATAAACCACATCCCCTGAGCTTACTTTCCCTAAATGCACTGGTCTCCTGAATTTTCTCCTGTCTTAGAGGATTTCCTAGCCTTTTCTAAGCTAGACTAGCTGTATTCACATTGCCACTGTTCCAGCCTCTGTCCTAGGCTGGGCACACACATTTCTGCAGAATGGCCATACATGGTTTTTCAGAGCAGTGTTTCTTAGCAAGGTTGCAGTAGGATCACCTCAACAGGACATACTTTTGATTAGACCTAATAGAGACCCAAGTTGCTGATAACTGAAGTTTTAGCATTTCAGACCCTTTGTTTAGTAGGACCAGACCGATTGGACTTCCATTTCTCATTTTAAGAGACCCTGATGTGGCCTGAAATGGGGCATTTTTCGTAGTACAACATATTTATTTACAAAAAGTTATTCACAAACTCCCTCATCCTCAAGAACAAGGGTGTTATAATTAGGATGTATGTAAAGGTGCTGGTGTAGGAACACCCACCACCTGTGCTTCCTCTCTAATTTTCACAAGGCTGTTAAACAGTGTTTACCCCACAAAGAGAGAGGTCATTCTATTCTCCATTTTAAGAAAGCTGTGATGATCACTGACCTGATAAAACACTGAAGAATAATGCAATCCCAGTCATCTTAAAAAATTACTCGGATCTGTGTATTCCACAACACAAATTAAGCTTCCCTTTCAGGTTATGCAATGAGCAGGCAGACAAGAGCCTTTAGACTGAAAATGGGACCTATAAGATTTGCCTGAATCTGAATTATGAATGTGCCGTGTACTGCATATAGCAATATGCTTCAGTTTAAAATATACTGTCAAATTACATATTAAATTGATGTTACCAGATTTATTTTGTTCATTTTAAAAGAACTGCATACTCATATCTGCTACAAAGTGCACATCTTCTTTGGCTGTATTGTTAATGCTTTTAAAGTAATAAAATTAGACTGCAGATTATCTCTTTTTTATTCTATTGACACATTCTTAAATCTGGGAAAACCATGTTGTATAATGTTTTATGCCTGCACTTTGAAATGATGACTTTCAATACATGTTTTTTGTGCATTAAAATAAATGAAATTTTAACAGTAGACCAAAGCAGATGGATGCAATACAGTTCATTTTAAAATGCAAGTAAAACAAGTCCAACCCAGATGGCAGCCTAATGCGCTGCCTCTCCCTTATATCACAATTTTGCTCTACTTCACACTGAACATGGTCGGCGATCTCATTTAACTAGGGAAGATGACATCTGTACTTTGTAGAATTCACCTGTGGTCAAATACCATTTCACTGGCTTTTGGCAATGCCACTAAACTAAATCAACAGTCAAAGGTCTGTCCCAGAAGATGATGTCAGCAACCCTACTACCCTAGCTGTGATATTCCAAAGGCAACTAGACCTGGTTGAAAGGAGGACAACTTGACACATGAGTTATTTTGTACACTTGCACGTGTGCCAACCCTCCACACACCACCTTTCCCATTTGATACTGAAACCAGAGTAGAACTGAAAAGCAGTTAGCTGGCTATTTATAATTGGCTATTGTATGAGGCAGCCTATTTTTACATGAACAGGCTTTTATGGCCTGTCAGGTTGTTTGCAACTATGTTTTTTACCACAGATGAAGCAATCCTCTAAATCCAGGTAAAAAATTCATGTTTTACTTCACAACAGAATGTCTGTAAAAGAGGCAGCACCTGCATAATCAGCTGCTGCTCACAAAGAAGTCCTTGCTTGTGCACCAGACAGGACTGCTAATGGCAGTGAGCATGACCCATGTTGAGGAATACCTTCTCCAAAAATGCTTATTTTAAAAAGTCATGTTTTAGACTTCTCAAATTAAAAGGTACACCATAAAAGTTAGTTTGCAATTCTTACTTTGCAGTTAAATTTTAGTCTTCCTGAATATATTCTACCCAAGAAAACTCTCTTTCCTTTTTGTGATAAAATAAATGATGTTTGGTATTCATACCCCATTATTAAATTACAGTTGGCTTTTAAATTACACTTTGAAGAAATAAAAAGTATCAACATGTGCTGTTTAAAAAAAAAACAACAAAACATTTTGTTTGTCTACACTTTCAGATGTAAAATAAGAATATGTCTCAAACTGTTACTTACTACACAATGGCATATTATGATTGATTCCACATAACCTCTGCTAATTTCAGAATGTCACAGGCTGCTCATTTCTGAAATACTCCAACATAACATTGTTTCAGAGAAAGAGCGGGGTCCTAGGCAGCAGATTCAATCCAGTTCCAGAATGTTTTGAATTCTTCCTTTGTTATCATAAATAAAATTCATTCTGGGACTTGAAAAATTATTGACATATAATTTGTCTCTGAGATGCATCATGAACTGACTCAGCTGTCGCAGACACAAAAGAATAAAACATTTCGATGTAAGCTATCCTGCTTTTGGCATCAAGTTTCACACTTCCCTCTAGAAGAATGTCACTTAAATCTAACACGTTTATGTATTTTCTGGGAGAAACATCCTTGCCCAACGTGCCAACCTCAGATCAGTTTAAAATCTGGAGCAGAAATCACAGGCTTCGCTTTAATGAGGAAATCTAGTCCAATTGCTATTTAGTCATAGTGCACTGGCTGGGTTCCCATCTTGTTAACCACCCTACTCATCTATATCCATCAATCTTAACAGATGAAATGAGTACTGACGTTAATAACGTTGCTTCTAGTTTCTGAATGCTGTTGAATGGAAGGAGAGTATATGCAGCTAACTCTTCTGTGGATTGTGGGCTTTATCCTGTCCCACTCCCCTAAACATATTTTACAGTGTTTTCAACAGAAAGATTCTGAAGATGCTGCACTAATGTTATTTAACATTATTATCATCTGTGTATGCAGAAATTTTTCTGATACCCATTTCTATACAACTTGACATTGCACAGGCTTCTGTTCTGACTTCCAAGAGAATGCTTTCTGAAACATCATCTAGAAGTCCTGTCTAGAAAGCTTCAAGTCAATTTCTTATGCACTTTGCAAAACACTAACTGCCACATTGAAACATTATGAAGATATGGAAGGATGACTTGAATTCCACCTTGCTGTATCCTCAGTCATATCATTAATGTTTTTTTCTTTTCATGCTGGCAATATCAAATTAACTACTTCCACCTGAAATGCTGCTTATATCAGTAATTACTCCTTTTTTTTCCAGTCAAATATAAACCACTAAAAGTCAAACTGCTTTCCTAAGACAGCTGAATGAGACCTTATTAAACAAGGAACATAACTTTTGGGAAAAAAAATGCATTGCCCAATAAAAAAGTGGGCATTAGACTATCTCATTTAACAGAACTTTGGCATTATCTGCTTCCCTTTGCAAATTAAAACATTTGATCTTTACCAAAAGCACATAGTTTAATATGGTAATACAAGACCTGTTGTGAGGTAACACAGACAAAAAAATCCTAAGCAGGTCATAAATGTTAAAATGCAAAAGGAAGGAAATGCCTGCTATTCATCTTCCAGGCAGTACTCAGACATTCATGAAATTGAAAGTTAATGTACCAGGGACTTTCATTATCTGACCCATTCTATACTATGCATTAGAATCCTATAGAATTGTAGGCAGAGGACCAATATGTCACTAACAGAAGATGAAAAAGGTCAGAAAAACTAAGCATCAATAAGACATTATTTCTCTATTAAATTTCACAACACTCAGCAGAAAACACTTGCTGAAGCCAGAATATTTTATTATGTAATGCAGCTAAATTGAGAGAAATATGTTTAAGTTAATGCAAGGGCATAATGATTAGTCATCAAGTGAAAATAATGACTTTCTTTTCTCCATTTCCTCATTAAAGACGTTTTGTTTGTTTAAAGAAAAAATGTTGCACAGTTTTGTTTTTTTTTTAAGACTATTTCCTACAATAGAGATGTGTTGTTCCATTGGCTATAGTAAAGGTTTCCTTTCACACTACTGAAAATTCAGTAATTTATTGGTATGTTGTGAAGTCAAAACAAATTTGCTCTCCGTTTCCTCTAGTGGAATATTTCATTTGTTTAGAACAGCTTTCAATAAGAGCAATATCACTACTACTGCAACATCATTTTCATGTAGAATACTGATGTATTGATTCCTCTGAGCTTTCTCCATCCCATTCCTCCCCTAACGTTATAGCCCAAGCCCCTCTCTGTTCGCATGGCTTTCACTATACAACTGAGCAAAATGCACAGCAGAAACTGTGAGGTGTGATTAAACTGTTATGAAGCAACTCATAAAAACACTTTACCATTTGCTGTTACAGGAAAAAGATGTACATTCAAAATATTTATTTTAAGTGCTGAAATTAGGTTTTTCGAGAGGCAGAGCTCACTGTCAAAGATCTTGGGACTCACTTAGTCTTAAGTGATGCTATCCAGTAATGAAGGACTTCTCACAGCAGACCACTCATTCATGTAAATGAAAATCAGGCAAGAAGGTGGTTGTGTGCCAGTGGACATTGGCCACAGGATTTCTTTAACTACTTTGTGATTTTGGGGAAATGCCACAGGAACAAATGGTGACAGCTGGCCAAGTTCTGTCTTGATAGATTGGTTTAATGGTGCTGTGATTTTGCAGTATGACCCATAAACACCTGGAGACTGCAACAAATCTTTCATTATTTTAAATGTAAACAAATACACCAAACTCTTTCAGCAAAACAATCTCTATTAAAACCATTTGAAAAGGTATAAAAACATCCTAAAGACTGACTAGAGTACCTGCAGTGTTATAAAGAAGATAGAAAAACAAAAATACGATGACATTAAGGAAATAAGATCATGAGCAGGAAATTCTCATTTGGGATTCCTAACAGCATACTAGAAAAAAGTGGCACAACATACAGCATCCATACTTTAAAAAGCAGCTTCAAACTGGGTGGATAAGGGACACAACAGATCACTGCCATCTCCTTGCCTTACCCACCTAACTTCTTCTGCCATGATGGTTTGAATTTCAGGTTAATGGTGCAAACTAGAGAGTGGATGAAGAAACACGTGAAATAATTTCAAGTCAGGTGGGGAGCCCCTGGGATACAGCTGCCATCCTCTTTCTTTCAATCATCCTTAAAGACACCAAATACTTGCAATCTTTAATTGGCAATTTTTAGTCCATAAGAATTATTAGAAAAAAATAATTGTAGCTAAAGAAATTCAGAACTGCTCAGTCACAAAAAGTAAATGAAAGGGCTTGGAGATAACTATTGCCATGTCTTCAGCTGAGTAACTCCCAGTATCTAGGTTTAAACTCCTTGCCATTGTATCAGAGGGCATGGGAAAGCTCCTCTTCATCAGCTCAGGGGCAAGGCTTCCTAGTGCCCATCTGCTTCCAGCTTTCCTTGAGTCTCCCCGGCTGTGCTACTGCTGAAGGCTCCTGCTGGCTGACCTGCTCTGGTCTGCTGTCAGTGACAGAACTGGAAGCTCAATAGCTCTTTGGAAGGAGAAACCTTCCCCAACATGCTCTCTACAAGGCTAAACTCAAGAAATGATGACCAGGTCAAAAGGGAGATCCATCATCCATGTCTCCTCTCTTTTCTTAATAATTGAAAATTCTATATTTAACCGATAAATTTGAACAAAGTTCTATTGCTTATCCAATTACAATATTAAACCTAGGACACCTGTAAAGCATCTGCATTTATTTAAGATTAATCCCACTGTTTAAGGGTGATACAGATGGGCACATTTTAGGTATTTTTTACTCTTGCTTGGGCAAACACTTTGCAGTGGACTGTGACAATGTTTATTTCAAACGTGTTGTTTTTTTAACTATGCCTGAAAGACGGAATCAATAGTAATGCAGAGAAGGTTTGAAGTTACTGGCTAACCTCTGTCTAATTTAGCAAGCCCTTGCAAGACATGGAATTTATGCAGAATCAAAGTTAATAGTGTTGAAAAATAAGTAAATCCCTGAACCCCTGCTACTTGATGGTGCCTCCTATCCAATGTGCCTAATGTGTTTGAGATAGAGGAGATAATCCAAAAGTCCTTTCCTGTCCAAATCTCCTAATCACCTTCTTTTTTTTTTTCCAACATAGTATTATATAACTGAAAGGCAAAATTGCAGAGGAAAATTATGATCGAAGTTCTTAAAATTAGCATGTAAAAGATAAGAAATTTTTTAAATTATTTTTGTTTTCACATTATTAGAATTTCTTGACTTAAAATATCTGGAGAAGCTCTCTGTGCACACTAGCCTTTAATATGGGCTAGATTGAACTGGAGCATTAGATGACCTGGTTGCTTCTTCTATAAGAATCAGTCTCGAATTTTCAGCTTTGTGTTGAAATAAGGTTGTTTTTCACATGACATTTGCCATCAGGTCTGCTGTTCTAGAGTGATCTAAATACAGAAGACAGTGAATTTTAATATGAAGATTTTATATTTGATAATATAATTCCTTATTAATTTATTCAGCCTCTGCTCATAACAAACTTAGTAAATTAAATTTTCCAAGCACTGCAGTTTGAAAATACTGCTTCTTTCTTAGATTACAGTGATCTTGCCCCATACATAAAGAGATCAGTATCTTGTCTTTACATAAAGAGATCAGTATCATGGTACTAAGCATTAGAAGCTGGAGTCTGTATTTTCCAAAAGAAAAATACACAGACAGCTACACTTCAGTAATAGGACAGACCATATTGTTGTTTTACAGGGAAGAAAGTACATGGCAAATAAAGCTTTGTTTTAGACTTAATGTGACTGTACCCCAAAAAATAGTTACCCATCATTGAAAAAAAAAAGAGAAAAATCACTTAAAATAACAAGTCACTACACAACATGCAAAACAACGCTGCACAATACTACAGCTTTGACAAGCTATGAAAAAACATCCAATAAAGTCTCTAAAGATACCTATATATTTATTTGACAGCCTTCCATGTGTTACTGTCACAGTTTACCACTGCCATTAAATTAAATTAGACCTTTCTGCCAAAATTCATTATAGAAGAATCTGGGACAATGAAGAATAATAAATTCCACTCATTCAAAATTATTTTGTTCCTACAGAACAAAGGTGGGTATTTTACCTTGGCTGTTAGTTAAGAGAGTGCAAAAATAGTCACAACAATTCTTGCAAAATCTTGTATTAGTCATAACAGAGTTTACATGATCTACTGCAAGAGTTTCATTTAACACAGATACTGCAATCAAGTGCTGTATCACCCAACCCTATGTATCTTATTATGAACAACACTGAAATTGGTAGCTAGGTGGGGTGAAACAGACACTCCTCTCAACCAAGCTCCATTCCCAAATAACATCACTGCAAGAAATATAAAAAGCTCCAAGCTTTCAGCTCTGCTTAATTACCTGGTTTAAGGACTTAGAAGGAGAAAGCTTGTATCAAGTCCCAGCCTAGTGGCTAGAGAATTTACCCAGGAAGAAGGAGTCCTGGATTTAATTCTCTCTCCATCCAGAGCAATTTCAAAGCAATTGTTTTAACAACAGCTTCAGGGACCAGGTTCTACCTAACTTGTTAAAGGAATGATTATATGAAAATATTGAAAGGTTTATGATGAGCTTTGCCAAGCGACTAGGTACATATGAGTATTTCCATAGTCATCCCAACTAGCAATTAATTCTTGAACACACATTGACAATATAAGTGTTATCATTTTCTTATTTCATGTAAATGAGACCTAGAAGCAAAAGCAAACATATCCAAAATAAAAATGCTTTGACAGAAAAATCTGCCATCAAATCACAGTGCTTTTAACAACTAGCTCCTTGCAAATGTTCATTAAAACTTATTTTTATAAATGACAATAGGAATTAAATGCTTAACAAATATTTAATAAGAAAAATGCTCATTCTCCCATGTCAGCCTATCTGAAAACCCAATTTTCATTTTATTCTTTCTTGTTTAATTACAAGTGAATACACATCCTCTTCTTCTTAACTAATATTGTCTTCAGTCAAATACTATCTAATTCCTGTTCTTTTTATGGGAAGAAGGAAGGGAGAAATTCTCAGTCCTGTAGGAAATCTAATCCACTTTAGAGCTGACAGAAATTCTTAGACAGATTTCACTGAAGGATCCAAAATCAGATGTATAATGGAAACTTCTGCTTTAATTATGGAACAAATATGATGTCACAAGAGAATGTTCATTATGGGAATATTTCTTGGGTTACGCTGGCTCTCAGTGATATCCAGGGGGATATTGTTTGAACTTTCTCACCAAATTCCAACTTGCACCCTTATCCCCTTGTCCTATCATGAGGGATCTCTGAAAAGAAATTGACCCCATCCTTTTGACACCTGCACAACAGATATTTATAAACATTTATATGATTCTCTCTGTCTTCTATTTTTCAGGCTCAAGAGACCCAGGTCTCCCTTCCATTTTCCTCTATGACAGGAAGAAAATGACAGGTCTTTTCTGGTAACTCAAATGATAAGGAAAATTTTCTATTGGCTATGGGAATAAAGGAGAGGAATATGGCCCATCACCAGGCTCTCTCTCCCTCCAGTTTCTCTAAAACTGCTCAGCTCCTAGGACACAAGCCAGAGCACACATGGAGCTGTACAATCTCAAGCCAAATTACAGATTTCATACCCACCCCTTATTTAACTTTATAATTGTCACCACGGAAAAGCCCCCAAACCCACAAAACAAATTATAAAGACTTCACTTTCCTGCAAGTAATGAAAAAACAAACGTCTCTGTCTTCCATTAGTGGTCTGCACTCCAAGTGCAATAAGCATGGTCAGGAAGAGAGTATCAAGGTACAAAAAAGGAATAATACAGACACTGCTAGAGATAGAAATTAAAACACAGAAGAATTGAGGAAGAAGCTAGATTCTGATGGTGTACAAGATAAGAACAAGGTATATGCTAACTTTTGTGCCTCATCCTTCTTTCTAGGCATGAAAGGGCAGTATCAAATAGTTTCTGAACTGCTGAGAAAAGTGGAAAGAGGGCTTAAGTAAAGAGAAATAAATGATCCCCTGAAGGCCTGGTATTTATGCAGGGTGCAATTTCATGTGACAGCAGAGAAGACCTGAGGAAGGAGTAGTGGCCAGAATTAATCTGATTTGGCCAAGATACTAGAATTAACTGACTTCATTTGACTGGGCACAATTCAATTACAAAAGGGTTGAACTGATTATTTTGAACACAGAAATTATTTATTTCAGAGAAGGAAAGATATATGCATGGAAATTAACCAAAGAAATGTAAGAGGGGAAACATTCAGAGAGGATGGTAGGAAGAATCTTTTCACCATGAGGGTAGTGAGACACTGGAACAAGTTGCCCAGGGAGCTGGTGGAAGCCCCATCCCTGGAGGTTTTTAAGGCCAGGCTGGATGTGGCTGTGAGCAACCTGGTCTAGTGTGAAGTGTCCCTGTCTATGGCAGGGGGGTTGGAACTAGATGATCCTTCAGGACACTTCCAACCCTAACAATTCTATGATTCTAGGTAGTATCACATAGCATTTCTCATCCCCTTTCAGGTAAACTGCCTTAATAGTTTAACTCTTGGGATTTGGTTGATTTCTCCCTAGGAAGAATCCTTAGCAAACAGCATCTATGCTTGCTTAAAGTCCTGGTGAAAACGTTTCTAAACAATCCAGCTAAGTAAACAAATGTTCCAATTTTGAGTCAATATGAAACTGAGCACCAAATGGTACATATAAGGATTAAATGACTTTGTTACACAGTCACCTAAGTTATTCACAACATTGAATGACTGTTAAAAAGTACTTAAACAAGTACTGAGACCCTTTTGAAGATGTGGATTCCATACGTTATTGTAACAATGTGAGAGCTGAAATCCCCCCACTGACAATAGCCAGGCTAGCTCAGTCTGGAAGCAAAATGAAAAGCTGTATTTACAAGCAAATCTACAATCTATGATGAAATGCAATGAATATGTACAAATATACACTATTCACAACATTTACAAATATGTACGATCAACAGAAAATCAAGCCTGCTTTGCTTCCCCCAAGGGGCCTCCTCCCCACAGACCCCCTGGCAGAAGGCAGAGAGTTAAGAAGCAGAAAGGCTGTTAGACTTAGCTTGCCAAGGTCAGTATGTTATCTTCAGCCAGAAAAGAAGCAGCCAGACAGAAGCCCAGCAAGTTGCGAACTCAGACTCCGACTGCCCCAACTTTGTTTTGAGTAGTGGTTCTTAAACATTTCTATCTATCCAATGGAAGTGCTTAGAACAATCATTATTTTGCTTTCTTACACCGAATAGTGACTTATTTACATTCTTTAGCTTTCCATGCTTGAACCTTGTGAAGAAAAATTAGAAAGGCAGTTTCAAACCATCACAGTTACTGAATTGCTTATTTTTACAGTAGGTGATTTAATGCTAGATAAAGTCACATGTGCACGGATTTTTGACACGTGAAGCTTTTAATTGCATGACGGCTGGGTTATAAAGCTGAATAAAGTAATGCTGTCTTGAATAAAACACTCCAAATGCCAGCAGGTTGGATAGAAATAATTTCTGGTGTTTTTACACAGCATAGATAAAAGTTAGCACCAATTATACACTGGCAAACCGGTAAACAGATCAGAGTATTTAGTTAGAGCAGGCTGATCGGATTCATCTCAAGTAGATGTGAATCTGTGTGCACCGGCAGTGAATAAGACTCTCTACAGTGCTCTTGGCAAATGAGCACAAGGGATGTTGCCACCCTGTTCCATGGTGGCAGTATGTATAAAGGTGACATGCAATATTAATTCTACAGGGTGTGACTATGTTTCTCACTTTCAGAAATTGCATTTTATCCAATGTTTGTGTGAGAACAGTTGTTCCTTAGCCAAAGAGACTGTATATATATATATAAGAAGCTTCCACAGAGTTAACTTCAAATACTACTTTCAGTTTAGGGTTAATGCCAGAATAAAAGCTAACATTAATTCTAGTTACATGTTCCTTCACCTTAAACTTGGAGAGTCTAATCCTTATGTTTCTGAGAACCAATTTGTTTCATCCAAACCAGAAAGTCTCCATTTGCAGTCTTGAGCTAATTTGTCACAAATTCATTCACAAAATGCCTTTATTTGTCCTAATTCTTTTCACTCATCTCATTTTCTCCTCTACATCTTTCCCTGGCCAAGGAAGATGATCTGATTAAGACTCCTGTTAAAAGTAGCACGGTGCTGGCTTAAGCTTTCTTTTGTACCCTTGCCAGCAGAGAATGATCAACATGAATAATAACCCATATTGTAGCTAGTCCCAACAGTGAATGCAAAGCAATGGCTGATGCAAAGCCAAGACCAGCATCTCGAAACAGGCAGGGAAACAAAATGGGCCCACATACCTGGCAGCAATAAGAATCCCTTCACTGATGGATAGGAATAAATATAAAGGCTGATAGCACAGTAATAAACCAATGATGATAACCCAAAATTATTTATTACAAGGCTGCCTGCTCAGGCTCTGCTGTAAATGGAAGCCGACATCAATGGATGACTTTCAGTGAGAAAACATGGCCCATTTTAATTTGGAAAGTGTCATCTCATTTTTTAAGGTGAAAGCCATTATCAGAGGTAGCAATGATCTATAGTGAATCAAAAGAAAAACTAAAGCCCCATACCTAACTCCTCAATCCAGTACATTCGCTACAGACAGTGACTTCCTTACAAACACCAGAACAATATCTTAGGAAGCTGAAAAACACCACCAAGACCTTGTCAGAAATCAAGAGTCCTATTAGGTTTATTAAAGAGTTTTACTGATACAAGATTTTCTTTGAAGATAATACAATTGGCCAATATTATTCAGAGAAAGACTACCACTTAAAAATAGTGCACCCCATCAGAAACAATGAAAGAACACCATAAAAACCTGAATTAAAGCAAAATTCTGATGAACTGTGTTTAGCAACTCCTAGAGAGTCTAATCTCCAAGGGAAACATTTCTTCTCACTATTACCTGCTTTAATAGTTAAACCTACATTGATATATTTAAGACAGATAATGTGCAAAAGAAGCCTTATGGCACATCCTGTGTAAGTTCTATGGCCACCAGTAAAATGTTACCATAGAAACATCTTTGTCACTGGGAAGGTGTACTTTTGCAAAGGGCCTAGAGGTAAACATTCAGATTCCCATGGCAACTGTTGAGTCCAAAGGCTGTGGTACCATGTATCAGTGTCTTTTGGAACAGCATGTGGGAGAAAGAAGAAAAAAAAAAAAGAAAAAAAACTCACTTAATATTTTCTCTGCCAGAACTGGTAATCATAGCTGATAATCATCCAAGTTACCTGCCTGAAGGTGGAATAGCTACAGACAGTATTTTGAGTTTAATCTCTGTGTGAAGCAGATAATACAGCAATGGAAAAATAAAGGAGAAAAGTAGTATTGATTAAAATGGCAGTGAATAAACTGAAACACTCTCAGTCAGTAACACCTATTGGAGTTCTATGTTTTTAAAAGTAGAAGAAAGTGTCAACATTCCCCAGATGTGTAGTACCAATAGAACTACAGTACAAAATACCACAGTCTTGTTTTGCCCATCAAATTTTATGCTTCCTAAGGCAAGGAATTATTTTCTTGTCACAGATTCAAACACCACCACTTGCTAGGAACAGATCTCACCTGGAGAAGAGATTCCTTGACAAAGGTGAAGTGTAAGCCTGTGCTGAAGGAGGACTACACAGCGTTCATTCTTAAGCGACTTTCCTATTAGGTAATCTAGAGCAGCTACACTAGAGTCCTGTGGAAATGCTAACAAAGAGCAGGTATTTATTAAAAACAGACTGCCAGATAGGATTTCTGTAACTTAAAAGTAAAACTTTTTCCTTCTACTGACAAAACAGAAGACAGTATTTTCTTTATTTTCTGTAATTTTCTCTATTATTGTTATTACAGCCATTGTTTTATTTTCCTCTAAACTTCTTCCCCAAAGATTGCTTCTGCAGTCTTTTGGATCTCATAGTTCTGGTTATAGATCTCAGGTTCAGGTCACCCAAAATTACCATCGACCCATGAAATCTAAGCCAAAATGGTCTATGTTTCATGTTCTGCTAAATAGGTCTTCCCATGAGACCCATTTTATTCTTTTTGACTTTTATCCCCCCCACACTTAGCTATAAATGTGCAGTATTTTTAATAACTATTTAACAAATTGTTCTAGACATTCTGTTGCTAAAAAGCATGCTGCACAAGGATGAGTATTTCCTTCACTAATGTGTCTATAGCGCTCTATGGTCTTTCATAGTAAGTTGGTCAAACCTGACATCTTGGAGTTAATCAAAAAAAAAAAACAGAAAAAAACCCAGGGGAAAAGGATGATGTATTTTCATTTGTTAGAGCCTTATGCGATCACTGATTGGTTTGTTTGTTGGTTGTTTTTTTTTTTTTTATTTTATTTCCTCTGTTTTGAGTCTCTTTAAATATGAAAGAATGTTTTAGTATTCTAAGTTTAAATGTTTTAACCATGCTTTATAATGAGTAAAGTTCTTATATATCACCTAGGTAGATAAGTAAGACGTGTATGTGTCTTTTTTTTTTTTTTTTTTTTTTGAAAGTAGAGGTAGAAAAAACATTTTGCTCATGACAAGCAGCAGAAATCAGATAGGCAACCAGTATGCCCAGAAGTCAGTCTGACCATCAGATGACTCCTGCCCAGCTGGGAAAAGAGCAAATGCTGGAGGAGAGGAGAGGAGAACAGGGCAGGAAGACAAAGATTGTGAGGATGTAATGGTGCCATTTATCAAACAACTCATACTTTTATTCCCTTCCCTTTTTTAAAGTGGCAAGTGTGGAAATGGAATAAAAATACAGAAGTCAAGCAGTAAACTGACAAAACTGAATCACTGCTCTTTGCCCAAGAAGCAGCCCAGTTCTTGAAGTGAACAAGAGTACCTTCTATGCACTCAGAAATGTTTTAGGTATATAGATTGGAAATAGTGGACAGTGGCTAGCAGTGCCTACTAGCTGCAATTTTTCTCTTCAGTGAAAACTGTTGCATTAGTTTGGTTGTATCAACCAAAGTTTCAGTCAGCTACTCAACTTTTTTTAACATCCTACAACAGGGACAGATGGGTAGATGTTTTCCTCATTTCAACCTGTGATGGTTTGAAACTGTCTTTTTAATTTTTCCTTGCAAAGTTCAAAACAGAGAAAGTGAAAGAATGTAAATAAGTCACTATTGGGTGTAAGAAAGCAAAATAACGATTGTTCTAAACACTTCCATTGGATAGATAGAAATGTTTAAGAACTATTACCCAAAACAAAGTAGGCACTCTGCACATTCTGCGTTTGGCAGTGGGGGCAGTCGCTGGGCTGTCTGGCTGCTGTTTCTTCTTCTCTTCTGGCTGAAGATAACACACTGACCTTGGCAGCTAAGTTAACAACTTTCTGCTTAACTAACTGTGCTTCTCTGTCCAGGGGGGTCTGGGGGGGAAGCTCCTGGGAGAGGGAGGCCCCTTTGGGAGGGTCCCCTTGGGGGGAAGCAAAGGGAGATCGATTGTGCTTTTTCTGTTGATTATATATATTTATGAATGTTGTGAATTTTGTATATTTGTACATATTCATTGCATTTCATTGTAGATTTTAGACTCTGCTTGTAAATACAGCTTTTCATTTGCTTCCAGACTGGGCTAGCCTGGTTATTGTCGGTGGGGGGGGAATTTCAGCTCACACCGACACACTTTTTATTTTTGGCGCCCAACGTGGGGCTCGATTGCTTGTTTGATTTATTTCTGCTCAGATTAGGAAGCAAAATGAAGCTGTTTTGGATTTTGAGTAATTTTATTTCCTCTGTTATCAGTGTGATTGTCTACAGATGGGCTGTTTCCTGCATGATAGACAAGATTGTGAGATATGTGGCATATAAGTCATTTCTTTGGGTTAAGAACAAGTTACTGAATGTTGGTGAATTCTGTTATGGTCTTATTGGGCTAAGAAGCTATGGTAACTCAACTATGGATCTGCTAGCAGACACATATGAGTTTGTTACTCCTCTTACAACTACAGAGGGTCCTTGGAACCAGTGGTACCTTAGATATCTTGTACTAGCCTTAATCTTAAATTTGTTGCTTCTTGGAATAATCATATGGCTACTGATAGCACTGTATCAAGAAAGACATAAGGCTACTTGCTCTTCCAACTCTGCTGTGAATGTGAAAGCCAAGCCAGTAAATTTGGTGGCCACTGTAACCAGAAAGCGTAAAGGAGATGCAGATGCTGCAGGAGATGGTGCAGATGGAGATGAAGGTCCTTCTACTCAAGGTCCCTCTGTTAAGAAAGATCCTTCTGATGAGGAAGAGAGGGTTAGCCTTAAAACTCTGGTAGACCTCTTGAGACCCCACATGGATGATGGAAATGTAGGTCAGGATGTAGACCCTAGTAGATTAGCAACTGCTGGTAGTGCCTCTGAACTCAAAGAAATTCAACGGAGGATTAAAATAGGATTATGGGGACAGCGACCTCAGGATGATGATGATGATGAGGATGAGGATGACATACAGTCAGCTAATGCACCCAGACAGGAAATTAGACATGTGAGGAAGGATTACATCAGAGGAGATAATGAGCCAGTCCTGTCTTGGCTAGCCAGGTGTTTTGATATGGGAGCCCCAGCATTGGTGGTAGGTGACAAGTCGGCCTCTCAGTTGGGGATGCTCTCAAAGGATACAGGCATAGACAGGCATCTAGGCAAGTGCATTGGTAAAGTTTCTCTGTGGGCACGCCTCCTACTGGCAGTCTCACTGAGGTACCCCAGCAGAGATGATTTACCATGGAACCCTAAGCCTTGGACCACAATAGCTGAGGGAATCAAGCGTCTGAGAGAGTTTGCTGTGAGAGAAGTAATGTATGGAGATCATAAGACTCTGAATCCTGATGAAATTCCTGTTGGAACAGGCCTTGCCAAAAAGCTCATTAAGCTTGCTCCTCCTAATTATGCCACTATTCTGGCAAGCAGGATTGTGGCAAGAAATTATGGTGGAGCACCTCCTACTGTTGGCCATTTCACTGACCAAATGAGGCAATTGGAGGATAGTCTTGCACGTACTTCTTTGGTTTCAGCCATTGAAACTCTGTCTGGAAAGATGGAGAATTGCATGAAAGAGCTGAAGGAGGAACTTAAAACCTCCATATCCAACTTGATGAAGGGGGATGATTCTGATTCCTCTTCCTCCAGATGGATACAAGTTTCAGCTGTTAGGAACAGACGTGCTCCAAGGAGGCCATTCCAGAATAGGCCAAACCAAAACAGACAGCAGAGGCAATCACGTGGCAGTATCTGGATAACTCTGCGTGATCAGTTTGGTGAGAACATGAACAGATGGGATGGTCAACCAACTTCTGATCTTTTCAAGAGGTTACGGGAGCTGCAGAGGGGCAGATCCCGAGGTAGCAATACCAGGAGGGTAGCTGTCGCTTCCTCAGTTTCCCAGAACAACTCTGATAGCTCCAACAGTGATCCTAATTCTGGTGCTGGACATTGTGCCGGCTGTACATGTGGAGGTAATCCCCACCATTAGGCGTGCCCTGCCTTCCGCCAGGGGGAGGTAAGGGATAATGGAGATAACAGAATCTATTGGGATGTGTACATCCAGTGGCCTGGCACTTCAAAATTTCAGAAGTACAGGGCCTTGGTTGACACAGGAGCTCAGTGCACCATCATACCATCAAATTATCAAGGGGGAGAATCTATAACTATTCAGGGAGTCACTGGTGGATCTCAAGAGTTGTTTAAGATAGAGGTTGATATAAGTTTAACTGGGAAGCAGTGGAAGAAACATACTATTGTAACAGGTCCTAATGCACCTTGTATTTTGGGAATTGACTTTCTGAGAGAAGGGCGTTTTAAAGACCCTAAGGGTTACAAATGGGCTTTTGGAATAGCAACTGTAGAAACTGATGGAGGAAAATTGAAGTTGTCCATTAGACCTGAGCTTTCAGATGAATCTGCAGTTGTGGGACAACATGAGATAGAGGATGTAAAGCTGCCGGTTGCTTCTCAAACTGTGCATCACAGACAATACAGAACCAACCGTGACTCTTTGGTGCCCATTCAAAACTTGATTCGTCAGTTGGAGAGTCAGAAGGTCATCAGCAAAACTCATTCACCTTTCAACAGTCCAATCTGGCCTGTGAGAAAGCAGAATGGAGAGTGGCGTCTGACAGTTGATTTCCGTGCCTTGAATGAAGTAACTCCACCCATGAGTGCAGCAGTACCAGACATGATGGAACTCCAATATGAGCTGGAATCCAAGCAGGCCAAATGGTATGCTACCATAGACATTGCTAATGCTTTCTTCTCTATTCCCATAGCGGAGGAATGCAGGCCTCAGTTTGCTTTCACCTGGAGAGGCATTCAGTACACATTCAATCGTTTGCCCCAGGGGTGGATTCACAGTTCAACCATCTGCCATGCAGTGATCCATGATGCTTTGGAGAAAGGTGGAGCTCCAGAACACATTCAGTTCATCGATGACATCATCGTCTGGGGTGAGACTGCTGAAGAAGTCTTCGAGAAAGGTAACAAAATCCTTGACATTCTCTTGCAAGCTGGTTTCGCTATCAAGCGAGACAAGGTGAAAGGACCTGCCAGAGAAATCCAGTTTCTGGGAGTGCGGTGGCAAGACGGTCGCCGTCACATCCCAATGGATGTGATAAACAGAGTCTCCACCATGGCAAATCCCATCAACAAGAAAGAAACTCTGCGTTTCCTAGGCATAGTGGGATTTTGGAGACTGCACATTCCTGGATACAGTCAGATTGTGAAACCTCTATATGATGTGACTCGAAAGAGAAACAGTTTCCAATGGGGTCCTGAGCAACAAGCAGCCTTTGACCAGATCAAGCGAGAGGTAGTCCAAGCGATGGGTCTGGGACCTGTCCGAACTGGTCCAGACATTAAGAACATTCTGTACACGGCCGCGAGTGACAATGGTCCAACCTGGTGCTTATGGCAAAGAGCTCCAGGGGAGACACGAGGACGTCCTCTTGGTTTCTGGGGTCGTGGCTACAGAGGCTCAGAGGCAAACTACACTCCAACAGAGAAAGAGATTTTAGCTGCTTATGAAGGAGTGAAAGCTGCTTCTGAAGTGATCGGAACTGAGTCACAACTTCTTCTAGCTCCTAGATTGCCAGTTCTGAATTGGATGTTCAAAGGCAAAGGTTCTTCACCACATCATGCAACAGATGCTACCTGGTCTAAGTGGATGGCTCTGATAACACAGAGAGCTCGAATGGGAAATCTCGAAAGGCCTGGTTTGGTGGAGGTGATCACAAACTGGCCAGAAGGCACAAGCTGTGCTAAACCTCCAGAGGAGAGAGTAACTCGTGCAGAGGAAGCTCCTCCTTACAGTGATCTGTCTGATGATGAAAAGAGATATGCTTTGTTCACAGACGGTTCCTGTCGTCTGGTTGGAAACAAGCGAAGGTGGAAATCTGCAGTGTGGAGCCCAACGCGCAGAGTTGCAGAAGCGAGAGATGGAGAAGGAGAATCCAGTCAATTTGCAGAGGTAAAAGCTGTCCAGCTAGCTCTTAACGTAGCTGAACGTGAGAGATGGCCAAAGCTTTATCTCTACACTGACTCGTGGATGGTAGCCAATGCCTTGTGGGGTTGGCTGAAAGACTGGAAGAAGAATGGCTGGCAGAGGAAAGGAAAGCCTATCTGGGCTGCAGATCTGTGGCAAGACATTGCTGCTCGCATTGAGAGAATCCCAGTGAAAGTGAGACACATTGATGCTCACATTCCTAAGAGCAAAGCTACTGAGGAACAACAACACAACCATCAGGCAGATCTAGCTGCAAGAGTTTCCCAGGTGGACACAAACTCTGATCCTGATCCTGATCTTGACTGGAAACACCGAGGTGAGCTGTTCTTAGCTCGGTGGGCCCATGACTCGTCAGGACATCAAGGCAGAGATGCAACCTACCGATGGGCTCGTGACAGATCCATTGACATTTCCATGGATGCTATCACACAAGTCATCCATGACTGTGACATTTGTGCTGCTATTAAGCAGGCAAAGCGGATCAAGCCCTTGTGGTACGGTGACCGATGGTCCAAGTACAAGTATGGTGAAGCCTGGCAGATTGACTACATCACTCTACCTCGTTCTCGATCTGGTAAGCAGTATGTGCTGACTATGGTAGAGGCAAGCACTGGATGGCTGGAAACTTATCCAGTTCCTCATGCAACTGCACGTAACACCATTCTTGGCCTGGAGAGACAAATCCTGTGGAGACACGGAACTCCAGAGAGGATTGAGTCAGACAACGGAACTCACTTCAAGAACAATCTTGTAAAAAACTGGGCCAAAGAGCATGGCATCGAGTGGATATTCCACATTCCCTACTATGCACCAGCTGCAGGGAAGATCGAACGCTACAACGGTTTGCTGAAAACCACTCTCAAAGCCATGGGGGGTGGATCTTTGAAAAACTGGTAGAAACATTTAGCACAAGCAACCTGGTTAGTGAACAGTAGAGGTTCAGTGAATCGAGCTAGACCTGCCCAATCAGATTTGTTGCAAAAGGAAGAAGGTGATAGAGTTCCTGTTATCAGAGAAAAGAATCTGTTAGGCAAAACTGTTTGGGTATTTTCTCCTTCAGGAGAGGCCAAACCTGTCCGAGGGGTGGTTTCTGCTGAAGGTCCTGGTCACACCTATTGGGTGATGCAAGAAAATGGTGAAATTCAGTGTATTCCACAAAGAAATCTAACTTTGGCTGAGAGAGGTTAAATTCAGAGTGTTGCGCAGATACAGCATCGCGCCCAAGAGGAGAGTTCATGAGATCTACGGTGCACGAACCCTGAGAGCCCTGAGTCACCTGAGAGTCCCTGTTCCTTTCTTCGCTCCATCTGCGAGGAAACAAGCTGTTTGCTGTTTTTCCTGTGATTTGACTCTTTTGAATCATCTACATCTGAGATAGCTGGAATGGACTATGGTCTTTATTCACCTATTGTTGTGGATATTATTTTAGATTAGATAAATGGTAGTAGCAGCCAATGGAATTGTTTAGAAGGGGTGGACTGTGATGGTTTGAAACTGTCTTTTTAATTTTTCCTTGCAAAGTTCAAAACAGAGAAAGTGAAAGAATGTAAATAAGTCACTATTGGGTGTAAGAAAGCAAAATAACGATTGTTCTAAACACTTCCATTGGATAGATAGAAATGTTTAAGAACTATTACCCAAAACAAAGTAGGCACTCTGCACATTCTGCGTTTGGCAGTGGGGGCAGTCGCTGGGCTGTCTGGCTGCTGTTTCTTCTTCTCTTCTGGCTGAAGATAACACACTGACCTTGGCAGCTAAGTTAACAACTTTCTGCTTAACTAACTGTGCTTCTCTGTCCAGGGGGGTCTGGGGGGGAAGCTCCTGGGAGAGGGAGGCCCCTTTGGGAGGGTCCCCTTGGGGGGAAGCAAAGGGAGATCGATTGTGCTTTTTCTGTTGATTATATATATTTATGAATGTTGTGAATTTTGTATATTTGTACATATTCATTGCATTTCATTGTAGATTTTAGACTCTGCTTGTAAATACAGCTTTTCATTTGCTTCCAGACTGGGCTAGCCTGGTTATTGTCGGTGGGGGGGGAATTTCAGCTCACACCGACACACAACCAAATGTTTTAGAGGACAGAAAATTCTTCTTTTGGCCAGAGACCCACAGTAGGCAAAGGAAAAATGCGCACATAAAGATTACAGATGCATAAACTGTCAATACGTAGTAACTGTGAGCCTACTATAACTGTGAATAGGAAATGCTTGAATAGAAATTATTTTTTTAAAAGGATCCCATCTGTGAAATTATCAATGAATCATTTAACTCATTATTCCCTGAATAAGTACAATATTTTCCAGATGGTATTCTCTATATTTATTCTTGTAGACTTAGCTTAAGAATTTGGGAAATTAGAACATGCTGGGAAGAAGATCCAAAACTGGAAGGAAAACTAAAGGATGCTTGTTTCACTAAAACACAAAACTTCAGAAAACACTGATGTATTCCTCAGCTGAATTTTGAAATCTTGTCCTTCCTGGAACACAATAAAGGGCAAGTTTTTTAATTAATGCCTAGGTTAAAAAAGGTGTATATTTTCTACGACTGACAGAGAAACGCAATGGTGCTTATTGTCCAGAAAGTAAATCCCTCAGTTTCTTGTCCTGAAGCCTTAGGAGTGTCATACAGGATGGTCAAGCGATCAGGCCCAGGCAGAATGGAATCAGGAGGGGGAGGTCCTGCCTGACCAACCTGATCTGCTTTTATGATCAGGTTACCCATCTGGTGAATGAGGGGAAGGCTGTGGATGTAGTCCACCTGGACTTCAGCAAAGGCTTTGACATTGTCTGCCACAAGAAGCTCCTGGCAAAGCTGGCAGCTTGTGACTTGGACAGATTCACTCTGAAATGGGCCAAGAACTGGCTGGAGGGCCAGGCCCAGAGAATGGTGATGAATGGTGCCATATCCAGTTGGTGGCCAGTCAGTAGTGGTGACCCCAGGGATCAGTGCTGGGCCCCATCCTATTCAATATCTTTATTGATGATCTGGACAAGGGAATTGAATACCTCATCAGTAAGTTTGCAGATGACACCAAGTTGGGAGCAGGTGTTGAACTGTTGGAGGATAGAAGGGCCCTGCAGAGAGACCCGGACAGGCTGGATGGGTGGGCAGAGGCCAATGGGATGAAATTTAACAAGGCTAAGTGCAGGGTTCTACACTTTGGCCACAACAACCCCATGCAGTGCTAGGGACAGAGTGGCTGGAGAGCAGCCAGGCAGAAAGGGACCTGAGGGTACTGGTTGACAGCAGCTGAACATGAGCCAGCAGTGTGCCCAGGAAGGCCAATGGCATCCTGGCCTATATCAGGAGTAGTGTAGCCAGCAGGTCAAGGGAGGTTATTCTTCGCCTGTACTCAGCCCTGGTCAGGCCACACCTTGAGTACTGTGTCCAGTTCTGGGCTCCTCAATTCAAGAGAGATGTTGAGGTACTGGAACATGTCCTGAGAAGGGCAATGAAGCTGGTGAGGGGCTTGGAACACAAACCCTATGAGGAGAGGCTGAGGGAGCTGGGACTGTTTAGCCTGGTGAAGAGGAGGCTCAGGGGAGACCTCACTGCTGTATACAACTACTTGAAGAGAGGTTGTAGCCAGGTGGGGGTTGGTCTCTTCTCCCAGGCAACCAGCAGAGGAACAAGAGGACACAGTCTCAAGTTGTGCCAGGGGAGGTATAGGGTGGATATTAGGAGGAAGTTCTTCACAGAGAGAGCGATTGCCCATTGGAATGGGCTGCCCGGGGAGGTGGTGGAGTCGCCATCACTGGAGGCGTTCAAGAGAAGACTGGATGAGGCACTTAGTGCCATGGTCTAGTTGATTGCTTAGGGCTGGGTGAACGGTTGGACTGGATGATCTTGGAGGTCTCTTCCAACCTGGTTGATTCTGTGATTCTATAAATGTGGAGATTGTTATTTTAGCTGAAGACACCACTAAGTCTCATTTAGACAATGCAGATACAGCAATCATATATTTGTATTAAGCTGCCTTCCCACCCCCACCTCCATTAACATGGACAGCAGCTGTTAATGTTTGAATTGCTGTTAATACAAAGTAGGTTGGCACCAACAAGCTCAGGAGGATGGGTGGGTAGCTGCTGAGAAATCTGGAGGCAACAGAGTAGAGAACTTCTCCTTTTCTTAGGCAGAAACCTGCCTGATTCACTTAGAGGGCTACTGGAAATACACACAGCTAGGTGAGGGGCAGCCTGCTGGAATGCAGCTCAGTGGAGAAGGACACCTGGGAGTGGTGGTGGACAAGAAGTTCACCATCAGCCAGCTATATGCCCTTCTGCTTGAGAGGGCCAATGGTCTCCTCAGGGGGAAGAAGAGTGTGGCCAGCAGGTGGAAGGAGGTTCTTCTCCTCCTCCTCCTCCTCTACTGTGTCCTAGTGAGGTCACAGGTGGAGCACTGGGTCCAGTTTCGGGCTATATATTTCAAAAGAGACAGGGAACTACTGGAGAAAGCCCAACAGATGCTGCAGAACTGCTGAGGGACTTGGAACATCTCTGTGAGGAGCAAAGGCTGAGAGCCCTGGAGCTGCTGAGGCTGGAGAAGAGCATCCCCAGAGGGGATCTGAAAAATCAAAGGGTGAATGTCAAGAAGCTGGGGTCAGACTCTTGCCAGTGGTGCCCAGTGACAGGACAAGGGGCAACAGGCACAAACTGGCACCCAGCTGAGAGGGGCAGAGATCTCTAGATCAACACATTTCTAGAAGTTGTGTGTTCTTTTGTGTTCTCTTTGAAAGCACAGCAAGGAAGACTGAAGCCTTACCTGTGCCTTTCAACAGCAGCTCACTGCCTAGGAGCACGTGGGGCTGGTGGGGCCACCAGCCTGGATGAAGGTCTGGGCTGGCTTCCATGCTGGCTGGCACATGGCTCTGGATGGATGTGGGCATACTGGAGGGTACTGAGAGTAAGAGATGAAGTTGCAGGGGTAGCATTGGGGTGGAGACATGTAAAATAAACTCAGGAAGCACTGGAAGAAAGCCAGCTCGGACCAGCAGCAGGAGCCCAGCAAGATCATAGAACTATTTGGGCTGGAAGAGACCTTTAAGATCATCAAGTTCAATCATTAACTTCATGCCTCCAGCTCAGCCCCAGTAAGGAGGCCCAGTCAGCACCCATGGATGACATAGGAGCAGCCATCAACATTCTTCCTACCGAACCAGGGGGCCACCAGGCCCCCCGGCTCTTGTTCCCCATCACCATCACCCAGTGTGCACCATGAGGACTCACCAGTGAGGAGAAGAGGATTCCTCAGTCCAGATGGGCTCAGCTTGAGGCTTCTGCCTTTCCTCGGGGGAATTAAAAAGGGGAGTGGGTGGAGAGGGCAAAGTGGCCACACCTGGGGTGGGAGGAGACTCCAATAGAGCCCAGGTGCCATGGGATTTGAGGGAAAAATGGGGTGGGTGGGTAGGATGGAAAAGGGACAGATATGGTGGGAAAGGGGAGGTGGTGGGGAAAGAAAGGGATTTTAAAATAACTTTATTGTTCCATCAATCTTCCATAATGCACAACTGCAGCTGATGGTTTGCTTTGCCTCTATACAAAAAGAACAAACCCATCTATACTTCATCAAACAAAGCCCAATGGTGGCTCTGACAATGAAACCTTTTCATAAGTGTCATTTGGCATGGCAGGAAAATCTCTGCTTTTCAGATCAAAATAACAAGTTTTAACAGCAACAACAGCAACAAAAGTTCTCCAAGAGTGAATTTTCTCCCTGGATACCAGCAGAAAACAGCAGGATGCCCTACAAGGAGAGGCTGAGAGCCCTGTGGTTGGTTACTCTGGAGAAAAAGAGTGAGAGAGGGTTTAAGAAATGGTTATAAATATCTGAGGGCTGGGGGTCAAGAGAGAGGGGACAGGCTCTGCTCAGTTTTACCCTGGGATAGGACAATGGGTAATGGATAGAAACTCCAGCACAGGAGGTTCTACCTCAACATGAGGAGGAACTTCATTGTGAGGGTCACAGAGCACTGGAACAGGCTGCCCAAAAGAGGTTGTGGAGTCTCCTTCTCCGGAGACTTTCAAGCCCTGTCTGGATGTGTTCCTGTGTGACCTGTGCTGGATTCTATGGTCCTGCTCTGGCAGGGGGGGTTGGACTTGATGATCTTCAAAGGTCCCTTCCAACCCCTAACATCCTATAATCCTAATCCTATAAAATGTGTAAGAGTCTGAGAGAAAACTACTCGTGGATGCTGAATTGGTACCTACAAAAACTGTGACAGTAGCTGAATTACTACCTTCCTGTTAACTGTCTAGTTCTCTGCTATTCTCATTCTCCTGAATGCTACTGTATCCAGTAAAACCACTGACCTTTTTCTGTTCAGATGTATGCACTTGTAACAGATGCCTGTTTTCTGAGGTCTTTGAAATTATCTTCATTGAGAACTTGGAAAATAACCAGCATTATATCTGGTCACCATCAAAGTAATTTGAGTTCCTTGAGAGCAAATACTTAGAAATTCTTGTGGGGAGGTGGGAGGGTGGGAAATTGCAGGGAGAAGATGTTTTCTTAGGTGTCTGAACTAAAACTAGGAACTTTCTTTTTTTTTTTTTTTTTTTTTTTTACAATAGCCAAACCTGGGCCGAGAATAAAGAAACCCTCTGGAAAAATGATGAAAATGTTGAACAGTGCCTTTGGCTGAAAGATTCTGTCACTCAACACAGATGTTACCATTATCAACAAGTTACTTATTGTGGTAGTTTTAGACTGTGCCTTTAAAATTTTTCACATATCTTGAGCAGAAAGTAGTAAAAATGTAAATAAATCACTATTGGGTGTAAAAGGCAAATAATGATTATTCTAAACAATTCCATTGGAGGGATATCTCCCACAAGATTTGGTTCCCAAAACAATTTCCTCTCTTCTTGCTTCAGCCTGGGAGATACTAACTTGCTTCTGCTTGACCTTGGCTGCATTGCTTTTATTTTGGCTAAGTCTAATATATCTCTGCTTCTCTCTCTTCCCTTGTGTACAGGGGGGTAAGGGGGAGGCTGAGAGAGAGAAGCTGTTACACCTTCCCTGGTCTTTTGGCCAGGGGGGTCCCTGTACTCTTTGTTAATTGTAAATACCTGAAAATATTGTAAATACTGTATATTTGTACATATTCATTACATTTCATTGTAGATTGTATTCTGGCTTGTAAATACAGCTTTCATTTGCTTCCAAACTGAGCTGGTCTGACAAAGTTAATGTTGGGGGGGGTAATTTTCAGCCCACCACACATATGCATTTCTTGTCAAATTCCAGACACAGATTGGAGAATAGAAACAACCAAAGAGGATGAAAAAGCATTGCCTGGAATCATTCTACGCTGTGGCAAAGTTCATGAAAGACTGGTGACACAGAGAAACTAACACAGAAGGGCAATCTTCCTTTCAGCATGATGAAAAATTATGAAACTCCAGGACAGAAATATTTTTATTTCCAAACCAGGGAGGGCAGATTCTGTGAAAAAAATGTTCTTTGAGTCAGCCTGAAAGAGCCAATACTGTGCAAAACTCCCCTTCTGTTACAAAGAAACTTCAACGGAACCCTCAAAAAAAAAAAAAAAGAGGTAAAAATTTCTGGAAAAAAGTGATTCACAGCTCTATCTTTCACTGCCTCTTTCCTTGAGATTAAGTAGTTGTGAGAATATATCTCTCTGATGTGCATTATTACATTTCATTTTCAATGCTTGAAAACTTACACTCTCTCTTCTAAGGAAAAACATATACTTGAAGCAATTGCACACCACCAAATCTAGTTTCCTGCTATACCAGACAAGCAGTTGTGTAACATAATCCTGTTTATAACTTTATCAAATGCCATGTTAAATCTTATTAGATTTCATATCTCCCCCCTGGAAAGCTAGTGCAGTGGTTGTCTCAGTACTTGCACAAATTTTCTAGGCAAGAGAGACATAGAAGTAGCTGATATCTATCCGTTCTTGAACAAACACATCCTTTCCTTGAATACCTGCAATCCTAGGAGTCCTTATTTGCAGTGATTTCAAGACAGACATGGCATTTCGGATGGAACCTCATAAACATTTTACATAGATGATACTACTCAGTACAAGGGCTAGAAGTACCTTATCAGATGCCTTTTGCTATCCCCCTTTTTTTTTTTTTTGCACAGCCAAACCTCATTAGTATTTCATAAACAACCTATGACTGCCGAATGCACTTAAGTCTTCTTTATTGCAACTGATGAGAACTCAGAATATAGCAGAAATTATTACTTGCTTCTGATGCACAGCTTTGTCTTTTCCACTGTTAAAACCCATCTATTTTTATTCATTTGCATTACCCTGTTCATCCTGCTTGTTATTCAACTCCTCTGCATTGAGACTGACCCCATCTCTGCTTTATCAGCAAGTTTCATTCATGAGTCAAGGTCATTAAGGAGAATATTAAATAAGACTGTTCACTTGATGAACTCCTCTAATATCCTTTTTCCCTGAAATACTTCCACTTCTAAGATAACTCATCATCCTAGGTAGATAAGGAGCATACATGCAAATAGACAACGGGTCAGAAATGAACTTGATTGCTTGGAGCCCTTCCTGGAATAGCAATAAACTGAAACCTGTTAGTATTATCAAAGGTATTACATATTAATGTCATTGTGATACTAGTAGTACCAGGCCTCTGTCTCACTCTGTAGCCCCACATATAGTCTGGCCCTTCACTAAGCCCCTACCTTTTGTTATGCCAAACTCATCCCAGCCTGGGCCAAGCACAGGAAACAGTACGCATGCATGGCTTGTGCATGCTGGCAAAAGGGACTTCTACCACGAAAATGCCATGTGTGGGGTCAAGGACTGCAGGCAGGACCTGGAGGGAAGTTCAGGGCAGTGCACTGATGAGGGAAAGAGAGTCCTCACAAGTTCTAACAAAAGAGCTGATAATACAAGGTAAAATTTCCCAGAGAAATGTCTTCATATCAACAATAAAAACAAGACTGTCTCAAAGACAATGTCAGTGAGCAAAGAGAGAAACCCCCAGACTCTTCAAATGTACCCTGAATTGCATCATAGCATTGCATATTTTTCAGCAACATGATTCTTACTTTTTAGTATCAATATTGTGAAAGGTTCAGATTACATTGTGCATCCTAGGACAATAATATTCTGCAATTCTTATGGCTTTGCTGAAGTGGTTTTATAGCTGTAAAACAAAATACCGCCCTCTTGTCCTTTATTGCTGACAGGTTCACAGCCATTTAGCCAGTCCACTGGAGCTGGCAAGTCAATGGGGCGAGAAATTAGACACGCTCAGCAATGTTGCTTAGATAAAAAACATTGCTAGCTTAGATAAAAAACATTGCTAGGCTTAGTAAGATTGCAGGCTAAGCTAGTCTAGCACAATTAAAGAGAAACTGGAAAGAGAGAAAGAAAGGAACAAAGAAAGAAAGGAAGGAAGGAAGAAAGAAAGGAAGGAAGAAAGAAAGGGAGAAAGGGAGAAAGAAAGAAAGAAAGAAAGAAAGAAAGAAAGAAAGAAAGAAAGAAAGAAAGAAAGAAAGAAAGAAAGAAAGAAAGAAAGAAAGAAAGAAAGAAAGAAAGAAAGAAAGAAAGAAAGAAAGAAAGAAAGAAAGAAAGAAAGAAAGAAAGAAAGAAAAGAAAGAAAGAAAGAAAGAAAGAAAGAAAGAAAGAAAGAAAGAAAGAAAGAAAGAAAGAAAGAAAGAAAGAAAGAAAAGAAGAAAGGAAGGAAGGAAGGGAAATTAAAAAACCCTTGAACATCTTCAAGCGTATTCCAGTTACTTTTGTGCCTGCTGGCCTACACAGACTTGCAGTACAGATGAATGCAGTAAAAGCAAATGTGGAGACAAGATGTTCCCTAAGCAGAAGGGAGTACAAATGGCAGCTGTTCAGGTTCAGACAGTGCTGGACTGTAGTTGAGCCAAGAGGTGAAAAATGAAGGAAGGCAAAGAGAAGCAAGAAAATGGATTGATCACATCTGAGTGATGCATCATTATATACAGAAGTATAAATTGACTTTTGAAGTATGTTGGTCTATTTTATAAGGATTTATTGCCAAAAATTGTGTTCTGGTTGCAACTAGGTTACAGGAGTTCACACAGAAATTTGATACAGGTACATAAATTCTTGCATTTCTATTACTCCTCTGATGAAGCACAGAAGCCCTCAGAGGGCTTATAGTAGCCATACAGCTAGGTTGGCAGTTTACTTACAGAAAGCTAACTTAGAGAAGAGCTTGATGGTGAGCTTTTCTTTGTAGGTATGATTCAGTTATTTTGGTCAATCTGAGGAATTTACAGTTTTGAGTTAGAGTTAAGCTTTATAGAATATCTATAAATCAAGTTTTACAAGCACCTCTAAAAAGATACCCATAAAATCCAGTTAAACGCAATTTAATTTATTTGAAGATAGAGGCTAATAGCATAATGGAAAAAAGAGCTGTACAGTCAATAGCCAAATGAATCAAGAACTAATATGGGATTTTCATAGAACCTTGAAGAATTAGGTGAGCCTCTGAAAATCACTTTCTTAGAAAAACAGGTAAGACCAAGGGCTTCAAAGAGAAGTCAGTTGTCAATCAGTATCCAAGAGTAGATATCTGTGCAAAGACAAGTTGACAGAATTCAAGACCAGGGTTTTAACTAGGCGGAATCTCTTTCCTTATTTTTTTCCTTGGATATTAATCCATGTGAGAAAACAGTAACAGAAGTCTAGAAACTATCAATGTGTGATCTGAAAGAAACTTCTAAAGAGAGCATCGTGAACTGTATCGGCACTGATGCGGAACTTGATTATAAAATCCTCATGTAAGGAAACTTTAGATTTAAGGATACTTAGTAATTGAGGATTATACTGAAAGCCTGTGAGAACAGGCTATAAAGATACACACCATCTCTCAGTAATTTCATTGTTTTAAAAAGTAACATACTGATGCCCCTTTCTGTGGGCCTTCATTGGTTTGTATTAGTAGTATGAAATAAAACAGAGAAAAATTCTGTTTCATTTCCAATGTAGTCTTGCAGAAGTTTATTAGAACATCATGGATGGAAAATATTTTGTGTACAAAAAAGAACACCTTTCACTGATTAAAAAACCCATCAGATTTAACTCACATGACGGGGGAGGTATTGGGTGCTTTTTAGAAATGGATGCGAATCATTGGCTATTTTAGAAGAGGTTATATCATTTTACAAATCAGGACACAGTGTCAAGAATCCTTTCTTTTCACCTGCCTCATCCTGCATTTGCACTACAACAGTGAGGACCCATAGCTCTTCAAACAAGAGAAGTCATAGCATAGATATCACATTTGGATCCCATAAAGCAGAGGCAGAGAAAGGAAGATTGGCAGCACTGCCTCCCTAACACAGGCAATCATCTTCTAACAGAGGGAAACTAAAATGTTCTGCTGTAAGAATAATTAATAAACTTCTGCAACATCATATTCAAGATGTAATATCCTCTCTGTAAACTATTCTTATTTAAGTTCTTCCTACAAATGAATTAAAGGATTCAAAGCATGATTTTATTAATCAACATTTTAATTTCATATGCTGTGACCTATTTTAGAGAAAACTACTCTTCCATAGTAGGCACCATTCTTCAAGTTTTACAAATTTCCTTTTATGTCTGCTATTTTTACTTTGTAAATGAAGTTACAAGCACACAATCTATTGACCTCTCTATGAGAAAAATCTAATGTGCAAATTAGTAAGACATCCTAAGCTTTAGTAAGTAAAAGTGACATGAAATTCCCTTTTGCTTTTTAAGCTAATTGCCTAATTGATGCATTTGCTTCATTAAGCTTTACCATTTTTTCTTTTTTTTTTTTTCCAAGTGGCAAAATGCTAGCTGCCATGCATTTTAAAAAGGTACCACTTTCAACTGAATGGTTTATGGCACATTTTAAAGTAATGCTTCTTAGAACCTTTCTGTAAATAGGGTTCAGTTATGATTTGTAGCAATGGCATCCAGATAAATGTTTAAAAAGTTGCACAAATACTATCCAGAAGAACACAACTGCATTATCCACCTCGAATACCTCAACTTTCATTGTGCACAATGGAAGTTCTTTTCCTGTTGCAAGATGCACAGATTTAAAAAGTGCAGCTTTAGAGTTAAGAAATTAGGCAATTCAAGTTAATATACATACATACAAAAGTTACTATGCACTTTTTTTGCAAAGGAGAAAAAATAATACTAGGTAAATGTCATTATTAAAACCAGTAAAAGAAATTGATCCATGTGTGAAAAGCCTATTCTCTTGCAACAGGTGAAAAGTCTTTTCAACATGAATTAAAGTTAATCATATCAGGATATGACACATATTCAATAGAATAATGGTTGCTGTCAGAAGAGATATTACTGCTTTTCCAAAACACTGCTCTTTTTGTTGAACTCTATTAATAATAGTATTGAATACAATCATTAAATTGTGTAGTAGCACCACACGGACTATTGAATCTGCTTGCTTAAAAATGGATTTTAACTTAGCAAAGAACAAAGCAGCAACTATTTTGTGTAGGTTTGGAGAGGTGTGCTGTCTTTTCTACATGCAATTCACTAACCACTCCACCTGTATGATTAAAGATGATTATGGCTACTCTTCATTGAAGCTTGTGTTTGAGAACCAGATTACAACACAGAATAGACTGTAAAATATATTAGGCTTGTGAAGAAAAAAATAGTTTCAGTCAGTCTTTATATCTACAGTAAGGTCTATCTATACCAGGCAGACAGGTTTTGAGCTACAACTGCTTTTTCCAGTTTTCTTAACGACATAATCACACAGGATAGAACCAGGTGTCACTGCTGCATTAAAGTACATGGAGAGGTAAGAGAGGTGCTAAAAAATATTAGAATGCAAAGGAATACTATTTTGGAGTTGTGACAAAGAGAAAGACTGTCTAGTTGAAAGCTTCATTAATTGTTGAGCAAAACCCACAAGCAAGGGAAGAAAAATCTGTTTTAAACTGGGCTCCTGTCAAATATCCTCTTTTCATCTACATGCACATGTGTTTGAAGTGTCAGGGTGAAAGGTAAAGCCCGTATCTCTTTAGTATTCAGACCAGAGCCCACTGAAAAAGGTGGGTGTTCAATCTACAACATCCTTCCAGCCACAAGGAAGGACTCATTGCCTGGTTAGAGATCTGTGTACAGCATTCTTTAAGAGATCTACTTTATTAGTATAAATTAGACATTGTCTTTGAAGTATTCTTACACAGATTGAAGTTTTCTTAATAGGTTGTATGCTATGGCAACAAATTTGAAATCCATGTAGGCAAACTTTTGCTGATTTATTCATAGCTGATTTATGGATTTTACTTTGAGGCTCCAGAGGAATTCCATTAAATCCATCATCTGTTTTACCAGATTTGATTATGTCAATGACTCTCTTGCTCCTCCTTCTTCTTAAATTTCACAGATAGAAAGAGCAGAAAGTATATGGAAAGTAGTACATAGCTGAAATCTCCAAGCTTCTGCCTCTGCAGATTTCCAAACTCATCCTCAAAAGACAAATTCAAGTGGCATTTTTATGCTAAAAAATATATATGCTAATAGGATGTTTCAGTGCATAGCTTTTAAAAAAGCTAGCATTGTGTTATTGAAAGAACATGAATTTCACCAGATACATCATTATCTTGACTTGCCTTCTGTATGGACAGCAGATGGACATAATTGTTCACCTTCCTGGGGCACTTCTTAAGTATGTATTATAGACTGGGAATACTATTTGTCTGGATTAGAAAGGGGAATGGTGTCATTGGAGGTCCAGTGAGCTTCCATGCAGACAGTTTCTGCTGTTTCTGAATAAATTATCCGAAGTGCAGGAGTATTACTTGCCCCATGTTGCAGCCTTCTTCCCTAACTGATCTAAAACCCTAGCATCTACACCATCATGCAAAACAGGACTAGATTTTGCCACTATTTTGAGTAATTAGAAAAGTAAAAAGGGTACCAAAACATGTTAGGACGTAACAAACATTTGTTCAGAAGACTTGATACCTGACAAAAGCTTGCACTTCACTTAAGTGAGTGGCTAAACCTGTGTTATGCCTAGGAGAGCTAAACATTCAGAAAAGCCTAAAAATTACTTACAGAAAAGACACAACAACAACAACCATAAAAAGTAAAAAATCTGGATTTCATTCAATGCCTTGTGGCTGTTATTAGGATAACAGGTACCAGGATATACACCAGGGTATTTTTTTCTGAAAAGAAATTCTTAGTCTGTGAGACCCAAGAACTAAAGTAGTCTAGAGTAGCACCTATTTCACATTTGCCTGTACTAATCCCATGCCCGTGCTATTGGACAGTTCTCTATCACTCCTGAGCCACATTCCCCTGACTGCACCTCTTGCCTGCTACCTTTTTTGTTTGGGTTCTGTCAAGACATCTTTCATGTTCATCCATACAGGCCTCCTGCTGATGTTGCCTGACTTCCTGCACATCAGGCTGGACTGTTATAGAACTTGGAAGAGGAGATCCTTGAAGATCAACCAGCTCTCCTGGACCTCTTTTCTCTCCAGGGCCATGTCCCATTAGACCCTTCCAAGCAGATTCATCTACAGATGAAAGCCTATTCTCTTGAAGCCTAGTCTTGCCATCCTGCTTTCTGCTTACTGCCTTGCAGGATCTTGAACTTTTCTAATTCATGATAACTGCAGCCAAGCTTGCCCCCAGTCTTCAAAACCACAACCAATTCTTGCTTTTGTATGGATGTGGTCCAGCAGAGCATTATCCTTTGTTGGCTCCTTGATCACGTGGAACACACAATCAGAATCACACAAAATGGTAGGAGCTGGAAGGGACCTCTGGAGATCATCAAACCCGAAAACATGCCAGAGCAGGTCGACCTGAAGAAGGTCATACAGGAATTGTGTCCAGGTGGGTTTTGTTTCCAGAGATGAAGACTTTACCACCTCTCTGGGCAGCCTGTTCCAGTGCTCTGTCATGTAGCATAATACTTACTTCTTATGCAAGTTTGTCTCCATTGCACCTTGTCCTGTCACTAGGCACCACTGAAAAAAGATAGGTCCCATCCTCCTAACATCCGTCCTTTAAGTATTTATAAGCATTTATAAGATCCTCTCTCCGTCTTCTCTTTTCCAGACTAAAAAGACCAAATTCTCTATATATTTCCTCAAAAGAGAGATGTTCTAGTCCCCTAATCATCTTTGTGGTGCTTTTCTGTACCCACTCCAGCAAGTCTCTGTCATGCTCGATCCGGGGTGGCACATTCCAGATGTGGCCTCACGAGGGTAGAATAAAGGGGAAGGATAACCACCCTCAACCTACTTGCCACATTCTTCTTGATGCACCCCAGGATGTTATTTGCCTTCTTGTCCACAAAGACACATTGCTGGCTCATAGTATTCCTGCTGCCCACAACTCCTTGGTCCTTTTCCTCAGAGCTCCTCTCCCACGGATCAGCACCCAGCTTATACTGATACACGGGGTTTTTCTTCCCCCATTGCAGGACTTTACACATGCTCTATGGAATTTCATTATATTTCTCCCCACCCAGTTCTCCAGCTTGTCTAGGTCACACTGGATGGCGCACAGCCTTCCGGTGTGTCAGCCACTCCTCCCAGTTTGGTATCATCAGCAAACTTGCCAAGGGTACTTTCTATCCATTCATCTGGATCACTGACAAATATCGAATAGGGCTGGACCCAGTACTGACGCCTGGGGGACACCACTAGCCACACGCCTCCACCTAGACTGCCCCATGATCACAACTCTCTGAGAATTGACCTTCAACCGGTTCCCAATCCATCTCACCACCCAATCATCCAATCCATCTCACCACCCAATCATCCAATCCATCTCACCACCCAATCATCCAATCCATATTTTGTAAGCTTGGCTGTGAGGACACCATGGGAGACAGTGTAGGAAGCCTTGCTGAAGTCAAGGTAGACCACATGCACTGCCCTCCCCTTGTCTATCCCTCTAGTTATGCCGTCATAAAAGTGTATCATATTAGTCAGGCATCACTTCCCTTGGTGAATCCATGTGGACTATTCATGATAAGCCTCTTTTCCTCAACATGCTTCAAGATGGTGCCAAGAACAAGCTGTTCCATCACCTTTCAGTGATGGAGGTAAGGCAGATGAATCTATTTTTTCCTTCAGGATGTTGTCTCTGCTCAGGAGCAAGGCAAGGCAAAACTAGCAGAATCATAAAGAATGAGAATCAGAGGATGAGACAAATTATAAAGTAACATCTAGTGGTATGGTTTCCTACTTGAACATTCCTGCAGCTTTTAAAGAAGCAACAAATGCAATCTGATTATTTTCTTGGAGAAACTAAGACAATAGGCAAGTTCATCTCCAGTTGTCCAGCAGGCTTAAGATACTTTTTTTTTCTATCATCACCTGTGGTATTCTGTTGGTATGCCTAAATTAAGAAATAGTGCAGTGGGAGATCTAATGGTCTGTTTATGTTTGGTTATCTAACATGTCATTGCATAGTGAAGGTGTTTACCTCCTTGTTCTGTGTAACAGGAATATCCTTTCTTTGCCTATCTCTTGTACAGGTTTTGGAAGTCAGCTGTGAAAATCACTGGCACTTGGTCAAATTCTGCAGTGGACCAGATGGCAAAAAATAGTTCAGAATTTGGTAAAGTTTAGCTACATAGTGGCACCTGCCATAGTTGTGTCACTCTGCTCACTAAACCACTTGAAATGGTCCATTCAGTCTGCCATTAGATTTCTTATTTTGATTCTGCACTTATAACACTTTCACTTACAGTCCAAATTCTGCAACACATTAAATCATCTTGAAAGTGGATAACAAACAAGCACCAAAAATTAGTTTCAGTAACCCTTGCTGTGCGGAAATTGAATGATAACACCCCCTGCAGAAGTGCAGAGATTTACAACTAATCATACCTGTTTGTATCAACCATTCAGATCCTGGGCAATATATAAATACCAGGCTCCCTATAGTGCATATAATAATTTGCCTATGCTCACTTTCAGTTAATAATTTTTCCCTACCTAAAACAATTTTATAAGATGTTAAAGTTTGGTTCAGGTCAGGTTTGAAGATTTGTGCATAAAGAGACAAACAATTTGAGGTTTAGCTCTAAACACAACATAACTTTAACTGATCTCTTAATTAAAACCAAAACAAAACAGAGAGAAAATCGGTACTACACAGCAGGAAAGCCTTTAAAAATTCATTAATCTATCATTTAATGCTGCTCGATGTGATTCCTTTTGACAAACATAAGTTTAGTGTGAGAAAATTTGAGAAGAATTTTGGGCTTTGAAAGGTTTTAGCTACATTATGCAATGCCTCCAATACATAGCATAATGGCAAGTTTGTATTTCAAGAGTTGTGTCTGTATAAGAAGTGTATTATATTGGTGTAGTAGGGAGATTTATCCTTTTTTTTCTTTCATTTTCTTTTTCCTTTTCCTTCTTTTTTTTTTTTTTTTTTTCTGGCATCTCAGCTATTGACAACTTCCATGGCTTTCTGTTCACTTTTGGTAAAATAGTTTTTAGCTACTTTGCCTTAGAAAGAAGCTGATTTTATGATTATAAATATGTCACTGGAAACAAAGACACACTCATAGATACACCACACTCCTCTTACTAAGATGCACACACTGCATCTCATCTGCACAGGAACAACCCTGTCAACCATTTTGCTTGCTTCCAACTTTTCCTGCCTTATGGAGATGGTTCATGTCATGCTTTCACATAGGCAAACAAACTTTTATGCATCTTTCAGGTTTTCTTTGCAAGATTCCTCATCTTTCACTGACCAAGCCAACATAAAGCTTTTCCTGGAAACATTACAGCTTTTATCCCTACCAGCTCTATCTCCCTTCTGCCTACTCAGTGCTAAACACAGCCACTTCTAGGTAAGTTGAAAGTGAAAATAAAGTAAACCCGTATGTTGGTGTGCTGTATATCACTTCTACTATGCAAATGATTGTTTAGAGGAGAATAAAAGGCTGTAAATATTTTGAGAAGTGGGCCCCCAGTGCCTCTTCAGTATGCCAAATGGCACAGTCTGCTTCGTAATTATGTAATATAGAGAATACCAGCTGGTTTGAATCGTTCTCAGGGGCTTTGAATGATATTGAAAAGCTCAGCTCCCCCAGCAAGAGCCATAATCAAGCAAGTAATACCATAAAGTCAGACCAAATTGACATTGAGTTGTTGGCTCTTAACACTCTTTAAACCAGATGTTAATGCTGTACACTATGATTTTAAAGTTTTCGTGGCTTTTTTCTTCAACGAAGCATTATTTCCCCGACAAAGTAGTGCTCTGTGTATGTAGACACTCTCAGAAGTTGTACTTTACATTTTCTGAAGAGACAGAGAGCCAGATGTTTATTTTCCACTGCCATGGCAAAGAATGGAAAGGGTACTTGCTTTGCTCTTACAAAGTAGTATAGGGAGGCAGCTATAACACACATCATTGTGTATGCTGCGTGATAATCGCAAAGTCTTGGGAGCAAGTCTTGGGATAAAAGTAAAGTCTTGGGAGCAAGCTTGTCAATTCTTACAATGGCACCGACTGAGAAGAAGTGATAGCTGCTCTTTGTTAACATGGAAAAACAGGCAAACATCTCCATTTACAACATTTTTGCTATTGATTCCCTAGTGCTTTACAAAGCAATAACCACCCAGAATTTCTCCAGAGCTTGTGGTGTTTATCTCATTATGAAAATGCTAACCACAAAACTAGAGTCTATAATATTAGATCCATTTTATGCAATCTAATATAGAAGCTGGTAAAGCTCTCAAACAGTTGATACAACTACAGTGCTACTGAAACCTCAAGGTAAACCACCCTGTTTCCACAGAGACTATATCTTTCTTCATCATCTTCTTAATAATTTTTTACAGCCATGCTGAGACAACTTTCAACTTTTATGACAGGGCAAAGAACTCCTTCCCTTTACGTTCCACACTTTCCCAGGTTAAAGACTCTGTAAGCCAAAGAACAAATTATGCAGCATTTATCATGTTTGCTATGCCTTTGACTGTTAGCAAGGCTGAACATAGGTGGAGAGAGGCTGCTCCCCATTCAGTTTACAGTAGCAACTGAAAAAAACTACATCTCACCTCCTGCAGGCATCCAATGTAATAGTAGGATTTTCCTAACAGAAAACTGCACTTTGCAATACAGACTGGAGGCCCAGCAATCAGGGTGCAGCTCACTGACCAAGCGCTCAACAGCCAATCCAGCTGCACAAATGACAAATATTTGACACTGCCCACAAAGATCCTATTCAGAATTTATAATTGCCTTAGTTTTAGCTAAAATTCTGCCAAGTCTGAAGGATCCAATGACCAAACCATGACTGTCATGTGTTATACATGATCATGAGATCAGTTTATGTTCCACTTCATCCTTCCTCCCCTTCCTATAGCTTTACCAGTTTGCCATGCCGGTCTCTTGACAACCATTCTACTGGTTTATGCTGTTTTGCATGCTGCCATCTGATCCAAGATGTAGGAATCAAAGAGTGCCAGGACATTATGGGTGCTGTGAAACAAAACTAAACTGTCCTACATAACGGAAAGAGTTCAGCAGCTGCTTGGCTGAAAGAAAACTAGAGGAATGCAAAACTGCACTCACTGCCACCTGTATATTATAATATCCCCAGGTGAACCATAGTGGTAATTCCTCTGAGACACTAATGCAGCACAGTTTTTATATAAATATGTGTCAATTTTTCACCAAAAACCCCAGTATAATACTGTTTATTCTCTTGAATAAGCAATTTATGATTTTTTTACATATTAGTAGCAACCCTCCTTCCAGATAGCTATACTAAAACAGCAGAGAGACAAGCCCTGAGGTAACAGGAATAAGCACAAGTAACTATGTTACCAATTATTCAGATGGATAAGTACTTTAAAAAAGATAATACAGATGCCTAAATAATTAATAATATTTATGACACTAACAATCTACTATGCCACTTTTAAAGATTTTTATGGTCTAATAGGCAAATATTTTTGGGGAGCACATATAAAAATAAAGGAGCATTTGAGAGACATCCATTTGGTTTATAAAAAGATTGTATCAGCAGTTCAAGTTAGATTGCACTTTTAAAATTACTTTCTACAACAATCACCTACCCCAAATAAACTGTACTAAAACCAACGTGGTGGTCTTGTACTTCAGTAGTTAATATTTTATTTTCTGCTGAGTCTATCTTTTTGAGAGTCCTTTTTCTTACCAGTACATTATGCCCCTTCCAACCCTAATGACTCTATGATTATTTGCAATATAATAAAAACTTATTTTCAATCCTTCTTTTCCCAATGGGATTCAATAAAGAACCCATATCAAAATAGAATTTATTGAGAATGGATTCTGAGTGAAACCTCTTCCTTGGAGTTTGCTAGAATTTTAATAAAATAAGAACAAATAAATATCCAATCAGTTTTGGTATTTATTGAAAAAAGTTCATTTTGAGGAGCTTAAAAAAATGTATGCAATTGCATTTTGTAACTAAGATAGTAACTCTATGTATGTTTTATTAGTTTTATTAGTTCCGTTTATCCAAGACAGAGATTTTTGTCCCAAGGAACACTCAGAATTTTCTTTACAGTAGTGCTTAAAGATAAAACTCCTAAATCTATACTTAGATACCTAAGAGGTGTGGCTTTGTGCACAAAATACAAACATCTCACTCTGAAGGAATTCACCACCTTTTAAAATAAACACAGGTAGGTTTTTATTAGTTATCTATTAAACATGAGAAGAATATCTAATTTAGTAGGACAATTTTTCTACAATTTAAGACTAAATCAGTACTACAGTGTTGTGCCTTTTCAAGACCAAGATCCTGTGGCAGGTTCAATACATGTAACTTTGAGAACTAACATGGAGCTGATTGTTGGATCAGAGTTATAGTTTTGTTGCTTACATTTGTCCATCAAAAAGGTAGTGATCCCCCTGGTTTCTTTCCCAGAATTGTCTCCTGCAACCATGCTTCACTGATTGCTTATGATTCAAGGACACGACTGTGCAGGATATTCATCACAGCAGGCTGCAGGGGTATCCCATTTATGGTGGAAAAAACACAGGCTCCATAGTAATATGTCTTCAGTCTTGTCCCAATAGACTGGAGAGTAGCAAATGTAACACCCATCTACAAGAAAGGAAGAAAGGAGGATCCAGGAAACCATAGACCTGTCAGACTGAACTCGGCACCAGGGAAGGTCATGGAGAAAATCATCTCAAGCACCATTACACAACATACAGAGAATAACCAGGGGATCAGGCCCAGTCAGCATGGATTTATGATGGGCAGGTTCTGCCTGATGAACCTGATCTCCTTCTATGACAGGATGGCCTGTCTATTGGATATTGTGGATATTGTCTACCTAGACTTTTGAAAAGCCTTTTACACTGTTTCCCACAGAATTCTCACAGACAAACCGGCTGCTCATGGCTTGGATGAGCACATACTCTGCTGGATAAAGCACTGGCTGGGTGAACAGGCCCAAAGAATGGTGGCCAATGGAGTTAAATCCAGCTGGCAAACAGTCACAAGTGGTGTTCCTCAGGGCTCAGTGTTGGGACCACTTCTGTTTAACATCTTTATTGATGACCTTGATGAAGACACAGAGTGTGCCATCAGTAAGTTCACAGATGACACCAAGTTAGGTGTGAGTGTTGATCTGCACAAGGGTAGGGAGGCTCTACAGAGGGACTTGGATGGATTGGATACATGGGCCAGCTTTAATGGGATGAGCTTCAACAAGACCAAATGCCAGGTCCTACACTTGGGTCACAACAACCCCAAGCAATGCTACAGGCTTGGGGAAGTGTGGCTGGAAAGCTGTCTGGCAGAAAGGGACCTGGGGGTTCTAATCGACAAGCAACTGAATATGAGCAAGCAGTGTGCCCAGGTGGCCAAGAAAGCCAATTGTATCATGGCTTGTACCAGAAATGCTGTGTCCAGCAGGAGTAGGGAGGTGATTGTCCCCTTGTACTCAGCTCTGGTGAGGCCACACCTTGAGTATTGTGTCCAGCTTTGGGCACCTCAGTACAGGAGAGATGCGGAGGTGCTGGAGCAGGTGCAGAGGAGGGCAAGGAAGGTGGTGAAGGGTCTGGAGAATAAGTCTTATGAAAAGCAGCTGAAGGAGCTGGGGCTGTTTAGTTTGGAAAAGAGGAGGCTGAGGGGAGACTTCATTGCTGTGTGCAACTACCTGAAAGGATGCTGTGGAGAGGCTGGTGCTGGTCTCTTCTCTCTGGTAATTAGTGATAGAACAAGAGGGAATGGCCTCAAGCTGCAATTGGATAGGTTTAGACAGGACATTAGGAAAAATTTTTTCCCAGCAAGAGTGGTCAGGCATTGGAATGTGCTGCCCAGGGAGGTGGTTGAGTCACCAACCGTGGTTGTGTTTAAAGGTAATTAGGATGTGGTGCTTGGGGATATGGTTTAGGGGTGAACTTTGTAGAGTAGGGTTATTGGTTGGACTTGATGATCCTGAGGGTCTTTTCCAACCTGAATGTTTCTGTGATTCTGTGATTTATTCAAGCACAATTATACAGACTGAATAGGAACAAATCACAGGATTCATTACAAGGGTTCCCTATGGCTGCTTAAGGGCTGTAGCTAATGCCATATCTACACCAGAAAACCTGACTTGGAGAATGACAAAATAAGGGAGAAATCATTTAGCCATTTATTACCAATGTGACAGATATTATTTAAAAAATGGAGATGAGACCTAAGATCAATCAGAACCAAATCACAGATGGCAGGTATACAGCCACTATGAAAGAGGCTTTAAAACACAGTAACAAGAGAAGACTTAGCAATAGTAAAATTTTCAATTATAGATGGAAATGGTAAAACTTCATAACATGTAATGAGGCTCAGGTATTCAAATAATTGGTTTCTAGAGGATGGGAATACAATTATACACTACATTCTGGGTTACATAATGAAAGTCTTGGCAGACATATTTAGTTATAGTATTTTAGGAGGTTAAAAATTGGTAACTATGAAGTTGAGATGCTATTAGAATTTCTGTTGTTTCACACAAAACAGTGTGACAATGGACAATAGCAGTAGAGCGTTCATTCAGAATACTAAGTGATATAAAATTATCTAATACTGAATCATTCTCAAAATGCTCAAAGCTTGGTTTTGTAATACTGAGTACTAGAGACAACCTCATTAAATAGTATGGAAAATAATCAAGTTGTAACTACCAAAAAAAAAAAAAAAAGGATTGCTGACATTTTCAAATTACACAAATGCTGTTTGTAAATTGATCTGGAGCAGGAAGTTATGCATAGAAACACGTTACAGAGAAGGCAAGCACACCTAGGAACCAAGATTACAGGCCAAGCCAGAAGAACAGGAGGTCTGAATGCTAGAAAATGATGAAGCTGAAAAAGATTCAGAGAGAACATGAACTTCCATGATGATGTTACAACAACATGTACTTGGGCTCAAGAAAAGAGTATTAAGCAGAAATAATGAATTTGCCAGTGTTAGATTGACATGAGAGCATTTTACATGTATTTAGCTTCCATAACCCAAAAATTATTTTCATAAACTGAAGAAATTTCAGGGACAATTCTCAAAAATAATTAATAATATCAAGAAAACAGTTGTAAGCCAATCAGATAAAGTTGGGTCTTTTTGTTTTGTTTTGATTTGTTTTCCTTATCCTCTTCCAGTGCCTCTATCCCATCCCACCCCATCCTATGCCTGAAAGGTAAATCAATATTAGCAGCTCTGGAGAAACAGATGTTGTCTGAGTCTGTTCAGCTAATTGACCACGATCAGGTAAAAATCTTACAAGGGAAAAACTAGTTGAAAATTAGCAATGTCTTACAGGCAGTCTTTTCAAATGTTATTTCTGAGGTAGAGGAAATAGATTTGGAATATAGAAAATTATAAAAGATGAAGGAAAAACATGTTTAGGTATTTCTATAATTAATATAAGACATTCATCATTTGCCTTACTGATTCCCCGGAAATATAACAGTTACCTTCCACTACCATCATGGACATGACAGAAGAAGTAACCATCTCCCATTTACAACCATGAAAGCCAGGGATATTCCCACTTGGAAATAGAATATGTACACACCTACTCCTAAACCATGCACACACAATGTGTTATATGTCCCTCAGGGGTTCATGCTAGGACCAATGCTGTTTAATATCTTCATCAATAATATAGACACTTGGATTGACGAGCAAGATTGAAGATAACACCATGCGGAATGGTGCGGTCAATATGCCTGAGGGGCAGGATGTCATCCAGAGAGACCTTGACAAGCTAGAGAAGTGCAACCAGGTGAACCTCATGAGATTCAACAAGGTCAAAGGCAGCGTCCTGGACCTCAGGTGGGACAACCCTCGTTATCAATAAAGGCTGAGGGATGAGGTGATAAGAGAGCAGGCCTGCAGAAAAAGGCTTGGGGCTACTGGTGAAAGAAAAAGAGGACATGAGTCAACTATACATACTTGCAGCCCAGAAGACAAATTATACCCTGGGCTGCTTCTAAAGAAGCATGGTCAGCAGATGAAGAGAGGTGGTTCAGACACCCTCTGGTGAGACCTCATCAAAAGTACTGCGATCACCTCGGGGGGCCTCAACACGAGAGAGATGGAGAGGGTCCATAGGAGGGCCACAAAAATGATCAGAGGGCTGGAGCACCTCTCCTGCAAAGACAGGCTGAGAGAGTTGACATTGTTCAGCCTGGAGAAGAAAAGGCTCTGTGGAGATCTCATACCAGCCTTCAAGTACCTGAAGGGGGCCTAGAAGAAAGCTGGGGAGGAACTATTTACAAGTACATGTAGAAATAGGACAAGGAGAAGTGGTTTTAAACTAGAGCAGGGTAGGGCAGGTGGATATTAGGAAGAAGTTCTTTACTATGAGGGTGGTGGAGGATTGGAACTGGTTGCCCAGGGAGGTGGTGGAAGCCCCACCCCTGGAGATGTTCAAGGTCAGGCTTGGTGGGGCTCTGAGCAACCTGATCTAGTTGGGGATGTCCTTACTTACTGCAGGGAGAGTTTAACTAGATTACCTTTAAAGATTCCTTCCAACCCAGTGCATTCTATGATTACAGAAGATACTTGCAAGATTAGTAGATTTCCCCCGCTTCTGTTAGTAAGCACTCTTAAATTCACTCGGATACAAATGTCACAGAATTTTAAAAACTTAGAAAGATTGACCCATTAGAAGGGTTGTTTTCAGTGAGAACAATTATCACTGAAAAAAAAAAAGAATTCTGACTAGCCATTTTGATATATTTTCAGAAAAAAAAAAAGTACTTAAAATCAGTTAGGTGAGCAGACTGAATGATGCTTCTGTTGTTTCCCAGTCTTATCAAAAGTTACAAACCAGCATATTTATGAAAGAAAACCAAAAACAAAACCCAAAACAAACAAACAAACAAAAACTTACATGCAGAAGGGTTGGTGGGGAATGGAGTGTGACTGTTTAAAATGGAATGAAATTCTGAGGTAACATCCATTTTAAAATGTGCCTTCCATTCAACTTATTTCTCCTTTTGCACACAGGAAGTTGTGTGAAAGTTGGAGGAACTGAAAGAAGCCAACACAATACACCTTCATCTCAGACTCCTGTATGCAATAACCTTTCTTACCACCTCAGTTCAGAGATCATACTGCCCAAGAAGCAGGATTTTAAGGGTTTTGACAGCTGATGTTTTGATAATCTGGCAAAAAAGTTTACCCTTTTGGACAATCATTTTTACGTCTATCTGTCCTACAGAATCAGCATTCTAGTTGTGCATTACTGTAAGCAATATCATAACATTTCTACATCTTTTTTTTTTTTTGTTTTTGTTGTAAAGACTTTATTTATTAATTCTTACCAAGATTATTTTGCTCCAAGTTATAAATTAGGTTAGCTAACATCCAGAGAACTCATCTCACAGTAAGAAATGGTCAAAATTAGCCTTTAGGGTATAAGCTGATTCTGTGTCTGGGTGCTTACTGCAGCACGTACAGCCCTCACTTTTCAGAAGTGCATTTTCCCTCATAGCAAGGCCCTAAACAGTCACCTACACTTTCTATAGAGATCAGGAATGTCCTTCTATGTCAGCAATACAGAATATGAGAGCCACAAAGGAGAATGGCAGAATAGTAGTCTCAGTTTCATTGCACTGTTGTGAAAAACAGAATTTTCCGTAACTACACTCTGTGTGAAGCAAAAAAGTGAGCAAGATGTGAAAAAGAGATAGCAGAGGGATTCTTAACATATAGTTAGAGGGTCTCTTGAGAAGGAGGAGAAATAATAAGCACCTCTTCAACTGTGGAGAAAAATAGAAGGGTTAGCAAAGCAGAAAATCTGGTGAGAGGCATAGTTACAGATGCAACACATGGAAACAAAGCAAGCATGTTATTTTTACTTTACAGCAGATCTTGAGCTTTTAAAATATAGAATTATACACAGGAGAGGCAAAAGGAGGTGTGTGTGTATATATTGTGTAGCCATGAGATGTAGAAGGTATCTAGGGATAATGTGAAGGATGATTTGGAATAAAAATACCAGGAAGCTTCAGGCAACAGAAACCCAGAATTTTAGCTTGAGGAGGAATGAAATTGATGGTTGGTGGAAGTTTGTTGTTTCGGTTTGTTTTTTAAAGGAACTTCATAGTTAAATGGTTAATAAAGAGAAAGGGCCATTGACAGATGGTATGGAAAATATGGGTAGTTTAAGGAAGAAAATCAGTATTAGGTGGGAATTTTTCACTTCAAAAGGCTGGCTATCTACTCAAGAGAGATGCTCAAGGTTCACAGGATATGGTTGAAGAATTTGAGCCTTAAGAAGAATCGGAGGCTAAACCAAAAATACAGTGAGTGGCGAGAAGCAAATGAGTGTTGGCAATCAGAGATATAAAGACTACCTGCATCCATTACAAATGGCAGGACCAGCATTAACGAATCTAAGCATCATACATAAGCAAATAACTGATTGAGGCAATATATAATGAAATCATATTTAACTAGTTGAAATTACATTTTCTCAGGATGAACAGCCATGAGTTTCATCAACTTCTAGAGGTCTTTAGTATTCCCACCTGCTATATTCTGGGTTTTTTTTCGTATGCTGTACACCTGCAGGCTAAAGGATATATTAACAGCACTTAAGTATGTACAGCTCTCTCCAAATACTCATCTCAAATTGATTAGTAGAGTATATATTTATTACCTGCCTAAGCTGTAACTTAAATTACCAAAGGACTCAAAACAATCTTAGAAGATGATTATAAGCAACATTACACAACAAGCACTTATTATTGTTTAAAGCCCTGCCAGAGTAGACATGTGTTATGATATTGATATGAAAAGATCAATTAATTGTTTCCATTGAATTAACAGGAAATGACTTGACAGAGTAAAAAGAAGAAAAATCACCTTGCTTTTTTTAATTCTTCTGAGTGTGCACTTGTAAAGTTGTCAGAATTTTGTCATGAACATAAGGAAAAAACCCTAAACTTTTTTGAATGTTTGGAAGTATTAATTTTGTCAGAGGTCTGAAAAGTTACCTGAGACTATAAATTGGAAACTGAGATATTGTTAATCCTATAAGTCAGGCAGCTTCTGGGATTCTCTAGCAGGGAGTACTTTGTTCACAGGTGTCCAGCAACCTTGATCACCTTAGCTGATATATTTCTTATATTTTTAACTCCTCCATTTCACTTTATCTTGTCTCAGCTTTTGGAACCAGGAGTTCAGAAATGCAATCTCTCTCTCTCTAACCACTTCAGAAGTATCCTGTTTGTTCAGCTGTCCCTGTCATCTACCAATCCTTCTACTTACATTTGCGTTTCATTTGCCATTTCACTAAGGTCACTGATTCTTGTTAAGTTCATCTTGTAGTTTGTTACTGATTAATCTTGTCTTTACTATGCTAATTTTAATATCATCAACGTACTTGGTCACACTTTTTCTAGTCCTTCGTTTCTGTCTTTAGTCAATTTCCTTAAAACTTTTGAGGAAAGCAACCTTGTTGAAGGCCACCTGGAAATTCTGACAGTCTCCTCTAGCCACATACTTGCTGACAGCTTTGAAGTATTCCAGTGACTTTGCGTGTCAAGCACCCCACTTAAAAAATCATCATGTATGTTCATCCTATTTATCCATGTCTCCATTAATTCTGGTTTTACTGCAGCTGTTATCAGTAACCCTGAAAATAATATTTGTCTGTTTCAGACTAACCCCTGCATAGATTACAGGCCTGTATCAACCCTGACTTCCCAGAATGCCTTTTCAAAAAAACTAGTGTCACTTTTATCACTTTTGCCACCTTCCAATCCTCAGGTAGCAGGGTGCTTTATGTGATGAATTATAGGCTGCAGTTAGCTACACAACAATGATGAATGAACACCTTTTAAAAACAAAAGAAGTAATTTTCAGCTAATGATGTGCCTAAAGGTTTTAAAGCTTTTGCTCTGCTTTCCCTCAACTGCACCTGACTGCCTATGTATTTTATCCACTTAAAATTGAAAGTACTATCCCTCTCAATTATCCAAAGTAAGAAATTTTCTGATTTGCCAAAGATGCCCAGATTAAGGTCAGGTTGGAAGAGGCCTTGTGCAGCCAAGTACAGTTGAGAGGCATCCCTACCCATGGTGGAGAGGTTGGAATGGATGATCATGGGGAGTTGTGGAGTCTCCTTCTCTGGAGACTTTCAAACCCCACCTGGATGCGTTCCTGTGCAGACTACCCTAAGTGATCCTGCTCTGGCAGGAGGGTTGGACTCGATCTCTTGAGGTCCCTTCCAACCTCTGATATACTGTGATACTGTGATACTGTGATCTCTAAGGTCCCTTCCAACCTAAACCATTCTGTGATTCTATGAAACAGGCTTGTACACAGCACATGTCTCTTTCGCTACTGGCAAAAGCAACCACAAACCTAAAACAACATCCTTCCAAGTAATTCTTTCTTAAATTTACCTGGAGATTATTAATCACACACAGAATCACACAGAAGAGTATGGGTTGGCCGGGACCATGAAAGATGATCTAGTCCAAGCCCTCTGCCAGAGCGGGACAACCTAGAGTAGGTCACACAGGAACATGTCCAGTCCAGTTTTGAATGCCTCCAGAGAAGGAGACTCCACAACCCCCCTGGACAGCCTGTTTTGGTGTTCTGTCACCCTCACAGTGAAAAAGTGTTGTTTCTAAACAACATATCTAGGTTTGTATTTAGCTGTAATTGAAAATTGCTAAATTTCCATAAGAAAGCTGTCCAGTTGTCATCTTAAAGGCCTCAAATCACAGACTGCAATGGATATAACAGAACTGAGTATTTTGTTCTGACTCATTAGCAACTGAAGTGGTCAGGCAGTTGGACTAGATAAACATTTTAGGTCCCTTCCAACTGAAATATTCTCTCCTCTCCCTCTCCCTCTCTCTTTCCCTCTTCCTCTCCCTCTTTTTCTCACATTACTACTCTGGATTACTTCTAAAAAATAAATTTAAATTATGTACAGAAAACAGGCATTAGCCATAATGCAATACTAGCTACGAATGTTCATACTGAGTCAGGTTATTCTTCCTGCAAAAAAACCCACTTGGTTCCACTACGCAATAAATAAGGAAAACGTTACTGTAGATAATACATTCACATAAATGATCAAATTATATTTATCATATTCAAAATAGTCGGTATATACACAATCTTATTTGATTTTAGTAACAAAGCTGTCTCCAATGAAGGTACAATAAATAGCATGTGACCGAAACACCAATATATACTCATAGAATGGTTTGGGTTGAAAGGGGCCATCTAATTCCAAACCCCCAGCCACGGGCAGGGACACCTTCCACTAGACCAGGTTGCTCAAGGCCCCATCCAACCTGGCTTTGAATGCTTCCACAGATGGGGTACCAATGACTTCTCTGGGCAACCTGTTCAATCTAGAAGTTCTTCACACAACAGTGACAAATTTCTTTCTTAGATCTAATCTAAATCTGCCTCTTTCAAGTAGAAGTCCTTCTCCAGACTGCTCTGTATCTGTTTTCTGCCAAGCGTGTATTTGTACTTGAGATTGCTCCAATTCACGTGCATGACCTTACGCTTGGCCCTGTTCAGCTTCATGAGGTTCACACCAGCCCACCCTTCAAGCCTGTTTAACAGGTCCTTTTGGATGGCATCCCTTTCCTCTAGAGTGCCAATTGTCTTTCTCCCAGCCTTGATTTGAGGGTAGTTCTCTATGCTTCACCAAGCAGAGAAAGATGGGGCTCTTCCTTGCATCAGGCACAAGCCAGCAGAAAGCTTTTGTATATTTGTCTTGTGACAACATTTCATCTTAATAGAATCTGTCCACAGCAGCTACTGCAGAAAATTGCTCTCAGTTTGCTGGCACTATGGGAGACATCATTATTGACAAGATTGAGAAACCCATCAATGACAATTCAGAACTCAATCTAACTGTGACATCCAAGTGCTGCACTTTTTTATTAAGGCTATTTTCTTGCATCTCTTTAATTCTTATTCATGTCCATTGGTCCTTGACTCACATTGTGATTCAATGCAATAAAGGCTTCAGCTCAACTGAATTCAATCTCAGAAATCATCAAAAAGTAAGATCTATGTAGTACTTTTTAGAAAACCGTATGACAGCCAGCAATTCAAGTGAGGAGATGTAAGCTCTTCTTCAACATCATTACAAAGATATCTACCTATTTCCTTCACAAAGGAATCACACAGGGCAACCTATTTCATATCACATTGTGATGACGTAAGTCATTTTCTCTGTGGATGTTTGGTAAAAACCACTGACTACCTGTCCCAGAAAATTTGTTTAATAGATGTATTTGTTTGATTAAAACTCATCCATCATGCAGTAGTTCTTTACAGAAAAAATAATTTCCCTTTCAGTCTCATGATCCATCCAAATCAGATTAAAGCCATCACTGCTCTTAAAAATTATTTAAACAGAGGACATAAAGATTATTTTGAAAATGTATGATTTGCTGAGGTTGCAAATGGCATAAAAGAAACACTAGAAAACAAGAACCAAAGAATCATAGGCCTATTTTTTGCCTTCCTGTTATCGTAAATGGTATACATTTTCCTGCAAGGGAGAGAGATACTAAAATTCTAGAAAGAGGACAAAATTACACCCTCTTCATGAACAGGATCATACTCTAGATGATCCTGCTCTAGCAGAGGAGTTGGACTGGATCATCTTCAGAAGTCCCTTCTAACCCCTACCATTCTATGATTCTGCGATGGCATACAACAGAAAGATTCATACTGCCTTCAGCTGAAGTTGATGCACCTGTCATTCCTACACTGTACAAGTTCTCTGATCTTCATCTGCAGTACCAATCTCTTCTTTCATACAAATCTGCTATGTCATATAACGGCAAACATTTACAGTTTGCTTTTCCCAAAGCAGACATAATCAAACCTGTAATAAGAATCTCATTTGCAGAAAAAAAAAAAATTTACTAACTTTCCATCTGTGTCTGGAATTTCTCTCAAAAAATACATCCCTGACTCTCACTTATAAGGAACACGGTGTTCTAGCTTTTGATTCTCATCAATTACTGAGAAGCAATCTCTTGAAATACACTCAAAACACCTTGTTTCCACATTTAGTGCGGATTCTCAAGTCCTGAATTTTGGAGAATTAAGTCTGGAGGTTTTTTGTAGGTTTGTTTCTTGGGTTTCTGTAATATTATACATTCAGGCACAGAAAAGAGGTTAGGAAAAAAAGTACATCACTGCAGGAGGGGGCTGAAGAAGCTCACAAGAATTTTGAGAGTATTAAAAAAAAATAAAAATTATCTGGTTGGCTGCCTTTTGTAGCCCAAAGCTGGTTCCACCCCAGGTGAAGTCATCACAGACTAACTTCATATGGCTATCACATTAAGCTATCATGTCCTTAAGCAAGTAGAGTGAATTAGGTCAATGCTAAGAAAGAATTCCTCTCTCTTTCATCATTACATTACACAGTTGCAAAAAGGTACCAGATAGACCATAGTCCAAAGCCAGTGTTGGCAAATACACCAGCAACCCAGCAAGACACAATCAAACTTCCATCTGGGAAAGCAATACTGTGCAGATGGAAAAACACATCTGTGTGCTATCGTTGGCCGACCTGTTCTGAACTATATGTCCAAATGGCTCTCAAACAAAGCCAGTGGCAAGACATATTCATTGTTTATGTAAGTAAAATAAATGTAAAAGCCACAAAATATCAGGCACTTAATTACAGTCAGGAAATATAATAAGCAGACATACAGTTAAAAAAGCCAGGAGCTTTTTTTTTTTCCCCACTCAAATTAATTTCTTTATATGATTATTTTCTTTTTCTAGCTTCCATCTGTTTTTAATCTCTAGACTGTGAGCTGTTCTTTTGCCTCTTTACATTCATGACTATGATCTTTTATCATTGAAGTCTTTGTGTGATATAGTGGGATAAGTACTATTGATAATCATAAAATCACAGAATGTTAGGGGTTGGAAGGGACCTCGAATGATCATATAGTTCCACCCCCCTTCCAGAGCAGGATCACCTGGAGTAGGCACACAGGTATGCATCTAGGTGGGTTTTGAATGTCTCCAGAGAAGGAGACTCCACAACCTCTCTGGGCAGCCTGTTCCAGTGTTCTGTCACAGTGAAAACGTTTTTCCTTATGTTTATGTGGAAACTCCTATGCTCCAGCTTGCACTCGTTGCCCCTTGCTCTATCATTAAACACCACTGAGGCTCCATCCTCCCAACACTCACGCTTCACATTTTCATAAACATGAGAGAGGTCACCCCTCAGTCTCCTCTTCTCCAACCTAAAGAGACCCAGCTCCCTCAACCTTTCCTCATAAGGGAGATGTTCTACCCCCTTAATCATCTGTGGCTCTGCACTGGACTCTTTCAAGCAGTTCCCTGTTCTTATTGAATTGAGGAGTCCAAAACTGGGCACAATATTCAAGATGCAGCGTTACCAGGGCAGAGTAGAGGGGCAGAAGAACCCCTCTCAACCTACTAACCACACCCCTCCTAATACACCCCAGCATGCCATTGGCCTTCTTGGTTACAAGAACACATTGCTGGCTCATGGTCAACCTTCCATTCACCAGGATCCCCATCTCCCTTTCCCCTTCACTGCTCTCAAACAGGTCAATCACCAACCTATATTGATACATGGGGTTGTTCTTTCCCAAGTGTAAGACTCTACATTTGCCCTTGTTGTATTTCATTAAATTTCTCCCTGCCCAACTCTCCAGCCTGCCCAGCTCTCACCAAATGGCAGCACAGCCTTCAGGCGTGTCAGCCACTCCTCCCAATTTTTTGTTGTCAGCAAACTTGCTGACAGTGCACTCTGTTCCCTCATCCAGGTTGCTGATGAATATATTGAATAGTACTGGTTCTAGTACTGCCCCCTAGGATGTTTTTTTTTTTTTCCTCCTAGTACTTCTAATTTTTTAAAAATAATTTTTAGGACATGTTTTCAATATTCATGTGTTTGTTTACTTTTTGCAATTTATATTGAGTTTTTAAGTCTCAGATTTGAGTATAAACTAGTATAAAATTGTCAGCTTCACACAGACATGCGTATGTGCACACAAGCATTTTCCATTGCTTTACTTGAAACATCTTAAAGATATAAAAGTCTATTCAAAAGACACTGTTAGTGTTGAATGAAACAGCAATTTAATTCATCTCTGTAATTGCCCTCTCTGAATTTATTCCATAATCCTTTGTCATTATTCAATAATTTTGAGTAAGGTTTAATTTCAATATGGCTTATGGCTTATTAATGCTAAATCTGTAGAAAAACAGTGTGGGTAAAATCCATCCTCTCTAACTGTTTTTTCTCAAGATCCCTACAATAAAATAGTTCAATTTTTTCTGTCATTTAACTTGCTCACCTGTGCCAATCTGTCTGACCTAGGAATACAGTATTCATACTCCAGGGAACATACGCGTTTTTGTAACAGGACAGCACAGAAGAGTGAAATGTTGAGCCTTTTATACCCTATACAATAGAAGTAGCATGATGAAATAAGGTATCACTGGTCCAAGGAACAGGATCTGATTGTACAGACTATACACAGCCTTAAAGTAAAATCATTCTATAAGCCTCTAGGAAGATTAGACTTTTGAGAGAAATATTTTTTTCCCCCATGGTTAAAGTGAGAGACTGACATTAAAAGTACTCAACACATATCCAGTTGCTCAACCAAGATAAAGGCAGTCTCTTTTTAACACAAACCTAATTAAAGCCAGCTTACATGGAGTGTCTCCAGAGTATGCTGAGACAATATGGAAAATATGCATATTTAAAACCCCTGGACTTAAATCTAGCAGAGAAAAGAATACAAAAGAATGTAAAAGGAGTACTCTCAATGACAGCTAGAATGCTAAGTGTTTTTTTTTTCTCCTTTGTAGATAGGATCTTAGGTTATTTGGACACATTTGACAACTTTATCTTTGATCTACAAGCCCCCCTTTCCATCTGGGTCTCCGACACTGTAGAAAACACCACAGATGAGTAACCTGGCTGATATCATCACAAATATTATGTAATAGAAAAACTGGAGCTGTATATAATTGTGCTTATTCTTTCAAAGACCCAGAAAGATCTTGTGAAGAAACACTTTCTCCATTAAGCACAAATGCCTGAAAATGAAACCCTAACTAAGGGTCTCTTTCACAAGCACTGCTGTCCAAAGTGATTTCTGAACAGCATCTAGCACCAGGAGAAAAGGAAATTACAGCAAATAATGTTAACAGGAAAGATGAAAACATCTGGATATACTGAAGAGATCTAAACCATATTCTGTATTTTAAGAAATGGGTGCTGACAAAAAGAAAAACATTCAGAGAACAGTCTGATAGCAGCAGATTCTTCTGTCCTTTATGTATTTTGGTTGGCAGTCATGCAGAGGGAGCCAACTGTGCAAATGCATTGCATATAGTTGCAGAGTCATACTAAGACAAAAGATAAATTAAACCTTGAGAAAGGCTTGTGGTTGATCTAAGGCTGAAAAGCTCTTTGCAACTCTGAAAGGATTAGCTGATATAAAAGAATAACTCTTGATCAGACTACAGGACAGAAAATTCAGAGGGAGATTTTGAGCAGATTTCACATTAGTCCCTTACACAGTGGTTCTCCTTTTCCCAGTAACAGCCATCATATTGATCAGGCTGAAATCTCTGACCCCACAGGTAAGATTAAAAATGCAGAGGTATCACAAAGAAGGGCTGGAAGCAAAAAAGTTAAGTGGAGCTGGTTCAATGTGTATTTAATAATACCAGAAGCTTGCACAGTGCTAAAATTAGGGTAACATAATGAAGAAAAAAATACAGGGAATGCCATTTATTTTTAAGAAAGGATACCAATATGAAGAATCTGCTGACATACAGAAGTTGTGACAGCACTGTGGCTGTATTACACCATACACCAATTACTACAGTCTGGGCTGTTTACTCTTATACCAATTCTTCCTTTTCAGAAGCCAAGAACCACCTCAGTGTCACCTTCCTAGCCACAAGATAGATTCGTTTGCTTATGGAGAAGCACCTTACTCTGTGGAGAGGCATCTAAATGTCATCTAAGCTTTATATACCTACCTCCACCTAAAGGTCCTAAAGAAATAAAGTCAGTAAGTATGAGATGAATCATAACTCAGAAATAACTAAGGCAGCCTGCACTGATTGAAGTAGCAAGGTTACGCTGGGCAGACAAAGCCATGCCTGCCCCACCTCTGTGGAGTGTTCAGTAATTACCACAGCTGCTGACAAAGACAGGACCTGAACATTCCCAGCCAGAGTGTATTTGAACCCCACTGCACAGGAGCACCCTGCTTATCTGACAAAGCCGCAAGACAGAGAGAGTTGCCTCCTCTCAGAGCTGGGAAATCAAGAAGAGAGAGGAAGAAGGGAAGGGCTGGAAAGAGAATGAGCATGAGAAATGCTGATACAGTAGCTTGATTCTCATTCAAAGATCATTGCATACACTTTAAAAATGGGTTTCAATACAGGTACCAGCATCCCAAAGTCCCAGGGGAGTTCGCCCTTCATTAGGCTATGTGTTGCGTACTTGACATTTACTTTTAGATTTAATAGCCTACTATTACTGTAGACTACTGTTTGCAATTTGCAACTACAATTTCCTAGAAAACATTCACAGTGAGTTAGAGAAGCCTAAACAGCAGGTTAAAGTGCTCATAGCTCGGTCTTCCTCTGCATTGGACTATACCGATTAAAAACCAGCAATTTATAAATGTTTAAATTACACAGGTAGCAGAGGATGCATTTCTGACTTTATACAGAAGCAAAACATGCAAGGCAGCTCTCCAAATTTTTATGTGCCATTCAATTCTGCTGCTGACCTACTTAAAAACTTGAACTTTTTTCTCACAGAAAGGCTGAGAAAAGAGCATGATGCTGCATTTTCCTTGATAGTTCAGATCTCATCAGGAAATGTCCAGTTGCTGAGTCAGTAAGTTTTTTACAAAGCTTCTCTACAGAGCAGCTCTAACACTGGATTATTTCCAATCTACTTTTTGTGTTCCTTTGTTGAATTATGGGGCATGGATTTTTCAAACAAAGCCCTCACTGCCTGTCATTAATCCTTTTTTGGGTAGGCAAATCAGCAAGTCTTTTCATCACTGGGATTGATACAGCCACTCCTAGCAAAGCATCACAAACCATCTGCCGATTTCACAACTTTCGGACCCATGAGTGAATGAAAGTTAAACAGCACGGTACAGAATGCCACAGCTGAATAAAAATTAGACCCATCATAGGGGAGATGGATTACTGCACTTAAATCTCAGCATTTTGTCATTATTACAGTAGTCTTTACTCCAAACTGTATGTCTAAGCATAAACACATTTCTGTGTATTACGAGAAGAATGCAGTGACATATCTAATAAATATGAACATAACCTAGCTTTTCACAGGCTTCCTTCTTCCCACTGCCTACAATCATGCTGTTTCTGAAACAGCACTTCAAAATAAAGTCTTTGCATCCTTCTCACTCACAAATGTTGCAATTTGTGTAGTCCTATATAATTATATAGCCCTATATAATTATAAACTGCTCAATGGGGTACAAAATACTCTTTCAGAATGATGACAGGCCAATCTCCCAGAGCAATCGTTGCTAAAACTAGGTGTTAAACAATACCCAGAGCAGCTGAATGTGGAGAGTTGCAGGGGAGGGGAAGAGAGAGTAACAATCCTCCCTCTGCACAGTCAAATTAAAATAAATTATTTATCCACTGATTTTTTAAATACACTTAATTCTTTTAGAGAAAATAATAAAGGAGAAAAACTCCTAAACTATGTTGAAACCTGAAATTACTAAGAAAAAAAAAAAGAATAAAAAAGAATATGCCTAACCACCATCACAACTCATAAGAATCAATGCTGGCTCCAAGTAGAACAAAGAAAACAGCTTGGAGCTCAGCTCAAAAGTGCTGGCAACCAGTCCTCTGGGGCCCCTTCTGAGTCTCCCCAAACCTTGCAAAGATCGAAGTACTCACCTCAAGCTTTTCCAGTATGAGTGCAAAACTCAGAGAGCAAACTATTTAACAGTTACCAACAGAAGAAAAGGTCACTAGTAAACAAAAAATATAAAAATTATAGTTGTTGTTTCCCTTCTCCTTCTCCCAGGCAAAGATTTCCACCTCCAAAGACAGCAGTTGTATCAGAAATTTAGAAACAGCAGATAATTGGGCATTAACCACAGATTACAGCCGACAGGCGAAAGCTTCCAGTGGGAAGAGAAGACAGTGGGAAGGGAAAGACTAGTTCTTCTGCTTCTCCCCAAGTCTCTGGCACCACATAAAGCAGCCAGTCTCACCCCTGGCTGATCAGGCTCACACCCCTAAAGTCATTCCTCAAGGCTGAGGAAAAGCCACCACTAGCAGGGGAGAAGCAGGCAAGAATCTCTGAAACTGATGCTCAATTAATTACAGATTATGAAAACGAGAATAAATAAAGAAGCTGCTGGTGAACAGCTCAGCCTGAAGACTGAGAGGCGAGTTTAACTGAGACCTGCAGCTTCTGGATGGGTTCTTAAGGCTAAGGGAATCAGTAAAGGCAAAAGATGACACAGACATGTAGCCCACTGGCTGCCAAGAGCATGTGGTAGCTGCAACCACATGGCCGTCACCAGTTTGGGATACTCTGAGATACTCAGTGGGTCAGACCCCACTGACTAGTCAGAGAGAAGGCAGCCTCCATTCTGGAACCTGACTTCCATCAGACACCAGATGAACTGGAAACACAGGCTCCCTCCATGATGCTTGAATACAGGACAGCCAGAAACCAGTCTATTCATGCTCACATTGCTCAGGACCCTCCACCACAGCTGCATCTGGAGCAGAGGTAACTGAAGAGGCAAAAACAACGCTTGAGGCTGTTCATGAGAACAGTGCTGAGACCCTTAGCTGAGATCGTATCCTGGGCCTCTTTATTATCTGGATTGATATACCCATAGAGAGCACAAGGGACATTCCTACCAAATTTTATTGTTTGCATATTTTTCTTAAAACCCAGCAAACCTTAGTTGCCATCATGTGAAAGTTCATCTGCAGAACATATGCAAACCCTATTCCCATTAAAAACTTCACTTAAAAAACGTCTATGACTTCAATAGCAGAAGTGGCAAGATTAGTACAGGAAATAGTCCTCCAGAAATACATTTATTTATTGGCAACTGTCTGAGAAATCAGAGCAAATTAATCAAGAACAGAGACTGACTGTCTAATAATGTTGAATGTACTTACTGCATACAATGATGATTTTCAGTAACAATTTGTTATATTTTAAGACTTACTTGGTTGACTTTATTTATTTATTTATATATTTAATAACTAAGGAGCTGTTATTGGATGCACTGGCCACTTCCTGGAAATTAATGACCAATGAAATAAACAGAGAGGTATTAACGTTTCCAGATGACAGATTTACCCCTTTGAGACAATTTACCAAAATTTTGCTGTCATAAGAAGTTCAGAAATAATCATTTTCTTGCTCTTTAGCACAACTGTTTTTGAAAAGAGTTTCGGTACAATTTTGGTTGTTGCAACCCTTTCCTAAAGACTTTGAAAGACCTTCCTGATGTGCTGAGTCTTTCTGAAGGCCTTAGCGTCTGCAATTTGGCACATTCAGCCTCGATTACGATTTCTAATGTTCTGCCAATGGAACCTGCAGTTTTAAGCATCAGGGGGGATACATGCTTTGTTAAACTGGGTCAGCTGGTCTGCTCCTACTGGAGCAAAGGCTTCAGTATATTCATAGAAGGACCAAACTATTATCTGGCTTTAGGTCTGCTACTATCTTTTAAGTCCTTAAGTCTTAGAAGTCATTATTGTTAGATTCTGTGAAATATTTATATAAATCCAGAAAGTTACAGGCAGAGCCTCCCAAACTTCCAGAATGGTCCTTCTACTTTCTATATGTTCTACCTCTGACATTTTCTCAGTGTCTTTTTATCTTCCACATCCTCCATTCAACCACTGTCTCTTATTCTTCAAGAAAAAAAAAAAAGGGAGTATTTTCACACTCCAGTATTTGAATTTTCATAGTTTTAAACATATTTCTTATTTAAGACTCTTGTGAAGTGCAAGGGAAAATGAATGTATGTTAAGTTCAAGATCTGAAGTACAGAAAGGTTGAAGGCCAAATCAGCTAATATCCAAAAGAAAAGAGGACTGTGCCATTGTACACATGGACCAAAAATGTATTGCTTTGACATTATTATTGAGGCTTTGCTTTAATAGTGGATTCCAGGCTGCAGAATAAGGTGGTCCTGCTCTGTAGTGACTAATAGCCACACAAATTGCAGACGCACTAATGTGGCTCTGCTCTTACCCCACACATCAACCAAGCCTTGTGCTCAGCTCTGACAAGATGAATGGGAGACAGGCATTCAGTGTAGCTTCATTACTTATGCCAGGTTAAATCTGCTATGTCACCCAAAGAAGCCCACCCCACACATCTGCATTCCTGTTTCCATTCCGTTCCTTGAATCCGCATATAATTTTTGCAAAGGTACTAAAACTCCTGGGAAAAAAAAAGGAAAAGAAAAAAAGAAAAGAAAAAACCTACCAAATCAGAAAACAAAACATAACAGTAATTCTGACCCACAGAAAAACTGGAGGAAGAGCATCAATTAAAGTGAATGTAATTGCTGTCTGGTTTGTGTAAAATCCCTGCATAGTCCAGGAAGCAAGAAATAGAACCAATGTAAGGATGTGCAGGCAGTCGCTCAGGACAGCCTATGCTTGCAACATAGCATCTTGGTCTGTGTGTTACTTGTGGTGTCAGTGCTTTACTAAACTCATCTACGTCCATGCCAATCCTGAAAATGGCTGTTCCTCTCTTCTCTGCACTGTCTGCTCAGTCTTTCTACTCTCCATCCCTTCAGTCAGTCTCAGAGCTTGCACAAACTCATACAGATTTTGAAGAGGGAAGAGAGATTTTCGCTAGATCAAGTCTAAACAAAAAGTCATTGCTGCTACATCAGGTTATTTGTGATTTATTTGAAAGATGGTGGATACTTACAGGTACTTAAATAAAAAATAATACATGCAGTTTGATATTCCTAGTTCCTGTGGGGAGCCACTACAAAAATATGATTTACAATCAATGTCTTTGCACCTCAAGAGAGTGCTGTGCCTTGTCCTGGTGATTACTACTGAATAAAGTTACTCAGATACTGAAATGATGCATAAACCCCAATACAGTTGCTTTAGTAAGTCTGAAGCTCTATTGTAAAACGACTGAAATGCATTTCCCTACAGTTATTGTGAATATACTTGCTCTCTATGATAGAGTATTCTGTGCCAGAAATAAAGAAGTGAAGATGAAAATTGCTATCAGGTTGGAATCCCCACAATCAAGCACAGGTTAGAAACTCAGAGGTACCCTATATGCAGACATACACATGTATTTCTTACATTTTCCATTCTAAAGACCACTCAGAGGGTGAATCTTGACCTTGTAACAGTAACTGTATGACCTTGTAGATCTGTTGCATTTTACATCACAGTCATTTGCTACTGAATATTAGACTGAGTGAAAGAACCATCAGTTACTGCAATTTTAGAGTAAACCCTTTTAATTATGTGAACATGAGTAAGAAGTGACCTCCTTTATCTTCTTCATCAGGGCTTTTCTCCAACACTTGTGTACGTGCATAGGTTTCTAAATAAACTACTATAAAAACACGGAAACAACCTAGTCAGTCCTCTCTTACATCATAGAATCATAGAATGCACTGGGTTGGAAGGAACACTTAAAGATCATCTACTCCTGCAGGGACATCCTCAATCTGATAGATCAGGTTGCCCATAGACCTGTGGAGCCTCACCTTGAATGTTTCCAGGGATGGGGCCTTCACCACCTCCTTGGGCAATCTGTTCCAGTGTTCCACCAGGCTCATAATAAAGAACTTCTTCCTAATATCTAATCTAAATCTACCCTGCTCTAGCTTAAAACCATTGCCCCTTGTCCTATTGCTACATTCCCCTTTAAATAGCCCCTCCCCAGCTTTCTTGTAATCCCCCTTCAGGTACTGGAAAGATGCTCTAAGATCTCCACAGAGCCTTCCCGTTTCCAGGCTGAGTAACTTTTTGCAGGAGTGGTGCTCCAGTCCCCTGATAATTTTTGTGACCCTCCTCTGGACCCACCAGGTCCATGTCTTTCTTGTATTGAGGCCCCCACATCTGGACACATTACTCCAGGTGAGGTCTCAACAGAGCAGAGTAGTGGCAGAATCACCTCTCTTCATCTCCTCCCTATTGGAGAGTTATCAGACTAACAAGAGCCCAGGAATGTACACTAACAAAGTGTATACTCTTCACACAGCACTGATTGCTAGTGAGTTTCATTGGGCTATGCAGCTAAGCCTACCTATGAGGATCTGGCTTCTAACTGGAAAATTTCAGGGCTTTGTCTTCTCCATACTCCTTTTTCTCAAACAGCCACACATACATATTCCCCTATATTTTCTGTAAAGAGTGATTAATGAATCAGAAACTACCATTGTAATAGGGAAAGGTCTTTCAGCCAAAAGTCCTTTTATGGCCTGGTGACCACTTGGAGCCTGACACTGCACTAGCTGTTAAGCATCTGTGACAAAATTGTACCTGTAATCCACCCCAACAGACAGTGAAGAAGACTCTGCTAAGGAAAGTACTATGGTTTCTTCCTCATCCTTTCTTGATATCGTGGATGGTTTATTGAAAATCTTGCAGATGGGTGGTATACACTATCCTCTTCCATTTTGCTATGCCTTTTTTTCACAGAAAATCTTAAGATACTCTCTAGAAGAACTAGTAATAAAAGAGAACTCTGTATCAGTCTTACGAGTGCAACAGAAGCCAGTAACTCAGTACATTGGTGTGGTCAGAAAGATATATCAAGACCAGGGTTCTGTTTTTAAAAGTCTTCTCAATTTCTGGCGCTGACCTGCATTCTTCAGACACTTGGTGTGGAAATCTAACAGCTTAGCCCTAGCCACATCTCTATGACAGTATAAAATAAAACCACTTAACTTTGCACTGGTTGACGAGAACTCTTACATGCCCTGTTGATGCAGTTACCCAGCAGGAACAGATAACTGGTAGGTTGCTCTTAAGCTTTTTTAGCTGATTGCCACATAAGATGAACATAAGACTTTAATTGTAAAAAGCTGACAATTAAATACAAGCTTAAAATTGTACCCCTGATTTGCTCCTTCAGAAGCCAAGCTGCTGTATGGAGCACTTTTTGGTGTAGTTTGACAGTAGGACCACTCAAAATCTAGAAATGGTGCTTCAAACCTTTCTGTTCCAAAATTAATGCATGTGTTCAGATCTTCCAATGAGAAAATTTTTTTAAGGAAAAAAAACAAAGCACAGTTGGGGATGGATTTTGTTACTCAATCTCTTCCTACTACACACTCTAAATAACCTAATTTAATCAAGGAAACTTGACAGCTAGGATTTACCCTGAGGCAAAAGCCCTAAGGAGATACGAATTGCAGAACTGAAGCTGTGACAATCTGTACAACATACATATCTTGAAAAAGAAAACAAGTGCAGTGAAATCATCCAGCATCTGAAAAGCAAAACTAAAACTCCATTCTCTACATCAGAAATTATCAGTAGAGCACTAGCAATGTACAAAGCTTACATCATTGACTTAAGCACATATCACATTCAGACTGAAGGAAATTAAGATACTTGTTGTGCATTGTCTGAACAGTATCTTGGGACATGATTTTTTAATAGTCAGAGTGGAGAAATCTACTAGTGGCAGGGGACCTGAGGAAAAAAAATGCCATTTTCAATTATTTATTTGGTCAGCTCCTACACTACACAGCATAATCACTTCTATAAATTATGAAAACTTTACCCTTGTTGTAATGACTTGGTAATAAGTCAAAATGCATTGAAGCATGATATAATATTGAAACCTTTACATGAAGTGTAAAAGATCATTATCTGGTCCAGAAATTATTGCTGTAAAAACAAGATCTTGTGCAAACAATTAACAATCTCTATTGCATTTGTAAAATGACAAGTGGCTTTTAGGCAGCTTACCTATTGCTTCCCTATCATTTATGTATTATTGTGAATCAAACATGTCTTTCGAGCCAAAACCCTTGAAAATTTGGAATGTATCTGGTTCAAGGAAGAGAGACGGATGTCTTCACTGGATTTTGTCTATCTGCAGTATGTGTTGAACTCCTGGATGCAATAACCTCAGATACTCCCTGAACTGAACTGGATATATATCTGATAATTTTCTGCTTAGGAGAAAATAGTCTAGATGTAGGTCCTAGATATTCATATACTTCCTGTCCATTATCAAAACACAATAAACTTGTTTAATCACAACATAAACTTGTGGAATTTGGAGGAAAGGGCTTTTGTATCAGTGTATAATGAAGCTACCTTCTCTACTCTCTTCTTCAGGGGCATAAGACAATTTCAGTTTTGAATACCACAGAGTTGGAAAGTTTCTTTAAAAGTTTTCTGAGAACACAGCATCTATTTTTATTTTGATACGTCATGATTTTGGATCCTAAATTTTCAGTCCTACTGTTTTTTTAGTGAAAAGGTAGTATGTTTACAATGATAGTGTATAGTGTGACCCTCTATCCAAAAGTGATTGCCTCATTTTAAGATATGATATTTAAAAGCCTAGCATTTTGCAACCCCTTTACATTGATCAGTTTACCATCATAAAGTACCAAAAGTGACACTTCCAATCTCGCATGCTTCATCAGAGTACCTCATTAATAAATAAGTGTAATTTAAAAAATAAATAAATTCTCCAACTGGAGAAAAATCTACACCAAGTTCCCATGCCCTTGTCTGAAGTTCAGCAACTCACTGCACGAGAAATACTGCATAGGTGCTCATTACAATGTTACTGCATTTTAAGAAGCTTCAGTAGCCTCTTGGTTTACATTACTTACTTTTCTACCCCCTCCTTTCTTATATCTCTCAATCTTCACTCTCACTAAATGATTCTTAAGTTTTTGTTCTGTATTTTAAGATTTGAACATGTCGGCTTCTGAAACAGACTCACATTACAGCCACACTCAAGCAATACTACCTAATTTCTTTAAATAAATTAATTCATTTTGCCACATTTTCTAACTTGGACACAAAATGCAGATCTAGGTCCCTAAAGAAAAATGGGGTGTTTATGTATCTATACATGTATAGGAGAAGTTTAATTCCTTGTTCTTTAGATCTTCATAACACATAACATCCAGAAATAGCATTAAATCAGGTGAGCAGCCATAGCGATCTTGACAATAGAAACTATATTCACTTTCCATTGCCTCTTTATCCACAATCCAAATCACAAACTGATTTTTTTTTTTGAGCTCTGAAAAATTTAGCTAGTTTTTTTTTTCCTCAACAGCATTTTCTTTTTCTATGATCTCCAGATCACAGGAATATCAGACAAAATGCAGCTCCCATGGTCAGACTGATGAGAAGCAGGTAAAGTTTCCTTTCATTTGTACTGAATTGGTTTCTGGAGTCAGTATGTTCAGTGATTGAATAATCCTCTAAATTTCTGCAAACATAATCAAATTATTTGAGATTCTTCCAGAGGTAATACTAGGAAAAAGGCAACATTTGCATTCTAGCAAGTGCCACTTCTATTAGCTAACAGCTTCATACAAAAACAATCAAGAACAAGACCTGTTTTATACAAATCTATAGCCCAAGGCACTAGCCACTTTTCTTATTATAAAACAGCTATTCCAGAGACTTAAGCAGTCTTTTTAATAACCATTATGAAGACTAGGTCAAGTCTCCCTTAATATCTTTGAGCTATTTATGACCTGCTAGTTCCTACCACTGTTAAGTAAATACTGTAGTGCTGCAATCTGGAAAGCCATTCCTTCATGTCTTAAAATACCTCTGACAGGGCCACAGGAGATGCATGTGGGATACCAGACACACTCAATATGCTTTAGGCAGCGATATCTTGTGAGAAAGTACATTGAGTGAACTGTGTCCCAAATCAGAGATTCACTAAAGCAAAGTTGTGAAGCTTTAAGGTGTCGCTGAAACATACAATCAAGTCAGTAACCCCTCCAGAGTCTTATTTCAGAGCAGTGCTGAAACCTTTAAAGTGTGTTCCTCAGAGAGAGCAAACATAAAAATACTCCAAGACCATAGTGTGATGCTGTGCACAGATAAGCTGGATAATGCAACACCTCCTATAGAATCATTATTCTTCTACTCCACAGGTCTACAATTGTAGCTGTCTTCTGGATCAGATACCATGCTGTAATTTGGATGAATAACTGTCCACACAGTATATCTCATCAGTAAAAGAGCAAAGCCAAACTCAATCCAACTTACTGTTTCCTTAATTAGTGCAAATTCTGCTCTCTCTCACTGCTATAATGTATATTAATGAGATTTTTTTCATTCATCTACTAATTTATTATAAGATTTTTATTTCAAAAAGTGTATTCTGAAAGGAAGATTCATGGTTACTGTTGTTTTCACAGTTCAGTATTTTGATCATCTGATAGTTAGGGAACACAGCAGGAGATGCCTTGTATCAGAGAGGTAACGAGGGACTTACTGAATCAAAGGATTTATCTGTAGTTAGTTGTGCTATCAATAAAACAACAGAGTTCCTGCTAAGAAAGCAGTTTGTTGGGGGCATGTAGCACAGTAGGAACACCACAGCTTTCTTTAAAGGTGACCTGAAAAAAATTATGTGACAGTGCTGAGCTGTTCATTATGGGGCCTGTTCATTTTATAGCAGAAAGCCTGTCACACTCAAAAATTACTCCAAAATGTTACTCAAAAAAACCCTTGTTTGAGAAAACTTGCAGGAAGCGCATCCCATTAAACCAAAGAGAGAGGGTCAGTAAACATGCACGTTAATGATGTAAGCCAGACACAGCACAATTTCATATACTGCTAGCAGACAAATATTTACCAAGGAATGATACCAATAATCTTTTGCTATGCCCTTTAGTGCCCAGTTGCACTAGGGTGAGAGGCAATGGCTTTAAACTAAAGCAAGGTAAATTTAGTCTAGATATAAGGAAGGAATGTTTTACAATGAGGATGGTGAAACACTGGAACTGGTTGCCCAATGAGGAGGTTAAACGCCTCATCCATGGAAACATTCAGTGTCAGATTGGAGGAGGCTCTGAGCAACCTGATCTAGCTGAAGATGTCCTTGATCATTGCAAGGGGGTTGGACTAACAATTTTCAAAGGTCCCTTCCAACTCAAACTATTCTATGATTCCATGATTCTATTTTTACTTCTTTTTTTCAGAAGATACAGATTATATATGGGGTGGGAGGGTTCACATTCACCACCGTTCTTCAAAATACAACCAGCTCAGGCTGTTGAATAACTGGTCTGACAGTTGTGTACGGGGAGATGTTTGGCTGTGTTGGTTGTGGTTAAGCTGTATTGATGATCTTAAGGTGTTTTCCAACTGGGTGATTCTATGATTATGATAGATGTGGTTCGGCTATCAGAGTTAGACTCAGCAGATGGCTCAATTACACAGTCCACATCGCTTTGACTTTGCTTTCTCTTGTCTTTACACCATATGCCCTTTACCACCCTTTCCCCTGCTCTTTGCCAGGGAGGTCATCTTTTCATAAAAATATGTACACCATATGGGCATTGGAGCACCGTTCTCAGTGCATCTCAGGGATATCATTGAGAGACATAGAAGCTGTGTAAGCCAATGGCTGCTACCTTGATTGTATCAATTCTATGAGTTATCTCAACTATATTAATTCACAAAACATCTCACTCATCTTTTTTAACTATGCTACTTAACTCCAGCTGAGGTAATTAGGTAAGATGACAGCAGCTTTTCTAGATAAAGAGTAAACTACGTAAATAACTACAATACATCTTTCTTAATTTGCTATTCAGCTCTTCATTAAAGTCCTGCTAATCTCTTCTTGGGCTGAAGATAAATATCTTCATCAATTCAGCCTTTAATTTGTTCAATATTCTACTATCTTCTTCCCTTCAATGGGAATGAAAATGTGATCACCATCTTTAATATACATATACATGTAAAAATAAATCCTCACTTGATGGTGTGGGCAGATTGCTGAAATGGCAGCTAAGCCACATTACATCCCCAGCTGATGTTTGTGCAGCCTAAGTTTCATATTTTATATTTTCCCTTTGGGAGTTTTTAAATTAGTTTTTACTTCATTCTGTTCAGCCCAAGTAATCATGACCCTAACAATCAAACAGTTACCAGCCTATTGGTCTTTTTATCTATGTTAAACACAGATTGACTTTCAATTTGTGCTGGTTTCAGTGACATTGCAAATGACCATCAGGTATCTGTTATTAGAGAGACAGACACACACTGGTGAAATTTGATAAATACTTCATTGTCACAAAACGTAAGATTAAATACAACATGATTTCACAGGATCACAGGATGTTAGGGGTTGGAAGGGATCTCAGGAGATCATCAAGTCCAACCCCCCTGCCAGAGCAGGACCATAGAATCTATGGCAGGTCCCACATGAATGCATCCAGATTTAACCAGCAGCTACAATGCATATCTTTAACTTTGATTTTTGGCAAAAAATATCACCTGTCTTTGAAATGGGGGGAAGAAAAAAATAAAGTCTGATGAGAGCATTCCACTCCCAGAATGTGGCCCCCTGCCACCCAACCAGTGATGGCCAATACATTGCGTTTCTCCCGCCATTAACGCCCACCACGAAGTTTCGCCATCATATTTACCATTTTTAATTTTCCTTTTTACCATAAATTTTTCTTTTTTCCTTATGTCCCATCAACAAATGGATCTAACTTTCGCTTTCCTCCTTTCCAACATCCCCAACAACACCCAGCCTCAACATTACTCAAAGACACACAGCGATATTCTCCTGATTAACTCGAAGTCTTTTATATCCACAATCACTAATTTGGAGGTTTGTAAAATCAGGTCATTTTTATAAATAATAAAAAAAAAATACAATTCTGCCTGGGTTGGGGGTATTTTTTTGCTTAGGTAATATAAAATTGGTCTGGTAAATTTCTGCTGGTGTTTTTGTTTGGGACTGTGTATTTTTATGGGGGGGGGGGACTTGGTAAAAACAGCTCCCCTGCGTTCTAAATTTATTATAATGTTATTTTTTTACCACCAATATTATTGGATAATAATTGTAGTATATAGCTGTTTATATATATATAAACAGTATTGAGGTATAAAATTTATACTATGAAAAAGACATATCACCACAATGCCAGTAGTTGTCTATGAAAATATAAATAAAAATATTTTTTTCTGCTTGAATTCTATTTAAATGATAAAGTTCTAATGACATCATATATAATTGAAATACATTATATATAAGGTTGTCGAGAATCAGAGAATTTCAATTCCCACAGGAAACAGAAAAAGCACAGTTTGTTCTGAGGTTTTAAAAGCAAATTAGACAAACCACTGGAAAATTGCTTGTGAGAGCAACAGCACAGTGGCAGACAGAAGAATGGGTAACGTAACAGAACTTTCCTAACTGCTAAGGATTTCTCAACCTCTGGTCCTTCCCTCTGGTAAAAATAAAACCAAAACCAGAAAAACTTAGTTGCAATTGCAAACATAAACTAGATTAACTTTCATATACATCTATCCTTGTTTCCCTAGGATCCTTTCTTAAAGCAGTGGCCCACGTTAGAAGACAGGAAATTTTCTTGTGTGTTACCATATGTTATACATATTTCAAACCAACTCAATGTTTAAAAAAGAACGTGGCCCTATGATTTCTGTAGGTATGCCCAACTATCTTTGAAATAGCTTTGTGAAGATTTTCAAGGCAGTGATGAACCCCAGTCATGGTACAGATGGATAATTAAACTTCTTATGAGACAAACAGTTTGGTTCCATCAGTTGATTCATCTTCAAACCACTACATCCTCCAGAAATTGCTTGGCAGCAGTCAAAATATCATCATATTTCATCCAACATTAGTATCCGTAGGTTCATATTCAATTTCATTATACCTTACATAAAATTATAGTTCAAATCTTTCTGTTAATAAATGTCAAGATGATTTCCCATAGCAAACACAAGACTGAGATTAAGACACGCTGGACAGAAACCAACTCTTATAAAATATTTTGTCAAGTATTCTCAGTTAGGTAGATCTCTTTGGGCATTTGCCCAGACCCCAGAGGGGAGTAAAGAAAAGTCTTTCAGATACTCAAGAGCTGTTCCTTGTTGTCTGTTTTACTGGGATTTAAATAAGACAGTATTTAGTAGTATGTATAATCACAAGCATTGTATCTATACAGACTGCAGGCAGGGTCAACATTTATTTGTACTGAACTGTCTTTGGTTATCTTGCAGGTACCCCTTATAGTTTCACAGAAACAACAGGAGCTATGGAAGACACAAGGACACTGGCACAGTCACTTCATTATACGACTTGAACACTTACAATATACTGGTGATTAAAATCTTTCTGGTTTTCCATCCAAGAAACCTTACATCACTTCTATTCATGCTGCCACCTGTCATTTTCTGTGTGTATAGGATTTTATGGTTTATCAAAAAAACCTACTATGAATTTCTTGCCAAACAGCAGAGATCTTGTGTATGAATACGCAGTTAAATTTTAACAGCTGGAAGAGATGATGAAGAAAGGGTTGCAAAAGGAAGAGGACTCTTAGTTTATAGAACAGTATACAAAAAACATTATCCTCCAAACACGTAAGTGCTGATGCTGTTACTAATTGTAATTATTCTGTTCTTTTAGCAACATTATGAGATTTATTCAGTGCCAGCCAGTTATGTCTTTCAGCAACCAAGTCTCCCTGAAAGTGACAAAGGCATTGTGTTACATTATTTTTGTACTGCAAAGCAATTTACCAGACATGGAGCAATGCAGTAAAAGAAAATTACAGTAATTCTCAAATTGACCAGGATGAACATGCTCCTACCTTAAGTACATACTGAGTATCACTGAAAGGAGAGCTCTGAATTCAAAACAAACCTTGACATGCCTCAGCCTGCAGCTGAAGACATCCTCCTTCCTCTTCATTCTTACTTAAAGGTGTTATGCTGGAGATACCTTAGGCTAGACGCTTTGCTGGGGTCAGTTTTGTCTTACTGCATCAAGATCATTATGTAGAAAAATTTTAGTTTTCAAATTGCTTTGAGTATAAACAGTACCCTGGTTTTGCATACAATAATGTCATTAGTGGCTATTATAAAATAATCAACTTTGAACCATAATTTTGCATGCTTTCACTGAAAATGCACAGACTGTCATTTTTAAGTACTGTAATTATGCTTTTAAAATTCAAATAATGTTTCATGGAAAAACTTCCCTAGAAGAGAATTCTGAAGGACCTGATACCTTGAAGAGTTTCAAAATCATAAAATAGCTAAGAGTTCCTGCCTGTACCTTGAGAATTTACAAAAGAAATATGCTAAAAGCCTTGAAAAGACATGGATGGTGTTCCATATGAGTATGTCTCAGAAGTAAAAATTGAAATAAAAAAAAAAAAAGAAATAAAGAAAAGAAGACAAAATAGGAAATAAGCCCCATAGGAATAATTTTAGGGGACTAACAAAGCTATTTATACTGCTAATAGACATCTTTTAATGGTTTCTCTCAAGCAAAATCTTTGGGTTGACAACAGACAAAACTGTATGTCATATAACACAGAGTACCTAAACTGGTGAAAATTTCCAGACAGACCAATCTTTAAAATATGTATATGTATGCCACATTTTACTGTTGCTTCTAAGAATTTACTTGAGAATGGACTTCCATGTCGCAGAATCACAGAACCAACCAGGTTGGAAGAGACCTCCAAGACCATCAAGTCCGACCGATCACCCAATCCTATCTAATCAACTAGACCATGGCACTAAGTGCCTCATCCAGTCCTAAACACCTCCAGGGATGTTGACCCCCCACCTCCCTGGGCAGCCCATTCCAATGGCAAATCATTCTTTCTGTGAGGAACTTCTTTCTAAGATCAAGTCTAACTTCCCCCTGCACAGCTTGAGACTGTGTCCTCTCATTCTGTCCCTGGTTGCCTGGGAGAAGAGACAAACCCCCACGTGGCTGCAACCACCCTTCAGGTAGTTGCAGACAGCAATAAGATCTCTCCTGAGCCTCCTCTTCTCCAGGCTAAACAACCCCAGTTCCCTCAGCTGCTCCTCATAGGGCTTGTGCTCCAGACCCCTCACCAGCTTTGTTGCCCTTCCCTGGATGCTTTTGAGCAACTCAACAACTTTCTTGAATTGAAGGGCCCAGAACTGGACACAGTACTCAAGGTGTGGCCTAACCAGTGCTGTGTACAGGGGCACAATGACTTCCCTGCTCCTGCTGGCTACACTATTCCTGATGCAGGCCAGGATGCCATTGGCCTTCTTGGCCACCTGGGCACACTGCTGGCTCATGTTCAGCCTACTGTCAACCAGCACCCCCAGCTCCCTTTCTGCCTGGCTGCTCTCCAGCCACTCTCTCCCTAGCCTGTAGCACTGCTTCTCTTCTTGTTCAACTCAATAATGAAAATACAAGAAAGATATATACTTGTTCCAAGTGGAAGACCTTAACTGGAATGAAAACTCGGGCCTGACAGGTACCTACATCTGAGGAATGAAGCAGTTACACAAAATATGAGATGGAAGGAAACATGATCAAATTATGAAGTTTCATAAAATGCCTACAAATTAGTAAATTCCAAATCCTTCAGTTTCTAGGAAAGCCTAACAAAGATATCCAAGTATCCTATAATTTTCACCTCTAATTTAATATAAATTAAAATATGATCTACCTTTAAGATTATATCTTTAATTTCAATGTACAATTAAAAAGGCAGTCCAGAAAAGTACTATTCCACAGTAAAACCCAAGCACTTCTGGTTTTAAGTGAACACTGAAAAGATGAGAACGAGCCTCAGCACCATATAGCCCAAGGCAGATCTCCCCTGGAATAATTGCCATAAGTTATCCTCATGCTGACAGGAGACAACAAGAATAGAGAAAAGAGTCACTGTGAAGAACTGGAAATGAATTTGAGATTTAAAGAAGAGATACATGAAATATTTGTATATTTTATATTCAAAGACGTTCTGTATGCATTGAAAATAATTTTAAAATGCATAAAGAAATTACAGATAGATTTGAGAAATTTGACAGTGAAAATTACGAAGATTTATTTCAAGAGGGCCTGCAAGATAGATGGGGGCAATCTTTTTAGCAGGGCCTGTGGTGATAAGACAAGGGGTGATGATTTTACACTAAATGAGGGTAGATTTAGGCTAAATAGAATGAAGAAATGTTTTATAATGAGGGTGGTGAAACATTTGAACAGGTTGCCCAGTGAGGTGGTAGAAATTCCATCTTTAGAAACATTCCAGGTCATGTTGGACAGGGCTCTGAGTAACCTGATCTGTTTGAAGATGCCCCCACCTAGTACAGGGAATTTGGACTAGATGACGTTTGAAGGTCTTTTCCAACCCAAAACTGTTCTATGCATCTAAGATTTGAAGAGACTTTTCCCATTAACTTCAATGAAAATAAAAATGTTATTGAATTAAACTTATATATGTTCCTTTTAAGAACTGAGATCAAAGGTACATCACCTGATGCCAGTCTTCCATTTCTTTTTAGTACTAATAGCAGCATCATTAATGGGATGCTTTGCCACAACACTGGGCTTAATTTATTTACTAATAAATTGTCTATGAGTATCTGTTTTGACCAAAAAAGCCTGCCTGACCCCATGCCTATTTCTGACAATGAATTTCCTTCAAAATTTAGAGAAAAGAGAAATCCTGAAGTTTCTCATGTACAGGTACTCAGCTGCTATTAAAGCAGTGAATTTGCTGTTCATCCATGCAATAGCTCCCTACATACAGTACAGGACAATCTCGATACTGATAACACTGCTGATTCTGACTAATCCTGCTACAGCAAGATGAGTTCTTGGAGTATTTTGATTTATATGTGTGATGACAGCAGACACAGAGGAGTTATCAGAACAGCGAAAGAAAATGCTGTGTCCTGTTCACAGGAGAGTAAAAATTGGTTTTAATGCCTTGTTGTATTTTAATAATAACTTCGAATGATTTATAAACAGTAATTTGATTTTTAAATCACTTTACACATTTATGATGCACAGATCTTAATTAATATCCTTATTTTAATTAAAAACCTGGTCAAAAGATAAATTCTCTGTACAACTAGACACTTGAGTGTCGACACAATTCAATCTATACCCATACAGAAAGGACCAAGCATGGAGTAAACAACTTACCCTCATTTGCTGCCTCCTGGAAATGACATTGCAGCATGGCATGCGGTACATGCATACACAGTATCCTGTTCCTCTTGCATGCTATGCCCTTTCTCTGCCTTAACTTTTTCTGGTCAATAGTGCAAACTCTGAAGGGACCTTCTACAGAAGGGACCTTCTACTGAAGGGTTCGCAATGAAATGTCAGATAAGAATACACTGAATCTACCTTTGGGTTAACCTTAAACCTAACTGCATTAATGAAAAACTTGATCACCAGGCAGGCAGAAGAATGTGTTTAGAATATGAATTAAAACTGGACATAGCCAAACAGTTGCTCTCCATCTGCAAATGTTGCCACTGTCCTTAATGTCTTTATGTGTATACACACATTCCGATTCAACCTGCCACAATCGCCATAATCTTTTTTTTTTTCTTTCCTTAAGAACCTTTAGGTTGAGTTGTTCATTAAACCATTTCAACGTAAAATGTGGGAAATTTAATTTCCTGTACATTCCATTTATTTTTCTTTTTCACATCTATCTTATTAGAAGCCTTTCTCCATTCTAACCATATTATTTTCTTCTCTTATTTTCCTTTGTTATGAAATCCTTTATTGCCCCAACTACCTTTATTTCCATATGTGGCAATTGCTATGCCTATCATGGAACCATTTCAGTCTTGCTCTGTGTCTTTCCTGAACATCCCTTTTTGTTTTATCCATCATTTGCATGGTCCAAGTCCTTTCTTTCTTAAGTATGTCTTCCAAACACTCTGAAAATATGATCCCACATTCACATTACCATGCACTTACTTTTTGAACTACTTCAAATGTAAACAAACATCTCTAACAAACTTCAAAATGATCCCTCAGTTTCTACAATGTACTTACACCTGCCTTTGCCATGTGCTAGAATTTAATTCTCTTTCTTGTACAACTCACAGGGTGGCTACATCACCAAAGAAAAAAGGCACCACAGGAATCCCTCAGAAATACAGTTCTCCTAGCAGAGTTAAGAAGAGAAAGGCTGCATGAGCCCTTATCACATCAGGCTATGCTGGAGCACATTCTGTGATATCCCATGGGGGCATATGTAATTAAAGCAATAGACAATTCAGTAGGACACAACAGCAAGCAAATAAGAGTAGTATGCATATTACTCAACAGGCATTACTGAGCAAGCCCCAGAGAAAGTATTTTGGGATACAGACAGAAAACAGAAAATGGACACCCTCTGGTGTACACAGAAAAAGGATTTCTTTGAATATGAGGGTGTCTTCTTCCATTTGTGGAACACAACATAGCACTAATGGGCAAAAGCATGCCCTGTGCTTGTCAGATTTCCAAACTAAAGGGAGAGAAAGAGATTTGATTTTTGTTACTGCTTTTCATGTACTGACCATCACTGACATAATCTGGAAAAAGAGAATTTGTGAGGGCAGCGTCCTGCTACATTTTAACTGCTGTTCCCATGTGGCTAATGAGAACAGTTTCCTACAGACACAACTGAGAACTATTTGAGTAAGATGCTGCTGCCCACACAATTCTCACTCCCAGTTCTGAGCATGAGCAAAGTTTCTTGAGATCAGTTCAGAGAAAACATGACGTATCCAGAGTTTACCCTGCGGTCTGGCAGAGAGTTAAAATTTTCTGTGTTTACTGTAAGGAGTCTACAACAGTCATTTAATAGTTTCCACATTTCAGTTTTTACAGTGCCAAGTGAAAACATCAAAATGAAGGAGAATTTTTTTTTTATATATACAAGGTTTTCAGATCATGAGCTGTTTACAATGTTTCTAGAAAAGCATGCTTATCTATCTCAAATACCTATTTTTAATCTCCCTTCTTATATATAATTGAGGAAGATTACATGTTTCTGTTGCAAAATCTTTTAAGCACATCTGAAAAAAATCCCTTTCAAAGGATGTAACACAGTACATGGCCACAAGGTACTGTAGACCTAAAATGCACAACAAGCCAAGTAGAAGGAAATTCAGGTTTGGGTTTTGCTTTGTTTTGCTTTTATTCAAAGGAGAAGCATAGGAATATTTACAGGTTGGGCTATCTGACTTAATTTCTAAACTTCTTAATTGTTGACTAAAAAGAGCAAATTGTTTCATTCCATTTGATTTTCAGCAATCTAGCATTTGATTCAGAAGATCACAGAACAGCTGCAGCACATTTAAAGATAAACCTTCAGATTCTAAAGTGAGGTCTAAAACTGTAATATCTTTCCTTGTAATGAATTTAAATTCTGATGTTTAAGTAACTACCACCACCACCACAAGAGACTGTATAGTAGACAGATGCATCAGAAAAGCATCAGGATCATTTCCTTTTGTAACCTAACTCAGGTAAATATTAATAGACATGTGTAAAAAAAAGTTTATAAGATTCTAGTTTGAAGTGGAGCTGATCTGTTATACAGTCTATGTGGGCATGAAAAAACAAGCATGTAAAGAAAAAAAGTTTAAATCTGTGTACCAAAGCCAATAATGAAAGAGATGCATCCTGGTAAGTACCATCACCAGCATTCTTACCTACAAATTGTGAAACACTCATCATATAACAATGTATTGCATAGTCAATATAATATATAGGTTTGGGGTTTGGTGTTTGTTTTTTTTTTTTTTTCTTTTCTAGTTTGTATGTCACATTACTTGCCTACAACACTAAAAACATTTATTTCACAAATTCATCTCTTTAAAGGGCTCCCAGGATAAAGTCAGGTTTTAAATCTGAGCCCTTGACTAGCATCTACAAAAATTGTTTCTCTGCATTCTTGTCTCTCCATCAAGTGCCAGATTTAGTGAACCAAGCAACTGCATGGTAAGTTACTTCAGCTGCCTTATCCTGTGGAAAACTAACTCCGTCAACACAGAAAAATAGAACACCTCAACTCACTTCCTGGTCAAAAAAACACCAAGTAGAGCAGTGGGAATAAGGTGTTGGGGTAGAATACGAAATGGACTGCTCCTTTAGTAGCTGCTTGTCTCAGGGTCAGCTGAACCATAACACTCTTCACATGTTCACACTGTATGGGTCATTCCTTAAATTTTACCATCCAAGATTTTTTCCTAGCTGCAACCTAGCACTACTTTCTATTCCTTTTTCTGAGGAAGGTGAGATTGTGTCAATGACTTCAGTGAGTTTACAGTACTCTGCCAATAGACAAGTGTTTCTAATACCATTGTATGTTATTTTTTAAGAAAGTAATACCTCTCCCAAGTTATCCATGATTTATTTATTATTCTTTGCAATTTATCATCCTTTGTAAATTGTTCTTAAACCATATCTTAAAAGGTGGACTAAGTGTGGATATCATCTGATGAGGACTGCCTCATAAATTGGGAGAGGCACTATTATTAAAAGAGGTCTTTTAAAAGAACATTTTTTCAAAGAAATTCGCCATCCAGTGTAAGACTTAGACATGCAAGGTCTATAGGGATCCTGACGAATATAGGGTACTGAAAATAGATGATCTGTTGCTGAAAGGAAAATGTCTCCTTTTTCATCTTCTGAAAATGGCTCAATGTGTTGCCTCCTTCCGTGAGATCTGTGATGGAGAAGTGACTGGAAAGAGCACCCTGGTTTCTTTTAAAAGAAACAGATGAAACAGATAAAATCATCCGCTGAGGGCTTGGATGAGCAGAGCACCAATTTCACCTCATGCTGTTTTAAGTGGAATTGGAGCTGGCAACTACCTGTATATCATATCTTTCATGAAGTTTAGTAGTGCAGATTTCAACACTGAACTAACATCCTGCACAGCTTCAGTGATGCCATGTTCAGTACTGAGCTATGTGGCCTGACAAGAGATGGCTAGTGCTAACACCAAATCTGTGGAGATCATAGGTGTCTGTGTTTGAGATACTGGAGAAGATAAAATGCCAGAGGCATTGTGATTCCCTGAGACAAACATTCATGCTTATAAACACAGTTCTTGGAGTAATGAGCCCAGAATCAAGACCAACAGCCTTTCACAATAGCAACCTTGAAGTATTTCCTGGCTTCTCAGAAACAGTTGCTTTGGAGCCTCCAGCAGCAAAATCTTAATTGTTCAACTGTCTTCAGAACTGATGAATCCGCAAAAGTGTTTGCATGCAGGCAGGCACGTGTGTTTAGGCATACAGGTCTAAAAGAAGAGTATTAGGTATCTGCCACAGTGACTGTGGGAACATTTTAAAAAGGGTAGTTAGTATGGAGAACCTAGGTGTGCAGCTAAAGTTACCTTTTTTTTTCTTTTGGAAGAACAAATGTATATAAGCTCAAAGAATAGGAGGAATAGAATCCAGTCATAAAATGAGAATACAACTGTCCTTCACATAAATAAGCTCTGTCACAAAGAGACAAAGCATACTGCCAGCATTTAGTTTTACAGTAAGCTTGACTTGTTGGTCTTTTGTTGTGGTCAGCAACAATTTCTTTAGTGTGATGTACTCTTATGGTCTATGTGAACATTCATGTGAGAACAGTTAGACATTTGAGGAGTAAATACAATTATAAATCAACTAAGCAAATTAACACAACTGAAAGGTGGTGACTAATTCTCTTTGAAGTTCTTCTCTCTCCTGAATGTATACTTCACCATAAATACTACAGTAGTCTCATAACCGATTTACTTTCTCAGCTCAAAGTCTGTCACGATATATTGAGATCAATTTAACAGGGTTAAATCAAGGATGCATTTTGGATCTTCCTACAATATTTTGTAGTCTCCTCTTCAGAACTACTTTCAATTATTTTATCCTTGCATTACTTCCTTTCTTGAGCTGATTGAATATCTCCAGAATCTCCTTCACTGCTTAGGTAACAGCCAGGAAAAGTCCTGTTTGAGAATCTGAGACTTCCTTGTTGTGAGTGTAATCAGATCAATGCAAATGAAACACTAAATCACATCCAGTACTGAAGAACATTTCAGTATGCTCTCAACATTTGCCACATTATTCACAACAGTGAAACTCCAGAATCCAGCACAGGATGTGTTACTCCTGCACTTCAAGATACTGAATGTGGTTATTGTAGAGAAACCAGGACACGGGGATAAGTGTAGTATCACTCAGAGTGAAGTGAAAATCAGATCTGTATTTTCCCTACAACTAAAAGATTAATTCTTTTTGAAAGTTGGGGGATAGATTTCATTGTTTCTTGCTGCTAATCTAAGTGCAACCAACAGATAAAATGCTGGTGACCATTTTAATCCTTTTTCTGTTAGTGTTGAGACAGCTGACCTGGTGGAGATTGAAATATGCCCTCATCTTCTCTGACCATGAAACTGAAGCCATTGGACAATGTTAATGAGTGGTTGAAGATATGCTGCTTCTCTGGGATGCGCAACTATTCTGCAATCTCCAGCAACCCAGACCATCTCTAGATTTAGCTTTGTCTTCTCATATGGGATATTGACTTCCACAATTACCAGCATCAAGAAGGCTTAGGGCAGCTTCAAAAATGGAAGAGGAGAAGGAACAGACGACTGCTGATGAGAACGTCCTCTGGATTTGACTATGTGATTATACCAGCACCCACAGATGCTGAGGTAGCAGATGAGATTGTGTGATAGTGCAGATGAGGGCAGGCCAGTATTCTGAGGATCTTTCTAAGACACTGTACATTCCATCAAAATGCCTACCTAGGACTATCTTACAAACAATTCTGCAAGCAGAACATAACTACATTTGCTCTAAAGAAGTATTTTGTCAACAGAAAACAAACAGATAAGCAAGAGTAATCTAATACCAGGCATTTTCAACAACAGTAGCCTCCATGGCCACATTATTTATGGTCATACTCAAATCTAGTCTCCTGTACATAAGTCATACATGAACCAAATATAGACTCTTTGTAGACATTCACTCATAGAAGAAAAACCTTATGAGTTGGGTTGCCCATATATAGAGAGGACCAGAAACACAAGTCATTGGTTCTTGATACTAAAAAAGGAATTAATTCATACTTATAGAAAAAGTATATTAAAAATAGCCCCAAACTATGAAAGTGGAATAGCAAAATCAAGTTGTTGTTTTTTTGTTTTTTTTTTTTTTTTAAAAAAAGGGGGGGAAGGAAAAAAGAAAAAAGTTTATGATAAAAAGCTACAAAAATTTTGGATTAAATATTTAAGAATAATTTTTTACCCAGAAACACCACAGGGTTGCCACAATGCTGCCATTATCATTAAATCATGGACATCCTGTATATTCTGACCTCTAAATTTAAAACAACCTAAATCACAGCTGATTGCATGTCTATAAAATGCTCCTTCTCTCATGCTGCTATATTCCTGAAATTTAAAATAAATAAAAACTTTTTAAAAGGGAACAGGAGTTAAAATTAGTAATTTTGTTTGCTATTGGTCTTTTCCATAATTCTTCCATGCTTATTTTTTAGTATTTGCATTTTGAATATTTTAGATATGCAATTTCAGTACACTTCCTGAATGCATCGGAGAGAATTACGGGAAAGGAGAGAAAAATCACACAAAAAGCAGAGCTATATACAACAGTTAAGGAAAGAACATTGTAATCATAGCACATATTATTGTGAAACTATAAAAAAAAATCACCAAGTAATTTTCCATTATATCAAAGAAAGCAACTACTTTCTATACAGTAATTGTGGTTGGTTTTTTATTCAGAACTTTCTCTCAAGAAAAAAAACAAACCACACAAAATCCCAAACCTAGCCTATTAACAAATCATACACAATTTAAACAGGAAACAAAAATTTGTGGTTTCAACCAGTTTAAGAATTACACAATCAGTGCTGCTCTGTATCCACAGCAGAGACTCTCTGTATCTCCAACCGTTTGAAGGGGCACTGCTGCCATTTCCTTCATGCCTCGTATCAGGAATACTAGTTGAGTAAAGGATGGTTTTCCTGTTGCTGTTAAAGTACTACAGTGCTAAGGTTCTGGTATTTAGATGGCAATATTTAACTATGAAGGTGGTGAAGGTAATGGAATAATATGACTCAATAATGTGGTCATTACAGGGCTTTGTGGGTTTGGATTTTTTTGAACTCCCACAATATTCAGCAGAGGAACAACACACGCATGGAGAGAAAACATTGTCCATAGGCAATGTCAATACATCTTATTACAGTGACAGTGCAATAGCATGGCTTTGATATTATTAAATTCACAGCTTTGATAAACAGGCTACAAATTACCTCTTGAAGGGAGCTCCATAATAATACCTGAAGTGTAAAGACAGGAAATGGAGTTTAATTAAGCGTTGCTCAGTTAAATCACACTGAAAAAAGCATAGGGAGGTAAGGAGAATACTGAGGACTTCAGTTCTGCACAGATATGGTAGACAGTGGTCAGGAAAAAGGCTGTATCTGAAAACAAGCTAGAATGGGTTACACATTAGCAGGTTCTGATGAGCAAAATCACCCATTTTCACTCCTCTCCCCACAACCTCTTTCAATATTCATTTTATCCTCCTTATATACAAAGGGAGAAAAGCACTATCACAAAACAAGGAAAATGAGTAAGGCTGAACTACCTGTGTTCTAATTCATATTTAATACTTAAAAAATTATAAAGCTGCAGTGCAATGTGCATTTAGTATCCCAGCAGGAAAGTCCTGGGAAAAATAATAAAAATAAAACCATAGTAGAGAAAAGCTGCAATATTATACAGGGGTTGGAAAGTAATTATACTCAAACATTTTTTGCAGAATGGCTGGATGCTTTAAATTAAATGGTCAGGATTGGCATGATTCTAAATGATAGGATTGTACAGTGTTTTTCCTTAGGTACCACAATTAATACTCCACTGATCATCTAGAACTATATTGCTGCCCACTAAAATTAAAAGTAATTTGTCCTAGTACATAAGGAGTCCACCACTGCAGTAACAGGTAGATTCACCATAAGCATGTTGCTGCAGTGCTCCAGTACTTACTGACATCTCACAGATTAAAATGGACTTGCATTCAACTTTTATCTCTCTACTAATAATCCTTGACTCAGGGGATTTAATTTTGCATTAATATTCTATTGCCCTAAACAAGTAAGCATAATTTTGTAAGCAACAGTTGAGCTGTTTGATAGGATATAAATTTCTAGGCTTTTATAACAATGAGAAATAATTAGAGTTCTTGTTTTTCCCCACTCTGATCCCTAAATTGAAATGTGCCTTCACTATATGTAAGTCTACATACAACATCTAATAAGCAGAGTCCAGACACAAATTTTAATACGTAGCTAGCTTCATAGAAGACCATCTCAACTGAAGTGCACACTAATAATCCAAGGGAGCATGCACTGAAGCCAGAGAGTGTTTTGCAGCTGACTCCAAAGCAATGCACTTGCCCTTTACAAACAAGTACAGGCAGGTATTTTGACATCTCCTGCCATTTTGTCTGTGCTTAATTAAAGAATAAAAGCTTTTAAAACTGTTTTATGGAGCACAACCCTACAGAAATATTTCTTCACAGAAATTTCGTTTCTTGAGAATGTTGATTGTCCAAATGCTAATCTAAAGCTCTGAGCAGGCAACTGTTTTACTGCTTGTGTGTCTGCAGTGATAGTGACTCTTAACTGGAGACTGAGCAGTCAAAACAGAAAAGAAATTCAGCAGCAAACTGCCTGTGCTGGTAATAGACAAGGTGTCATCTACTAATTAACACACCAATAATTGAATATTGATTAGAGTTCACCACATTTAAAATAATTGAATCCATTTCACTTCTAACAGGCAGGAGACTGTTAAAGATTTGTAATAAATAGAGGTCTTCTATTCAGGAATGTTTTGTCAGCTTTCCTATTCTGTTCTGCATGCTGAAAGATGCATTCAACAAATTTCCTTCCATCTGATAATTTTCCCCTATTTTTCAGTTCCCAAAGAGATATCTCAAGTTTATGATTGTCTTCTTAGGAGTGAGAAGAGCAGACTAATAGGAGGCTAAAAACCAAGACCAAACAGGATAAATAATGGTAAAAAGAATATCTCCTTTGAGTATTTTTAACTCTTTGTGAGTTCCCTGTTTCAGGTGTCTGTAGTCCTTAACAAGAAGCCCTCACAAAACATATGATTGGTTATAAACCAGTTGCCTTTAAGATAATAACAATGACCTTGCCACCTTCCATCTGTTTTTCATCATTTTATGTTTTTGAGAGAGATTGCTTTGTAAGTTAAAAATTCACACGTGAGGAAAAATATGCCATATATATATATATATATACACATGTGATTTTCCAAGATAATTTTTAAAGGGATTAATAACATTTTAATTTAATAATAATTTAATTTTAATGTATTTTAACTTTTTTCCTACAGTACAGATTCAAGTAATGCACTTATTAAAGAAAAAATGTACCCCAAATCCACCATTTTGTACTAAACAAAATAATTCAGTGATATTTTCTTCCCAGGGTACAGGGAACCTGATAACTGAAACTGCCCATTTACACTAATGGCTTCTCAGATCTGTATTCTCCAACCTGAAAGAAGTACATGGGCCTGACTAAACCATCAAGCACAAAAAACAATCTCTATGGTTAAACAGTACTTTAGATGTTACAAAATAAGGTGTTACTGGTCATATTAATAAATGTAATTTACCAGGGGTTAATTTGTACTAGTAGCTCAGTCTGTAGGTATTTTGCTTTTCCACGTTTCTTCCAGTTATCAAGGGTTAGGGCTGGGCTGGCCTCTCAACCACTGACAGACACTCTCTAATAAATCTTCTCCCCTCCCAAAGGGAAAAAAAGGGAATAAGGAAGAGACACATACTGGAAAAGAAGACTAAAACTACTTAAATGAAAATGAGAATACAATAAAATATATAGAAATATATATACAAAACTAATATCGAACTCAATCTTCCTGATGGCAGTTACGTCACCACCACTACTGATGTCAGAAGTCCCAGTTTGGACTCAGCACAGACGGGAAATAGATTCAGTAGCTGAATTCTGAAACTTTATTCAGGACCTCATAGACTGAGACTGAAGGCATAACGAATAGAGTCCTCCTTGGATGCCAACCATTGAAGAAGAGGAAGAGAAGAGAGCTTGACCCTCATAATCCCATAGCACTGTACTGAATATGATGGATATAGAATGGAATACCTCATTTGTCAGTTTACAGTCACCTGAGATGTCCACTCCTCCCTGTGGATGCAGCAGCCTTTCTCTTTGCACTCCCAAGCCAGTACACAAGATTCAGCAGTGACCTTGGATGGCATACCAATCCTTGGTACTAACCAGAAACACTGAGCTTTATCCCTACTAGAAGCAGACACTGTCTGCAAAAACATGTTAATTTCAGAAAGTGATGCTACTTAGGAGAGACTGAGCTGAAAAGTAAAATCACCAAACAGAATCTTTTCTATTTCAATTCAAACTAGGACACAATATAGAAGTGAGGGACCCTTTGCAACTTGGGCAACAGCTAGGGACAAATGATGACACACATCCCACCAAATAACTCTTTTTTTCCCCTCACAGGTTTCTTCTGTGCATGGATTTTGAGGGACAATATTCTGGATGAAAAAGTCAATTTTTCATTAAAAGTCACTGAAGCTCATCTTTAAATTGGTGTCAGAAATGGCTCTTGCATTGCAACCTTTTGTGTCCAGATTCATCACACAGGGGAATTTTTACAGCAAATTCTACACCTCCTGCAAAACATGGTTTAAAATGGAAGCTCTGGTGCAACATTACCAATTGCCATGCTATGATAAGAGAGAAGAGAATTCAATAATTGTTATAGTTTGCTAAGCTCCACGTGGAGGACCTGGTGGCTAAATGGATTACTCGCTGACTTTTCACCTCTGGGATTCCAGCCCTGACTGGAGTGACTGAAAATCATTCTGATCAGCCAAGTGAAAAAAGACCAGAGTGAAATTAGACTGGTGGTTTCAGCTCAGTTCCCTCCATGCTGTACTTCCAAATCACAAAACCACAGCACGTTGAATGCTGCTAGCAGGGGAGAAAGTGAGAGGCTTTGAGGCTTAATGAGCATGAATCCAGCTGCCTATCCAGCTCACAAACACCTTAACATAGACTATAAACATCCCATGCAAACAGGCACAAAGTAGAATAAATGGCTGTGGATTACCATACAAATTAATCAGAAGCAATCCCCTGAGAATGTATATAGAAATATCTGCATGGCATATCACAATATAATTGTTGATCATATTAGATTAACTCTGGCAGTCAGATGATACTTTGGTAATTTTTTTTTTAAGTACCTAGCAGTATTTGAGTATTTCTGTTAAAAAACAGATGTCTTTCTATTTCCATTGTACTCACACACACACTAAATAATCCTAGGATAATCCATGACCTACGTGTGCAAGAATTATTTCAATTTCAAAATGGAGAGACTAGGCAACAGCCAGGTTGAAGTGCTTTATCCATAGATTTTTAGGGCCAGAAAATGACATTATGATCATCTACTTTGACATTACACTTCCCACTGTCTCTGTACAAAGCTGGACAGTGAGAATCAATAAAGAGAATTGCTGTTAGGGTGCAGGAATTCAAGATTTCAAAAGCCACATTCAATTCCCTGTTAATTTATACATCTGGTTGTAGAAAATTTGCCTCCAAGCCAGTGTTTTACTGCAGATAAAACGGTCTTGCCCTGTACTTCCGTCTTTAGCTGTAGCTCAGCCAACAAAGAAAGACAAAATCCCACTTCCTCCAGCAAGACAATTTAAATAGGAAAGAGAGCTGGTGTACATTAAACGTGTACAGAAAGTACCTCATTAAATTACTGCACTGAACCAGTCATAAGAAAGATCTCTATCATAGTTTGGATAATTCAGGGTTAGATTTTTGCTTGGTTGGGTTTTTTTCCTTGTCTGAAATAATTTTATAAGACCGCTTTATTCACTTGCTCCATCAATATGAGTGACAGTGTAGGTATAGAGGAAACTGTGATTCCGTAAGCTGGACCTAAAATGTGTCAAAAAGGATGCTGCCTTTAAAAATGAACATTTTTATTTATGAGATTTTTATTTGGGGGCAGCTAGCATATCACCACAATTTTAATGAAATGAAAAATTAATCGAGAAAAAACCAGAACCTGTGAATTTCTCTTGGGTATCAGGCATTCAAAAGCAATGTTGGTTTTGCACCTCAGAGCTTTCTCAATTTTCACATCAGAGCAATTAATAGGAGTTCTTGTAAAGCAGCCACAGCAGCTGAACTTCTGCCACAGAAGCCTCTGACATTATTCTGCTCCTCTACCAACTATCAATCTTCCACATTCTGTTTAATGAGATCAGGGAGTATTAGTAAATATGCAACATTGGACTGTTGTGAAAATGTGTGAGAAAAATTTAGAAGTTGATTGAAACATCCTGTGTACATGGAGAATTTTAAAATATGGCTCACTGCAGAAGGCTTGATTAGCTAGATATGATTGCAATCACTAATTCTCTTCTTTAGGGTCATATGACTGCTCAGATAACCTGGAAATTCCAATTACAAAGCAAAGAGGCTGTGTGTTTTCCATGACGGTTTCACTAACCCAATACTGAAAAGCCTTCTGTATTTGCATATAGCTCATACAAGAAATTCCATGCTTTAGAACTACTCATCTTTATTTAATAAGTATTGCCTTATAGGATTTTCCTTGATTTCTTTTAAAGCAGTATACACTATAAAACTGCTTGTAGAATTTTTGTAACACTTATGGTATGCCAAGAGATCTTCTATAAACCTGACCACAATAAAAATACCTGACTGCTACTTGGTTATCAGCAAAGTATGCATTTCCCAAATTAATTTATTTCATGCATTGCTCACACCTTGTACTGCAAGGCCTCTACATGGCCACTCTTCAACTTACTGCATTTTACAGTACTGAAAGGAGACTGCATCTACAATAGTGGACTTTATTTTCTTTGATCAGCCTTTGACCATGGGACGTGGATTACTTCCTATAGTCTGTTGAGTTAGGTTGGTACTGGAAACCAAGTTACGTTATTTGCTCTGGTAAGTCATACACATTATAATAAAAACTAGTTCAGTGAGAACCTTGGTAATACCTAGCCTGAAATTAATTGGTCTCCATACAGACAGCAATGTGAGACAAAATACACTGTATCATGAAGGAAAGATCAGATTTCCTAATGTCATTTACTGCTATGCAAAATTAAAGAGTTAGATGCAAATTAACTGCATCTGGTGTTTAATCTATTTCATTGTAGAAATTCTTCATGTGCTCTGCCTTAGAAGAGCACCACTACAGAAAATGTTTTCTCTCTTTTAATGCATCATCAGAAATTGAAAATGAGTTTTTAAAGAGTCTATTGGAGAACCAACATATTTTCCACTTCTTTTTTTTCATCCTTTATTTCTCCGAAATGGATTTTCTTATTGATTTTGGAGCTATCATACATTTTAGTTCAGAGTAACCTGGCACACTGATATGTTGCTGGGGTTTGCTCTCTGATATTTAGATTTTTCATATAATATAGTCATTCATCTCCCAGTGTGCAAGTTTGCATCATTTCCACCTGTGAAATCTATTCATAATTTGTTTGCTATGCTTTCACATCAACCCTTTTTCTTACCAAAGTAAATCTTAATTAAAAATAAAACTACAAGAATCTACTCAAGATTATTTTAAGTAATGTTGTAACATTTTGCTGCATGTCAAGAGGGCCATACTAATTCCTGCTACATTTGTTGCACTATCCAACAAAATACAGGCAGTTAAAATATTCTTCAAAATGTTTTTTCCAAATACACTCTCTCTTCAGAATGGCTATCAGGAAGCCTAGATTCATTCAAGAGCTAGCAATGAGTCAGATTATTTTTCTCATTTACATGCACACTTCCATAAAGAATTATCATCTGTTCACATTTGTACAGAAAATGCAGGTCTCAGATCTTGAGCAACCTGAGCTGTGAGCTACTGCCTGTGAATGAGAGGGAAGGCTAATGCTGCTGCAGGGCATTGCTAAAATGTTGAGACCTGGTTGCACATTCTTCTCCCTGCCTGGATGGAAGATTACAACCTGATACCATATCTAGGTTTGCTTTTCCAGAAGGCATACATTGCTGCATTTAGCATTCAGGGATATTGTTAAGGCATTCTGAATGATCCTCATCTGCAGAAATGCCATGGAGGGAAGAGAGTGCAACAATAATTTTGGCACTCTAGGTGGGTTTGGCCATGTAATAAGCCCTGCATCTTCAAATCAGGGTTCCACTGAGTATAAAAGTTCTAGAAGAGTCTGCATTAAGACTGGATACCAGCTGGGGCTTTTTAGTCTGGAGAAGACTGAGAGGAGATTTAATAAATGTCTATAAATATCTGAGGGCTGGGGGTCAAGAGGGAGGGGACAGGCTCTTCTCTGTTGCACCCTGTGATAGGACAAGGGGTAATGGATATAAACTACAGCACAGGAGGTTCCATCTCAACATGAGGAGGAACTTCTTCACTGTGAGGGTCACAGAGCACTGGAACAGGCTGCCCAGAGAGGTTGTGGAGTCTCCTTCTCTGGAGACTTTCAAGACCCATCTGGATGTGTTCCTGTGTGACCTGTGCTAGATTCTATGGTCCTGCTCTTGGAAGGGGGTGTTGGATTTGATGATCTTCGAAGGTCCCTTCCAACCCCTAACATCCTGTGATACTATGAATATGTAGTAGGGAGAAAAATGTTTCAAATGAGAAAGATATGAGCTTGATTTTCCTGTACTTTCTCATCTCAAATTCTAACATGTATTAGTAATATATTTACCACCATCTAAGTCTTATCATCCTAATTTTATGTGAAAATTCATCTTTCTTTAATGATTTTTTTTTTTAAATTCATTCTTCCATACCTGCAGGTATGATTAGTTAGGGAATCAACAGCTATCAGAGTACCCAACACCAAATTACAGTGGTCAAAAGCAGGAGGCAGGGCAGGACGATGCCTGTGCAGAGCTGCAGCAGCAGCTGCTGCAGCAACAGTTAAGGTATCATTCAGAACAAAATGCTTACTGTAACAGTGTGAGAGCTGAAATCCCCCCCACCAACAATAACCAGGCTAACTCAGTCTGGAAGGCAAATGAAAGCTGTATTTACAAGCAAATCTACAATCAATGATGAAATGCAATGAGTATGTACAATATACACGATTCACAACATTTACAAATATGTACAATCAACAGAAAAGCACAACCAAGCCCCCTTTGCTTCCTCCAAAAAGGGGCCTTCCCCCTCAGACCAGAAAGAGTCCCCCAGACCCTCTGGGCAGAAGGCAGAGAGTTAAGAAGCAGAGAGGCTGTTAAACTTAGCTCACCAAAGTCAGTGTATTATCTTCAGCCAGAAGAGAAGAAGCATCGGACGGAAGCCCAGCAAGCTGCGAACTGCCCGGATTCCAACTGCCCCAACTTTGTTTCAAGTAGTAGTTCTTAAACATTTCTATCTATCCAATGGAAGTGTTTAGAACAATCATTATTTTACTTTCTTACACCCAATAGTGACTTATTTACATTCTTTTGCTTTCTCTGCTTGAACTTTGAGAAGAAAAATTAAAGAGACAGTTTTAAACCATCACACTTACCAATATCCAGCCTCAGCCAGACAGTTCTTAGTGATCAGGGAGAGTGATAGAACACCTAAACCTCTGTGTTTGTAAGAGCACCATACTATTCTTCCTAAGGGAGCCTTTTAGTTTACTTACAATTAATTTTCAACATACATTAACTCTTCTCCAGCTTCTTTGCACAAAATGAGGACTGTATGCAAGCAAAGGTTAGAAGCTCCCATTCGCTGAATCTCTGTGACGTGGTGCTTCAAGTGGAACCATAGAAGTGAGCCCCACTGTGCTGCAGTGCCACTCCCACTGGGTTTCTGAGATGCATAATTCTCCTCTCTTAAAAAAAAAAAAAGAAACGCCCCTCCCCCAAAAAAAAAAAAACAAACACACACAAAACCTCCAACCCAACCAATAAAACACATTTAATATGCCAAGAGAAGACCATCTACCTACTAGCTATCTTTGCTAGATGGGCCCTCGAGGACCCTTGTGTTCATTTATGCTGCTGATACTGGCAAGGCTTTGTTTTCCTCTTACTAGTGATTGTTCCTATTTGAGGGGAAATTCTGTTGGAAACAAAAGCACCTGTAATCACCAATACTTCATAAAGTGCCCTCAGGCACAAAAGCAGCCAAATAATGGATGCCTCCTCATACATTTGCATATATTGAGTCTCTTTATTCAGAGGAAAAGTCATTAGACCTACATAACGCTTGAGATTGCCAATATATAAATATAATTGCATGATATATTTAAATTACACACACACACACTGCCCCTCCCCCTCCAATACTGCTTGGAATGGGTATTTTTAATATAGCACAAACAGAAATTTCAACAAGACTAGGCTGTCATGAGCAATTGAGATTTATAGCTATGTATCCTAAAAACATCAGCTCAGGTTTTTAGAGGTCCAGGCATGGTCCCTAATGGTCTCCTTTCCACCTGTACACTTTTAAGTCTCTTTATTTTTATCATATTACTGACCTTCTCCTAGAATCTGCCCAGTTCACTGTACAGAAAAAGGAAACCAGAGCTAGTCACAAGTTCTCTAAAAGCAAGTGTTCCTAAATTTTACCATTCCCCAAACAGTGTGCCCAAGAGCTGCAAGAGCCCCAAAATAAGACTGGTAAATTAATTATGGTGTTGACTACTATCTCACTACAAATAGTTGGGAAGTACTTTTATTTGGTATCTTTTAGCTAACTTAATATTATACTTTTTATTCCTGGATTAACTGCAGAAATCACAATCTCCAGAAATAGTGTAAGATTAAATAAGAAGAGAGGAGGAAAAATACTGAGTTCAATATTCTTATGATACAAACAGTCCTTAAAATCATACTCTAATTACAAATATGCAAAATATTAATTGCCTTTTATGAAAAATAAATGGGAAAATTGTAGTAAATTGGCATGGATCTCATACAGCCTACAAAAGAGTTACCATTGTGTAGCTGTAATTAAGAGCATAGAAGATTTATGCAAATAATTTCAGTGAATGCCAAAGAATTTGCATTTTTCTTTAGGTACATAACCTTATGCTATATCTGAAATAAAATGAAAGAAACCTGAGTCCTTGGAGATATTACTGGTCTCCCATGGTATGAAAACAAGTAATCCCAGATTTATTTGAAACCTACATTTCATCTTTGAAAAGGGTTTGCAACAAAAGTGGGAAAACAGTGGCATTTTATAGAAGGTACCTTGTGCCACTCAAATTTGACTGAATTTTAAATCACAAAGATTAATAAGTAAAATATTTAAAAGGTGTTTTGTGTTGTTTTTACATAATCTGTTCAATCTGAGTTTTTATTTTTTCACACTGAGGACCACGGAGAGTCTGCAGCTTCTTCCCACTACAGCTTATTCTAAAAAAACAGACTAGCATCAGTATTGCCCTGAATGTGTTTGATGTTCAAGCTTATTTCTCTTTGAATGGCCAAGTAGTTCTGCTCATTTTGCTAGACAAAAATAAGAAGATAAACCTGGAAGGAACAGCCCAGGGAGTGTAAGCAATTCTATCCTTTAAACTTTTGCACTGATCACCAGTTCTTCCACAAGCCCCCAGCAAAGTGTTGTAAAACTGATCAGCTTTTCTGCTCTCTCTGCTGCTCTCAGCAGATTGCTCCATAATTCTATCTCATGATTAGAAATCTTCTCCCAGACCAAACATATTCCAGGACAGTTTCATTCATTTTGCTCTTGTGCTACCATTGTCCTTTAGCTGAAACAGTTTTTTTACTTCCTTCCCTGCTGGTCTTCTTCTCTGGTGTCTGTTCCTGAAGATGTAATCACACTCCTCAGCCTTAATTGTACTACATTTAACAAGCCAAACTCTTTATGTCCCCTCTGCTCTCCATTTCATTAATTACTTTAGCTCCAGCTGTCCAAGTTCAAATTTATTTTCCATGAACATGGCTAAACAAAACTGTCAGGTGAGGTCTCTGCACTGTCCTGTAAAATGTCATTAATGCTCTCCTATCTGTACCAAAATGCTGTTTCTCACTGGCTACCACCACAGCCTGATTTAAGGACTCTGCATGCAAAGTACCTCTGGTACATGGGGTCCTAGCAGGTTTGTCAAGTTTTTTTGTTTTCTTTTGATTTTTTTACTTGCTAATTTGTGATTGATGGGGGCACCTCAGTACAGAACTGGCAGACTGTAAGAGTAAAGAAAATAAGTCTCAGGCTTTCTGCATCTGTAAAGCCACATACACGCTACACAGTATGAAGAGTCTAAGACTGGGATGCTTTGGCCCAAGGACATGAGGAGGAGGAGGAGAAGGATGATGATGATGACAATGACTGCCTTTGTTACTATTAGTATTACTATGTGGTGGTCTTTTTCAGTGCAAATTACCTGAAATCATGAGAACTCCATGGTGTAGCTCACCACTGTAGAATTTTTATGCCACAAAGTGGAGGTTGTGCGTAATGTGCAGTGCAAGGGTGCAACACGAAGGCATCTGAGCATGTTTAAAAGTGAAAAACCTGTGTTAGGTGGTGTCAACACTGACCCTATCTTGTCCAAAGTGATTGTCAAGAATGGTATTTGGAGCATACTATTCCCTGAGCCACACCTGACCATTGGCTTGAAGAGAGATAGTTGGTATGGCCTAAAAATACATCAAGGAGTATGCTAAAAATTAGGGACCATGCTAAAAAATTAAGCAGTACAATTTGTAGTCACTACCCTGTCTCATAACATATTTTGCATTTCATTTAGCAGTCTACATGTAATCTACAGATATGATCCTGCATTTTCTGAAACTGAATTTCATTGCATTTCTCATAACAAAATCTTCAGCTAGTTCTTTCCATCTCAGTATCTCAATCATTTTCTCTCTCCTAAATTTGTGTCAACTGCAACAGCAGAGCACTACAACTTGCTACAATATTATTAATGGAAATATGACTAACTCCATTAACTTCTTAATCTTTGGTAAATTCCACTGCCTTTTCCCCCCTCAAGCCAGTATTTTCTCTTTCAGTACAATCTACTGTCATGTCCCATGACCCAGCTCTTCTGCTTCCTAATATTTCACATACTAAGTACCATCTTCCCCAGTTTTGTTAATAGTTATTGTCATTCCTCTCTAAAAATAATTTGCTATGCTTCAATATTATTCCTGCCACTGTAGATGCCTTCAAAATCATTAATTCCAAACTGACAATCTTATTTAAAATTTCCTCTGAGATCTGGGTCATAAACTGTGCAGTTCTCCAGAACTAAGCACATTAAGCTCTGGAAATTCAGATGCAGTAATTTCCATTCTCACACAGTCAGTGCATAGCTCTTTGTGCTTAAGCTCAGTGCAGCCTTACAGAAAATCCAATTCTTCGTTACTCTTAGAAAATTTATTTCTAAGTTTTATAAGGATTGAAAAGTAGTGTAAAAGTGCCAAAATGAATCCTTTTTAGTGCCATAACTTCACTTTTATTACATCTTTATGCAGAGTCTCCTCAGTGCTGTCCTTAATACTCTTCAATTAAATACTTATTTAAATATATGCCTTGGTTCAGAACCTCACAATAACGGTAATGTAGATTCACAGCAATTAATAGATGGACCTTTTTGAGCTTTTCAAATCCTGGCCCTGCAGATGAACTGCTAATGGATCTGAACTGTAGTGTTAAAACAACGAAAGAATCACAGAATGATTGGCTTTGGAAGGTATCTCTGGGAATCATCTAATACATCTCTGGTAAAGAAGGTTCACTTAAAGCAGGCTGCACAGGATCAGATCCAGGCAGGTTTTGAGTAACTCCAGAGAAGGAGACTCCACTATCTCTATGAGCAGCCTGTGTTAATGATCTGTCACCCTCAAAGTAAAGTTTTTCCTCATGTTTGGAGAACCTCCTGTGTTCCAGTTTGTGCTTCATGTCCCATTGCTGAACACTGAAAAATATAGCCCCATTCTCTTGACACCTGTCCTTCAGATGTTTATAGGAACTGTAAAGATGCCTTCCCTGCCTTCTCTTCTCCAGGTTAAACAGCCCTAGGTCCTTCCTTGTAAGAAAGATGCTCCAGTTCCCTAATCATCTTCATGCCCTCCATCATACTTTCTCCAGTATTTTCCATTCTCTCTTGAACTGGGGAGTCCAGAATTAGATACACTACTCCAGATATGGCCTCACTAGGGCAGATAGAGGTAAGAAAGAACCTCCCTCAACTCGCTGGCCATATTTTTCTGAATGCAGCCCTAGATACCATTGGTTTCTTGGCCACAAGGGCATACTGCTGACTCATGGTTAACTTGTTACTCACCAGGGATCCCAGGTCCTTCTCCACAAAAGTTGATTTTAACTTTACATTTATATTATTGTTTTAAGCATGCTTTAATGAAAGTTGTAATACCTAGCAAAAAGAAAGTATTTAGGCTTTAAGAATTTTTGATCTGATGGAAAGTGTTCTTTCCCTAAAAAGTAAATAGTATCAAATATGCTATTGATTCTGTGAATTCTTTATATGCCATTACTAAAAGGCATAATATTTCCTTTTCATTGCTTAGGTTTGAACAATTAGATGACTACAGTATTTTTTTTTAATAAACATTCTGCTTTAGAACAAACTTCTCAGCAATTCTGCCCAGCTACTTCCAAGAGCTCCTAAATTTCACATATGTCTAATACAATAATCAAAGAAGTAGAAGGTGAAATGCAGCCTTTAATGGACGGAGAGAGCAAATAAGGTCATATACTGACACTGCTGTTTTACTCTTTTGCATTTGTGAGCTTGGTTACAATTAAGTGGGGAGCTCCTCATTCATTCCAGGTTGCACAGGCAATTCTGACTGGTTATTTTCTTCAATTATTTACTTTTGGTGGTGGTGGTGGGGAACTTTTTCTAGTTTTACTAAGAGAGGAATGGGTTCAAGAGTGTCATGTCTCCAAGAAGTACTCCTCTCCTCCAGCAGCATTCAAAATGGGACATCAGATTCAGTGAAATTTTCTTACTATCCTAAATGCATTTGTGCCAGACACATTGCAAAAGAGACTACACAAATGTGAATTTAAAGAGGTTTTTGTGCCTCTAATGTGGTGGGGACTTGGGTGTTGTTGTTTTTTTGTTTTCCTGATGGACATAAAAGGATTTGCCTTTTATTCATTCATTGACATGTGTAAAAATACCTCTAAGAATATTTATTTTCTTCACCTTTCCTTCTTTCAATTAAAAGACACAGCATAACAAAAAAGCATATTCTGATTAGTATTCCACAAAACAACCAGTCCCTGTGTTTATTTTCCCCTCAACAGCTGAAAGAAAAAGATAGTAGCTAGAGTCTCTCTATCATAAAAGGCTGTCTTTCTGTGTGGTCTAAGGGGCAATTTACTTATTATTTGTACACTCTTCCATTGATTCCAGAAGTCCTTTTGGCAGTAAGAATTACTTACACCTGCAAGATTAACACAAAACCTGACTTTTAAAAACTGTTCTCAGTTCCTCCTTTGCCTGTACCTCTTGACCCAGTTTCCTCTGTCTTTTTGGAATAAAATGAAAACTGTATGCTGAAAACATGTGACTTGAATGCTCTTCCAACGTTAGTTAGCAATCTTATGACTTGCAATAACAGAACAATGCTTAGAAGTAGATACAGTGACAACAGCATCATCTTTTCAGTAGCACATACACACATTATGACCTACCAGTAGAGTGCAGAAGCACAGAAGAATTGGTTTGGGGAACAAACCTTCCAAGTAATCTGAGGAGCATTCCTCCCTCTCTCCCAAGCAGATTAATTGTAAAATTCTTTTAAATAAGAAAAAGAAAAAATCCCCACATTCATACAGAGGGGTAAAAACATAATCTATTTATAGTCTGACTGAGAATATCCACGTAGACAGAAATACATACTGCACCTTGCCAGACTTATTTTCTAACATCAATTGCAAAGCACTCATGTATGAGCATGCAACTTGCAAAGGAGGAATGCCACAGTAGAAAAGAACCAACAAATGCTTCAATATGCTCCATCTCAGCAATGAAGCGCAACAGCCCGATGATTTCTGAGCAGCATGAACACTTGCTCACAAAAAAAAAGATGCAGGAAACCGATCCAGAAAGCTCTGGCCAAACTGACATCCCTTGTTTTCAGGATGGGTTCAATCATAAACAAACTCTCAAGAGAACTCACAGAAGAGTGAATTGTGTCTTATAGAAAATTTCTTTCCTACTTTATCAACTTTTTAGACTTTTTAAGTCTATTCTGTATATTATACAATTAAATTCTATTTTTAAAGTGATATATTATTCTACTGAAAATGGAAAGTAAATTCCTATCAGGGGCACAAATAGTCTATTGAAGTGCTGTTTCCTAAGTAGTCAATAGTTGTATATGACCTCCACTTCTGCTAGAGGTGGTGGAAACGCTAATGATACTCTCAGAAGTCGCATCATCTGCATCTATCTTTAAAGATTATTAACAACTTCCATATCGTGTTGGTTTTTTATTTTAAACCAAAGATAGGACTAGAGAAATCAAGACCTTCCCTGTATAAGTCATTGATAATGAATTTACCTAAGTATCTGGTCATTATCACCTACAATTCTTCCTCTGTGGTTCACTGTATTTTAGCTACAGTTCCCAACCTGCTGAGAATGAATGCGGGTTCACTTCCTCAGAAGGTGATCAAAACATCTAATTTTCTTTCAGTGGGAGCTTTTCTCACAAATGACTTTTTGTCTGATTGCCCTTCTCTAAAATCACAATAAAGCTTTTCACAGGCAAAATTATCTTTCACCATTTAGAGTTTCTTTTATTTTAATTAATAACCCAGGATATAATTGCAATACGACATTTCAGAGAGTGCAATTATAGTTTAATAAACCAAGCAGAGCATTTAAAGGCAAAGTGCCCTAGGTTTTCAAGTACTCCACATTATTTGCATACTCTTTGACATGCTTTGTGGCTTAGTCTGATGTGGCTTTTCTAATTAGGAATAAACAGAAGTTAATCATTTAGGAGGCAATGAGAAAGGGAGAGTCAGAAAAACATACTTATTTTGCAGTTACATCTTAATTCCATGTGATGATGTACACATAATTTTTTTTTAATTTTTTTTCCCCCCTACAAATAGACTGAAGAATTAGTGAATGAGACTGACAAGGAAACATATTCCAACAAGAAACACAGTTAGTTAATCGGATGATTCTGAAAAGAAGAATTTGATAAGGATATCACCTAAGCTGCAAATGGAATCAGCATGACTCATTTGTCACTTAAGTCTACAGTACCATTCCATTACTCATTTCCTAATACTTTGAGACTAACGCTAGTGAGGATAATTACTTGGGGAAAAAAGTACAATCAGATTTTATAGGAACAAGGTCAGATGTCCATACAACCCAAAGACTTTATTAAATAAACCAGTTGTTCAGCTGCTGTCTTGCAGAAGCTCAGAAATTATAAGGAAGCGGTGTAAATGCAAACACACTTTGTACTACTGACTGGGAAATGCTTAGAATAGCCACCCTACTGAATAAATTCTGATCTGAGGCATTTAATTTAGCCTCCGCTTTCAAACTGTACTATTTTCCAAAATAACTCATGACAAGAACTGTTAAGGTCTTGGGTGCTTACTGATACTAACAGTTATGTCAGGAGCTTCTGAAAATTACTAACTTTGATTATAATTCTTCCTGAAAATATGATTTCTCCCTACTTCAGGCTACTTCTGAAGTCAACTGTTTTTACAAATCAATGAGAATAAGGAGAAAATGAAGAAACAGGATCAACTCACTAAGGAAAATCACTAGAAATCTGATTAAAAGGAGATAAATGTTCTTTTTATTGTTATAGTAAGATGGCAGGATAGGAAACTGTATATTATTTATTTTTTGCAGTTCTCCACTTCCCCTTCCTGTAAAAGTTCACCTTTAAATATTGATTTTCTACTCTTATCCAAGTAAATTTCTAATTGTTCTTACAAAATGTGTGTAAATTCTTAATCTAAGAGTTCTGTGAAGCACACCATGTGTCTTCATTCTCGTTGTATGTTTGTTCTAGGTGCACTAACTTTTATTTATTTGACTACTTTTTTTTTCTTTTTGCATATTTAGCATTGTGTGTGCTTAAGTGTTTTGCTAGAATGGGTGCTCAAGGAATAACCATTATTCACTTGGGCCCTCAGCATTCTCACTGCTAATCTCAGAACAGAGAATTGCAAGGTATGGTAAATTATGTTCAGCACTACACACATTATTCACTCTAAAGAAACCTCATAGCAATATACCAGAGCCTTGAAAGAGCTTTGTTTCACTTTTTTTTTTTCTTCCTCCCTTTCTTTGTTTTGTTACTCATTTAATAAAGAACCTTTCAAATACAACAACTTTAAATCCACAGCTGCTAGGACTACAGAAAAGTCCTTAACCACCAGCTGCTTATCTTATGCTTGAACTGGGAGACTTTCTTTTGCTAAATTCCCATGGAACTTTTAATGAAGTATTTTGGTTCAGAAAGTGGATAAAAGTGGTTGGCATTTTTATGATGAGTGAACAACTCCCAGTTCTTGTAAACAGAAAGTACTCACTATATGTGCTCATCTTCCCAGCACCTGTGGGTGATGATACCAAAGCAGATGGCCAAGAAGAAGATGAAAAGAAGACAGATGAAGGAAAGAAGGAACCAGACCAACAAGCCAAAATGGTATTAATCTAATTCTTCCTGGTTAGTTTTCCCCATTTCCTCCCTGTCTCTCTGTCTGTTTCATTCTGAAAATTTACAATTTTACAAGCCAACTAAATGAACATATTAATGCTGCTTTGACAGGGCTCCAAATAGTGAGCTAAATAAAAGTCCATTTATAATAGCAAAAATGCTAAACAAAATGTGATTATGCCTGCAATAAAATGGCTGATTACACTTCTCCCATCATTGAAACAAAAAATTGTTTCACAACAATTCAGATATTCATGAATTTATCTTCCTCAGTTCCTAATTGCCTTTGCATTTTACGTCTGTTCCTCAATCTCCTTGCTCCATTCCTGAAACCTGTTCTAACACACATGTAAACCATTACTAAAAAGCATATAATTAGACTTAAATCAATATCTGGATATCTGTATTGTGCAGTGCCAAAAGTCAGGCAATTGCACAGAAATAGCCCCTGAGGAATATCCTCTGATGCTATATGAGGCTTTAGATTTTACTTTCTGCTTTTTGACTGATTAATACAAAATGTACCCTGGCATTTTTGCTGCTTATAATGCAAAAGGTTTGCAACATTCAGCAAGATACACTTACATTTGCCCAATATTTCTAATACAAACACTGTCTTAAATTTTCTGAATTACAGCAACAGATTTTTATTAGACTTTTTTTTTCCCCTCTGTTGGTAAAAGCCATAGCTATTTAATGTTTTTTAATGGGAATTAAAAATTGTTTATTTTATTTAATCAGCTCATTGAGCATTCTCTTTGTACCTCTAATCTCTTGAATAGGGATGTCAAGGCATGTGATAGCACATAGCCATAACAATAATCTCAGGAGGTTTTCTATTGCTGACATTTATAATATGTAATGCATTTTAGTGGTAAAGAGAGCTATACTCATTGCAGGGGAAATCTGCTCCTCCCATGCATAAGACCAGCAACAGCTATCTTTTGGCAAGAAATTATGGAAGCCTTCAAGGTACAGAACACATTTCACAAATGGAAGCTGGCTCTGCTGCCCTCCACAAAGGCCCTGACACTCTATTACCTCTTTCTTCAAGTCCTAGTTTAAGGACCTCTTACTCAGTTTATCTCCAGAGCTTTATTCTGCTATACCACATTAAGAAGCTGCCATGGGCCCACCACTCTGCTTCGTCACTGTGTATGAGCACCACAGGACCCATGAGGAAAAAGATCCTTTCAATAGCTTTCAGTATATACATGCACATGGTATATATACCATTAAGACTCTGAATGAATGGCTGTCTGCATAAAAAATATATGTATTTATACATCACAAGTGTGAACCTTCAATTAGCCGTCCCTGCATGAGAAACCTCTTTTCAGAGGTGTTAAGTAATGGCTCTAGGAAAGGCTACTGGAATCTCAATCAGGACAAAACTATTTTAGTTGTTTCAATATAATTATATTTTCTTTCACCCAGAATTGAATATTGTTGACCACAATTTGTAGATGCCTATTATCTGCAAGCTAGGATAGAGAAAATTATGCTGCAACAGTAAAGAAAATTATTATCTGGAGCTGGAAATATCAGCTGTCCTATTTATTTTGTTATGTACAAAATCTGGTGTGGTTTTATTTTTAAACACAGTCAATTTTCTCTCATTTTTCCTGATACTCACCCTGCTTCTGTTTACAAACTCATCAGTGCCTGAAGTTGTACTTCATGCTACCAAAAAAAAAAAAAAAAAAAAAAAAAAAAAAAAAAAAAAAGGGCAACATGTTTCAAAGAACTGTAAAATGATGACTAGCATTAGTTTGAATGGTGAGTCCACTCAACAAGGCAGGTAAAATAAGTTTATGAAGTTATCATGATTACTTAGCTATTCCGTCTCTGGAGAACTACGCAATCACTTCAAGTAAGGCAATTTTTGCCTCTTTTCTTAACTTACTGAGATAGTAAAAGTTGAGCCATTACCCCTTCTACCCACTAAATAGCAGCTTGAAACTTTCAAAATGCAATAAAAAAGCCAGACTGCCAGTGCTAGTATAGGATGGCCATAAAGTCTTTCCAGGTTTAACACCGTCATGTTTGAACTCTATTTTGGTTTTGTTTTGTTTGCATTTGTAACACTTTTACATTCTTTTACACTTTGCTTTGTGTGGGGCATCTGGTTGCCTTTATCTAAAGAACTGAAAATGCTTCTGGGGTTTCTACTCAAGTTTGTGTCTGCTGCTGTTACTTGTATATATACATGTATATTTCTGTTTAAGCTTTACAGCTGCATAAACTCTGTAAATATCACAAAATTCCCAGGTCAAAGAAGCAGCACTATATAACCTCTGTGAAGTGACTAGATCCTTACTAATTGTCAGTTTGAGGTAGCAGGACAAGTTCTGATCAGCTATGTGTAGAGGAACAATAAATTACTTAAATGCAGCAGTTATCCAAGAGTTTTACTTAGTGACACTAATCAGAACACCACCATAAACAGCAATAGATGAGACAGGACATTAAATGCAGTGATGCTTACTTGTCTTTGCTAGAGCTGACTCTTATCTAAAAGATGTATTGGTATAGAACTGAAGACCTAAGTCTGAAGAACTATGATATCCAAATTACCAGTCACCTGTCCTAGAGATAAGTATCAAAGATTCCAGAATCAGACTCACTATTTCTTAATGTAATAAATGGATGGTTTTTAAGCTTTAATTTGCTTACTGCATGATCATATATCACAAAGCAGCAACCAAGGATACTACAAAGTATTTTACAAAGGAATTGTAATTTCCACATCATTTTTTTGGAGCAACATTTAATGGCTTCTCAATCATCAGACTGAAACTTGACTTTGATCTTATGCCCTCTCCAGGAAAAGCATCTTTGAGGATTGCAGTCTCTGCACAGGCAATTGCACTGACTAGAAATAACTATAACACCCAACTGAATCTGGTTCAGAAGTTCATTCACTGTGTGGAGAAAGGTAGGTTTGAAATCAGCTTGGCACCCCGACTCACTCCACTACCTAAAGACACCTCCTGGTAAAATATTGAGGAAATCTCAAAGAGCAGAGAAAAATTATGAAAGCTAACAACATCCTGAGCGTCAAATTAAGCATGGTGTAGGTAGAATGGAGTATCTCACAGACACCTGTTTTACCCCTTCAAAAGAACCCACATGCATGAGAAAGTTTAAGGTAACAAATTCAGGCGAGCAAAACTGACAGACACCAGGATGCCTTGTGCAGTGAAGCGTGCAGAGAGGAGGAGCTTTTCCCACCAGTTGTAATGAATTCTGTGTAAGTACATTAACAAGCCACTTACTTCTATTCTGATTTATCTTTGCCATCAATTAGATAACTTTTATTTATGCCATAGGGCTGTGCTGTGTTGGCACATGCCGTGCACTGTTCCCCAAGTGAATTTATTAGCCAAAGATGTAATTTAATCAGTGATTTCAATTTACCACCAGCAAATCACATTTACTATCATTATTTCCAATAATATTCCAATAATATGTGGTGCTTTGTTATGTCTCATTTTAAAATAGTGTCTTCAGTATTATCAATCTGGTCACATTAAGCCTCAACCTGCATTAAAGAACATTCTAGTTCCCCGAGGAGTAACTCTATTTTTCCACAGCATACCACACACGTTAAAAACATAATGAAAATTTAAAGAACGGCTCAGGACAGTTGTTTGTCTACCTTTTCCTGACCTTTCCTTTACATTCTAAAAAGTACTCTGATACAGAAAACTGAAGCAGAGCATCCTATGTCCACTGATGATTAAATCATCTTCATACCTCAGAGCTTTGTACTTTCTGGATACTTATCCCAAAGGTCTCAACAAATAACTCAATGGAAAGCAAGCCACTAGACCAACTCAACCGGTGTCAGTACAGTAAGACTGACACTTGAATTTCAGGAAAAATTTCTTTGATTTGAGGGTGATAGATCACTGGAACAGGCTGCCCAGAGAGACTGGGGAGTCATCTGCTTTGGAGACTTTCAAAACCTATTTGGTTGTGTTCCTGTGCAACCTGATCTAGGCCTACCTGCATCAGCAGGCGTGTTGGACTAGATGATCCCCAGAGATCCCTTCTGACCCCTGCCATTCTGTAATTCTGTGTAAAGCTAGAAGAACCACTGCTCTTTCAGCTCTTCCTCAGGAACCTTTAATCATTCTGTGATACTAGCACTGCTTGTGAACTGCGGGCATTTTTAGGACAGGAGCCTAAGTAGCCAAGAAGCAGTTACCATAATAAATATACTACCTGATTCTCATTAATTTGTGAGTTGATTATGCAAAAACAAAACTTCAAGGGGCTTAAACTTTGCAGTAGCTGCAGCAAGAGAGATTTTGTAAGGCTTTCCCCTACCTACACTGCTAACAGCCCACCAGAAAGTGTCTTAAAGTCATAACAAAAGAAGTCCCTCCTGGGAACAGGCTCTGCCAAAATAGGAACAGACTTCCTCAGAGATTTTCTTGGCCTGTAATGCTGAAGACCTGTGTTTATAGCTTAAGTGTGATTTCTTGCCATCCTTAAGGCCTTAATTCCTTTGTTACCTGCTACTCTGTGGTATAGTGAAACAAAGAGCATTGTGATTTTTTTTTAAATGCATGAATAAAACAAAATGAAGGGAAGACTGAAGAGTGTTTTTTTCCAGATAAATATGGTGTTTAATATGTAAAATGCAAGCCAATCTGAGTGTTTGACAGTTTTGACTGTAAGCTCAAAGCACTTGAGCAAGAAGATGCTGCAACAATGGTCTTCAAAAGAAAAGGATATGAATGGTGAAAGATGACAAGTAATGAATTAAATAACACTTAAAAGATGTACTCACTTACTAAAAATAGGTTCTCTCATTCCAACCATTCATAATTCTCTTGAGTTGGTATTAAAATGAAAACATTCATTACAGATTATTATTTCTAGATAATTTGGTGTATGTATAAACTCTGTAATTCAGAAGTCAAGCGTTAGGCTGTTACTGAACAGTACTTTGTGTTTTATTGATTGTGTAGTGTAAACATTATTTTTACTGTGGTTTTATAGACTATGCCTAGGGTTAAAAGTAAAAATATTTTTTTCATTCAGTACTAAGGAATGTTACTTCCTTAAAATCACTAGCTGATATGGTTAATGGGTCTCAAAAAACTCATATGAAAAATAAACCTCTGCAAATAGCAGTAATTTATACCCACTTTTTTTTTTAATGAATAAAGACTTTTAATAACAGCAATGAAGTCTATGAATGTTGTTGTATTAGTCTCTATTTGTTCCACTATTTAGTTCTTAGAATGAACATTTATAATTATCAAGAATTATGGAAAGCAAATCAAATCTTACTCCTAAACATGGTACAAACAGATGAGGATGAAAAATCTCTGTTCTTCAAACTAAAGAGGCAGATGTTTACATTCATTTGGGGAACATAAATGTTTCCTGTAAATGAGATTTGAAATGTGGAAAATACCCCCACCTACGGCAGATCTCCATCCTTTCAAGTATATGCACTCACACCCCAATAGCTTCACAAGGCTGTTATTACTTTCAATTACTCAGGTCAAATCCTCAGATGCAATAACCTGCCTTTTTGGCAGGTCAGTAGAGACAGATTGTAGACAGATCATCCCACCTGGCATATCTAACCTTTACTTCTCTAACAACTAATATAAAAAATGCTAACGGAAATAAGGTACAGACAGGGCTCTATTTTACTAAGTATTTTCATCAATGTATACAGAGAATTCACTAAAAAAAGCCTGTACTAGTCCTACATTGGCGTAGACTTACACCATTAATAAGAGTGTAGTCAAGCATTTTGAGCAGCTAGAAATCCAGGACTCTGTCTTTACTTGGTTTTGTAAGTGGCTTTAGTTATCTGCTCACTGTCATCACCAACCTGAGGGTATTCACAAAATTAATTAAGGTCCCAGGTTATGATTCTGTGCAATAACAGAGTAAAATATGCTTTCAATTGCATGCATATAATCCTTTGTAAGATCCTTTAAACTGAAGACGACGGGTCAAGAAAAAAAGCTGTACAAGTCCTCAGTGGACAAACCATGGCCCTTTCCTGAAGCTTACTCCTTAGTTCATAGCATACAAAATAGTGTAATGGACTTGTGCCTGACATACTACAAATTTAATTCCTTACTTGACCTTTTCTTTTATCTGTAGCACAAAAAGAATAAAGCTCTTTATATATTTAATTTGTGCTAGCACTCATCTTCCTGTTGAAAAACTAAATAATTCATTTCTAAGCAAATCTAAGGTTCAGTCTTGCTGTATATAAAGAAGGAAAACTAAATAAAAAAAAAAAGTCAAACAAAACAAACACTTAAACCAAACCAAACCAAACCAAACAACAACTAAAAGAGCCACACAGCTTTCCAGATAGCCACATGGAACTATCAGTTGGGCAGTGAAATTTGCCTGCATTACGTCCTGTCAGAAGTCTGAAGGAGTGAAAATAAATTATATTCCATTCTCAGGAAAATTTGGCCAAGAGTCCACTGTTGATCAAGAGTCTTATATATTTAGAGTTTGTATATACATTATAAGTTACCCAAGGTAGCCAACAACATGGTGATTAGTATAAAGTTACCTACTCTGATACTTTAAAAATGAAAATGGTTTAATCAGAAGTCGTCAAAATGCAAAGCTAACACAGTGACTCAGCAGCTAAATAGCTAATGATTTCCACCTGTATGTTGCCTTTTAACTTATCCATTTCTAATACAATTATAATAATAATACATTGTGAGGCAGGATGAACCTTTAGAGGCATGAAGAGCCATTATCTCCCACTGAGGTTAATGTGAGGTGGTAGTGCTCTGCACCTTGCAAGATCATGCCTAGAATTTTCACTTACAGCCAATGGAAACTAAGACCCTTCCTGGGTTGTTAAAATACAAAGGCATCTTTGGGTAGAGATGCAGTGAAAAAGTTCAGATCCTTTTGTCATGAGAGAAATGAGGGGGAATGAAGGGAAACATCTGTTCAGAAGACCTAACACTCAAAATACTGTCTGCCAGCAACACCATACTAGCTATTGTATTACTTTTAAAATATTTTACTACTAAATTAAAAACTCAAATTCATTTCCTTGAAGGGTATCCAAAAACTTGGTCTCCCAAAGGGTGAGACCTACAAAACAATAAATGTTGTTTGTAAAAAAGATCTTTGTAAAGGTGTGTGAAAAGGAAGCTCAGCCTAATTCACCATTCAGGTGGTTAAGGAGGACTTCTTTCAACACTCCTTTATGGCCTGTGTGAGCCTCATTATTCTTAATGAGATAAGGATGCCTCGATACATGTTTCATTTTCTGTAACAGTCAAAATCAGTGATGCTGGAAAAGCTTTTCAGGCACATGACCTTCCTCTATATAACTGCAAGTCAGCTCTTGTTTACAAGTGCTGGTATTGTGCTTTGCTGGTATCATTACCTATATTATCTGCAGCATAAATTGAATTATAGAGCTCAAATTTTAAAGACTTTATTTTTGGATATTCTGTTTACAGGATACCACCAAAAACTCTCCAGACAAAACAATATCGGCATTTTTAATTTTTCCAACCTAATATTACTAATAGTATTTAATATTTCTGCCAAAAGTCATTCACTGGTATAAAAGTGCAATGTAAACAGTAATTAATTAGGTTTCTCAACATGCTGGTGAGTTACTGTGGCTATTATTTCCATTATACCAAAAGATTAAATGACTTGCTCAAGGACGCGGAAACAAAGCAGAGATTCAGATGGAAGGTTTGAATCCCAAGTTCTGCTTTTAATAGTGACCAACACTTCATCTACTTTTGCTGGGGAGAAGCCATCATAAAAATTTTAACGAGTGATATGTTAAACATCTAATAGTGCAATATGCAGAGTATCAGACCAGTGTGCATAAATATATGGTCTCCAAGCACTTAGTCTTCACTCCAAGACAAATAACCTCAACAATAATGAAAAAGATGTATCAGAACAAGAGATCAGAGGTTAATTGTTATCACATTAAACTCTGAAAATATGCTTCCCTTTAACACCTCATGGCAGATGCCAGAAAAGCAGATGGAATCTGTTGCAAAGGAACAAAAGATGCTAATTTGCAGAAAAGCCAACTATAGTCTACAGTAATAAAGTCAGTTCTGGCTGTTTCTTAATAATGAGGTGTCAGATGACAGGATTATGGTGTGGTTTGACACCAAACTACTTCTCATGGAGAGCCACAGTGTTGTGACAACACTCCTCTCCTTCATTCTGCTGGGATATTTCAATTCCATTACTTATAAAACGGAACTCAATTTCTTACATGGTACAAACCGACTTTGAAACCCTTAACATAATTCTGTGGGATGGGTGGGTATGAAAAAAAAAAACACTTCATAGGCAAACAAAATCACCTTGCTAGATTATAATTTCCCACAAATAGACTCCCTACACTGCCTGGTACCCTCTCTCTTTTTCCCCTTGCCCCAGGGCACAACACAGTACTGTGCAGCATATTGCCTTATGAATCTTCTTCAAGTACCCAATTATCCTAGTGCACCAGACTTGTCATTACCATGACATCTGTGTGCAGTCTGCAGCACACGTTGTCAGAGGTGAAAGATTGTACACAGGCTTTCTGTATTTCCATTACAATGTGGAAAGTGAAAGGAATGGAAGCAACAGACACAAACATACACACCCCCTCAACAAATAACTTTGCTAAAGATGATGATTAAAAGCAGAGGTTAAGATCGTTTTTTTAAAGTGCTAATATAATTGTCACGCATTTTGGTGCTGTCTCTACCTCCAACAAAACTCCTCCTGTGTATTTTTTTTCATGATCATCAATGAGGTGATATAAATACATTTTGAGCACTTTTAACAGAGTTGAATAAAATAGTCCTTCAGCCCACAGTTCTTTAAAAAGGATAATTAAGCTTTGTATTTTCTTCCTCTGACCAGTTTTATTCTTTTTAAAAAGTAAATACCCTATCACTACACACACAGAGGCCCATTCACAAAATTCTGAGGACTGTTACTTCAGTAATCGAGCTATGCTGGCTCAAATAGGTGCCTGTATCACACAAGTCTTGGCCTTTCAATATTTGAAGGGGGCCTACAAGAAAGCTGGGGAGGGACTTTTTAGGATATCAGGCAGCGATAGGTCTAGGGGGAATGGAATAAAGCTGGAAGTGAGGAAGAAGTTCTTCCCCATGAGAGTGGTGAGAGCCTGGAATGGGTTGTCCAGGGAGGTGGTTGAGGCCCCATCCCTGGAGGTGTTTAAGGCCAGGCTGGATGAGGCTCTGGCCAGCCTGATCTAGTGTGAGGTGTCCCTGCCCATGGCAGGGGGGTTGGAACTAGATGATCCTTGTGGTCCCTTCCAACCCTGACTGATTCTATAATTCTAAGTGATACAGGGCAGTCACCTTCTGGGTGAGAACAGAGATCTGACCCAGAACACATCTGGAAAACTGCACTGTGATGGATCAAAGCTGGCATTCACATGGCAGGAGGAATCTGATGTTACCTCCCTGAGCATGTGTTCATGCAAGGCCACATATGACCTCAGTTCCCACTAGTACCAATGAGAACCCATACCCTGCAAGCTTCACAGTCAGTATCACAGAGGATCAGGCCTTTAAGGATAATTATGCAAAGGGGATGAGTGATCATAGCTTGTAAGAATGTGCTGCAGATTTTCTAATTACACGCAAGTGTTTGGCACTTACGTTCTGTATTTCACTGAACAGGCCCCTACCATTTCTTCAAGCTCTCATGCAGTTCATTACAGCTGTAAATATAAATATCCTTTTTTCACAACCTAGTATTATTAGGAAACCAGATGGTAAAAAATATCCAGATTAACAGTGGACATACTGAGATTTCTTCTTTTAGCAACAGATTTTCTATTTTAAACCAAATAATAAGCATGTGGAAAACAATAATTACAGTATGTGCAGCTAAGACAGTTAAGGATACTTTCTAAAGACAAGCAGACAGAAAAGGCTGTGTAATTGAAATAACTCACCATTCAAAATTAATCTCATCTGTATCAATAGACAGAAACAGAAGCAACCTGAAATCTTTGGTCAAGTATTCTAAAGTCAGCTTTCAAGGAGATAAATCTTCACAATCTGAAATGGAGGAGAAAGGGAGCAGCTGCAGACCAAATGGAAGAAAACAAACTCCCACCTCTTCTTTGCAAAGTGGTAATGAGATGTTTATTATTCAGCATTAGTTCCTTGCTTTTCATCAAATGACATAACTCACAAAGCTCCTGAACAAGATCTAGAGCTAATATCCTGTGCAAACACTGAGTACATACGTCTAGCTAGAGAGAGGACCTGGGAGGCTGAAGTTATGGGGAATCAATGTAGTCTAGTGAGCCACCTTTTGCTTAGCTCTGCTTATAAATGAAGGCCAAACTTTGGTTCCTTGAAAGAGCTATATGAAAGAGTGCTCTCTGAAATCAGCATCCTATCATGAATAGTGATAATGTTCTCATGTTTGGAAAACACTACTGCTTACAGGACAATGAACATCAGACAAGCAATCCCATCTTATTTCAGAGTTAACACAGAAGACATAAAAAAAGGGGTAGACAGAGAATAAGCACTGAAAGGTAAAGATTCAGAGAAATGTTAAAAAAAATAAACCATTTACTCTTCAATATCAAACAGTTATTCTTTCATAACTTTACTTCACTGTAAAGGTCCAGGAGCATCACTCTATCACCTTCTTAACCGTATACTAATACAAATTTCAGCAACAGCCTTAAATCTTTAGCAATGGAGTTGGAATGATTACAGTAAGATAAAAGAGTGGAAAATGAAAAAGAGAATAACAGAATGAGCTCTAAAAAGATGAACTTAATACTTGTGTCTTATCTTGTAACAGCAGCTCTGACAAAAACCAAACACAGCAGTTAATCTGACAAATATAAAAAAGGCATAATTCTTACTAGCTATTAAAAGAGCAGCTTTTTATAGCAGAAGGTTACGAAATTTCCATATGGTTTAGATTAATATAATTTCTTTCAAAATCTTCAATAAACGAACAACCAACTGTAATTCTCATTTCTGATAATGAGATTTTTCTATGTAAAGTGAATTACTTTCACGAAAAAGATGTGGGGGTTTGTTTGTTTGGTTGTTTGGGTTTTTTTAATTTGTTTTGGGTTTTTTTTGTTTGTTTGTTTGTTTTCAAAAACTAATACTTACAAAAATTTACAAATACCTAAAATAAACATCCTCTAAAGCATCAAGGTCAGAGGAATAAAATATACACATGATCATGTTTGCGGTAAGAAGGAGCTATAAATATCTCAATTAATTTTATCACTAATCTTCCCTCAAAGCTTCCTGCAGTTTGATAAATATTGTGGATCTTCTTCATGTTACTGAAGCTTTGTAAATGGGAGCTCTGTATATGGCCAGGGGATATGACAACTTCTCAGTCATAAGGCTATGCTTCAAAATACCTGACAGAATCTAAGTGAATGTTGAAGGAGGCAGAAAGCTCCAACCCTGAGTTTTTAAAAGAGCATTTAGTGTGACTAAGTTCTAGTTTGTCTTACCTCTACAATGTGACTCTCATGTTTAAGACTTTTTCCTTTTTTTTTTTTTTTTTTTTTTTTTTTTAAACACCTATTTTCCCTCTTGGCATTTTGGTACTTCTGAATGTTAAATCACCTGCAATTCTGTCTGTCAAAAATAATTTTGATAGCCTGGGATTAATAGTCTGGAACAACATTGTGCATATTACTAAACATAAAAATAAGTTAAATATACTGCTATAAAAGAAATCAAAAGTGCCAAATGCAAGTTCCATTCTGAAAAAGCAACACAGCAAAACGAGGGTATACATGCCTGAGTCCTTGCAAAAATGCAAAAATAATGTACTATCTTTACGAAAATTAACAGACTGAGAAATGCAGGAATCAGTTGACGATAAAAAGATTAATTTTCTTGAATGGATGAGGAAACAGTTCACTGACTATTTAGTCCCTTGCAGGCTATCTACATTTACACCAATGAACATGTATCACAGCTCCCTTTCAGGCAGTTTTCTTATCTTTATCCCAATGAAAATCAAGTTAATTTTGAAGGCAAGTATAATATCCCTAACCTGTAATTCTGTTACTATTACCATCATTATTATTTCTATCATCATATTTTGTTACTGTTACCGTCATCAACTGTATCTGGAGTTGCATCAAGAGAAGTGTGGCCAGCAGGTCAAGAGAGGTGATTCTTCCCCTCTACGCTGCTCTCATGATATCCCACCTGGAGTACTGTGTCCAGTTCTGGAACCCCTATTACAAGAAATTTATGGATGTGCTGGAATGTGTCCAGAGAAGGGCCACGAGGATGATCAGAGGGCTGGAGCATCTCTCCTGTGATGACAGGCTGAGAGAGTTGGGATTGTTCAGTTTGGTGAAGAGAAGGCTCTGAGAAGACCTTATTGTGGCCTTCTAGTTACTGAAGGGGGCCTACAAGAAAGCTGCTGAAGGACTTTTTAGGGTGTAAAGTAGTGATAGGACTAGAGGGAATGGATTCAAGCTAGAGAAGGGTAGAGTTAGATTAGATGTTACGAAGAAGTTCTTCACCATACAGGTGGTGAGACACTGGAATACGTTGCCTAAAGAGGTGGTGGAAACGCCATCCCTGGAAGCTTCTAAGGCCAGGCTGGATGTGGCTCTGAGCAGCCTGATCTAGTGGAGGGTGCATAGCAGGGGTGTTGGAACTGGATGCTCCTTGAGGTCCCTTCCAATTCTGACAATTCTGTGATTGAAATTACTAATGAAATTTTCAAGATCTAAGATTATTCTTATAGTATTCTTTTTTTTTTTAATCAAACAAAAGCAATTAAGCAATGGAAGTTGTTACCTTTTTTATTTGAAGAAGGAACTTCTAAAAAAGCATGTATGATTACGTTCTAAAGTGTCTAAAATTGAATTTCCCCATTACCTCAATATACCTGTAGGACCATGTTGCATTCACACCTCAAGTTAGCTGTACTTACTGTTGTTATTAATACTAAAAATTACAAAAAACATAATGGAAGTTAGTTAAAGAGGAAAAAAATATTGTAAACAAGATGTTCTACTTCATAAAACTAAGAGTGAATGCCCTGCTTGCATAGAGAATTAGTTTGAGCATTTCAAAATCCTTCTGTAGAACGTGCAGTGCTGGCAGACCATGGTGGTACTTGGTGTAAGAGTTAGCTGTTCCAGCTAATCTTATACTTGAACAACAGAAATGTCTTTCTTTTGATGACTTTTCTTTTAATCTGCTGTCATGTTTTATTTCTATATTAGGCCTCCCCTCCATAAACTCACCCAACTAATTCCCATAGATCACAATCAGGAGACTGAGAGATAAGTCTGAGGAGTGTCGTAGAACCAAGTATTTTAATACACTGTGTATGTACAAGTGATACATACTGGGTGATTTATCAAACTGTCATAAAATGTCTCACTGTACCTGGAATCAATCATTTACTGTCAAAAGAGTAAAAAAAGGTCTCCCATAGCAAGCATGTCAGAGAATCATTAACTCCTGAAGATAATACTTAACAAATCTAGAAAAATCTTTCAGGAAATAAGCAATAGACTGAGGGCCTAGCATGGCCAAATCTCAAAATCACAAATTTTGAGTAGTGCTATGGCAAGGTGGAGAGCCTCCACCACCGTCATGTACCACTGAGCTCAGGGAAAACAAACAAACAAAACCCAATAAAAATGCAAACTACCCTGAGGAAAAATTCAAAACATAGAGCTTCATGGTTAGAACTCATCCAGAGCTGCTACCTGAGCATTCACTAGAAGCATCTCTATACTGTGACAGTATGTGCCTTCAAATTGATGTAGCCATCTTGCACTACAGAAATAAGGTTTTGTTCACTAAACCTATGGCAAAACATACCTGAGGTTCAAAATATTTATATACCTGTAGGGACATACCCTAGTTCTTAGGCTAACACCAGGTACTGAAACAGTCTTCATTTTTTTCATAATACCATCATATTATTTGAATTAATATAAGGAGGTGGGCTTGTGGGGTTTGGTGATTTTTTTTTTTTGTTTGTTGGTTGGTTTGGTTTTGTTTTAAAAAACAACAACAAAACACCAAAAAGAAACCCAAACCAAAAAGCCCAGAGAAAACAAACAAACCAACCACAAATTCAAATGCAGCATCAGATTAGAAAGATTTGAATGTATTAGCACTGTAAGTCTTCTGGAAAATTGCCTTCATGCATAGACAATCTTGTAATTTCCAGCTTTTCTGTTCTTATTTGCCTTCCAATAACAGCAAAACCACCACAGGACAAAACCATTTATTTGCAGAACTACTTGACAGTAATACAGCTAGTTATCTTTCTAAACTGTGTTGCAGAGAGGCACCCCCTTGGTCTCTCCTATGTTTAGACTCTGTAGATGGCTGCTAAATTTGTATAGAAGTACACTTGGCAGACTTCATGATCTTCCACTCATTGTGACCTCCATCTCAAGCCTTTGTCTCTAAGGGTTTGCACAGACATGTCTGAAAAGATGGTCTTCTTACAGGGACACTGCATAAGCTCCTCAAAATATTTCAGTCTTCCAATACAGAGGCATAACACAGACTCTTACCAACATGACTGAATTCAAGGTGTGTGGAAGAAGAAAATGCTGTATCTGCAGTAGAATTTCACTCTTCAAACTACACCTATGTTCTCTACATTTATTTTTAGAGAGGTTTTTTTAATACATATTTTGAAGCAAAGATATTGTGCATTTGTTTCTATCATTTTGACATTTAAGAACAGTTACAGAGGCAAAAATTGTAACCCTGTTTGGTGCAAATGATAGGCAATAAAACTAAGAGATTATTTATGCGTTTTTAATCTAATCACAGTAAATTGGTAAGATGACTGACATAAACTAGAACACAGTTTGCTTGGCTTTTAAGGATTTTATTTTTTTTCCACTCCATTTACAGTAAACAGAAGAAATGTCTTTAGTGTTTAAGGAATATTAAGGTTGTCCAGGAAACTGTTCTCAATTTAAACTCCTTTGTTATTTAAAAAAAGGAGAGGTGGGGCAGAAGATGAATTAATTCTCTGTATCAGAGGAATTACAGCCAATAAATGGCAAAACAAATTATAACATCTAGCACATATTACCCAGATGCTTTTCAGTCAGAGCTTGGGGCCAGGCATTGCTTGTCCACTTGTTTTGCTCTGACTGCTGGACACACCTACCCATGGTAAACTGCCTTCCTCATTTATTAAACTTAACAACATAAATAACAGATCTTCTCTAAAACCAAAATGAAGACACTACAGAAAACTGAGATACATGACAGGCAGAGACCAAACTTCTCTTCTTGTGAGGGCACATGCAATGTAGCTGTGCACAGTGAGTACTTCTGGCCACAGAAGAGGACACAGGCTGTGCCAGTCTTCTCCAAACGTTGGGAGGTGTGATGGCTTTAAAACTGTCTTTAATTTTTCTCCTCACAAAGTTCGAGCAGAGGAAGTGAAAGAATGTAAATAAATCACTAGTGGGTGTAAGAAAGCAAAATAATAATTATTATAACACTTCCATTGGAAAGAGAAACATTTAAGAATCACTAGTCAAAAGTCAGTCTCAGCTTGCTCAGCTTCTTTCTGCTTCTCCTTCTGCCTTGGGAAGACAACACTCACTCCTGCATACTGACCTTGACAAGCTAAGTCTAACAGCCTCTCAGCTTCTTGGCTCTCTCTGCCTTCTGCCAGGGGGGTCTGAGGGGAGTCCTTCTGGCTTGGCCCCTTAGGGGGAAGCCAGGGGGCTTGGTTGTGTTTTTCTGTTGATTGTACATATTTGTAAATGTTATGAATAGTGTATATTTGTACATATTCATTGCATTTCATCATACATTATAGTTTTGCCTGTAAAATACAGCTTCATTTGCTTCCAGACTGAGCTAGCCTGGTTATTGGCAGTGTGGGAGGAGGATTTCAACTCTCACACTGTTACAAGAGGGAAGAAAAGAATTCTTCTAGCAGGACTTTCTTCAGCATGGCACCACACTAGGAAGCACACAGAGCTGCAGCACAGTGAAGCAGTTTCCAAGATAAAGAGGCAGATGCATGAGCTTCTTTCTGTGGTATGTGGAGTCACACGCTGAAAGCAAGGCCGGTGCTGTTCTCAACTGGCAGGATATTGTCCCAGCTTGGGGGGAAAGCTGGACACAGAAGCATGCATCACATGTACCAGGCTGGGCAGGAATGAGACGAAGCTGTGCATTTAAACCAGTTTGCACCTGATGCAGAGGTTTTGTTACAATTCCCATACAGACAATATTTATGTCTTAGTCACAGCACCGAATAATGTTGCTCCTAGTATGTACTTGCTCTTGGTGGTCTAATACCCTCTCTCTCCTTTCATGTTCATGCATGCTCATACTTCACTGCAGTTTGTAATTTAAAGGTATCTTTTAGGACATAACATGACTATGAAAGAATATGGCAACTGTTCTGCTTTCACAAATACAGTTTTCACATTTTATAACTTAACCTCAGTTTTTCTTTGGTGTGTAGCTTCTACTGTTTTGTGAGAAAGACTATTAATTTGCAACAGTAATTGCTATGGGGTTTTCAGTTAACCATTTTAAAGACATCACAAAAATACAGCATGAAAATGGAGACCATTATTGCCAAAAGAACTTGAAGTTATCAAGGCATCTTTATTAGCTGCTGCTGACTACTCAACTCTAGCCCTTAAAATTCAGAACAATTCATTACCCATCTACTAATCATAGAATCAGTCAGGGTTGGAAGGGACCAGAAGGATCATCTAGTTCCAACCCCCCTGCCATGGGCAGGGACACCTCACACTACAGCAGGCTGGCCAGAGCCTCCTCCAGCCTGGCCTTAAACACCTCCAGGGATGGGGCCTCAACCACCTCCCTGGACAACCCATTCCAGGCTCTCACCACTCGCATGGGGAAGAACTTCTTCCTCATGTCCAGTCTGAATCTCCCCACTTCCAGCTTTATTCCATTCCCCCTAGTCCTGTCACTACCTGATATCCTAAAAAGTCCCTCCCCAGCTTTCTTGTAGGCCCCCTTCAGATATTGAAAAGCCACAAGAAGGTCACCTCAGAGCCTTCTCTTCTCCAGACTGAACAGCCCCAACTCTTTCAGTCTGTCTTCATAGGAGAGGTGCTCCAGCCCTCTGACCATCCTGGTGGTCCTTCTCTGGACACATTCCAGCATGTTCATATCCCTCTTGTAATACGGGCTCCAAAACTGGACACAGTACTCCAGGTGGGGTCTCACCAGAGCTGAGTAGAGGGGGAGAATCACCTCCCTTGACCTGCTGGCCACACTTCTCCTGATGCAGCCCAGGATCTGGTTGGCTTTCTGGGCTGCAAGTGCACACTGCTGGCTCATGTTGAGCTTCTTGTCCACCAGCACTCCCAAGTCCCTCTCCTCAGGGCTGCTTTCTAGCCAGTCACTGCCCAGCCTGGATTTGTGCTAAACAGCAATCTTGGAAAATTCTCATAGTTCAAAAATCTCCAAAGAGGATAAGTTTGTTTTTTCTTTGAGAAGGAGCACAGTGATACATAAATTCTAGTCTGTGTGTGTGCTCTGCAAAAGGGTAATGCTTAGTGAGGAGGTCTCTCTTTCCAAGCAATGTTCTCTAAAAATAACTCATCAGAGAGAAGCCTAGAAGATGACTCATTTGAAGTACTCCTTGCTTACACTCGCAGTAGTAAATTTTACTGTGCCAAGGAATGTTCCTGGGTACCAAACTTTAATTATCTCTACTATTAAATCTACTACTAAATATGCTTTTGGGCTGTGATGGCCATTGTGTTCCCTAACCATTTCCTGTCACAGTTCAGGGTTAGGATGTACTAGAAACTGCTCCTAATAGGTAGCCTGCCTACATCCATGCTACCTCTGCTTTGGAGGATATGAAAAGACTGTGAAAATGTATTATAAGTGTACGTATGTAGCAGTTCTCGGCATGTTCAACTTGGTAATGACAGTGTGTGTCACAGCAGATCTTAGAAGCTGATTCAAACACATTAATATGTATTAATATGTTCGACAAGAGAAAAATGTTTTAATTTTGAAAGTACATGCTTACCTCAGCACAACTGGTATGTCTAAATGGAACACAGAAGATTTCACCTCAACATGAGGAGAAACTTCTTTACAGTGAGGGTGACAGAGCACTGGAACAGGATCCCCAGAGGGGTTGTGGAGTCTCCTTCTCTGGAAACTTTTAAAACCCACCTGGATGTGTTCCTGTGTGGACTACCCTAAGCGATCCTGCTCTGGCAGGGGGGTTGGTCCTTTCCAACCTCTCATATACTGTGATACATTGCAGCTTATTACATACAAGTGTACTTTTTTCCACATCGTGTATCTTCTCTTTCAGTGTGTTTGTGTATTTTTGGGCTACTACTATATAAAATGATGGAACAGAATAATCATAAGTAAAATTCTAGAATTCCTTTCTCTTTCAAAGTCTCTCTTTACTATGGCTTCTTACTTAAGTTTATATGAATAATACTAGTTTGAACTAGAAGTAGAACTGTCAATTGTTTATCATAATATGTAAATAATTACAGATTTTATAATTTAATATGGAGAATAAAGACCAGTGTCTAGGGAGACAGAGCTTATTGTTTGCAATAGTTTTTATTGTAAATTTTGGGTTTCATTTTCCATATCTCTAAAGTTTTTTTGCAATTCCTATACATACAGCATTTAGCCATCCTATAATCCAGTGACTTTAAATATTTATATAGATAGATGTGTGTGTATAGCCACTGCAAGATAGATAACATGCAAAAAAGTTTGCCTTACTCATATGGGGGGAAACATCTGCAGCTGGTCACCCATACACTTAGCAGTAATTCTTATAGAGAAAATGTTAAAATCCAAAGGTTTTTTCTCTTGAATCATAGCAATATCTGGTCTTTGCTATTGCAGAAGAGCCCTTCCATTATATATCAGTGTTTCAGTCTGTCTGCATTTTAAACATTTTCTTTCCAAAGGTTAAAACCCTTTCATATTACACTTACTTCACTGACAATGCAAATGTAAGTATACAGAACATCACTTGAGTAACTTTGTAAACTGAAAACTATATTATGCAATCAGGCAGCTACACAGAGATAAGAGAAAACCCAAGTGATTTAACAATACTTAGAAATTTTCACTGTGCAAGTTTGAAAGTTCAGAAATCACTATCACAAGCAAGCACTGCAAAACCACACTGTTCTTGCAATGAAAACACACAGTGTATCTGTGTAAATGTTTAAGGTCCAGTTACTCTTAAAACATAGCTGATGGATGCTGCCAAAATCTCTACAACCTTATAAAAATAAAAATGCAATCCAGCACATTCAGGCTCAGACCGGCCATAAGTCAATACAGCTCCTGCCCACTAATTTTATTTGCAGTAACTGCCAATGACTCTTAGGAAGCCTGTGATTTCTCTTACAACAATGATAACACGACCTCTTTCCTCCCTCTGCTTTTATGTATCAGATCCTCTGTCTTCAAGGAAGCTTTCTGTTAGCCCTGTCCCACTGGCCAGTTGGTCTTGTAAAAAACTAGCATTTTCTGGTGACCACAAGCAACTGCAACATGAAATGTAACACTGCTTGTGCCATTACAGAAGCAAAGGGTCTATATTGCCTCTACCATTATCCTACCTGGAGGGTTATGTTAATGAAGTAAGGGGAACTTTTCTACTTCTTAAAGCAGCAAATCCATAAACACCAATACAGCCAGAGAGAACTGTGGCATATTTCACTATGACAACACAGACTCACAGACAGGGGGAACTAAAAGCCTGTGTGAAACACTACAGTAGAGAAGAGCATATTTCACTCTACCTTAACAGGCAGCCACCATGTTATTCAGATGGTAGTATAAAATAAAATTAAAGTAAATGTGTTTCATAGAACTGAAGACTAAGAAAAGAACAATAAGACAGGCTGGCAGATCACAATTTTTCATTTTGGCATAGACTGGTTAAAATCATCTCTGCCTATCTTTCCATATATTATGTTGGCAACAGTTTTAAAGTATCTTTAAGCGCTATCTGACTATTAGTTTTACATTTGTATGATTCTTTTCTTATTTCTTCCTTAAAAACAAACAAGAAAACAAAATGACAAAAAAACCCACCAGAATTTTAACATGCAACAAAATAATTTTTTGTCAGACTTCATATGCTGTAAATTAAGCAAGCAGGAAAATAGTATATGGAGGAGTCTAGAGAAAATAAGAACATAGTAATTTAAAAATATTCCTCTGACATCAGCTAAGAAGCACTAGTCCCTCCACCTTTAGAGAATCTGCTGAGGTGAGATATAGATTGATTAAATAGGCATCTTCTCCATAGGTACTGCCTCATAATTAGATGCTTGCCCAAAGGCTACTCTCCTGGTAAGAGAGTGCTGTGTAACCCCCCCCCCCCCAACTCCTTACGCCTTAATTCCCCACATTTGAACAAAAGAACCCCCTAAAAAAACAACACCCCATCAACTACATGAACAAGAAAAAACAACTTCAAAAATTACTATGCTGCTGTGATTTGTGCTAGCTCTTTGCTTGGTTAGGCCTTTGCTCCTCAGACAAGGATGTTTCTTGATGCACATGGACGAAAGCTTCAATATTTTAGAACTTGACAGGAGGTACTAAAATGGTTTTGAGTTTTCCATAGCCCATTCTTCAGCCAGAGAAGCTAGATTTCTCTTGAAGAGAGCTTCTCTTTATCTCACTGACTTCCAAGACTTGAAATTAACTGTTCCCATCAATAAAATTCACATGGCTTTACTCTGAGATTTTAACCCTATTTACGGTGAATTACATTTTCTTTCTCTAAACTCCTCCTGTTTTGTTTTTTTCCCCACAATGTACACAGTTCTGTTCTGTACTGTTGATGATTTCTGCACAGTGGAATATTTGCCTTGTGTCTTTGTACCACAGCCTGGAAAACCAAAGTGACACTGCACTTCCAATTTCATTTTTCAATGTCCAGAACAAAATACTTGGATATTATACAACCCTGCCACAACAGTATCCATATCTTTCCTTACGAACATTTTGTTTCTGCTTTATGAAAGACGACAATTCAACTGATTTCACCATCTCAGAGTTGATTTTCACTTTGCTCTTTCTTCTATTATGCAGCTGAGTCACATTTCAATTCTACTGCTATTTCATTCTTAACATCTCTGAGATCATACTTAGGTTTACTATAAACAAGTCTCTTACTCAGACCATCATTATATCTCATCCTGAGCACTGCTAAATTCTGTTCCTTGACTTGCCAAAAGACTTTCCTCATTCCATGCAAAACACAGCTGCAACAGCCATCTACCTCACTTGTCGATTTGATCATGCCAAGTCACTCCCTCTTTGAAGCCTTCTACTTCTGTCACATCAAATTTAAGCTTCTTGTCATCACCTTCAAAGCTTTAAATTGCCTGTCACTGTCCTCCCATTCCCTTGACCGATTTTCCTTATGCTGCAGGTTCCCTAGAGCAAAGAACGTCCCTCCTTCAACACTTGTAAAGTGATTAGTGGCATGACAGAGGCTATTACCACAAATAAATCACAAACAATAAAGATTGCACCAAACCTCATTTTGCACCACAGAGAAAGAAACAGAGAAACATGCAGGATGAACAGAAATTTTTTCAATGACAAAATTGAGGACAAAGGAACCAATATAAATTATTCTCAAAGGAGGCTTATACAAAAACAAACAAATGCTCTTTTATTTCTAAATAAAACCCTACAGGAAAGTTTAATGACTCTCTGTGCACATTATATCACACTATAAATTAATTGCTTTCCTGCCTACCTCTCTCCAGAGCAGCCCTCTGTTTCTCAGGTGTGTAAAATGTGGAAGAACATTTCACATGTGCTTTCACTGCTCTGCAAGATTATTCTGCACAGTAATATAGCTAGTTCATGTGTTTCCTCATCCACTTTAATGTAATATTAATAACTGAGCAACCCATACATAGTAGTAGTACACTTGTGTGGTTCTTGGCTGACTGGAAGGAAAGACTTCAAAGGTGAAAAATTTATGAATCTCCTCTCTGTTTCTTCACCATTTTTGATTTCCAGAGTTTCCCAACAGGTTGTTACAGATTCACACAGATTGCATTGGCCTGGAATCTACAACAAGCAAGGACACTTCCAACTAGATCAGGCTGCCCAGGGCCACATCAAATCTCATCTTGAATTTCTCCAGGGATGGGGCCTCAACCACATTCCTGGAGAATCTGCTCCAGTATTTTACCACTCTTCATTGTAATGGACTTGTTCCTTATGCTTAATCTAAATCTACCCTTCTTCAAGTTTAAAACCATTGCCTCTCATCCTGTCACTATGAGCCTTTTACGCAGTCCTTCCCCATCCCTCCTGTAGGCCCCCTTCAGATACTGAAATAGTTATAAGGTCTTTCCACAGTCTTTTCCAGGCTGAACAGCCCCAATTCTTTCAGCCTCTTTTCATAAGAGAGGTACTCCAGCCCTCTTCTCATCTTTATGGCCCTCCTCTAGACCTGCTCCAGCAGGTCTATGTCACTCTTGTGTTGGAGGCCCCAGAGCTGGACAGAGTACTCCAGGTAAGGTCTCACCAGAGCAGAGTAGCAGAATCACCTATTTTGACCTCTGCTGATCATGCTTCTTTTGATGCAGTGCAGGACATGATTGGCCTTCTGGGATGCAAGCGCACAGTCGGCTCATGCTCGGCCTCTTGTCCACCAGTACCCCCCAAGCCATTTTCTGCAGGGCTGCTCTCAATCTCATCATCCCCCAGCCTGTACTGATATATTAGGCACAACAACTTTTTAAAAAACAAGGGTAACCAGATTCCTCAACCTTAAATGCTGAAAAAAATGAGACACAATTGTACTTCATCATCTAACTCTTCTGCCCAAATGTCTGTTGTTCTGAAATTGAGATGACAGTAAGATGGCTAAGTAGCTGAATCGTCCCATATCTGCTCCCAAGAATTTTGCTCTTTGTAAGTATTCCAGCTGTCTCTGTGTTAAGACAAGCTAGATTTCCACTTGAGCTAACTGCAATACATCAACATCTGTAACATATTTAATCCCTTTTTCTGTAGCAGCCACTACATCAAACACATGCTATATTTTGATCAATTCCCTCTTTGCTCATAACAGATTTAAACACCCATGACAGCTCAGCACAAAGGGAGGATTCAAGCTTTTGAGAATTCCATCAAGTGCCACTGGAAAATCTCCTTAGACCACCACATTGCCCAAAAACCTTCACATTTCCTCTGTATTAGTGAAAGTACCTGTTGCCCTTACCACTACATGCTTCTCTCCTTTTATTTCATTCATACATTGATGTTAGCCTGTAATGTTTCTAGTGCATGAAAGAAATTGAAGACACCCCAGACTTGGGGGGTGCAGGGTTCTTGTGCTTATTCCCAATTCCGCTACTGGTTTCTCTGCACTTCTGTTTCCTCGCCTCAGCTTTACCTGTTCCTACACTTATGGTGCTGGGGAGAAGTGACACATTATGACTCCAGATGAAGTATGCTGCTACTGATGAAGGAACATGTTGCCAATTTTTCTGCCATTTTCCTTTTTGACCCCAGCCTTTTCATCTGCTGTTCACCCTCCACATCAAATACTTGCCCAGATTTGCACTGGGTAGAGTCATTAATCATAAAATAAGCTTGAGCAAAGAAACTGAAGAACTTTCTGTTGAATTCGCATGTTAAATGAATTAAATTAAATGATGCCAAGAGTGAAAGCTGTGACAAAAGAGATAGGTAGAACCAGGTGATTACTAGCAGACAGGAAGAGCAAGGGAGGACTCCTCTCCTCTCAATTTGTTCAGCTGTAACATGTAACTGCACCGCCAGGCTTAGGCTTAACAGCAGGCTAAACAAACCAGCTAGTGGCTACCTGGACCAGCATTTTACTGGCTTGGTGTGATGAAATGCAGGTTTGATGAATACAGAACTGGCACAAGTGAGTGTGTTGAGACCATGCAGCAAAGAAAGGAGGAGAGCAGGACTATGTAGCTAGTAGTGAGATGCCTGTTAGGTGCTTACAAGAACTTCAGTTCCTTTTCTGAGGCAGGAACTTGTTTTTGACCATTCATACAATACAACTTCAAACTCAATGAGGCTACTATGTGCAATCACACTGGAGAAATACAATAAAATAGGTAAAATAAGAAAACATCAATGAGAACATAATGCTAGTAATGTCTGCTGAACTGGCCATATTCTTAGCAAGTGATAGCATCAGATGTATCAGATTTTGCCTGGAAAACATACCTTCGGCAGACATTCAGAATAATAGAGACCAACATGAAGTACTTTTATGCTGGAAGATCTTTGGGCATCGGGAAGACAAGCATAAATCCTTTATTTTCTTGTTTCCAGACTACTTTTTTGCACAAATGTAGCAATGTGTGGGACCTTGCTTAGCAAATTGATGCTCTTTCTGTGACAATTTCTAACCCCTTTTAAAGGATTTTCAAAGCTTGAATAAAATCTGACAGTTTTCTTCCTACCATATGTGGAGGTAATGAATCTATCAAGTCTCTTGAGACAGACAGCAATTATCTCTGACATTAGATACAACGCACTTGCATTTAACCACACAAGCATAACTTTAACTATAGACAAGAATAATTAAAACTTTAGAAGCTACCATGAAATAAGAACAGAGCAGCTGGTGAAACAAAAGAGAACTGCAAATAGATTTTAAAAAACTTCACCGTGCTGAATTTGTCCTGATTGCATTTGTGGCAATTAAGTATGTCCATCAAAAAGTATTCAGTGCAACAGTTTGTACTAGTTCACCTTAGAACAGTTAAAGTAACTGCAGAACCACTAGCTCTTAACAGATCCAACTCTCTCCAGGTTTGATGTACAGCTCCTGTGAATATTGTGTACCACTTTGAAAGCACTTTTCCTCAGTCGTTACCCTGACTGCATGCTCCTCTTGTTCATAGTTTTGCCCATTCTGGTTAAAGAGGAGAACAATTGAATCACATCCAATATATTCTAAAGAGTTTGGATATTCTAATACAAATCACAATAAGAAATGTACTGGGCTTACCCACTCTTGTCCAACCTCACTGTTTCCTGAGTCTGAAAAGGTTCTGGGGCAGGGAGAATGTTTCATTTTCTTGTTCTCCAGTTATCTTTGTGCAGGATGGTCAACAAACTCTTGAACGCACTGTCTCTGCCACATAGGAAGGCTGAGAGGTGTCAGATATTACTAGCTATTGAGGAATGCTTCCATAGAAAGTTTACTGTTCCTGCTAGCTGGGCCAGCTTTTGAGAGACAAGCCTGCGGTATTTCTCAGGCACAACTATCAAGTGCCTCTCTCAACAGGTAAACTGTCTGCTGTACACTGTCTTGAGCAAGGCCAGGTGTGTTCTTGTTGTAATACAAGATGGAGATTTTCATACAAGACAGAGTGACAGTTTGACACAGATGTATCTTAGTGTCATTCCTGGAAATTTGTAGTTTCAGGCTTATTATGCAAGTTACAGCTAGACAGTGATTTCTGGTATGAAACCCAGTGAGAAGCTTCCCATCTCTTCCTTTTCATCTTTTTCTGGGCTATCAAGTCCTCAAGACTACATCACAGGAGAACTTGAACTGTTTTTCAGCCTCATTACTGGTTACTTCAGATAAACAGAACTTAGTTTCCAGATGGCTGCATGAACTAGCCAGATTTGCTTAGTGAGTAGCATATATGCAGCTTGTATAGGTCAGCAACTACTTGTGAGCAAACAGAGAGCTAAGAATAAAATGCAGCTATTGATGTGCCTCTTCCTGCCCACATCACCTCTGTTGTCCTTCAGCAGTGGCATAAGTCAAGCACTAGACTTCTTCCACATGCTCAATCCTGTATGGCAACATTATGTCTTTGGATATAGAGGGTCTCTTGTAAAAGAGAGATACAGATCAGGAACCTGGCACTGCATCTGAGTGAGGGCTGGGAAGAGAAAAAAAGGAGTAACACCGACTATTTTCATGAGACATCTTGTCTGCACTACAGCTGAGGATTGCAGCTCTATTTTTAAATTACATTTCTTTCACCCACTCCCTGCAACACATGAATTCTAGAGACCCTTGAAGTCAGAGTTTCCTGGCACTGAACATCAAGCCTGCCTGGGTTATGATCAGTTTGGAAAATCCCTGCTGTCAGCACCATGGGAGTTTTTCAGACTTGTTTGAAAAATGTTGCTTTTTAGTCTCAGTTCTACATGACAGACCCAACTCCCCCCTGCTATCATTTCATAGTGGTAATTACAAACCCTCCATATGCTTGACATAGACATTTCTAAATTAACATTGGCCTCATAAGCTTACTAATCCTTCAGACTGGCTATAGTTAAAACTCATTTTGATCACCTTTACAGATTTCCGTTGTGATAGCATGATGAAAATCTACTGATTTTATGTTTGCATGTTAACTTCTGCACCTAGCTGACACAGCAATTGGAGAGAGAAGCAGACAGTAACTAAGAAACTATTTGGATGTTGTGGCAGTCTCAACTAGTCAAAGCTGATCTAGCTCCACAACAATTTTCACTGAGCTAGTCACTTCAATTACTTCTTAAGGGGTCTTTCTGTCAATCATATGAAAAGATTCTGGTTTTGCTGATTTTTTTCTAAACTGTCATAGCATACATAAAAAAATTGGCTAAACTATGCCTACTCTCATTTTCTCTGCAATTAAAATAAACTGAATACTTGACAAGTCAGGTTTATTTAATTTGTGCAGAATATGTCCCAGTGTAGCCATATTTAATTGCAGAATGATTTAACATACGAGGCCACAGGGCAAAACAAGAGTTCAGTAACTGCTTCCACTCTATTCCTCAGAGGTGATCCATGTAAAAAAAGTTACAGAGAAGTCTATGCATTTTCTGCTGGAAGAGAAAATGAAGCAGATCTAAGAAAGCAAGACAGATTTCTGCGTGAGAATAAAATTCTCAGGTTTGTAGTCCTAATGTACCAAGCACACAAGATATGTCATGTCCACAAATTGCTGCTCTTGTAGCTGACGTTTTAGTAAGAATTAGGTAGGTAGCAGTTAAATGACAAAAAGTATTGTATATCCTTAGCCCTCAAGGAAGAGAGTACTTCAGATCCCCTTACATATCTTTTTCCCCCCTTCTTTTAGGTAATAAATTTTTCCAGGAAAAGGTCAGGACAATGTGACAGAAAATCGTTCTGATTTGAAGGTTGTTAGGAGTCATGAGAGTAACACATCCTCCTATATTCATCCTGCCTTGATGTGTACAGAAACCTGCACAACACAAAACTAGAAGAGAATGAGAAAGAAAAAAGGGGTTTAAAATAAAAGAAGGGGGACAAGAAAGACAGGGGGGGCAAGAAAGACAGGGGCGGCAAGAAAAGAACAAAAAGAAATCTCTGCAAAGAAAGTTTTGTCAAAAATACAACCAAAAAGGGGAGGAAAGAGAGACAACAGCGCTTGATTTTGAATACAAAGCCTCATATATCTCTTCTAGCTCTACTTTCTAGTATTTTTTCCCACATGAAGATAGCTAATTTTTGAGAGTTTTTTGGAACAAGTTGAGTTAATTTTTTGAATGGCAGTAAAGCTTTCAAAGCATGGAGGGCCTAACTGTGAGGTGACTTAAATCTCTTTCCTTAAGAGATGTTGACCAGAAGAGGTGAGCTAATGCAGAGAAGAGATAAGCAGAAGCAGTTCTAAAGCTTATGATAACGCAGCGATCCAGCTCTAAGACATGTACAACAAAGCTTCTTCGAAGACTTATTTCACTGTATTCTTTACCAAACAAGGAAATCTGCTCTAATCTGTGAGTAAAGGAAATTACAAATGGGGGTGGTGGGGGGGAAGAAAAAAAAAAAAAGCTGGTTACAGACTATTCAACCTTAGATTATATTACACTGAACTGTTAATTAAACTCTTTTTATAACTCTCTCCTGAGTCTGCCTGGGGCTATACCTTTAAATTACCTTTTAATGGGAAATTGATGTGAACAGCATGCAGCCACAAGACCAGGGAAATGCATCCCCATTCTTAGGATGTCTGCTGTACACATCAACGGATGTGAGGGGTTCATGTAGAACTGCTACCTCTATTCCTGGCTGTGTGAAGAGCTAGCCAATTAATTGGCTGTCAGGAAACGCATACGGCACTATAACACTCAGATGGAAAATGAGAAAGAGCATACAAATCAGAGAAAAGAGTACAAGATAAGCAGGTCATCTATCACAGATGTGTGAAAAGGAAAAATAGCTACTGGAAGTACACGAACAAGTGGCTCACACTTCCAATTCTCTATAGTTATACTTAGGTAAGCTTGGTCAACATGTTTACAGAAAGAAATATATCACACTGTTATATATTCTGGAATATTTCCCAAAGCTGGATTTACACTTAAAAGACAACCTCTGGTAGCACATGTCAGATGAATGGTGTAAATAAGATTACTGATATAAGACATTACAAAGGAAATTGAGAGAAACAGCAACTGCTTTATAGTTCTAAGTTAGGAATGTAGGGTAACACTGAAGTTTGTTGGGGTTTTGTTTCATTATTATGGTTGCCTTATTTTGCAGAAAAAAATAGGTCTGATACGAGCAGTAGAATTAGCATCTTAAAACTATTTTGTCAAAGGTAGCATTTTCTACTAGATCCATCCTGAGACAACCCACATGAAATGCATATAAGAGGCAAGGTATAAGTTTACATCCATAAAAAAGGTGAAAACTGTGTTTAAAAGGTTTCTATTAAAGTGAAAACAAAAGCAAGGTAAGTTCTGCCCTCATGTTGAGTCATAGAAAAATCATCTTTCAGACAGTGTACAAATGCATTCAGGGGAAGACCTTAACTCACAACAACAAATTCTCCTGTTCTCACCTGATAAGTTACTATATAGTACAAAAACCAAAACCAACACATTTTTTTTCAGAGTTGCAGAACAGACTTTACCCTTTACTGATAAAACCAAAACTATAAATCTAAAAATCTTCTTAAAGTTTGAATTTCATAGTAGTTGATGTTTAGACAAAAATGATAATAACTGCATTGGTGCAGCACCATGCTGTGCACTTCTGTTCATAGTCGTTCCAAAATGTACATCACATCACAATAGTAACTATGCATAAAGCTAATCACATGCAGTAGAGCAGAAAGAGGCCTAGGATCACAAATCCAAGCATTCTGGTTCTGCAGCAGCAATAGTTATAAGACAACATTAAGGATGAACTACAATAAAAAGTCTACTTTATTAAACATTTCTTAAATAGCGCACATAGCTTCAGTTTAAATACACAAGACCTGACAATCAGATAAAAAAAAAAGAGATAATTCAGCATTTCAGAAATATTATCCTCCTTTTTTTCCTTAAGCAGAGCCAGCAGGAGGGGCAGTAATAATTTGCTATTCCAACAGGTTATAAGCAAATTGCTACAGTCTTAGGGGGAAGAAGCAGTAGGGATGGGCCACATCCTGCTGTCTCAATGAACCATGAGAAAAAAATTATTTGAAGGTGGAATGCAAATGCTCGTGATGGATAAATTCCTTCCCACTTCCTCAAAGAAAAGAAATGTGATATTCACATGCAAACAATATCCCTCATAAATTATCATTTTCATAACATATTTCAGGATGCTGGCATGTTACCTGATCTTTCAAATTCCTGAATATGATTCTGTTGAATCACATTTGTCTCTAGTGACACTACGCTGCAATAGCCAAGAACCAGTATTTCTCTTGGGAGCACCTCAGCAAAAGTCATTGTGTAGCACACAATAACAAGCTAGGAACAAAATTCCCCTTCTAGGAAAGATGTGCCCTTCTTGAGGAGGGCACTGACCACCAAAAAAAACCACAATAAAATGTAGACTCCATTGGCTAATGGTTTACCCTACCTAGTAATTTTGAAGCAATTAAATGGAATATTTTACTGCACAAAAAGCACAATGCACAGCTGGAAACAAAAGAGCAAGTGCACAGCATTTAAACTTCCAAGCGTTTAAAGGCATACAGAGACATCAAACAGGGTGTAAACACATCTTGTCAGAATTGAAGCAGGTAATCTAAGACGCTTCCTCTTTATTGAGGGGTTATTTGTAGAGGAGTCTAGCTCTTAAATGACATGACTTTTCTGTTTATTGCTATATGCACTAATGCTGATAAAATACCACCATAACGAGAAAAGGAATCCTTACAGCAGGCAAATAGATTTGCCAACAGCAATGCCGAGGAAGTAACTTTTCATAGACAATTAGTTACAATTGTAACAGCTTACTGAGGTTTTATGATTTTTTTCCTTTTTTTTAGTTAGTTCTCGTTTCAGACGACTTTAAAATGTAATCAAACATAGGTGATTACTTTTAGTTACTTTTTGTTACACTCTAAAAACAAGTGGAGACTTCCTCATTCCCTCCCCCGGGAAAGAACAAGATTCAAGGATCCAGGAAAGAAGAGAGGCAGCTGCTGGCCACTATTTCAAATTGCACAGTATCAGTCTTCCATTCATCTGTATAAATGTAAGCTACCAAATGAAAAATATTACTGATATTCCCAGGGCACCTAGGCAGAACAGGAATTTTACTTGTACACATTTTTCTTGGGTTTGAACACTGATGTCAACAGAGCATTTACAACAGATTTTCCATTTGTTTTCCTTGTGGGGAGAAATACTGGGGAAAGGAAAAGGAGGGAGAAGAGGCACACAGACTATCCCCAGAAAAAACAGAAACCCCCTGGATCTAAAAGCTCACCGTTTCAGACAGCTTCTAGTCAGGATAAATACAAACCACAAGAATATTCACTCACTATCGTACTTGGGAGATTTTAGGGTTTTTTGTTGTTTTTTTTTTTTGGAAATGCTATTCTCTTCCCTCAAATCCCCTGAAAAACTCCACATTGAAACATCTACCAGAACCTGATAGCTGTGTAAGCAATGAATTACTATTCATCACCTTGAATTCTACAATTTATCATGGAATGCTGCTAGGAACACACATCGGTTCATGTATATCTGGTCCCTACACATACTATTTGTAACAGAATTTATTTTTAAGCATAATGTACAGCAACACACAGAACTGTAGATTCCACATTTTTAAAAAGAACATTTAAAAACTTCAGAACATACACAGCATCAAATGGTTGCCTTCAGAAAGAACTGCATGCTGGGATGAATGCAGCCACAGCCAAACAAGCAAGGACAACAGGCATCCCATTGGCATCTCATGTGGCACACAAATTTACTTCATTCTCCTTGATGCAATCCTCCTCCCAGATGCTAGCATAGATGCTCATACTTTACAGTCTCTTACTAAACAGTCTACATGGCTGTCTAGACAGGTATCTAGGTAGCTCAGGCATTTCATCTTTCTGTACAGTGATGTGATATACTGGTTTAGAACACAATATATAAATTCAGTCTGCTACCTTCAATAGCTATATTAAAAATATTTTTAAAGGAATAATGTGAATTTGAGACTAGTGTCCAGTATTTTTTGAGTTCCTCATGTTCAATGTACACAATGAAGCCTCCTTATGTTCAGAAATTCATAGAATGGTTTAGGTTGGAAGGGACCTTAAAGATCACCTGTAGCAGATGCTGTTTCTGCAAACAACGAAAGCTTCTAACGTTAATGCAGAAGGCATGGAGTTGAGAAACATTTACTAATTGAAGAACTACATGATGTGAAGAACAAAACAAAACATTGTATGTGTGCCAAGAGAAAACAACATGCTGCAGAAGCCAGACCTTTGGAGGCACTGGACTTGACTTTTATAGGGAACTATTTCTAGTGCTTTATATAGGGGAATATTTTTAGCTTGTGTAGAGGGCTGAATTCTGGTATAGGGCTGGTTAAGTGGGTTAATGTGCAAGATAAGATACATTATATATGATCAGCTACTTCTGGGACTTCTGAGAAGACTTCTGAGATTCTTCTTTATTCTGTTATTCTTTTCTGTATTTCTGGAATTCTGTTGTATAGCGACAATGGGGTTCATGCATCATTTGTCATAAATGGCCCCTGAAACAGGGATCTTACAATCATCCAGTTCCAATGCCCCTGCCATGGGCAGGGACACCCTCTACTAGACCAGGTCACTGACGGCCTCATCCAATCTGGCCTTAAACACCTCCAGAGGGGACATTCATTATCTCCCTGGGCAACCTGTTCACAAGTAAACCATTTTGGCAGGCTTAATCTGAAGAAATACTTTACTGACTATAACCCCCCGAAACCTTTACGTTAATTAAAATAATACATTTAGATTAACTTTCCCACATATTTTATCTTAAAGCATTGTCAGATTCCCTCTGCTACTCACACAGGGAAAGATGCAAGAGGCTTGCAACGCTAAAGGTTTATCCCCATTTCATATTACCTATTTTATGATGAGAGCTGAGGGACTCAAGCAGTTGCATAGGAGAATATGGCAGAAAGCCCAACAAAGCTTTTGCCATTATAAGAAAATAGTCTAAGGCACTAGAGGGAGCATCTGCCTTTACAGTCACTGAAGAAAAGTTTCTGTGCACCTACACATACTCCACACAACATTCAAAAATTATTTTGCATATTGTACATAAGGTACAAGTCCTACTTTTCTTACATAAATCAAAGGAAATGCCAATATTAACTAACCATAATTTTAAATAAATGTGCTTTCTCATCTACCTCGTTTACTCAACCATAATTTAAAATTATTTTCTCAAAGTTCAGACTCTGAAAGTAAGCTTTTTTTAATGCAATCATCTAAACAGCCTAATAGTGTTAGAATAATAGCTTGCATTGTTCAGGAAATGAAAGCAATGACATTTTAAGGACACAGCTTTAGACTTCTGCAACAGAGACATCCACATCTTGGATAACTTCCATGATGAGAAGGGCATGAGAGAAGGGTGTTTCTAGGCTGTGATTCACCTGACCAGCTCTAGACATCCATCAGAGGATGAATGTGTGAATCATTTTCTCCAAGTGCTACTTCTAAGAAGTGCAAAGGCAGTTGAATTCACATGTGGATGTGTACACCACAGATGATTATGTCACAAGATCCCCACCCAAAAACGTGAACATAAGACAGCATAAATACACATAACATTAGGGCATATATGGAGAGTGAGAGGATGTATTATACAATATTATGCCCATTAAGACTGACGAACCTTGCTGAATTACCAACACAAAAATGAATCATCTAAAATGGAAATGAGTTCCATGGAGCACTGCTACTATGACAGCCACAAAGCCTTAAGAAACCAGAGACTCGCCACTTTTCAGCAGGATTCTCAGCAGAGGATTTCATTGATGGTTACCTGGAGCGCATCGGCAACATAAACTCATTGTACATTTTCTAGTACTACAAAATTCTTCATTCTTGTTATGTGCCACAGGTTAAGTTAAGAAGGTTAAAGGGAAAGACAGAGAGTAGAAATCCCTTATTACAACCTGAAAGAAATAAGAGAACCTAAACACCTAAAAAGATTGTGTACAGATTCATTTAAGACATTAACAGTACTTTTTCCTCTGAAAGTGGTAGGAAACTAAAAGTGTCTGCCATCTATATTTCTCTTTCATGCTTCAGTCTTGCTATGAATTCCCTTGCTACCTGGCAGGCATAAATGCTGACTTCAAGGAAGACTTCAGTCCTCTGCTTATCTGGATGATGATACCTGGAAACACTGCTGAGAATCATAGCTTAGTTGCCTTATGCAGTTTAGTGGTCATAGTTTTAATACCAGGCATTAAGCTGGACTGCATGCCAACCCCTGAGTTAGGAAATTCTCTTTTCAGATACATCAAATTGGTAGTGGTGCATTCAAGGATACTAAATTATTTAGTTTCACTTTGTTGTGTGGGTTCTAACTTTTGTCTACAAACATCTGACACAGAAGACAGGCTGTAAATTTTGAGGGAAATAGTATTTCTGATTATATCCTCCAAACAAAACACAGTGACTGTGGTTCTCTGAAATTTTCATTAGAAAGCTCCTTTCTTCTTCCCTTTGGCATGAAGCTCCTTGCTCATTTGTAGACATCAAGGACTGCACAGTGCAAAGGCAAAACTGCAATGGTATTTTCAGTTATCCTCCCAAATAGCAAACTGATCCTCCCAGCAAAGCAAATTGATCTCCACATACAATTTTTACTGAAACAGTCTCTAAAAACTTAACTTTCTAATACTGCTAAGATCACTCAAAGGTTTTGTACTTTGAACATTTTGGAGCAGTGTAGCAAAGCCTCCACAAAACTAACAGGAGCACTTATCATTAAAGTAATAAAAGAATATAGAACAGAAAAATAAAGCTTAAAAGGTAAAATCTTTAATATATAGGAAATATACAGGGTTTCAGAATACAAAAGTATCTCATTTAGCAAAATTTGCCTACTAAGTCCTATGGCTAGCTCCTTTAGTGCTGCAGTAACAAGGCAGCCAGAGACTCCCACCAGCACTGGGACTTGTTAGTCACAAAGACTGTGTCTGAACTGACCTGAGCACATGTGGGTGAAGGGAAAAGATTAATAGAAATGGCAAGGACTTGTAATTTAGAGATGAGCAGAGGTCAAGAAATAGGCTTCCACGTGACCTTTAGCACAAAGTTCTCAGTTCCCTTATGTATGCAATGTTTTCCTTATCTTGAAAGAGGAAAAGCTGTTTTAAAGTGTGCACTTAGGTTCATTTGACAGAAGATGTGTATTCTGAGCAACTACAACTCACAATAATCCAGATCTTTGATTAACTCCTATGTAGGAGACACGCTGTTGGCCACTGAATGCAGCCCTGAGGCATTGATCATCATTACTACCATGAACCAACTGAGGAATCAGACCACCTTATTTTTTTCCCTTGTGGCACTGAAACACAAAAGTTACAGTGGAGATTGCCCCTTCCCACTGCTATCTGCTTTTAACAAGCAGACACTGCTTCTTCCTACAAGAACTTCCCAGGGACTTGCATTTTTCCGCTCTCCAGTAACTTTTTGTCTAACTCTTTCTAAAATATGCTTATTTTAAGAAAATAGCCACAAAGACACCTATCAAAAATGATTTGTTCTGATTCACAAATTTAGTGCTGTTTAATTGGGACTACAAAAATCAACAGCTATATCCTGTGCTGAGTGAATTAAGGAAGTAGATCAGAGTAGATTCAGACCAGGAGAATGAAGCAGCAGAAGTCACCATTGTCTCCCAGATGTATCAAACTGCTTATAGGATGCTTTCTAACTCACATCAGCACCTTCCCCCAGCTAACAGAGAGCTGTTTCATACTCCTAAACAGCCAGAGCGATGTTTCTGCTCGGTCCACAGGCTTCCTCCCAAACACAACGGATTGTACTGCATGTTGTGAGAGGGAAAGCTACAGATTACCTCTATCCCTTCCCTATTTCTCCATCCCCTGTGCTTTGGAGATGTGGGGGGGGGAGGGTGGGGTGTAATTTAAAAGACACCCAAACACAAGCCTGCCACATTTCAGAAACAAAGCCTTAGCAGCTATAAAGGCATGCCCTAATTTTTTTTTAATGTGACAGTGAAATCTAAGGCTGTATCTCTTCAGAGGAAGGTTGCAGATACTGTTATTTTTCTTCAAGCTCTGAAAAATTACATAGTAGAGCCCTGTGAACTATTTTCTATACAAATAGTGGAATACTTGCTGTCTTAGAAGAAATCCATAAATATGTATTACTAGTTAATAAATATGTATTGTATTACAAATGAACAAAACAACTGAACCAAAGACATCATAATTGGTATGATTTTTTCTTTTTTTTTAAATTAAGAATTATATAATATAGCAAAATAGTTTCTAGTTCTTTACACTTGAATTTTGTGGTTTGGAAGGGGGTTTTGTTTTGGTTTGGGGGGTTTCTTATGGTGGTGTTTTCTTAAATTCTGTACATTAAAAACTTGAGGCCCTAGTGCAAGTAAAAGAGGGCAGAATGCGCTGTAAGGTCTGTGGGGAGAAGGACAGAAGATAGGGCTGTCCTTATGGCCACAATGCTCATGCAAACCCACAGCATCTCACATCTTGATTATTGCATTATCTTGCTTTCTAAGGCAGGGATATGCAACAGTGCTCAGTTATACCATTTCTTTGAGCTATTGCTTAGGGTATGCCATCCACACATTGCATCTATCATTTCCTACTGCACTGAAAGAAGTGCAGAAACGACTGCAATTTTGTGCAAGATCTTACTCTCAAGCAAGATGATCAGCTATTTAAAGTCTGGCCATATACTCTGAAATTCATAAATACAAAGAAAATGTTGGCTAAACGTCCCTTAGAAAAAAAAAATGTCAAATCTGTTCTATCCACCTAATAAGGTCCCAATTAAAAAAAGACAGCCAAAGACCAGTCAGGTACTGCATACTACTGAAAAAATTCTGGGCAGAGTAATTGGTGAAAGAACCACCTAGCTGCTCAGAACTCAGGGTGGTAGGTTGAAAATTCCCCCCCAACATTAAATTTCCCAGACCAGCTCAGCTGGAAGCAAATGGAAGCTGTATGTACATGCAACACTACAATCTACAGTGAAATATAATGAATATGTACAAAATATACAATATTTACAGTATTTACAGGTTTTTACAATTAACAAACAGTACAAGGACTCCCCTGGCCAAAGAACAGCGGGGCTGCAACAGCTTCTCCCTTCCCTGCCTCCTCCTCTACCTCCCTGTATACAAAGAATAAGAGACAGAAGCAGAGAAGTTAATACCAGTCAAAACAACGCAGCCAAGGCCAAGCAGAAGCAAGTTAGTATCTCCCATCCTGAGGAAGCAAGAAGAGAGAGAGATTTTGGGAACTAAATCTTATGGTAGCCATCTCTCCAATAGGATTGTTTAGAATAATCATTATTTTCTTTTTTACACCCAATAGTGATTTATTTACATGTTACTACTTTCTGTTCAAGATCTGTGAAAAAATTTTAAAGGCATAGTCTAAAACTACCTCAACTCAGCTGTGTAGGGATGTGAAGCATCAGAAGAGACAGACATAGATCCGTTAGCTTATGCTGTTGAATCCTGGGTGTTAAGTGAAAACACAAGGAACATGAGTCAACCACAGAGGAAGAAAAAGTCTGAGGTCAAAGATCAGCCATATAGAAAACTAAACTTACTACAATACTTTTTGGAATAAAACAGTGATAATACCAGTAAATATGGCTATTTTTCCTTCCAATTTTTAAAAAATTAGAATAAACAAATAAGGATTGTAATATGAATGAAGGAGGTTCACTACTCACTGGGAATATCACCTGTACCTCAGTTTATCCACTAGACATTATCTACCTGTATGGAGCTATAACAAACGTGTGCTTTATAGATAGTGAAGAGAACCAATTTTTACCAGATGTGTTGCTGGCTGGTTTTCCAAAGGGCAAGAGTATAAGATCCATAAGTATGGTACATAGATAATGATGTAATTAGAATCACTGCCACACCCAAGGACACAATCTTCAGACTTTTTTACCTTGCACCTTTGTCATCCTTTGTAAAGGTAGTTCTACCTCCATTCCCATGGTTAAGTTGAGTAATTTCAAACCCACACGGCAAGTTTTGAGCAAATGTGATGTCACAGCATGATGAGCCAGCTCAAAGCGAGCTGCTTCAGAAAGAGAATCAGATAAAAGGCAGGCATTCTAATCATAGGAGAAGCTTCTGAGTTATCCTAACATCCTTGCGACCAAATAACCTCACCTCTGTGCAACTCTATATATAAGAGATGAAATTTTAGAGAAAGCAAGAGGTCTCTCATACTTCCATAGCATTCATCAATCTTTCATTATTTTTCTACACATAAAATAAATCCTGACTAGGGAGCTCTTTAGAAAAGCATGCCAAAGACCAGGTGAGCTATGGAGAAGGGCTATCACCTAGAACATTACAAAAAGTGACACACTCACAGACTGTGACCATATCTTCCATGTAAAGACAATGTAAGAGTGTAAAAAAGCAGGTGGCCATGAGGCCAACGATTCTTTTGTGGCAGAGGAAGATTTGAGTCTTGGGCCGCATCTCCTATTTTCAGGAGAAAAATGGCACTGCCAGCTGAGTGTTTAATGTTCTGCAATTTAAATGAAAAGAAAAGCAGACTTCACTATTCAGTAACTTGAGGTTCTGAGTTAATGAAAGTGAGATGGCAAGGGGAGTATTAATGAAAGAGCTCAGTGCTAGAATTCCCACAAAGATCCAAAGATTTGTGAGAAATAATTTCTAAAAATATCTGATTATTTCACTGTTATCCTTCATTAAGGACTAGAAACAAAGTGCCATTTTGGGGTAATTCTCAGATATATATCTTTATTGAAACTCAGTGTTTTTTTACAAAATGGAAATATGGTTTACTGGGAGTTTAGGAGTAAGAAAGCATTTTAGATTTCTAATCTCCTTCCCACCTAAATACCATAAATGTCTTACTGTTTTACATCTCTGGTGGGATATAAAGATGGTGCTTTCAGAAGCATTTTGAGACAATTAGCAGTTAATCATATGTAAAACTGTTAAAAACTAGAGGACGAAATAATTTTTAAAACTCTCTCATGCATTCCATGATTGTACCATGGGAGTCTGACAGCCTAATGCATACTGGGTCAAAGTTTTGCAAAACACACAGTATTTAGGTAAATGAATAGGTAACATCACGGAAATTACAAGAGAAAAAAGGCTTCCAAAACCCCCAACAAACCAACTACAGGTAATGTAGACATATTTAAGCATGACTTTCAGCTGGCAATCAGAACCAAAGGTTCTAAATTAGTCAAATGTCTGGCTAGACTCACAGAACACAAAAAGAGGAAGCACAATGTGTTGTCTTTAACACAATTCTTTACTCTCATAAAAGTTGTCTCCAACATCTCAGGAGATTCAAGCCTTTCCTCTGTTTCCCTTTATCTTGTTCATCTATCAGGACTGACTGGCACTTTATTTTTTTATTCTTTGGATTCCCATTTCATTCCCACTTTGGGTTGATGTTCATACCCACATTCAGGGCAGCTTGCAGTTCTTATGTATTTAAACTTTACTACAAAACCTAAGTGAGTAGAAGGGAGGAAATTCTCTCATAGGAACATGAGTACTATGGTGACTGGAGGACCCATGTTAATCATCATTAAAGGATGACCTCTACCTTCTGAACAAAGTCTCTGAATTTTGTCCCATGTAGAGTCCATTATGAGGAGGTTTTACCATATCCCTCTTCTAAGGGTTTTAGGGGCTTACCCACTCTCAGACTCAACAGGATGCAGGATACAGAGAACCTGTCATTAGCCCCATTATCATATCACAACAGTTGTTCCTCACCATCATGATCTGCTATAGGGAAGGGAAATTTCTCAACTAACGATTCTACAGTTCATTTAAAACAAAACAAAAAACCACAACCCCAAACTCATCTTCCTACAACTGGGTAACTATCCTCAAATGGTAAGGAAAAAAAGTAAGGCGAAACTCCGAGTATGTGAGATTCACAGGTTGCAAAAATTATTGGAGTGCCCTTTCTTTGCAAAAATGTGGTGCAAAGCCCCACAGTTTAGACTCCATGACTATTTCCCATCAGGTGAAGCCAGCAAGAATACAGCGTTTGTGGTTTGCTTCTAGCACATCACAGTTAGTGCAGCTCCATCAGCATACTGTGAACAGCCTTTGACCATCTGACTGCCTGGTCCTTTCAGACATGAGAAGAATTGTATGATTTCAACAATCACAAAAGCCTTTGAAAGCCACACTGATTCACCTATCACATCAGTCTCCCCCTGAAATCACTTGTATTAGAGCAAAATTTGTTTCCACCATTTTTTCTGTGACTAACTTGTTGAAATCAAAATGCCAAGACTTAATATGAGTTACCTACAGTAACTGTGAACTACATTAACTGACTTTCCCAAGAAGGAACAAGAAGCCTAAAATAAAAAAAGAATTCACTTAAAGTGGTGGAAGTCCTGTCAGTTTTACAACGTGGGGTTTTGCAATTGAATAGAATGGCTATGAATGTAATGCCATATAAGTAATTTTTTCTCTTCTTTTTTTTCCTTTACATATGATATAATAATAGTCCTTACTGAGTTAAAAATAAAACATCAAATTATTATTCCTTGACAGACACTTTGCTTGATTATCTTTGCACAGAATGCAGCTATTAAGTGCGGAAACTTTCCCTTCGCATCTTGTACAGCATGGAAAAAAATTGGTTAACACTATTTAATCTTTACTTTTCAAATTTTGGGACTAAAAGGAATGAAAAAATATTAATAATATCCAGAACAGAATATTCAGTAGCTTGGAAATGTGAAAGAGAACAGCTCTAAAATCTGACCATGTCACACTAAAGTGGAAAATGTGTCTATACTTACTACTTACTTGGCAAAGAAGTTGCTGGTGTGAACGCCAAAGAAAATTAAATAATATTCATTTGGAAGCCAGTCAGAGCTTAGTTTCACATGAGCATAATGAAATAAATGCAGCCAGGATTTACAACATCAAAGCACTCAAACAAAATAAAACAATGAGAAAAGAGGTGAAGGAGCTTGATGATTTACATATGAACAATTATATCACAGAGCAAATAATTTTCAGTGGCACAGCCAGGGAAAAAAGGTAAACCTTCTTCATTATGCATTCTGTCTTTCTGGTATTTTTTTTTTTTTTTTTGCTACTGTACAATAAACACCATTTGTTTGAAAACATATAATACTACATTAAAAAGTGAAACAGACTTGATTGACAGAGAGGCACAGAGATTAAAATCCCCAGGGTTTACTAGCCTAAAGGCAGCCATGACAAACTGCTGCCAGTTGCCCAAAGCCTGCACAGCTACCCGAGCACACAATCCTCAAAATAGTCATATGTGGCTGAGGACAATCCCTGCTGTGCAGAGCTGAATTTCAAACTGGGCTCAAGAGAAGGGAAAACATCAACACAATCACACACCAGTCACTCACATCTTACATTCATTATCAGGTTTTTCAAAGGAATCCCCAAGGTGGCTATATTTCACAGAGCTGAAGATTTAAAATAAAAGAAAAAGAAAATGGAAGCAACTCACTCTATTCAAAACTGTATTTATGCTAGTTTATAAGCCCACAATAAAACATATGAAATAAAACTGCTCAAGCAAATTTTAAGACAAAAATAATTTTTTGAAAGATAAAAATAAATACTAGGAGTGTTGACAACATGAATATTACTGCTATCAGGCTATTGCATGCCATAGGAATCTTCTCATGAAAACCTCCAAAAAGAGCATAATTTGCTTTACAGAAAGCATAGCTACTCATCTTGCCCTTTCTTCTGTGAAAATTCTATGTATCACTGCAAGCAAATACAATGTATCAGCAGTAGGATGTGATATGTTAATGTGCTCTAATTTCCATTACTTCAGCAGAACTGAAGTGTGAAGAAATTTAGTCTATGCAATAGATGGGTTAATAGAGTCTAGGAATGACTAAAATATGTAATTAGAAAATTCTGTTTACATTAGGAAGAAACTCTACAGAGAGGATGGCACATTACGTTCACATGAATGTTAATCTACTGATTTTTGTGTGTGTGCTTTCTGGTGCTAGACTGAAATTTTCTTTACTAGGGTACTCTGGAAAGGGGTGGAAAAAGACTAATAAAGACTTCAAGAGGATTTGTTATATTTTATTGATGTGGGGAAAACATACTTCTTCAAGAAAGCCAGTAGCAGTCAAAAAAAAAAAAAGGAAAAAAAAAAAAAAGAGGTGACATTTACCAGTAGCTCCTGCAGCTAGTAAGTGTTCCAAACAAATATACATCTCTTATTGATACATTACAAGTACAGATAAGAATGTTAAGCACAGCCTGGGAGTTGCTGGTTGGTTTTGTTGGATTTTTTCACTGTGAGATATCCGTAGCCCACATACAGCACTACATTGCCCTAGGGAGAGTCCTTCTTCCACATTATCTCTTTTTTCACTACTGGGAAGTATTTAATACAAACCCCTGAGATTAAACAAACAGAGCAGTTAGTCAGACTGACTGCAGCCAGCAAAGTCAGTGTCATTACTGCATTCTATGAATCGCCCATCACTCTCACAAAGGAAATGCATCAACCGGCAAACCCTGGTTGTGTCAGGCACAGATGGGAAAGCTCCCTCTGCCTGCTAATTGACTGGGAAGAAAACTCATTAAATAGCGTTTTTCACCTGTCACAGTCCAAAGGCAAAGTCAGCAGCCCTCTCGGCTGCCCACCTGTTGGGGAAGGCATAGCTGATGCCACACTGGATTCTCTCCTGCTACTAAACAAATGTCCCGTTGCTCAACGTGAAAGAGCGACAGATCATCCCTCTGCCAATTAAGCTCCTGTAAACCATCATGTCATAGGCACCATTAAGTTCTATCTCCACCACAAACAGATATTCTAATCCCTGATTTTTCACAGGCAGTAAATTACAAACATGCTAAAGAATGAGTTCTGTCTTTTGTTAGGGCTTTTCCCTCACTTTTACAGCACTGTCATCACAATGAAGATTTATGAAAAGACATTTTGATTTAAAAAGTAAGAAAGTGCCTGAGTTGTTTTCATGTGTTGTTTCCTTTTTTGTTCACAAAACAAAGCCACCACTATTAATGGCACACCAGAAAAGATGTGTTCAGTTTTATTTCTGCTTAATTTAATGGTCAGGTAACCTAGAAAAGTCCAAAGAACCAAAAGCATCTATATTAGTGTAAATCCATGCTGCACCATGTCTTAACCTCCATGCAGGACTTGGCTTGTGACATTTGCTGGAATGGTTAAAATAGTTCTTAGACACTTGTAATACTTCACTGTGTTATGAAATCATAGAATTGTTTCAGCTGGAAAAGACCTTTAAAATCATTCAGTCCAACCTTTATCTAACTCTACCAAGTCTGATGCTAAATCATGTCCCTTAGCACCCCACCTATGTGTCTTTTAAATATCTCAAGGCATGGTGATTCAAACACTTCCCTGGTGAGCCTGTTCCAGTGTTTGATAATATTTCTTCTAATATTCAATCTAAACCTCCTCTAATACAACTTGAGGCCACTTACTTTCACGCTATCTCTTGTTTCTAGGGAGAAGAGATCGACACCCACCTCACTACAACCTCCTTTCAGGTAGTTGTAGAGAGCAAGAAGGTCTCTCCTCAGTGTCCTCCAGGCTAAACAACCCCAGTTCCGTCAGCTCCTCCTTGTAAGTTAAGAGAGAATATTGACAGTCTGTAAGGAAGAACCTTTCACTGTAATGAGGTATACCTATATATATAGACAGCACTAGTGAAAACAAACAAAAACAACAAAAAAAAAGCTGTAATTCTCACATGAAATAATACATGCAGTTATTTCAGAGTACAACAGCAATCAGCAGCAATGTGCAGTTCACATCAAGGGACCAGCAGAGAGTTTTAGTGGAGGTCACATAGAAGGCTTTGCACAACCTCAGAAGCACATGGGGCGTCACATCCCCCAAATAGTTTTATAGGGAGTTCCATTAGCTTCCTGTCAAGCAGACCAGCAAAGTGGGAGACTGGGCATGAACTGAATCTGTAATTCACACTTGTCCCACTGCTACTCTTTCCCGCTTCTCCTACTCCAAAGAAAACCCCGCTAATACTTATCTATACTGCTATATATAACATCACTGCTCTCTCCTGTTCACAGACCTGTTCTTGTATGGTAAATGAACAGGGTTGCAGCAATAATTTTACTTCAAAGCAGTGCTGCTTTCAAGATCTGCTTAACTACTGGATTGTTTTATTTTTAAGATTTGCATGCCAACTCTAAACCACAAAAGATTTTTCTCTCACAAGCATATTTCAGGGCACTGACACTGAACTTGAAAGAACAATTAAGAAAAACGTTCCTGAAATAAATCCTATTGCAAGGAACAGTGCCATGTGGCACTGGTTCTAAAAGGATTGATCCTAATACCTTGGCCACTTCTCTAATTTATCTCCTTATTCTTCCATTGTTTCCTTCCTTAATTCCACAGGCTAACAAATATGAGTAAGATGACTTACTTTCAGTCTTAGCTGTGGATCAAGATCTCACTGTTGTAGAAAATAGAATGAAGAACAAAATGAGAGCCCTTTCTTCGAATAAATATTATTCATATGGAAGGACTAGATTAAGGAGATGGATTAAGATAGATGGAGGTCAAATAAAATCAGAAGTGGGAACAGTGTGGTGCAACCTAACAGCCACCAACAAAGTCTCTTTGCCATAAGCTTAACAATAAAGGACAGTTTAAAGGAGGGACGTGAAGGTAAGCAATGAAATAGTTCTGCAGACCATCACAGGGATCTCCAGTTAAGTATGGAAAGCTGCAAGCAAGAAACTGCAATGGGTGTTCATTTGAGAATTTCCTTAGTAGGCAATGGAGACAGAGATCCTAGACTGATGCAAGGGAAATTATATCCCCAAGAGCAGTTTCACATTAGACATATTCAGTGCAAAGGCAGGCTGCTGCCAGAAGGAAACAGATCACAAATAACAAGCAAAGGCAAGCATCTATCTAGTAGAAAAGAAGGAGCAAGTGCACAGACTCGGAGAGCAGCACAGCCAATGCAACAGGCCAGGAAAAGGACATACCAAGCAGCAACTGGAAATGAGGTAAGACAAGCAAGTTTCATTTACAGAGGCAAAGATAAGTATGAGCACCTACAGAAGAGATAGGATGAACACTTTGTCCTCCCTTTTTCTTTTTTCCAGTTTCAAGAACTGTTGGAAAACATTATGAAGAGAAAACAAGTTAAATATTGAAGAGATATTCCCCCAAATGTTACTTTCATATTCAAAATTCACAATTTATTGCTTGCCCACAGGGTAGAAGCCAGGACTAAGCTGCTTTTCCTCTTCTTAAATTTCTTTCCATGAGACATGGTGGTGACAAACATCAGGTTAGACCAAACGTACTGCATAGATTAAATTTGCCCAGTTTTCTACTTTGTCCTACTTTAGCTGACAATACTCCAAACAAAACTATTGTGTAAACTCTTTGGTTTGGTTGGAATTTGTGATGATTACCACAACGTTATAAAACATCTAGAAGAGTGCAAGCAAAAACCTATATTGTGAAAAGTTATTTGGTCATGCCATGCTATTTAAAATGCTTTTTTAGTTCCTTCCTTTCTTCAGATGGAATGGGCCCCATTATGTTTTCACATGTCAGACATAGTTAATAAACACAATGCTGTCAAACTATAATGGATGAAAATTTTTTTTTTCCATATTGTGGTTTGTTTGTATGAAGAACTGTGCCAAGGATCTGCTGAGTTATATCATTTCCTTCAATGAAACTAATTTACAAGGAAAATGAATCATGGGAAACGCAAAGAAGATATCAACTATTCTACAACCACCCTGTTCCTTCCTGTATCTGTGCCTGGAAAAACCAAGCAACAGAAGCACAACAAACTAAACTCAGATCTGGTGTAATGCTGTTGATGTCAGTGATGTTACAGTATGAATTAATTTGGCATAACATCAATTTAGTTTTTAGCACTGCTAAAGCCAATCCTAGTATGTAAAAGTTTGCTGATTACTTGACAATATGAAGCTAACTTTACTGTTAAAAGCACAATATGCTGCATCCATTCTAACTGAGAATTTACAGGTAATCAGGAGGCATATAATATACTTAGAGCTAAGTTAGCATTGCAGAAGAAGAGAAGAACTGCTCTAACAAGCTGCATGAAGGATTAGCATTAACAGCAGCAATGTATTACTACAAACAAACAAACAAAAAAAGCCAATCTTGTTTGCTACATCCAGTGCATGGATTTTTGGGGCAATGTCATAGCTATGACTGAGAAGTCATTTTTATCTTAAGTCCTTATGCCAGGTATTTGCATACATTTTCGTAGGCAAGTCATCCTTTGGGACAAAATTTCTGATGCTTGACTTATTCCTGTGATTTCTGATGGTATTTGTAGTTCTTGCAAAACTTCATTAAAAAACCTCAAACAACAGAAACCCCAAACAAATAAAACCCAAACAAACAAAATCACAAAAACCACCCAGGCATAAAAATCCTCTATGACCAATTTAAGGATTAAATAGATGCTTTTTTATCCTCACTCCACTACCAGAAATGCAGAATTATTTTAAAACTGAAATTTACCACTTATTCAACCTTCCTTACAAAGATGAACCACATATCAAAAGCCTACATACTGCTTCTTTGATTTATGTATCTCCACAGTGTCTCACTAGTAAAATGCAAAGAGCCATAGCTCATGAGAAGGTGTGCACAGAGAAGGTGTGGACAGAGAAGGTGCGGACAGTAAGGAAAAAAAGAGAGAGGTATGTATAACTGGATCAAAAGTTATACTGGTGGATAAATGAGGAGATGAAAGTATATTTACTTATTTTGGAATTACTTAAAGATTTTTGAAGTGTACTCTCATGATGAGCAGCAATTAGGTGAGTTTTGGGTTTGGTTTTTTAATATCCCTAAAGAATACATGGTTTCCCAGTCCCCAGTCAACTGCTCACACATTCCCTTTTATAGCATACTGAAATAAACTCCATTCCCATGTAGATAATACCTACTACTTCAAATAGATTTAAGAACAAACACATCGTCACCTGCCTTCAAAGTCATATGAGTCTAAATCCCTGTTTTGAAGTTTCTCTGAAAATCTTGTTCAAGTACTGCCATTATTGAATGTGTGTTTGCAGGGCTTCTGTGGGGTGAGATATCTTGTCCCTGGATTACCCTTCCTGAGTGTGCAGTGTCACATGGCAAACAAGTTCTCTCTTGTCTGAATTCCAGCAACTGTGCTTGCCATGCTATCCATGGTTTAAAATCACACAATAAATAAACTTCTACTCCATATTTTTAAATTAAACTTTTATATCCTTATCGTTGGAAAATTATGTTAGATTAAGCAAGTGTAAGCCTAAAGACTTCTATAAAAATCCAACAACCTTTGTCAAGCTGTAAAAAGGTTTTAAATTAAAATAATAGATAAGAAACAGAGATGAATCAGGTACAACCTGAAAGACTAAAAAGTATCCAACCCTGACTGATTCTATGATTCCATACTTCTAAGTGCAAGACAATGACCGATTCAAGAATACAGCTGCATATTTAACAGAATTAAATTTAAAAAGAATTTTTCATAACATAATAGGAACAAACAAATCCTTCACACAGTGCTCTTACATATCCAAAGAGCACTTGAATCTATTACATTTTTGTAATAAAAATGTATATTTTTATATATTTTATAATTGATATTTCCTGGCAATGGTATCTTCAAACCGCTGTAACTTATCTAAAAAAATGTATTCACAGGTTCAATTATTCGGTTGTGGGTTTTACACTCCACATATAAAGACAGTTAAATGATTTAAGCACAGATCTAACCTTTCCAATACAGCAACTCAAATCGTAAATACACATGCTGTGATCTGTGGTTTTCCCACAAATGGGATTCTGTGGCAGATTAGCCATTAGGGTACTCACGACTTGTTCCTCTGTCTGGTATCTTCCCAGGTGCTGTGGTTATATTCGAGCAGTCCTTGGCTCAGAGAGGGCTAAGGACCTCTCTCTTGTTGTGCCCAGTCACTGGGCTGCATTCTCTTCTGGGATTCAATTCCCTTGGAGCTCTTCCCCTTTCTGCCTTGGTCCAGGTGCAAGACCTGGGTGAAGTTGTTGGTCTCCTAGAGCAGATTCTTCAGCTGTGCTTGGGCAGCATTTGGCTCTTGTCTCTTTGTGGTAAGCAGGCCCTTAGCTGCTACTTGTGCAGCATTTGGCTCTTGTTGCTGTCTGGGTGAGAACAAGGCAAGTTGCCTGACTTCTTGGCTGGTTTAAATACTGTCCCAAGACAATTAATGCCCTTTGGTAACACAGGACCCTGATAACTGGACCTCTAGGATGGGGCATATCCAACCATGGTCAGGGGCACACACAGCTCACAGCTGTGTTGCAAAGTTAATTACACATGGTACTTGTTTACCTGGACCCCAGGAAGTGTCCAGGTTTGCATGTTCACAGGTGCTTACAATGTTAATCACACGTGCTAGACATTTAGTTTGACCACCTGGACCCCAGGAAGTGTCCAGGTAAGCACATTTGCAGGTGCTTAGCCTATTGTCTGGGCTAGGGCATGTTTGGGTTTTGACCCTTCAGGATAGTTTTCAACGACAACAGATGAGGCAAATAAAAGTTAGTAACCTATTGTACTGGGTGTTGGGCTGACACTCCGGTGTAAGTGCCTCTCCCACCTAGACACCTCACTTTGTGCCTCATTGTCCCAGTCTTCAAAATGAAGGACAATGGCAGTAACTGTACCGAAATGCTTCCAGATTTCCTCAGGACAAGCACTACATATGTTAGAAGCTGGGTGTTGTTGCAATTATCAGTATGTCACTTGTTTTCAATCAGATGAGCTTTACAACTTAGCTTTACTATTTAAAATATACCCTTGTGCGATGAGTTCTGCAAGTAAAACTGTTCTGGTCCCTCTTAAGCGCCTAAAATACCATTTTCTCTAAATTTGCCATCAGTGCAGGTCACAAGCAAATAAAACACAGTTGTGCAGCCTCAGGAACAGTCTAAGAGCCTGAGACTGACTCAGTTTGTATTCCTTTCCTCAGGCAGCAGAACATGGAGTACCAAGTCTGTACGATTGTAGCATATGTTCCCCAATGCTCCTCAATGGATTGCATTGACGGGAGAACAGGACAAACTCTCTGAAAATATATGCTATATTATCCAGTTCCTGAAGGTTCAGAAGGTGGAAGGCAGAGTTCTTTTGTGATGGGTCCAGTTTCTATGCTTGTTTTCCCACCAGATACTCAAGTAAATGACAGTCAGCTGTAAACGGACATCTCTACCCCCTCCCCATAAAGCTATTCCACATTTCTGAGGGTTGTCTGCCCTGTCTCAAAAACCCAAATCTGAGCCATGAACTGAGTGTACAAACAGGGCTGTAGTCCGTCATTTTACTTACTATGTTCCATAAAATTTAGTGATTGTACTTAAAAATGGGACTGAATCTAAAACTTTTACATTAAAAAAAAGGGTAAGAAAACCCTGAGGAAGCAAAATAGAAGAAATGGATGAAATATAAAAGTGAGGAATAAAGAGGAATAGTTATGGTTCCAGATATTTTTTCAGGGACTGCCAAATAAAAATAAAAATTAAAAAAGAGTAGGAAAAGAAGTTCTAAAATTTTGTTTCATAAATGTAATATGGCACCATATACTATATTGCCAATTAAAAAAGGCTGTGGCTTACTTAAAATAATAGTGAATACACTCCTTTCCAGTCTCTGCTAAAACAGTGTTTGAGCTACAACAGTGTGACTTCAAAGTATAGCTCTATTTGCCAGAAACTTATCAAAGACACAGACATAAAGAAATGAAGGCAGACAGCCCAAATTTATTGAAGGCAAATCAGTAACGGTATCTAAAATGACTCCAAATATATACAACAACATAGCCATGTATTTAAGGGGAGGGGGGGGGAGGGAAAGTAGCTAATCAACCCTGATGCAAACAGCATCAGCTAGAAATCCTGGTGATTATTTTTTACCCATATAACACCTGCAAACATGCACATGCAAAATAGTGAGTTGTACTGAAAACACATTAGCATTTTTTTTGACTTGTACAATAACATGCAGTGCCATCTTAATCATTCCCTAGGTATGGTGGCAGCAGGGCAGCAGACGTGGGAGTTGCAATTGAGTTTTCTTCTGTAAAGACCAAATCAGCTTTTAAAGGCTTAGAAAGGAAAAGGCCTGAAGCAGCTTATTGTGTACAAAACCACTTGTTCTTCAACAGAAAACAAAACAAGTTACTTTTTGTTTAGAGTCCATTAAGGAACAAAACCTATTTATTAAATTAATTGTTTAGAGGCTTAAATAGAATTACTCTTTTAAATAGTGCTTAATGGTGATTTTTGCTGGATTATGAGCACTAAACTCACTTTACTGACATGAAGTATATGCATATGCTGAGGTGATAGTATTTATATTTTATCCTCACACACACATTGAAATAGTTACATATTCCTCACTAGATTTCTTTTCCCAAAACACACACAGAGTGAACATTTACCTCTTTGAATTCCCTTCTCTATCCTTTTAACACCATTCTAGGTTAACATTTTTCATACTTATATTTGTTAAATATATGAAATTATTAAACACTATATAGAACACCATTAGACAGTATATTAGCATAAAGCCACCATCTCCCTACTTGCAGGTGACTGAAAACCACTAGCAAAACTGTACTACCTTTAGTCTAAGATAAACATTCAGAGAAATAATTTTGACCCACATAACTCGTTAATCCTAATCAGCCTTTCTGCTAAATTCTTCCATACTGGACCAAACTACAATGTTTCAGAGGTATTTCCTACAGTCTGCTACGGGGACTTAGGGCAATTAGCTCTAAAAACACAAAAGGTCTCATTCACTTCAGTTCAGAGGTAAGCACCTACTCTCTTCCACATTGTTAATTACTCCACACTAGCAGATGCAGAGCTTTACTGATCCAGGGCACTGTTATGCAAAAACCACGCAGAAAATCCCAAACCCCATAAAGAATTCCAACAGGATTCTATTGGGTTTGTTTTCAAACTGAAAAAACAGAAGCCCTTCCAGACTTGCTTGGCTTTTGATGATGGATCAAGTTATATCACTTTTGCTTTTTTTTTTTTTTCCCCTGCCAAAAAGAAAGGAGGTGGTACAGCTGCTGAAGACAGGCTTTTTGCCCTTCCCCTCCAAGACCACCCAGATTTTCAGTAGTGAATCACCTTTGTGCTAGATGGATTACACTACTACCACAGGTCTCTGTGCAAATATCTGCTACTCTGCAATATATTTATCATTATCGAACACCACTACTGCATAAACAGAGCATACTGTGCTGGCTAAATGTATGCACACAAGAGGAAACAGTAAAAGTTATGGGGGGGGGGGGGGGCGGGGGGTGAGAGAAAGAAAGTAATCTTAGGCAACTGGGAAGAGGGCCATGACTTGTGGGGCCCCCTCACAGTGAGGTGCTAGAGTGTACAGAGAAGGGCAATGAGGCTTGTGAAGGGCCTAGAGCACATGTCCTATGAGAGGAATAGCTGAGGGAGCTGGGGTTGTTCAGTCTAGAGAAGAGGAAGCTGAGGGGAGACTTTATTGTTCTCTTCAGCTACCTGAAGGGAGGTTGGAGCGAGGAAGATGCCAGCCTCTTCTCCTTGGTGGTAAGCAAGAGGACCAGAGGAAATGTATACAAGCTGTGCTAGCAGAGGATTAGGCTGGATGTTAGGAAAATATTTCTTCACTAGAAGGGTTATCAAACATTACAATGGTCTGCCCAGGGCAGTGGTGGAGTCACCATCTGTAGAGGTGTTTAAGTGGTGTGCGGACCTGGTGCTTAGCGACATTGTTTAGTGTTGGTCTTTCAGTGCTGGGTTGGAGGTTGGACTGGATGTCTTGAAGGTCTCTTCCTAAGTATATTCTATGATTCTGTGACTTAAGGCTCTTTTCCAAGCTCAGGGGATTGTGTTTAAAAATAGACTTTCTTCTATAGATCATATGTAAAGCCTCTTATTTTCTTTAAACATTTAGTCTACATATCTTCAAGCTGATGGCTTAATTAAAATTTAAAAGGACATTGAAATTATCACACAATAAACTAATTTCAAGTTCTTGTATTTCTGAAAAACATGCTGTCCTAGAGGTTGGGACAATACATTGGGAATTTGAAAATACAGATTCTAATTATGGCTTTCTTGTTATCTGATTCTACTCTGCTCATGATGCTTCAGTTTCCCACTCAGAAACTGTTATATTGCTACTGGTCTCCACTGTTTTGAAATCCACAAATGAGAAGTAGAAGGTATGAACAGAACTATGCTATTATGGAAATTAAGTTGGGAATCATGCAAGGGACAGACACTACTTAGGGACAGGATTTGCCTGTCTAGTTTTGGCCAGCTTAAAAAAAAAACCCCAAAACTGTAAAACAACAACAAAAATAATCCATGCACATGTTCTTCTTTTAGGACAGGGAAGGGCGGAGAGCTTCTTTGGAGATAGGCTGGAAAAATCAGTGTGGAGATGCTCACTGGTGCTTGTCTAGACTTAGGCAAAAAAAAAAAAATATGTAGAAGAAAACATGTCAGGCATTTGTCCTTGGTTCATCAATATCTTATGATATTTAGCTTAATCAATTTTTACTGTGATCAGCTGTGCACATTCTTGACTAATCATAAACTTTCCAACCCACAGTTTATGTAACTGGAACAGAAAATGCCCTATAAATCATAGGAGCTTCTCAGCAGCAAAGTGGGGCAGGCAATGGACTGCCTCAAGAAAGGGCACTTTTCTCTGCTATGATATGTATTGAGAAGCATGTGAAGATGAAGTTATGTTTGAATTGAAGACATGTAATAATAAAAAAGAGAAAAAGTGTACTCTAGACTCCAATCAGGAACAATATTGATAGTCTAGTTGAGTGTGGGTCGTCTTTTAAATATCATTAAGATACGCTTTTTTGGGTTTTTTTAACCAGGGAAAAAAATCAGACAGAAAATTATTGCTCTGGTGCTATTGATATTTTATGCAACACATAAGCAAAATGCTGCACTTCATATGTTGGATTTGTATTCTTAATTTATTGTTCTTTGTCCCTGTGAGATGGAGTGTGAGGTTCCTCTTGGAAACCAGGCTGTTCATTCTTTCTTTCCATTCCAGTCATCATGAACATTATAACATAGCAAGATAAACAGGGGTGGGGATGATATTCTCAGAAGCAGGCAGGGACAGGATGACTGACACGGGCTGTAACACAGGATATTCCAGTGAGGTATTAAGAAATCAGTTTTTCACAATGAAAGAGTCAAGAACTCGAATAGAGGCCCAGCCAAGCTGTTGAATGCTCTGTGGATGTACTCAGAACCAGTTTGGACGAGGCCACCCTGCTGTAGTTGGTCCTGCTGGGAGTGGAGAGCTGGACTTAGCTAACCAGAGGTCCATTCCAACCTAAATTACTTTGATTCCAAACCACCTTGAAATATCTTTGCTTTTTAAATGTCTACTATTTATAAGTCATTTAAAAATTACTAGTAAACAAATAAGATGTTATCACTCGTGTTTCCATCATCTGTATTTCCCTAGCAGGTGTATTTCTGTTCTCAGGTGGGCAAATAACCCATACACCAATAACCTAGAAGGCTGCTTTGAACATCTTAAGCTTGCTCAACAAAAAGTAATTTCCTCTCTCTGTCTTGGCATGCTTCCATTCCCCTCCATCCATATCCCCAGCTGTGGCCTATAACTAGTTTTCTGCCTGTGAAATAATTAGTGGCCTTAGTTCTTTATGATAACTACATCACACTTTTGCCAAGTTGCAATTTTTAATGAGGTTTGCTGTTTCCCACTTCCACCATGGGCTTAGAATCCCTCCACATACAAACAAGGAAAAAAAAATTGTGCTTCTGTAACTCAAATTTAATGTCCCAGTTATTCATTGGGATGGGCTGTTCCCAAAAATACATGCCTGGAAATATAGTTAAACAGAAGGTGGTTGACAGGCCTTCTACCACCCTCATGGCTACACTAGCTCATACTAACTCTCCAATAATATCAAACACATCCAAAACCTATGCAAAATTTCAAAGCAACAGCATAGTTTTTGGTATAGACCATTGTTCCTCATCTCCACTTTAGCATCATAACAGAAATCACCCAAACACTAACAGGTCAAAGAGCAACAGGTATTTCACAAAGGCTGAAAATAATTTATGAATGAAAATGTTCCTGCTAACCCTCAATTTGCTCCTAACTTGGTAAAATTGTAAAAAGAACCTCACAGGCATCTGACATTGACAATTACACAGAATAATAGAATCAGAGAATTACTGAGGCTGGAAAAGACCTTTGAGATCACCGAGTCCAGCCTATGACCTAACATCACAACATGAGCTAAACCATGTCCCAAGTGCCACATCCAATCTTTTCTTAAAGACATCCAGTGATGGTGAATCCACCAAGTCCCTGGGCAGTCCATCCCAATGCCCAGTCAGCCTTTCTGTGAGGAAGTGCTTCCTAATACCCAACCTAAACCTCCCCTGAACAGCTTCATACCATGCCCTCTTCTCCTGTTGCTAGTTGCCTGGGAGAAGAGCCCAACCCCCACTGACTACAACTTCCATTTAGATAGTTGTAGAATGTGATAAGGTCCCCTCTAAGTCTCCTCTTCTCCAGGCTTAATGGGACCTGATGGGTATATTCTGTACATCTAACCAATCTTTGTTTCTTCTATGTTTAAATGAAGCAACTTCTAAAAAGTTTTGATTTCTGACCCCCATCAAAACACTCCATAAGTAGTCCAGAACAAAGTATTTGGTGGCACAGATTAATGCATCAGATTAGGCTTTGGACAGAGTAAGAAATTATTTTCATTATCATCATGATTGGTATTATACTGAATACTCATCAGCTACTGAGTCTTTGCAGTTTGGGGCAGCAAGAATAGCTGTAGTGCTACAGACACTGCATGAGTGAGGAGATGCAAAAGGAGCAGAAGTGAAAACAGGGAGATATTTAAGATATGAGAAAACACCCAGGTGGAGTGGTAGCTATTGCTTTCACATAATTTTAAGGCTAGAGCACATACAAATACATTAATATAGTTATCACATTGACTTTGTCAACTGAAGGTTAAAGGTTTTTCATGTCATTCATAACGAACCCTTATTATGTTTAACAACTACCATATTTTTTCTTTATTCCTAATTCCCAATAGGAAAATCTACCTGAACAGAATATTAATGCTAGACTGAGATGGAAGCAGTTTTGCTGTCACAAAATTTTAAACAATTCTTTTCTATCTGTGAATAAAATAACTAAAATAGAATCATGGCCTCCAGCCAGAAGTAATCTTATATCAAAGTGCAGCTTTATTTTGCTGGCTGCACTTTTTTTTTTCCTTTACTGTAAATTATTGTAGCTTTTGAAATAAACACTAGAGTAAAGCAGAACTATTTCACTTAAACAGTATTAAATTAGAATGTCACAACAATTTCAAAATTCCATCAAAAATATTCCAAAGCAGGAAATTCCTGACCACTTCCTACTGAGGCTGAAGCCAAGAAATCTCAAGTGTAGCTTGATGCTTAGCCTAGCCTTCATGTGTATGACATGAAGTATTTCTATTAGAGAACTGCAGTAGAGATGGCTTTCCAAACATAACCATTTTAGAAACTGGAGTGAACTGTGAGATGTGTTTTTGTAAACAATACTTATGTAAGTGAATTGTCACTGAATCAGAAGAACTTAAGAAACAGAAGAACAAATAAACTGTCTTCACGTAGCTATGAGAAGCGACATTAAAGAATATTATGCCTGCATTTTAATTAATTGTTTTTACTGGTACACAAAGTGTTGGAAAATGAGTGAAAAGCTAATGAGCTTCCATTTTATACTCAGGGTAGAGAATCATCTCATGTCCTAAACCATCCACAGGCATCATGAAATGTAACAGGAAGAGGTGCTCTAGATCTGTGCCTCAGCACCGAATTATTCTATTCCTGGATCACCACATTTAATTTTCAGATGTAATACAGCTGGTCTCAAGATGCATTGTTAATACTTCAGATGTACAGGATTTAAGAGTGCTGCTATGTTTTGGAAAAGACTATCTGGAAAAATTAAGATCTTTGGCACTTTGACCACCCTGTTATGCATAGACATGTTTAGCACATTCTGCTTCCTTTGTCCTGGTATGAATGTTTTGCAGTTTTCAGATAGGGAAAGAGCCTGGGATAATGCCAATTATGAAGTGAAGTGTTTAGGTAGGCTGCAAATGATGAGTTATGAATGAAGTTTACAGGTTGTTTTCTCTTCGACAGAGAATACAACTTCATAAATATCTTCTCTGGGGAGAGATACAGCTCCTGAGCAGCTGAGCTACCTGCTGGCTAGACTTCATTTCCAGGCACTATCATTACAGTCCTAAGCTAAGTACAGGGCTCTGCATTCACAGGCAGAAGGAGGTGCCTCACAGGGCACCCTCAGTAAGCCAGCAACCTGACTAGGGAGATGCCAAAATTAGTCAACAGGAACCATGAATGCTCGTGGAGAACTTAACAGTGCATCTTCATCCCAACTCCCCCTGTAGCATAAGCAGTGATATGCCCATGTAAACAGCTTTGAATGCAGTCCAAACATCTTTTTGTGTGCAAAAAGTAGTTTCAACAGAAGACTGTCCTTCAGCCCAGAGAGTGTTATCTGCAAGGCAGGACTCTTTCCTGAGTTTGGATTAACACGTTCCCACATGCAGGAGAGAAATCATGTTCAACCTCTCATATCCTTGCTTAGGTCTCTAAAACAGAAAAGAGAAGGCTGCCCTGCCTTCATGTTTTAAGGTATTGTTTTTATCTCTTTTGCAGCCCCATTGTGATTTTTCCAAGGGACAGGAATAATCCCATGGAGACAGCAGACACTTTAACGCCTAAGCAAAAACAGTGCCTCCAGCTCTCAGAAAAATTTAATAATGAAAATGTGAGCACTATTTGACATGTGTGTGGTTACACACATATTGATAACATATTCAGACTTCTAAATTTCCTTTTTGGGGGACCTACTGGGGCTTGGGTCTCAGTACTTCACTAGAATACACAAAAAATGGAAACAGGAATTGGAAAGCAACAAAAAGCAGTTTGTCAGTGAATACTTCAAAAGTATGTACAGCATGCAAGGCGCTCTGCAATATCCAAGACCAACAAAAGACATCCTCTGTTACATCATATCCCAGAACAGAATCTTTCACATATTTAAAGTGTTCAGCATTATGCATTCTTCAGTGTTTCCCATACACAAATGTTTTCACTTGCAGCCTGACACAGTTTGGAAAGACAGGGAAATGGAAGCCCAGGACTGCACAACTTTCAGAAATGCTGTGGCAAAACTGGGAGGTCATTCACAGTATAAACCTTCCTTAACAATCCTCTGGTGATGTCTAAGGTATTATACAGTTTGACAGAATTCATTATTCTTAGTTATTAAATACTTAAAAATTGATTATAACCAGGAGTAAACAACAGCTTTTTAAGAAACTTCCTGCACTCATACTGAACAGATCTCTGACATCTGCTTTCATTTGCTTCGTTTTGTCCATGAAGTTGCTAAGTTGTAGGCATCTTTTAATGCAAACTGGTATAGTTGAGAAATTAACTTTACTTGTCTCAAGCTACTAGTAATGAACTTCAGTCCCACCTAGTTTTTATAGCATGAAAAGAGCAGCATTGATGGCTGCAGGAATTTATTGCAATAGAAACACAGTGCTGGGGTGTTCACAGACTAAAGCACCATGCTACTACTTTCTCAGAAAGTTATTCCCCTAGAAGCAAATTAATAAACAAACAAACCACCTATTCCACATTTCTAGAAGTGGTGTGGATTTTTTCAGTTGTTTAGGGTTTGGGGTTTTGGTGTTGGGTTCTTTGTGTGGGGTTTCATTGTTGTTTGTTCTTCCTTCTTAGTTCATGTTTTGGGGAGCTCTCTCCCCTCCTTTAACTACAGCAAGGATGAAATAGGTAGTTTAAAATGATGAACAGCAATTTCAACAGAATTGCCAGTTCATGTAAATCACCTACCCCCCTGTGGCATGTTTACTAACCAATCAAAACAGACAAAGTACTGCAATACATTTAAATGAAAATAAGGACACAGCACAAGACACATAATAAAAGATTTGTGCACAGCATGGAAAGTACCTTATAAGTAAGAAAATTATGTTCATGCTTTAGAGTGAAGAATTTTCAGAATAATGCAGAATGTTTATCATTTGCTGCATTACAGTTATTTTCAACAACTTAATGAAAAATTCCAGTTATAAGTTGCTATTGGATTCATTGGAAATAAAAAATAAATCTGAGCAAATAATTTGAAAAAAAATGCATATTCTATTAAAGAAAATCTTTTATCACAGTCCTTACTGTAAAGTACACTTACAGAAACATGTATTGCCACCCTACAGGGAAATTCAGTTTGATGATTTTTGGGGTCTACCACAAGTGTTGACAGAGTATAACACAGCTCTTGTTAAAAAGAAATATGGGACAAGGCACAAATACCAGCTGAACAGAAAGGATTTATAAATACCTTTCAAAATAATTTCACATCCCTTCAACAGACTGATGTTAAAGACCCTCATTGCTACCACACTTCAGAAAGACTTTCTCTAGGTTTTCAACCACTTACTAAGTAAATGCAACACCCAGAATGGCACACTTAATTACACCTTCAGAAAATGACATCTATCCACACACAGGGTGCAAAGTACTGCATAAAATAGCTCTGCATCTTATTCTGAGGGGTACAGTCCTTTGACCTCCTTTGGTCTGTGAACAGAAACTCCCAACATCTTCCCACGCAGCTATTCCTTTTGGCTTAATTACTATTTGTGGTAGTTTTAGGCATTACCTTTAAAATGTTCCAGAGATCTTGAACAGGAAGTGGGAAAATGTAAATAAATCTCTATTGGGTCTAAAAAGGAAAATAATGAGAGTTCTAAACAATCTCATTGGAGAGATAATGGACTTAAACTAGTTGTACAAAACAATCTTTGTCTCTTTTGGCTTCTTTGCTCTGCGAGATACTACCTTTGTGCTTCTGCTGGCTTCTGCTTGACCTTGGCTGCATTGTTTTGGCCAAGTTCTAACGTCTCTCTGCTGCTCTTTCCCTTGTCCCTTTGTGTCCAGGGGTGTAAGGAGGGGGGCAGGCAGGGAGAAGCTATTAGCTCCTCTGGTTTTTGGCCAGGGGGGTTCTTGTGCTGTTTATTAATTGCAAATACCTCTAAATATTGTAAATACTTCATATTTTACACGCATTCATTGCATTTCATTGTAGATTGTAGTTTTGCTTGTAAATACAAGAGGGGGGAAAAAAAGAGGGGGGAAAAAAGGATGCTGTGGGATGGAATGGATCTTTAAAATCACCTAGTCCTCAGATCCCCATCCAACCTGATCTTGAATTCTTCCAGGGATGGGGCTTCTACCACATCTTTGGGCAATCTGTTCTTGTGTTTCACCATCCTCATCGTGAAAAATTTCTTCTTTGTATCTAGTTTAAATTGATCTTCTTTTAGTTTAAAATTATTACTGCTCAAAAGATTGTAAGCCTTTAGGTACTGAGAGGCTCTATAAGGTCTCCCTGGATTATGGAATCTAGACTCACTGGACAGCAGTTTAAATTCACCACCCCTATATCACATCAGTGCTATGAAAGCGAGTGCACTATGGAAAAGTAAATTGCCACAGGTGCTTAACAGGCAAAAGACAAAAGTCGACTGACCCAGCTGTTCCCAGCTACCTCCACTACTCATCAAGCCAGAGCACGCATTCATCCACACAGCTGCTCCACCCTCTTGCCCAGAGAAGGCCCAACGTTATTGTCTCCCAATAAAAGAACAAGGAATTGTGCAATGTAACTGAAGGTAGAGAGATTCAGAGATAAACAAACAAACAAAAGTGACCAGCATTTTTTTACAGATAAAAATTTCAAAATAGCAGCAAAGGTATATCTGAAGTTTTGACAGGCATATATAACATGCACAGCTGTCAAGCATACTCAGGTTTTGTGACATTAACACAGCATCTTGAAAGGCTATTAAAAGTCTCATGTTTTATGGTTTTAAACCTGTCTTTAAATATCTGTAATCAGGGTGAAAACAGTTGTAAAGAAGAAATTATCTGCCTACTGTGCCATTTTTACAACTTCAGTTATCTGATGCTGTCAAATGCACTTGTCAGAGCCAGGACACCAGCCAAAGCAGCACTAGGAACTGGTATTCTGACAAACAAAGGGCTCATTCCTCATTATTGAGGTTTCCCATAGCCATGGTTCTGCAAACTCAGTGATTCTCAAATAAACCAGGGTTCACAGACCAAAGGAGCAATGGGGAAAAAGAGGTTGTGATCCACAAACTGGATTCACAAACAGTGGAAAACTGAAAACTGCTGGTCTACATGCTGTACTTAATTCATTTTGATTGAAAGTTTGAACATGAAATTATGGTATACAGAACATAGGATATATTTTTTAAAAGCAAACAAACAAACAACAAACCCAAACAAAACAAAACAAAAAAACCAACAAATCCTCAACTTAAAAACAACCCCCCTCCCCAAGCAACAACAAACCAACAGCTTAAGTTTTTAGTTTTTTTTTTCCTGAACAAGGGAACCTTTTTTTTTTTTTAAAAAGTCTATCTATCTATCTATCTCTATATATATCTCTATATAGGATCTTTGGCTTAAATAACCATTACAACATCATGACAGCTTTGGCTATCCAGTTAAAACAAGATTTGTTTCATCCAAAGTGAAAATCAAGAGCAAGAGCTGAACTGAGGAATTCTGCGTTGGAATGGTAAGAATAAAACAGGTCCTGGAGTGTTTTGTTCTGATTTGATTTGGTTTTTAATATTATTATTTTGCATGGAAACTTACAATTACCCCAAGCTTCTTTGAAAGACTGCACTTATTTGTGTATTATCTTCAACTACAGAAAAAACTATTTCAGTCCAGAAAGTTAATGAAAAATAAAATAATTCCTGCCCTTTTTGTAATATCAATACTTAAACATTTTCACTGAAACTTGGCTGAAACCTCCTCACCTCCAGAGACGAAAGTTTACCTTGAGTGAGGATTTCTTAAATCCTGACTTGACTGCACAGATGGCAGTGCGGCTTAGAGCCCATGATCTAGTTTAAATGAGCTAGCACTTGCCCATTCTGTAGAGAGAATACAAATGAAATAACACTGACAATGCCCCTTCTACAGTCCCTTTTTCCCTGTAAGAAAAGATGGTTTTCTACCTCTGGCTGAGATAAGCTTAGGGCATCTGAGGTCTGTGACACATACTTGCAGACATTTACTCAGCCTGACCTGTTCATCAACCAGTACAAGAGCTAAATTTAAAGAAAAATATAAACTGAATCTTAAGGTTACAAGCATGAACTTACAGTAGCTACAATGTATGTTTCCCAGTCTCCATCACCTTGGATGAACCAGTTTGGCTGTCTGCATGTGAGAGCGTTCCTGATTAACTCCATGCATAGACATCCCTATTTTGAGGATCTGGATGTGGATCTGATCAGACACAGCTATTACACTCTAAATTCACACTCTGCTAAAACGAGAAACATTTGGAAAGGGAACTAAGGCTGCATTTTCAGAAGTATTGAGGCCTCAGGTGGCTGACAACTGGGATATGACCGAACTCAGCCAGTGGGAGCTCAGCAGCTCTGAAAATTGCAGTAGGTGGCTGACTCTACCCTCAGATATGGAAGTAGGCTGGTTCACAGCCCTTCCCACCTCACATGAGCAAGATGGGGGAAGAAAGAACAGTGTTGGGGAAGCAGCAACAATTGTCCACTTCTAAAAAAATCCATGCCTGCCCAGAGGCTTTCCAAAATGGGCACCTGAATTTCCATATTCCTCATCTGTGCAGCTTCACGTAGTTCTTGCAGCGCTCGGCTTTATTAAAGAAGTGGCAGTAAGGTGGATCCCATCAGTACCAGGGATTTTGCATTTTCCTATTTCAAATTTTATAGTGGCTTTTGGGAGTTAAACATGGGAAAACCTAACCACTCATAGCACTATATTGAATTTTAAGAGGGAAATGAAATGATACAAACTATAAATAGAAAATCTCAGCCCTGAGAAAATATGTAAAAACTCAACCATTTGTATTAATATGCTTATTAAAATAAATAATATACAGCAGCTTCTAGTCTTCATACCAGTATTTGCAAACTACTTTTCACCTTCCATTCCCTTGCTGTATTTTAATATCCAGATATACTTATCTGCAGATATACTTATCAGCATCCCATAACTTCAATAAGCTTTTACTTCCAGGTATCTGTCAGGCAGGGAAGTTCTGTTCTCCAGTGCTTCATAAATATAGTGCCTGGAAACTCATTATTAAAACCATTTTTATGAATGCTCAAGTTCTAATTCATGACTTTTCTGAAGGTATTTAAAGAAACCAAGATGTCTAATAGTCAAGAAAGTTCTTCCAATGGGCATGAGCAACTGATCTTTCACAACCTGTTAGAAGATCTGCCAAGACTAGTTCCTTTCCTGTGTAACAGAAGCCACAGGAATCTAAGTTTCTGATCAAAGTCCAACACCTCAGCACTGCCAAAAGCTGACAAGCTCTTTTTTTCCCCTCTTTCCTGAAAACAGCTCTATAACCACACTGAAGTTTAATAGGATAACTATCTCTTGGACTCAGGCTTAACTTGTTTGTATTAAACTATGATTAAACTTTATGACAGTTGCTAGATATAGCATTGCTTCATATATTTATTTTTAAAGTACTGAGATTCTTACACAACTACTACCACAGTCTGGGGCAGTTTTTTAATGCCAAAAAATTTTCCCTTTGTCCAGGATGTTGTATTAAGCATGGACAAAATATTCAAGCAGTAATGTGACAATTCTGCTGTATTCACTGAATGCCTGCCCAGAATATACATACTAGATTTAATTAAACAATTCTCTTTTGATCAGCATATCTACAGAGATTTTAAAACTCTGAAAGAAGTTCTCTTGAACATTCTTTCACACTGTGGAGCAGTGCAGAGTAACTGTCCCAAACGTTTTCATAGTCATGAACCTTGGGAAATTATCATGGCTACAAAATTCCTGTGCCAAGATCTAGGGACCGAAATAACAAACCAAACATGCAGAAAACCAGTACAAGTCTCTTAAAATTTATCTGCTCATGTTTGCCATTACAGCTCACATATAGTGTACTTCCAGTGGAGCACACTCCACTTGACCTGAGGCCATGTGAAGTCTCCTGTAAAGTGTAAAAGTGGTGTAAAACTGTTTCTGAGTAAAAACCAGTCTTAACAGGGGCTCTTGTAAACAAAAGAAAATACATTTAAATGTAATCTTCTGTACAGCCATTTCACACTCCAGCCAGAGCAGGGAGTGGGGAGGAGGAAGAACATTGAGATCTACGTGCATGACTTTCCACAGCTATGCTGATGCAGTGCTTCCCATAGAGCAGAGGCTCAACTACATGCACTGACCAAGCAGCTCAAGCCTCCATTGAGGAACTCATGTGGACAAGTGTCACTTCAGCCAGCCAATGTCCTGGGTCAGCAACACATCCAATTTTCTTAAATAATTTCATGCTGCTGAGATTCTTTGAGAATGTAAGGCTTCTATCAGCTCCTCTTATACAAACTGTTAAAACTGTTTACCAGTTTTGGATGTCTGGTTAACCTTTAGATGTTATTTAATTAGATGTCATGGAGAAAGTAGTAGATGAATAATACTACATGGCAGTGTGGACTTGTTTTCTTCTTGTACAGCCACAGCAATACCCCAGAGCTTCACTTACCAGGAGAAAAAGCAAATGCTAACCAAAAAGGTCTAATTGTCCTCCAAAGGAAGGACAATAATCATAACATACTGCCTAAGAAAAAAAGACCAAAGACCTTTAGTATGCAGAGAACTGCTCTTTTCCTCAGGGGCAAATGACTGTTAAATGTGTGTACCAATGACCTAATTTTGTTTTCTAAAGATGTATTACTTACACAAGAGAGACCATAACAACTTCTTCACAACTATTTTCAGTCAGTTGAGGAGTTACATATTTGCCATACATACAGTGCACAGTGAAACTTAACAGTCAGAAAACATTCAGAACTCAGTTTAGCAGAGGGATTACAAGAAGTTAATAGAGCCTCAGTTAGGTCCCAATTCAGTAAAAATAAATCTATCATATTTCATGACATACATTTATGGAAATTATAGCACCTACAGAGAAATAAGTTAGCTTCCTGAGGCACCGGTATTTTCAAATTTAAGATGTTACAGAAGCATAAAAATACCATCAATAAAAGATGGTATTATAAACCTATAATTTAGCATAATATTTCTTTTAAGCCTAGCAGATTGGGAGAGAACCTATTTTCTCTCACAGATCTCTCCACTCAGTATACTGTTATTTACATACCCACAATACTCTTGAACTAAACAGGATCTAACAAATTCTAACAGTGGAATCATTATTATTAGTATTTCAAGAGAATTTCTATAGGAAACTTAATTTTCACTGCACTCTTGGACTAGTCCTTTTGAGTCTAATGCTTTCATCAGCAAAATGCTGACATAAACCCTTACAACTTGCTACACTGGCTAAATTCTCAGCAAGGACTAAATCACAGCAAGGTGTAACAGGTTTGGCTATGACATACCATTCTCTCAAATCGTACTTTTGTGGGAGACCTGGTAAAACTGTCATTGCAACCTAACCTAAAGATAACCAGACTTTTTATGCCTGCCTATCACTACCTACCAGTTGCTTCTTATGGACAGCAGCTATGGCAACATGGAACAGCCTTCTCTGTGTCTGGTATATTTAGGTCTGTTTGGCTGATGCATACAACCTCCCAGCAGCTGTCATGTAAGAAAGCACCACTGGCTTGTGCACAAGTGGAATGAGCTTGGTATCAGAGTTTGGTTGATATTTTCCTACCCATTATCGGCCTGATGCTCATCCCAGTCAAGTTCAAGTTGTTTTCCTATTGATTTCAGCAAGAGAAGAATCTAATCCCAAAACACTGTCATCATCTTAAAAGCCTTCACATAAAGGCAAAATATCCAAGAATCACAAAAACTGGGAAAAAAAAAGAGGTATTTTCTATATAAATGCAGAAAACTTAAATAAAAACCGTTTAAAAAACACCAACACTAGAAGTTATCACAACAAAATGCTAATGTGCATTGCAAACCTGGAGGGGTTTTATCCTATAGATCATTTTTTAAAATGCTGCTGCTCACATCCTGGCACAGTCCAAAGAGCCAGGAAAATCCCTGTGCTTTGATATTCTGCCAACAGTTACTCTCTAGCTTGAGCAGGTATTTACGTTGCTTCCCAATAGCATGAATGCTGATTGAGCTGAAAAAGCCATGAGACCAAACTCTTCTTTTGATGAAACGGTCTTGACTCACCCCACCACCAAGAATACATATATGTACTCACCTCTTTCCCCTTCCATGTGATGGATGACTTTCTATGGAAATTCTTCTCAGCGTAATTCTAGCATGGGAGAAGCAAAGTGGATCTCTCTGCCAGCGTTGCTTCTTGGCCAGGGTGCAGGAAACTGGACGTTCACTGAGTTAGCTTAAAAGGAGGCAGATTATCTCATATTCTTGCCAAATGGGGTAAGTTAAAGTCATAACAAGTGACCACGAGCTTGATAATGATTGCACACATGATGACCACACTTCCTAGTAAACTAATTAGGGTATTTTGACATGCTTACATCCATAAATGTCTACTAGACACCCATGCTTAGGTATTTAAGAGAAATTAGCTACCACCAGGAGAAACCACATACACATAGAAGAACTGAGGGGACAGAGAGCAGTATTCAAAGTTATTGCCATTAACAAACAAAAAGGTTAAAAAGAAGAGCTAAAATGTAGGTACATCTTGCTACAAACTTGCTTTGCAGACAGGCAAGAATCATTTACTAAACTAGTGGACAGTGTAATCCTGTACTGCCTGTGCTGCAACCAGCAACCAAAGTGCTAACAAATGTTTGTGGCTAGCTTAGAACAGAGGACCACTTGGTTTTCCACCAAGACTGGACATACTAATGTCAGTGTTAGAGCCTCCTAATACAAAAAAAAGTATTTGAAAATAAAAACTTTATAAAATACTTATATCAAGTGTTAAAAACCCAAATGTATGATGTTTCAAATATTTACAGTGGTAAAGTAATGAACAGGGAATTGGATAAAGACTATTTGATGAATACAAGAGAAACAGTAAAAATCATATTGCAGAAATAGAACTGATTATTTTCCTGCACTTTTCTTCATTTATTTGCCAATCCCAGAGACCAATAAACACTACAAATATCCCCAGATGTTTAGACAAAATTCTGCAAATGTCAAACTCTAATACATTGTTTTTCTCATCTCTCGCTGGAAGACAGACAAATTTATGGTGAGCAGGAAATGTTTACTGTGTGTCACATCACATAATTCTGAGATTAGATGGGGGTGTGTGAAGGAATATTCATTCACAGTTACAATTTTCTTGAAACCCTGATGCCCCATAAAGCAGCAGCAGCACAGCACTGCATCTTTCCTCACACATACATATTAAAACCTTCCAGATATAGCAAGATGAGCTCATTAAACTGAAGATAAGAAAGACAAAGCATCCTGAAATACTTATTTACCCATTAATAGTTTTGTCATTGCAAGACAAAAATCTGGGATGTGACTTTCACAGCAAAGCAGTGTCTGTAAAGCATTTTGTAAAGATAATAAGCCTCCACAAATCAGATTTTGATGTGTTTCTCCAAGATGCCACATATTTCAGTTTGTCAAATAAAAGCACATACCTAAATGGCTAAGTAATTAAACCATTATTAGTGTATGCTTAAATTTTTAAGCTCTGAGAATTGTTGTAGATGCAATATCAACCATAGCTTAGTATCTAGCTGAATTATTATCAGTTTATCTAATGGCAATTAAGAATTCCCATGTACAACTTGAAGAAATCTAACCATTTGCATATTGCATAAACCATAGTGCATTATGGCTTAATAAGAAACCCCCACACATTCATTTTTGTCCTGTCTAAAACAAATTAGGCTTCTTTAAAGAGAAATGCCATCACACCATATACAACTTCTAATCTTACATCAACTATAACATAATATGCCTGACTAAAATATCAAGGAGTGTTTACATTTTGTTGTTCAGTAATTCTAGTTTCTTTTTTCATCTATCAAGAGCAATCAATAATTCATTGCAAAAATATGTGCTTCACATGTGCTGCCAGTAGCCATTTCATTGCCATTTAACTAATGTGGAGATGGCAATAATCCAGTCTTGAAAAGTACCCATTTCATTAACGCCTTTTTAATCGTCAAGGATCACATCCCTGTCAAGTTCTAGATAAATTATGTCAAAGCACATCTAACACACAAAAGCATACTCTCATATATTTGAATATAAATGGGTTTATTGTGGAAACCTTAAATTAAAAGGTATTGGGCAAGATGGGCAAGAATATAGGGAAAAAATACAAGAAAACATAAAAGGAAGGGATTTAGTGACATGTTGATTAAACCACAGATTTTTGTTTGGTGGTTTGGGGATTTTTTTGTTAGCTTGTTTGTATTTGGGGTTTTTTTGTTGTTGGTTGCTTGGTTGAATTTTGTTTGGAGTTTATTTGTTTTGAGGTGGGTTTGTTTATTTTGTGGTGGTTTTGTTTGTTCTTCCTCTAATCCCTGTCTTCCCCTGTGTCACAAAAGATATAAATTACGTCAGGGTTACTATTTCTTTTTCCTCCCACTGCTCTTGTTCCACTGACACTGAAACACTTCAGCCCTGCTCCTCCCCTCTTGCTTTATACACTCCTGTGTAACTGCTTCTTCCACAGCTTTGCCTCAGGGCCAGCACAGGGCTCACCAAAATCTCAACAATATAGGGGCTATCATTTCAGCTTCAGTACTAGCTCTTCAGCCAGGCACAGCAATTGCTGTAAAATGAATCCAACTTCAACGACATAGCTGCAGGCTAAAGCATGTTAAGCATCTCAGGGGTGCTGATCGGTTCACAGGCTGGTCAGCACTACCAGAACTAAAAGGTGCAACAAAACGCTCACACACAACTTCAGAGAATTCAAGAAACCTTGAGAGGAATATTCACCAAGGCCATCTTCAGTCAAATGAGTTTTCTCTCCCTTGACTTCCTCCAGAAGTAATGAAAGAAGAGAGCAACTCAGCAGGAAACTAACTGATCCTCTGAATCAGCCCTGGAAGAACTTGTCTGCCATTAACTACAGAGAAGATTACCCTTTTTCAATACCTTCCCTTTGTCTCTATTCAGTCCATGCAAGCAGACTTTGAAAGTTTATAATTTGACAAATGAATAATGAAAGACATACCCCTGACAAAAAGGCCACCTGCTCCTAATTTTCAAGGCTGAGCTCCCAATTATGGAACTCAGTAGATAAAAGCTAATAATAATAATAAAAGCTGCTGAAATTACTTTAAGTGTGTAATATTTTTTCTCCTCATTTCCAGAAATTGTGCAACCACTTTATCTGAAACTTTAAAAAATACTAAAAATAAAAATTCACCTACAACAGAGAATGTGAAAGACACACATGTATACAAATGCAGTACTCAGCCTCACCAAGAATACTATGCCTTGGCTCCCATAGGTCATTCCATTTCGTAAGGTACAAAAATTTTCTTGAATCATATGATGGCAAATTACTGTACCACCAAATACATGCCATATTGGGGAAAAACCCACACCAAATACAAAACCAAAAAGCAAAAAATTACAGGGACTTACTGAGGATTATTACACACTAAATTATGTCATGCAGTAGGGAGGAGCCGTGAAGAATGATTCATTCAGAGGTCAGTCTGCACCAGTATTAAACTTTATTATCACTAAGCATATACAATATTTTTTAACTCAGACTGTTATCTTCAGAAAGGAACCTAAAAAATGTGAAGACCTAAAGCTCTGCTGAATGTCCAGATCCTCAAGATCTGTCCCAATCAAAACACATGCCTCCCACTCAAAACCCCCACCCCATAAAGCTCCCAAACCTACCCCTCCCCAAGCCCTCCTCTGCTTCAAGAAAAGGGAACAGCATTGCAAGAAGAAACACTAATCTAGCTTCAATTTATAGTTTGATTACTGCTGTTATCACAAAATGAGACCAAAAATGTACTCAGACCACAAAAAAATTGTTACTTAATCCTCAATTTTAGCAGTTTGTGTATTCAAAAGTTTAACCAAGTACCTGCATGCTTTTCCCTGTTCTTCTAAATGGATCAACTGCCCACATTGTAAACTTTTCATTATAAAAGTCCTTTAACATTTTGAGATCTTTAGAATGTATTTTCAAAAGCTGTCTAAACTAGTCAAGGTAAAGGAAGACAAACACACAACTAAAGGAAATTTCTAAGACCTTTCAGTCTTTTTCTCTATGTTACTTGTTTCAATAAAGTGCAACCAAGATATAATTTGACTTTTCTGATAAAACCTGATAAAATAGACTTTGTTGCTATTATCTGTTGCTGGCTTTTGGAAAAGTTCATGGAGGAGTTGATATCCAAAAGGTAGGTTTAAAGTATTTAATACACACTAAAAAAAGTAACATTGTTAGTGCATTCATATTCATTGACATATTCTAGGCATGCCTCTGAAATAAGGTTTTGAACTTCTGTCAGCTAAGTAAACCCACATATTTTCACTTCATCTCATCTGACGCATATTGGCTAAGCATCTACTCTTCTCCTCACTAACACTGTAACTGGAATTCCACCACTCAACTTCTTGATTATCATCTATAACTCTAAGAGATTATAGTACTTTCTTACACACAAGCTCTGCAAAATAGAAAACATTATTTATTTCGCAATGATCGGGGGAAAAGAAAATCCAGTGAAATATTTTGATACTAAAAAATAATCCAATAATCAACTCTAAAGGAATTCCTGTTTTTCCAGATACTGCCCCTTTTTAATGTTTATTAGGTTCCATCCACCACAATTAACAGTATTGCAGGAAGGTATCTGAGAAGAGAATTTGCCTATGAGTGGTAAGAAAGTATGGCAGTGGGTCAATATTTAGACTTCTCTGCCAAGGGCAACAGAATGTTGGATATTAGAAACATTCTGCTGGGCTTTGGTGTTACCATAGGCCAAGTTGTTCTCTTCCCACATATGGGCCATAAGCCTCTGGAAGCAGAGGTAGCACTCTGGGGCTTTAAAGCAGCTTAAACAGACACTGAATGCCCCACTGACTGGGCAATTATTCCTTTTATTCCCCCTAAAAAGCTCAGCTTTCTTGTACAATGCATAACGTAAGTATAAAATAACGTTCCTATACATCAGATTTCTAAAAGTTATTCAGCTGTCTCTGTGCCTAATGGGATTTTCAAAAGCACTGAGTAATTAAGATTTATTGATTTCAATGGAGGTAAGCATTCACACGATTATCTGCATCTGTAAGTACATTAACATCTATAATTTAACTGGACCTCATTGGATGCTCCAATTTTTTCATTGCTAGTGGTGTGACTTCCAAAGATGCTGAGTCTTTGCAAAACTAAATGACTCAGAGCATTGTAAATGCTCAGCACTTCTGAACAAGCAGGGTCTAAGCACACCTGCCCTAATCAGAAGTGGAAGGCTACCTTTGATCAAGTATGCCTGATGCAGCATGTTTAAAGTGCTGAAGTATCATGAGAGAGTCTGTCTAAACAGCAGACCAAAGAGCCTTTCTGCTTTCATTCAAAACTGACCTGACATTCCAGGAGCTGTGTTTAGGAAGGCTGGAAGAACAAAAAGCTGTTCATATTTCAAGAATCCTTACTACAAACATAAAAACACAGAAGGTTCAAACTAAGTTACCTTTACAAATTTTTCTTTGGCAAACAGTGTAGACACTGTGCTGCCCTATTCTTCAAAGAAATTGGACCAAAAATAGCTAACCTATTTCTGTGAATGTGGAATTTATTGAAACAGGCTTGGAAAGTTGGCTGGCACATCACTGGCTCCCAGCTTTCAAAAGGACTTGCTATTCATGTAGCAAGAATCTACTGTACTCAAGAGCACCCTAACAAAGTCAAAGTGCCTCTAACCACTACATATAGGTAACATCAGGTCAGGGTGGTGGGAAACTCAAGAGTATAGAGGAGTTTGGCAGGGGATAAAGACTATAATTTCTTGAAATAATCTCACCTTTTAACCAATGCTCTTCAGGGAATGATCAATCCCAGCCAAACTGGAGGTCATTGCAACAAAATACCTTTGTCCACTCAAGAAGGACGTTTCTCACTAAGATGTTGAGATTATAAAACCGTATTCCTTCAGCACTTAATGTGGAAATCTATAATAGAGAATAAATACAAACAAGATAGGGAAAAGCTTCTGTCTTACGAAAGTAGTCTTTATTAGAGCTAGTATAGGATGCAGAATAATACAGCAGTAACAGCTATGTGTGCTTTCTTTGTAAGTAGGCTAAAGAGGTTGAAGTAAACATTATAGCTTTGGTTAGGACCCAAAAAAAAGGAGAAATCAAGACATTAATAGAAGCAAGACCAAAAAACGGGCCTTTTGATGCCAGTTTTGGGAAACAATTTCAAAGGCACAGAATATCATTACACGCTCCAAAACATCTTGTAGATCTGCAGAACGTGTCACATCTTAATATTGCCTCTGAAAACTTTTAGACTCAGGATTTTGACCTCACAGAGAGGCTGAGGCCAAGTAGCAGAATTTCTCAAATGCCTTTATATTGCAGACTATGTCATTGCTGTCTACAACTACCTGAAGGGAGGTTGTAGCCAGGAGGGGGTTGGTCTCTTCTCCCAGGCAACCAGCACCAGAACAAGAGGACACAGTCTCAAGCTGCGCCAGGGGAGGTTTAGGCTGGAGGTGAGGAGAAAGTTCTTCACAGAGAGACTGGTTGGCCATTGGAATGGGCTGCCCAGGGAGGTGGTGGAGTCACCATCCCTGGAGGCGTTCAAGAGGGGATTGGACGTGGCACTTGGTGCCATGGTTTAGATAGTCATGAGGTGCTGGGTGACAGGTTGGACTCGATGATCTTTGAGGTCTCTTCCAGCCTTCTTGATTCTATGATTCTATGATTCTGTTTCTTAAACATGTATCCTTCCTTTCATAAGCACAGACAATTTTCCTTCTCCGTTCACAAGTCGTATAATAGCTTTTTAATGACTATATCAATTGCTTACATAAAGAAGCAATCTTGGCAGTCTGGCTTTGTCCTTTTTTTAATGCAATTTTTAAATTTAAATTGAAGATTTAAAAATCAAATACTTGCCCCATACTTTCAAGATCACCAATAACGAATAGACCACAGAGTGAAAACCTCTGTGACACAGTGGAAAGTGAAGACAAAAGTAGGCAAACACAAGTTTTGCTCATTTTGCTTTATTACTCAAATGATTCTTAGCACTGTTGCCTTAAATCCACAGAATATACAAGGACTAATACAAAAGAGGAGATCAAGAAGGAGTGTGGAGGTGTGAGAGAGACAGAAACTGTTTTCCAGTTTCTGATTAATCAGATTCCAGAGATGCTTTAGTCAGAGAAAATATTTAAGATACAACACTGTCATTTGTTTTAGGAATGGTTACTCTTCTCTATTAAATGCTTACATAGTTCAGGTTTTGTTGTCAGCATTTTTATTTTTGCAAGAGAGGGGTCGTTTAATGGGGATTTTTTTAACACAAAAATAATTCAGGAATTATTTTCAAAGTTATGGGAATAGAAATATACAATACAAATTAGAGGGAAAAAATACTAACTGTTCAGATGTCACTGAAAGGTTTTCAATTAATGACCATTCATATTTGTCTTTTAAATGGCTATGAAATAGAGGAACAGGAATAGTGAAAATTCTCAAAGATGAGCTAAATAAAGCTTTTGCCCTTGAAGCAGACTGAGGCTCCTCCTAATTCAAAAAACCTTTATAGAGCTAGGTTTTCTATTTTCTTCCTTTAACAGATTCATGATTTATTTTGTTGGTTGCTCAACATTCTGCTTTCCAGTTAGTTCTCTTTGCTTTGTTAGCCACAGCTGTATATATAACACAACTGTAGACTTCTGCACAACATAGTTCTGACAATAAACACTTAACAGTTATCTCTAGCTCAGCCTATAGCTAGAAACAGAATTATATCCCTGCTCAGTCTTCAGTTCCCAGAACTCAGCTGGAAACTGAGCCAATGTAATCTCAAAGCTCCCTAAAATATCCATGTTAACACTAAAATAGACAGACAGAAGCTGAAAGAACCTGAACAAGATGTTTTCTGAGTAAAGCCAGTTTCACTCAGGCCTGAGCTCCTACAAGGTTTTATTCAAAGTAGTTGTTTCTTGTGCCAATAGTTTGCATGAGTTGGATGCCAGCTGGCAAAACTCAGCCTGTCACCTCAATAAAACTACCCTCCCAAACAGTGCAAGCCTCCAGTGAAATGTCACTACGGACAAACTCCAATTGAGAACATATGCCCTCAGCTCCCCTGACACTGTCCTTTCTGAGTACAGCACCTTTCTCAGCACAGGATGCACAGCACTGGGAAAAGCAGCCAACTCTGCATATGTTCCAATAATACAGCAACATTGGCAGCTGTGGGCTGGCAAATTTTGGAGGCTCATGCACACCAACACAGGAATATGAGAAGTGTGGATCGCATTCTAGAATGTTAATTAAAACAAATACAGTTTTACTGAGGTTTAAAATTCCCTTCTTCACCTTCTTTGGTATGTGATAAATTAAAAGGCAGGGAATTTTAAGATGAAAGGGTGAGAGGAGAAATAAAGTAAGTCCTTGTCTCTGAGGGAGACAGTATGTTAGTAAAAATGCAGCAATGGCATCTTAGCAGTTACATTCTAGCCTGTTGTATGCTAATTAGAACTGATGAGGTAATTTATGCCTTGGCTTCTACAGAACAGAGAGGAAAGGAATGATCAACAGTTTCATTACTTTTAAATGATTTCATTACTGAATAAACAGAGAACTCATTTAGTTGTGAAACAATAGATGCTAAATATCAAGACCTCATATTTCATTTTGTAAACCTCACTTTTTCAAAAGAAATTACAAACCAAGCAGACCAGCACAAACGTGGACAGCATATCTTTACATATTTCAGTCTGCAAAGAAACTTCTTTTTGTTAAACTTGTGCACTTTGTGGTCAAAGCGCTTTCCAGTCCTGTGGGATAAACAGTAACAGTCAAATTAAACCAGACAGGATGACTTGGCCAGACAACCCAAATGATAGCCTGTTCTGAAGCTCTGTGAGGCAGCATGCCTCAGATAAAAACACACCTCTAGGAATCATACAGCACTCACCACTTTCACACAAGTTAGTCTCCCTGTACCAAAGACTGAGAAGGACAATACTTAATCTCCAGGTGAAAGCAGGTGTAGTAAGTTTCCCTGCCCTTGCACATTAATTTGAAAGGTGGAAAAGATGACCATGTGAGAAGGCAGCAGTCAAGTTCATAAAATTTTTAGCAATGGCTTATTACCGAAAGCTTTTTAACAAAATAGTGACCTTGGGCTCAGCAAGCATGTTTTCATTCAGCACTAAGGAAAATACCAAACACAGCCCAGTAAATGCACAAGTTCTGCAGCAGTATTGTGGTAAGATCGTGACTTATTGGCTCAAGGCAAGTAGGTTTTTGAAATTGAAAGCAATTAAGCCATTTGCATGTTTATATGCAACATTCATTTCTGCAAGAGCTTTTTCTGGGTCACTGCAAAGGAGGCATTTGAATAACAGCCCTTTAGATTTTAATCACACATTATCTATTCACAATTATGTCAGGTGGCTGAATGGAAAAAAATAACCACTGATAATTAAAAATTGGCTTTTTTTCCTCAGAGGAAAAGATACAGCCCTTGTACTTTAATAAACCTAGCTCCTGCTTAATATACAAGCAAACAAATTAAAGATTCTGTTCTTGGCTTACAAAAATTCAACAACTAATATTGCTGCTCAAGGGACAGTATCTCAGTAGACATCTGGAGAACCTACTGATTAATTAATAGATGCATTAATTAGACAGCTGTAGAGTTAGAAGAAAATCTAATTGTTTGGATTAATAATGCTACTAATTAGTCCTAAAGAAAATCATCATCAACCCGTAGAGTCGAGAAAACGCTGACTTCCTAAATGCACATCTGCCTGATTAACTTCACATTTCTAGAAGACATTTGCTAACTACTGACTGACTTACAAGACTGTATGTGCCATGGGAACATCCAAAGTAACTCAAAGTGGTGATATTTCTGTTCTCTAGCACATATGCCACTGGAGAGAACTGCTATTAAAAATCGTTTACCTGTTTCTTGATTTCGAAGTATGACATGAGTGTGGGAATCTAAGAAAAACAATTATAAACACCAAGGCTATGAGGGGATACATAAATCATGAGGCAACCTATGAATATTACTTAATCTAAAATCATCAAGGTATGCAAGAGATACACAACAGCAAAGAGAAATCTATGCAAAACCAAAACAGGGCTGCAGTGTTTATAAATAACCTTATTTAATTGTTTCGTCTCACCACAAAGATAGGCAAACCCATTTCACAAAAGAATTATTGCAGTTATATGAGGTATTTCATAAGGACCATAACCTACAGCCAGCTAGGTGTATGTGGCTACATTTTCACTGTCTGTCACAACTTAGCATTTTCTCCATCCCAAGTGCTTGTTTCTGCAGCCATAGCATTGCCTTCCTGCATTCCTGAATTCCTTAGTTTATTAAGTTTTCACATGCTCTTTATTTTTAGAAAACTAAGCATCTTGGCAAAGCCCAAGACTGAAACAAAGAACTCCACATCAAATTCTAAGAGCTACTTAGTTAAATAGAAATTCACAGAGGTTCTTGGTATAATCTGTGGGGGAGAGATACCAAGCATGGTTTTAAAATCCTACTTCATCACTTTTTGCCCAGCTCTCTCTGGCCCAGGAAATCTCTTTATTAATGTGTATCATACTATCGTAAAACTACACGACAAGAGGAAAGAAAACTAACTTATAATTGAATGAAACTGTCTCTTGAATATATAGGATGCTTGTCATTGTTAGTTTTGTTCAAGGTGCTTATTTTACTTGCAACATAATTCTTAAATATTACTATCAAAATCAGAATGCCTTACAACACACCTACAAATCTTGCACCTGTATGATTAATTAGAAGTTTCCTAACAGAATATCGACTAAGTAAGTTCAGCTAATATTTACCCTCAACTTCAATACTACCAAGCAGCTGCATAATTGTGTGTTATATCAGTGATTCCAAAACACATTATATCTCACCAAAACCACAATCTGCAAAGTGAGAACTGAGTAAAGAGAGGGAAGAGTGCTTAGAAAAGTCTTCAGAAACCACTTGGGCAAAGATGGAGTAGAGGGAAGTTATGGTGAGTTGACGCTGTCTGGACACTAGGTGCCAACCAAAGCTGTTCTAGCACTCCCTCTCCTGAACTAGATGGGGAAAATTGAATATAATGAAAGGTTTGTGGGTCAAGATAAGGACAGGGAGAGATCACTCACCAATTACCATTGCTGATATCATGTGGATATCTGCTCCATCATTAACTTCCATGGGCTGCAGAGGGACAGCCTGCATTATCATGGCCTTCACTATGGGCTGGCAGGGGAATCTCTTCTCCAGTGCCTGGAGGATCTCCTCTCCCTCTTCCTTCCCTGATCTTGGTGTCTGCAGGTTTGTTTCGCTCACATATTCTCGCTCCTCTGTCCGGCTGCTGTCCTGCAGGCTTTTTTGCCCCCTTCTTAAGGAGGATTATGAGAGAGGCACTACCACTGTCACTGATGAGCTCAGCCTGGGCCAGCAGTGGTTACAACTCGGAGCCAACTGGCATTGGCTCTATTGGACAGAGGGAAAGCTTCTAGCAGCTTCTTGGAAAAGCTACTAGTGTACTCCCTCCACTACCAACCCTTGCCATGCAACCCCAATAAAGAAGCATTTCAGGTTTTGCTCAACTTTAAAACATATAAACTTTGGCAGGAAATGGTGATTTTGTCACTACACAATTACAGTTATGAGATTAGACAGTAAAATGGGCAATAGGGCAGTAGGTGACCCAAGACATATGAGATCTCACGCACAGAAACTACAGACACAGAAACTACACCCCTCCCCCCCCTTCCCCCCCCCCCCCCCCAATCACTCTTACATAATATGTTGTTCATCTTCTACATTCTTCTCAGCCTGGGTTGGTTAAAAAGGTAACTGAAGACCTTAAGTAGTGATGAAGCACTTGGCACTATCTTTGTAGTGTCTACTCTACCATGTCTCTCACTTCACAAAAGCATGTGCTAATAACCAAATTTATGCCAGACTAAGTTAAAGCACTTTCTGTTACCTGTTGACCTCTGCAATGTTTGTCTGTACAACGACAAAATTTCTTAGTTTTACAAAAAAAAGCAGGCTGGAGAAAACAAACAAACAAACAACAAAACAACAACAAAAAAGTAACTTCAGAGTCTATGACAAAGCATTCATCCACTCTTCTGCCAATCAATTTCCTTCTCCTAACAGAATTATCTTGTTTATTCAATTATTGTTTTATACAAAATAAAGACAGAGGTATCAGAATAGACAAAACAATACTTCCTCATTAGAATTGTCTACTTGATTGGGACTACTTGGGGAGAGACTTTTTAGGATCTCACGTAGTGATAGGACTAGGGGGAATGGAATAAAGCTGGAAGTGGGGAGATTCAGGCTGGATGTGAGGAAGAAGTTCTTCCCCACGAGAGTGGTGAGAGCCTGGAATGGGTTGTCCAGGGAGGTGGTTGAAGCCCCATCCCTGGAGGTGTTTAAGGCCAGGCTGGATGAGGCTCTGGCCAGCCTGATCGAGTGTGAGGTGTCCCTGCCCATGGCAGGGGGTTGGAACTAGATGATCCTTGTGGTCCCTTCCAACCCTGACTGATTCTATGATTTAGCAGCCTGCTTTAATTTTATTACACAGTTCTCAGAACAACTGGAACTAGTTGAAGAAGTCCTCTGGATAACCTGGAAAGAAGAGAAATGAATCAAGGAAAATGAGATAAGTCATGCACTGTAATGACAGTAAAAAAGAAACACCACATTATTTCAAGTTTCTTTTATACCACATTTACAGAACACAGTAAATTACTGGGTTTTACTGATAGAATAAGAACAAAATTTCTAAGAAATTTCAAGAAACAAGTCCAAAATACAGTAAAATATGGTTGAAGGAATGTTGTGATAAGGGGAACCACCTTCCCACCTTCTCTAAGTATCCCAAAAGTTAGCAAAATACTCTAGAGAAAACCAAACATTAAAACCTACAGCAGGAAAAAAATCTCTACGTAGATTTACCTCCCAAAAAATACACAAATTCCTAATACATGGTGTTGGGGAAAGACAGATATCTATTTAGATTGCTATGACTGCAGTCAATAAATATATTTCATCACTGCTGCTGCCGAAACAGTCTGTACAGAAATGTCTCTGACAAGCATAAAGAGAACTAAGAGAAACTGAATGACTTACTGTTTGCATTATATTAGTAACTGAAGTGTCTGGAGAGAGATGGACCAAGTGGGATCAAGTAGTTAAAATCAATCATTGGTACTGCATTTTTAAAAATAACCTTTATCCATAACTTATATTGTGACTTTCCATATTACTTGGGGTTTGCCCTGCATTTGACACCTTTTCCTCCCAATGCCTGTTTAAGAAAGTATCACATACAGTCAGTGATTCTGTTTACCTGACACAGAAAAAGAGTCAATAAGGTATCAATCATACATTTAAATTGAAAATATCAGGTAAAAGCAGATTACTTTCTGAGGCACAGGAAAGCCTAACTGAACAGAAAATTAATTTAAAGGAGAATGTATTGAACCAAACCATTGGAATTAAACACCACAGGAACACTATTGGTGACTTGAGTAGCACTCTATGATGCTACTTTTGTATTCCTATTTTCCTTCTTTTTTTTTTTTTTCCCATTAAAAAAAAAACCAAACAAGTAATTATGTTTAGATTAGATCAATTAATAGACGGGAGGGTTTCTCCCTCTTCCACTAAAGTATTAGGAGGGAAACTTGAACTTCTAGCTATGTTGAAACATAACTGCATTCAGTCTTCAGTAACTGGTCAGCATCAGCAGATGACATGATCTGCCAACTGGTAAATTAATGAGAAGATAAAAGTCTTTGCTATTATTGCAAATGCTTTCTGTAATGACTTTAATGTGTGTGTATACATATATATATATAATATATATACACACACAAAATATAGTTATGTCTACAGCTGAAATTATTGGAATGCCTTTAGTAGCTGAACTAATTATTATTAAAACACTATCTTCTTAAATTGCTTATATTATTATGCTGTACTAAGAACAGGAAAGTGCAACAAAACCCACTTCATCAATCCAACAAAAGTGTATTTGTTTAAAGAGAGAGTAATTTATAGATGATAGAATACACAAGAAAGGAAAAGAGATTTATATGGGGAAAACAACAGTCACATAAAAGATGAATTTTAAATGACCAAAAAAATTGAAAATACAAACCTGAGGATTTGAGTTCTTCTCTGTGGGAAGAGAGAAATATGAGACAATTTTTATACCTGTGCTTGACCATAATGAAAGTCTTGTGACACCAATATATTTAAATGTGTTTCTCACTTTTTAGATAGTAGTAGTGGTGGAAAAAAATAGGGGATTTTTTTTCTCGGTTTTTGTTTTGTTTGTTTGTGATATGCATGTCAACCAAATAATGTAAGTGTCAAAATATGACTGTCAAAATCAGCCTGCCTTCCTGTCAAAAACATGGAGAGGATATGGACATGTTGCCAACTTCTACAACAGTCAGAAGTGCTATCAGTGCTTTTTTTTTTTCCTGAGGCATATGGTTAAGTGACAATCCAATGAGCATCCGCTCGTTAATGTGTTCTTTGTAGCTGGGTGAAAAGCTTAAAAATCACAAAAACAAAAGAAAAAAAATAATTTCAGAAGAACTGAAAGAACCTGAACTGATCTCATGATTTTCAGTCGATTTCCATACTTCTTTGAGTGGCCTGGAAGAGCAAATAACAGGCTGCTGCAAGATCTGTGGATGGCAGTGCCCTAAACTCAACCAGGAAACAGCTGAACTAATTAAGAGTCACAATCAAGGTGGCATGTACCACCAAGGTCAAGGTGGCATCAAAGTCTCCAGTATGTATCCCTTGTGCAGATGGAAAACCATGACATCTCTTCATCCCATCCAGCACAGAGATTTACTACAGAATCCACCGTCTCCCTATAAGGTAAGCATGAAGGTAATGAACCAAGTCAGATTTTTGTGCAGACATCTAATTAGGCCTCTGCAGCAAATACCTTCCTCATCATGGCATGAGTTCTCTGAAGGGGGCCAGGCTCTTCTCGGTGGTTCACAGTGATAAGACAAGGAGCAATGGGTTCAAACTAGAACATAGAAGATTTCACCTCAACGTGAGGAGAAACTTCTTTACAACGAGGGTGATGGAGCACTGGAACAAGCTCCCCAGGGGGGTTGTGGAGTCTCCTTCTCTGCAGCTTTCAAAACCTACCTGGATGCATTCCTATGTGGACTATCCTAAGTGATCCTGCTCTGGCAGGGGGGTTGGACCTGATGATCTCTTGAGGTCCCTTCCAACCTCTGATATACTGTGAGACTGTGATAAACACATTTCCATATTTTCACTTCTTTAAACATAGCGTATCACAGGCATTTAGCTTTAGAAAGGATGTCACTTCTCTGCAAAGGATTCTTATCTCAGAGGTCTCATGTCCTTCCATGGGACTTTCTCTCATGGTATGTAAATAGAAAATAAATAAAACTGCACCATAAACAAAACAAACACATGTACATCTCCACAGTGCACAGGTTTCAGTTAATCTGTGCACCAAGTACAAGGAAGCTTTCACCTACTACTCCACAAATACATGAAAACATTAAAAGCTATCATTAAAAGTATCAATTATGGTTCTTTAATGCTTGTAATTATCACCTTCAATGGGGAGGGCAGCCTGGATTGGCACTTTTCTGAAACAGAACACCATTTTTCATGGTTATGAATTACACTGTATTACAGAGTTATCTTACAAATCAAATAAAAAAAAAAAAAAGCCAACATATTCATCAGTGTAATACAGATACAATTCCTTTTGGATTCATCTCCACCATGTAAAAGACTGTCTTTATGTATGTTCACTGTGCATTACTTAAAAAAAACAACCACAACAACAAAACAAACCAACAACAAAAGATCCCCAATACTCACCATCAAAAAACCTGCCACTGCAAGTGCTTGGCTTTTAGGAATAAAGAAGATCTTCAAGTCACAAATATCCAACATTTAATTTTTTTATACCCTTCTAATGGCCTCAAGTTACATGAGTCTTGATAAATAAATAGTAAGAAAATTCAAAAACAAACAACAAAACCCACAAAAAAATCCCTAACACATTGGAAAAAAAACATATTGCAATAATAAAAAAGTTGTGAAGCAGCTATTACATTTAAATGCAGTTGCTGTGGATTTATTTCAATTCAACTGTGGACAGTATTAAACCCACTAGAGTCTTCTACTTCTTGCCATAAATTTCAGCTTCTGCATCTGCAAATCAGCTTGCTGCTGGAAGTACAAATAAGGAGATTTATGGTACATGGGAAAATAGCAACAAATATCTCCAAGGCTCTTGAATCAGCAAAAACTACTCTTTTTTTTTTTTTTTAAGGAACTACTAAATGATACAATGAAAATAAATCAAGAACATCTTTCTGAGTGCTATTCCAGCCATTTGCATTTTTACAACTAAAAATTTGGCTGAACATTTCTTTCCATTTCGGTAGTGCATAATACTTGTAAATCTTTCACAATACTAGAACCAAAATATTATATTACTTCAACTGTTGTGATATTTAAGCCATGGTAATATACTGCATCATAATGGATTGGTGAGCATTGACACCTTAGGGTATTTTTCTCCCTCTCAGCAAACCCTTGGTTTCATTTGATGTCCTCTTTTAGAAGGATATTGCACTATTCTAGGAACTGTATCCCAGAATGGTCCTACATTCTGCTCCACTCCTCTTTTTAGAGGTCTTCAGTGTTTGCTACACTGATACAAGCAGTTCTGTTCCTGCAATTCTGTACTGCTCAGTCAAAAGATACTCCTCAAACCACACACATAAACAAACCACAGACAAAAAAACCCCTACCTAACAAAACATGTCATACGTTCTTTGCAGCTTTATGTTTCTAGGTTTTGGGTTTCTCCATCCAATTCTGTATGCTGTTGTGTTTTGGTTTTTGTTTTCTTTTTTCTCTCCCCTTCATTTTGTGCTTCTCAGGCTTTTGAGAAGCATGAGGCAAAAACTATTTTGTCAAGAATTCTTAAATCCTCTTAAAATTTTAATCTCCCTCCTGCCATGGCAATCCTTTTCCCCCTGAAGTAGGATGATGGCTATGCATGCAGCAGGGACAGGGATGGATTTACAGAGAAATCATTCCATTTCTGTACTACAGGTTCCAATTCTGTAAGTTACTGCAATAATTTCTTCTTAGAAGCAGTAATTCACAGATATTACACAGTCAATCCCATGTAAAATACAGCATATAAAGTTTAGGTCGGAAAGACTTAAAAATCTAGAGTGCTCTGTATCCCTCTGATCTGATTTGTGATGAAACTACGTCCGGGTCAGGCAGCATGTCTGAAATCAAAGCAGCTACTGTGTTAAGCGCTGCCAACAGCGGCTGCAGAAGCGTTCGTGCAGCAGTCATAAGATTTCTGTGTAAACAATCATGGCATGTGCCCTCTCTCAACTGAGCTGGCTTATAAGCATCTGACTGACAGCCTGCTGCCTTTAATGAACTGGAAAAGTACATTTCCTGCCTCTGCAGATTTGGGCAAGTTCAGCTCTATGAGAAATCATGAGCTGCTTCCCTTACCTTTGGCCTCTCCATCATCCCACTCCTTTCAACAGCACATTCCGTGCAATTAAAAAGACAAAAGCTTGTTTTGCATTTCGAAAGGTTTTCTTGACTCCTAAGACCTATCACTTTATCTTCCTTTGTGTCATTCAGACAGGAGACTCAGATATGTTTGGAAGCTACAAGGCCTCACCGACAAAAGCTTTTATTCTCAAATGAAAATGGGTGTTTCTTTTTTCTTCTCGATACATGTTTGCATTCATTAGCAGGATAACGTTTTTCCACAAAACTCCATCTACAAAATGGACCATATCACATTCATGGCATGAACCATGCTGATTCAGAACTGAGGGAGCCAATATTCACATTCACATTTTCATACATTATAGTAACCAAGTTGTCTATCATCTAATTTTGACTCTGTTGTTTGAGGGGGTTTTTTTGTTTGTTTGTTTATTCATTTTCTTTTTTATTGCTGGGATATGGGGGGTTTTGTTTGGTTTTGGTTTTTCTGTTTGTTTTGTTGCCTTTCTTCTTTCTTTTTTCTTCTTGTTACACTTATTAGAATGAGGAAAAGCATTTTGATTTTTAAAGGTAGGAGGGGTGATAGGAAAGCTGTTTCCTGAGCAAGCAGAGGTTGCTGCAATTTCTTCCTTGCTGTGACATTAAATTAGTGTCAATTGAGAGCTGACTAAATGCTGCAACTGGTGACACTTAACTGTACAGCAAGGATCTAAAGTTTCTATTCCATTTTACCTTTTTGTAAAGTTGCTTTTAATTTCTATCCTTCATCCTTCCTCCAACTCCAGTTTTCTCCAGCCCAGAAAACCTTCTTGATAGGTGTGCCTGAATTCCTTCTGGCAGCTCCTCCACACAGCACATCTCTGCAGTATCCACAGTAAAGGTTTGCCTCATAAGGCAGGGGAATTTCCTTCTGACACTCTGAGATTGACCACTTGGCACAAGAGATTGCAAAGGACCACTGCAATCCTTGCAGACAGTTTCATAGCTGTCAAATACTGTTGGTGCTGAAGGTTTCTGAAATTGTGCCTCAACATCAGAACAGAAGTAGAACATGCCACTCTTAACAGCTGCTATCTCAAAGCCCCTGAATTCTGACTCACTGGACCCCAGGTTACACAATTCTAGATTTGCACCACTCCCCCACCTTTCAGCAGCTTTCTAATGCTGCTGGTGCACGGAACATCCATTCCCTCCACCCTCCAGGGGCCCCCTGTGACATCTGTTGAAACATCTGCTTCATCTTCTATTCCATAAATGATCCATTAAAAAAAAAAGCACTCACACAAAAAAAACCAACTCCAAAAAACCCCAAAACCCAAACCCACAAAAACCCCCACAACTCCCACCCTGCAACCTGCAAAAGAACATTTGCTTTTTTTTTTTTTTTTTAACACTTATAACAACTTCTAACAAGTTGTCCTAATTTCAAGTAACATAGTAACATGTTTTACATGGAGAGGAGGACGCACTTAGGCACCAGTGTGCCTACCAGTGTGTTCTATGACATTTACTTTCCTCTATCAGTTCCAAAGAAAGCTTATACACATACACTACGCAACAGAAAGTGAAAAAAGGTTTATTTCATCATGAGTCTACATTTGCAACACTGCCAAATTAAATATAATTAAAGGTAACCGAATACTACTCCTTTCATCACAACCCAACTTTCTTCCCTGCCTTGTCCTTCCTTTAGCACACACAAGGACAAGAACTCAAGGATTTTTCAGCAAAGGTCTGCAGCTTTCTGTGCTCTGCTTCATCTCTAGAAATAAAGTCAAACCAATCAATACACTTATCACACACTTGTAAGTCACTTCAAAAGTGTACCTGTTTGTGAAATTTTAAAAGTAATACACTGATGGGAAATTGTATGTACTGATATTTTAATGTAAGACCCATAAGCAAATTTCACAACTGAGAAAAAAAAAAAAAGGGTTTGTTTTTGTAAAAACACTTTGCAATAACGAATTTATTATTTAGAAAAGATATGGGGTTTGCAGTTTTAAAAACAGTCTATTTATCCAGACAAAAGAGAGAATGTAGACAAATGATTCATGTTTTTAAACTAAACCCATCCTAGTGGAGAATGGCCATGCCTGGGTTGTGAAAAAAATTAGATTAGTCGGGCTTTTTTACTGTATAAATGAAGGCTACTAAAACTGTCACTGAAATTCCACATCCATGTCATGTAGCTCCTCAGATGTGCCTCTGTCTACTCATGCTGACATATGACAAAGTTGAACTTGTGATCTAGAGGTTAAAAATCTTTCTATCTTATCGTTGACAATCCCTGCCTCACCAGTTTATGTAAAGGAACAGTATAATCTGGCAGAAGAAGGTCAGATGAAGAAAGATTCTCAGTGAAAGAGAGGATGAAAATATTTTTGTTTATTTTAAGGATAAAAAAAAAATACTTACAATTACTCTTAAGAAAACATCGTTCCAGTGAAGTTTGGCACAGTGGAGATTAGGAAAACACCACCTCTGTTAGCCAAACTGCTGCCTGATCCAAGTCCACCTGTATCCAGAAATTCTATTCCTTTGCACCACCTAATTAAGTTCATGTTACTTCACTAGTCAGCATTTCAAACCCTTTACCTTCACCTAACACTATTTGAATGAATATATGGTTCAGTGCAAGGGGCATAAATTTGGACTGTTCTCCGCACTGATCAGAAATTAAAATAAGCAAGAAACATGGTGTGCTGGGAAATCTTGGCCCTTTTAAAACAGCCAGAGTTTCTTCAGTTCTAGAATGTAGCCAATATTATACCCCTTACCCAGATTTTGAAAACAAGACATTTTGAAACAGCCTCAAGATAAGCAAGTTACAGTCAGCATATGGAAATTAGTCATTAGCATATAGCTATGCACTATTGCATATTTGTAAATATGCATTTTTTTCCTCCCAAATTTGCAATGAAACCCATTTGCAAGCATTAGCTCCCTCTTCCAAAACAGTATTTCTTACTATAGAATATATTGATTTTGAACAATGATAAGAAAAATAACAGAGAAGTAATTTTGTTCTTTTACAAGTTAGAAAAAATTTGAGTAGCAAAACCTGATAAGCTGTACCTCATTTCTAACATGTTTTATGCCAAAGTAACTCTTGAGCCCAAGCAAATAATGGGATTACCACACTAAATCATTTAACACAGCTTTAAAATTTCTAAATTAATATGCTTTATTAATTTCAGTGGAACAATTTTTTTACCTCCTTAAAGAAAAAAACAGGTTTAATTAATAAGCAGAACAACGTACAAAGCACCATAATACAACATGAAATAAAATATTAATTATATTGCAAGCTTCCTGAATAGTTATTGTCAGCAAATCCTTAAATTAACTTAGCAAGATTCTGAAATCTTTAAACAAAGGCAAATGCCAACTAATAGATGTTGACAAGTGGCCGGTTGGAAGATGAAAATTTTGAAATACTGTGACAAATAGCAGACTACTTAGACTGTTGTGTTAATAGCTGTATTTCAGAGCAGTTTACATAGTGACGGGCTGTCAGAAGCACAGATTAACTTTGGATATAGTTTGATGCACTTGATTTTTGCAAGAATTTACTTCATATTGCTATACAGATCTGAAGGGTCTTGCTCTTTTGGGCTATTTGTGTGCAGCACAAAAGAATTTTAAATTATTGTCTGGTTCAGACATAGTTTAAATATACATCCATGCACATTATATTCATTTTGTGCCACAGCTTGACATGACATTCCATTTGCTTTTTTTTTTATTATATAAAGATGCCCTTTTTATCAAAGTTGTTGCCTCGACTTCTAGTGAAGCATACAGTTCAAAACGCATTAAAATACAGGGCTTGCAAGGAGTCCAAGTCTTTGTTCAACTACATTTTCTTCACTTGACATATTTTGTCTGTGCACACAAGGGAGAGGATTTAAGTAGGAAAGCCTTGTTCTTATTTTTATTAGTTTAAGTAGAGAATGTTCAGCCACTGCTTTTGATATCATTCAGAATCACATTGTAGGCAATTGCAGTTGTCTTGTTCGAACGAATCCTGCTTTTTGGGATGGATTTAAATTCAACTACACAATTTTGTTTCCAATTTTCTATTAAATTTGCTCTTATTTTTAAACTAACAGAAACCAAAGAACTATGATGAGCTTATTTGGGGGGAATACATTGTTACAGACATCCACTAGAGTGGTTTTGAATATATTTGCAATATTAATGCTCAGTGGAAACACTGAGCAAAATGATTCTGTTATATCCATTGCAGCAGTCATGACTCGGTGTTAAACCATATAAGCCCAAATAAAATCTTCAGAGACAAAATCAACGTCCAGAACTGAGGGGAAAAGATGCAATTAAGAACATAGTAAGTAGAGAAGCTGAAAGGGCAAGGTAAAAACTATGGAAGAGGAAAGCATACACTATCCATGCCACATAAATTGATCAGTGAGACAAAGAATGATCTACACTAACATAAGGCAACCCAATTTAACTGTTCATAACATGCACCAGGAGCCTGAGAAATGATCTAATTATACCAACTGTGATACACAACTGGTCTGAAAGAGCTGGTGTCCTTCATGATAAACATTGGACGCTAGGATGGATGAACCAGTACCACACAAGAGTTGTCCTTCAAAATGAGAGAACAAAGACCTTCAGGAAACTGAAACCTCGTGAAATATTCCATTCTGTACTTAATATTTTCTTTTTTTCCTTCCTCCCTCCCCATTTCTGATAAATTCTAGTTTCAAGATCTGTATCACATACTTGAGGTTTCTGGGTTTTGTTTGGGTTTGGTTTGGGTTTTGTTTAGTTGGATTTTTTCGTGGTTTGGGGTTTTTTGGGGGGTGGTGTTGTTTGTTTGTTTGGATTTTTCTCTCTTTTTCTTACACTAGGGTTACTGAGTTTCTCACATCATGAATAACATAGGGAAAAAAAGGTCAGGCCAAGCTACTTAATGTAAACGAGATTGCACAACACAGGAAGTTGTAGATGGAAAAGCAAAGGGGTGTCTGTGACACCTGTGCAAAGCAGTCCCCAAGAGCCCACCCTGCCTACTGCCAGCAAGACTATCTGCCCCTGCAGTTAAATTTATCTCAAAACTGGAAAATCTGCCCTGGGTTAATCAAAACCAGACCAGAGCAAACCAAGACATACAAACACCGTCTTATTTAATTCAAAACCTAGGTAGAGAGATGCAAAGATTGAGTGGGGGAAGGGAAGATTTTCAAGAATAGCAGGCATACAATATTTAAACTTCTCTTTTAGTAATCCAGCATCTGAAAAAAGGTAAATTTTCTTCTCCAGACAGGCAAGACCCAGTTCCTGAACACCACCTGAAACTATTCTTCAACAACTATCCCCTTTTACCTAAAATTTATAGACAGGATTGCACTGACACATTTTTGTAAAAATAAAATATTTCCACTACCTTATAACTTGTTTTTTTGGTGTTTCTTTTGTTTTGTTTTGGGTTTTGTTCATTAAAACCACTTAAAATAATACCAGCAACGATTATTTGATATTTAATTTTGATACAATAACTTCATATATGTAGTCCAGTTCAAGGAAGAAATTAACACAACCTTACAAGCACAATATTAAGACACTGATACATTTTTTTCCTATGTTTATACTTGTTAAATGTGCACTCTTAATTACAGAAATGCACAATGCCCCTAGGCAACCTGAAAAATAATTGATAATCACACAACTTGTTCAAGGCTTCTCCTTTATAATTAACCTCCTCCCAGCAAGCAGAATACATATTAGACATGATCTTTGACTGCTTTTTGATTTGTATGAGGCCAGATCTTAAATTATCTCTCTGACATAAGATTATATAAGTCAGTGCACCATGCAAAATATTCTTTTTCTCTAAACATTCACCCAAATTATCAAGTAACATGATTTGTTAATCTAAACATTTTAAAAGTTGAGTTTATTTTATGCCTACAACTCACAAAACAGTCAAATTCAGCTCAATTGACATGAGCAAGTGATTTGAATTTCGTATTTAGAGACCTTATTTTAGAAACTGAATTCATAAATTTAAATTGAAAAACTTGAATTTCATCTACCTAGTAAAGGAAGCACTTAATGTCACTGGTATGGAACAAGCAAGATTAATCTACATTATTTAAAATAAGACATCCAATCTAGTGGATGAATTTTCAGAACGAGAGCTCAATACCAATCACTTTAAAAAAAAATAAATCAATCCCATTCTAATATATGTATTTCAAGAACATTAACAAGTTAAACTCACACAAACTCTGCTATATTAGGTGTCAAACCTTTTTGACTAAACTCTCATCTCAGTAACCTGAATTCTTTACAATTTGTCATGGAGAATTTCAACTTTTTACTACAGTCAAATTTTTTCTTCTTACCTGTTTTGCACACTGCCAGGGGAGAAGAAAGGAGGTGCTATGTGAAACAAACATTTGAATAACAATGAATTTACTTAAATTAATTGGAGTAGGAAATTAAAGTAACAGTATTTTGATGAGATAACAAAATAAATTCATATATTTTACAGCACATGTTTAAATGTATTGAATGAACAGTTATCTTCCTCCTTTACTTAACACACTTCCTTATGGAAATTTGTTTTATTGCCTTCCTAATTCTAATTTCTAATCTAGAACTAAACCTAAATCTAAATCTCATTATAGATGCAGCACTTCAAGTTATTCTCCTCAATCTCTTGCCACTTCCATTTGGAAGTCTGACAGAATACATTTGCCTGACATTTTTCCAGGGTCACATACTCTTCAGGGTATTCAAAATATTTTTTGTAAATTTTTGGTATTTTTTGGCTTTCAGATTTTGGTCTTTTCTAATTTTTGACCTAGTAAGGCTTCTGGCACCAGACTGGAGGCAAAGAGCCACAGATGCATATGGTTTGCTAAAACATAGTAGTATGGGGGTCTGGAAATGAAAGCCTGGTAATTATCACCTTATGATGGCTTCTGAAACAAAACTGTACCTATGTAGGGGCATGTCACAAATGTAAAACTGCACCATGCTAAGTAAAGTAAAATGAGGAAATGACTAATAAGGCAGGTGCTCACAAAGCAAGATATTTTGTTCTAATTCTTATAATTTGGAACAAGAAATAAAGGATATCGGTAACATTTAAGTGTTATTATGAGTCTGACTATAGCTATAGGTTTTTAAAAAAAAATTACTGTTTTGATTGAGAACACTGGGTTACCTTCAGTTAAAAAAGTAATTTATTTATAATAGGCTCAGTAGAATTCTTGGAAGATTGTTTCAGTTGTAAGAGTAGGAATTATGGGTTGACTCCCTTCATGTTCCAGATTAACTTCTCCCTGCACATGCAATCACCTAGCTTAAAAAACAGACTTTTTTGTTTTTTCTTTTTCAGTTTCACAATGGACTTTGAGACCTCAATCTTCTCTATCTACCTCCAGAAGGACAAGCCCAAATCTTCTACATGTCTGTCTGGTCAACATTGTAAACATTCATTTAAACATGTGACAAATTCTACCTTCTCTTTAACAAACTCAAGGCCTCCTACATGAGATTATCCAAAATTTGGAATATTGTATATATTTTATTGTATGTATACTTCTATATAGAATTATGTCCCAAATCACTGAATATACTAGAAGTCCAACAGCCACAGGCTGGTTCTTTCCAAGGAATAGTGAGGGAGAATTGCTGCCATCATTGGACTAATTTGTTGAACTTTCAAGAACAATAAATAAAAAAGTTATGTAATGCTGCAAGCCACAAAGTTTAAACAATTATTCAAAGTATCTGAAAAACTGTGTTTCTACTTTGGTTTCTCTAGGAAAAAGTTTCAAGATTTTTATTCTTATGAGTAGCAGCTTATACATGGAATTTGGAAATACTTCAGAGAGAGGTGTTATTCAATGGAAATAACAGCATCAAGTATAGTTCTACTGCCACAGGGCTTTAAATGAAAAGACAAAAAGGGGGGGAAAAAGGGAAAAAAAAGAAAAAAAGAAGAGTATTTATGCTGTCTGAAAAGAATAAACAAACTCCTTCGAAGTTACAGGTCCCTCTAAAAAAAACAAGCAACAAAAAAACCCTAAAAACCAAACCAACCCAACAGGGAAATACTTTTAGGAAAATATTTAAATAAAACTGAAGACCCCACACACTCTTATGTAAGCACTTGCATTGTTGAACAAGCCCCAGAATGATTTTTCAGAGACTGGGCAGATTTCCATATTCTTAGAGGATTATACTGAATTAAGGCATTAGTATATGAACTAGTTGCTAAGAACGTTAAACCATTAAAACAAATACAGAAAACAGTGACATGTCTGACGTGGTCCCAGGGATACACCATTTTATCCTCTACATATTTAAATACAAATGTTGTCATTTTTATAAAAGTCATGATACGAAAATACAACCATGGAAGATTTTTCCGGTATTAAATTGTACTTAAAAGTTTATTTCCTTCCTAATGTTCCAATGGAATGACTTTTTGGCAGAACTAGCTGGAAAGCAGAAACCAGATCTAAATGCAGATTTTTAACCCGTTTATTGCTGATCTGAACACTAATACTTAAAAAATGTTGACGTCTTCCTAAAGCTGTAACTTAAAGGAATAACCCTTTTAAAATTCACTTTAATTTGATTTGCCTTTTGATATTTATTCTCCTGAGAAATTCAGGAGAGTTTACTTGAGAAACAAACTGAAAAATCCAATTATTTTTTTTCTTCAACTGGTTGACTTGAACTTTTTATGACTCTCAATAGCCCTTTTGTAGTGGGATGAATTACCTCTAGCCTGATTCTGTAGTGCATGTGAACGTACACTATCCACTGCAGTCCTGTAGAGTTTTGTCTTAAGAACTGCAGAAACAGGAGTACAAGTTAAATATATATATTTATCAAACTCTCATGTAAATATCACTCTATTTCATAACTTGAGCTGATGATTGACTATGGCATGCATCTATTTATCCACACATGAATTCAGAACACATTAAGATTAGTTTGGTATCACACTCCACAACAAAAGAGAAGATGCCTGAGCCTGAAATGAAAAAGAAATGTCAGTAAAGCATGTGAAGCACATTAAACTGAGAAATGCCTATGAGTACAAATACACAGACAAAGGTTAAAAAAAAAACCCACCCAAACACAACCTCCATCCACAACTCACCACTCCCTCAAAATAACCTTCAAATTCTTGGGCAAAACTTACTCTCTCCAGAAAAGCATGCCCTTTCTTGTGGAATATGCAAAAGTGTAATAATCCCAGTTTTATACTGTGGGATCTTCTGGGATTAATCCCTCTGGGATTAACACTTCCAACATTTGCATATTTCCTTAACTTTAGACAGGAGTGAGAAGTACTTTTGCTACACGTGGAACAGCTCACTTGTACAAAACAAAGCTAACATCATTGGTGTTTATAGATCATGATTCTACATAGCCAGTTAATTGCTTGGTGTCCCGATTTTATTGCTGCTCAGCAACTTTACCTATATCCTTCACTAGCTACATGTATTCCCCCAGTCTGGTATTTCACCATGTGTCACTTAAAAATTTCCAAAAGCCAATGCCTCTTCTTAACCAGCGTGTGGATTCACATGTGCTACTGATGTATTTCGGTTGGCATCCCATCGTCAAGATCGGTTCTACCGTTTTAACTAATGATATATTAAATACTCTACCACTTGAGGATGGACAACAAAGTGCACATCTCTTTGAAGGAGCTGAAGATATTTGAGGATATAACACAGATCAGTCATTTATTGCAGCACAATTGATTCTTGGCAGAAACTCTATCATCTTGTAGGTCTGTAAAACTCGTGTGCGTCTGTGGATGCGTACGGACCCGCATTTGCAATAAAAATATTGAACACTTCTAGAGCATCCATGTGATTCCTACAACAGAAGTCATAAGTTACCACTCTAAAACCCTCCTATCACATGGGGTCATGTAATTAAAAAGTTCAAGCCACTTAAATTGCAATAGCCAAGGAAGAGGGAAATCACAGAGAACACTCCATGGATAGTGGCAGCACTAAGTGTCTTCAGACAATACTCTATCCTAGTTTAGGCCACATATACTGACAGAACACAAATTACTTCTCTATGCATGACTCTCAGCAATTATTTCACACATTTCACGATAATTTTGCTGTTTAATTACCTTCATTGGGGATTACTTTATGCTACAATTCTCTGTATTCTATTTCATTTCAAAGGACTTTGAAAGCTAAGCCTCTTACAGCATATGGTTTCTTGCTTTTATTCCTTCTAAAAGAGCCTCACCAAGGGCTTCCTTCTGCCTTCCTCCCCTCAAAACTGAAAATTATTAAATATAAAGACTTTTCTTCCAGAAAAACAAGCAAGTATCACAAACATTTCTAACATTTCTAAAGAAACTCACTTCTGCATTGTTCTCAACTAAAAGCAGCTAAACTGGAGAAGAACACAAAAATCCATCATATCATATTTTGTTATTGAAATCCACCAAGGGAACACCGAGCATGCACTGGCAAATGTACATATAAATTACACAAAATTGTGTGCTGCATTATTGTGGCATATTTATCAATGGCACTGTAATTAATAACAAGCTGTCAACATCCTGGAGTGACTTTGGAACACATTAAACGTAGGATGCTTAAATACTTTTAACTTCTTTTGTTAACAAGCTTCTTTGAAAAAGCAGAATTTTTTGCATAAGCCTGAATAGGATTGAGGCGTTCTTGAGATGCAGAGACCCAATGAATTTCATCTGCTATGGGGGAAGCCAGCGCTGCTCATAGGCTTCTAAGGTTTATATTACATTCATTATCTTCAAGCAGTGTTAGGTGCTGACAGTTTTAACTCCCTTCATTGGAACAACAGCCCCTGCAAAACTGAACACGAGCAGAATTTACAATTTGCCACCCATCTGTCAGGGATGAAAGTCAGCCCTTTAGAAACGCGTGTCACTGTGCATCTCTGCTGACTCTTCTGGGGAAGATGAAGAGTCAGGGCCATGAGTGGGAGGGGAAGGGGGCTGGGGAGAGGACCCCCTGCACTCACTCCCTGTGAGCTTTAACTGAATGACCATGCTCACCTCACTGCAGGAGCTCCCAGGCACCAACAAAAATCTTACTAAGAGGCTTACGCATAGTTTAAATGGCACATAAATCTGTGCCTCAACCTGCTATTCTGGACAAGTCACCATGAGCATGTACTTCATTAAAGATTTCAAAGAGTACAGAGACTTAGGTGAAATTAGGAGAGATTCCTTGGTCAGCAATTTGACAATATTCAGATGATCTCACACTCTGCTGCTGTCCTAAACCCCAGGAATACATTCCTCACATTTTACTATTATAAGCAATCCAACATATTCTGAATTATTCTTAGCCTTTTTAAATTTTCCCTTCAATCAAGCACATAAGCTTTGTCTATTATCCACATCATTTTTTCCCCCATGTATACTGAGATATGTTAAAAGCATATTTTTATAATAATTTTTTTCATTATACTACTACTGTAGGTTGCATTAAACCAACCGACAATTTTTAGAGAGTGAAGTCACACTTCAAATAATTGCCTGCTGGTGCCTGCCAGTTAACTATGAGGCTGCTAATGATTTGGTATCCTACTAAATTTTGTACTGCAACCACAAAATGCTAAATAGATTGCACAGAGAATTTCACTCATGCGTCTTTTCAAACTAGTGCTTATGGTATTTTTAAAAGAAAATTTTATCTTAAAATACTGAACTAAGGAAAATTACAAATACAAAGGAACCAAAAAAAAAAAATCAATGTTTTAATACAATACAAAAATGGCATTTTGTTGTTCCATGCCAAGAAACTCACAATCCATCCCTTACTATTGAAATTCTTTCACAAATAAACAAACTTTAAACCATACACATATACAAAAGAATGTTTTATCTTATGGCAAGCTGATAGTGAGAGACAACAGTAAAATGATGGCATGTAAAACCTTTCAAGAAATTATAGTGGATGCCTACATGCCAATGACCTACAGATTGTTGGATTTAACATTTTAAAACAGGTAAATAAAGCCCTGACATTTGCTCCTGAAGATAATCCTTTCAAAGGCCCTTCAGACCCTTAGAACTCTCATCTGACCCTCTTCTGATATAATCTTAGAATGAGAAGTCCCATATAAGTGTACACAAGTTAAGCAGCCTTGGAGTCAGTAGAACAAGTAGCAGCCTATTTTAAGCATTTAAGTGATGAAGAACCCAAAAAAATAATCCTGCAAAGCTTTATGCTTAACTTTCCATAATAAACATACTCCTGCTGCCGGGCTGCTCACAGCATGTGTCAGGTCAAAGATTCACGCAAAGTATCATCAAAATTTTGCTGTATCAAATTAATCTTAAACACAGATCTGAAGCTATGAGTGAAGAACAGTGATTTACTGAAGAAGGCACAAATACAGGTATCCCATAACTCAATCTACCACATAGATATTCAAGAAAAAAAGGAACTAATAACAGCAAGACTTAGTGGCTGCTGGAAGAGGCAGAAACTGGATTATTTTCATCAGTCACTAAAAATAGTTTTGGTAGGCTGGCGTTTAAGATATGGATCAAAAACTACTTTGGCTCAGTTTTCAGTAGCAGAGGATACAGAACTTGAGAGCAGGAGACATGAACAAAAAAGGACTGAGCATTTAGCCTAACAGAGGCAAAGGGTTGTGTTTGAACTTGGAGAAACAGATGACTTGCATTCCACGGTTGTGAGCAGGAGTGGAAGTCATCAGGTCAGTGGAAAGATTTTGCACACATCTAAGAGATCATTTGCCGCCGAACAAGAAAAATAGCCCCATATTCTATCCCCAGCAGCAGTAGAAATGGGAAAGCACTCTAGAGAGATCAGACATGGGAACAGCCGCTTTCTGCAGTTCATCTCTCTTCCCGTTGTGAGGACAGGCAGTTTTAAAAGTTCACTACTTACTATGTCAGGAATGCCTCCTTTATTCATTTTATATCCATATTCTACAAAGTTTGAGTCCACTGGATGATTCTGTGAACAACAAATCCATTCTGACATGTTGTGATGTTTCTGAGTTGCAACTGGCATTTCCAAGTTCAGAATCATAGACCTGGTTTGGATTAATCTTGTCTTCAATACACTATTTAAATATTTTTTCCTACACTAAAGCTATCCACTGCCTTTTTTTTGCCTGCTTCATTTTACAGAGCTTGTCCTGGAATTCTCCAACATCAACACTTGACCACTCATAAAAAAACAATCAAACAAAACCCTTAAACAAAACCAATAAAACAACAACAAAAAGCCAAACAAGCAAAGGCAAACCAAAACAAAACAGAAAAACAAAAGGCAGCTTAACATCATCCATCAAATAATGGATTTTACTGTTGAAGGGACCAATCAAAAGCTGTGTCAACATAAATCCCAATGAGAACTTCTCCAACCTGAAATTTGACTATTAGCTCTCAACTCTTTCAAAACTTCCTGCCACTTAACCCAGGAAAGCCTTCCAATTCCATGACAATTTGAAATCACAGAGTTTTCCTAAAAATCCAGTAAACTTATGACCACAAGTTACCCTTCCTTCCTTCACACACTATTTACACATTCAAACTCCTGGATGGATTTTCCTTTGCTGAAGCCATGCTCAACCTCTCCCAAAAGCATTTAGCCATTTTCTCACTGATCTTAGCCTTTAGCATAGGTTCTACCATTGTACCATGGACACAGTCCCACTTACTGGTCCCTGGTTTCCAAGGTGGTCACTTAAGCCCTTTTTTGTAGATGGAAGCTGTACTGGCCATCTGCACAGTGGCTATACAAAACAGGATATTACTCAGCTTGGCCATCCACTCAGCTATAGCCCATGTCACAGATGAGTTCTTCAGTACCCTTTGGCAAACAGTATCTAGTCCTGTTAACGTCACTTCAGTCTCCCGTTTTTTCCATATGTACAATAAATTGATGTAGTTTCCTGCAGGGATAGCAGGGTGATTAGTACATGAATTTAAATGCAGTAAGAGATGCAGCTAGGTTATAACAAAAAGGGAACTATGCATCATTAACAAAGTTGGTGCTGATGCTCTTCAACAATCCTAAGACCGATCTTACGCAGTATTTTGCCTGACAGAAAAAGAGGAGAAAAATTCGTGGACATCACAAAGCAAGAGAGGTTCACAACACAAAGGAGGGTCAGTCACAGAGAACAGAATCATCCAAAGGATTACTGTACAGAAAAGCCATAATACTTCAGAGTACAAGCTGAGTTTATATCAAAACATTAGAGGAGGAAAGACTTGAGTATGTACATCAAAGGGCAATTAACTAAGCAGTAGCAGGACAACACCCCTGACAGGAAAAGAACATATCATCTAGTGATGGATCGGAGAGGTATATGGAATGGAAATACTCCATTTCAGCTGCAATCAATCTAATGCATGCATATGGGGCATTTATGTTAAGGACAAATAAAAGTTTAATCCTGCTTCAGAATGACTTCCTTTGATCTGTGCTAGACGCCAAGAATAACCAGTCTTGCAGCTTTTTCAAAAAGCAAATAACAAGATCTCTACTCAATCTTATAAACAAAACATAACAGAAACACCCCAAAAAACCCCAACCAACCAACCAAAAAAAGCAAAGCCAAAAAACCAAACCAAATAATCCAAAACTTGATAGAAAATTTCACTTTATACAATAAGCCAAATTTCCTTTTTTTTTTTTTTTAAGCTTATTTATTTAAAACCATAGAGACTGATTCTTTCACTGGACAAAAGGCAGCTTTTTCCAACTGAATTTTAAAATACTAACACTGCAGATAATTAGGAATATTAATGACACTTAGATAATTAGAATAATTAGCATTTTCAGAGAGTCATGAGTAGGCAAGTCCTATATATAGCACTATATACTCTCCTAGGTGATCCTGCTTTGGCAGGGGCGTTGGACTGATGATCTCTGGAGGTCCCTTGCAACCTCTAATGTACTGTGATACATATGCTACCTGTTGCTATTTTCACTAACTGCAGATAGTCTTTTCTGGGGGAAAAAAAAAATAATGAAAAATATTGGCTGCATAAGAAGGTATTTTTAATTGACAATAAAACACTAGAGTGTCACAGGAAAAAGGTGTTTTATTCCCAGATCTTCATCTGACCTAATGAATATATTTAGGTGATTTATTTTGCTACTACTCATGTTTCATCACCTGTCAAATGGTACTTATGTGAAACACTTGAGAACTACTGATGAAGACCTCTACATAATCAAGTACTTTTATTTTTCAGTTCATTAAGCTGGCATCTAGGTCAAGAGATTACAGAATCTACAGATCAAAGGAACAAAAACAATTATCACATGCAGTATTAAAAAGTATTCCCACAGCCTTGAGAGTATCACTGCTGAGATAATACAGATTAAAACTATCCAAAGCCCTACTAAAATAATTGTTTGTACTTTGTAAGAAAAGCATTTTCTTGGAAAGTGATTCATTTATTAAAACAGACCTGCAGATTTCTTCAAAAAGAAAAAAAAGTCTCAATTTTGCTAAAGTAAATATTAATTTAGATTTATGTATATTTTTCTACTTCAGAAACAGGACTGCACTGGCTGGAAAACCAAGAAACTTTGAACTGGTCTTTTCTCAACTCCCACAAAAACCAAACTGCTGGCACATTAAACACTAATTTGAAACCACTGATACTGAGCAACAATGTTGTTTAAAAAACCTGAACATCACTGTTTATCAGAAACAAAGCAGACAGTAGCACAAAGTAATCACACTTTACAGAACTACTGTCTTCTCATCTCTGGGGAGATACTACTTTTTTTGTCTTACTTGAAAACATAAACATAACCAAGGCATATTTGTCAGCTGTGTTATCTTATTTACGGTCAGGTTACCCATCACTGAAAATACTGTGTATGGCATTCAAAAACTTTATATTTGCTAAGTGAGAAAAAAAGCTTTGTCATTGAGAAGGTTGAAAACATGAAGCAAACTGACAGCGTTTGTGTGGGGAAAAGGTGGAGCTGACAGGGAAGCTGTCAAACAGCTCTTCCAGCCATCTTTGCTACCCACCTGAAGGAGCAAACAGGAAAATTCCAGTGCTTTCTCTATACTCCAAGCACAATAACAAATTACATCACTTGGCACAATGGTAGTACCACATCACCAAATGAAAATTATATTCCACAATAACCCATCAGGCTCTGTACTCTAAGAATCAGCCAAAAAGAAGATTCTCACTGCAGGGCTGCTGGCAAAGGTCAGCCAGGAGAAAGGTCTCCATTTCTTTTTATCAACAGAGAATGTAGCTTTGAAGAGAGGTTATTGACCTGCAAAATCTAGTCCTGGTTCTTCTATTAATCAGCTCTACCTGCCACCCTTTCTTTCTGCTCCATAGTTCATCTTGCCTTATTCAGATGGTAAGTGACAGTCTCCTCAACATGTTTGTAAAGTAACACAGCAGCAAGTGCCAACCTGGTACAAAGATAATAAACTCAATAACAAACCTGAGATTTTTCAGCCTCCCACCTTGGGCTATAGATTCTACAGGCTAAACTGGAGCCTGGATGTTACTCAGGTATTGAACAGTAAATTCAGCAAATACCTATTTGCTTGTAGGTCAGTTCTTTACCAGTAGTCTCCCAAGCCACTCACTGTTGACTGAAATTGGTACATTTAAATTATCAAGGATATGAGAATTATTTAAGATTTCATGCAATAAAACACTTGCCTGCAATAATACTACTTAGACCAGTGCTGCTATTTGGGGGTTTTTGGGAGGTGGTGGTGGCTGGGTTTTTTGTGGGTTGTTGCTTCGTTGGGGTTTTCTATTTTTGTTGTTGTTGTTGTTGTTTTTGGGTTTGATTTTTTGTTTTTTTTTTTTTTTTAATGGCACTTGACTTCCTCTCACACTGATCATTTAGTTTAAAATCAGAACATAACTTATGTGTCCCCAGAAAGTTTCCCACGCTAAGGTTAAGTGGTCCACACTTGAACACTCTTCTACCATCCTCTGAAACTTAATCTTCTGAGAGCTGCTACTTTTAGTTGGAAAACCAACCCCCAATGTGCAGAAGAATCTTGTGCTGATGGCAGCATAAATTCTGTGCAATAACTAACTACCGTAGTGCCAAAGATTTTTTTTTAATGCACACAGAAAGACATAATAAAATTGCCACTTGATCACAGTTACGTATCCATTTTCCTGACTCCAGCTCCAGTACTTCAACCACTATCCTTCAGCTGTTGGAAAACCACAGTGACTTTTAATTCTCTAATAAAAGCTGAAACACTTGAAAATAAAAAAATAATGATAATAATAAGGCAAGGTCCACTTCAGTAAATATTTCTAGTTTTTATTTTTAAGACTCAAGAAACTATTTTCATTCTTAAATGCTTTTCTTTTTCACATATTTGGCAATGAGTTCAACCAAGTCTGCTATTGAGAAGACTCATTTATTTATTTTTGGTATAGAATTTAACTGTATCCATTTATTGCTGATACAGCCCTTCTGCCATCTGTGACATATCCTATTTCTCGAATTCATCATCAGGAGATGACTTGTTTCATATGTTGCCTCTTTATGCTGCTGTATATGCATTCCAATCACTGCTATTTTACCACTAGGAAAAGAATCTTACGATTTCGAGACACAGAGGGAGACTAATGACAGAGCCCTCAGCAGGACACTGCATCTCCTTGACACCAATCAGAGATTATATTTCCTTCCCTGCACTGCAGCAGGAAAGCACTGGCTGAGCAGTTCATAGGAGATCCAAGTAGCTTAGAAAAAAAACCCCAGAGCCAATCACAGCTGCCTACTGGACTCAGTAGTTGCAAAGAACTGGATTAGTATGCAGAGCGGGAGGAAGATGCAAGTTATTTATTAACTCAGTCAGCTGCGTGCCTTATTAAACAACTGGAGAGGCAGCAAAAGAGACAGAATATGATAAAAATAGTGTTAGGAAAGAAACCCATCCTTCTCTTGTGACAAAGACGAAGTTTATTGGCACAGAGAGTCAAATATCAGTGCTCTTAGACTAACGAGACAACTCTCTTATCTCCATATGTATTTCTTAGAAAGCCAGGGGAATCCAAGAGTCTGCTCCCATCCCATCTGCTGCCAGCCTACAAAAAGGACAATGGTTGGAAAGATGAGGGCTCAAGACTCTAAGCTGAATAGCGCTGTGAACAAGAAAAGCTTGTAATCTTGTCCAGATAAATGGAAATTTTGAGAGAGGCGTCATTCTTAGGCTGGTTGGGCTGCACTCCTCCAGAGTGTAAACAACAATGAATATCTGCAACAATCAAAACTGGCATACATAAAGAGAATCTCCTTCCTGAAATAATCAACGTGAGGAGAAGCAAGATAAAGAAATTCTCTGCACACCACCTGTAGAAGTCAGCTTGACGGTATAACAAAAACCAAAGTTAGCACAGTGACTTTAAATGTTGCTATAACTAGAATAATTTTATTAGGATGGAAATGTCATCTGAGAACAGTCAAGGTCTGCTTTCATTTCAAAGTTGTATGGACATAACAAGAACAGTTCTGTGCAAAATTAGCATAATGCTTTGTGTGCACTAGCTGCAGTAAAGATCTAGTTTGGAGGGTGGAAATGAAATGGGGGGAAAAAAGCTTGCTAGTATTCACAGATTGGAAGATGATCTAGAAGCAATCAATTGCAATAAATCATGATCAAAAGCGAGTTAAGGTTGTCAGCACAGAGAAAACCAGTCATGCAATTCCAAGACTCATGTTTATTTTGGAACATTGGTAGGCAAACCTCAAGGGTAGAAACAAACACACAGAGCATGCAGGCGTGCTTAAGAAGATCCCAGTTTTCTAAAGCAAGTCAAAGAGGTCCTTTCTCACCTGACAGCATTTGGCAACCACCGTTCAAACACACAGCAAGGATAACACCATTAGTTTATATCGCAGGCCACAGCTCTGTTTAATTCCCATAACAGGAAAAAAAAATTCTCCCCAAAAGTGACCATAATCAGGCACACACCGGGTTCAATACTTTAGCATAGGACAGCAATACTAACCTATACTTCCATCCCAGCCTTCTTTGTATACCCTTTGTTCTGCAACATTTCCTTCTCAATTTATAAAAAATAATAAATTTGTAATGATTCTTTCGCTTGGCATCCACCCTGTTCACACCCCTTACATCAGCCTCCCATTCCTTAGCTTGAAGCTTGGTCCACCAGCACCAACTTTTTTTTTTTTTTATTTCAAAGGAAAAAAAATAACAACCATCACTTTCATTTTCAGAAAAGATTTTCATCATTTCCACTGGAGGTAAAAATGAGAAAAAAAACCAAATTCCACAGGACATTAATTTGATATATAGACTTACTTAAATAAAATTATCTCTCTATTCTAAACTCACCGTTTCAAACCTTTTTTAAAAACCACAATGAATGTTATTTCTTGTGAAAAACTGAAATACTAAGGAAAAAAACAAGCTGCAGCATCAAATCCTACATCATTAAAATATGCTACTTCACTAAAATATTGACAAAAAAAAAAGTTCAACCAACTCTACAGTCCAATTAAGTATAAGAACAGATGGTTTTAAAACTGAGACAGGGGAATCCACAGGCTTCTGTGGTTTTAGGATTATAATCAGGTGCAGAAAACAGTCCAAAGAACAAACAGAAGATGCAAACTTTAAAAAGCTCATTTGTGTATCAGTGACAACCACAAGGACAAATAAAACTTAGCTGCTCACAGCAATACACATTTGCCACAACAACAAAAACCAGCACTATGTCTTCCCTTGTTCTAGTTCTTGTGATGCAGAGAATCCTGTTTGTACCATTCTCCTCTTTCTCATTCATATTTTGGCCAAGAGAATATTGAAGTTGTGGTCTGCTTTTTCCTCAGTTAATATATTGCCTCTCTGCACACTCATGAGATGTCCTTGGCAACTAATGATTTACCTCACCTGTTCCAGCAACAAGGTGGTTGTAATAAATTACTCTGTCTTTCAACACTACTTCTCTATCCATATGGGCCCTAGTATAAACTCGTCATTTATCAAAGAATGGTAGGGGTTGGAAGGGACTGTATAGGATCACACACAGGCAGGTTTTTAATATATCCAGAGAAGGAGACTGCACAACCACTTTGGGCAGCCTGTTACAGCACTGTGTCAGTCTCAAAGTAAAGAATTTTTTCCTCATGTTTACATGGAATTTTCTGTGTTCCAGCTTGTGCCCACTGCCCCTTATCCTGTTGCTGGGCATGACCAAAAAGAGTCCAGCCTCATAATTTTTGACACCGACCCTTTAGATATTTACAAGCATTGATAAGATTTCCTCTCAGACTTCTCTTTTCTGGGCTAAATAGCCCCAAATTGCTCATCCTTTCCTTATGAGAGAGATGCTTCAGTCTCCTCATCTTTGTAGCTCTCCATTGGATTCTCTCTGGTAGTTCCCTATCTCTCTTGAGCTGAGGAGCCCCCAGAACTGGACACACTACTCCAGATGCTGCCTCACTAGGGCAGAGCAGAGGTGGAGGAAAACCTCTCCTGACCTGCTGGCCACATTCTTACTAACGCACCCCAAGGTACTGTTAGCCTGCTTGGCCACAAGGATACATTGCTGGCTCACGGTTAACTTGTTACCCACCAGGACTCAAAGGTCCTTCTCTGCAGAGTGGAAAATCCACGAGATTTTATAAAACAAGTGGTGCTGGTGAAGGAAATGATCACACAATAAAATAACGTTTGCATTTATTTACAAAAGGCAAGATTTTGAACCAACAATAAACATTCATGCCAAGCTTCCATACCAATGTGTCCTAGGATACAAGAGTCTGGTTCTAATCAAGCCTCTGAAATTGTACCTTTTAAAATTATTTTTAGTTTGATCACTGAAGTAAAATGTCTGCTATGTATTACTTTGTATACAAGTGACAGCACTATTGCTACAGGAACCGATACACCAAGCATTAATAATGCAGACGCTTAGTATGATCACAAGACAATTTCAATTTCACACTTGAAGTTATGTAAGCCCATGCCAGATGCTGCCATTTCACACATTTACTCTTTATTGCTCTATTTTTATATATATATATATTTAGAACTTCTAAGTAAACAAAAATATAACACCATGGCTTATCTCCCTTTCACACCTTTGCCACATAATCCTCAACACTTTTGTTGTTGGTGTAGCGCATTGCATGCTTTGGTTCTGCCTGCTTACTGAGGAATGTACAATAGAAGCTCATAGAATGCACAGACAGATCATTTGCAATGCACTAAGAGGGAAACCAGAAAGAAAGCAGTGAAAGCTCCTCTCTCACACTTCTGCAGATCATTATGTAAAAGGGCTAATATTTTTATGGAATTTGTTGCAGGACAGTGAAATGAAAATCCTGATTCAATAAGAAACCAAAGAAGCGATGGCTGTGACTGTGATGTAGTTCTGTGACTATATCCAGAATAATTAAATTATCCTAAAAGCAATTAATGTGCTTCATTTTCCCCCAAATCTCCATAAGTCTGTCCTGTGACAGCATTATTTACCAAGCATCACGCCTTAAAATTTACGGTATCTAAAACACCAATCTACATGTTTTACTGAATACTGTTTATCCTGCTACTATAGTTTTAGTTTGAAAAGACACATCAGGCAAAACCTACCAGATGCAACTTGGCAATGAGTCCACAAAAGTTTCATACAGTACTTCACAGATACATCCTACTCTTCAAGTTTTATGAGCAGTTAAGCAAAAAAACCTCAGCCCTATATACTGCCAGCCATACAAGCACAAAGAATACATCTACAACTCTCAGGAAGCAACCTGACCTAGAAAAAAACCACCAGTGCCTTGGACAGTCTGAGAAGGTCAGCATCCTTGTTTGCCTTCCACTGTTGATGCTCCTCAGTTTCCTGACTTCTGTTTGGAAGCACCTAACAAAGTTCCTAAGCAACCCACATGGAACTTATAACAAAAAGTTGACAGAAGCGACTGGATCTTTCATTGCCAAATGATACTATCCCAACAAGTTGCCCTCCATGTGCAGATACTGTAAGATAGTTCAAAAATAGTATTTTATATTCACCACAAGAAAACCTGTTCAAATAAAGTTCACCTAAATCTTCATAGGAGAAGACTTTACACCCTGACAGTCTTAAAGACCTCCTTTAAATGTAAAGATTAACCCCACCAATATGTTCAGTAAATTCCATACAATCTCTTATTACTTCTAAGAATAAAAAAAATAGTTCATTCTCCTCTGCACTAGTTTAGCCCAGGTACTTCAAATACCCTTTCTGAACCCAAAGCAGTCTTACCCAGCAGTCTAACTCTGCAGAACAACGAAGCTTTAGCTAATTATGCTAATTAATTAAACTAATTAGGCAGCTTCAGCTAATGCATGTAAATGCAGCTGGTTTCAGAATATTGCATCTTAAAGGCTAACATAATTCAGCACGACTGAAGGCAAACAGTCACTTTTATAGTAAGTGTTAACAAACAGCTGTAAGGAGTTGTTTTGCACAGGAAACCGTTGCTGTCTTATATTCCCACAGAAAGAAATGCTCAGGGGACTCAACAGCACTTAATGAGAAAGACTAAAGCTTAACTCTAGAATAACAAAAGTTTAACTTTGACATCTACCTCACATATGTGCTTTTCTGTCCAGAAAATCCCAGGCAGAGCTTCATAATCAACAGTGAAGTCTAAATTGTGACACTGCTACGATATTTAGCTAGCTTTAATTTCGGAAAGTCTGATTTTAATTTGTACTGCCAGAGGTCATGGTTGTAACAGAGTCATGTGTCTGTTTTGCCTTCCAGATACCTTAACCAAGCTTCTCAAACTAAAGGATCAATACAGAATCAGCATGCTATAACACACTTTTAGCTTGAATCCCTTTTGGAGTAGACTATAATAAGTGCTTCAGCATCAAAAATGTATTAACATGTCTTTGATTTCACTAACAAAGATTAGCTACTGTCCCTTGAAAGTCCTAAGGCCTCAAATGTAATTTCAATTGCTTAGGCTGAGCTTCAATTAATAAATTCATTTCATGTCTGCCCATTGTACATTTTGGTAAGCCATTCACATTAGTAAATCGTACCAGTTCCTCATTTTGTTTCATAAAAACACTCATTAAGAACACAGTAAAAAAATACTCTCAATATTAGCATGGATGAGTGTAAGGATAGAGAAAGTGAAAGTGGCAGAAGAACATCCAACCCGAAACTGACTTATACTCATTTTGGATAATTATGAGAAGGATGAAAGGCCAACAGTCTTCAAAACTACAACTTGAAACCATATATTTTGGTAGAAAAATCTACTGAGATCTTAGAAAGAAAGAAATCAGCCTCACAAATGGCAGTTACAATTAAATAAAACTAAAAGCAGCAGCATAATGGCCATCTATTACATTGTTGCTTGATGTTTATCTTATTTTCTTGTCATTAAGGAAATACCTCTTTTCCCTACATGGAACTGTAGTGACATTTGACAAAGTAATTAAGAGAAGAATGACCATGATCAGCTGCCTTTGCCCTCTTACCAAACACAGTGAATACACAGTTCATGACTTCAGCAGATGTTTGTGCTTTACAGGCTTATTGGGAACGTAAGGTCTTACTTTTTCTGTACTTCCTGTATTACATGGAAAACAGCCTAAACAGAGAAAACACTCAATTATTAGCCACAACTATTAACCCATACAGCAGAATCCACTATACAAATCGACAACAAATAAACTCTGCCCAACATTATTTCTGCAAATCCAGAGCTATTTTGCAACAGGTTGGGTTGAATTCTTGACAAACTGAAAAAAAAACCTGGTTTGAGCAAAGTATTCTATCAGAGCTGTTTGCTACTCCTTTATCACTTGCTACTGTTTCCAGTTAATACTTGGCTGCAACAATCCTGTGCACAAAACATTAATCTACTGTGCACAGGATGGAGAGTCACATGTTTAAAAGAGGTAGAGGCAAACCCTGACTCTGAAGAAGCATTCAAGAATCCCTCCAACCCTCACATCCCTGTCTATACCCCTACTCCATTTTCTATTTCTATGCCACCTGTCTTTGCATGACCTTGGACTAGCCCACATCACAGGAGTAATCCAAGTCAAAACTAATCCTTCTCATACAAAGAGGAGTTTGTGTGCAGTTGTGCTCCTACAACAGGAAGGTAGCACAGATTTGAAATTAACAACCTAGAAAGGCTTCTTTAAAAACAAACACAAACCCCAACCAAAAATCAATGAGCTTAAACAGATGGTGAAATGAGCACCTAATTCTGATACAGACTATTTCAGCTAACATAGTGAAAGTACAGGAGTTAAAACCTGATTTGGCAAAAGACAACCTTTAGTTGTGTATGAACACAATCTCACTGAGCAGATGTGAGGGCTTGTGGGATATACAGCTCCTGGGCAAAATACTCCTCACCCTGACAATCAACTCCTAGACTTCAAACACTGGAGAGTTGGCTATACAACTGACTCACCTAGGCTTTACAAAATATGTCAGAAATCGGCTGCAGAAACCGGAGCCAGATACTAGCTCAGGTCTTGCAGTGAGTTAAGAGTATAAGAAGAAAAGAAAAGGCAAGATTTTACAGACCAGAGAGATTTGCCTGGAAATCTAAGCTAAGTTTCATTGTAGGTTCCAACGAAAGCAAAATAGGGACTTGATGGGCAAATCAATAAACAGCATGCATGGCCCTTCTGTGAGTCCTTAGAAAACCAGAATAAACCAAACAAAATATTTCAGAGTCTTAATCAAATATCTGAATGGTGAAAAAAACAACCCTCTTTTAAGGTGAAGTTTGAGCTTCATCTCTTCTGCTTGCATTTAGGAATGCTGAAGTCCTTAATCATGATAAAAAAAGATAGAAATCTTGCTATTCTAATGTTCCAGTGCACCCCATCTCACACTATCATAACCACCAAAAGGAGGTAAGTTGGAAAGCATCAGGCAGAGAGTGCAAACCCTAAAGCAAACAGTACTGAACCAGTCTCGTCTGCATTTCAAACCCCTTTTTCAGGCAAAGTATTTTGACATACAGAATTTCTAAAGGCCAGCATTTTAGGATATTTTGCAAATTGTAAGACAAATACAATTGTTATTGCAAGATAACAAGTGAAACCTTAGTCATCAGCAGATTCCACATAAAACACAAGCTAAAATAAAGTACTATAAGTTTAGTCTAGTAACTATTGGTCAAAAATAACAGGGGCATCTTTTCTATCAGAGCTTTTAGAAACAAACTACTGTCAACCAACAGTTAAGAAACTTCTCTACTTTTGAGTTTTCCAGTCAGTATTGCTAACAAACAGCTATATAATCATTAACTACACCAGTACTTTTTACAACGTGACTTGACTACAAATGTACCTGATTGTTATCTTATCTCTGTTAAAAAAATCAAGATTTAATAAGAAGGGTAAAGTGCTGTTTATGCTAATGCTTGAGAATGCTCTAAAGAAACATCTTATTGTTAAAATAGCTTTAACTCTTGTAGTTCCCAACGGTGAAGCTCAGTTCAGAAATAATACTTCTCATAAGGGGTAATCTGTTCTCCATGGGTTTTGATGCATGAAGGCACCGGTAAAAAAAAGAGGAAATATTCAGGAAAGGAATAAAATGGACAAAAAGGAGAAATGTGAGCAAACTCCTTCCACATTCTTAGCTCATTCCAAAGGTATCTGAAAAGAATTTGCAGGTAAAAAATGTCTTTTTTTTTTGACCTGATTTTAAATAGTCACAATTTCAGCATATTAGTTACCTTTTCAATAACTCATATATACCTAGATATGTATCTGGCATACAGGGAGGTGTGAACAAAAGGATTTATTTACATTACTTGCTAGACAGAAATGAGTCTGGCAGCTAACTTTAAAATTCTTGGACCGTTATTAGAAACTAAGAATATGTATGTGACTCTGGCTATTGTAGTCCAACTATTCCATTTTAGTTGTAATTAATTTCTAGGAACCAAAGAAGATACAAAGGGCTGCAGATTTATTCTTTAATGTACAATATTATAATTAATATAATGTCTGTTTTAAATTTAGTGTTATAATCTATTAAGGAATAACTAATTTTACAGCTTTCTAGCACATAGCTCTTAAGCTCTAAATCACTGACCATAACTAATAAGCAGTGTAATAGCATGAGTATCTAAAGTAAAACCACAGACTGCAATTTTGTTGATTGTAAATCATCATCATTTTTAATGCAAAAGCAACAGCAAATCTCTGTAATTACTGGGTGCATTTTGAATCACTTTTATGATTACTGCTCTCTACCCATTAAAAATCCAAAACAGTGAACTGCACAGGGTATAAAACTAGAATTATGATACACTACAAGCTGTAATTGAAATCCATAAATTTCCTTACTAGCATTCAAAACTATTTTGTTGCCAAGAATTGCAGCCCTGCAGAAATGACTTTAAAAACATTTACTTTATCTAAGAGTAGTAGAGGCAGGACAGCAGTAGTTGCTTTGGGGTATTTAAAACAAAAATTAAAAATGTCAAGGATCAGATTTAGCTCTCTCTCTTGTTTATGTAATACATATGGCTATTAAAATCACCAATTATAAAAGAAAAAAATCTGCTCTAAGAGCTACAAGTAAAAACTGTAAAGGCCAGCAGTCTGGACCTGTAATCTTCAACCTGGTATGATTTACCACCTACAGCACTGCCCAAGAACATTCCACAGAGTAGTGAAACACTGTATATGAATTTATTTTTAAAAAGAATAAAATACAATTTTTACAAGGGCCTAAACACTAGGACAATGTACTGCATTCCTTTGGTAATTAATTGGCTTCTAGAAGTAGATGTTCTCTAGGAGGAGTGTTAAGCAAAACAGAAAAGTTAAATACCTCATAACAGGTTGTGGTAGTTTTAGGCTGCACCTTTAAAATTTTCCACAGATCTTGAACAGAAAGTGATAGAATGTAAATAAATTACTATTGGGTGTTAAAAGGAAAATAATGATAAATTCTAAACAACCCCATTAGACACACTATCAACAAAGTGGGGTTGTATATACTATCTTTCTCTCTTTTTTCAGCTTCCTCGCTCTGCGAGACATTAACTTGCTTCTGGCTGGCTTTGCTGACCTTGGCTGTGTACTTTGTTTTGGCTAAGTATTAAAAAAACAACTCTCTGCTCTTTCTCTTGTCCCTTTGTGTGCAGGGGGGTAAGGAGGGGAACAGGGAGGGGAAAGCTATTAGCTCCCCTGGGTTTTGGCCAGGAGGGTTCTTCTGCTGTTTATAAATTGTAAATACCTCTAAATATTGTAAATACTGTATATTTTGTACATATTCATTGCATTTCATTGTAGATTGTAGTTTTGCTTGTAAATACAGCCCCATTTGCTTCCTACTGGGCTGGTCTGGCAATTCAGTGTTGGGGGGGAAATTTTCAATCCACCACACAGGTAAAACAGCTTTAATGTTTAGCTAGACATCTCATGGAATTTTAGAATAAAAATTCATGCAAAACAAACCCACACTCAAATAATAGATGGGTGCAGAAAACCTAGACCCCAGTTTTGAGAATCTTGAAGTGCTTCCATTAAGATGAACAACAGGAATAAATCATTTTCCTAAATCTGAAAGATTCATATACACTGATGTCATTGTTTGCCTCTATTGGTCAGCAAAGATTATTTCAACGCAGGCACCAGTTGTTTTGTTCTGATGAGATTCTCCTAAATTAAAGACACTGAAAAAAAAAATCAGTAAGAGATAGTTTGCAGATTCATAGAATCATAGAATCAAGAAGGCTGGAAGAGACCTCAAAGATCATCGAGTCCAACCTGTCACCCTAAACCTCATGACTATCTAAACCATGGCACCAAGTGCCACGTCCAATCCCCTCTTGAACACCTCCTGGGATGGTGACTCCACCACCTCCCTGGGCAGCACATTCCAATGGCCAACCACTCTCTCTGTGAAGAACTTCCTCCTCACCTCCAGCCTAAACCTCCCCTGGCGCAGCTTGAGACTGTGTCCTCTTGTTCTGGTGCTGGTTGCCTGGGAGAAGAGACCAAACCACTCGTGGCTACAACCTCCCTTCAGGTAGCCGTAGACAGCAATGAGGTCACCCCTGAGCCTCCTCTTCTCCAGGCTAAACAGTCCCAGCTCCCTCAGCCTCTCCTCATAGGGCTTGTGCTCAAGGCCTCTCACCAGCCTTGTTGCCCTTCTCTGGACATGCTCCAGCAATTCAACATCTTTCCTAAACTGAGGGGCCCAGAACTGGACACAGTACTCAAGGTGTGGCCTAACCAGTGCTGTGTACAGGGGTACAATGACCTCCCTGCTCCTGCTGGCCACACTATTCTTGATGCAGGCCAGGATGCCATTGGCTCTCTTGGCCACCTGGGCACACTGCTGGCTCATGTTCAGGCAGCTGTCAACCAGTACCCCCAGGTCCCTTTCTGCCTGGCTGCTCTCCAGCCACTCTGACCCCAGCCTGTATCTCTGCATGGGGTTGTCGTGGCCAAAGTGCAGCACCCGGCACTTGGATTTGTTGAATGCCATCCTGTTGGACTCTGCCCATCTGCCCAGCCTGTCAAGGTCCCTCTGCAGAGCCCTTCTACCTTCTAACAGATCAACACCTGCTCCCAGCTTGGTGTCATCTGCAAATTTACTGATGATGGACTCAATCCCCTCATCCAGATCATCAATAAAGATATTGAACAGGATGGGGCCCAGCACTGATCCCTGAGGGACACCACTAGTGACAGGCTGCCAGCTGGATGTGGCACCATTCACCACCACTCTCTGGGCTCTGCCCTCCAGCCAGTTCCTAACCCAGCGCAGAGTGCTGCTGTCCAAGCCACAGGCTGACAGCTTGGCCAGGAGTTTGCTGTGGGGGACAGTGTCAAAGGCCTTGCTGAAGTCCAGGCAGACTACATCAACAGCCTTTCCTACGTCCACCAGGCGGGTCACCTGATCATAGAAGGAGATCAGGTTGGTGAGGCAGGACCTGCCCTTCCTAAATCCATGTTGCCTGGGCCTGATTCCTTGGCCATCCTTCAGGTATGCAGTGATTGCCCCCAAGACAATCTGCTCCATGATTTTCCCTGGCACTGAGGTCAGGCTGACAGGCCTGTAGTTCCCAGGTTCTTCTGCCCGTCCCTTCTTGTGGATGGGCGTCACATTGGCCAGTTTCCAGTCTTCTGGGACCCCTCCAGTGAGCCAGGACTGGTAGAAAATGATGGAGAGAGGCTTGGCCAGCTCATCTGCCAGCTCTTTCAGCACCCTAGGATGAATCCCATCAGGTCCCATGGACTTGTGAATATCCAAGTGACTCAACAAGTCTCGAACTAATTTCACATGGATTTCAGGAGTACAACACTGCTCCTTGACCCCATCAACCAGTTCAGGAGGCCAGTTATCCTGAAGTCCTCCTGCCTTACTGTTGAAAATGGAGGCAAAGAAGGTATTTAGAATCTCAGCCTTCTCCTCATCCTTAGTTACAATGTTACCCTCCACATCCAATAAAGAGTGGAGGCTCCTCTTGCCCCTCTTTTTAGCATTAATATATTTATAAAAATCCTTTTTGTTGTCCTTCACAGAAGCGGCCAGTTTAATTTCTAACTGTGCTTTTGCCTCTCTAATTTTTCTTCTACATGATCTAACAACATCCTTAAACATATCACTAGTTGCCTCCCCCCCTTTCCAAAGGTGATAAACCCTCTTTTTTTCCCTTAAATCCTTCAGGAGCTGCTTGCTCATCCAGGCCGGTCGTCTTCCCCGCCGGCTCGTCTTACGGCATGTGGGAACTGCCAGTTCCTGTGCCTTTAGGAGCTCCTGTTTGAAGTAGGTCCAACCATCCTGGACCCCTTTCTTCTTAAGGGCTGTTACCCAGGGAACTTTCCGAATAAGTTGCCTGAACAACCTGAAGTTTGCCCTCCAAAAGTCCAAAGTGAGGGTTCTGTTACTGCTCCTCCCTATCTCCCTGCATATTGAAAACTCCACTATCTCATGGTCACTGCACCCTAGACAGCCTCCGACCATCACATCTCCCGCCAGCCCTTCTCTATTTGAGAACAGCAGATCAAGCAGAGCCTTACCCCTGGTAGGTTCACCTAAGAGCTGCATCAGGAAGTTGTCATCCATGCACTCTAGGAACCTTCTGGACTGTCTCCTCTCTGCTGAATTAAGTTCCCAGCAGATGTCTGGTAGGTTAAAGTCCCCCACAAGGACAAGGTCTGATGATCTTGAGACAGCTTCCAGCTGCTTATAGAATATCTCATCGGCCTCCTCGTCCTGGTTGGGTGGTCTATAACAGACTCCAACCAGGATGTCAGTTTTGTGCGGCCTCCCTCTGATTTTAACCCACAAGCATTCAACCCTTTCTTCTGCAACCTCAAGTTCTGAGGCATCAAAGGATTCCCTAATATACAGGGCCACCCCTCCTCCTCTTCTCCCTTGCCTGTCTCTCCTAAAGAGCTTATAACCCCCCAGTGCGGTACTCTAATTGTGTGAATCGTCCCACCATGTTTCTGTGATGGCAACTACATCATAGTTCTCCTGGTGAACCAAGAGTTCCAGTTCCTCTTGTTTGTTGCCCATACTGCGTGCATTGGTGTACATGCACTTCAGCTGGGCTGCTGGTTTCACCAGTTTATGTGGTCCTCCCTCCTCCCCAGGGAGACTGGTTTCCACACCCACCCCCTTCAGACCTAGTTTAAAGCCCTCCCAATGAGTCCTGCCAACCCCAGTGCCAGCACCCTCTTACCCTTTCTAGATAAATTCAACCCATCTTGGTCCAGCAGGTCAGGTGCAGTAAGAGTTGCCCCATGATCAAAGAAGCCAAAATTCCGCTGCTGCCACCATCTCTTAAGCCAACTGTTGATGGTGTGGGTTTTCCTGTTCCTCTCAGTGTACACCACAGCTACTGAGGGAACTGAGCAGAACACCACTTGAGCTCCTGCTCCTATGGAACCTCTTGGGACAAAATCTGAACAAAGCAAGGTAAAAAGCACACTTTGTCCTTTCTTCCCTACCCCAACCTCCACTCCACCTGACTCAAATAGAAATTTCTACATGACCAGATTATAACATCCCATTATGAGCCCCAGTCATGGTTGAAGTAGCATTCTTTAATCTAAAATTCCTTTTTCACTGATTTACAACTTCCCCTAAATTATTTCCTAATTTTCCCAAAGCTCCAGGCTAGAGGCAATCATGCAATATATTTCCCCTAAAAGCAATATATCGAACTCTTTGTTTTCAGGAACAGTGTGCTGAAAGTGGGTATAACATCAGCATCATTTAAAAATGTTTTCAGCTATTTAAAAATAAACTGTTCAAAATGCCAAAATTCACATAAGTATATGTAGATGAATGTGTGGTTCAGTAATTAAGTATAATCTCCAACATGCTGCAGCTCACCCCCTTCACATTAAGATCAGCATTTGTGAATCAAAACATATTCAGTCCATTAGAATGATAATGCTGACAACACTTACAGACACTGAATGGGTTCCCACTCCATTAACTGAAAGATCTGTTGATTATACAAGTAGAGAGTAAGATACACAGCACTACAGAGAAACAGCCACAGGGATGCAGATGCTGCTTTTCCTCATCTACCCCTTCCATTACTGAGGACATGCAAGAGTCACCCGAGTCTGGTTTTCTCTTGCTGGTGCATTTAAAACCTGGCCGAACTCGATTTCTTGCAGTAGCTCATCCCTCCTCATGGCTACGTTGCTATGCCGTGTTTCATGACACTCTGTATACAACTGTCGAGGGCTGAGTTGAATGTGCTGACGATATTCAATACCATGCTGCCATTACGCCAGCCTCAAAATGAAAGTGCTGACTGGAGCAGAGTATCATGGGGCTTGAAGTTCAGATTGTAACATGAGAGGCTTCCTGTTCCCGTTGCCACTTCTGGTTTCCAGGATTGGGGTGTTTGTCTTTTCCACTGTGCTGGCTTCTGTGTGCTGGGGTGGGAGGAAATGTTTTATCGCTGGCTTCTGCTGCTACTTCTGCATTTGGCTGTGCCTTTTCTGCAAATAGGCTAATGTAGCTCTGCCTATCTCAGTAAACTCCTTATCTCAATCTATTTTTTGTGTGTGTTACTTTCCCTCTTGTCTGCGTAGGGAGAGGAAGGCTTGTGAAAGTGGGTGGGCTGTGTTAACCTAAGACAGTAACTGAGCACTTGTTTTAGAGTCAGGAAAGGATTTCTTCTATTTAGGCCAAATGCTTAAGGTATGATAGTCAACTGCTCTTCGTTCTGCCTTTTTGCAACATCATAGCAGGTAGATCCTCATAATGTATGGCCATCATGCAGTGCAATCAATAGAAGAGGAGCCCTTCTTCAGAGATTTAGTTACTGGACCACTGTTGACAAAAGAAGAGATTTACAATAATCCCACTGTGACTCTCCCACGTCGGAGGCAGGTTAGGTGGGTTTAAAAAGGGATAAAGATTGTAGGGATTAGAAACATGAATGATAAATTATTGGTGAAACAACAGCAAGTTGCACGATGGAGACAGAGTGGAGAAGGCACCTTTTCTCTGCACAGAATGAAGGGAAGTTATGGTATGATCTCTAAGTCTTTCTGGTGTCATTCAATTACTCATACCTATACAGCAGGCTACTCCCTGACCTTTATCCCTGTTGTGTTGTGTAAACTAGAGCACTAATCAACTGATTTCTGGGTTTGGCTGCTTTTTAATCTACCTTCTCTAAACAACAAAAAAATCCACAACCAACACAAACTTCAAACACACTGCAGGATACCTCTCTGTCTATTGCCAGGAAGGAAGCAAGGGAGATATCCTTGCAAGTATTTAGTAAAATCCCAAAGGCCTGAGATTAGAAACCACATTAGTGACCCTGAATCAGGTTGGTACATCTGCAGGGAGACACAGTACATTTATTTTTACATGACATGCCCAGTAGGAAATATGAGTCAGGTTTACATAGATTAAAGCTATGTCTGAGAGTTGAGAAGTTTAATCATGATTCATGTGTGACTCAGGCACATTCCTGTAGTGCCTACAGATAAACTTTCAGGCCCAAAGTGCTAAAGTGCAGCATGGAGTTACCTTCCATTCCCTCTAACCAGCAGAAAACCAGCAGGCACTAAAATGCAGAGGACACATATGCATCTGTACCTGACAGACATCATTTATGTAGGGGCAAACACCTCTACAAAGGAGTTCACCTACTATCTTAGGTTTATGATCACAACTAGACTGGTAGCATGGGGGGAAATCTGGACCTTGTGTAAGGAAAGCATGTGACCCTCTCCCAAAACTGGTACTCAAGAGCATTTACTCTTTGTGTAAGGGAAAATTTTACTGATCCTCCCACATAAAAATGCTTTTGTTTCATGAATCAAAAAGTGACAAGATGTTTAAAAGTCGACATAGACTTGTCAAAAATTAATTATATCAAACCAACCTGATCTGTTTGTATACCAGAAACAAGAAATGTTTTGCAGATGTCTGTCATTAGTACAGCAATGATCTTTTCTTTTTAGTACTGATTTAAAATATGGGGGGTTAGAGTTGAAGATCTCCAACCCCTAACATCCCATGATGTATCAGCAGGCCACGTTCAACTAGTTGGAGCTTTAGTACACAGGAGACCAGGCTGAGACTTCAAAATGGCCTTAAACTGGAAGGTGAGCCTGGTAAATATACAGATGGAATTGATTAGGGACAACAGCAAGGAAGTGCACCTAACAATGAATCATTACATACATCAATAACAGGAAACAAATGGGTCACTCTGCTACCTAAAAGTCTTGGGGCCTCCTATGGATTCAAGGCATGAATCAGCAATATTATAATTTTACAAGAAGGGTAACAGCCAGATGAGGGTAAAGGATCCCAATTATTCACTGCAAAGACAGAGTCACTTGCATTCTGCCCAGCACCATGTCTGTTCTCCATGCTCCTGGTAGACATGATGAGAAGTACCAAGCTAAAATTGCTGCATGAAAGATTTAGCTAAAAAGCAATAAAAAAATTTCCAATGACAATGACATCATAGTATTGTAAAAAGATTAACAGCCAAGATTAAGATCATCAGTAATGCAGCTTCTGTAGTCAGACAACTGATCATCCATCAGTAGTTTCAAAATCCAGCTCACACTTGAGGAAAACACTTGCCACTGTCACCTCTCTGCAGAGCTACTGAACGAGTACTTCAATCACAAAAATTACTAAAGGTTGGTACTACCAATTAGCAAAACAGCAGAAAGACATTAAACTCCCAGTGTGTATACAACGTAACCATTTTTACAACTTCAGCAATATCCACTTAGATACATTGGAAGGGAACAAATGGAAAACTGCTGCACCAATTTCACTATTTTATCTGCTCTTTAAAGATACGCAGTTCTTTCAGTTCCACGCAGCACTAGCACTTATTTATACAGTGGAAAAGAAGCTTGCAGAAAACTGCAGGAGTCTTTTTCTAAACATATTCTTCAGCTGCAAGCTGTCTAAACAACATCCAGAGCTGTGATTTAAGCATGAATCTATTAAAAAAAAAAAACAAAGTTTTTAAAAATGCTTTTTCTCTTCCAGCATTTTCTTGTATTTAAAAGACACTGACAACATGTGGAAATCCAAGGTTTAAGTATTCTTTACACACAGTTTTGGGAATAGAGAAAAAAAAACACTCAGAGTATTATTCACATTTTAGGAGTTTTTCTTTTCTCCCAGGCTGACAAAATGGTCTACTAGGGAACAAGCAACGGCCTAATGGGTCAAAAACCATGTGCATTTCTCAGAAAAGGAAGCAGAAGCCAGAGATTATGAAGAAAAAGTGAGGGAGCATATGGGCAGACAGCCAGCAGCTCCTTTGACCATATCACTTTAAATTAAGGAAAGAACAGGAAGTTAGTTATAATGTCTGCCAAATTTCCATCTTTAGGATTGAATGAACACATAAGTAAACCAACTGACCCTCCTCTGAACAAATCCTGCCGTTTCCAAGTCAAAGCGATGTCGTCGGGGTATATAACTCCACAACATCATGATACAAACTCACTATCTAAAACCTTTTTCTCAATCTAGCTGCTCTTGAGATGTTTTTTTCACTACAACTTGTACCTTTTTTTTCAGGTTCAGCTGCTCCCAGGCAGTTTAAGCCCAGTGAGGCACCAATCAGCAACACATTAAATAAGCTTAAAATCCTTTTGAAAGGGTTACACGACATCAGTAAATAATTATTTTACTATAATCAAATTTTTCCATTTCTTGGCTTCGAAATATTTTTCATGCACGAAAAAACATCTCATTCTTAGTGATTATACTTTGTATTCCCTTACTTCTAGCTGAAAAAGGGAAAGTCATCCAGAATTTCCCCACACTGTTTGACAGACTAGGATTTACTTCACAAGTCTCCAAACAGGAAGACAAAAGCAAGAGAGAATGAGGAGAGCAAGAAAGAAAAACAACAAATCAAACAAAAGCAAAAGAAAAAAAACCACCAAAACCAACCAAACCAAACAAACAAGCAAACAAATATAAAACCTAAGAGAGAAAAGATGTACAGATCAATTTAATGGTATTCGGATGGCAATGCTAACTGGGGGAGGGGCACCCACAATCTCAGCAGCTCATTCCAAAGAGAAAGAGCTTTTGCCAGTTCATGAAAACAGAAGCTAATAAAAATGTATTTTAAAAGCCATTTAGATCATGGCAATGTTTCAACCAGAAACCATAATGCTTATAATTTTTGTTTTAGGACTCTGAAAGCCAAATTGTAGGTCCTTGGCAAAAACCTCACTCTGTTCACAAGATCAATAGCAAAACTTCCACTGACTTTCATGATAGAGGGGTAACAGAATCAGAGCCTACATACCTGACAGAATCTACTGCAAACATGCTTTTACTTTTGAAATTCCTAGCACAGAAAAGGCAACTGATAGCACCTGCTGCTTAAATTGCAGGCTTCTTCTTATATCAAAAAGGTATTTACCTACCAACGTATGTTTCAGTTACATATTCTGCACGTCTCACTTTCAAGCAGCTAGCAAACAGACCACAGGAAAGTACACAAAGACAAAAACTCAGTGCTACAGTCTTTTTAGAAAGCTTTACAAAATCCCTAAAATTAAACACTAATCCCTAAAATCCATTCCCCAAAATCCCTAAACTTCATGCACATCCCTAAACCCATGCAATATAAAAACTGCAAATATCCCTCTGTCAGCATATTATTCCTTGTCTGTGTGATACACATAATTGCTAACAGGTAAGTATTATTCAGGCCACTACCTGAAAGAGTCTACTCAGAAAAGTTTGTTGGTTTTTTTTGTAAATGCAACACTTCCCAAGACAAACCTGCACTACAACAAAGAAGGACTGTCCAATAGCAATACTAATTTGAATGGAATTTTTTACCTTTTTCAGTATGAGCCAGAGAACTAAAACAATTTATCAGTATATATTAGGGTGGAAGAGAAAAGAAGAAGAAAAAAAAAAAAAAAAGGGCAGCAGAAAATGTAAAAAAACCAAGTTTCTACTAATAAAGGCCCAAGATAAGTTCTGCAGGTGACCGTCTCAAGAAGTGAGGTGTTAGTGAAAACACCTGAATCATTCTGATAGTCATTCTTAAGACACCAACTCTTCATAACAACTTAAATACCATGTTTAATTTGAAGAAAAAGCAATGCTACCACTTCAGTTAAAAATAGCAGATCTTGAAAATTCAAAATTAAACACTTCTGAACAGAAAACCATCAAAGACATGAAGTATGTATTTGTACTGCACAAACTATCAGGGAACACTCCAAAAAGTAAGAAAAATTATTAAGTTATAATGTGTTCAGTAAAAGGATTAAATTTGTTATTTGTTTTGTCCAGTTGCATAGCAAATTGGAGTTAGAGAAAGACATTTTCCCATGGTAAATACGACAAGAGAGGCAAGGTTGAAGAAAAAGAAAATAAGCTCTTCAAACTCCTTCACTATCTTCACCTTGAATGTAATTCATATTAATTTTAAGTATGAAGTTATTTCTTGTTAAGATGATACTAATTTCCTTACCCCTGTAAGAGGAAACATGCTCAGCACAAAAGAATTTCTGCCTTATTTTCTAAATCTACATCAATACTATACTACAGCCATTTCAGCTGCTGAAAGGTCTATACAACTTTCATGAAAACAATTAGTTCTGGACAAATCTCTGCACCTTCCAAAACCTAAACCATCATACACAGAGGAAAGATATACTGCTACAGTTTATTTCCTGTTAGACACTGTAGGAATTGATTTAATGAATTCAGTGTTGCATAAGCAATTCCTTTTAATACATATAAGTTTAGAATACAAATTCTCTTTTAAGTAAGTTTCCAGCTCAGAAATAAAATAATTCCTTAGGGAAACATCTCAATCCTTTCCAACTTCTTATATATGCAAATTAATACCCACTACTGAAGGCTCATATGAAAACCACCCAATTTTGTAAGTCATGTAATGCTTTATAAAATGCACAGCACCCAGCCTATCACATGCTTGTTACAAACCAACTTCAACAAGTGATTCAAACTACCTCTAGTTATGAGAATCTCTGCTTCCATTGACATGCATTAACTTACTACAAGTGGCACTGAAGAATGTCTAAACTTTATTGGAAAGATTTCCCAAACTGGTTCAAATCTATGTAATGGTATAATCATACTTACAGAAGCAGAAGAGCACTGAGGTCACTAGCCTGGGAGCACCTGGGAGTAAGCCTGGCTCTGCTGATTTCTGTTGCTACCTGAGAACAATTAAATTGGTTCCTTTCCTTTCACTTTGCAGCACCTGCCTGCCTTTCTGTCAAAAAGAGTAAGGTCATTTTGCTCAAGGAATTATTGTATGAGGACACAAAAGTGCTAGGGAAAGGAGACTTTTTCAGCATTGTTTCACTCTTTAGACCACAAATGCTGGAAATCAAATCAACGTTTTAGGAGAATTTTGCCATAACATTTGCTAGGGATCCTAATGTTAAAGAGGTACAAAACGAGGGACTGGTGGTTTTTTGTTTGGGTTTGGCATTTTTGGCAATGACACAGACATATTTTATTAGTCCTAGTCACTGGCTGCATGAATTATGTCCTTACTGCATATAATTTTTTGAGCTGGACTGAAACCAGCTGCTGGTATTCTTGTCAAACTTCCTCCTGCTCCATCCTACTCCACAAGCTACAGATTACTTTTACCACTATATAAATACTAAGTTTATGTAAAATCCTCTCTCTGAAATAGTCTCTTGGCAGAATATTATTTAGAAGTTATCACTAGTAATAAATTTTCTTAACCTCAAAATAACAAAGCAAGTGAAATCAAAATGACTCTTTTCCAGATCTGTTGGTGTAGTTTCAATCACATTTCCTTTTTAAATTTTAACACCTTAAAATGAACAAACCTCCTTGGTTAGTAATTTCCACAGTTCTCTTTATTAACCCTTGAGTTTCTTCTGTTTAGTATTTCAAAATGAGATTTTGTTGTAATGTTTGGTCTGATAAGCTCAGAGGCTGAAATAGTCACTCATTCTCCTTATCTTTCAGTTTAATTTTTTAGCCTAAGGACAAGCACATGAAGATTTGTGACAGACTTTCTTGAGGGCAAATTTGATTCTTGATGATTAGTCTGGTACTTCTCATTCTCTAGCAATGGAAAAACCTCTGCTAAACTAATAGCTGTGTATTTAGAGAGAATCCTTGACTATGAAGTATACAAAAGATCAGAGGTGCATTTCCATAAAATTTCTCAATGCAGTACAACACAAGCAGTTATTACAACAGGTTTAAATAAAATGTGAAGAAAAACATTTTGACAAACACTAAACAATCAGACAAGAAATCAGAGGTGCTGCAATTAGAGGCAATTTTCATGATCACATGATTAGCACTAAAAAATTATGCCAAAAAATCTTTCAACAGTTTTGCACTGAACTCATAACTTTTGATAAGGTTATAACATGTTTACTTAATAATGTATTCAGTCTTGTTTTAAAAAGACCAAGTCAGTCCCATGGGTATGTTTGAAAGCTATAATGCATCCTCCTTTTCCTAGACCAATTCCTTTTTTCTCCCACAGAACTGAAGATGGAGGGACTTTGGATAACTTCAGCTTGGAGCAATTTTAAGATTTTTAATATTGAAGACTAGAGCTTTAATTTTATGAGAAGACCTTGGAGTGCACCACCTGCATTGGTTAATGGGAAGGCAGCTGGGGACACTGAGTCCAAAGGAGAGAGAAGCAACAGCCCCACTCTCCTGAGCAGGAGAGAAAGCTGCTCTCTTAATCAGAGCATGGGGGAGGAGATAGAAGGATCAAAATTACAGCCTGAGACTCTGGGCCAGCAGGAGAGATGGAAACTCTTAGAGGTGTGGCAGGTGATGAGGTGGGATGGGCTCAAGTGAGAAAGACATGGCATTGTCTCAAGCTACACAAAAAGACATCACTGCATCAGTTCTGTGTTTCATGTTTCCACCCAAACAGATCATGGTTAGAATCCCTCAGTTTTCCTGAGTGAACACTCTTTAAGGAGAAAAAAGTTGGGGAGACCTAAGCAAAATTTGTACACTCTTGGATAGGAAAGAAATTGCTGTTAGGGATGAAGATAGTGTGCCCTGAGACAGACTTAGGGATATGTTTTAGGAGAATTCAGGGAATGGGTAGTTCTGGGGTACACAGAGGGCTCCGGGACAGAAAGGCTGGGAGATGTAGAGCCCCAGGTACAGGAGCTTGCTAGTGCAGAATAGTCACCCCCAACAAACATATCTATCCACAAACCAAGGGCACCAATGCAAAACTGGCACCCACTCCTAGTTTTGGGTTTTTTTCTCTATGGAATATTGATTTATTTAGTTTTGGTTTTATACTGGATTCTAGCCTTCTTCACAGCATGAACAGCCTAAGTCCATCTCTCAGCCACTGAAGTTCTCAGTGCCTTTTTCTGCTAACAATAATATTTCCTTCCATGTACATGAGAGCATGGCCAAGTGGCCACAAAGTAATTCTGGGAAAATAATAATTAAAAAAAAAAAAACAAGCAAAAACAAAGTCTCAAAACACAGCACTACAAGCTTTTCTTACTCCCTGACTGAAAGACAAGGGTTTTCCCAGCTTTTATCTCTTAACCATAACAAGTTAACTGTGTGGTATCTGAGGCACAGGCATTGAACTGGACTTAATTTCCTCCTAAATTTCTGAATGACTTTACATGGAGGAATAAACCCACAATCCTGCTTAAGGGTGTGGATCCTCAAAACCAATACAATTCCTCTTGGGGAAAACAAAAAAAAAAAAGAACTTGTGGAAGACACAAATTTGTACTTGGTTGTAAGTTTTATTTGCTATGTATTATTACCATTTCTCCCTGGTTTTAGTTTACTGAGACAATAGATGTAAACAACTGTTTACAGTGTACTTCATTACAGCTAGAATACATTAGTGGAGATTTCAGAGACTATTTACCAAATATTTATTCCAGCACAAATCTGTAAGATCTATGTTCAGAAGTCTGCCTTGGTGCTGTTCAAGCTGCTGATGGTACTATTTAAAGCTCTGAAAAGTTCTGATTTTTTTGGGTTTGGTTTTTTTTTTTTTTGGCATGCTACTGCTGTATTTACCATTCTCTTCTCCCATCATCCAGCTCTCACCCACTGCAACAATTACAGTCAGTAAGGTTGTGATTGTTAGCCGATTTAAATTCAAACACTTCTCACAACACCCAGAATCAAATGAAATCCCTGGCAAATCCTCCACTGACTTCACTGGGAACGAGACCAAGCAGAGAAACAAGGCTCCCGTGAGAGGCATGTATCTCTGTCATTCACATCCTGCTGAGTTTGTGAGAATCAGGATGAGACACTACATGAAGGCCCTTCTACCTGTGTTTCATATGACACACAACTTCACTTTTGGCTTGCAAAACAGTAAGAAAAGTTTTTTACTATCTGCAAGTAACCAACTGAAGAGGCTGGATGAGTCACTGGAGGTGGTTTTGGGCCAGCTTGGCTCGCAGACTGCCGCTGTCAGGGAACGTTCACCCGTTTCTCCCCTTCCTGCTGCACAGACAGTCCCAAAATAACACAGCAGTGCTAAACATAGCACCAACCTGCTCTTTTAATAAGCAACAATTCCTGCAGCATGTATAAGCCACCACATTTTTCAAGATAAGCACATCAATATGAGATGTCATATTAGCCTAGACAAAGAGATTGAACCAGATAGCTTTGTCAAACACCAAGCAAAGGGGCTCATTCAAACTGACAAAGCAGGAAATGTTAAAGTTGAACCTACCAATTCTATTCTTAACTCATTCCATCCTCTCCTGCCTTGGAAGAGTCTCAAACCAGTAAGTGAGCTTCTGTAAGTGTTATAATAAATTCATCCCTAATTTGCAATAACAATTTTCCTGTCACTTCAAGCCCCTCTGCTGCTCTTTTCAAAAATTCTGTAATAGCTATTAGTATGTCTCAGATTACACATATGGCTCTATATACCTTAGTGGATAGGGAATCTTCATAATGACATATGCACACAGGGTATAAGTAACAGGAAAAAAATTAGCAGGCATAACTAATTGCCGTATAGCCACGTTGCTGGTTATTCCCTGATCGTTTTTCTGTTACCTTACACGTATGGAAGTTTACTCTCAATAATAAGGCAGTGGACAAAGATGCTGCAGCAGTAGGTTCCAGCGCTTCATCTGTCTAAAACTTTTCATTACCTTAGGCAAGTGAATCAATTCCACATCTCAAATCAGAGGCACAGCTGCCCTATGTATTATGGTATATGTGAGATAGTGATACTGGTCGTAAACCAAACTACAAAGATGGTTCATAAGATTACTTCATTGGTGAGACCTATCTGGGTTTCTCTGGTATTCCTCACACACAGTTGTGTGTATGGGCTTCATCATCTTACACATGGTGGAGACAGAAGCTCTGGGAGTGAAGAGTATCAACAAAAATAATTTCCTTAAAATATGTTTTCTCCTCAGAAAGACTTACCATCACCAAACATATTTTAAACAAGACAGGTTTATCATTCTGCAGGAGTCAAACTGATAGGCAGACTTTTGCCACACCACTCGTGCTTTGCAGCACAGACATCTGACTGAATCACATCCTTTTGGGGAAGAAAAAGTCTTCAGCAAACTATAAGAGGCCAAGCATTTCACTTTTGTCAGGGCATGTAAGTTTTGCTTTTTCTTCAAGATTAGAGCCATGTGGAGGATGAAAGATGGATCTCCCTTACAGCTCACAGTGGCAGGCTGTGAAGTCCTGCACAGTTCCTCAGAGATGGGAGTCACAAGCTCCCCTTCTCTGCCAGCCCCCACTGGGACCTGAACTGAGAAGTTGCACTGAATACGAACATAGAAAGGGGGCAGTATGGCTGTGGAGCTGATGCTATTAATATACCCTAATGGGATCTTCCTCCCTTCAAAACTGAGAGATAATGAAACCCAGGAAAATTTACATTCAATATTTCCAGAGCAGATTGAATGCACTTTAAAATATTCAGGAACAATTCAAATGCAAATATAGCACAGTACTGTATTATTCATATTCTGCAACATTTTGCCTTAATGGTCTGATTGGAAGAAGATCTTTTCCAGTTTGTTTTCTGTAAGTTTAATAACCTGGGACTCTGAAAACAACTGCCCAATATATGAGGTGCTATATTTTCTTTAAAAGAAAATAGAGTTATGCAGTCAAAGGCAAATTCAGGGGTTTCTTATACAAAATGTCTTTTCACTTCCTGAACATTGCCTGTAGCTTTGCTAATTTATTGCCATGAAAATATTGTTACTACTTAATGCACTAGTACTTTTGTCAATAGGCAGCTTTCCCCAAGGCATATTTGAGAACGCTCTGCTAATCAGAGTTGATGCAGTTATTCCAAAGCAGCCAGGTCTTTAGAAAAAGGTTCAGGTTTAATCCTAGTATGGATGAGTGTTACCCAATATTTCTAATTCACTGAATTCACTTGTGAAGATACTGAAAGCACTGACTATGTTACCCAGCCCCAGATTCATCTCGAACCACTGTATTGCAAAGCAGTATTGCTGGCATCATTGCCTCTTAATATTTAATTTATGTAAAATAGTTCTTATTTTGTAGTGGCAAGGATTTAAACAAAGATTTAACCCAAAAAAATACTGTGCTGTATCATCAGCACAAAACACACACAGAAAAAAAGTGGTTGGGTCTTTATGTAGATACTCACTTGGATCTGACTTCTTACTTTTCTACATCTGTTTGAGCCCTGAGGATTACAACCTCAAATGCAGCTGAATTTTTGGTGTTTGTTTTCCAAGCATGCTGATAATCATGAACAGCATAGTGACAATGAGGCCACATACACATATATATGCCACGCTACAGATTTATTCTCTCTAATAAATATTGAAATCTATGCGAGTATAACTTCACTGAGGGTAAGCAAATTCTCTGAACTGGTGTAGGAGGTTTTAAATGCATATATGTTTTTAGTGATTTTTGATGTATTTGCAGTTCTCTGAGGATTTAAAAAAAAATTGAATAAATTTCCTGAAGAAATAGCTCAGGCCATTTATTTCAATTAGAAATAGTAATGAAATTCAAGTAAACAATTAAATGTCACTTAATCTATATTCAAGATAAATAGAACACTTAATTTCTCTTGGCATGTTTCACAGCGAGGTACCCTGCTTGTCTTTATATTGACAACATTGGTGCTCCTTTGCTTTCCCTGCCACAGCAACGTTAGTGACAGTACTACTGCTCAAACCCAGCATGGATATAATCTGTCTTCTGACAAGCCCACCAAGGCAAGAAGTGTCTCCATATGGAGGAAAAGGCTCTGCTTCCTCAGATCTGGCTGGTTCAGATCAGCGCTGTGCTTTCCTGCATTCATCTTCACTGCAACTCAGAGGGGTCCTTGTTTTGGCTTCCTTCTGCCATCTGTCCATCTCCCGGAACATCTACATGGCAAAAGGATATTAATACTATTCCTAATTGTGGACAAAATTACAACCATCAAGGATAATTATTTAAAGCAGCTAGATGTTTTGAGATGATACAGATGTTTCACTTGACTCAGAGAGATATATGGGATCTTGTTTGAAGGGCATCCAAGACCATCACCTCCACGAGAAGTTTCTGAGATACAAGAGACTTCTAAGGCTATCAGCCAGCAACAGCAGGTGTGAAACTAAAACAGAAGGCTTTGAGTATTAAGGAGCATTACCAACATGGAACAAAATCTGACTTTTGTAGTGTTCTCCTCAGTTACAGTTATATTCTTTGGTTTATATCTGAAAAATATAAGACATGCAATTTGAGGAGGTGAGGGCTTATTCAAATTTTTCATGGAAGTAATCAGGATGGCTTATGATAATTCTCCATGTCTGATGTTGCCCACACAAATGGCTTCAATTCAAAGCTTACACATCTCTAAGATACTTACATTAAGATCTGCTAAGTTGTTGTTAGTGATTTATGCCGACTGTAATCAAACTAAGTTAAACTAAAATTTACCATGCCAATATATTTCAATCCTTCCCACTCCGTTAATTCACCCATCATCTGAAAATACACCACCAACACTGAAAAGACAGCACAAAGATACTTCTAACCTCTCCACAGCAACATCAAATACTCGTCATTGATCTTTTGGCATGTCTACATCTCAAAAAGCTATCAAAAGACTATAAACAAGGCAGAGGAGCAACACTTCCAGTTTTCAGGCATGTTTTCCATTCATAGATACTACTTCCTGTTTACAGATTTTAAGAGGAGAAGACCATGGCATTCTGCATTTAGGGAAGGACAGTTAGCAGCTCAGCAGCACCAGAAATTCAATTAGATGTTGAATAGGTCAGTGTCTAGTGCCCTGTTCCAAAATAACCACATGACCATCTGTAGACGGATGCGTGATAAAGGTATACAAAAAACTTGACACAAACCTCAAGCTGACTCTTTATTCCTCTGCAGAGCAGAGAATCCATCCAGTTCTGATTGACATGCAGAAGTCTGTACTTTGCACATTCTATATAAAAAGTATAATACAGGTTGCTTAAATTATATCCTAAAGTTGGGTTGTTTGGTTGTGGTTATAATAGGGCTCTTTCCCAAATGAAAGAATACAGTATTTAATTTTTCTTTCTCTAAACAACATCCAATGAATAATATACAGTGACATGATCTTTTACTATTCCCTTTAAGCCACTTCTGGGATGGATTGCTACAGTGGGTGGTATTCTGAATAACACATGTTGAGCAACACACACTCAAGTCTTGCCAGCTTTATGGTTTCTTACAACATGCTACAATGTGAAGTGATTCGCACTGAGGAGATGGAGAAAGTTATTTTATTACTGTAACAAAATGATGTTATATGCATTTATAATCCAAAATAAACACATTGACACCACAGGCTGAAATAAAACTGGGAAAGTAAGCTTGGTTCCTCTATTTCAAAATGTTGTATTTAGATTTAAACCAATTAAAACACAGTGATGCTTTCTGTGTAAAATGAACTTGCCCTGACAGTTAATCCACACTATTATCAGACCCACCAAATTAAAATAAGGTGAGCTAAACAAGAAATTGACACCAAAGATTTTAATTTCCTTAATGTCATAGGCTGGCATCTTAAAAACTCTACACTTCCTATGGAGCAGCTATAGAAGAGAGAAGGTAAAGTATTCACTTGGTGAGGTGGAATTGGTGACTATGAACGTATACAGTCAAAAGGAAGAAGTGAAATGTAGCTATATAGGCGAGCAATGTGCTGCAGCTACACTGATAAGTGAGAACTTCCACAGAAGTTCTTCTATATAAGATTTTGTACTGAAAGAGAAAAAAATCACTCTGAAATGATACAGTAACATGATGTATTAGTATTACATTTGGCTATTGTCCTATCAGATGTGATACACTGTCTCTGACAATATCACAATCCAGATGTTGCAGAAAAAGAGAACAAATAAATAACTCTGTCAACTGTGCTGTATTTGAGAAGTGACTAGTGGCCCTCTATCACCAGGCCATTGAACAATTGGAGTGCTGAAACTTACTATCCTACCAGCTGTCTTACCACCTCCACATTGTTACCTAAGTTGAATTCTACCAGTTATCATCACACCCACATCCCCTATATCTGATAATTCACTCTCAATTTTAATTCCTACAGACTTCCTGATCACCTTGTTGCCACACCTTTATATGCTTTTTGGAAGTAAAAAGAACGCACAAGTCAAAGGTCAACTACAACCACTCAGTCTTTCTGCAAAATCAGACTTCATTAAAGAAACTATAGGCAACTTGGGTCATCAAACAACTCTGAAGCACTTCATTCTGAAATCTGAAGCAACCACACATTATAGTACCTTATCTTCTTTTACAAATAATTTTCTTCTCTCTGGTATTATACTTTTAATTATTTGATTTTATTTATTCTCCATATGATGTCTTCAGCAGAAAACCTACACAAAACTTCAGATGAAATTATTTCTATCTTCCAAAACACCTTAATTTTACATGTTAACCTTCTCAAGAGATAATGAGGTAAATATTGAGGTTTCATCAAACTGCAATGTACTTTTCCAAGACCTGCACATTTCTGGCTTTCAGCAGACTAGACATAGACTAACCTGTGCTGGAGCAGTTAATGAATAGTTTTGACATTCACCAGTCACTACCATCCTCCAGTAAATAAAACCAGACAATAAGGAGGAGTTGTTCCTCTAGTCAGATTACCATTTCCTTCACCAGCCATTTCACCAACAGAAACTGACACTTAAACATGACCTTTAAGGAAAGATGAAAGAAGCCATGACTCTCCAATACAATGGAAAAGTTTCACAGAAAAGAAAACAAACAAACAAACCCTCAAACCATTAATGCTAGCCTGTCAATTTTCACCTTCACGCCCCGAACCAGACTGTGGCTAAAGAACTGGCTAATCGAGAGAGGAAAGAAAGAAAACGTGGTGGGGGAGGCAAAACCAAAATGCAGTGCCATACTGCACTGTGCTGAAAGTCCACATCAGGCCAACAAGCATTGGTGGATCTGGTCCCACTCCTCTTCACACCTCGCTCGTACTAAGTCCTGACCATGTTTCCCTCCGAAAATACTACTGACATAGCTGGAGACACACCACCAGTGCATGGCACAGGTGAGACCAGATCCTGACGGAGCCTCTCATTTCTGGCTTCAACGCCCCAACACGGCTTTTGGGAGGACTTGTCCAGCTGTCCCCGCTTCCCCGCCACACCTGGGAGCCACGGCCACACCTGGGGGCAGCGCCCAACGGGGACCCTCTTACCTTGTTGGAGTAGGGAGGTTTACTCAGATTGATACCGTCGCGGATGAGCTTGTCTCGGATCATGATCTTCAGCTTCAGCCTGGGGTAGGCGACCAGCCCCTCGCCACCGGCCGCCCCCCGCCGGCCACCGGGGCGGTGCCGGGGGGCCGCCACCTGCCGAACCTCCTCCTGCCCGGCCACCCGGCGCGGGCAGCGCCCGGCGACGGGGGGCGCCGGCCGCGGTGGCGGCGGCGGCGGTTGCGGCTCCAGGGTGAAGTACAGCCCCACCGTCCTCTCGTCCGCCTCCTTCAGCCGCCGCACGGCCTCGTGAATCCGGCGCCGGTGGTGGGGCACGGCAACGCCGATTGCATCCAAGTCTGGGTCCCCGATTTGCTTGCAGACCTCCAGGTCGTCGTAGCCATTATCGACGAAGGACTCCGCGTACTGGGGGAGCTGCAGGGTCTTCAGCCATTCGTAGACTATGTTGGTGCACATGCTGGTTCCAAAATAATAACGATCGCAACTTTCAGCACCGAAGCCAGCCTCCCCCTTTCCACTCCTCGCCAAAGAAAATAAAAACACAAAACCAATCCTGCGATGCAACTAAAAAGGTCTCAAAACCAAGGTCAAAAAATCAACATCCACCAGGAAAAAAATATTTTAAAAATCCTTAGAGCAGATCAGTAGGGCATCACAAGGAACCACTCCCGTTTATTCCTCCTCCTGTTTTCCTATCACCAAGTACAGCCGCCTTCTGCCACCGGAGGAAGAAGGCTCGGAGTAGAGGGACGCAAAATGTAAGGGTGCATTCCCTAAAATCTCGAGTCGCTGCCGCACAACATCCACCCACTTTCTGTGGAAGTAATTCGCAGTCACAGTCTGGTTGTTTGTTTTTTTTTTTTTTTCCTTCTTTCAGTTTCTGCTTGTGTCTCACCTTCCTGCGTTCCGTCGCATGATAGACCTGTTTACTATGTGTAGCTGCTTTGGTACACGATCGTGGGGGAAGAACAGAGCAGAGGATCCCCCACCCTCGCCCAACACAGGCAGGGGTGCCAGTGTGCAGTGCCCTCGTCTCCCGTATTTCTCGCGGCAGCGGGTGCACACGGCAGCTTTTGCTTTCCTTTTAAACAGGTCCTTTCGAATTTGAAGGAAAAAAGGAAGAAAAAAAATAATAAATGAGAATCCCACTCACTTTTCCGAGTTACTTTCCCAGTTCCCCTTCATCCCTGGGACGCACTTCGCCTGTAACGAACCCAGAAACTGCCTTCCAACCCCACTTTCTCCGCGCTGATGCTGGCGGTGCCCGCCTGCCCTTCCGGAGCACGCAGCCCCGCGCCCGGCGCATACAACTTTCCTCGCTTTCCGCTGGCTCTCTCGCCTCTGCCCGCAGCCGCCCTCGGGAAGAGGCGGCGGGGCCGTGAGGGCAGCCGCCGCTCTGTGCATTCTCCGGCGGCGGCAGCTCCGCGGTGGGTAAACCCAATCTGCGACAGGTCACTGGCGCTCCCCCACAACTCCCCCGGCTGGTGGCGGTGTTTTCCCCTTCCCTGCCAAGCGGCACCCCGCAGCAGCGCTCCCCTCCCGAGTCCTTTTTCTTCCCTACCCCTGAGGCGCCTGACGCGCCGCCAGAAAATTTCCTCCAGCTCCTGCCGGTGCTCCGGTGCAGCTTCTGCCCGCTCTTCCTCCACGCCCGTCACCCAGCTGCCATCCCCCTGCCTCGACTCTCCCCAAGGCCTTTTCAACTTTCCCCGCTGGTAGCCCGCGGTCTCTGCCTCTGGCCGCCCCCCGCCCGACCTGCCGGGGGAGCGGGCGGGCGGTGTGCGGCTGGTCAGGGGCAAAGCAGCCCGCCCAGGCAGCGGTGCAGGGCTGCCTCCGCTCCGCAAGCTATCTCGCGGGCTTGCCCGTCCCCGTTCCCTTCGGCAGGGGAGAGGCACCGTGCCGGGGGGAGGTACGGCCCGGAGTGATGCGTCCTTGGGACAGCCGGACCGACGGCTGCTCCCGCCGCAGGGGCACCGAACCCCTTCGCAGCTGAAGGGTGACCCTTCAGGGCTGTCGGGTAGATCAAGCGTGCCCCCGCGTCTCCGGGAGGCGCTGGCCCCACTCTCCACCCGCCGCCGCGAGCTGCCCGGGGCCGGAGGAAACGCCGCACGCTGCAGCCGCGCTCGGGCCGCAACCCCGGGCTCGCAGCGCCCCCGCCAGGCCGCTGAGGAAAGCGCCACCCGGCCCGGCCCGGCCCCCGCCTGCCCCACCCGTCCGGCCGCAGCGGGGCGAAGTGGCCGGCACTCGCCACACCTCTTGCCGACGGGGCGAGGCTCGGACCTCCCTGCATTTGCAATTTAAAGCAAGTTAAAACTCATTTTCTGGAAATACCCCTCTACCTCAGCAGACGGACTCTTCAGCCGCGATGCGCGGGGCGATGAGGGAGTCCCAGCTTGTCGGGCTGGCCTTGCATGCCGAGGCCCGTCAGAAGGAGCAGGGCCACGGGCAGGGGCAGGGACGACCTGTGGTTGAAGGGAACTGATGCTGGGGAGTGATACTCACCCTGCCTCCCCGCTGCACAGGTTTGCCGGAGGAGGGACACACTCCCTTTTGTGGTTTGGTGGGGTTTATTTATAGTAGGTTTCCTGAAGGACCTTTTTTAAGCAGTTGGACCCATATTTGTCCCCGGGACTTCATGGTAGTTCACCACAGGATTATGTAGCATAGCATCATTCTCACTGAAAGCATCATATTGCAAAGCATTTTGAAAAGGTAAGGTACTTACAAGTGGTTAAAATGCAGCCTCTGGGTATAAAGTCTAGAGATCACAGATTCATACGCTAAAAGGGGAGAAAAGGAAGAACAGCATTTTATTCCTTTTAAAATTTCCTTTCATTCCTCTTCTTTTTTTCTGTATCTTATTTTCCTTCCAGGCCACATAATATTTCAAACTCTCTTTTCAAGCCAGAGACAGAGATTGAAGCCACAATTATCTTCTCTTCACAGACCTGATGAAAGACTGACAACGTCAGAGAAATTAGCGAGGAGGTTCTGTGAACCGGAGCTGGAATTGATGGTGTGTGAGAGAGGAGAAAAACTGACTGATACAGCCCATATTCATCAGGTTTACTGACAGTACATACAGAATTATATAATTTTTATATGTGCATTTTTGAATGATCTTAGAAAGATTTTAAGGTATTGCAGATGCTATGATTCATATGTGCTTGGTAAACTGCAGGTCTCCCACCTGTGAAAGGGTAAGATACATAGCTTCTGTGGTGGTGGTGGTGGTAGGAGAACCCTGATGGGAGTGGTGGTACACCCTGATGGGAGTGGTTGTACACCCTGATGGGAGTGGTTGTACACCCTGATGGGAGCTTGGAGTTTGACAGCAGGTTACAAAATTGTGAAACTCTGTCTGGTTGTGTTTGGTTTTGATTGTAGTTTCACAAAATTATTCCACCTGGTAGCAAATACAGCAAAGCTTTTACGTGACTTTGAAATACAAAAATAAACACAAGTTAAAAAGTTATGTCCACCTTTAAAAAAGACAGTCAGAAGTCTAGGAAACAAAACCTCAGTTCAGCTCAGTTCTTGGGAAAACTTGGGTCAAGTCTTTGTGAAGACTTGCATGAAGTTTTGGTGAGTAGTTGGGAGTGTTCCTCAGGGTCTGGTATTGGGGCTGGCATTGTAAAACATCTTCACTGATGCTCTCAGTGACAAGCTGAAGTGCATCCTCAGCAAGTTCCCAGACAACAGCAAATTGGGAGGCATAGTCAATATGTTGGGAAGCTAATTTGAGAGTGAAAAAGGAGGAAGGTCACAGAGTGGTGGAGCAGGAAATGGAGTCTTGTTTTGAGTGATAACAGCAACCTCAATTTGAAAACCTCCTTTATGTGCTTTTTATTAAGAGCAAAGTTGGTATTATTAAAAATGATTAAATGCAAAAAACGTTAGTTTCTGAGACACTGAACTGTGGTTACAATCCTGTTTGATGATTGTAAGATGCTATCATGCATATTATATCTACACAGCTATTAAATCAATAGGGTAGCATCACTCTAAACAGCATTTCTGATGGTATTTGCAGATTAATTTCAGCGGTTGAATATAGACACTGTATTTCACCTTAAATTATCTCTGCAATACACTATGCTTGTGTGATACACATATATTAATTAAGGTGTTTATATGTTATGAGATGGGAGAAGCTTTCCATGAATGCATAGGGTTCCCCCATTCTGTTGCAAATAGGTTGTGCCTAAACAAAGAACTGGAGCAGAAGCAAATTGTGAATTAAAGATCACAAGCAGACAAATAAAATGAATGACATAAAGTGAGTACAGGTAAGTTTGCTCTTAAATTTCTGGATAAACCGAAGGATGAACTATGATGAGTTAAAAAATAAACATTTGTGCCACACTTTCTGGCTTCCTTCATTTAGTATCATGCCCTGCTCTTATCACGTAAATGACCATCTTCTTTTCTGGATTACCTAAGTCCATGCACAGATGATAGAATGGTCTGTTGTCTCTGACCTTGCCAATGGACTGGGTAAGAAAGGATTAGCCTCACAGAGGAAAACTGAATGGCATTATCCTAGGAGAGACATGCAGCACCTAATAAATGTATCACAGATAAACAGGTGAGAAAAGGACACTTCTCCCTGCTTTTCATAACTGGTCATCCAAATAAAGAAAACTTTTTTCCAAGTGTATTAGAACTAAAGTTAATAAATGCATAGTTTGCCTAGAATTTTTTAAAATTGTGTGGGCTGTTGAATATTTGACACCATGGGCTTAATTTCTGAAGTCTTCTGAATGACTGGATTAGCTTCAACATTTTCAAACTCAGTCTTGACTTCCCTCCCCCAAATTCAGCATATAAAAAATGTGGGTAGATGTGTTAGAAGTCACACCAATGAAACAGGGTTTCTATGCTGCAGCCACAATATGCATGCACACCTATGGAGATCAAGTACAGCAATGTTTGCTATGAAGCTGCTGTTTGAGTTTTGACATGTAAGCAGTTTGGTAGTGGAGGGTAAGGACCAGATTTTTGCATTTGAGTGTAGCTTCCAGCAAAATGAATATAAATTATTTCTAACTTGAATTCAGAAGAGCACAACGAGATGAGATGCATGGCAGGAAAAATAGTATTCCTTCTGAGGGTTTGTTTCTGTAAGCTTTACAGGTCTGCTGTGAAGGAAAACTGTCACTCCCGGCAGGTTTCACTATGTTAGGTTATATTGCTCATGTAATTGGAGGACTCAGGAGAAATTCTGTCCTTTGTCAGATGCAGAGGGGAACATAGTAAAGGATGAGGAAAAGGCTGAGGTAATCAATACCTTCTTTGCCTCAGTCTTCTGCAGTAGGACGGATTGTTTACTGGATACCCAGTCCTCTGAGCTGGAAGATAGGGATCGGTACTGAGAGAGCTGGCTCAAGTGCTTGCTAAGCCACTTTCCATCATTTATCAGCAGTCCTGGCTAACTGGGGAGGTCCCAGCTGACTGGAGACTGGCAAATATGATGCCCATATACAAGAAGGACCAGAAGGAGAATCTGGGGAGTTACAGACCTGTCAGTCTAACTTCAGTGCTGAGGAACATCATGGAGCAGATCAGTTTGAGTGCAATTATGCAGTATACACAGGGTATTCATGTGATCAGGCCCAGTCAGCATGGGTTCATGAAGGGCAGGTCCTACTTGATGAACCTGATCTCCTTCTACAACAAGGTGTCCTGCTTAGCAGATTAGGGAAAGGCTGTGAGTGTTGTTCCCCCAGACTTTAGTAAAGCATTTGACACTGTCTCCTACAACATCCTTCTGGAGAAATTGGCTGCACATGACTTGGATGGGTGGATGCTTCACTGGGTTAAAAACTGGCTGGATGGCTGAGCCCAAAGAATGGTGGTAAATGGAATTAAATCCAGCTGGCAGTCAGTCACGAGGCAATTGAGTGCACCCTCAGTAAGTTGGAAGGGTGTGTTGATCTGCTTGAGAGTAGGAAAGCTCTGTAGAGGGACCAGGACAGGATGGATCATGGGCCAAGGCCAATTGTGTGAGATTCAATGAAGACAAATGCAGGGTCCTACACTTGGGTCACAGCAGGCTAGGCTAAACAATCCAAGTTCTCCTAGCCTCTTCTCATGTTTTATCAGCTGTTTGTGAGGTATGAAGGGTCATTTAAATAGAAGTTGTATCACAGGGGGAAAAAAAGGCTGCAAAATAATGAGAACATTGTAATTAGGAATTTATATAAAATCCAAGTGTAAAAATAGAACAGTTTACAAATCCAAATTTATCACTTGATACTTTATATAAAGAAAGCGATGTTTTAATTTTAAAAGACAGTTTAAGATATACAAAAGCATAACCCCTTGCCCTAAGTTTACTCACTATGTTTGTAAAAATTTAATTCTAACTGAGACTATCTAAATAAGAATATAAAAGCATCTGGCTGATGAAACTTCCATTTTTAACTGTCATGGAGATAAAATTCTTTTGGATTTGAGAATGCATTTGAAACAGAGCAGCTGCTTTATTTACTGTGACGCTCTTTTCCCATAAAAAAATAATTTAAGATCAAGTCTGTGATAACTAAAGGATCACTTCTGAACGCAATAGAGAAGGAAACTGAGTAGAAATGGAAATACAAATCCAAATCAAGGCTGCTATTTTCCTCAGACCAAGTTCTGTAACCAGAATTCAGTCTAAAATTGTAGCTTCTTGTTCCTCAGCAACAGAAGAAAAAAGTATAAGAGCTAAGCTTCTTCCATGGACTAGCCAACTATCTATTAAGAAGTCAAACTCTAACATACTTTTTGTATGTAATTGTCAATGGGAAGGTAAAATGGGCTTGCACAAGTAGTACCTTTATGAACTTTTCTGGGAAAGATTCTATCCTGATAGAAAACCATATTATCTTAAACTTTATCCTAAGAAATATATTGTGACTGCTATTTTGCCAGCTGCTGACGGACACCAATTTTTGTAAAGAAATGGTTCCCTACAACAGTTGAGGGTGAGGTTGTGTTTGCAGACTTAAAACACTGACCAAGTGTCATTTCTATTGGCTTTGAGCCAGAAGATAATACCAATGCTTGTAGTTCAATCTTACCTGTACCCAAAACATTTTACTTCACACTGAGTGCTATTTCAATGAACTATTTATGGAAAGTAAATATAAGAAGAAATCCTAAATTATTACTGACTGTAATGTTCTTGCTACTGCTTAAGTTTTGAAATTCCAGCTTATCAGCACAGTGGGTAGAAAACTAATGAATGTTTACATCTTCACAATTTACAGTCTCACACTTTCATGTGATACCATCTTAGAATGTAATAAGCAAAAAGCTGAAAGCTTTGCTCTCCTGGGCATGTATTGTGAGCTTCTGTTTCCTTTTTTTCTATGAACTTCTACATACTCCTTTTCATCAAGAAGAGCTACTTCATCAGACACATGCAGAAACCACGAAACAACAATCTTTACACAACTTTCAAGTTGTTGTTTGTTTTCTCAGTCAGAAATTGAGTTCAGAACATGCAACCACTGCCTAATAAAATTGAACTCATAGTCAGCATAGTCATATGTCTTAAACAAACTCATTGTGAAAAATCTCCGAACTTCAGGCATCAGGTTTCCAGGACATCAAAACATTTTAAAAAAAAAAAAAAAAAAAGAAAAAAAAAAAGGCAAAACTAGATCCATCATTTCTAACTAGCTTGTGTGCCTTGCCCTGAAAATTGTGGAAGTAGCTGCAATTACCAGGTGTGATTGCTGTGAGAGAAAGTGTATGTCAGGGGAGAAAGTTAAGGGTTCTCCAACATCCTAGGACTACAAAGTAGTATCCTGACTCCAGGGGAAATTAGTGAAAAATCCTGTCACTAAATTGAGAACTGCTGAGGTTTCTATGCACTCCTGGAGCCATGATACCCGTTTGTTTTATAGAGCTAACAGAAAAGCTGATGTTTGACAACCAGGTCCTAGTTTCTCCCATGTTTGTTTTTATTCTGCCTCTCTTCAGTGGCACACTGGCAAAGTCTCAGCTTTATAAGGTATTTCAGGGAAAATATATAGGAAATAATGAATTTTCCACAGCTACTCACAAATCTCTGGAGTGCGTAAGTGTTAAAACTGTGCTCTTAAACTCTTTTCTATTATGTAAATCACTGACAGTAGAGACTGGCTGTTTTTATTACCTGCTGACATATTCTCAGTTCCCTTGTTCCATGGGCTTTTTCTATAACTGCTCCATTCATCCATCCTTCATCCACATCTATTATCCCAACCAGTTTCCCACAGCTCTTGTCTGCCTCATGGACTGTGTTTTTCATCATCTCCTATTTCCACAATTCCTTCCTTTTCTCCTTCTCTGCTGAATGGCTTTTTTGTTAACACTCTTCATTTTCAGTTATTTTCTCCTACTCTTGCTATGCCCAAATCTGATGCTTTGCCCTCACTCCTCCAACAAAAATAGTTAAGTTGGAAAATTTCCTTGTAATGTTTTGCCCTGATCATATACTTATTTTTTGTTTAGGCACCTGCTATCTATATTGAGCTAGAGGGACTTCTGGTGTCATTCAGCATGAACATTGCTATGTATTGTTCTCATGAAGGTCAAAAGCACTGTCTTTCCCTTTCTCTCTTGAGCTCAGCTACTGCAGATGGTATAAACACACAGAGCTTCCTGAATGGCATTCAAGACATATGACATAAAAGCAAAGGCCACACAAAGTAGAATTCAGCAAGAGTAATGCAGTGAATGCTTACTCTATTAAAGATTATCAAATGTAAAGCGTTTCCTTGAAGGAAGAAGTCAAGATTATCCAACTATCTATCAGGTAGAATTCCTCTAGCCAAGCAGCACTCCAGGTCAACAGTCATGATTTTTTCCCCTTATAGACCTGAGCCCAAGAGATCAGCTGGACCAATAGTTCTAGAGGAGAAACCAGCTGGCAGGAAAGGGCACAACATGGCCCAAGTAAGTCAGACACTCAAAAGCAGCTAAGGATTTGGCTCATAGCTTTGAAATAAAGAGTAATGCCTAGTGCTGAGACTCTGAAGAACCTCTACCGAGAATTTAGAAAGCTCCTGCTGTGCTATTTCAAAACAAAGGATAAAATATTTGGGTTTATGAAAAAGCTTTTCTCCAAATAGCCAGTGTTTAAAAGAATCAAGTATTTCCCTGAATTCCCCCCAGACAGTTCCATTCTGGATGAGTAATGAGAAATTAATCATCCTGTCAGAATAAACACTGTGAGACCTTTTAGTCATGCTCTCCCCTTTCTCTGTAATAGATTTTTGTCAGTCATTCAACTAGGTCTCCCAAAAGACAGCACTGCATCCCAGCTCCTACCTTTTGTGTGGTCTTTTTTCCATCTGGGAGTCATTTTGCCATTCCTTGGCATGTCAGTAGTCAATCAGGCGGCACAGGAGCCCGACCCATCAGGACCGCCCTGCCTTCACCAACTGCTGCGCTGTCGCACGGCACTGACTCTTCATTAAATCACTGCTGATCCCAGTCTTCACTGCAGCTGATACCCAGGATCTTCCTGACACAGGCAGTCATGGATGGTGTATCTGTGGGCTTTTAACTGTTTAGATGGATAAATTGAAGACTATCAGAATGTTATAAAACCAGGGAATTAACAAACAAAAGTTCTTACAATCATGTGAATTAGTTTACGCCACACATTTTTCTGCTAAAGTTGATAAAGAAGAAATGCAAGGAAGAAAAAGGAAGAAGTAACATGTGTTTTCAGTCCTTCTGGGACAATTTTTCTTTTGTTATAAAGAGTCATGCCAGCTAAAGAACCCAGAGATTTTTCCATAGGTACAAAATTGGGATGATGGGTTTTATCTTCAGGGAACATAAAGTTTTATATTTTTGATGTATTATATTTTAATTTTTTTTTCAACAACCAGCAGCTTAACAGAAGTTTTTTGTCTTTGTGTTTTTGAATCATCATTTCCCTATAGTGTGCATGCAGTTTCCTTTCATTTACAAATGCTTTCAATTGAGTGAACTGTCATCCATCTTTAATTATTAGATTATATTTGCAGTGTATCTGGTAAGACTGCTGAGGGATACAGACCTTGGCTGCAGAAAGCACAGACAGATCTGTGGGATAACCTCTGAACCTCTGGTGGGAGAAGATAGGACAAAGATGAATTATAAAGCAAGTAACTCAAATTTCAAAAGGACCTTATGTGCAGTTCATTGATGCTTGGAAGGAAAAAGAAATGTTTTCTTTCCATCCAGACTTCAGTAGGCTTTCACATCTCACCCACTTCAGCTGAGTATACAAGGTCAGAGTGGACCCTTGTGTAAGTGAAAAGGGGCTGTGTATGTGAGATGATCCAAGCTGTGACACCAGTTCTCAACATCTTAATTCTTGTCACCATTTCAGATTGCCTAATTCAGACAATCCAGTTGAAAGGTTATAGCTCTGCCTTTTAAGCATCACAGAAAGGCCATTTCTCAGCCTGGTGGACCAAGGATAATCTGAGCTCCCAGGTAACCAGGTGAATTCTTCAGCAGTGTCACAACCTCTTACCAGTGTAGAATTTGGGGGGTCCAGTTGGTTATGTTTGTATTAACTCGTGTGGCTAAAACAATCATGCAGCCTGGAAGACAGATATTGCTCATGTCTTGATTGTAACGGCTGAGAAACTAGAACTCAGAAGTGTGCCATGAAGCACACCTACCTTTCCATCTAACTGCAGTCTCTTGGGTTTCAATCTTGCTAATGATTTCAGTCACATTATGTCAGGCCCTTATCAATTACAAGACTTTGATTTGTAATTAAGATCCAGAGTTTGATATACTATTTATATAAAATTTTGAAGGTGCTTTGTATGAAGTACACACATAAACCTTTGCTATGTTAGAAGACCACTGAATTTCTAGAACAAACTACATTTGAGCAGTGGCTTACTCCTAATTGTGGTGCATAACGATCAACAGTATTTATAGATGCAAGACCAAGGATGTCAGGGGGTTTGGAGCTCTGAAGAGTAAGGAAGGAATGCTATATTGTGTTCATTTTGGCTTTCCCTGAAATACAAATAGAAAACTGTGTCTTTTTGCACTGCAAACCAAATGCTGCTCCTTTAATATTTCTTACATTCTTTGCAGTTGCCCTGAGATACAGCACTCCTAAAACTTTGCAGTAGTTATCAGTCAAATATGTGGTTTTGAAAGTGCTAATTCTGATTGTTGCTTAAAGGCAGATTTTCCAGTTAAAATACTGCAACTGCTTGTCAGGCATCACTGTTGTTTTTGTATATACATATAAATGTTAAAATAAAAATAAAGAAGGGTATGTTCCTATATTTATTTACCTTTCCCTCAAGGAATGACAGATATCTGAAACTTGTGGAATTGCATTTCCATTGGAAACCCTCCTGCAGAGACGGCAGCAGTATATGTGATACTTGTCTACTTGCATTTAATGTAATTGTACTAAAACATGGCTCTAGCAAGGTCTTATTAAAAAAAAAAATATGGCAACACACTGAACAGGAATATTTACTATGGTTTTGGCAATGCAGAGTTCAACGTGACTTTGGAGATTTTCGTTTTATGAGAGACAGTTGCAAAGCTTCCTTATTTCCTCAGTTTTTTACTCATAGAATGAACAAGGAAGAGAGAAGGCTTGTGACAATTGTTCTTGACAGCAATGCACTCTTAAGGTTATGATACTTAGAAACTGGTAGTGACAATACTGCTTTCGTACTTTAAAATGGGAACACAACAAATACATTTGCCTCTTTTAACAGTCAGCTATGATAGTGAAGCAAAGCAAGTGACTGAAAATTGCAGCATTCCAAAGATCACTGAAATAAGTTGGGTTAAACATTATAAGCATTATACTCAATTCTGTTTTGCTTCAGATAATTTTCTTTTCTTGGCAAAAATATTTTTCCAGTTTTTAAGGGGGAAATAAAGCAGTTGATTTGATTTTCCTTGCTAAGTCGCGGAACTTGCTCTTGCAGACGGAGCTGCCTAACCCAATGTTGTCAACAAATTCTCTCAAGCACATCTTGAGCAGTTCTACGTATTTCAGCAAAATTTTTCTTTGAAAAGATGACTTATGTAGCTCCATCTGCAAGAAGATACTCCTTGGGGGAGTTTTATTTTAACAGACACTTAAATCTCTTGCAAAATAGAGGCAGACGCTGAATCAGACAGAACTTTATTTTTTTTAAATGGTGCTAGAGAAGTGTTAATGAGGAGAGAAAGGAGGACTAAAGTGTGCCTAGAAAACATTACTGCTGGTCCCTGGTCTGAACTGCTTTGAGAATTTGCTCACTCGGTTGAGTAGATCTTTGTCTCCAAGTGTTCCAGAGACCATACAGATTTAAATCACTTTCAGATCAAGTTTTTCACTCTGTTTAGCCACTTCCATTTTTTCAACATAACATTCAGACCACTACATATGGCTTTACTAGAGGCCGCAAATAATTCTTATTCATGGTTTTCACAAATTGAAGAGTAGTTACTGAAGAGATTTAACTCCTTCTTAAGTGAGCTGCCTAAGATCCTTTGCTTCTGTAGCAACCACTGTCTTTTCAATCCAGAATATTCAGAAATCATGGACTAGGTCTGATGGTCTGATATTTGCTATGTTGTTGTTTGGTTTTTTTTTTTTTTTTTGCAGGGCCAGCTGAAGGGGCACTTTTTTGTTTGTTTGTTTGTTTGAAGAAAGGTGAGATTCCCACATAATAACTTGGGGATTTTGAGTTTTAGTAAACTTCACACTGGGTGTTTTTTCTAGCATCCAGTGGACATGCAGTTCACTCTTACATCTAGCGTGATCTTGAAAGGAATACTCTTTGTTGGATAGCACATGGTAGCTGAATCTTCCTACCTCACCTGCATATCGCTATTTGTATCAAAGTGATTATCGCTCTGTCCCAAGGTGGAAAAAGAATCAAGACACTTAAGTGTCTTAATAACTAAGAGTTAGTTCAGATGTGTCTCTGAGCTTTATATTGCCTGTGCTTTATATTTCTGACTGTGAATGGTTAGAAGATATGGACAAGCAGAATAACTGAGCTGCCACTGTAGTCAATGGAGCCTAAACCTGGTATGCACTCCATCCCTCTCCTAAGCTGACTAAAACACAAAGTAATCAGAAGAGCTTGGTAGTATGGTGGTAGCACCTTCAGAGATATCAAAACTCTTGCTAAGCATGGATAAACTGAACTTTAGCATTCTGTTCTATTCATTACGGACAGATATTACTAGATGAGCAGCTGTTTCTGAATGCCCTTGATTCCCATTTGAATGCCAGAATAAACATTCAGAGATCAAAAAAACCTGCAGGGGTGGAACTCTTGAAATTTCATGATGTCCATGGCACTGGCAGACTGTGCTAAGCCAAGCATAGCCTGCAGCTTCACCCTTCTTTCAGCTCTGACTCCACACACACTCAGCAAAGGGAGAGAGCAGTGCTTGCATAGCTGTTCCCAGAAAAAGGTAGAAATAAACATTGCTGCTCCCCTACCACCTCTCCACTACAAACAGCCCAGCACTCATCTGAGTAGCAAGGACTTGTCATGCCTTCCTTCATCAATAGCAAAATGGAAATCTTGATTGCCATTAAAGAAGCTTTTTTAAACATTTTCACTAGGATGTAACAAGCGTTTCAACTATTCATTTGCATTAATGTTGCAAGATAGGGTGTAACCTGTAGTCTAACTAATTAAATGCTCTTTGATTTTGAGTGAAGTGTTTGGTACAGTTTAGACAACAGAGTCTAATTAGCACCGGATATTTAATGGAACTAAAGACCCATGAAAAGCAAGAGGTGCTGAAAAAAAAAGTCGTGAGAGAGATGTGAAGATAAATGCAAGGAAAATAACAAAAATAAAATAACCCTTTGCAGTTCTAGAAATACAATTCCCTCAGAAAAAAACTGTTATTAATTACGAAAAATTGATAAAATCGCACCAGCTCAAATGTCCAGCTGTTTAGGATAATATAATGGAAATCTATCCGAAACATGTTGTGTCAGCAAGCAACAGATTAAGGTCTTTTGCGCTCTCTCTCTGCATTTCATTTCTTACAGGCAACAAATTCACCCCAGTATTTTTACAACACAATAAAAACTCTGTATATGTTTCTTTGTGCACTATGATTCACAGCCTCTCAGCAGGAAACAGAATGTTTGCCTTAGCGTACCTTCTTCTGTCAATAAACGTAGCCAACTTACGGTTTTCCTTGGCTAAGAGAAATGTGTGGTGCAGCTTCCTACCAGTATGTAGTTAAGTCCATAAACTTAAAAACCAAAATAAAAATCTCAAGAAATGAGTCTACAGCATAGCTTTAAAACAATAAACTTTTCTTCATTGCATGCATCCTCTCTAAGAATGGATTAAACAAACTGGTTTAGGAATAGCGAAGCCTAGTGTATCCCCAGCACTGCACTAATTTTGTGGTACTATCATCTGCTGAAGACCTGGCAGCAAGGTCTACCAAAGCTAAAAAACCATGGCCCACTTAGTTTTTCAACCTCTGGTTCCCAGGCACCACCATTTTTTTCAGCGTGGATTGAGTTTGAATTGTTAGTTTTTGGTTTGGTGGGACTCTTAGATTTTTTTCTTTTCCCTTTTGCAGCTTTTCAGTGTACTATTTATTTATTCTGGAAGACAGGACAGAAGGTGAACAATAAATTCAGGAGGCTGTTAACACATGCAATGTTTTCACTACCATCACTAGGAATTTTTTAAAAAAGCCCACCCACAGTAATTCCAGTAAAACCACAGACGTCTTAATCCTGCAGCAGCAACATTTCAGTGAATGTAGAATCCAGACCTCACTTTGTAAGAAATAATGTTTGCATAAGGATGTGGAACATCCCTATCCAGTGGTGCTTAGCATGAGAAAGTGGTGCCTGGCCCCTGTTAGACATGGAGACCAGTAGCTTGAACAGTTCAGACCTTATAGATAGCAGTTGTGGGGCAGGAATAAAACAGTACAATGGTTCTGGAAGTCTCTCCTTGCCTCCAAACCCTGTGGCTTGTCTCCTCACACCTCACTGTCCACATAAAGTGTCAGATGTTTGCCTGCTACACAAAACCACTACACACTCTTCTTTCTCTTCAAAACTAGGACAAAACATTCCCCAGGGCTGGACTCCTGTGCAGTGGGAAGCAATGCTCTTTGCGAGAGGCTCCAGCAATTTATGGCCAAGGTTGCTGGGCAGGGCTTAGTCATGGTCTCCAAGAGCTCCTCCAGTCACCAAGAAACTCACAGGGGAGTCTGGAATTGCAGCCTGACACAAGCCTACATGGAGCCTAGGCCCCAACCACAAGTCATACATGAGCAGACCCTCTGATGTGGGCTCCATACCACAGGTCTCTATGCCTAAACATAGGCAATGTGTTCTGCTGTGCTACAGCTGTTTTTTTCTCCATGGTCTCCAGGTAGGCTGCCGTTTTGCATTTGGATTAGCATCCTGCACCATTAGAGTAAAAGCTAGCATCAAGCAGTTGCTGAGCTGCCTTGTTATATCTCTGCTTGAAGCAAATGCCAAGTCACAACAACTGCAAACTAGAGCACTGAAGTCACTGAATCCCCGTGTCCTTTGGCCACTGCTACAGAAATGACTGCCTGCCTCATAGCACACCACGGGCAAATTTTTACAGCACAATGTCAATGTGTGTCATATGGAGACCTGTATGTGGCTTATGAGCGGAAGAGGCCACAAAGGTTCTTGGGATATTTTTGGAAGATTACATCAGCCTTAGAAAGGCAAATAGTTTTGTTTACATCTGCACTACATCTATAAGCATGGAGCTTGGCGTTAGCAGCCCTCTCTTCACACCCATGTTTTCTTGCCAAAGGAAATTATTGGTGCAATCCCACTTCAAAGCCAGGGCATGAATTAACGATTCACGGTTTGGACATCTGTAGGAAAATGAACTGCATAGTAGATCACACATGAGGCACTGCTGCTACAAACAAGAAGTTTGGCATATATAGGATGTGCTTCCATTTATTGTCAACTTGTCCTGCTTACTATTTTGATAAGCTTGGTAGAGATCAGCAAATGCTTGATGAACATCATGGAGCAGCCTTGGAGCACAGCAGCTAGTTTCCTTCTCGTCCAAACTTAACAAAAATACATGCTCTAGAAACACATTAATGTGCTTCATCTGCATATTGGAGTTCAGCCCAGGGTATCAGAATTGACCTAGTCAAAAGCAACCCCTCCTGTCTTGGGTATAGTTTGAAAGTCAGATCTTTAACACTGAGTGTTCTTCTCTACAAATATCTGTCTATTGGCCAATCCTGTTCTCTACTGCAGCTGTAGACACAGTACACTGACACTGGGTTAAACATTTTCACCTTTGCTACTTGTCAGTCTTGGAGCTATTGCCATCAGGGAGGAAAGGAAAGAACTGACTCAGCAGTTAGAGCAGCCAGGGTTTTTACAGATCAGTACAGAACACAAGGTGGCACCATATGTTCCTGCCCTTCAGCATTTGACAAATATCAATTAATTCCAGCAGACACCAACACAGAAGTAAATACTAATTAGAGATGTGGAGAAAGGGATCGTATTAACTGTCTAAATATTGGAGAAAATCCATACTATCCTGAAAGGCAATTGAAGGAGTACAAACTGAAGGTCATTTGCATATTCACATTAAAAAAAACTGTGATAGCAGTCAGCCAGTGCCACTCCCCACTCCCCCACAACATGCTAAACCAGAACTAACTTGGACAGAGCTGAATCACAGGCTATTTGAAAACAGGCTTAGAAGCTCGTATATGAAGAATAGCAAATCAGTCAGGCTCTTGTCAGTGGCTAAGATCAGTGAAACATTGAGCTACAAGAAGGCTACCTTCCCTCTGGAGTTTTGTGAATGTCACAAAGCACCTTGGTGCTACTGATACATGACTATCGTAATAAAAAACAGTAATTTCTTCAAAAGCACAAATACATGTAATTTTAATAATTATTGGGAATCCATCATTAGTTCTAAGTACACTACATTTTACCTTGGATTTAGTGCAGTATTTATAAGGCTGGGAAGCTTACATGGTTACAGGGAAGAAGCAATTTGCCTTCAGGCTTAAGAGCTCTTAAACTCTCTGGATAGTGACAAAGCAGAGTTTTATTTTCTTTTATTTCTGTTTGTTTGTTTTGGTTCTTTTTAGATGTCATTTGTTATATAGACAAGCAAAATCTAATGCTTTCTTTAAAATCTTTTCAATACCGTGAAGTGATGATAAGACTCTACTGCCAACAAGAGATTGGAAGTTTCAGCTGGGGATTCTGTTTAGGTGAGTCCTGGCGGCGGGTGGAAACAATGTAAGGTCAAAGTCTAGCCTTAAGATACTGGGTATCCAACATCTTTCAAAGATCCCAGTCCAGAGAATTAGACTATCATCAGTTTGACATCACTTCAATTTGTGCAGTTGACTAAAAAACAACCAACCAACGCCCTCCAGCACAGATTTAAATGCAAGTCCATATTTAGAACAGCAGGAAGAAGTGCCCAAGGCCATGGAAAAGTGGCTTTCATAACAGTGACCATAACTTGAAAAGATCTTTGACACTTCTGATCTTCCACCCCATTATATGCAACCATTTCTATCGCAATGTATACTGGCAATAATCACTGAATTTCTGGGTGTATTTCCACAGAACTTAAAGATTTTCTTTTCCTGCAGTGCCATTACCAATGAAGTTTCTGGAGACCAACAATAAAAGTATTTCTCTTGGAGCAGAAGAAAGTCGTGCCACTGGTGGCATGCCCTTCTCCACCAATTGTTCTTTGTTTTCTATTTAGGTTAATGCAGTTCTTTGTTTTTCTGTGTTTTCCCATAGAATCTTTGTTGATCCTAGAGGGAAAATGATGAAGAGCTACCTCAAACTGAGATGAGAAAGTGGAAAACTTTACTCCAAGGCTAGTTTTCGTGATTGATTAAATAGAAACAACTGGAAGAACAAGACTACTGCTAGGTCTGCATGTCATCTGCTGTTCCCATGTATTTGTGCTGAGAATGAAAAAAATTAAATGGATGAAGCTCAAAAATATAGATCTGGAACATTGCTCATGTAATTAAGTGAAATGAAACTCCTTAAGTTTTAATCACTATCTGGTGTTGGGTGTTTCTGAAGTCACAGCTGTTGTTTTATGAGGAGTGGGGTAAAGGGAAGGAGATTTCAGTGTTGCTGTTTGTGCTTAACTTGCTGCAGTAATACCAGATCTCTTGAACTCTGGAACTAAATCACAGCCTTTTCACTGTCCATCAATTCATATTACTTTAAAGACTTAGAATGGCACAAGGTTGCCAAACTTAAAAAAAAATCCTTTAAGTACTTATGAGAGAGAAAGCACTGGGTTTCAGGAGAGAAAAATTTGTACCAAGAAGGGGATTCACAAGAACTCACCACCTCCTAATCCTAAAAACACATAAGGACATGTGAGACGTCTTCAGAACAGTTTAGTGGTTAGACAAATAAAGAATCAAAATATCAAAACAAATAGTCATGATACCCAACATGGACTACAGGTTCCTGTGGTTTGTTTGGTTTGGATTTTTTCCTCCTCTTTTGCGTTTTTCAGTCCTGTAGCTCCTCGAAGATTTTACATATCAAATCATCAAGGAAGGTAGGGGCCTGACTTTGTGTCGTTGTCACTACCAGCAGTGTTCCTATTCATTCTAACAGCCCATCGCTAACTTTCTTTTAGCTCAGGTCTTCCTTTTGACCCAAGGATTGTAAAATTACCTGCACTAAGCTTTGTTGGTCTTTTGAAAGAGCAGGTAAGATTCACATGGCTTCCTAATCCAAACTCTACTGTCTAGTGGAAAGGACAATACTCACAGGATGGCCATAGCACATTTCCCCCTTCAATATTCCAGACCTAGACCAAGGAAGAGTCTGACACCTTCAAGGAAGGTTAAGTACATAAGATTATAGGTAACTGAGGAGTTCTGTGGGTCGCATGAAGACAAGTATAGAAGACAGTCATGGATGCTAACCATGCAGTACAAACCAAGTACAATTGCAGTCATACATTTTGCTATCCTAAAACATCTGGAAACAAAAATTCAAAAAGTCTTTCAATTCACATTACAAATCTCACTGGAAGGTTTAAAAAATTCTAACCTCCAAGCCTGGCCTCCAGGCATGTTTTCCCTTTGGTGGAGGGCACCTCCACTTTGGTGGAGGTGCTTGAACTGTCAAGACTCTTAAGCAACGAATGCAAAAATTCCATTTGTGTGGATATCCTGCTCTCAGGAGGGTGACATTCAATAGCAGGAAGGAAATGATTTATATTATTCTCTTTCCAGAAACACTCCTTATTTGTGACAGAAAGTCTGAAATGTTTAATTCTAATTAAGATATGACTCTACAATATTTGATAAATATGTGATATGAAAAGAAATGGCATTACTGCATTATCTGTCCAGCAAAGTTCTTAAGCTACCCTTCAGACTTTGAAAGAGTCTCATGGAGGAGTTTGATAGAAAGGAGAATGATGTTGTGATCTGACTGACAGTTGGAAAGACAGAAGAAGGAATTTTCCTATTGAATTCAGACTGCTGCATGATAAATGCTATTTTAAACTGAAAGCTTGAAATATAAATGTAAATTGTTTGCATCAAGAAAAGCTTTCCTGATCAAAGTTATCAAAAGGATATCATCCCAGCCTTACCATCTTTAGCAATTCTATATCTAATATATCTAATAAGAAATCAAAAGAAAGGTTTGATTCATCTTGTTTTCTGAACAAATTGTAATTTGTATTTGTATAATCCAACAGGTTATGGAATTGGGATTTGTAATTGGAACATGGAATGCTCGTATCTGTGACAGTGGCACTAGGGGAACATCTGTGTTTTGTTTTTTTTTTCCTTGTCACTTGGTTCAGGAGTCTGAGGTTTGTAGCTCACTACAGCGTAGTATTGAGATAACCAATACATTTGCCATATTCAATGATAAGTATACAAGCTGCTTCTTTGGTTTCTCCTCTATGGAGAAAGAGGAAAATGCAACTTTTCCACACAGTAGTTCTGGGATGTGCTGACATATTATCTGTATAAGGACCTCAATCAGTGAATTGCAAGACAAAAGCAAAAAGGAAAATTACCCAACCACGTAGTACAGAAAGCTCTGCTGAGGCTGCTCTCAAGGTGCTTTTATAACATAAATTACAAAAGCAATTTTACGGCTTGGTGACTGAAAGGACATGGCTGTATGGAGCAATTATTAAAGTGGACAAAAAGCAGATTTTCCCATGGGGACCAGCTTAAATACATCACAAGGGCTGTGCAAAGCTGTGGGGTGGAGGAGGGGCAGAGCAATTTGCACCTGGCAGCGGGATCTCTAGTGAAAGGAGGGTTTCTGGTCTTCACAGTGAGTCTTAGTCACTCATGTTAGTGTTCAAAGGTGGGAACACTGAGGGAATCTGAAAAATAATTTGCTAAACCTTGCCTATTCAATTCAGCAAATGCTTATCACAGTTCATTTATTTTCAGGCACAAAAATTATTGGTTCAACCCTTTTGGCATTGAAGGAGGGTTAGCTGGGTCAGGGAAGCGAACGCTAGAACGTGGAACGGGAGATAAAACGTGAATATGGCAGGATCCAAAGAAAGTCAGGTTGGCTGGGTATGATGGAGACACACTGCTGCCCCAGCAGTCCCCAGATGGCAGGGCTTGGACAGCCTGGGGCAGCAGTGGTGGGGATGGGCACTGGCAGAAAACCTTGTGTGGGGGGACAAGGGCAAGAGGAGAAGGTCTGCCTTGTAACCAGAATTGCACCTACAACATATGTACAAAGAGCAAAGCTATTTTGTTTTATGGGACTTGAATTTTCACTATTCAAAACAGGAATGCAATCTGTTCCCTGTTTCAGGTTAGCATAAAAATGTATACATTTATATGCATAAATCATAAACATCTAAAGATCAGCTTTCCACCGTAGCTATCTATATTTCTATTCTAGATTTGAAAGGGTGAAAAATATTCCTCTTTGTTTTAGGCCAGGATTTCCTTCAGAATAAGCCATGCTGACCCACCTGCCCACAGATCTCTGTGGCCCAAACTGGATTAACTTCCTACCTGCCATTATGCCAACCTTTTTCTAAATTTCCTAGAATTTTTTGAAAGCAAAGAAACTAGAAAACCTCCAAGCTCTTAACAGATTTTGGGAGGAGTTTGACCAAAACCATACAGCAGGCACAGTTTCTCTATCAAAATGTGTTTTTTCTTCCCTGGATTTTGATTTGGTACAAATTTTGTTAAATGTTAGTAACTACCATCCATTCTATTTGTGAAGCTCCAAACTACAGGTGTACACTCCTAACAGCTGAATAAGTAAATATAAACAAAATAAATAGTACATGAGCTTGGGCATGGCAACCAGGTCATGGCAACACAAACTAATAGAAAGGATGGATAAACCTTCTGCATGACACAAAAGAGACTTTGCTGAATGAGAGTGAAAAGAAAGGTCCTAAGTGAGTTGAACTGGATCCAGACTGCCTGTTTTGCAAAAATCTGAAGTAGCTTGTCAGATGGAAATTGTGAAGAGACAGCATGATCATAACACAACTTTTAAGACAACTCTAATGAAAAAAAGTCTCTCCTCATAAAACTAACATGCTGAACTTGTTCATAAATACTAAGTGCAAAGCAGCTGTTTGAGAGCCCACACAGCACCACAGGTTGACAAACATTACTTACCCTGGGGAAAACTGCTGGTCCTGCCAGGGGTGTGCACTCCAGCACAGAGTACAGCATATGCCACCATGCCACAGAGGTCTTGCTCTGAAATGTAAGGGAATGTGTAAATGAAAACATAAAACGCCTGTGCAGCCACTTTCTTGGGGCTGCAAACAATTGCTTTGCTTGATGTGAAGGTTTAATGTAGCACCTCAAAGCCAGAGAAAGAAATGGAGGCTACACAGTGGTATTGCTGGAATCTGTCTCTGAAAAAAATTCCTGATTCTGTTTTTGCTTTTCAGTCATGGCCTTTGGTTAATTCACAGAATCACAAAATTGCCAGGGGTGGAAGGGACCTCAATGATCATCCAGCCCAATTCACTGCAGTTGTTACTACTTTTTTTTTTGCTTATAATGGCAGTGATTATACCACAACAGGGAGAGAATTCAGTCACATGTGGCATGGACTGTGTTTGGTTGTCCTTGGCTGGTGGGGGAGAGCAGAGTTAAGCTGGTGGTGACCCTCCATCCCTACTAGTGTGCGGTCCTGCCCTGCTACCCTCCTCACTGCCCCTGCTTCACCCCCCAGGGAGGGAATGGAGCACCTCAGCCTGACCAAAACATCCTGTGTCACCCCACAAAGTTGGCTCCATTGCTGCCTGGCTGCCAGTGAGACCACACCTATGATTTCAAATATCAGCTGTATTGGTGGTGCAGTTTAAGCTTGCCATTGCAGGTTGAGGGTTTTTTGTGAAAAATGTCATGGGATTACAAATGATCACAAGCAATCAAATAAAACAGGACATCTCTAGCATGAGAGGGCTGCTGCTGCTTGTTAGTGAGTCAGAGAAATTATCCAAGTACTTACCAGCTATGATGTTATTTACCTATTTTGATTTAATGAGAGCATAGCTCCACAGGCAGGAGTCTGAGTAATAAATACCATAATATCATAGTATCACAGTATACCAGAGGTTGGAAGGGACCTCAAGAGATCATCAGGTCCAACCTGCCTGCCAAAGGAGGATCACTTAAGGTAGTCTGCACAGGAATGCATCCAGGTGGGTTTTGAAAGTCTCCAGAGAAGGGGGCTCCACAACCCCACAACTGGGGAGCCAGTTCCAGTGCTCTGTCACCCTCACTGTAAAGAAATTTCTCCTCATGTTGAGGTGAAATCTTCTATGTTCAAGTCTGAACCCATTGTTTCTTGCCTTATCGCTGTGAACCACCCAAAAGAGCCTGGCCCCCTCCACTTGACACCTACTTCTGAGGTATTTATACACATCTATGAGATCCCCTCTCAGTCTTCTCTTCTCCAGACTAAACAGCCCCAATAATATATGGATGGGCACCCAAAACCAATGCTCATACATTTAAGTTTACAGCTCTGGAGAAAGCTGTGAAAACTTGATGCTTACTGCTTCTGAAAATTCCCCAAGAGGCAAAGCTTTACAGGTAAGCACAGCCTGATATTCACTACTTTCAAAGAGCATCAAGCAATCAAATACCTTTGAGGACCTTGGCCTAACTGCTTTCTGACATGGAGCTATGGCATAAGACGGAGCCAGACCCTAGGCTTGTCCTGCGTTGTGTCTTCATTAGCAGCAACTAGTTAGTTTACTGGTGTGTATAAGGGTGCTAACAGGTAAGCTCCAGAATGATTTACATATGGCCAAATGCTGCATAGACCACACTTGGACTGACTGGTGCACTGTTCTTGTTGTATTCATGACTTTTTTTTGTAGAATTGGAAGAATTAGAAATATTCATTATCACATCCGCACAAATATACAAAGCTCTTACTTTTTAATTTTTTTTTTAATGTACCAAAAGAATCAAAGCTAAAAAATTGCTGCTTTGTGGCTAGTCTTAATGAATCTTGCTCTGTTTGTCTTCTACCAGCCAAGAAGCTGTACCATAGTAAACTAAACTATGGAAATGAGGCTGGGGTTGCACAGGGACACTTGAACAAAAACACAAGCAGCTCTGTGAGAATGTGATCTGTTCTAGAGATAGTAAGTAAAATGCCTGAGTAGACTGTATTGAGGATGAGACCTGGTACAAACTCCACAGGGCTCTGGCTGCCCTAGGGGACAAAATGTGATTTGTTAATGTCTGCAGTAGCTGATCGTGGCAGAAATATATCAATGAATGTTGCTCATATGGAAGCTCAGCAGAACTCCTGTCTCAGCAAAATCATTTGAGAGTAGAGTTTATCATAAGCTGCTGATGTTACATGGTATCATGTCAACGCCTTGAAAGACTTTTTTTCCTCTTTAGAACAACCGCAGGAGGCATACCCGATGGATTGATGGCCTTGCTACGTGGAGGGGGAAAAAATCATCTGCTTCTTTTGTCAGGAATGCATAAATAGTTATTTGCACTTGCTCATTCTGGAAGAGAGGAGTTGTTTGCATGTGAGCAATAATAAACTAAGCATTTTAAATATTTGATCCTCTGCTGTCAGAAAAATGTCAATATAAAAGCAGTTTCCAGTAGCTAAGATTTGTGGAAAAGGCCTTGCATCTAAGGATCTCATCATTTTCTGTGGTGGAAAAACAAGAAAGAATAGTGTCGATTTAGATGAATCTCTATGCTTAATAAAACCTTTATAGATTTTTTGACTGGGTATTAGATTTAGAATGAACACATTTGAACATTGTTGTTCTTCCCCTTATTCTTAGATGGAATGCTGGATTTTGCTAATGCACATGGCTGGTAAATGGGGTCCTGGCAATACTGAAAGAATAATTGTCACAAAGACGGTAATTGTTTTTTCCTGTGGTCTATTGTTACCATTACTGTTTTGAGATGGATATCAAACAATGTTAGCTAAATTGTCTCTGAGAACCTCATTGCAAAGTGATGGATTCCTACAATTTAGCTGGAAGAACAGGTTGCCTTGTGCTCCTAACACACTGCTCTGCTTCCTGTCTTCATTTCAATAGACATCTTGGTTTAATTACTGAATAAAAAGTTAGTTTCACTATTTCACCTTCATCATAGCACTATGAATATAACTACTTCAAGTAGATTTTTTTATATTTTTAAAAAATTTTCTAGGGCAAGAATAATTATGTAGGCTGCAATCCTAATTTCTACAAAATATGTCATAGCAACCCTTATGAAGAGGTTATGCCTAGGGAACTGAATGAAAAGACAAGTCTGGAAGATTCAATTGAATCCTGCAGTAAAATCTTGATGTTTCTTCTAGAACACAGTCATGTAAAAATGACTTCTAATTTCCAGCTGAATAGCTCCTTCCACTATCCAGTCACATGTGCTTAGTTGTTTGACAGAAACTACCTTTATTGCCTCTTCCTCTTGAGATACAATACATAACAATGCCATTTAAAAAGTCTCCTTTCAGAACAGAAATGAGTCTCACATCCAGAAAGAAATAAAGACTCCAGCAAGCCCTTTCAGATCAGCCTGGTTCTCCTCTCCCCCAGTCTGGGCACCCAAGTTAAAAAGATAAAATTTCTCTGAAACACTCCTTTTTTTTTTTTTTTTTCATTGCACTTCTTGCAATTTATTGCAAGTATGCAGAGAGGTAAATTGACAGGCAGCTGCATGATAGGTCGATGTATCTCTCCTGACAACAGAAGATGGACCCAGACAGAGGAAACAATGTGGTATCATGAGATATTTTTGCTGAATATGATGCTTTCACTTAAGCATCTTCAAGACTGCTTCAGCCATAAATCTGAATTTGTCATATATAACAAGGATTTGACATTGACCCTTCACCTGACAGTAATACATTTTTTATCTTTTAATAACATACAGCAGTAGTGCTGCCTTGTGATTTCAGGAAGCTCTTTGAGTAAACAAATCATATTCATCACCTAGAGACTACTGTGCCTTCCCAAAGTCTGTGAAGATGAGAGATAAGCTGGAAGATAGGCTTGGAAATGTTTTCACCCAGCCAAAAGAATTTTTTTGTAGGAGTGCATTGCTGAACCAGTTAGAAATTAATGTTTAAAATTACTTTTTTTTTTTTTTAAAGCTACAGTTATTCCTATGGTTTCTTGAATTATTTCTTGATAATGTTTGGCATAAACCATGGGTTTCAAACTGAGTCTTTAGTCTGCTTTTTCAGGAAAATGAGTTTCATATGCTATATATCCTATGCTGGCTGAACAAATTGTTTTTGAACTGAAGCTTCAATTTACAATTTCACTCAAAATTCACATACCACTAAAAACAATTTCTTCCAATTTCTGGTTCATTCTCTGGTCATCAACAGTTAGAATGAGAAAAGCAAATGTTCTATTGCATCCCTAGCTCATGTTGAAACATAGATAGCTCTTGGTCTGGTTTGGAGAGAAGTGAGTGAGGGTGGGGAAGGCCAGTATTATAGTTAAATAAAGTTTTTAGACAGTGATGCTTTTAAACAGGAAATAAAGACTGAGCAGCTAAAATTAAAGAATTTTGCTCAAAAAAACATTTCTGCCATAAGTTTCCAGGGGAAACTGGCTTGCAGTGTGTAACCAACACAAAGCATAGAGTGCTGCACATACATCTGGATCCTCCCAGCAGAGAGCAGCACAGACTTTCCTCTGGATCCAATTCTGGATGACAGCTGCCACTTACAGGGAACTTTGGTTAGCATCTGGTGGTAGGAATGAAACGTGCCCAGCACAGCAGGGTGACAAAAAGGTAATTAACTGTAGGCTAGCTTGGGAAATCACCTGACTGAAGGAAGCAGCAAGACTTATCTGAAGTTTGGGGAATAACCTCTATGAAATATTTTAGAATATGAAGCAAGGAGGGCATGAGCACACTGGCCAACTGAGAAAGGTTTCCAAGCATGTATTTGGAAACTGAAGGCAGCAAGACCCACACACAACATTGAAGAACTGAGGACTGAGCATCACTCACAATTTCCAAACATAGATCTTGAAAATTCTAATGAGACTTTTGAAACTATGTTCAAACTGAAAAGGAGTATTTCTGTGTTAGGGAGTGGAGAATGATTAGTGATAGATTGGAACAAACAGCACTTGTACTATTTATTTTATTTTTCTATGATTTGTTTCTATCCTGCAGTCTTGTAATGGCATTAAGTGATGATTGCATGCTAGCATGGGTAATCAGAAAGAAAATTAGCCTTTTTCAGTTGAATTAATTGTCTCTATTTATTCTGCTTCCAATTCAATTTTTAGCCATTATTTATAGTTTATTTAAGAAAGATTACATCTCTTCTGCAAAACTACTGTCTTCAGCAAAACCACTGTGAGAAATATGAGCAGCTTTACAAAAACTGAAATAATGCAACATTTCTCATTTCATTTGGATGTGCCGTCCATATTGAGGTTTTGGCTTGAAAAGAAAGCCATTATTTTCAGATAATAGTTTTCCCAGTCAAAAGCATGTGCTCATATGGAAAAGACTGACTGCTAAACTCTAACAAAATCTGTAATCTACACACTGTGACATTTTATAATAGCAGCTCAAGCTAAGTAAAGGAATTTTGTTTTTTTATTTTTAAAGACTCCTTAGAAACCACGAAGTTGACATATCTGTACCCAGAGCAGGAATTTGATGTCTGATTGTGCTTTTGACAAAAACTGATTTGTTCAGCACTTAGAAAAGACCAAGCTGGTTTACTACCTGTAAAACCTTCAATTTATATAGGAGCTGGGTATATCGATTTGTGAAGTGCTCATTACTGATTAAACATAATAATTGCTAAATGACCCAACGCTCACTTCATTACAGTCAAATCTAGAAAAAAAGAATCTACACCATTGCTTCATTATGTATTTCAAAGCAATTTTTCCCCTTTTGCTCTCACTCTCTGCCCCCTAGGCAGGCAGCAGTCACTGGCCTCTGCTGTGACTGAGCTGCCATGCTGATCCACAAAAGATTGGAAGATGGGTTTTGGGAAACCTCTTCCTGTAGCTCACACAGGAAAGAAGAGTTAAAAAATCCCAACAGAACACATGAAGGCTGAGTGTGTCAATGTTTTCAGTGACCCTACCAAAGCAAATGTTTCCAGAGACATGTTTACATGTTTTGGTTATACAGGAACTTTTTATGGGCCATTTTACTATGTCATATACTAGTTACTGTATTACTCAGGTGTGCAGAGGACTAAATGTAATGCTGTCAGGAAGACATACAATTTCCAATTGTCTACACAATAAATCTTCCAGTGGAGAGGAAAAGAAGTCTGCAATTTCAGTCAACCTTAATGCCCTATGATGTATCAGCACAGCTTTTAATTAAAACTAAAAAGAGGGGGGTTTATTTTACTCCAGAGCAGGATGAGTGGTAATGATGAGAAGTGGATGCCACTTTACTTACTAATTTGCAATACTACTAATACTTCTCTCACGAACATCCATCTGGTGCCCAAGAGCCATAGGGCTTATTACTTACAGACACAATCACTGCTAAGCCTTTGAGTTTGCTGCAGATCCTGCTCACAGCGACCTGGCAGTGCTCAGGAATTTGGCTTGCCCATGAAGCCCCATCTTGTTCAGGGAACAAGAGTCCCAAGGTAAAGGCAGACATGCTGAACTGCAAATATGAAGCAAAAAGCTACTTCAAGGGCACTCTGCAACAAATAATTTCTTCACACAAGAGGGTGCTTGCATCTGCAATGCCCTATGGACAGATGTGGGTACACGCCAGCGTGCTGAAGGAAGCTGCACACATTGTGCCTTAGTTATATTAAGCAACACTGCCAGTTAATTTGGCACAGAGCAGTAAGTGTATTTTTTCTGGGTTTTTTTGTTTGTTTGTTTTTGGGTGAGTGTGTTATGTTGTTTTTTTTTTTTTTTCCTCCTATAGAAATATATAAAAGCAAAAGCTGAATATTTTTCACCTTTCCTGATAAAGAAACCCTAAAATAGAAAAACTGTCTTTCTATGGTTCAGGGTCACCCTGCAAAACCTTGGGGGCCAAAGCCATGGCGTTAGAATTGAAGCAGCCAGAAGGACTGCACAAGAGGTCCCTGAGTCACCTCCTACTATCTGTGGAGGGAAAGAGGCACACTTGCATCATTTTGAGGAGTTCAGAAATCCTGGTCTGAGGGCTGGGAGGGAGGCAGCAACATCAGACATCTGCCCTCAGTTTTCTTGCTGCTGGCTGCATATGCCCAGAATTATGCACCAAATACTGCCAAAATATGTCCCTACATGTTTTGCTCAAACCCACCCCCCTTGCCCCTTCCTCTGGAGTCGGTTCTCAGCCCAGAGCTGAGAAAACAAAGGGCCAGGCATGAACAAGCCAGGGTAAACAACCCAACCTAACAAGAGCATGTGCCCACCCTGTGGGATGCTTGTGATGTGCTTGTGCTTCTTCCAAACATGGGTGCATTCTGACCATTGCTTTGCTATTGGCTAATGATGTGCTGATCAAGTTTTGACTATTAGCTAAATCCAAGACTCAAACAAATTTTAAGTATTACCCAAATTGTACACAACTTACTGTTCTGCTTTTGCTTTTTTGCTATTAAGCTCTTGCTCTATTGCTCTTGCTCCTTGCACATGCTCTGTCTTTGTCTGCTGTCTGGAGAGAAGCCTTGCTACCCAGGAAGAGCCATCATGCCTCAGTTTACCTGGGAAAAAAAAAAAAAAAAAAAAAAAGTCCTTCATGTAAGCTGCACTGAACTACAGTCAGCTCAGCATTGTATCTGCAGCCCCACCAGTAGGAAGAAGCTGCCTAACTGCACCCTGAAGGGACTGAGCCCCATTGGTAAAGCCTTGCCAGCTGAGGAGAACTTGCCCAAATCCCTTTTGGCAGTTCTAAGTGTGTCTGCTGCATGAAGCTGCAGACCTGTGAACCAAAACCACCCTTTGTGCACCTGCTCAGAAAATCAGAACTGTGCCCAGCCATTCTGTGTCGGCTGCTAAGCTGTGAGAGAAGGAAGCAACGTGACTGTTGCTCCATGACCAAGAGCCTAAGTGCAAGAGCGACCTAGATGCCACATAACCTTAGAAATGGGAAACAGCTGCCAAGAGGAATCGGCAACACTTGCTCCTTTCTGAGCTGAGGGAAAACTGCTCCATGCTGCCCATACTCACCAGCTGCTTTGGGAGGGGAACTGCCACCGCACTGCATCCTGCAGTGCTGAGGGAGTCGCCCAAGAGTCTGTTCCAGGTGAAACAGCCTCCAGTGCACCTCTGCAGAGTCCGCACTGCATCCTGCAGCAACAGGAGTTGGTAGGGCCAAACAGGCCCAGCACAAACCCAGGCAGGTCCTGATGTGTCTAGACATGGTGCCCCTCTCCCCCAACTCCCTTCCTGCAGGAGTCAGGGTAATGCGGGAAAAGGGACAAAAGAACAGGCCCCAACATGCCCGGGCAAACAGTCTCCTTGCTGGCCACTGCTTCTCCCAGACCATGCCTATGTTTCTGGCCTTTTATGGCCACAGCCTGGCAGAGTCCCATTTCACTGGGTAACTGTTTGCTGGCTTCGGTTGCCCTATTGGCCCTGATAAATACAGGCTGATTTGTATTTGCCTTGCCTTTGCCTGAATTTGCCTTTGCCCGGACTTACCTGCTTGGATTTGCCCTGCCTCGAGTCACCTGGTCTGAGACCTGAGATAGACGCCACAAGCCTTAGGATCCAAGCTTTGCTTTCCCTTGCAACTGAAATTTCAGCCGTGCCTCAATTTATGCCGGAAGATACAAGAACCCTACACAAGAACTCGTCATACAGCCCACTGTCCTGCTGAAGCCAGATCAGCCTCAAGCTCAAGGAATTCCTAATTCCTCAGCGTGGAATTCCTGCCGACAACCAGCTGTGCTCGGCGCACAAGAGCACTCCAAAAAGATTCAACGTCTAATATACAGCAATGCCCCCCCATTTGGGTGGAACCCAGTGAGTAATTCATTGCCTCCTGTATTTATGGTTCTTGTTGAGTTTCCCCCTGTGGTTGAGCACCATATTGCTCCCGGGGATTCTCCTCTTTTCCTGTTATTCCTTCTGGCTGGCTTAAAATTGTTAAGATTGCTATATTGCCTAGATATCATACATTCCCACTCTAGATATATATTCCAACTGTACACCGAACCTATTTGATAAGTTTTTGGCAAATTTTCATATTAATAAAAACTTTAAAATAGTTTTATTAATATTCATATTTCCCATATCATTAATTATAAATTCATAAATTCTATAACAGCAACCCACTTAACAGCTAGTTTAGCAAGTGAAACTGTATCTTTCCAATATTCACGTTTAACACCAGTTTTGGTTCTGTTTAAAATCCCCGTGCTTTAGCCTGTGTGTTGTAACAGTGGATTATCTGCAGCAGCTCCTGGTAATGCCTGGAGCCATAATTCATGAGTGAAAATTGGTTTAAGTCTCTTTGAAAGGCTCCTTTAAAACTGTATGTGCCTGACACCTAGCCTCACAGCTGTATTCAACCTCCAGGCATCTTGTTGTGTCGGCCCCTGGCGGACAAACAGCAAAACTGTATCCTTGGTTCTTGCTGAATAACTGTTTTGTATTTTTCTAATTTGGTTCAAAATTGTTAAACTGTACCGGTTTACGGGATTATCTCCATGACTGAAGACTACAATCTGCATATATGTACTGTTAAAAGGTTATTAATATTTTAAAATATTAATAGTTATTTCGTATTTCATAATTAATAACTATGACAGTCACAAGCTCCAGTGCTGCTCCAGGCCCATCTTTTACTTCAAAGCTTTTGTCATAATAGGCAAAAATAGGGAAAGACCTGATGTTGTGGGAATCAGCTTGACTGAACCTTGCCTCCTCATTTCTGTTCCTACCTCAGCTGTTCTTTCCACAGGGCCAGGCTGGATCAAACTTTTTTCCAACACTTTACATCACTTGTAATGATAAAATAGCGGACCAGGAGTGAGGCTTTCAATGATATCGCAATACATGCAGCTCATACAGTGACCAAGAGCAAATTACAACCTTATCATTTACAAGTGTAAAGAAATTCCTTTCAACAGCTATAGGAAAAAATTAGGTTACTCTTTCCATCAATTCGAGGGAAGAGTATTGCAAACAGCCATGATTCACATCAGTTTTGCCTTTTCCCCAGGTTAAGCCACAAGGAGCAGGGTTTTCAGGTTTGAAATTGACTCTCCAGGTTGCAGTACATGGCCAATCCCTCTCATTGTTTATACTTTGGAAGACCACATCTATTCTTTGCTTGAAGCTCTCTGTATTAAAGCCCTTGGTAAACTATACATCCATTTCAGACCAACACCCATTCACATTCCTAGTACTGAAACACCAGGACAGAGTGAGAGGCCCCAGAAGCAATGCTCCCCAGTTCCATCATGATGAGTCCTAAGGCATTGCAGCCTGCCCTACAGAGTGCACACAGTGAGGATTTCGGTAGTTCCTTAGGGCATAATCTGAAATACATTAAAGTAGTTGTGATACTGGTTATCAGAGCCTCCTGGGCAGCAATGTTTAGCTATTTCTCAGTTCTCCTTCACCTAGAGGAAGTTTGCATTGGTGGCTACAGCACACAAGCTACTTGCCAAATTTTGTGCATGCAGCACGACTTGACTACTAGAAAAGAAGTAGCTGCTTCCAGAAGAAACCTAACAAGAGCATGTGTTTGCATTTTAAAGTCAAACCAACTACTGGCCCTTTACAACCAAGAGAAAGCTTTAGAGCTTCCATGGATCCTGCTCGTGCAACAAAGCACATTTAGAACTACATAAAAGAAAGTTTTCTAAAGGGGTTTAGTTGAACAATAGAATAAAACAATTCATTTCTGTTTTCCCAGATGCTTCACAGACTTTTTTCAAGAGATACTAGAAACTAAAACCCAGTCAGAAACTGCTGGGCTTAAATACAAAATGGGATGTATAGGCCTCCTAAGTTCACAGCTAGATTTGGCTCCAAGTTTGAGAATATTCAGGAAAACCTGATACAATGACCTTGATTACTCTTTTTTTATTTTTATTTTTTTTTAACAGAACTTGGTTAACACTTTCATAGAAGATGTATTTCTTTTTTAAATATGTACAAGGAAGGGGGTGTTTTTAAGTTGCAATATACATCCTGAATAACAGGCATGTGTGTACCCATCTAAAGACAGTACCTGTAACAAAAAGAAGCCCCGTGAGGGTCTACTCTGTGCTATGTGCTTTTAGATCTTGGAAACACCATGGCCAGGTGACATGCTGTATTCAGATAAACGGTACTTACCGAGATGATGCTAAGAGACTCGCAGGCACCCGAGAGAATTAAAAGATACCTGCTTGAAATTATTTTCTGTTCATGCCCACACAGAAAACTGCATTCCACATTACTTTTCCCAGGAGTCTTGTGACACATAAATCACAGCCAGATAAAAGTTCTCATTATGCTTAATTAGGCAGAGGAGATGGTAAACTTACCAAAACATAAGCACAGCCTGACATTTTGATTGTCAACCCCTTTACATGATCAACTCTGAAGCCCCAGTGCACACTATGACTGCAGCAGGATGCACAAATGCTGTTATCTGCTTCAAAGCACATCCATCTTCCCATTTTTCTCTAAACTGCGATTTGTGGCAGTCCTCCATCACCCCTGAGTAGTTTTGGAGTCAAACACCTCTTGAGTGTTTGAGGCTAAAGGAAGGCCCTCAAGGTCTCAGATAGCTGGTGGGTACAGCTGCCTTTCCTCCTGAGCAGCTGGTGCACAAGCCTCAGCCCAGTCTGTCTCCGGCTGAAAAATACAGAAAACTGCTGCAGCAACTGAGCACAACTCTGCTACTACAACAAATTACATACGTAAATCCCTAAACCCTTACAAAGGGAAGCATTAATTACACATTGTGAAAAATCAGCCAGCAAAGTGAGAAACCAGTGAGAAATTGGCATTTGCTAACATTCTATTCCACTCTTCTGTGTTTCTCAGTGCAGGAGTAACAGAAAACATCCTATTTCTTTAGGCCAGACTGAGATGCCTCCATAAAGGCTACTACCTTTTTTCTTGAAACAACCAGCATCTTTTGTCTGACTGATCCCTGGCCCAGCCCAAGTGCACTAAGGTAGAAGAGAGCAGGTGAGATCAGGGCTAGGATATTACTGAGCATTCATAGACCAGTGGGCAACATGGAGATGGTTTGGTGACCAAGCCTGATGAAAAGACCACCTCTGAAAGCTAGGATGCAAGCCTGGCCGTTGCATCTGTACTCTGAACCTTTGGAGGGTGACACTGTTTAATACTAATGGGCATACCATTGTGCATCTGCAGGTCTTTGGTTAATTTTATTTACAGTACCTTAGGACAGGACCTGTCCTAACACACAATGTTCAAAGGGACTGTGTTTTATATAGGTCTCATCAAATCCTGGCTTTCACTAAATCAAAGTGCTTCACTTTGCAACCTCACTTTGACAATCCTCCCTTCTTGAGCTATCTGCAGCCCCCACAGGGAAGGAACTTTTCTTGCTGTGCTACTGCTGATGGCACATTACCAGAACTAGTACTGGCTGGCTGCAGGTACAAATACAAATATTTACTTGAAGCTCAACCAACTTTTTATTCTAATGCCATCATACCATTTACAAACTCCATCTGCTAAAGAGCTTGAAGTTCAGAATATGTAACTATCAGATAGTTGGAGGAAAAAAAGCCCAAACAAAATAACCTGAAAGCCAGGAGAGGTCTGGAGCTAGCAGACTTTTCCCAGAGATGAAATTGCATCCTCACTACATCAGTCACATATTAAAATCAATGAGCATGGGAATATTTTAGTGTTTGACATCCAAAAATTCCACAGAGATGCAGTAATTTCACTTGTCAGAATTACTCCCCCAACCTCTACCCAGATTCAGTATTAAGTATCATTCAGAACATGTTTACAATGGCAACTGAGTCTCAACCAAAGACAGCAATAACATTTGCTGTGCCGTAAACATGGCAAAGAAAAAAAGATCAGCTTCAGTTCTTCTTCCTGTGCACCGCAGATTAATGAACACTGTCAAAATGCAGATATGAAAAATGCTTAGAGTCTGTAAAATTATTTTAACTTTTCTGATAGCTTAAAAAGGACTCCATATCATCACCATCGAGCTGTGAATTTCTGAAAGCTTTTACAACTGGTTGGAACATCACTAGATGAAACACTTCTTTCATGCTCTTAGGAGCTAGGCTGGCTGTTTGTGCTTCATGCACACACCACTCTGCTTGTTATGAAATGCATCTTGCAAAAAGTTAAGCAAAATGAAATAGCCTCTTTTGGCAAGGAATGCATGTTCCAGCCAGCAGGAAGAGAACTGGTTAGGAGGAAAAGGAGTAAGCTCCACTCATATCAGGAGAGATTTGAATAGTTTATTTTGCCCAATCAAGAGCCCTTCAGCATAATGACACATTCATATACACATATATGAACATTTTTTTCTGAAACATTAATGTATAATACATTTTTGATTTAAAATACCAGCTGCACAGGTATTTTTATTTACAAAAATATTTCATACTTAGTTTTTTAACTTTATGATGACATAGTTCAGTTCAAGTACATGTAAGTAAAATAACTCTATGCAGTCTAACATAGTTGTGTTTGTAACAGTACAGTTTGCAGTTCATATGAAACTCTATTTGTAGACAGATGGATTTGCAACCCTACCTAAAAATGCATATTCCAGTAATCACCCTCAGAAGAGCTAGTGGGGCTCAGCAAGACTTAACTGAAGAATAATTTGCAATGAACAAGAATAAAAAAGAAACACACATGTACACACTAAGATATACATAAACAAGAAGTGCTATACATCAAGCATGCTTACCCATAAGTGGGCAATGTTAGGAAAATTTACTGTTTTTTCAAACTTTTAATTTTTTTTTTTTTGTTTTTATTCCCCTCCTCCCCCCATGATGCTGGTACAATGAAACAGTAGCATATCTAGAAAGCAGCATTTTCCTAGTTCTAACCACTACAGATAGTAGATCTCAGGTCTAAAATAACACAGTACTGCTTATTTACAATTCTGTTTTAAAAGGGAATATTTAAAACATGTTCCCACCCCTCTCCCTTTGCATCACCTATTACTGAATGGTAGTGGTAATCCACATACAACTCCTTACATGTTTTCAACTGAACCAGTTTAACTTATAGTTATTTGCACAGTAATATGTAACTTAGGAACTTAAAAAAAGAAATACCAGTGTCAAAGTAACTTGCAGTTGTATGACTTAAACATTTCAAGGTGATGGGCAAGGAAAAATAAAAGGAATACTTATAGATATCTTTGATTGTTCTGTTTCTGCCTTTTTTTTCTTTTTCTTTTCTTTCTTTTTTTTTTTTTCTTAAATGAACACCCACACCTTTAAGCCTGAACTTTATATAAAGTGTACAAGAACTCAGAAACACAGTACACTTATCTGGCTTGAAACAGTAATGAAGTAGATGATACACAGTACATTTTTGTAACATGCATAATAAGAAGAAATTGGCCCAGCTTAACTTTTCAATGAAAACTAAAATCAAATTGGTTTAGCTGATTCACCTACACAGCACATCTCTTTTCCTGTTTTACTTTTTTCTGTCTACAAAGTATATGAAGATTTTGTGGTAGCAGCAAAGCTATCAACATCCACTCAAAAAGATTCACATAAATTGTATGGGAAATTGGCTAGAATAAGAAAAGGGTCAACCAACAAGTTACCCTGCAACCTGGAGAGGGAGGAAAGGCACTGCACCCCTTCTCCCTGCAATGAACTTTGGCTGCTACCAACGCCCGCTGGGGTATGTTAAACTCTGATGAGGAAAAAGAGGGCACTTCAGCCACAGGCTGTAAGTTTTCCAACACATTTGGTATACAAAAAGTAACCTGATTTTACATGGAAAGATCTGATGTATAATCAAGATTTGTACATTACTCAGAAAATACTCGTTGGACAAATCTCATTTCAGTTTTGGGGAATTTTAATGTCTGAGGAATAATGCTGAAAGTCTCTCACAGAAAACTATAGTCAGCCACAGACTGCAGCTACTGAGAAAACTTTTACATTAGGCTAGTCTTCTGAATGTACCCTCTGCCCCATACTCCCTCCATAATTAGGGAATTAAGAATGTTCAAAATGGGAGGTAAAAATAAGTATGATTAATTTCTGCAAAGCAAAATGGGCTATTTGTTTTAATTGCTTAGTAATTGTACCATCTCGATATGAGATATGAATGTATTCATAAGCTTAAAACAACTTCTTCTATGGATAATTTACATCCTTTAAGTACTTTGACTTAAAAAATTGAACACAAGTCTTTTTAAAATAAAGGTAGAAGTGTACATATAAAAATTATTTAAAACTAAAAGTATATTCTTAAGCCGTATGTATAAATATAACATACTTTATTGTATTATCTAGTAACAAATCTGAAAGTGTTGCAGTAATTTATAAACTGAAAACTGACACAGGATACATGCCTTTCATTAGATTCTGTATTGTATATACTTGTATATACAGATTTTGCTAAGAAAACACACATTCTAAATGACAGTCACATACTGGCAAATGTGCCAGAAAGTAATCTGTTCTAAAATCTTTATTGAACATGTGTGTTTATATACAAATAATGAACCTGAACTGCACGAATGCAGAAATAAAATTAAGCAATAAAATACCATGATTGAATTAAAGTGCAGGAAAAATTCAAGTTTAAAAGTTCAGGTAAGATCAGTGCCATTAAGCAAAAAACCCCCCACAAAACCCAACACACCCTCCTTCCCACCCCCCAAACCCAACCAACTAACAACAAAATGTAACCAAAATAAACCCTTGAAATTGCCATGGAGAAGAAAAGGAAAACAAAAAGGCAAAAAGGAAATGAACTTGCTTCCAAAAATCCTCCTTTGGATGTAGCTTTCCAAATTAACTTGCCATGCAAGTATCACTTCAGGCAAAAATCTTTGCATAAAGACAGACAAGGAACACAGCTATATACTACTATATTTCATAACTGACCATTTGCTGAAGAACAAATCACCAGAGATGCCTGTGGTGTAACACTTTCAGACTTATTTGGAATACGCACTTATTTACACATATCGACATTCAAAAGTTACAATTTGGCAGGACTAAAAGTGAAGAAAAGCTTCTTCAATTTACAGTTCCTAATGAGACACACTACATATAACAGACAGGTAGCAGCAGTTTCTTACACTTCCATCAAAAAGAATGAAAAAGTTTGTTTTCCAGACACTGAAAAAATGTCACACAACTAAAATCCTAGCAAAACCCTCAAAACAACAAGGGGTACTTTCCCCCAAGGATTTCAATATACATTGCTGTACAAATGGTGCACCAATAGCAGAATATGATGGAACAATGTGTGCATGATCAACTTCCTTCTAGACAGAAGCAAAAAGGAACATTTGAGACTGAAGTTGTACATAGCCCCTTTTATCTACCAAAACCCATTTGTGCAATCATGCAATTAGTTTTCAAATCTAGAAGCATGTTCTGAACATATGCAAGAGAAAAAAAGATTCTACTATAACAAACTCTGCAATACCAAATAAACCACTACTCTTCTTGAACTGGCAGATGGTCTCCCATTGCCTCTTACTTTTTTGCTTGCTGGTGGTTGTCAAATGTTTCTTGAGAAAGTTAAGTTTGCTTTGCTTTAGAACCATGGTTATCTTCCATTGAACTGATACGGTTTTCTGAAGAGTACTTTTACCATCCTCTCCCCTAGAACCTTACCAGACTCATTTTCCAGGATTCTCTTGCTCTGAAACATAGTCTAATCTTCACCAGGTCAAATATTAAACCAGTCAACTCAAATGCAAGATAACAAAGGGGCAAGTGTCAGCTAGGCTCTTTTATTTTTGGGAACGATACGGACAGTCGTTTACCTAGTGTTCTTCTATCTGGATTTTTACTGCAATAGTGGTAATTTAAATATGCATTAATTGCACTAAAAATTAACCATGTAGAAGGCAAAAATTGTGTGGCGAGTTAAGTAGATGTAGTTAATGCTGCCTCAGTAAGTATGAGACAGAACCATTGAGAAATCATGATGATGCTTGTTCAAATTGTCCTGTTTGAACAGTGGACATGTCTGGCAATAGACTTCACTTGTATATTTTAGTTAAATGACACTATGCATATAATCAGAAGATGTTTCAATTTGTGCTCTAAAGATCAAACGTATTTGCCTTTCATTTGAAAAAAAAAAAACAACCAACCAAAACATTGATCATGAACCGTCAGTAACTTCAATATTTTGCATTCTGTAAGTGTTTTGTAAGGTTGCCTTATTTACATCACTTTACAACACAAACATAACCAAGGTTTTGCTTTGGAAACATTCAGAAAGTGTGAAAAAAAACCCCCATATAACGTGATGCTTGGAAAAGCAAACCAAATGACTTTAATTTCAGACAATGCAGACCTACCAGCTTCTAAGTGCTCCCTTCTGTAAAACAAATCCAGTCCGTAACTGTTCTTGCTCTGAGGAAAAGAGTATAAATAAACTTTTGAAACGCAAACTTTTTTTAAGGAATTGTCTTTTTAAAAGAGCTCTGATAATTTCCACTGTTACAGCTCTAGTGCAGCTGCTCAGCTACATTGTTTACCTTACCCAAACTGAGCATTATTTCACTAATTCCTAAAGTTTTAGTGAACACCTAACCAGTGCCTGTGTTGAAAACACTTCTTTAGAAACTAAATCCAAACTTCAGGCCAACTGCCTTTAGTGCTGGGTGGGGCTGAGATAAGTACTTGTAAAATAGCTCTACTAGCAGGATTCAGAAATTTGCTAAAGACTATACTGATAACTATTAAATATTAGATGCTTGCCATTATTCATGCATCAGCACCTCCACACAGTGTAAAACTGTTTGAAAACCTGAGTCCAAGATCAGTCCTTTACTATGAAATCGGATAAAGGGGCACCTCAAAATTAAGTTTTGAGCAAAACTGTCTCAGCCATTTTAATTAACAGCTGTAGATACATTCTGTTATAAACATTTATAGAAGTCACAGCATGAATGGAATTCACAGCCAATACTAGATGTTATATAAATTGAACCAATAACTGGCTTTGGCAAAAAAAATATTTAACTCAACAGAAGTTGAAGTACTGTTACCACAATGAAAGTGTTACCACATTTCACATTGCACAGCTATGACACAAATGAAAACTCCCAGCTTGACACATTCCAGTCATAATATTCACTTGACTTTAATGCAAAAATGTTATATTCTTGGTTTGCACTTCACTGAATATGAATACAAGAATACTAGATCAGAGGTCCAAGAAAAGACTATGCACAGGTCAACTATGTATACAATTTTCAACAAGATATCTTGCAAGCTTCCAAGCTCTTCTGATGAAAGAAGTGACAGTAGACTTCAACTGTTCTTCAACAATAATGGTAAATATAGTGAGTCCTAGAGAAGGTAAGTGTAAGTCAGCTACCATCCAGCAAGACAAACATCTTTATTCTAGCTCTTGGACCCCTGATTTATTGCCTCTCCTCACAGGAGGGTATAACACTGGCAGCAATTACAATAGCAGAAAAACTTTTGGCATATGAAATATTAACACAGGATTGACCCTGCATTACCCCTGTCCATCTCACACCACGTTTTTCCCTTACCCTTTTTTCCACCTATTCAAGTTTACCTTCTGTTAGCACTGTCAGCTAATCAATAGCTAAAAAACACTCAAGTTTGGTTTTTCTGTGTGTGTTTCTTTTAAATATAAAGGTCCTCAGTTAAAGCCATGACTGAGGTAAAAGTGTGTGATTTGTGCTAGGAAACAACAGTATTCAATGGTGAATACTCCTTTAAATTTCAGTGGTCCTGCCAAAATTAATGAAAAAGATTTTTCATCAGGACAAAATTAAAACAGATGTAGTTGATGAGCGGCATCAGAATTGGTACCACTTCTTGTCTTTGTACTTCAGCATCATCTGAAAAAATAAAACAAAATAAACACCCTAAGTTTTAATTACTGTTTATATAACATATATATCATACAAACAAATCATACGCCTACAAACCAGCACAAGAGAGACTTTAGTGAAGCTTCTCAAACCTGCAACAACTGCACTGCTGAACAGATGCATTTAGCATGATCAATTTTCTAATGGTAGTATCACTGATGATCATCTCTCCTCAGATATACAAAACCAGACACATCTGGGAGAATGGAAAGGCTGCACAGGAACTTAGGTGATGGAAAGATGGGCAAGAACATGGAAGAGAACAGCCATCCTATGTTGATACTGAGGGGGGACAAAAGAAAAAAAAACCTAACTAACTTGGACCTGTGGGGTTGGCATAGAACAATTGGGTCTTTAAGAACCACAGGAATTCCACAGAGTTTTACTCATCTAGTTCAGTAACAAATTCTTTAAGAAATGGGAACTGAGCTGCACTTTTGGGAAGTCTACATGCCACTCAGGCATAAAGTAGGTTATAGACCAATGTGCCACAAGACAAAGCTGTTTATATGACTGCTTTAGAAATAATGATCAATAGATAAAAGGGAAGTGTCCTTTAATCAATAATACTGCATTCAGTTTAACAACCTCCAGTGTGTCTTTGCAGAAGTCGGTTACTTGTAAAACTTGCATTTATTTGATACTGAATCAGTTTAATGTTCATCTTCACATTTAAGAGACTCACCTCATGAGCATGTTTAGAGAAAGAGTCAGCACTGTAAAGCATAGCTGCAGTTTTTTCTTCCAGTTCTCCTAGTTTCTGTCCTCTTTCATCTAGTGCCAACCGGGCTCGTGCTAGTTCACCAACTACACCAGATGCTGCTCCTTTGACACCTTCAATACCCCCAGGACCTGGAATATGCTGAGCAAGACTCCTTGATGCCTTCCCAGATGCTGATTCCCCAACTGGAGACATTTGCAAAGCAGCAAGAACAGAATAGTAATAGTTTAATAAAGAGATACCATTTATTTGCATGGACACCAAACACTCAATCACAGATGTGACTATGAGCAATAGTCACTATTCAATGTTACTACATGCTACTATTAAATAAAATTGAGATTTAAAAACGTATTTCCAAGTTTCCAGGCAGATAAGTTTATAACCTTTTCATAGCTCAAGTGTGAACTTAAAACTCTCAACAGAGCTAGCCATGAACAGAATTGTGCTCCTGAAGTGGTTTTCAAGATTACAGCTTGCTTCAGAGGGGAGGGTTTTGGGAGCTCAGCAGACAAAGCAAGAGGATTTTGAAAATAAAAACTGCAGCTATTTCTGGAAGTGTTTTGTTGGTGTAGCCAGCCAGTATGATTCCAGCAGAAGAAGCTTCTTTTGGTGGTAGTTGTTTTAGATGCAGATACCTGAAGATTAGGTATCTAGCTGTCATTGTTCTAAAGATCTTGTAAAAGTAATGTAACCTAAACTATGAAAAGGCAGCACAGTTGTAAGAAAAGTCAGCTCAACCTAAAGGAAACATCCATGAATGGTCAGCTGAACACCCCTCTAGACTTCAGTGACTGCACAGACTGCATTTCCTTTACTCAGAAGGGAGCATCAGCCTCCCAGCTCAGTCTAGACATATAATAGATGTCCATCTCATGCTGAGTTGTATGCTCTACCAAAATTTGAGTGAAGGCCAAAACGTTTTTGGATGTTGAAGTCAAACCAAGTAATCTTTTAACTTTTGATAGAAACAATGAAACTATGTTTCAAGTATTTTCTGCGTCTTTCACTTCTAGGAAAAATGCTATTAACCTTTTTAACTATGCCTGTTGCAGTAGTTCAAGATTTACTGATTTGACCTTACGCTTCTAGGAAGAATAATTTAGATTTTAATTAACACAAACATCTGTGAATTCTCAAGAATACAAAAGAGAAAATGTATACATTTTCAGATGTCTTTTGAATTGTCATCGAACTCACTTTCAGGCTACAATTAGGCTTTTTTTCCCCCATTCAATTCTATTTTCCTTCTGCCGAACTGATGGTAGAAAATAGAAATTATGTGCAGAGATGCTTCTAAAGGTACAAAAGCACCATTTTGCCATGAAGAGGCAGTTCTTCCCTGTCCCAGTCATAATAATTAAACATATAATTTATGCACATGAATTTCTCTAATAGAATATTCTAGTAACCTTTCAAATTATTACTTACATAACTACCAATAGAAATTTTAATGCAGTAAGTGACCTCTAAATATTTGATATTTGTTCAAAACATACAGGGACAAACGGTAAACACTAATTCTATTTTTATTGGATAAATCAAAAGAACCAATAAAAAGAAAGGAATGTCAGGGAGCCTTGCCTATTTTAACAGATATGCTTCATGTTAAAGGTAATTGTTCTTACAAATAAACCTGCATAACAGGGTTTTTCATCTAGGAGTGTGTCAAAGTTATTTTCCTTGATTATATTAGAATGTGACATGCCACCCCAGTAAAAATGCCATAATCAAAACATAATGAAAAAAAAAAATGATAAAGCAGTGAGAACTTCACCAAATCTGAATTCTACTCTGCCATGAACAGAGGACTGAATTGAACTACATACAGTTCTGTTCATTTCTCTCTTTAAGGCATCTTTGCATAAGTCAAATGATGAAGCAGTCGCTAGCAAGTGAACTGAAGTAGAATGAGTTTTAATTTTCTCACTGTCCAAAGTAGTGTTCTCAAGAATCAGTCCCTTTCAGTTAACAGCATTAAAAAAATCATGGTTAGAACTATACAATTCATAAAAATGAATATTAAAAAAAAAAAAAAATCAGTTGTTCCATTTCTTGTTTTATAATCCGCTCCTGAACAAATAAGGCAAAGGAGCCTGATCTTGGTGGTAAGGTATACAACAAACAAAAGTTACAAAAAAAATATTTCCCATTCCCTTCTTTCCATTTTGCAGATGAAATGTTCTATTAACACAGGTAATACATTTCTCAAGGATCAATTGAGTAGAAATTCTAGAAAAATAACAAATGCTAAGAACTTACAGAGTTCTTCTCTGTCAAGTGATTGTGCCCCACCTCCAAACAGGCCTTTAAAGAATCCCCTGTTCGGTGCTTCTGGTGTTTCTACAGGAGTGAAGAGCTCACCCAACATTTCCTTTGCAATCAAGAGACAACAAGGCATACATTATTTCATACACAAATTAATGAAATATTCTTTCACTTTGAGGATTTCTTTTGTGGATGGGAATTTCAAAATGAATATGCTTTAACAGACATCTGCCTATGCAAGGCAACACATGAAACAAAACATAGTACAAAATCTTTCCAAATTTTCTGTTTTTATAGTTGCAAGCTTGTAGTTCATGAAATTCAGTAGCAAAGAAATAGGTTCAAATGAAGCTGCATTTGACCCTCAACAGCTTGGGCAACATTCCTGATTTTGTTCTGTTGAAACTGTATCTAGAAATACTCATATCCATGCATGGTACCACAGTAGAGCTTATGGCCTGCATCTCTGCTATTTCAGTATTCTATAAACATTTCAAGCTGAAGCATGACTGAGAATCTTCTCAAGATGTTAATACCCTTGACATATAAATAGCTTCCAAGTATCCTGGGTTAGCATTCCCTGATAATGTCAGCACGCACCTACATCAGCATTGACTGAACACAGAAGTTTCATTAACTCCACCTTAAATTTCATAAGAATTTTCCTATAGATCAAAAATTACAAATCAAGATAGAAACTGATTCAAATGCAATAGAATGGATAAAACAGTAAGATTTAAGAACAGTAGAAGTGATTCATCCAGAATCTGACGCTATAGTGAGAAAAATCAAAGCATGAAAGCAAAAGCGCTCAGCTTTATGACAAATTTGATTACTGCAAGCACCATGGATCTAGAACCAAGAGCCTCAGAGTATATATAAGAAAAAAGAGTAATTAAATAATAAATTACCTGAAGATTTTCACATGTTTCTTGACTGTAAGTGAGCCTCTGTATTTCAGTTGGTGAGACAAGATAGAGTGCTTGTCCGTTATTGGTGAAGCAGAATGTTCTGGCTATCCGCATATTGGTCAGTGGCAGGTAATACACATCCAACAATGGCCTTAAACTTGGCAAACTTTGAAAGAACCACAACAACAAAGATGACATTGAATACAGTATGATTGTCTACTATTGATTAAATAGCTGATTTTTAAACAGCAATATATCATGTTGCTTTTAGTAACCTAAGTACCACAAACAGGCTATCATTTAATGCAATTACAATATTTCAAAACATAAATATTAGATTTCTAAGGTAGGCATTTGAAATGCAGATTTCAAATTCAGATTTGAAATGCAAACATCTGCATCACAGATATATTTAAAAGCATAATTTAAAAGGTACTTTGACTCTGTAAATCATAGATTAGTTTACTGCATTATTCTGTAATTATTAATGATTTTTTTTGCACGAGTGCCTACCAAAATTTTAGAATTAAGCATCCAACCTTTCCTCTCAGGTTGAAGAGCTTCTCCTTGACTAAATATTCAAGTCTGAAATATTTCGCCTCAGAAACACTTTGAAATATGCAGGGGTATGCTTTCAAAGGAAAGCAGAACTCAGTTGCTCCAATCTTATGAATTCTGTCTACCTTTTTTATCCAACCACATATTTCAGGAGGAAGATCTATTACAACAGAATTTGCTTACTTTCTATTTTCTGATTGTGCACATATCAACTGCAGTGCTTACTGCATCAAGCTACCAAAGAAAAGATGCAGCACACACACACTGTAACAATGCTCTCCCTCATCTCCCTCAGAGTAATAATGAATGCAAGTAAGAAGTGATGGAACACCTGATGGCTTGATAAACTGAACCAAAACCAAGCCATTGTCTCAAGAGCACCCTCTGTGAAATTTTCACAAAACCCCTAATTTACACAAGATGTTAGCTTCAAATGTACACACAATACATTAAGCAGCTTCTGCTGCAAAAGCCATCTGTATAATATTGTTTCTAAAAACAATCTAAATCTAAAATATTGTTTCTAAAAAAAAAATCTAAATCTAAAAAAAATCTGAAAAAGCAGTAAAGGTGTAAAGTGAAGCCATAAGTAATGAAAAAGGAAGATGTAGATTTCTAAATGTTAAACTTGCATTTTACAGATTGTGGACTATCTCCTAGCAGGAGGCTTCACGACAAAAGGAGGGAGAACTGGTAACATGACTTTGGAAGCAAGTTGTACAGGTAAAAAATAAAAAGCACATCACTGAGAATGACACTTCTACTGTGCACATAACTAAAATAAGAATACTCTTATGAATGACTTAGTAACAGGGAAACGCTCTGCTGATGGAAGCATAAAACATCCTTCCAGCTTTAAGACAAAACAGAAACATTAGAACAGATAGGACAGGCATGACATCCATTATATCATTTTCATAGTATCAAATAAATCTGTAACAGAATCATAAATCCCATCTAAATTTATACCAGAAGACAAGAACTGGGCATCTTGGGTATGATAACAATGCTTTGACACAAACAGCACATTAAGGCCACATCCCAGCAGCAATACATGCTTATGAAATGGAGTTAATCCTTAGGAGTTCAACTTCCCTATACAACATAACAAATTCAATATTTATAATTTAGCACTTACCTCTATGCAAAGTTAAATAGAAAACAAAACTAATTCTAAGGAAATAAGAATTTCAATATATTGTACCTGAATATTATTAAGTTCAGTTCTTAGCATTAAACATGACTAAAAATGTAGGTGCAAGGGTATAGGTATATACACAGTTCAGTTCATGATAAAAATAGCATTTGGAATTATTTAATAGAACGAGCATGTTAAAACTACGTAAGCGACATGTAAGTACTTTCTGTGTGTTTAAACTCACAACTGAAACTCCTTGCTCAATTGCTAGTAATTGATTTTGCCTTTATAGCCTGAGTTTAAGGCCTTCAAGACATGAGCAAGCTACACAAAATGGTGATCTTGAGGTATGAGTATGATGTAAACAACTGGGGGGCAATTAAAAAAAAAAGGGGGGGGCGAGTAGTGGTCTGAAGGTTTGACTCAAGGCAGTTTTATCCATCAGGGTGTAAACTCACCTTTTAAACAAACTTTATCAACTTATAGACCTGTATCACGCATTTGGAACCATTTGTGAATCAGGAGTAGGTTGAGCTAAACTGGTAGACTTTTAGTGTATTAAAGGCATAAAGTAATAAGAATGAATAATCAAATCTTGCGAGTCCCAAGTGTTAGACATTCATCAACACTAAATGAAAGTAATTGAAAAAGAAATTAATGTCCTTACAGGGAACTTTTTACCTAACAGAAGACTATTTTTTTGTTTTTATATTTAAGTTACTGTCAAACAGGTCTTACCTAAAGGTCATAATATGTCCGTTGGCACAGAAACATGCAAGGCAGATACTGTTACTCAATGACACTATGTCTCCACGAAGAACAAAAGAAGTCTCTGTTATGTTTTGCTTATAAATACAGTTCTGGGATGGCAGTGAGATAACTTTTGCTTGCTTTTCTGAACATATCACTGCATACTGGTTTTCACTGATTTCCTGAGAAGAAGAGGGGGACACTGAGACAGGTCTTCGCTTTTTTGACTTATCTTTTTCATCTTTATCTTCAGGAACATTGTGTTCTCTCCAGGGTTCATGTGCTGGTGGGACCAAAGACCCTGTAGTATCCAGAAAAGCCATTCTCAAGATTGCCCCTTTTAGCCTTAGGATTGTTCCTAGGAAAAAGAAATTAAACACATTTCTGAAACAGTTCTTGTAAACTGTCTTTCAAGCTACAAAATTGCTTTAGGAAGCTACCACAATGAAAAAGAAAGCAAGAACGTAGGCTTGTCTCTGTAGCAAAACAAATGCACCAAAACATCCAGACATTTACCTAAGAGTCAGTGAAGCATATGCAAGAACACACATGTTCAAAAAAATGCTACACCAGTTCTCAAGGATTAAGTGTGTGCATAATCTGCTACTAAATTCAACAAAACCTCTGAATTTTTATAAGGTAAGTCAACTTGGAATGCACATTTGTAGGCAAATTCAGCATCATAAATGTGTATCTTCTTTCATTCTTTCCCGAGCATAGCACCTTGAATACTGTGTTTAGTTTTGGGTCCTACATAACAAAAAGGACATTGAGTTGCTGAAACAAGTCCAGAGTAGGTCAACAAAGCTGGCGAGCAGCCTGGAGAACAAGTCGTCTGAGGAGCAGCTGAGGAAACTGGGATTTAGTCTGGAGAAAAGGAGACTGAGGGGAGACTTCATTGCTCTCTACAACTACCTAAAAGGAAGTTGTAGTGAGGTGGGGACTGGTCTTTTTTCCCTAGTATCAAGTGAGAGGATGAAAGGAAATGGCCTCAAGTTGCACCACGGAAGGTTTAGATTAGTTATTAGGAAAAAATTTCTTTACTGAAAGAGTAGTCAGGCATCGGAATAAGTTGCCCAGGGAGGTGGTGGAGTCATCATCCCTGGAGGTGTTAAAAAACGTGTAGACATGGCAGTTGGGGATGTACTTTAATGGCTGTGGTGGTGTTAGGTCAATGACTGGACTTAGACCAATGACTGGACTGGATCTCAGAGGCCCAAAACAATTCTATGATTCTGTGATAGTGTGCTTAATATCAACAATAATTGTTATTAGTCAAATGTGAATATGTATTTTTTCTTCAATAAAGAAACAAGTAACATGGGCCATTTCTTTTTTCCTTCTTTGCAGTTCATATTTGAATCTACTTCTTAAGAATAAAATGAAAGAGGGAAAGTTTTCCCTTCCCGCCATTACAATCAGTTTCTATATGCCAGATCTTAACACATTCTTTGCTTTACTTTTAATAGGAAAAACATCAGCATTTGCTAAGTACAGAAAAAAAAAAATCTCATGAATGGCAGTACCTTTTTAAGGCTTATGTTGCAGATTCAGTGATTAAACACTGTCTACCCTGCAGACTTGCCTTTAAATATTACCAAACCTCAATATTGCTGTCCATATCATACTTGATAGGCACAAATCACATACATAGTCTAGAGGTCACAGTATTCCAAATCACTATTTCAATCAAATAGCATTTGCGTGAGCTGGGTGGAACAGAGCAGCATATTCCGCATGAGACTCTGGTAGCAGGAAAGTTAGAACCTATGTCCAACAGCACAGTCAGCAAAGCATTAATACATAATTACAACAAAATTACTTGCCGTGTAGCAGAAAACCAAGATACATGAACCTCACACAGCAATCCAAAGGAATATTTTTATCACTAATATTTAAAGCTAGTTGCTCAATATACAACCCTTAATTTGCCTTCTCTTTTCACGACTCAGGTAAATTAAGTTTCTTACCTCATGACTAAAAAAATAAATGCATCATTTGAAATACTTATCTCTTCTTTCATCTCTGTTTAACAACTTCCAGGTACTACACTAAGGTTAGCAAACATAGGTTTCTCATCAAGTATACATAAAAGTAAGATTTTCATATTATACAAGACCGTATTTTCAACTTTGCAACTTTAAAACCCTAGTAATGAAGTAACCAATCAGGATTATTAACCTTAGTAGATGGATCAATGGAGTATGTATTAATTTTTAATTCACAATTGAGAAGAAGTTTCTTAAAAAAAAAAAAAAAAGCAGAGAACACCAACAATACTTTATTTCAGTATGCTTTAGCTTGCCTGCTTTATACATACCACTAGGAGAAACAATTACTGGCTGAAGAAGTCTCTGCTCTCCTCCTGGGGGTAAATTCAGTACAATGACAAGCACTGTACCCAGTGTGGTCCCAACCCACAGGCACGGGGAAGGTGACGTATCAGCCTTTCTTGTGAAAGTCTCACAGAAATGAAGAGCTGAAATGGCCTCACGTGACTCTTTGTCAATGCTAGTTACACTAGAACTCCGGGACCGACTGAAAGAGTTGTCTTTCACATCTGAAAATAAGTCAGTATTGATTAAAAAGAATGGAAAAATGCATGGATTAAGAGAACTCAATTTTTTTCCCCTTTTAATTTAATGCATAGACACTAATTACCATTCTATTGATTATTACTCCCATATTCTTCATTAGTCACATTTCCTTCTGGCCCAGTTTTCAACACCATATCATGAACAAAGTGCCCAACCTTTTTTACAGAGGTTGTTGCTACTAGGCCATTGTCACAAGCAATTTGTATGCATATTTCTGTCTTTGAACAGAGATCAACAGTGATCAAGATTCCTCTTTAAAGAAAGAGTTACAAACTCTGCCAATTAATTCATTGATTGGATTAAAAAATAAATACTGGCTTCTATGGAACACAGTTTAACAATCTTATGAACATGCAACTATTTCACTTTAAGAACTACAGTGACATCCAGACAATGTGATAATGAATGACCTGTAACAACTAACAATGTTATCCCATTTTATAAGACTGTATGTGAGAGGTCTAACAGGATAGCTGCTTGCTATCTACCATCCAGACTTCAGTAAGAGAAACATCATAGACCTTGGTACTGGAATGCAAAGGTGAAGATTTTGGTTTTTGAATACTGTAGTGCAGTGCCAGAAACAGCACTAAAACTTACCAGGACATCTTGTTCACTGCTTAGCAAATAAGGTACTCATAACAGAGAATGAGCAAAAACTCAAACCAGTAAAAATGCTCCTCCATTCTAGCTGTGTGCTGTTGGTATGTGTAGTGATACTTAACACATCAGCATCTCTGAATTTATCTATGCATTCACAAATTAATATTTTACTTGAAGTCATCCTAGCAAAACTTTAGCACATGATAATTCTTACCAGTACAAATACAATAGAACTTATATCATGACTAAAATAAACAAACCAAACAAAAAAATTTATTTGGATCTTTGAGTACAGATCTTTAAAACAGGATTAAGAGCTAAAGAGCACATACTTTCTAAAAGCATCACAGTGCTAATTTTGACGAATTATTGCAAAAATGTCTACAAAGAACATCTAACATGCATTTGAAAAGCATACAAACTAGATTATAATTGACTAAACACAGACAACTACTCATCACAAAGTCTTCTCAGTCAATAGTTGTCTTATTCTAATAAAGACAGGAAAATTATTTTCTGATGAATTTTAATTAAGTCAAATGTAAAACCTGGATTATAGAAAGAAACTAAAGACAACCACTCAGATGCTGACATCCTAAATTTTCACATAACCCCCCCCCGCCATACAATCAGATCTAGAGTAAAACAATGAAAGTAACTATTTGTTTGTATCATTTTTCTAATGACCACAACCTCTTAAGATGCTTGTTTCTTCAGGCCTGAATAGTTACAAACTTAACGTTTTTACAACTCTAACATGGATTAATCAGTCTGAATATGCATATGTTAACTGTGATAAAATCATGTATGTTCATTGAGTGGCACCTGGTTGATTTAAAGAATGTGTACAAATTCCAGAAGCACTGGAATAGACAGTGGGGAAAATCCCATAAAAATTGCTAGACAATACAAGCATTGTGGAGAGTGGACAAATCACTCAGAAGAGAAATGAAGGTAAAGATTTTAAATGCTTAATCCAAGGAAGAATTTATGGTTTAATGGATTAGTTTCAGATGAAGAGGAAGGAACAAGAGTGTGATGACCCACTACACTGCTGCATCAGAAGGATGAAAAGATGAGGCTCTTTTGAGCAATTAAACCAAAGGATACAACCTTGTGGCAGTGGTACCTTAACCATCTGGATTACAACACTCAAAAGGAGTGGCATAATGCAGACTAGAGTATGTTCAAGGTACTTCTGGTTTTAGGGGTGGTGGACAAATACAGAAGAACATACTTTAGATTTTGTTTTAGCTATTCAGGGAGGAAGAGGAGTAGGTTAAAGATCTAAAGACAGAAAAGTAATTTGAATGAAAGACCATGGAACAGCAGATTTCAAGAAGACATGAAAAGAAAATCATAGGGATAATGAACTTGGGAGAACATGGCTCCTAGAGCCAATAGGTATGGTCACGTAAGTGACAAAAAAAAAAACATACAAGCAAGCTGACAGTTTTTGAAGAACACTATGCAAAAGTTATCGTGCTAGTAGGAAAGGTAGAAGTAAAACAAAAACAAGATTACATTTGCCTAAGGAAATTCTTTACAGACCTGAAAACCTAGAAGAACTTTACACAGAACAAAATAAGACATCTAAGCGTAGGTATCCACATGTGCAAAGTGAGGCAAAAACAGTCGAAGACTATTGCAATCTGAAGGTACAAACTATTTTGAGTATACCAGAAGTGAGATAAAAACAAGACCAAAAAAAACATTATTTCAGTAGAAAGAACTATTATGTAGAAAAAGCTGAAACTCTTTCAGCATTGGAAAATACTAAAAGAATTTCAGCATTCTCTTTTCTCCAGTCTTCATTAAAAAATAACACTTTTTAAGTACTTACTACTATCAAAAAACTAGGAGTAAAATAACACTAGAATGCGAATGAAGTGAAAGACTTAAGTAGAAATGTGTTCCGGTTTGCAAAGTATGACAAAATTTTCCCTAAACTGAAATCATCCCCAAACCATTAGTAAACGTAGTAAAGAAGAACAGGAATGGACTGAAAAGACACATCAAACTTTTCTGCTCTTTTGTGCCAACAAGGCCACAGTTAAATCCCTCTAGTTCTCAGTACAAGTTTTGCAAAGATGAGGAAAAATTGTAAGTGCAGAGAAGATTAACAGAAACTATCCTGGATTTAGACAACATAACCCAAAAAAGGAGGAATTGAATTATATAAAAAGCTAAATAAAAAAAAAAGCAAAAATGAAGATTAGAGCCATGATGACAGCCTTCAACAGCATAGAAGATGCCTAACAAAAGATAAAGAGCATTTGCTCTGTTCACTTTGGACAGGACAAGAAAAACAGTAAAAAGCAAACAAGGAAGACTGATCAAATAACAGGAAATTTTCTAACTTACCATACACTATTGGACCTTTATTTTGGATTTCTCTAAAAACTTATTTATTGAAGGCTCACAAATAGATGAGAGGTTAAATTGTCAGACACCTGTATCCTTGCCATAGCAATGGATAAAAGGATCTCTGGGCGTTCCTGTAAACCTCACATTTGGTTGGTTGAGCAAGCTGTAACTGTAAATTTTCAATGAGAGTGATCCGGCTCAGTTTCAGGATCTCTCTCTCCTTGCTGATAGCAGTTGTGAAATACACAGTTCTTCAGCTGCCACTCTGATCGTGGTAGACACTGCTGCAGGAGGGGGAATCAGGCTGTGGTGGGCAGAAGGCAGCTTTCACATTTAGGCTGAACCCACTGCTACAAGGCTACAGCTGCCCCCATCATCTTTAGAGAACAAGACAGAGCTGGATCTGATCTACAAGCTGACAGTCAACGTAGTAAAAACCCAACAAGATCTACTCGTTTGCACGCTGTTTTACTTATTCAATAATGACTTTTAGTACTACAGACTTCGGAATTGAACTGCTTCATATATAAAGTTATTGTGCTTTTTCAAGCAAAATGTAACTTTCAGACTGGTCATCCATCCAAATAGCTGCATGCAATTTTCATTTAGAGAGAGTGGTCAGAAGATAATTAACATTTATAAAACTATGCCCAACTGTTTGTGACTGAACCTCCACATATCCTGTTATTCTTAAAATATTCATTTTTTTTCAATTTAAAAAGCATCAGATGGTTCTCAACAGGTAGCAATTTTCCTTACATTACCTGTTTATTCATGCTTTTGCTATTACAGCATTACAGATAAAGTGAGTGACAGATGTCTAAAAGATATGATTAAAGTGGGATAAGCCATGTACTAAACTTGCAGGCTTACCTTATGATGACAGCAATGACACTTTGTGCCTAAGAGCCCCCAGAAAGAGTGGAATTAAAATTTTAATTCTATACTCCATATAAACATGACAAAGTCATAGTTTATGTAATGTAAGACTCTTAATGCACTCAACATTCTTCTAAACAATTTTAGTAAAAATAAAATCAACTATGTAAACTTACCTAAATCAGGCTTTAACTCAGTTGGCAAACTTAGCTTCCTGGACATCTTTGCTGAAAAGTGAAGTATATTCTTTTTTAAAAAAAGAATAAACATGATTCTGCTGGCCTTTATTTGCTTCTTTCCCAGTACTTAATATATCATTGCTGATTACATTAACTGAAGTAGGTAACAGGATTTCTTCTAAAGTAGAGGCTCACTTCCATAACAAAGGGATGCAAAGTAAAACATGAAAGACAACAAAATCCACAAATATAGCATTTTTTGAGTTTTGCCAAGCTTTGTTTCTCCTCAAGCTTCAGGTAGAAATGGATGGATTGAATCAATCTTGCTTCGGTTCAACCTCAAGTTTTACCTCCTCAGGCAAGGGGACAGAATACACTCTTGGCTACTGCAAGAATGTGCACTAAAATGTATATAGAAGTTAACATCCCATCCCCTCTTCTACTCTCTGAGCAAGCATGAGATATTTAAAATAGAGAGAAAATGAACTTTTCATTACTCTAAAACATTAATGCATATGTGTAAAAAGCAGTAATGAAATGCAATCTGCAGCCTAAGAAGAATGAGAACATTACAGAGAACAATTAAACCAGCAGCACAAAAACACCTGTAACACAAACAATATTGCTGCAGTGAAAAACAGAACTTGAATTCACCCGAGATGGAAAAATCTCTTTATAGGAACGGAAATCTTTCAGTGCATTTAATTTGCAGTACAAAGCTAAACAAATGCTGCTATAATAAAAGTCACTAATACAGTAGTAGACATACAGTCCTCTTCCTTTCTTTCAGCAGCTACTGGAGAAGGAATAAATTTCGACGCAGCATAACTGATAGACCTGAGCTAGATTCCAAATTTATTTCCCAGTGACATGATTGAATTTTGATATACAATTTAATTCTTCTCTATCTTTTACAGGTAATAATTCTCTACCTAGAGTAGATGTTGAGAATAGACTCATAACTTTAGAAGTACCTTGTAAGGTATACCATTCATAAAGCAACCTGAATCTTGCTGATTCTCAGCTAAAAAACAGAGTTAACGTATTCTAGTTTTAACAGAAATAATTCTATTTTCTACGTATTCTGAAGAACTGCTTTTGGTTTAAAGTTATTTCCACTCCTTCAAAAATGAAAATACTTCATTGTATCATCTATTATGCTATCAATATTGCAAATTCTAGTTATCTGAATAGTTGAACAGTTTTATTCCCATCATACATGATAAAAAATTGAGAATAAGACTCCAGAAATAATCTTCTAATTTCCTTCATGAGTCAATATTAGGAAGTATGTCCTATTCAAATAAAATTGAAATTACATTCTCTAAGACTGAACTTGAACTTAACATTAGTGCAGAATAAAACTGAGAAGGCTAGTCCAACTACATATTTTCTACCCTCATACTTCCATTGACACTAGTATCCACCATTTGGCTTAATGGTGAGACCAAAGCTCATCTAAATTAAGTTTCTGCCAAGTTTTCAACAAAATCAACTCCTGTTTTAGATCAGATCTGATCTATACAAACAGAAAACCATGGTACAAAGCATCTCTAGGAGTCTATCTTTTTACTGTCAGCTCGAATTTACATCAGCTCAAAAAAACCCATCATGAAACCTTATCAGTAATTGTGATTTACAAGACTTCTATTAGACATGTAAATCATAAGAGTGAGGGCACTAAAAAAAAGCTCAAGTATACATACAGAAAATAATTCAAGGTGTTCTTGGCTTTTACCCCATATGAATATAAGCAATGATTAACTTAGTTTGAAGACATATGACAGTGGTCAATTTTAGTTTTTCAAATAGACATTTTTAACACACAGTTTTAACAAATTGAAGAATAATGACCAAAAAAGATACTAGTTAACAGGTAATAACAATTACAGACAAGCGTGTTGGGTACTAAGTGTCAATCCACAGTTTAAGTCCTTAGAGAAAGGCCAGCTGTGTGAACTAGGTTGATAAGGTAAACCAAATTTGTTGGATACCATTTTGTATAAACATTCATCTATGTCTCAGTAATAGGACAAAGGGATATATGAATGGCTAAAAAGGATGTAATCGCTAGAAATTGTGAATTAATGTGCTATGCCAAAACAAAAAGTATTTCAGATTGTCAAAACCCTCAACACAAACGTAAATAGCAAACAAGAACGTATTTAAATGTAGTAGTGCCATCTTGTGTTTAAAGAAAAAAGTGTTTAGAGATGCAATAAGAAAATAGGAATATTTCACCAGCTAAGTAATTTTTAATTAACATTACTTAAAAAAAAAAAAAGACAACAACAACAACAAAGCATGCAAACAAAAGAACCAACCAAAACCCCACCCCCCAAACCAAACGGAATATCTGCTTGAGTTCTGGTTAATGGCTTAGAATAGTTTTGCAAAATTGTTTCACTGTCCCTCAGAAGAAAACCAGCAACATACTAGACAACTTCTACAACACTAAAGATTTAAATCAGAGAAATGAAATTATAAGATAGAGAACTACAGAGACAGTGTTTAATACCAGGCTTTTCACTCCAGTCATACAACAGAGGAAAGTTAATGTTGAGTGGTCCTGCTAGATGTGATTGACCTCAAGTAGGAGTTGTCATATCAGAGTTTACTGTCTCTTGGTGGTGCTTGCTGCAACATTTATACTACATTAAATACTTCCTACCAACTCTTCCTGTAAGTTCATCTACATTCGGTACGCTTCTCTCTACTAATAATTCACAGCACATTATTTAGTATTTGCCATTCCTAAGATAAATGGCTGCTTTTAATAATGGTCACAGTAATTTTGGTAATTTCTGGGAATGATTAGAAGTAGTTCCATATATCCAAAGTAACTGAACTTTTCAAAGTTCACCTCTGATGCAAATGAAAGGGAAATGTGACCCCAAAGTAACATATTTACAGTAGGTCTTCAACTTGAGTTACTACCCATTCCTTAGCATGGCGCATTCCAAACTCATTATTTAGAGGGAAAAACCCAGAATAACTGATCTTAACAGTGCACACAGCAAAGCTGAAGTGTTAGTATATGACGCATTTACATTTCGTTTTATTTATGCTATTGTTGCAGTCTTAGATGACTTTTGATCCTTTAACCAATCAAGAATCTTTGTCTGATACTAACAATAATAAAAGATCTGTAGAAATGAAGATGCCTCTACATAAGTTTCACTAAAGTGATTAAAGAAGGCTTCACACTTCCAAATGCATATGTATTATTTCACTACCTTATAGGCCTATCACAGAACTGAAGCTACTTCTCATGTGACAAAAAACACAGGAGTGATATTAACAGCAACTGAAATTATCAACGTAAATAATTCTTGTTCAGTTTCACAATCCCTTTGACAGGTTGTATTTCACACATTGCAAAGAATGGAATTAAGTTCCATTAAGAAGTTAAGGACAGCAAGTGACATATTTTACAGAATTCATTGTCCACTCACATTTAGTTGGCAATTCAGTTTAAAACAATGATATGTAAGAATCATGCAACTCTTAACACTGAAGAAGAGATGCTTTACTTATGTGGAAAAAGCTTAGAATCTAAGTTCAGAAAGAGTCATGCAGAGCAAGCATGGCAGCGAAAAAAAACCCAAACCAAAATCAAACCCAAAAACACCCCACCAAAACAAAAAAATTCAGTGGGACCACTCGAAACTAACAGAACATAGATGAAATAATTTTTTTTCAAGCTTCCAATAAACTGCAAGTTTCAAAAATCACAGCATGGGACACCTGGGAGACACTTATAAATTACACATCAAATGCATTATTGTCTCAATTAAATCTGTATTTAACTTACACCCTGAAGAATACATGACTTGTAAATAATTGTTTTGTTATTTCAACTATGTAAAACATTTACAATACTTTCAGTTGAAAGGCTTAAAGCTGAAACAAATTTCATTAGTTATTCAGAATTATTATTAGCATGTTTGTTTAAAACTACATTACCCTTTGAAAAAAAGTCACACTCAAACCTACTATGTTTTTTGCACAAGACAGCCTGTCTTAAGTTCAGAAGAGACTGCTTTGGCATAAAAGGGAAATGTTTCCTTACCAAAAGACATTGATGTTAACATGCACAAGATTAAGTGTGTTTTTTTCCCTTTAGAAGAGCCGAGTGTTAAGTTTCTGGGTAGTCTGAATGTCCTTTATGAGAACACATTAATTAACACTCATGTAAATGATACTTTTTTTTTTTAATTGCAGGTGAACTGACAAAATATATTATTATCAGTCACTGTCTCTGAACTCATTTCACTAACATTTCTCTTAGCACTGCAAGGAGGGATCATCATAGTACTGCAAAGGGCAGATTCTTGCTATTCCCCACTATGTACCTCAGATTCCAAAGATAATTTCATTATACTCATTTATCTCACTGAACTCTGAAAGATCTGTGTTCTCAGTTACTGAATTTCAATGAAAGGGATTAGCAGTTTAGGAAAAAGATAAACTGTTTAACAGCAAATCAAAGAGATACTACAGGAAAAGCAATCTCCCTCCCAAATCTTAACCAATTACTCCACGGCAAGCAAACACTTTTACTATAGAAAATAGTTTTTCAACCTTTTGGTATGACAAAAGACATAACATTAAATCCTTCTGCAATGATATACTAGTGTACTAAATGAAAACAAAATTAACCATTAACACAATGATTGTGAAAATAACCATACCCCAGTTAAGGAAGAGTCCCTTTCCCAAAATTAAATCATATGGCCTTTTGCCTTTCTTTATTGAATGACCCAGCTGTCAGAAGTAGAGTTAATTTCCATTTCCATCACAAAAGGGTTCAATCTGCCTGCATACAACATATTCCAAGGCCAAAACGTTAAGACAAGCTGAGCTTGCAAGGTATCGTGTCACTGTTGGACGCAGAAAAGTAAATGCAGTTCTTTAACGGTAACGGGGTATCCATAGTACGTGTGTTTGCATCTAGGTGTGAGTGTACATATATATATATGTATGTATATACACATATATACATATATATATATATGTGTGTGTGTGTATATATACACATATGTATATACACACACACACGTTATACATATGGCCAAGTCCTCTTCCAGATGATTAAATTAAAAAAAAAATGATACTTTCCCTATCTTGACCATATGGCTATAAATGCAACACACACAAAAGAAATTGAATCAGCCACATGTTCTCAAAGAAAGTGTACTTTTGCAAAAGTAGTGGAATAATGTTGTGACTTGCATAGACTGAACTCTTAGTACAGATTAGAATTTCACCCAAACAGAAAAGAGAAGTGTAATTGTAAAATCAGAGAATTTAAAACACCAGTATTTTTGATTTAAAAAAATTATGCCCAGTGTATTTAGTACAGAAGCAGCCCACAGAATGATCAATTAGCATAAAGAATGAAAAATTAATAACTTAATGCATTGAAAATTGAATTTTATTTTATTAATTTGCTGCTGTGTTAGTGCTGCATAGAGTAAGGCACTGGATTAAGAACAAAGCAGAATTTTTCTAGTGCCTACCTAGGTCATTGGCTACCATCTTGGAAAATTTTCTGCTTGTGGTCTTCACTGTAAATAATATTTTAATATAAAAGATCAATCTAAGCGCATTAAAAAAGGAACTGAAGAAAAAATACTATAGAAAGAAAATACTGTACCCTTTTCTATAAAATTATTCATTTTTTGATCATCATCAGAATTGTTTGGTGAACCAGAACCTATGAGTGAAGACAGAATGAAATGGATATACAAACAATATTTTGGACAAATCCAATGTATTAACATAAGCTTTGAGTTTAAGGAAGATACAATGATGTATTAAAATACCAAATACTGATACTCTTATTCTCTGTAGCTGTACTAGATAAAAATCCAAATTATTTGGGCATGACAAGAATTCTAACATATTGAGATTAGTCACAAAAAGTATACTGTATGTATTGTTGCGCAATGCATTGCTAGAAATATTTTCCTCATTGAAAAAAGCATTTACACTGAATAACTATATTGCTGTCCTAGTCATGGTTCCAGACATAAACATTAACCTAAATTGTGATTCACAGAACACTATTGTAACAATAAACAGCATTATCAGAACTGTAGGATACTCTCCTAACTTGCATAGGCAGATAGTCCCTTTCACAGTCTTCTCAACTGTATACCCACCCACTGAGGAAGTCTAATGGAAGTATTTTACACTTCTCTTCACCTAGACACTGGAAAAGTGGAAGAGGTGGAAGATGTAATCACTTGAGCAAATGCAGACTTGACTCCAAACAGTGGCTGGTCTCTTTCACAGATTGTACTGTAACAATCAAAGCCAGTAACACACTCAATTGCCAATCCCATCCTCCAATCTTATTGCTAGTAACTTTTCACACTAGGCTATTTTCCTCTCAACTAGGAAAAAAAACCCTAAAACATTTCTATCTGCATCTCAAGCTCATGAATACTGTGCAGGTAATTTCTCCAAAATATTCTTTTACTTCTCTGAAAACTGAATGCCATTTCCAGCTTCTTTCCAGTCATGTGTTCTTGCCCGGGAAAGACAACAAATTCAAACCAAACCTACGGAACTGCAGCTCTTCTCTCTTCACAAACATGACCAAATGATTTCCCTATCAAGCAGGTGCTTCCCTCCAAGTACATTTCTCAAAGGAAAACTGGAAAAGCTGAGAAGACAGAACTGAGGGAAGCAAGGCCAGCCAAACCTTGTAAAACAGTCCTCAAGCAGTAATGAAATGCAACAGTGGCTTTCTTCATCATCTTTTGTCCATTCACTACTTTGGATACTTTAGACTTACTCTTCTTTAGTATTGTGTGTGTACTTGAAAATATTATATACTCTTTCCACAGAATACTAAGTTCTCCAAACTTCTAAATTTCATTCTAATAAGAACTAACTTCAAAATAGTCTGTCAACTGAATGGTCAACTCACAAATTAGAGACTGACCTCTACTTCTGCAGAGTTAGGAACCTCACCCTAGTTCTGTTTCCCTTCGGGACATTTGAACTCATCTATTCTAAGTGGGTTTCTTTTCCTGATCATCTTAAAGGGAGGGGAGGCAAATTGTTAAATTTAGGATTTTTCCATATAAAATTTGATTTTCACCTTTGGGTGTGCTTTCATTGCACTGTAACTAGAAAAGGTAAATTGAGTTTTACTCCAACTCCAAATTATGAAAGAAATCCTTTAATTCAAGTTCAATAATGGTTTTAGATTTCGTGGTAACATAACTGGTTTTGGTTGACATTTGAGTGATGTTGGAGCAAGGGGAAACAAAGGACATGGATTATGGGTTACAGCTCATTAGCTGTTCATTGTATACATTTTACAGCAGTCTGTCAGAAACTAGAAGTAGCCTAGACTGAGTCAAATTCAACTACCTTAGAAATATAATTCTTCTCACTTGACAGAGAAAGTGATTTACTGCAACCGCAGCACTGCATAGCAAGTTGCTTATTGACATTGGTATTGATATTTAAAAATTAAATAGGAAAAATACACTTTATTCTAAGCACCACACAAAATACTTGCATTAAAATCAAGTTGTCATGCCAGTACTTCACATCACAGAGGTTTTCATGAAATTGTATCTTCAGTTAAGACTTCAATTAAAATTGCCAGCCAGATTTTAATTATAAATCCAACTAACTTATTCTAGTAAAGGGCTAGCAAAAAAATATTGACTGATATAGATTAGTTTTACAGAATTTAAAAATCAGCATCAAAAGACAGCAGTTGACATATCAGAAATTAAAATTTATGTTAAAATTTCTACTAGAGCTATGAACAGGATATTTTGGCTTTGTCATGTTTTCAGTTTGGCTTTGAAAGGCACAGGCTACAAAAAAGAAAAGGAGTCTATCTTTAATTTCCTTTATTGATTACTATTTGGTACTACACTGTGAAAAGTGCACATACTACTTTAGGTACTTGTGTAAAGCAGCAATGCTGTCTTCTGAATATAGCTTTGAATAAAGCAGTGACTTGACTTTAAAAGAGTAATTGTGAGGCCAAGTGACAAATTTTTAGCTGTAGCCTTAACCAGCCAATATTAAACAAAATACTAAATTACATATTGTGGAAGCTTTCATTTAAGACATTCATGTATAGAAGCAACTAAAGCAAGACAAAACAAAAGCTGAGGGGAGTGTTAAGTATGGAATTACTGCTTTGTAATGGCGCCAGTTTCTGAAGACTTCTAAATCCAAAGAAAAAAATATTAATTTACCACTGATGAGGATGCAGAAATAAAGTAGTTCTTTTTACAAAAGCCATCTTTTCCATTTTCAAGAACTCTGAAACACAATCACCTGAACTATGTTCCCTGAAGCATTAAAAGTTCAGATTTTATCTCTCTTCATGCATATTTATTACATATTCCCACTAAATCTCTTAAATCAGCCTTGTTTTAAAAACTTAAGTTGTGTAACACCACAAAATTTATGTCTGCTGAAACAGTTTGTCAGAACACTACAGGTTTGTTTTATACTATTACTTAACTAGTAAATGGTGACTCAAGGCATGCAATCTCCTGGGCAACTAAGCTGAAGATCAGAGAAAGTTAGAGTTACCTGAAGTAGGTGATTTGCAGCGGTCTTCTGGCACCACTGTACCTTCGTTAATGTCACAAAGACCTGCTGGAACACAAAAAGCAATGTCTAATAAACAGAGGTGCCATTTTATCCTTTCTTCTGCTGCAGTTAGGAATTTAATTTCTTATTAGATACAAACCAGCCAGTCGTGAAAGAATTTCTGCAACATATTAGTTTTCTTTTTTCCTTCCTAATTTGGACATTACCCACAGTGACTGTAGGGTAACTTCTTCCTACTAAAATTTTCTGCACAAAATATACTTCCTCATTAGAGAACCATCATGTTTTCAGCAACATAGACTTATCAGAACAATTATTTACACACTATAGATACAAATTAAGTACAAATACAAATTCTGTTTTGAAAAATCCTGGTGTTATAGCAAAAAGGTAATTGCAAAAGAAAGTAAGGTGAAAGGGGAGCTTGAAGATTATAACCACATGTGTATTATAGTGCCTGAAACTACAGATTGTTTTTTTTTTTTTCCAAATTATCTTCCCATTGCTTTGTATTTGCTGCTGCACTTGTTCATTTTCCAACTCCTTACTGACATCACTTACAGACTTTATGTTCTGGGGTGTTTACAAAAGTGTTCTTCCGTGTATGGAGGAATTTCACTAAGTTCTTGTATCATCGGATCCAATCATTTGAGCAATTGCATTGTTAATACTTAAAAGGTCATTCGTTCCTTCCATTCCAGTGAGAGGAATAAAATAGGAGTCCACAATAAGATGTTAAAGATTGAAAGCCTTGTTAAGGTCTTGGATATTAAACTAAAGAACTAGCTAGAAGTGTATTTTTTGATAACACATTGCTGTTAAGACTGTCCATGACTAAGAAAGGTGAATTTTATGGATACTTAAGGCTAGGAATGCATCTCTAGGTTTATATAACAGTTAAGAAATTTCTTGACATGATATTAATGCAAACAAGCACATAATGCTTAACAGTAATAGCTAAATAGTTGTTAAAAGGAAAGGTTTTTGCATGCAGACAAATATTTCCAGTAGTCAAAAAGCTTGAGAGGTGTAGTGGTAATAGCTAAGGCAACAAGGGCTTGCACATGAGAAGCCTGTCTACACCAGCTGTGCACTACACATTCACTAGGGTATCTGTACAGCTCTGTTAACAGAGAACTGCAACAAAAATGGGAAGAGCAGTACTTTTCTATGAAAGCTTTACAGTTTCCAAATACTAAACCAGAAGTTAATCACATGAAGGAAAAAAGTTCTCCTGAAACAGCGTATCAATGTGGAACACACTGAAAGTATGTTGCCTTCTCACAGTAATTTTTTTAGGATTACTAAGAATATATACAGCTTGAACCTCAGAGCTATGAGGATTGATGTGGAATTGTCAAAGTGAGGTTTCTTTAAGCTTGCGCTTAAAGAACAGTCTAGAAAACAATTTAAGGTCTAAAAATGTATGGTGAAATCCCAGGTGGAAACCATTCCTGTCCACTACACACACAAAAAATTAAAAAAAGAAAGCCAAAACAATGTATCAGTGAGTACTACGGGATAAATTTGTACATATTCTTTAACAAAGTATGATTTCACCTGTGAAAGCACCAGTCTTAAACAAGTATAGGAGTCTGTTTTGTAGAACATGGTGTTGTGTAAAACTATTTTTTTGAAATATCCATGTACTTCTCTCCCAACAAGCAATACAAATTTTAGATTTGTAGCAGTCCTGATGGGACAAACCACTGCTGTGCTTCTAGAAATAGTTGTTTTTAAATCATGCTTCTTCAGGAGTTAAACTGAACAAATACAAACATGCAGTTCAGGAACTCAGTTTTCTCTTTCTCATAAACATTCTAAGTATCTTCATAGAAGAGTTTAACTTTTCACACTAGTTTACCTATGGGAATTCTCTGCATTGGCAGGAATAGTCTTTAGCCAAGTCACACATTTGCATGCTTGCTTTCTTTTTAAGAAGTCCTGAGGCTAGGATTTGATTAATATATCTATTAATGAATAACTGGGATCAGTTGACTGAACCAAAAACACCAGTGCACTAATTTCAGGTGTTAGGTAAGATTTATCTCACTAAAAATTAGGGTATGTATTATGACAATCACATTATGGCACATAAACTTGGAAAATCTAAGTGTAGCCATCACTGCTGTTGCGTAAGAGAGAAAACAGGAGACAGAAGTAGATAAAAAGTAATCTTGGCTATGACTGTATGTGGAAGATTTTCCTAGGCACAGCTTGAGTGAAAGTGATAGAATGTAAATAAATTACCATGGGATGCAAAAGGGAAAATAATGATAAGGTCTAAATAATTACATTGGTCTAATATCTAACACAAAGTTAGTTGTATAAACTAATTCTCTCCTCTTTTTGGTTTCCTTGCTCTAGCAGATACTAGCTGGCTTTTTCTTGGCTGTTGCTGCCCTTGGCTGCGTTTCTTTGCTGTGGCTAAGCACTAATAAGCTACCCTGTGCTTTTCTTCTCTTTCTCTTTCCCCTGGCATAGGGAGGAAGAAACTTTTGGTAACCCCCTGATTTTGTCCTGGGGGGAATCTTGTGTTGTTTATAACATTGTAAATATATGTAAATATTGTATATCTTGTACATATTCATTGCATTCCACATTTCTAGACTGTAGTGTGCTTGTAAATATAGCTTCATTTGCTTTCAACTGAGCTAGTCTGGAAATTTTATTTTGGGGGATAATTTCAACTGACCACACTGTATTAGTAACTAAACTAAGCAGAGAACAACATGAAAGGTTTAAGTTTGTGAGCTTAAGAAGGTCTGTCCTTGACCAGTGAGAACAAACTGGTGTAACAATCATTATTGCTGTTCATCTTAAAACCCCAGGTACTCTGAAAGGGTAAGCCAGTAAGCCAGCTCTTACGGAAAAGTTTTCTGGTTTCAGGCTCACAGTCAATTTACTATAGTTTTTCTGATAAACACGAACTGATCCAAGAGTTTCCATTTCAGAACTGCAACGATGACAACCTGCTAGAACACAAATTTATGAAAAAGTAACTTTCCAAAAAGCTTTTAGCTTATCTCACTGAGTTCTAGTAGAAAGAAACTGATAATCTCCAAAAGGAATAGAAAAAAACCCAAAACCCCAAAAATTACCATGCTGCCTTAAAAACTCCCTAGAACTACAGCTGAAATTAACTGACAAAGTAAGTCTCATGAGACATTTGATAGTTTTTCACATAAGTTTTAGGCAGATCTCTGAATAAACTACAACTTGAGTGGAAACCAGCCTAATTAAAAATTACAACTAGGACTAGCTTGACATGAAGCTGTAAAAATTAAAAGTAAAAGCAATTGACCTGAAAAATGGGAGTCAAAGATCCCCAAACTCAACTATCAAGCTTTCTGATTCAATTCTAAACTTGGCATAGCCACAGTTGATGTTGGCCTGATTTAGTCAATGTTTTAAGTTCGAAATACAAATAGTTCATGCCCAGGACCATTTTAAGGAGAAGGGGGATAGGGAAAACAATTACCACAAGCAATCCCAGAAGAATTTCATGCATATATTGTCCTCCATTTTGACTCAAGCCCAGTTCTGAAATAGTTGTAAATTACATTAAAGAAAACTAATTTTTTTTAAATGTTCACACATTTTACAAAATCACATGCATACAAGAACTGCTTCTACATTGTCAGAATCAGTTTACTGTCTTGGGTAGAACTACCTTAAAAAAAAAAAGTTCTATATAATTGTAACATAGTTGAGAAGTCACAAAATCCTGCAAGTCCCACCAAAAGTAAGTTGCAAGACTGTAAGACTGACATCCTATGTTAACTTATTTAAATAGGGAAGGAAAAATAACAGCTGTGCCTAAGTTTTCATGTTCAGTTATAAAACTAACTTTTTTTGATGATTTCATACCAATATTGATGTTCTTAATGGCTCCTGTCATATTAGCGAACAGCACATCAGGCAAAGGTCTCTAAAACTGTAAGCCTCAACTGTCTATAGCTTTCATCACACTATAAAGCTTCTACTTACACATTTTATGTCTTTCAGCAGATGGCCAAAGTTGTTTTTTCCCCCACCCACTACAAAGATTAAAGGCAAAGGCTGACTGTCCTTGAGAAGCACCTGGTGATACTGTCTAGCAGGCCTTCACAAAACACATACTGCATGCTTCACAACTATAAATTGCCACCAAAACATGTGAGTAATATACCTGGTATGAATCACTGATAAATTCCAAAACACGGTCCCAACTGGGAGCTTGTATCTGGTGAGCTAGCCTGAAATGATAGTATACAGTCTAGCTAGTGTAGAGAGCCTTGTCTCTAAATAGATGCTGCTTTAAGACGTGAATCTGAATTTCTTTTCTGAGTAAAAAAAAAAATAAATAAGATGACAGAAACATACATCACATTCTTGCAACACAAGTGAAGGGAAAAATCTTGCATTTTCATTCATATGTTAGAAGATATGCAACTCTTACGCTTGAACTTTTAGAAAGTCCTTTAGTATTTTCAACTGGTTGACTCAGGACATGCCATTTACTAGGTTATAAATATGTAAGCAGACAATGATGATCTATTAACTAGATATTTTGATTTGATTAAGTAGATATTTTATGATGGAACATACAAAATAACAAGGTTCTTAATGAAGAAGGTTCAGTTCTCGCTGCCTTTTAAAAATTTTTTTGGCAAAAACCACACAAGTGGTTGAGCAACAGAGGATGTTTTCTTACTCCCCTCTATATTTACAGAAATAAATTCAGAAATATTACAACACATATGTTTGAAAGAATTGAAAATAGGCATATCTTTTAAAACAAAACTAAGGAAGCACAAGTTCCTTGCATTTTTGAACACACTAAATGCAGGTCTTAATGTTTGTGAAAACACAAAATCCAACTCTTTTCATTCTAATCTTACAAATATACTAAAGGATAGTTTCTTCAATGTAAGACTTATTATTTATGGAAAATCACACAGCAATGAAGTTTTACTATTTAAGTTACTGAAGTCTATGTTATATTTATATTGAAAGAGCAACAGATAAAAAAATATTAAATGATAACTCAAGAGAAATTACATAAACTGCAGCTCCAGCTAACTAAGATATTGTCGGGATGCCAGAAGGAAAGAGAATTAGCTACATGGTTAAGAAATTAACTTTTTTGTACAAAACCTGTTTTAATCTTTTCCTAGATTAAGTAGCCTGGGTAAATTCAGCTAATTGTTGCCTTCAGAAACCACTTTTGGGACTTCTGCTCATCTTTTGCTTCCCTTAACAACAGCAAATTAGTAGTGAATCCTTGTTTTCAGTTCTGTATCATCTTACAATGGAAGCATTTCTTTTATGCCTAGTTCCCTTCCTCCCTCAGTAGCAGAGGTACTTCTTTTTAAACTCCAGGTCATTCTTAGTTTTATTCTACCCTCCAGTAAAAAATGGGGCAAGATTACCTACCTCTGCCCAAGGGCTGAGGAAACTGGCATACTAAGGAAATGAATAATAGTATGCTTTATTTTGAAGCTTCAAATTCTTGGATGCTATGAATGATTGAAACAGTCAGGTAAATCATGATTCTGATGGGCCACCTCCCTCACATGAAGCACCTTAACTTCAAAACTGCTTGGATATCCCACAGAGGCTGTGCAACACACAGACACCTCCACTATTAATCCCTATGAACAATATCGTGTAGCAGTAAATTTTCATTTGTAATAGATAAACCACTTTTTTTTTAAACAAAGTTAAATATTAATACTTAACACAGGACTTACAACATTTTTTTTCTGCCAGAAAGGGGATGAAGAAAAGGAAACATCTACTGTCATGTCTCAAAACAACATTAAATTTGGCAAATAAGATCTTGGGTCTGCAGACATCAGTAACATCTGAGACAGGATCTCCTTTTGATTTTAACACTTATTTTAAGCAGCAAAATACAGAAAGTATTTGAATTGGTTTTTCCTCTAAGCTTTTTTAAAGATGACATGAGCAAAAAATACAATAGATGCATGATGGATTAAAATCAGTTTCTAGAAGTAAAACAGTTATAATGGATGACCAAAAATACTTATGGTGAGTGAATAAGTAAAAAATCAAATTCGTATGTTCAGAAATCTTACTGCCATGAGATGATGACTTACTTATATAAGAGGTGCGAAGCTTTTTCACAGACTCTGAATATAAGTTAGAAAGGCCGCACATGCAAGAAGCCACAGTCAGCATACCTTCATGAAGCAATGAGAAAAGGAAAGACACGGAGACACTAACAGTGCATTTGAGACAAAAAGCCAGCAGAATAACATATACTCAGGTTTATAAAATGCTTGTCATGCAGATCATTAGTATTAAAATGATGAAAAATATTTTTTCATGTGACATTCATGAGGAAAAAGGATGTAATTCATGAACATCTTGGACAGCTGTAACTGTTAAGCAGATCCAATACATTAAAGGTGAAGAAAACAAACCAAGCAATGTTTAACACTCCAAAAGTCAGTGTATAATCTAAATGCAGAAGTTAAACCCTTTGCTCCCAAGAATCAACATAGTTAGCCAGTAAAGATACTTCTTATTTTGTTAAAAAGTCATTTTCTTAATAATTTTTTTATTTATTAGAAGTATTTTATCTGACAGAACACCAACTCTGCATGTCCTTCTCCAGTGGTTTTTAGACCAATTTCCTCAGTTGAAATAAGCTGACTTGTGCTGGCTGTATCTTTCCAAGACAATGATTCAGTAAAATTCATCTTAGAGCATCCACTTCAACTTGAATAAAATATTAACTTACAAAACTTACCGGAACTCTATTATCAATCTCATTTAAATCAAAGGCTTCCTCTCAAGCACAATATAATGGCATATACAACATAGCATAACTCATCAGGGTCATTTCTAGTCAAAGTTTAAAACAGGAAGTCAAAAGATACCAGCAGATACACTGGCTATCTGCAAACACTGATGGGTTTCTACAAGCATGTGATACATGTACAAGGTTTATCAGCAATACTAAGACACTTCTACGTCATGTTGGTTTCTTTTAAGTCTCAAACTGCATAAATCCATTGTACATTTATATTTATTCACACAGATAATGTTGTCCCATTTGCTTTTTCTTAAAACATACATTACACTGATGAAGAAGTAAGGACATGAAGCATCAGTAGAATCCATTAAGAATCCAGTCTTGAACAAAACATGAAGAAACAAACCTGCAGTAGTGACAGTAGGGACAGCTCAAGAATAAAGTATGGAGAAAAAAATACACTTGTATTCAAAGAATATGCACTAATATCCCAGAGAATCTCGGAACAAAGCCACAGGTGGTTACTCACCTCCAGATGGTTGTCGAGTTTTTCGGGGAGATCGTGGCTCCCTGCGATAAGGGTCATTGGAGCCATACAGTTCAATAGTGCCTAGATTCAAGAGCACTGTCTTCTGGAGGTAATCAACCATGGCAATACCATTACAGTTTCCAAAAACTACTCTGGAAAAAAAAGTGCAAGAAAAGATAGCACTAATCAAATGTTGGTAAAGTTTTACATCGGTATTTGTTGCTGTTCAGTAGTTTAAAACTTAGGGTAATTCATAAAAATTACCCTAAATTGTGCATATTTAGAAATTACTATTTCAGAATGCAGCATTGTTCAATTGTTCTCTTGTAAAAACACATGACACTGACTAGAATTAATCACTATCATTTTACCTGCCAACCTATCTGACAGAGCCGTAAGCAACACTCTTGGCTATACAGTGCCAGGCAAGGAAGACTGTTGCTTTGTTTCTGATGTTAATATTATAAGGATCTGCCTTGACCCAAAAGGAATTGTATTTAAAGCACAGAAAGCTGACTGCCTCATGTTGCTGTGCAGTTCATGTGAACACACACAGAGAATTAACTTTTTAATAGACAATTTTAAATCTTTAGAACAGAATAATGAAAAAAGTTGTGTACAATGTACTCACAGGCCATATGCTGAGTTGACTGCCAAGCTAGTTATCTGCTGAGGTGGTTCTCCACTCACCCACACTAGCTGGATAACTAGCTCAATTTGGTAGCCTGGAGACTGCTTGAGAGGAGAATTTTTAACTCTGCAAAGCAAACAAAACAGTATCTTTTTATGACTCTCCACAGTCTCCATTGTCACCTTCTGGGCTTAGAATTCACTAAATTCTACACCACGCTAGACTTAAAGTTGGTAAACAGAAAAAAAAAATCCAACACAAACAGAAAAAAAACCCAAAAAAAGGAACAACAGAAAAAACCCAAACTCCCCCCCACCTCAAAAAAACACCCCCCCCCCAACAAAAATATAAAAGGAATCACAAAATAAAAAACCAATCCCAACCCAACAAACCAGAAAAATGGTCATTCACTTGTTTAAGCGCCTTTTTGATTCATGAGGGCACTGATAATAATTGAGTAATGAACACATACACTTCAGTTCTCCCCTCTTCAGAGCAAGGCATTAACAGCACTACCTTGAAGTACTGACTTGAATAGACGAAGGTCGGTCTTCAACTGCTAAGAGAAAATTGCTACCCATTCAAGGGGCAATGGGTGCAAGTTGGAGCATAGGAGGTTTTGCTTAAATATAAGGAAAAACTTTTTCACCATAAGGATGGCAGAACACTGGAACAGACTGCCCAGAGAGGCTGTAGACCGTCTTTCTATGGAGATATTCAAAACCCACCTCAACATGCTCCTGTGTGACCTACTCTAGGTGATCCTGCTCTGGCAGCAGGGTTGGACTAGATGATCTTTTGAGGTCCCCTTCAACCCCTAACATTCTGTGATTCTCCAAGGAACTCTAATATAAAGAATGGAAGGGGGTGAAGGGTTCATGTGGAAGAAAGGTACCGTAAAGAGAAATGGAAGCATAATCTATTGAGACAAAACCAAACACCTGATAATATGATAGGAAAAAAGTAAATTAAAATAATGGCAGACCAGTTATATGGGAAGAACCTGGAAATGGGAAAATTGAAACTCCTGAAAAGATTTTGATGGTGTGTTGATGAATAAAATTAGTGTCCGGCAGAAAGGAGTAAGTGTTTCTCATCTTAAGGTGAAAAAAACTAACACAGAATATAAGCTTCTCTGGTTTACTCATTCATTCTCATTAATGCATAATTTGATTTGCCAACATTTTACAAGAAACTGGAATTTTCCAAATTTTCTACTCCATCCAGTTTTCTTTAGAAAGACATTTCTGCAACTCAGTGCAAACAATGAGATTTGAAAACTCCAACCCAGAGAAAACAACCCCATCAGAGTTAGTATTTTCTGGATGCACGCAGAAAGAGAATTAAAATCCAAGGGTCTTAAATTTCAGAAGACAGAGTACATACATATCTTAATTGTATATCTGAAAATTAAGTTCAAAGTACATTTCTCTGTGAGGAAAAGGTGATGGTCCAGAGGTCTCATAATACAGTCTTGTAGAAGACTGTCATCATTTAGCTTTCTTTTCTCAAATGTGTAAAAAGTTTACACACAAAAGGAACCTTAAGGAAAAAAATCCCAGTTTAAAGAAAAAAAAATCTGAAAATTTGTTCTACATTGAAATGACCTACAGCAAGAGCACTATGAAGCATCACGCAAAAGAAACATCCACAAGACTGGGACACTTATTTAGCCCTGTTTCCTGTCCACAAAATACAAAGTTCCGTTGGAGCCATACAAAAAAACCCCAAAACATTTATAAGCCTAAAAGAGGGTTACCTCTGAGTTATTTGTAAGCATTTTCATTGCTTTTGTTTTGGCCCTAAAAACGTAAGGCTTTGGAAAACTAACTGGTGAAATCTCTTCAGACTTGGCCTAAAATTTTGTGGCTATCTTTAACATTAAGTTACCTACTCATTACAATGGACAGTAAGATTCCAAAGTAACTATATTTTTGCTGTTGAAAACGTTTGTTCTATAGCATGAGCAGCTATAACTATGCTAATATGTACACCAAAGTTTCTAAAGCAGGCAGCTCCAAATGTAAGATTTTATGTATTTTTTAAAAAAGTCATCTTATGAAGCTTAAAGAAACTAAGGTTGCAATATTAATCTCTTAAAAGAGAACTCAGCTTTCAGATACTTGGAAAATGTTGCTTTAAGAAAGGAAATTAATGTCACATGGCATTCTAGCCCCACATTCTTGTGAAATTTCACACTCTAAATTATAACAGAAAATACTTACTTTAAACATGGGACATTATCACGAAGTCCATCAGATGAACTGCTACTAGTAGATGGATGAGACTGAGGAACAATGGATTGAGGATTGGAACCTGTGCCTGGAGTTGGTAAAGGTGGCACCTGTTCCCCATCTGGAGATTCAACATCGTTTATTTCATACAACAGACGTACTTCCAGCATCTGTAAAGTAAAAAAATTGAGTGAACTCTTTCAAAAAGCTAGATATGAAATAAAAGAAATGCTATTGAAAATATAGCGATAAAAGTGCCATCAAGGACTTTTCCATTTTTCACAAGATAGCAGTTTCAAAAACAGCACAACATCTCATGGCATTTAGTGTTCAGAAATAGTCATACTATCTACTGCAGATTGAGTACCTCAAGATTACTGAAAACTGAAGCTCTAATCTATTTTCCAGTATTTAGAAGTTTCCTGCTTAATATTGGAAAGGAAGCAAACACCGAACCCATTTAATTATCATTCACTGCACATAATAAATTAACAGCTATGAAGATGACTTGCTTATGTGTTTCAGGAATGCTAAATCTAAGAAGAGATGAAGGCAATCAGACAACTCTAATTTATACTATTGTAACACTGTACATATGGGACTTATTTCAAAGTTTGGCATTGCACTGAAGAGGATCATACACTGTGAACTCTAAGTTCATCATGATTTCAGATTTCTTTCTGTCAGACCTGTAATAATACTAGTATTAATTGTTGTGCAGTTTAAATAAAGGTTTTGACCATTTTAATCTTGATACCTGCAAAGCAGAACTTGACTCATGGACTGAAACAAAGCACTATATATTTTAAAGCATTCCTAGGAATGGATAGTTTGCTAGAGACTGATTTATAAAGATCATTTAGGAAAAATTATTCCTTCAGAAGGGAATGTAATTGTAATTTTTTTCTTCTGGTCTTTACTTATGTATGTCTCCTTAAACTGAGACTTAACTGAAGGGGCAAGAATAAGAGAGGAGATGCTAAAGAAAAACCCCTAAACAACTACATTGTGATTAAAGCTATACTTGGAACACACAACATTTTATAATGAAATGGCTTCAAGTTAGCTTTCAGCTCATACATTCAGTAAAGTTGTATGTGCCCAATTTAACAAGGGACTTCTCAAACTCTTGTAATAGAATTCATCACTGTATCTTTTACAGAATAAAGCAGTGCTATGGCAATGCCCTCAAAAGACCTTTGGGCATGCCTGGCACGCTTCTAGCTCTGCATACTGCAGTGGTTTTGACAGGACAGATGGTAATTATTAAGAATCAAGGGAAAAAATGGAATGGACTCCCTAAAGGATCTGACAAACACATTTCATTTACTTCTATTTTCATTTTACCTTTGACACTGCTAAGTTTTGATCCACTATTTGCTTTGATAGATAGAACAAAGAAATATTACTGGCTGCAAAACCCAATGAAAATAAAAAACTTGTTTTAGCTACAAAGTTAAAAAAACGCTTATACTATTTACCGGAATGACTTCTGTTGTCACCTCCTGCTTGCTGAACCTGTAAATAATCACATGTGCAGAAACTCCCGCTATACACAGCATTCTACTTTCTGGACACCATGAAATGATCTGAATAGCATAGGGATCTTCATCTACTATATCTGTGTTTGGTCTGTCATCTTTATTCCGTGCTTTTTCAAATACTTTGGCTGTTTTTAGCTTGTAGAGTACTTGCAGCGTTACTAGGAATAAACCAAGAGAAATAAAAATTAATTTTAATCTTAACAGATAATTTTGCTTGTTACCTTTTCATTTAGAAACCTCTTTTCTTAGATAAAGCCACTATATTCAACAAATGAGAGCAGAGCAGAAGCACTGAATCTGTGTTAACTCCGCCTGTGTGCACCACTTGCCCAATACAGCTTAGTATAAAAAAAAAAAAAAAAAAAAATCCAAATCCTCAGTTTTCCTGACAGATATATAGTAAGACCTCAAAGCTTTGCAAGGCTGATGCTTAAAGATCTCTTTATAACAATATCTAGTTTTATATGCTATACCCACACATTAAGCCTATCTATACAACAAAATCAAAGTTCCTTTTCTTTCTCCTTGCAGTATTTCAAATCCATGGCCTTTCACCTGTGTCTTAGACCTAACAGCTCTAGTTCCTCCAATCTTTATTTTTTTCTGTCTGATCATTCAGAAGTGCTTCCTAAAACTGTTCTAGTGAGTCCTTGACCAAGCTTGAAACTGAAGAATGTTGGTTTTACAAGACATCCCACTTATTTATCCCAATGACAATCCATTACACCTTTTTTTTTTTTTTTTTTTAACTTTTTCCCCCCAGAATGCAAGTTCTGAGTGCAAGGCACTGATCCTATATTCAAATAAACTGGCTTTGATGCTCTTCAGGTATTAGCAATATCATTCGCATCATAATCTACATTCTTTCTTAGATTTTCTTTCTATTATCTTGTGTTGCTCTCAAACTTCACAGACTTATTCTCTAGTCAGTGGCCCAAATCACTGCTACAAACATGAATTATATAATTCAGAAAACTTAATTTACAGAATCCCTTCTCCTCTTCCATATTGCAGTGGTGTTACCCTGAATCACACTTCCCTCATTCATCAGTAAACCTGTGCTATTAGAGAGATTTAAATAGCTTTAAAATCAAGATATGGGATACTTGCAGTTTTCCCCCCTAATAGGTTTATTTTTCTGTTTTAGAAAGAAACTAAGTATTGTTAACAGAATCCCCTTTGACAGTTGTATGCTGAAGAGAATTTTTAAACCATACAGAATCAATCAGGTTCCTGGGTCTTCCCCACCCCCTAGTTCCACCCCCACCCAAAAGTGAAATTAAAGATCTTTTAACACTCCAAATGCTCCTCCTCTCAGTTTTTAAACATACACATTACATCTGTTCCCTCCCACACCCACACACGCCTTAGCATTTTGGACTCTCGCTAGTCTTCCATAAGTTTTCAAAGAAAACTGATAATAATCCAAAGATTGCTTCAGATGGCTTATAAGTACCAGTATCGTTACTCAGAACCAGGTTAATTGAAACATCTAACTCTGTGTAGGCCATTCTAATTTCAGGTCTTACTGCATTTCTCACTGCTAGCTGTGTATACCTGATGCAACTGATCCTTTAACTGAAAGGAAACATAAAACAATATCAGACTCTTTAGGCCTGTTCAGTGTTCCACCAATGAAAAGTGTCATGATTTTACTGTACGTTCTTCTGTCTTTCTTCACAAATGCATAGATTTTATTAACACAAATGACTACTGTTTCAAATTCTCATTTTTAGATACTGTAATTTCTGGGGAGCTGATGTCTTATAAACACATGCCTCTCTCCTGTCTAAAGAGACAGAAATAACTCGCTGAAATTCACTTGTACTAGAAAGGAATCAATTTGCCTGTTATCCATCTCCGTGCTCAATGTACTTTTGAAAGTCTTTCCAAAAAAAATGTCAGAACACTTCTAGTCTAGCTGCCCCTTGGATTACCAGTGCATTTTCACTGAAGTGATAAAAACAGTGATGCAATTAAGAAATAATTTTGTTTAATCTTAAATCCAAGTTTCATATGGAGTCACTCACTCTACATGAGGCAGGAAATAATGACTAGTCTGCAATTACAATCCATTAGAGAAATCAGTAAGTTTAGATAACTCCTATTTCACAGGAAAAAAAAAAAAAGTCTCTCCTGAAAACACTTACTTGCTGAGGCATCCCAAAACTTGATTGACCCATCAGCATGCCTATGAAATATTAAATAATTAACAAGATGGTAAAATGGTTAGTTGGAGTGTTAGAACTATTTGTTACCAAATAGAAAAATATATGGCTAACATTATTTTTATTAGTACTCTTAGTGACACCTTATTTTCACAATTTATTTGAAGCCAATATCCTACAAATGTGCCACAATTCCTTTTGTCAGAAAGGATAAACAGACATTTGGAGGTGAAGTCCCTAAAACTCCACTGTTAATGTTAGTTTATCATTTTAAGTAGATTACAGTTACCTCCATTACCCATAAGCAGTTTGGTATAGCTTGCCATGTGTTACTTCTTATAAAATGCTCTTTATTTGGAGTGGCACGTGTAAAGGAGATGCCTAAATATACTGTATTTCACTGTAAATGAGTCACCTAACTTGTTTATTTATCCTCAAAATTGAGATTCAGATGACTAGATTTTTTTCAGGACTGTGCCTCAGTCTCTGCAATGTATATAGTATAGTTGAGATTAATTCTTATTAGCACTAACGGGCTGTTCTAAAAAAAGCTGTAGTAGTGCTCTCACTTTCAGTGATGCACTGCACCGTTAGAAATTAAATTTTGCTTATACTCCTTAGAGTAGTATGAGAAGGATCCATCTCGAAAGATCAAAATGAACAGATTGCAGTATTTGGTTGTCCTTTCTGAAATAAAAAAAATTGGCTTCCCTTTGAGAACTGAACTCAGTAACTATTTAATGGACTTTCTATGCTTTAAAGCATTACTCAACTATCTTCCAAAAGTTAAAAGAATAAAAGATGTTTCATTCAGGATATATTGATAGCAAATACACAATTACAATACCACATCATAACAATAATCCCTGCAAAATACCTACTATGAGTTTGCTCGTATCTTTTCTTCCACTTTTTCCTTAAATGTAAATGCCTCAAGATATGCAAATGACTTGTCTTAATTTCTTAAATCATTCAAACCACTCCTGGGACATTGTTGTCTGTTGCAGAGAAAAATATCCCCACTTCTACTTATCAGCTAACAAAGTTATTAGTACACTATGGTGTCACTTACCCTGTAATAATTATCTCTGGATAACTCTGAGTGATCAAACCCCAGTTGCCTCCACTGATAGGCCATTCCTGGAAGGTTAACAAAGACACTGAGGAAGAAAATACCACAGAGTGCAAAGCTAAGCCACTGAAAGTACTGCAGACTCCAGTACTTCACATAACTTCAAAAAAGTGGTTAAGCATATCCACTGCAGAAAAAAACAAACCAACAAATCCCCCCAAATACTACAAACAACACCCCTGGCCCCAGGAAGTCCCTTAGCTTTCAGTGGTGTGACAACTGATGGGAACACATCAGCAAAGTGTAACTGTGGAGAACTTAGCATACATCCAGCCTATAGACATCTGCTATTGGCCACTGTCAAAGACAGGATGACTCAGCACGGAGCTTTGGTCTCCACATGGCCACCCATGTTTTTAGAGCTGCTGATTTTCCATATTTTCAGATACATATATAGGTACTAGATGTTGTACCTTCTTACTGTAACCTTGACGTTTCTGTCGAGCGCCAACTGAATAGAGTGCAGGTATGAGGTCCACAGGACAATCAGCAAAATATTCACAACAGGTAACTGGAGATTCATGTATAGTCAAAGGATAGGGATTCTCAAATATAGGGTACCTTTAATGGATGAAAGGAGAAGTCTGTTAATCTAATACTTTTTTTTTTTTTTTAAAACACAGAATAAAAGTAACACACTAAAGACTAAGTTTGCATTCCTTTTATATAGAGGAAAATAATTTCAAATGAGCTTAGGAACAAATACCTGATGCAACTTTACTGCTTATCCACTACTTTATCAAGATCCTGTAGTACTCTAAAAAGAACCCAAAGTTTGTATTCTAAGATATTTCTAGAGCACTGCTACTCCCTACAGTTTTATTTTTTAAAAGCCTACTATTTCAATGATTTGTGGGGGGAAAAAAAAATGAAGTTACCAAGTCCTAACTGTAGTAAATTGGAGTTAGAAATTTATTTCCAATGCTTCAGTCTATTCTTCCACAGAAAAAGACATGAAGATTCTCCTTCTCACTTTGTATTACTACACTGTTCTTAAACAGAAAGCTGTGCAACACTTTTCATAACCTAGTTACATCTCCAGGTTCATTTTCATAAAGTTATAGATAGCAATACTCAGTTACCAATTAGGAGCAAGCACATAAATATACACACCCCACCACCACCTCCATCAGAAAACTGTCAGAGCCTTAATAAAGAAAAAGCCAATAACAGAGTTTAATATCTTTGAGAGGCAAAAAAGGATACAGCTTCTCAACCCATCTAAAAGAAAAAGTAGCAACAACTAAAGAAAATATTCTGCATACCACAAACTTTATACAGAGCTACCCATAACGTTAAAATAATCTCCTAAAGCTGAATGAAAGAGACTTCATTTTGATAAGATATGACATGTGTAATGACAGAAGGCAAAAGAAAATTTTCTGTAGAAAATAATCTATTAACTTTGTTGTTTTTTTCAGGTGTGAAACAATTAATACTTCTAAAGTCAATCATAACAAAGAGTATAGATCTTCTAAAAAACAAAAATGCTGAAATTTTTTTTTAACATAAAATTAAATAAACCTTAACATAACTTCCAATTTCAGACTATTCAGCTCCAGAAAAACAAAACAAAACCCCCCAAACCCAAACATCTGCTATAAACTTATAAAACTTATTTTATTAAAACTTGTTTTATTAACCTTTCAACATGTGAACACTGCTTTCGGTCCACCAGAAACAAGTTCTGGATACAGCCTATGGCCATGTAACAGTGAAAAAATCTAAATGAAATTGCTCAGTAGCTGCAAGGACATTAGGCCTAAAACTGACCTTCTGAATTCGAGAGACTTCATTATTTAAGGTATCATCATTGACTTTGAGGATACAGGTTTTTGTTTTGCCCTAGAAGGACATTCTTCACATATTTTTTTTTCCCTTCATTGACTGTTGATGACTTCTAATCAGGAATGCTACGAAGATCTTACCATCTGGTTCCTCTACTACTAAACCCTTAATGGTTGTTAATGCCTATACTAATTCCAAAATCCTTGATAAAAAAAATTGTAGGATCTAGAATTTTTAAATTGTTACCCAAATATAATGTACAGCCTGTCCCATGGGCAGAGTAACAAGAGACTCAAAATGTGTTAGGCAGGTACTGGTGAAAACAGTTATGGATACTACTTTTAGGCAAAGTTTTACCACAGTAGTAAACCAGGGAGGAGATGTTACCCTTGTAATGTTACATATATGATATTTACTCCAGCAATATTGGGTTATTTTATGCAATTTAGGTAGCAATCCACTTGCCAGTAAAATCAGCAAATTCTTATGTGATGACAGCAACATTCACCACCAGCCAAAGATACCTAGCTTACCTGAACAGTCATTTCCCCTCCTTCCTTCCCCAAAATTCCAAGCTTCCCATTCACAGCAACAAAAAAAGCAACTTCAACATAAACTGTAATACTTAAAAAAACAGCAGTAATCTATAAGTGACTTCTGTTTATCAAACAAGCATGGGAAAAGCTGTATAATATTCTACTAATATACTAAATGTTAACTGGATAGAACATGATCTATAAAGATTCTCAGTTCTGCTGAAGAAGTCTAACCTCTAATATTAAGGTTTTTTTATGTTCTGGACAAGGAAGGTACTATGGTGTATTAAAAAGTTATACAGCAGGGAAGGCTGAACAATGCATCCAACCATTAAAAAGAACAGACAAGATTCTTACCCATTTTGTGCAAGGTCAATCAGTACTAAATCCTTTTCTAGGAGAACAACTACAGCATATGGTTCTTGGAAGTCTGAAAAGAAAGAAGTTATTTATTGGTATGTGTAGTTTTTGCATGCACAGCCTCAAGAATGTCATCAGTCCTTGCACTACATCAGTCAAAAGCAGAAAAGGCACTCATTGCTATAGTTTCTGAAGATCAGGTGCACACTCACTCCCCCTGAATTCTCCAACTTCAGTTTGGAAAAGTCACATTCTTACTTGAATTCAGTATTCCCTGCTCTTCAATTTGCTGGAATCATTTAAATAGCTCAAGTAACATGAAAAGGACCATGCAGAAGAACTTGTGAAGCAGTATCTATGAGAAAGCAATATGTACTGAACAATGACATCCTTGCAGCCCCAAACTGTTTTTCCTTACATTCAGTGGGATTTAAATTCTAATCACTTACAAAAATGCATTGAAATACAGCTGACTGGACACAAAAATAAGAAAACTGTGAGAGTGTCCTAAGTTTATCATGTCCTCTTTCAGGCAGACCTCAAATACTGAGTTTTATACACTCTAATGGAAATTGGCAGCTAAAAACATTGGAGCCCTCATCACTATAATACTCTTAATCCAACTTCCTAAACTATGATAAAAATATCCCCTTCTGCAGAATAGAGATTACAGATTAGCGATGAGCTTCACGTGACTACTGGAACGAATAAAGTCACTGCTGCAGTAACTGTATCTTAAAATGGTAATGCTCCTTTTGATGTCTGTACCAAAAAAAAAAAAAAAAAAAAAGGAAAAACATGCAACCAGTAATTGGCACTCTTCTAGAAGTAAAAGAGGTTTTATAATGAACTATTCTATTATGATGCTTTGGGAAGTATGAGATACTTCAGACAACAGGAATAACAGATGTTGCTGCAGCCTGACCTCCAGAGATAAAACAAAGGCAATGGCAAAGAATATTAAGATGGTATGACATTCTGAAGAGAAAGGGTCAAAATACTGAGAAAGAGAGCCTACCATTAGGATATGGTGTTTCACAGAGGGTTAGAAAATCAACTATTGAATAGTCCATTTCTAGCACCGCAGTACTTTTCCCATGCATAACTGTTAAACACGGCCTTCTTCCTACAGTGTCATAGGACAAACCTCCCGAGAGAATGATGAAAGGCTCTCTGGAATAAAGCAGAGGTATTTAGGGTCAAGCCAAGATAGTAAATTAAGAGACTGGGAAGATTTTGTAACCTTATAATACAGTTGAATGAAGTATCATTAAGCAGAGATACATTAAGAATAATGTAAATCAGCTCTCCATGCAACATGTAACTTCAGTACATGTTTTAAAAGTTAAAAACTCAAGTCAGACGTCTCTTCCAAACCTTCTGTTCTATATTGCTTATTTGACCAATCTTTGCAACTGTTTGTCAAGACAAGATTTTTTTGTTAATATCAGAATAGTTTCTTTTCTACTGAACTGTAGATTCAGATTCAGATTTACCAAAAGCCCAGTTATGCATAATACAAAACCAAGATCAGGAAAAACCAGTCCATTTACTTACTGTAAATAATTACCCTAAATTTTGAAGGATGAACAAGTTTGTAAATAGCATCATTTTGCAGTCACAAAAATATGACACTCTTGGACAAGCAATCACCTGCCTAATAAAATTTCAAAATATAACATTTTAGGGAGCAAGGACATACATAAATGTCCATAGATCTCTCATCACACTATTACTCCAGACATTTTATCCATTTACCCCTGCTACCATGCACAAAATTTAAGGAACTAGTATGTCACCAACTGCTGCTACTGAATAATTAAATGGCTGAATTGCAAAGTAAAATTATTTGTCAGGGTTGAGAAAAGAGATTAGAGGCTTCCCTTAAAAAAAAAAAGTCTTTAGAGAAACATTTACACACTTGTCTAATACGCACGTATAGTTTAGTATTTAATTTATTGAAAAAAGATGAAGTAAATGTATTAATTGTACTAGATATTTCCTTCTTAATTATTGGAATTCAGCACTCATTTTAATAATATTTATATTTAAAATAGGATATAATATATTTTAAAGAGCAGACTGGCTGTTTATAAGGGTACAACTCAAGAAATTTTACCCTTCGTTGACTGTTGCCTCTCATGCCAGGTTACACTTCTGAGGGAAAACTGGTAGACTGTAAAAATTTCTTTGATCTACTTTTATGCTTGTTTTAGTCAGGAATCTTACCATTTGCATCTATTTTGGAAGCAACTAGCATGTGAGTATCTTCCCATACTGCCTAAATGGCTTTCACTGGCTAGCACTTGAAACGTAAGTGCGACACATTAGGTACACGCTTCTTCCTGAAAACCATGCATTGAATGGTTTAGTTTATGCACATGCTGCTGTTCATGAGTTTGACATATGGCTTAAGTGTGCTCTGTGTTTGTAGCACTGAAGACAAAGCAAACTGAAATAAACTCAGTTTCTTCTGCCTGATCCTTCAGAAGCCCTGTGACTGAAGAGTTGATAGGGCCAAAGACTTGTGCTGTTTGAAAAAGATGCCTTAGACCATGGGTCTACCAAGTTCAATATCATGCCTCTAACAGTAGTCAAAACTTTCTAGAAAAGGACTGTGTTTTCACCTAGTATTCATTTAATCTTTACTCTACATACCAGAACACAACCTTTTATCATCAAGCCTGTGAAGTAAAAGGAAGGGAAAAGGTCAAACTTTAATTTAACCTGTTATTTTTCAGGATGTCAATGAAAAGAAAAACACCGGTTCAACGCACTTGCAGTATGTTACTGTACTGGAATGGTTTATTGCAGTGTTTGTCTACACAAAATTAATGAATTTTTAAAACCTGCCAGACCAAATTTCAGTAATTCATAGACTTGTGGGTTCTCCAACATCAGCTGATAATAAAATAACGACAAACCTCAGTTTCTAAGTTTCATTGATCACAATGTAAACTGCATCCTGGTTTCTCTGGGGTTTATTTTCAACATAATCATACTGCCTTGGCCAGGCTTGCCTCAGTCCATATCCTTATTGAGCAAAGAATCTAAGAGCTAAAAATAGATTACATGGATCTGTGACATGGACTTCACAGATGAATCAAAGATTAAAGTGGACTTTAATCTGATGGAAAGATTAATACAGGTTTATGCATGAAAGTTTTCCTATTTTCATGAAACCATGGATTTACCATGAAAACAAACTGTGTGTTTTCTAATCAAATTCTTAGAATGTTGTCTTTCAGTTGTGACATTACCTGTATTTAAAAGGTTAGTACATATGAATTAAACAGAAATTAATTATTTAAAAAGACAAGTAAAACTGCACTTCATGTAAACAGATGAGATTGTTAAATATCAAAGCTGGATCATTTTACCTGCCTGATACAACAGAAAAAAAAAATAAAAAGCAGTGCTCAGCTCTCAGAATTCCTATACAGCATTTTAAACAGCTGCTAATAGTTCTGCTTCAGCAGGTTTGGAAGCAATCCCTTCACATTAGATTTCCTCATCAGTTAAATCTGTAAAACTCACTTGGGGTACCCTACAAAATAATGCACTACAAAGCTGGGTAATGTTTTATTAAAACAATTTCAGAACACACAGAAATTAAGTCTTTTAGTGTAAGATGTTTCTGCTCAATTTTAGAAGTAATTTGTCAAATACTAGCCAGCTTCTGGCAATCTGGATGTGACAGAACAGTACATACAGAAGTCAGGCCTTTGGTACCAGTTGGCTTACTTTTCTAACCATGAGCGAATCTGAGAAGCAAATCCCTAACGATAAAGCTGGAAAAGGCTTCAAGAATTAGTTCAGTTTAGGACTGGAAATCTTGAAATAGTCTTGAAGATAAATTACAAGTTATTTTTAAGAAATGTGGTTTTGAACCAAACTCACGCAACCAAATTTACTATTCAAACTAACTTAGAGACCTCATTATTAGTGCAACTTCTGGCTTCCAATTACGTCCATCCATCTTGTGAAAGAGGGCCCGCACTACAGCTAGTTAATGACGGCTGCGTGAGCTACCAATGCCCTTTTTTAGTATGTTTTACAGAGAGACTTTTGAGCTGAAATTTCTATTAAAACAGAGCTCCAGCAAAGAGTATACTTGATGGAAGACTGTCAATAATAACCTTTCTACATATATTCTCCCAGAAATAAAGCTACAGACGTATTACTGTAGGCTGAACAACTGGCTGCAGAGACTTTACAGGCACTATCTGCAGTAACCTTACGAACCCAAAACCAGAAAGAAAACCCCACAACCTTAAATAGGTAGTCTGAAAGAACCAGAAAAAGCCTCATGTCCTCCTGCTTCCCTGTAGGGACAACACAATGGAGGGCAAAAAGTAAGTGATTAGTTAGAACTGCAATAGCAGTAAGAATAGTGTTTGTAGCACCTACAGCAGGTTGCAGTCCTGTGTTCCTCCTGCATGGTACTAGATACCTTTCCTCAAAAGAAAGTTTATTAGAATTAGAAGCAGTAAAGAAAACCAGTAAAATTGTATCAATGAAGTGTTTTCTACATGAAGAGATACTGAAGCAAACCTAGATCATGGAGCATTCTGGATAAGGGAGGTGAAAGAAGGAGTGATGCAGAGCATAGAAGAAATTAAAATAGAATGGTTACTTGCTATTTTTCACTATGAAGAAGTCAGCTGAAATAAACAGTGCATCTTCAATATCTTCTAAGCTTTATAGTTTTGCTTTCTTCTGTGGACTTTTTTTTTTTTTTTGCATAACAGAACACACTGCTATAGAAACAGGTTTATTTTAATGTGTTATACTCCTTCCGTAGCTAGAAAAAAAAAATATTTAATCCTGTCCAGGAAACATTCTCCTCTGTGCTGTAAAAATTAAACCACTAATGACAATGTTTTAGCTTAAAGTGAAGACTGTATCATGTTCATATCTAAATCAATTTCAATCAGTAAAGAGAAAAAACACAAAAATTTTAAGCATTCAAAATTAGCTCTGCCTTGCCTTAAAATTACAATTCAGTATTTTAAAAATAAAATTTTCTCCTTCTTTTAATTATCACAATAGCTACAAATTTAGAATTACACTAAAGATGGAATAAACATTAGACAGAAAACATTAAACTGAAAGGCATCAAAACATTCAGTTTGGACAAACACAAGAAAGTGGGAAAGAGCTATGTATTCTTAGAAATTGTACAATAATAAACTCCTCCTTAAATTGCATGAAAAATCAAATAGTTTTCACATTGTACTATTGTAATTTCATACAACAAACTTCAAATTAACCTTTTCCTTTAGAATTGACTGTTTACAACAAAGTTTTTGTAGAAATAGTAACGTCCTGAAGGTGAGACTACCTTTTGTTATCTGCGTATCTTTCTTCACTTCAGCTTTTGGTATTTCAGTTGATAAAAGATACGCAGACAGATGTAGACTGCTGCAAGTAAAATATGACTTTCCCACTGATCATAGGGAATTAGATACAGTCTTAAATTTCTACCTATCTGATTTTTAGCAGCTAAAGCCACTGATACTATATTTATATTAATATATTAATAGAAAGAATTTACTATTTACTACTTACTAATCAGGAAAAATATTCTATACATTTGAATGCCTGGAAAGCAAACAACAAAAATACATAAACCTTGCAAAAAGTAAAAGTTGTAAAAAATAATCAACTTTGACAAATAACTGAACAGGTTTCCACAAACATTTTACCTTTTAACCATTTTGGAGCCATAAATAAAAATTCTTTTTCATACACAGTTCATGAAATATTTCAATCCTAATTGTAATCCTGTAACAAAACATGCTACTCAAGATACTGTCATTCCATCTGAGTCTGTTGTTGCAATTATGGCTTTGTAAAACTCTCAATATGCATAATTAGGCACAGTGTACTGCATAAATTACTGCACTCTACCAGAAAAAGCTTCTGTCAGTAATATTTTTGGGAGAGAAAAAACATATTCAGAATTTAGAACATTTGCATCAGACTATTATCTGTCAAAGTTCAGTTTCCAAGTCTGTGCTTTAGTGTCTTCTGTGCTTTACCAGCCATTTTTTTCTATAATATTCTCAGAAGATTGAGCAAAAATACATGTGAGTTTCATTGCATGGAAGAAGCACATAGATAATGCATTAGCAGGATCTCTACCTAAGTTAAGGTTTTTATATAGTAACTTGTTCACATAAGGTTTTTTCTTGTTTGTTCAGAAGCATCTGAATAACGAAAACTGTTTCAGCTGTTCTACCATAGCTCAGTGCCATGAGACAACAACAGGGAAACAATGTACCTTCCCAGAAGTTTCATTCTTTTTTACATATGTTAATTCAGCATACAAAACAAGTCTTACCCAGCTCTAGTTGTTTTATATTCCACCTTAAGAATAGGTTTGCAGGGTTCTGGCTTCTTTCCATCCTTCAACTGCTTTCCTAAAGTGAATCATTTTGTTACATTAATCTTACAGTTCCGTAACATGATGACAAATGATGAAATTCATGATGCAACTTGCAAAGTATATATGTTCAACATCTCACAATTATAGAGTATGCCTTGGAATAATATCATGAAAGACTTGTCAAAACTCTCAATGCACCAACCTAGAATATTCTAAGTCTAGGGTAGTTTTGAGTTGGTTTTGGGGGATGATTATTGGTGGAAGTTTTTATCTTTTTAACGTGTTGTGCAATATTTGTTTTCAAAAATACAATTCTTTCCTAAAGAAGCTGTTTTAAGTAACACTGAATATTTAAAATTTATCTCATGTCTATCATTTTGCAACTAAAATCAGTCAGCTTACAAGTAAAACGAGGTTTATGCTGAGAGTGTTATTAAGGGCTAAGGCTTGAATTTGTACACAAAAACCAGTTCTTTACTGTGAGCTATTACCATCTGAAGCTTCTACACATATGATTTCCCATGGAATCAGTAGAAATTACAAGTACGGTGTAAATATGTCGTTTTCCCCCCTATCTGAACATTGATGAGGTTTGAAATAACTATGAAGTTCTGAAGAAAATTTAATTTGAAGGTCAAGATCAGAAGAAAAAAAATCATAAGACTATATTTATTTTAGTGTTTCTACTACCATAGATGCCAGTTTATTTTCTGACTGCTACAGAGCTTCCTTTCTTCATTCTAGTCCAAAGTCAGCATAGCAAATATGGACTTGCTGGTGCTCAGATAGGTAAAACCAGGATGCTTAACTACAGAATCTTGTACTATGACAGTAACCTCACTGTTACTTTCACCTTTAAGAATCTGAAGTAAATGTAATGAAGACATGACTTAGACTCATGCACACCATGGAAACCTGGCATTTGTATAGACTATTTTTGAAAAGCAGCAGCATATTTCACAGAACAACACCACCGACAATGTTGATTTCCTAGATTAGAGTTGATGCAAGACTTCCCAGAAGCAGGAACATCTTACCAGATGCTAATTTCACTATTGTAAACCTTTCCAAAAACTTACATGGTAATCTACACATTTATACATGCAACAGATGCTTGCCTATACGCATTTTAAACAACATATGGTTTGCAATGCCAAGAAAAAAGCAAGCCCTGCAACATGTTCATTAGTTAATTTTGATATCAATGCCATTATGGGAAAAGTGAGCTTAAAGGTCAGAGATTTAGACAAAAATTTGAATTCTTATTTCATACTTTTTTAAAAATGGAATTTTGACAAAGTAAGTTTTTTATTTGCATAGTAAGTGCATTTTTAATATTTGGTTTTGCAAAACAATTCTATTAAAACCAAGTTCTGTGTCTTTTAAGAGTTAATGGATAACAGTGGTGATCTGTTTTCATCTTACCATGTGGAGTGATAGTCTGGAATGGTTTGGTAGGAGATTTTACATTCCATATGGTCAAGGTGCCATCTGAGTGACTACAAACAAATTGTTTTCCTTCATGATGCCAAGCCACGGAGTGGATAGCCTATGTAAGAGAAGGGTTAAAAAACAGACCAGTGTATCAGTATCATTTTCTTATTCCATTAGACAACAAAGGAAATTAGAGAATTAGTAATTAAATCATACTGCTCTTAGTACATCCTAATTTACCTGTTTAAGGGGGAAAAAAAAAATCCTCAGAGTGTAGTAATGAAGTACTTTTCTACAATGGGTAGCAGGCAGATATTAACTCCAAGCCCTTGGTGCTTTGCTAACCAAAATTTTTATTATTGGGAAAAAACACACTGTCCATACAAAAAGTACCTACTTTGTAGGATTATTAAATCAAAGTTTTAAATGGAGTTTTGAGATGTCTAATGTGGATATACACAAGAGGCAAGTATTGGCTTAGAAGATAAAGTAAGAACTGAGGGAAGATTTTTTTTTTTTAAATGATGATTAAAAAAATAGTTTGAATAAGCATTCTAATGTTGCAATAGCAGTTTTGAGGTACAGGACAGTAAATCTTTCCATGAATAAACATCTTTATATTCATAAAATTAGGAATGGAATTATTAAGGCATGCTACAAGAAATCTTACAGCAGAAAAAAGACTGAACAAAATCTAGTTACTGCCTTAAGATGAGAGAAAAGTCGACAATGAAGCAAAGAGTGTAAATAAGGCAAAGAAATTAACTAGTAACAAACAATTGATGCCATTTCCAGCATCAATACTAGCATGTGGGGACATTATAACTCATTAGGTCACGTTATAGCATAAACAATGAAGTATTTCTCCATTATTCAAAAAGCACAGAAAGCAGTATTATCTGGCAGAAGTATGGAACTTTGCTATTACGAATACAGTAGACTTGCTTAATACTTATGGTAAAGATATTACTCTAAACAACTGAAAGCAGGACCTTAACAGGTGAAAGAGACCTGGAACACAAACCCTATGAGGAGAGGCTGAAGGAGCTGGGGTTGTTTAGTCTGGTGAAGAGGAGGCTCAGGAGTGACCTCATTGCTGTCTACAACTACCTGAAGGGAGGTTGTAGCCAGGTGGGGGTTGGTCTCTTCTCCCAGGCAAGCAGCAGCAGAATGAGAGGACACAGTCTCAAGTTGTGCCAGGGGAGGTATAGGTTGGATGTTAGGAGGAAGTTCTTCACAGAGAGGGTGATTGCCCATTGGAATGGGCTGCCCAGGGAGGTGGTGGAGTCGCCATCACTGGAGACATTCAAGAGAAGACTGGATGAGGCACTTAGTGCTATGGTTTAGTTGATTGCTTATGGCTGGGTGATCAGTTGGACTGGATGATCTTGGAGGTCTCTTCCAACCTGGTTGATTCTGTGATCCTATGAAAGCTAATTCCCTGTACAATAGAATCTCTGCTCAAAAGATGGTATCTGTAATTCACTTCAGCTCCTCAGGTACCTACACATTTCCTTTGTGAGGAAACCTGGGTGTGAGAGCAGTACAGAATCCTAAGCAGCAGTGAAAACTTCAGTTAATTACTGGGACTAACAAGACAAAAGTCTAATGTAGCTTTACCTAAACTGATTATACACAGATTAGATCTTCACATTTCACAGAATCACAGAATGTTAGGGGCTAGAAGGGACCTCAAAAGACCATCCAGTCCAACCCCCCTGCCAGAGCAGGTTCACCTATACCAGATTGCACAGAAACTCATCCAGGCAGGTCTTGAATATCTCCATAGAGGGAGACTCCACAACTCCCCTGAGTTGCCTGTTCCAGTGTTCCGTCACCCTCACAGTGAAACAATTCTTCCTCCTGTTTCCATGGAACTTTCTATGCCTCAACTTCCACCTATTGCCCCTTGTCCTGTCATTGGGCATTGCCAAGAAGAGCCTGACTCCATCCTCTTGGTGGTCACTCTTTACATATTTATAAACATTAATGAGGTCACCCCTTACTCTTCCTCTTCTCCGAGCTGAAGAGCCCCAGCTCCCTCAGTCTGTCCTCGTAAGGAAGATGTTCCACTCCCTTAATCATTTTCATGGCTCTGCACTAGACCCTTTCAAGCAGTTCCCTCCCGTTCTTGAACAGAGGGACTCAGAACTGAACTTGCTTTTCAAGTACAACACATTCCTTGAAAAAAACATTTCTGCATACTTTCCCACAGGAATACACCAGACTCATGGAGAATTCTTTTCATCATTCTTTGGATCTGACCATGACCTTTTACTCTGAGCCATTAATTGAGCTTGAAATATGCTGTGCATGACTCTTCAGGACCATGACATGAGATCACTTATTCTGTATGCCAGACTGTTTATCACAGCCTATTCAGATTTCACTGTCTTATTGTAACAAGTCCTCCATTTCCATAGCCATGGACAACATTTTTGGGTGGCTGAAGACAAGTACTCCTTTTCTATGGGTTTACCAAAATATTCAAATCAAGCATAGTAACTTGGAGCATCTACACTAAATCTTGTCAACAGTCTAAAAGCAAGAGTGAAAAAATGCTGTAAAAGTAGTGTGGCAGTTTAGGCTGGGTGCCTCCTGTTACTGCCACGTAAGTTACACCTCCGGTGTCCCGAGTGTCCAACCCAATAAGGTGGACAGAGGAAGCAGTGTATTTCTACCCAGAAATCCTGTGCCCTGTAAGTCCATCTGCAAAGTCAGCCTCTTCCTCCTTCTTCCCTCTCTGCTCCCTATTGGGTAACAGTGGGGGAGTATCTCAAGGCCTCTCAAGGCCCATCTAGGCCTAATGCCAGGAGGAGAAAGGCGGTGGGGGGAAGAGGGGGCAGTCTCAGACATGGCCAGCCTGAGACTAGCCTAGCAGTGGGGGGGAAGAAAGACCCCTGGGGTGGTTTGGATAGACCCTCAGGTGGGGAGAAGGGAAGTATTGGGAGGCTTTTGGGTGTAAGGGACTATGTACAGTTTGGGATATCTTTGCCACTATCCTTTGTAGCTTCTGTAAACCACTAATTGCTTTTCCATTTAAACTTTTCATCACTCTCCAATGCATTTGTACGAGTGTCATTCTTTTGTCACTCTCGGGGCAATAGAGGAGCTGTCTGGCTCTAAACTAGGACAAGTAGTATGCAGTTATCAAGACATAAATGGCAATATAACGTGAAGATTGTTTTCATGCAGTGAACTGTGTAAGTGCCTCATGACTGTACTGACATGCTTTGGTTTCTGGCAAGTCAGATTTCAGGGTTGCATTTTTTCCCCCCTTCCTTTTAATCCCACAGGCTACTCTGACATGTTTTTAATGCTGTAAAATAATCTCTTAAACTCAGCCATGTACCAGAATACTGAGCTTAAAAATACTAATCTATAAGACATTTGCTGTGTTAATTCTATTGAGGCTTATTTTGAATCAGAACAAAACACTACTCAAAGAACGCCCTTCATTAAAAAATTGCAGTTTTCACAAGTTACACTTCAACTTTGAAGAAACTAAATAGCTGAGAAATTTGTTTCTTTCACGGCTGAAAACATAGTATGGGAAAAATCTGCAGTATAAACTATATTCCACGTATGAAATCTGTAACTTTTTAAAAATTCCTAATGTTTGAACATAAATGGCTGCCCAATAAAAAAAAATACAACACACAATAAAAGAAACAAAACCAACAAAAAACACCAAACCAAACAAACCCCCCAAACCAACAACAATAAAAAACCCCAACAAAGAGATGTTTCGAGGAAAGGGTTTTACAAAAAAGTTTCTAAAGAAAAGTTCATTCACAACTGTAGTTCTATCATGTCACAAGCAATTTCTTCCAAATTCTCTGCAAAAGAATGGTACACTTCTGCATACTTTGACACATGCCACATACAACTGTTAGAATTAAAAAAAAAAAAAAAAAAGTATATACACAGTACCAAAGTTCAGGATCACATTTCCAATACAGAAAAAAATCAAGAACAAATTCTTACTAAACTACCCATTACTCACTAAAATATCATGGAGGGAAGAATGTCATCAATCAGCACTAATACTAATCATGGCCTAGAGCGACCTCCCATTGCTATAGCTAAGCAGAAATAGATTATAAATGTTTCAGGGGTGCCTCTACCCTGTAACTATTCCTATCTTTGGGATGAGTGTTCCTAGTGTTCTTGTGCTGCAACTATCAGATCAGGGTGCTGGGCAGGCACACAAGTCCAGACAGAAAGAATCTGTTCCACTGATCTAGCATTCCGGCAACAAATAAGACTGCCCTAACATAACATGGGAATTTGCTTCAATAAAGCCTCCTAGAAGTAAGGTAATTTGGAATGAAGCCAAGCAAAAAGCCAAAGATGAGATTCAGCTTCTTCCATGAGGAAACAGCTTGAGTGTATTTCTATAAACCTCTGATGATGCAGGGAGTTTCATCTTTGTTTCTTACGAGAAGAAAATCAGAGGATGACATCTGGATCTCTTCACACACCTGAAGTTTTGAGTCAAAATGCTGCAATAAATGATGGCGTGATGGACAGCACAAGTCCTTCAAGTTACATGTTTAAAAGACCACTGTCAACTACAAGGTGATGAGAGGGGAGGCTAATCCAGCAGAAAAATTTCTAGCTAACAGTCTTTATGGTATCAAAGTGCCTGGCCATATTATTCATGATGCTTGATGAAGCACAGAGCCATAGAACCATGTAAGTGTTGAGGTTGGAAGAAACATTTGAAATCAAGTCCAGCCATTCACCTAGAGCTCACAATCCCTCCACCACTGCTAAGCCACTGCCACTAAACCATAGTTACCTATTAACAAAAGCCACCATCACGCAAGCATGTTTCACAGCACCGCTACAGGAAAAAGCCTGAAGAGGATCCAGATCCAGGGTCCCGACAACTACATGTGGTGCTTCAGTGTTATGAAGAATTGCAGCTGTGCTGTAATGCCAAGCTCTGATGATGTCAGTCCTGCAGCTCTCAGCAGCAACAAAGCTCAGGTACAGCACTGTGATTTCTAACAGGCATAGTGTCAGTCACCACTCTTGCAGTGACTGGTGATGGCTTTTGAGACTGATCGGACTACACAGTTCACCAGTACTACCTTTATTTATTTTCAACAGGGTTAAAGACAGTTTCCCCAGTGATAATAAGCAGAGCTGATTCACCAAACAAGATTCCTTTGTGAGCCCTCCTGATATACTTCAGTGGTCTGAGATGGCACAGTTGGGGAAGAAGAGAACAGACAGCATAAACAAGATGACTAAAAAGGTAACATCATGGAGTTGACTATTCCATTCACTAGCAAAATTGAGGAAGATACTCCATTTTTGCAGCAACAAAGAATAAAATGAAAGAGAGAGAGAAGAAGCCCTACTTCACCTAACTTGCACTAAAAACCCCCCAAACAACCAGATACATGCATTTCATCTGTTTTCTGCACCTTCCTATTCATTATCTTTTCTGTATCTGATAGGATCTTCTACCATGATATTCAGTCCAGAAACAACGACAGCCCTCTCTACAATGACACCCTTCAAGAAACACATACTTTTCAATTGTCAGGCAAAATTAATCAATTTATTTCTATGCCATTTAGGCCAGAACCCAGAAGAACTTTAAAGTGCCTAACTATATTAAATCCAAATTAAAAAAAGGGGCATTACTTTATTCTGCCTTCCCCCGTAAAATATTAGATCTACGTTACTTGCCCAGTAAAGAAGAAATTCCTTGTCAATGTTAAATGGATGAGAACCAACTAATTATTACTGTATGCAGCAATTCTTTTTTCCAAAGAAATATTGCTCCTAAAGGGCAACTGGAACTCACAGAAAACACATCATTCAACCTCTAAGACTTGAATGGCCAACATATTTTTAAGCAGCTTTATATATGTTGATTCTCACTAATCAGAACAGTGATACTCAAAAGTCACTCCATGTATCTTAATTTTTTCTGTCCCTTTCTTATCCATTGCTAAGGTATGATAACAATCATTTCTTTACTGAACAATCTGACCTTTAGATATGTAATTACCTCTTTTGCAATCAAAAATCACACTGAACTAGATGGCTTCACTTATAAATCTAAAGGGAACTGAAGATGAGACAGGTGAACTATTCACTGCTCACCTCCTCTCAAGTCAGAGCTGGTTCAAGAATACAACAGATAATGAGTCAACTTTTTAAACAAATAGACCACAAAATTCAAGGAAAAGCAGAATAATTAGCATAGTGTCTACCTGGGTAAGTTTCCAGAAACATCACCAAAACTTTAATAACAGAATAAATCTACACATGGATGAGTACAATATACCAACAAGAAGTCAACAGGTTTTTGTAAAACAAAAATCAGATTCAACAAACCTCCAAAAATGTTTACAAGCATGTAGTGAATGGAAGCACGAATCAAGCTGCCTACACCATTTTCCAAATCTTTCAAAAATACCTCTTACAGGAAACTAAAACCATGCTACAGATCCCTTAACTAATGAATAACTGGTTAAGGTATCAGAAAGTAAAGCAAACTAGAATAAAGATAGGATGGTAGAAATTAATTAGTTCATGGATGAAGGCAACTGGTGGAGATTGCCTCAGGGATCTGTGCTGCTCAGTTTATTCCTAAACTTGGAAAACTTGAAGCATGTTAGTGTGGTAATTCTGCTGACAGTACCAAAGCATATTCAATGTAGAAATCAGGATTTCAGTGAAGAACTGCAGGAAGACTTAACATTTTTTTTTATTGCCCATGTAAACATGAAGTAATGCATAAACACTAAGGACTTTGAGCTGACAATTAACACTGAAGAATGAGACTCTAATTTTAGAATAGGTTGTTCCAAGGAAGCATCTGCTTAGTGCCTGCATCCAGAGGCTAACCCAGTATCAAGATCAAGAGAGAAATAAAACATAATTATTCCACATCATAAATCCATTTTGACCACATCTTGAATACATTATGTTGCTGTGTTTCTCTTTTTTATAAAACAAAGATACAATAGAATGGTTAAAACCAGAATGTTAAAGCCAAAAGAATAGGAGGTATAGAATGAACTTTATTAAAACTAGAAAAAAAAAAGATAGTGGAGATCAGTTATGAAAAAAAGTGAGAGGGAATGAACTAGGTGCATGTAATGAAACTGGAAGGTACAAAAATCACTCTTAACATAACATACTTTGAGGCTTACACAGAAATTTGTGAACAAAGAAACTTCAGCCCTGATAGCCTAATACAGCTCTGACTACCTAAGGCTTAGACCTCTACAGAGATTTCCCCTTCAAACTCTTCCTTGGCAGAACTAACACAGAAGCACGAGTACTGAGTCAGAACCATCATACAAAAAAAACCCAAATGCTATCTTGTGAAAAATTCAGCACAGAGCTAAAGAAAGCACATCTGTGCTACAACAAACAGGCCTAACTGGTACTGAGGAATGATACAGACATTTTTACAATTCATGAAATATAATTGAGACTAGTATTAAATAAAATATATCACCTTGCATATTATGTTAAATTGTTTTTTTTTTAACCTTTCAAAAAGCCTACATTCTCTTAAGAATCAAGTTTGCTTTTTAAAAATAAACTTAATTCAATACCATTGTTTTTTCTAAACATTCCCTAGTTTTGTTTCAAACCTTGATCTTATCCTAAAAAAAAAAAAAAAAGGTGGGGGGGGGGTAGGGGGAGTCGTATTTATAGCACTGTCCCAGTGAAACTACTTAGTGGCTTTTTTCCCCCCTCGTACACCTTTTCAGAATGTGAGAGATTCCAAATCATGGAAATTGCTAAACTGTCTTGTTTCAAATCAAAACTCAAGTTTTTAAATACAGGTGAAAGCCATCCTACTCATAAGAAAAAAAAAACAAAAAACTAAAGAACCCCAACATTTGAAAGCTTCCCCTCTCAGGCCCCAAAATTACTAAAGAATCAGCCCCCAAAATTACTAAAGAAATCCATGCCACCATTCATTGTTTCACAAACTTCAACTCTGTCAACACTTACTCGGGTCTGAAGTTTCTATTATTCAAACACTATGGATCTTTTAGAGAAAACTTCAAGTACTTGCAATTTCAAAGACACTTATTTATTGATCCACTGGAGACAGAAGTAGGAGAAGAAATGAAAGAAAAATAATAAAAGTCACTATTAGAATAGCAAATTATATCCTCACAGTAAGTAATGCAGATGAAAAATTTTACCTCATCATGTGTGTATCTGTAATCTGCCTTCTTTGACTTCAGATCCCATAACACCACTATTCCAGACTCAAAGCCAATCAGAAGCTGCAATAACAAGCAGATTTATTAGATCTTTGTAAGGATAAGCATAACCAATACAATTTGCAATGCTTGTAGTTCTTGTTCCAAGAGGTGCAGTATTAATTATGTGCAGATACTATATGGAGTGTATGAAGACAACAATTAACGATAGGTGGTGAAGAGCTCAATGTTAGAGATGTTTACTTTGTACTTGTCATTCTAAACTTCCAGCTAATACAACTGACATTCATGGAAAATTATAAAAAAAAAAAAAAGGCAGCATTCTTATGAAGATTCCTTGCAAATCCCCTTGAGTTCTAGAAAGGTCAACACTGAACTTCCTTTAATGCATTCACAGAATCCCAGAATCAGTAAGGTTGGAAAAGACCTCAAAGATCATCAAGTCCAATCGATCACCCAAGACCTCATGACTACTAAACCACGTCACCAAGTGCCACATCCAATCCCTTCTTGAACACCTCCAGGGATGGTGTCTCCACCACCTCCCTGGGCAGCACATTCCAACAGCTAACAACTCTCTCTGTGAAGAACTTTCTCCTCACCTCGAGCCTAAACTTCCCCTGGCGCAGCTTGAGACTGTGTCCTCTTGTTCTGGTGTTGATTGCCTGGGAGAAGAGACCAAAGCCCTCCTGGCTACAACCTCCCTTCAGGTAGTTGTAGACAGCAATGAGGTCACCCCTGAGCCTCCTCCTCTCCAGGCTAAACAATTCCAGCTCCTTCAGCCTCTCCTCGTAGGGTTTGTGTTCGAGGCCTCTCACCAGCCTCATTGCCCTTCTCTGGACATGTTCAAGTGTCTCAATGTCTTTCTTAAACTGAAGGGCCCAGAACTGGACACAGTACTCGAGGCACAGCCTAATCAGTGCTGAGTACAGGAGCACAATGACTTCCCTGCTCCTGCTGGCCCCACTATTTCTGACGCAGGCCAGGATGCCATTGGCCTTCTTGGCCACCTGGGCATACTGCTGGCTCATGTTCAGCTGCTGTCAACCAGCACCCCCAGGTCCCTTTCTGTTTGGCTGCTCTCCAGCCACTCCAACCCCAGCCTGTAGCACTGCATGGGGTTGTTGTGGGCAAAGTGCAGCACCCAGCACTTGGATTTGTTGAATGCCATCCTGTTGGACTCTGCCCATCTGTCCAGCCTGTCAAGGTCCCTCTGCAGAGCCCTTCTACCCTCTAACCGATCAACACCTGCTCCCAACTTAGTGTCATCTGCAAATCTACTGATGACTGACTCCTTTTGAGTGAAAATGGGTAGGTTGGAAAATAAATGTTTATGTGCATTTTATTCACTGGAATTTGCTCTGATTAGATTTGTGATATTCTTCTTGAAGTTACAGGTAACAGTTCATTGTCTATAAAGAAACAATGTAATATGAGCTTCTCTGTATGTTAATCATAATTGAGATAACTGTATAAAGGAACACCAAGAACATGAGATGGAAAGAAAGGGGTAGCTAGAGAGAAATTGGACAAGGTAATTTTTCCAAATAATCTTTTTGCTAGACTCAAGATTAAACCATTTCCACAAAGAGTGAAGATTCAGATAATCCATAATAATTGGTCTAACACATAGCCAAGTATTTAAGTGTTTTGCTCTCCTATTTTAAGTGACACTTGTCTGATTAAGGCAGTAGTACTAGTCTTGGTACTTGTTATATAGAAGGCAGCAATGCAGCTTCATTTTTCATAGGTGCTGGACCTACTGTGAGATCTTTCCTTCGAGCAATGTTACTACACGAAAAGCAGATACAGCATTAAGTAGCACACCTTCAGTCCCAATTCCTTTTCTGAGCACAGAAATACAAAAGATACAGTATCTGGCTGCAGGGATTTACTCAGTCTTATTGGAGCACTTCCCCTGAGCAAACAGAAGTGTCCTGAGGACACTTGTTAGATCCCCTCTCAGTCTTCTCTCCAGGCTAAAAAGCTCCAGGTCTCTCAGCCTGTCTTTGTAAGGCAGTGCTCCAGTCCCTTAATCATCCTTGTAGCCCTCCGCTGGACTCTCTCAAGCAGATGCCTGTCTCTCTTGAACTGGATGCAGTATTCCAGGTGGGGCCTGACTAGGGCAGAGTAGAGGGGGAGGAAACAGGAGTTTCCTTCACAAACGAGTTCAAAACTCTAGGATATTTCTGAGAAATTACACCGACAAACTCAGCACTGAATTCAATCACACCTGATTAATCTAGAGCAGTCATTAATGAAAATCTGCTTAAGGTAGCATAAAAGTCTCTCTGGCCAAGTTACAATCATACTTTTTTCAGGGGTCTACACACTCTTGATAAAAAAACACATGCAGGACTGTTGTTTTCAAATCCTTCTTTCATATTTTGGAGGATTTTTTGTTTGCTTTTGTTTTTTTGGTTGTGTTTGAGGTTTTGTTTGGGTTTTTTTGTTTTGTGTGATTGGTTTTGGTGTTTTTTTTTTTTGTTTTGTTGGGGTTTTGTTTGTTTGTTTTTAAATCCCTCCTATTTACTCTTCAACACAGCCCAAGTGGTCTGAACAAAAGTTGCAGCAGAACACCAAGATATGGCTAAACAACTATATGGGTCACACAAATTAAAAAGGCTGAAGATTTTTGCTAGAGTGAGCAAGTTATGTGATCTCATCCCAAGACTTAAAAAAGAAGTTTGTTACCTGAAGTACAGACAGTCTTGCAACCATGACTTAAGTGGGGAATACATGCTTTGGTACTACAGTAATTACTGTCACCTAGAAAAGGTATGCTAACACTTGAACTCCTTGCTTTCTCTTTTAATTGACAAAATCTTCATGGTGAACTAAAGGTGTGTTCTATTTGGTTCTGCATGAGACTCATAACACATGTCTCAAAGCAAAGGGTAATACCTGCAATTTTACTTTAGTAAATCAGAAGGAATCAATGACCATTGAGTTCATAGCTCAAGTTCTTCCCTGGGGCTGCTGTGTCACAGGACATAAAATTGTCTTGCAAGGGCTTCAAGAACACATACTGTAACACTTTCTCAGGATAAAGATTATGCTAATACTACCTCAAATGAAAGACATCTAATACATACCTTGCTCTTATTTTAACTGAGTTGACTTTCCTGAAGCATGTAGTTGTAGATGGGCCAGTTAGGCTTTAAGCAAGTTATTATAATGACTAGATGCTGTCTGCTAAATCAGGGTGTGTGACTTCAACCTCAATTCCCATAAAAACTGCTACCTTATATTAAAGACAAACTACCCAGTATTCTCTATCAATACGCAATATAAAAAAAGGCATTTTAAAGTTGTAAAACAGCAACACCCAAGAGGATTATCATGAGACCCCACCTGGAATTCTGTGCCCATCTCTGGAGTCCCAAACACAAGAAGAACATGGAATTGTTAGAGCAGGTCCAGAGGAGGGCCATGAAGATGACCAGAGGGCTAGAGCACCCATCCTATGAAGGCAGGCTGAGGGTATTGGGGTTGTTCAACCTGGAGAAGAGAAGGCTCCAGAAAGACCTTACAGAAGCCTTCCAGGATACCTCAAGAGGGACTTTGTACAAAGGCACATTGTGATAGGATGAGGGGCAATGGTTTCAAAATAGGAAAAGCTAGATTTAGATTAGACATTAGGATGAAATTCTTCACTGTGAGGGTGGGAGAGGCACTTGAGCAAGTTGGCCAGAGAAGCTGTGGAGGATCCAACCCCAAAAGTGTTGAAAGCTAGGCTGGATGTGGCATTGAGCAACATGGTCTAGTAGATGGTAACCCTGCCCACAACAGGGATGGTTGAAACTAGATGACCTTTAAAGGTCCCTTCTAACTTAAACCACTATAATTATAAAATTTATTTCATTCCCATTCCACTATTTCCACACTCAGGTTATGATAATAGGGTTTTTTAGTCACGTCTTAATTTTTACCACTACAAGTGAAGTTCTTTTATTTTCAGGAATTTTTGCAATTATGAGCTTTCATCCATGTTTTCAAATGTTTCTGATTACAAGATGCATTCAATTCTTCCAGTAATGTGTCCTACAGTCATGTCTAACTTGCTTCCTATTTTCAGAGCCTAAAACCTTCATTTAGGATGTCTTTATGCTTTTAACATTGTCCTCATCTATTTAATGCTTTATCAAAAAGCAGTGGTTTCTATACAATTTAAAAAGTCCTGCTTGAAAAATAACGTATTAAATAGTCTTTTAACACATCCTACCTTTCCTTCATCCATTGGATTGTCACTAATGTGGACGATAGGTCCTGGGTGAGATTTGGATGACCTAAACAAGAAATGTTTCCATTAATTAAAAAAAAAAATCCCCTGCACAAAACTTCATCAAGATAATTACAAGTAATACAGATTCTGCAGTTATGCACTCCATGTAAGCAAGCTGTTGATATTCAGTATGGAGTCACTTTTATCTTCAAGTCCACAAATACTTTCTATTTTTAGGAACTTAGATTTTGTCTTTATTTAAGAAGGAAAGGCTTGCTTTCTGGTCATTTGCTAAAATAGAATTTGCCATTAGTTTTCCAGTATTTATCTTAATATTTGTTATAGAATTAACACTGTTGGACAAAATGTTGATTTGTACCCTGGAAAACAGGTCTTGCCATTACTCATAAACTGCCCAATTTCTATGCACTATTAGAACAACACAGAGTTATGACTTTCTGTTGACTTCCTGCTATACAAGAGATGTTCATTTCAACAGCCTTTAGAAAGTGATGGATTTCATGAATACTTTGAATACAGATGTAACATTCTGGGATCAAAATAATAGCACAGGAACAGCACAAAAGTATATGTTTTCACCCACAAAACCCTGCATACACAAATTTACATGTATATGCCTGCAAAGTATACTTGGCTCTAGAAACAGATTTATTTCAATTTACATTTTCAGACAGTAATTTTATAGCCAGCATGCATCAGCTCTCTTACAATGCTTATCATTATACTCTGGGCTTTAACCCCAAAACTGTAGAATAGATATGCCTGCTCAAGTACCAACCACTTCATATTTTAACATACATTATTTTTTCTAGTTCTTTACCAGCAGTTCCAGTTCTTTATCAGTTCTTAATCTATCTTTATTTTCTCTATGTTTAAGTCTATTACAGGCACTATGGTAAAATAGTGTTATAGGTAGAAATATGTGAATTAACACTAGCAGTCCACATTTATGGAAAAAAAAAGTGTTTACACCACTATTTATATCCTTTGATCACCTATTTGCTGTAGTTGAGACCATTATGCAAGCCACTCTAGGTAACAATAGTAACATCAGTTACAGAAATGCTATCTGGGACACTTGTGTTCCCTTCCCTCAGACAACATTTGATTAAACTCACAGTTCAATGGCTTTATTCCACATGATGACATAGCCTGAGAGAGTAAATGACTCCACATTGACAATGTGAATGTTTCCTCTTTCAGTTCCCACGTAGAGCCATTTACTTTGGAAAGGCAGATGACAAAACGTTATCCTGAAAGAAAGTCAGGAAAAAGGAAGTAGTCTTTTAGATACCTTACACTTCAAGGTCTACATCGCCAAAAAGTAGGAAAAAGGTCATAGGCAAATAGGCAGAAACAAAAGAAGTTACAGGCAGAGAAAGCAGCAAAACCAATAAAGAAGTAATGACAGAAGTAAGAGATGCACAGGCAATATAAAAACTTGAAATAAACAAAACTGCCTGTGTTAGCAGGGTGGTTGGACAAACGATCTCCAGAGGTCCCTTCTAACCCCTCTCATTCTGTGACTCTAAATGCATTTGCTCAAGACTGCTGTGATTTTAAACTTAAAATGCAATACTCTTGTTATAAGATAGAAATCTCCCCTTGCAGTTTTACATAAAGTATTCTCAGAAGTAGCTTTATGAAGATTAAGCTGGCTTCAAGTGAGAAGACAAAGCTAGAAAACAAACCATAAGCAATATAAACTTACATGTAGCCTAACATCCTCTACAGAGCAAGCTTAAAATCAATCCTAAACAATTATAAAAGTATTTTTAAAGGTAGTTTAAATCTGGGGCTATTATTTTTCTTAAACCACATTTTCTACCTCGTAGGTTCCTCTTCATCTAGAAGTATCTAAACAAAACCCATGCCCCAAAACCTTACTGCCCAGTAACAGAGCTCTCACATTACAAGCAGGTCATTGGGAAGGGAAAAGAGATGCAGCATGAAAAGATAAACCCTCAGAACTGTACATGATAGCTTCTGTGCCAGGACTCCCCATGTTAGAAGTAGCTGGCAGCCAGATTACTTGGATTACAAAAAAAAAAAAAAAGTAGCCTAGCAGCCAGAAATAAATAATATTTAGGAGCAGGGACATAGGTGTGTCTTGATCTGTGAGTAATGCTGTCAATTATAGTTGTCCAACATTTCCATCATAAAAGCCAAATGCTCAAGAAAAAAAGGCAACACCTTCAGCTACACAGATTTTAAACAACACTGGAAAGGTTATAGTCCTCTTAAACACAATTCAGTGAAGCTATGACTATCTGAAGGACCAGTGACAACATACTAGCACATCAACATACAGACTATACTTAGTGGCCTAGCTTGCTCCACTGAAAATTGAACTAAGGATCAGAAGGGATTCAAACTTGGAGGACAGAAACAAAAGATTTGAATCTTCTTGGTGGTGAGGCAATACTTGCTTATTTAGCACTTGTCCATGAATAGCATGGGTTTTTTTTCCCTAAAAAAAAAAACAAACAAAACAAACAACCAACTAAAAAACCCCAAACAACAAAAAGACAGAAAAAGTAGATTTTTCTTTCAAGAAAACCATTCTTCTGCCACAGGGTTAGAATAGTGTACTCCACCCATAACATATTTTAAGATCAGCAGAAGTGGAAGTTGCCATGTAATGCCTCTGGCCATTTCTTTAACTCCCCTTTCCTCTCTCCCTACCCACAAATGGATATGTACATAAATGAGGAAAATACAATAAATTCTTGTGAATAGATGGAAAAGACTACAGATAGACTTTAAAAAAAGTTTTATTTAGAGTGTTTCTTCCGCACAAACTCCAACTGCCTGAAAATACTGTACCAGCAATAGCAGAGCACCATAGTTATCCTTTCCTCTATCAAACCACTCTAGCAAAAATACTGTAACAGAAGCATATATATTATAATAATAATAATAGACAAGTTTTGTGTTCTTAAAGAGACAGCCTGGGACTGTCTGATCACAGGAAGTAGGCTTTTGCAGGCAGCTCTTTCATAGCACAACGGATTCCCCACATTATCCCCAAGAAAATTTCAGCTAGCTCAGTAAGTATACAGTACATTTTGCAATGTAGATTGAACATTTAGCATAGTGCAAATATTGTACACAGCACTTTATTCCAAATATTACACTTCACCATACCTGTGCAAAAAAACCAAAACCACCCTTTAGAGAAAAACCAAAAATCTATGCTTTGAAAGAGATTTTCTAAAAAAAACCCTAAAATCTACAGTGATTAATATATGCTAGCATTACTGCTAAAACAAGATTCTGTTATGCAACTCCAAAACAATCAAGATAGTTTCAGTAGCTGTACTTCTCCCTAAGCACAAAATTTTCCTCTTCACTGCTTAGTTGCAAAGCCACTCCCTTCCCTACCAAAAATACCCACAAGTCATTTCACTTCTCTGTGAAATGAATTTAAAAGGTTTGAATAAGCAGCTCAAGGAAAAAAAAAGTACATACAGAAAACCCACTGGTACACTAGCAGTGGAAGATATTGATAAAAGAAAAATCCTTCTATTTCTTGTTCTTACTATACTTACATGTGATATTGCTTATGGGACAGTATTAGCAGTTGTTATGGGTTTAGGACTACTGTTCTAATGTATTATTGTTAATAAAAGTTTGAGAGAATTCGAGAGTCCATGGGGCTGGAAGTCTCCAAGGAGTTGAGCAGGAAATATGAGGTATCTTTATCCCACTCCAATTGGTCTGCAAATTTCTATATAATCTGAAGTACAGCTTGTTCTCTCTTCTTTTTTTCCCCCTTTTCTCCTTCTGCCTTTGCTTGATTTCTCCTCACTTTGGTTGGGTTATGGTAAACTTAGGTGGGGATGGGGAGAGAGAGTATTTTTTTAGCTTAGAACAGCCTTCTGGGCTTTGCCCAGAGGGGTCTGGGCTATTGTTGGGTTATGTGTATGTATATGTTTATTACCTTTTATACTTAGTTTACTTTTGCATTTAGTCTAGGTTTTGCAAATATTATTTGCATTGTGGTTATTAACTCTTTTTGGGGTAAATTCCAAATTCTGTATGGTGCAAAAACACCACAGCAGTGACAGGGGAGTCTTTAAGAAGCAGTTTGTAAACCTGCTGAAAGGATTTTTCTTAACTGCAGACCATCTATCTTTTGCGATAATCTGTCAAAGTTAGTTTAAAAAAAAAAAATCTTAATTGAGGTTGGTTTACAGCATATGTGAAAATAGTTAAAGCAAGTGATAGTACTCCCTAGAGAAATTTAATTAAGAGATATCAAAGAATACAATTTATTAAATTAATACACAAGTCAAAGAATTAGGATTTTAAGGGAAATACTAAGTAAAAATGACAGGCTTATATCTTGAGTGTATTATTACTCTAACAGAAATCCTTCTAAATTAAATTAAAAAGCAAATTTTCCTTAGTCTACTGCATTATGAAGTAGTATGTTCTTCAGAATTTTCCACTGCTGTACCAAAGCACAGTGACAAGTACCTTGATGAACAACTAACACTGGCAGCAGCTTTTCAGTCACTGAAACCATCTGTAGATCCTAGGCTGCGGGCTACTGTAATTACACTAGCTGCTCAGATCATTGCTGTCTACCCAAAATAAGTATTTCCTAAAAAGAAAAGTGTTAAGCTACTGAAGTTGTATTCTGCATACCTCTATCTTCAACCTTTTCTGCATGAAATAGTCACCATGTAAAATTCAGAAGCTGCAAATTTTGTTATGTTAGCCTAGACTTCATGACCAGTCTCTTGTCAAATCTTCTAAGGAACATAAAAAGTGAAGCACCAGTGTCAGAATGACATGGAGACAAGCACAGGCTGTGATTTTGCCAGACTGCTTCAAGAGGTCTATTTCCAGATCTCACAAGAGTAATAAGCTTGAAATACCTATCAGGATCACAGGATGTTAGGGGTTAAAAGGGACCTCCAGAGATCATCGAAGTTCATTTTCTCCTGATAACTTCTTGAAACAAGATAAAGCATCTTCCAGTTACATCATCCAGTGGATCATCTTTGACTAACATTTTTAAAGTCCACGAGGTAAAAGAAGCTATTATATAACACCTATAACACCACAAAGGCAAAGAGATGTGGTGAGCATTGAAAAGCTTAGTTGTGTTGTATATTGAACTTGTACTTGGTGTATCATTGACTCTCTAAAGATGCAGAACACAACTTCTCAGAACCACTGTTTGGGTATATATTTGTAAATTCCTCAGTCAGGTTCACAATAATCCTACCGCAAAACACAAAAGGCTAAGGGGAAAAAGCCAGTCCTCATACACATGCTGGAAATGAAACAGCAATACCAACACACAGGAAAGGGAAGAAAAAAGCCTCACAAGCAAAACCCCAACAGCAATGCCTGTCATCACCTGCTCTCACTGGCAAGAAAACCTGTGTCCTTCTGCTACCTACACAGGAGCAGAATTGGCCAGTTCACAAATTCAGTGAATTTGTGAATATGGAAAAATTCTCTTACAACTAATGTCTGCTAATGCAGTGGCCGGGTAAACAGTTAACAGTACTTAACTAGGTAAGGCGTATTCCACAATAAGAGTTAAGTCTTGTTTATTAATTCATAAACACAAGTGGGATTTTTCAGTCACTGTAGACTGAGTTTGTGTTACAAACAATGCTGAAGTTCCTGTTTTACAGCTGTATCCTGATGTTTGCAGGATGCAAACTCAGTGATACTCAAACGCTAATTTTGTAACTGAGTTGTGCAGTTTCATGCTGAGGAAAGCTATTTCAATCCCACAGGATGAAAGTTGATATAGTAAAGTTAAACCATTATCAATGCATTCAGTGACAGACTCACTCATTAAACAATTCTATACTTATGCTACGATTCTGGTTCTTGTCTTTATGTTAAGTAAACTAATTTTTGCCATTAAAACAGGAGATCTCAGCTCAGGAAGGATCTAAGTCTTCAATTACTGAACAAATTTTTCACACTTGTATGCAAAGCTAATTGGTTTGGGGTTTGCAGCAAAGGAGACAAATTTGTTATCAATCACCACAAATTAAAAAAAAAAAAATCAAGTCAGTCTGTATTCTTCCTCTTAAACTGGTTCTCTCAAAGTCCCTGACTCAGTAGTGATGTGCTTGACCTTTTCACACCTTAGGTCAGCACAAAGTTGAACAGCTCCTGCATGGAAGGAAAATTAAAAACTAGCCAGACAGTAAACTAAACTGTCCAGACTGGATATCTGCTGCACAACATGCTTTCAGTATTTAATAAGATGTATTAATTGTACTTATTTCAGAGTTAAATCTAGCCTAATATTAACATTTTCTATCAAGTTAAAACAAATCTGATATGAGGCTTGCCTTACATATATACAGACCACTATTTTATGATATGTAGGATATTTATAGATGACAAAGGAAGTACATTGTGACACACTGAAGAAGCCTTAGAGAAGTACAAAACCTAGGTTACCAAAGTTCACACACTTAATTGTGTGTTTTGCAAAGAGGTAATACAAACTTGCATGACAAGTCATGCAAGCAATCCTTTCAATGTCAGCATCGTTATGCAAGGAACAGCGGCCAAGCTTATTGTGACATTGGTTTAGTATCTTCTAGCTTCCATTTGGCAACTAGAACATGAAGCAGCTGCAAAACCCACACAAATGCAACAGGAACAAAAGGCCAGAAAACTTGCAAAACTAGCTTGTTGTGCACTGTGCTTCTGACATCTGGTAGTAATTTCAATTAACGGATTTGTTATACATCAAAAAAATCATCAACTATCAGTTCAGAAGGCTTGCTTCAAATTACTAACCATCACTGGTACAAAATGCAGTCAAGAGCTATGAATTTATAAAAAACCCACCAGTTTATCTACAGATACTCAAGTCATTCAAGCATTCAACAGAAAGCAGCATCTTTAAAGACTGCTTGTCACTTTGCTTGTCACCAAAGACATTTTCCACAGCTCAGAACAAAGTCTGTAATGGATACAGAATTATTTTAAAAGAAAAAGCAACTCTCACTACTCCCAGCTCCCTCCTCATAAGCTGAAAAGCAAAAACTCACACCACTTTCCAGTCACATATACTAGAGACTGCATTTACAGATAATTTAAAACTCCGATTTTCACATAAGTATACAAAATACTTAACACCTGACACAAGATTTACAAACAAGCTATGCCTGTTTTTTATTCCTTATTTGAAAGATGTTAATAGAAGGCTTGAAAGCAGGCTAGTCAAACTAGATTCCCAACAGAAGAGATTAATGTAAAATGTAGAAATTGCACTGATAAACACCGGGCAGCAAATCTGCCATATGGCTAAAAGTAAGGAACTAGCCAGAGAGGGAAAAAGGCTGTGCCAGGAGAGTACAGAATTTATTAACAAGTCATAGCCTTCTCATTTACTTTTTTTTCAAAACTAGAATATCCTTCAGACTAGAACATCCTTCTGTTTGCAGATAAATGCTATAGTTAGCTTCCTATGCTACAACTAACCTTCTAGTTCACATCTAATCCTTATACATGAAATACTAATTTGGAAAGAAAATCTGAATAATAGCTGGCCTGTGACATATTAAACTCAACTTGTATTAAACAGGCTATAAATACTGCTTCTCCACAATGTCAACACACTTCCAGACACCCCCATCAGGTACCTAATTTTAAACCGTAGCATCTACAAAGTCATAAAAACATCTATTTAACTGTTATCATCTCTTCAAGTCATGTAGTAAAGATTTGGCTTTGTTTCCCCTCTAAGGACTTTTTTTTCCCTTCATAGAATCATACAGTCAGTTTGGTTGGAAGAGATTTTTAAGTTCATCAAATCCGACCCTGCACTGCCAGGTCACCCCTAAACCAAGTGCCTCAGTACCACATCCACCTATCTTCTGAACACCTTCCCTGGGCAGTCTGTTGCAGTGCTTTATAATCCTTTCAGGGAAGAAGTTCTTCCTACAAATCTACCCATTAACATCCCCTGGCACAACTTGAGGCCATTTCCTCCTGTCTTGTCCTGAGTAACAAGCTATAGGAGACTGAGCCTCCAACTCACTCCTGTCAGGTAGTTGTAGAAAGTAATAGTCTCCTCCAAGCCTCCTTTTATCCAGGCAAACAATCCCCATTCCCTCAACGGCTCCTTCTATGACCCTTACCAGATCCCTTGCCCTTCCTTGGACATATTCCACTTGTAGTGAGGGGCCAAAAATTGAACACAATATTCAAGGTGAGGCCTCACCAATGCTGAATATAGGAGGGCTAGTCTGTTGGGTCACACTCTCCAATACAGGCCAGGATTCTGTTGGCCTTCTTGGTCACCTGAGCAGAAAAATCATTGAAGAAAGAAGAGGGAAGCAGGAGAGAAAAATTTGGTTTGGATACACAACTGCATCTCCTATAGCTGTACAATCCCTGTTAAACTAGATGTTGTGAACTGCATTTCTCTCCACGTGATTCCTATGCTGCATAAAGGAACACTGTTACTCCCTTAAGGCAGAAAATTTTGCTCTGTCAACAGCACTTTCTGGTTTGTGCCTAACCATTTAGAATCACAGAATGGTTTCAGTATGAAAAAGGCTTTTAAAGAACATCTAGTTCCAACCTCCTTGCCATGGACAGGGACTTCTTTCACTAGATCAGGTTGCTCAAAGCCCCATACAACTTGCTCTTGAACACTTCCAGGGATGGGGCATCCACAACCTCTCTGTACAATCTGTTCCAGAGTTTCACCATCCTCAAAGTAAAGAATTTCTTCCTTCTACCTAATGTAAATCTAATCTCTTTCATCTTAAAATCATTACCTTTTGCCCTATCCCTGCAGGCCCTGATAAAATGTTATGCACAATGATCACAGGAACAACCTCAAAAGGAACTTAGAATCACTTAGTTCTCCATCCCCAGAATCTCCAGTAATCTGCATTTATGTTATTCCTCACAAGTTTATGACCTACTTCTTAAAACCACAAGGTTACTCCATAACCCTCCCAATAGTCTGTTTAGCACTTTGCATGACATTACACTAGCAAGTTTTTCATAAATATTTAATTTAACTCTATTGCTAACCATTAAAGTTTATTACTTCCTCCTCTATTCAGAGGTACAAGTCACAGATTATTCTCTTTTATTGGTCGTATCCTTTTAGCTCCCTTAGCAGTCCACCTCTGAAGAGTGTGCTCAATAGGAGGCACAGCATTCCAGTTGAGACTTTACTCATACTGGAAAAGAAGGACTACTTGTTAAAAACAAACAAACAAAACCCAAAAAACACCACCACCAAAAGCAAGCAAGCAAACAAACAAAAAAAACATACCCACACTTTTCCTTCAGAGATGTATTCCACATTTAGAAATTTAATCTTAAATGTCTCCTTAGACTGCTTACAATGATGTTATTTGAGTCTTAAAATTGTTAATCAAAAATCATTTTGTTTTCAGCTTCTGATACATACAGGAGCTCTAACACGAATTGCAATTTTGTCATAAGGGGTGAAAAATTTCCAACTGAATTAGTTTTCCTGTTATCATAGAATCATAGAATGGTCTGGGTTGTAAAGGGCCTTCAAAGGTCATCCAGTTCAAGTCCCTCTGCAGTAAGCAGGGGCATCTTCAACTAGACCAGGTTGCCCAGAGCCCTGGGCTGTCTTCTTGGTGCATACATACACATGCACTTTTTGTTCCAAAATCCTTTCAAAGTCTTTTAGCCTTCAATGCTTTAAAGATGAAAAAACTGATGTCCAGCAACGCAATATGTAAAGTCTTAAAGTCACCTCACTTTAGGTCACTGGTGTGTCTTTGAGCCTTAACAGCTTGAAACTCTAACCTAATGTAAATCCAGTTTCAATTATTTAGCAAGTTATGAGTTGGACTGCATTAATAAATCTGACCTTACAACAGCACATGGTGTAATGGGAAGGACTAAAGCAAGAATAGCCCACTCCCTACCGTTCTCGGTTAAATTTGAGTGAATGAAGTATAGCAGGTCTCTTCTGACGTAAGTTCCACAGGTGTAAGGTATCATCAGCCAAGGCACTCACAAGAGCTCCCTATGAGAAAGAAAAGTTTTAGTCAACTTATTTTCATAGCCCTAGTAAAAGTAGATCATAATCAGTGGAACCATAATAAAAGGATTTTAAAAAATTATTTACAAGCATGTGCATCAACACCACAGCAAAGTTCTAAGTAGTAGCAATGATGTAATGATGTAATCACATGTCACTTAATCACTCATTTGGTGCAGTATTATACTTTACTATTTCAAGAACAGAATGATAGAATAATTTCTGTTGGGAAAAACCTTTAAGACTGAGTCCAGCCATTATCTAACTCCACCAAGTCTGGCACTAAATCATGTTCCTTAGCACCACATCTGTGTCTTTAAAACATTTTCAAGGATGGTGATTCAGCCACCTCCCTGGGGAGCCTATCCCAGTGTATGATTACCCTTTCAGGTAGTGGTAGAGAGCAGTAAGGTCTGCCTTCAGGCTCTTCTTCTCCAGAATAAACAATCCCAGTTTCCTCAGCTGCTTCTCATAAGACCATGGTTCTTCACACCATTCACCAGCTTTACTGCCCTTCTTTGGACACACTCCAGCACCTCAATGTCTTCTTGTAGCAAGGGCCCCAAAACTGAACATGGTACTCACGGCGTGGCCTCACCAGTACTAAGTACAAGGTGACAATTACTTCCCTAGATCTGCTTGTCACACTATTCCTGATACAGGCCAGGATGTTGCTGGCTTTGGCTGCCTGAGCATACTGCTGGCTCATTTTCAGCTGGTTACTGATCAACACCCCCAGGTCTTTCTCTACTGGGCAGCTTTTCAGCTACTCTTCAAGCCTGTGGTGTTGCATGGGGTTATTGTGACCCAAGAGCAGAAGCCAGTACTTGGCCTTTATGAATCGCATACAATTGACCTTAGAACATTGATCCAGCCTGTCCAGGTCAAGAGATTAACTTGCAATGTTCAATGACATGAATAAATGTTCCTAGTTTAAAAATAAGAAAACTAAACCCACAACCCAACCAACCAATCTTGCTTACTGCAAGGGAATACCCTAGAAACAAAGATATTTTCAGCAGTCAAGCACTTTCTGAAATTATAAATGTTTATTTATTTATAACTGTTATTGCTATTTGCCATTCATGCCAAGAGTCACTCGTGTTAGCTGATTGTGATGCTTGCTTAATTTGTCTGCTCTTAGTTATGGAATATTTACATTATTTTACTCACCTCATTAATCAGGAACTGAAGCTGAATTACTGCAGCTCCACTCTCATGTTGGCAGTAACATTCAACTCCTGGCCGACCAAAGCTGGAATTGGTACCATTAAGGAATTGTTGTATGTAACATAAGGGAAAACACCCAAACCACCAAATGCTAAACACCATAATCAACACTGTCATTACCACTAATACCACATTCAAAAAGGTTAACATCCTCCTGCTAGCTAATGCATTCATATTTAGCCACAAAGATGAGTGATCAAAGAAATAATTTATGAATAACACAAAAAAATTAAAAAGCCAATCTTATTTATCCTCAAGGAATAGAAAATTTTAAATAACTGTAAGTGAAGCAGTTATACATAGAGCTTCTTCACCAGGAAAAGCATAGAGAATGATGAAACACTCGTTCAGCAGTGCTCAATATCAGCACTAGTAGAAAATGAAGTTAATCTAAGCTAGTGTCATGACCACTTTTTCAAGCTGAAGGGGCCTTCTTTCCTTTTTAAACCACTACAGATGCAAGAGCAGCTGAATAATGCAAGGTATGCTAAAAATAATTGCTGTGATAGAAATAAAAAGATCAGAAGTTGAAATATGAACGACTCAGTGGTAAATTATATGTAATCTAAGTTTCCAGGATCTCTGTATCAAAATTTCCTGGATTTACAGCATCTACAAGATGATGGAAGTTTGTTCATCTTCCCTCTCACAATCAGTCCTATACTTCCATAAAGGCTATCAAGCAGCAGCAAAACAGTTTCTTTCAGTTCTTCACACTTTGATTCATTTATTAGTCGCAAACATTCTGTATTTCCAATGTGGCTAACCTCTTTTTCCTATATGAAATTAAGCAAACTCTCCAGCCTCTAGAAGATGGCAGAAATAAATCCAGATTGATTAAACAAATCATTTCATCATTACAGTACGCCTGGGATTTCTGGAGAATAATTTGTCAAGGACCTAAACACTTTGTTTTGAAGGAATACCTTTGTGTTTTGGGGGAAAGAAATCACTCCAAAGATGTAAGCAAAACTGGGAATATAACGTACAATCTGTTATCTCAGAATAAGCTAGAAATTACACAAACAACAACCAGTACAATTCTCATCCACTCTGTGGGTTTCCCTTTTACTAAGAAATTGTTGATCAAAACCAAGTACTCTTAAGGATATATGCATTCGCACTAGAGACAGTTGACAAGCTGAAGAGATTATTAGGCTGCATGAAAATCAAAATTTAAACATATTCTGTTCAACCTCTAAACTGGCAAGATAAAAACATAAGCAGAACTACAATAGCAACAAGTCTGCTTCAACACACTAATATTTTTTACTTTTAAACTGCAATCCCATTCTTCTAGACTAACGAGTCTGAATAATGTCCAGCAAAGTGATGAGATACTAAACAGATGTTGAATAATCCAGCAAACTTAATACCAGCCTTCTTCCCTGAACAGAATTAGTACTTTAATTTTGTTCTGGCATAGAAGGGCTTAAAGAGCCAGCTTGCCTCACCTATTTTTTTCCCCTTGCAATTTAAATTCCCAGCACAGTTTCCTGTACAAAAAAATCATCTGTATGCCATGGATGCCATACAGCTCTTAAAAAAAAAAGGAAAAAAAAAAAAAAAGAGAGATGTTAAACTTTGGGGATGAGAAGGAAGGTTTGTCCCCATAAATAATGCTGTCCTACACACACTCAGAATAATTTTAAAGAATAATTTTAATAATGCTTCTGCATTAACTATGTATTAACTATGTAAATTGCCAGACTGGAAGAAGTATCCCCACAAGAAATACTAGAAGTTTCAGAGGACATTTGCTTCAGGGTTGCTCATGTTTCTGCATTTGCTTGAATAATTGTTCGCAGAAATACACAAAAGGCAATTTCTAGAAGTGAAATTCAGATGTTTACAGGAACCAGACTTTAGAACTTCTGTACCTGCACTGACACAGGTAGTTTTTCAGCAAAATATCTCCCCAGCTTCTCCCTTGAACATCAGCTTCCAACATAATTAAACGTAAGACTTGTTCATTTGCCTACAGAGTTTATTTGAAATTGAGGTTTTACAGCTACCCTGCCTCAAAACAAGAAGAATATGACCCAGAAAAAAGCAAAGCCCACAGATTCTTCATTTTACTCCAGCTTCAAAACTCTATCCATCAAATGTTTTCTCCAGGTATTTCTGATACAAGTATTTCTGGAAGCACTGCTAACACTAGTCAGTAAAAACTACAATATTAAGAACACTTGAATGTTTCTTTAAACAAAAAATCCTTTTGCATTTAATTTACTAGGGCACCTGAACCAGTTCTTTCTCCAGAAATCAGTAAACATGAACCAGAGGTAAGCTTACACAGGCTTTAAACATTTTGCGCAAGTTACTCCTGACAAATTAGAGGAAGCTTCACAGGCAGATCTGAAAATAGTGTCTTGGCTGTCTTTATAGTGCTTACAGTTATCAGCAGAATAGAAATAGCCCTTGTACCTAGTCCCATTTAACTCCTTTGCTCAAGTATTATGTCATCCTCACTTTTTCAGCTGGTAGCTAAAATTATTCTTCTCATCTCAAATTAATATCATCCTCCTAACCAGCATTAATCTTCTTTTCTAAAGCAATGCAGTGCCTCCCAGTGCACGACACTTCGCATAGAGGGCTGATAATGCATGCCCCTTTCAGTACGTGTTCAGCATTTCTCAGCCACACAAACCAGGCAGCATCTCAGGGAATGCAATTTGTCCAAATCCCCCATATTTGTGCATGTGTGCTTAAGGCAAGAGAGCTCACTGCACTAAGCAATGACCATCTACCACATAGTAGTCTCCAAAACAAGCAAAAATAATGAACTATGACAAGATGGACAAAGCATTTTAATTTTGCAGACAAGAAAAACTCTTCGAAAAACCTAGAATATCTCTAGAGGAAACTGTATGCTGTGAGCAATTTTCTAATCAAAGACCCATCCTTCCTCCTTCACTTCCACAAGTTTCTTTCTTCTATTCCTGCTTAATCTCCTATTCAAAAATATTAACAAACTAGATAAACTAATAGTTTTTCATCTGTACCTTTGAATATTGCTTCTGTATTCCCAATGGCCATTAGGTAATCAGTCCTGGAAAACACTAGTTTTTTTACTGTCTTCACTGCATTGTTTTGTTTTGAAGTTAGAAAAAAGCTGTGGCTTAGAGAAAGAAAAGAGAACACACTCATGTTTTAACATAAGTGTTCACAGCTGTAGAAGTGCAGGTTGTACATAGGAAAAACATAGTACCAGGATAATTTAATATCATGCAATAACCCTGATTTTATTTCCATTTATGAGAGAAGGCAACAGTTATTTTTTTTTTTTCCAAAACAAGCTTCAGATCTAAGCTTCTTTCACCTCTGCCCCCACCAAGGCAAAACAAAAGCCGTTCAGTTAGTAAAATGAGAGCTCTCTTTTCAAAATACTAATTTTCAAAATTATTACCATTAATTCTAGCTTATCTACATAGAGCAACACAGCATACATTTGCCCTTAGAAGTAACATTCTGAAAACAAACAAATAAATGCTTCCAGAATATTCATGAAAGCCTCAGAAGAGCTTAAAATAAATTTATTTAAAGTTACTCTAAGCAACCCTAGGAATATTGCATGGTTCTTCACCTGTGCTTGACCCATCTGATATAGGAGAGTTGCAAAACTGTAGCTGTAAATTCAATCCCTAGCATAAATTATCTATTGAAACACAGATACCTGCATCTTCATGTCACTACACCTCTACAGTACAGCAAGATAGGGACTATGTTCCCATACCAGATTTCCCACTGTTGCAACAGCTCAGGACTAAGACAAATCTGAAATGGAAAGAGCTTTTAGAATTCGTTCCGAGATACTTCTCAAAACTGTAATTGTAATACCTGACAGGTTTTAAGCATTTGGCAACTTGGATGCAAAAAATAGATCTCCAAGTAAAGGAAAACAGGCATACCACTGATGTGAATACATACAAAATACTAAGGGCAGTAGATTACTCACCCTATTCTTACCTATACCAATCTGCAGCATGGACTTATTACACCTGCATGTTTTACTATAATCATTGCTATGTAGCAGTTTTCTACTTTACTTGAACTTTACTGAACTACTTTCATAGGCAAAGCCACCACTTATTTTGCACACACATTTGCCACATGCTTTGATGGTGGTCTCCAACAATTATCAGAACAAAGATAAAAAAACCCGCACAGCAATGGTGAGATTTCCAAATAGTATTTGAAGAAGATGAAGAGTCTGCTTGACATTACTCACCATTTTCAAGTCTGTATACAATTCAACAACAGATAAAAACTGAAGACTTGTTGACATTGTTACAGAGTACCATAAAGTCCTGATGATGCATCTAAGCTGGACTAAAGCAGTAGAAGAAGAGCTTCACACAGATTTCCTAACTGCCAATGTTACCCGCACTTAGATCTAGTCAGTACCATTACTTGCACAGACTGCATGATCTATCACAGAAAATCTCATAAAGAACAACCTAGCAAGACACTGCTATTTAGCAAGAGAGAGTAATTCAGAAAGTCAGAAAATACTACAGCCACTATCTACAAAACTGACTAATTTTTTCATACCCAAATACCAACTGAATACAAAGAAATACACTAAATATTTTTGGGAGAGTTTTAAACTTCATACCAATCCAGATACAATATCATATCACTATTTTTCACCAACTTTAGAATTACAGCATCTTGTTTATACCACTCAGCTAAGTAGATCTTTATTTCTCCCCATGTTTCAGTATTTATGTTTGCAAAAGTACACAATAATGTTTGTTAGTATTTTAGATCCATTTTCTTATGTGTATAACAGCATTAAGCAAAACCAGACTAGGTCTTTAAAATGGAGATGAAAGTTCATCAAGTGGAAATCACTGCTGCTAACAGTTTACTATGAGAATGCATTCTTCACCTTTGATATTCGTCACTTTGTATATCTACTTTTATCCACTTTGAGAAAGAAGGGATAAAAAAAGATAAGACTAATGTGGGCAGAACAGAACATTATCAAAGTGTTGGTGTATCTGGATGATGGAAAGGTCTTGGAGACCTCCTAAATTAAATTAAGTCAGTCACATGCATGAATTTCTCCACCAGATGTTGCTGTGCTCTCTCATCTCAATACTGATACTATATCCTCCCCTCTGGACACAATCCTTCAACAACTTGTGGATGAGACTCAAATCCACCCTTCTGCTTCCCACACCATTTTGCCTTGTACCAGTGATGTAAATAACTCCCTCTTACAAACACCCTTTTGGAGAAAGTGTAGTTTATGACAAGGAGTTTTATCAAAACAGTGATGCAAAGCATAGGTTTTTGCTTCTATAGCCTTTGGAAGTATTTACCAGCAACATCACTTGCTGCAGTGATTAGAGGTACCACCAGTCACATTAAATAGAAATTCAGCCCCCGAAGGTGGTAGAAGTTTGACACTGTACCAACTTGACAGGGCAAGTCTGCTCCCAGACTCACTACTGCTAGCAGTCACAAGCTAGACCTTCCACATACTCAAAGTGATGTTCACAAGCAATACTGCTGATATTGCTGTTTAAATACTTCACCTAGCAGTATCTAAATCCTAATTCAAACATAATGCAAACAAATGGGTCTCAGGAGAGAGTTTTCCTGAAGCCTGCTCAAAGGCGTATGTACAGAGAGATCTTAAATCTCCATTTCAAAATAACACTCAAACATAAGCCTCTATCAATAACTGTCCCATACTACTCCAAGTATTCTGTAATATAGTTTTTCTAGAACACCATTATCAATTGTATTTTAAGCCTCTTCAGGTTCTACTATAGCATAAATTTGGTGATTTTCAAAACTAAAATGAATTGAGTAACTTACTAGTTCATTACTGTCAAAGTAGCTGTGACAATTTTATTGCATGTTTGCTCAAAAGTACCATCACAAATGAAAAACTCAGGTACAATTCGAGTAGTTCAGTAGATGGCACTGTTCCATCAAAATCAAGAGAGGGAACTATGTCCCCTCACATAAACAAGGGGTACCTTGGAGCTAAAAATTTTACTTTCATATACAAAACCATTTCCTCCTCACGGTTTCTTCAATTTTTTTGTGCTTTCCATAGAACTTGGAAAAATAGTTTATTACATGCCAAAATATTAAAAGGGATTATTGTATTTTGGTGAAGTATCTTTAAGTTAGCAAAAATATCTGGACCAAATAGCTATTGCACATAGCTCTATTCCACACCACAAAAATTGCTGCGTGTCAGTGTTACACAAAGTGGTATTTGTGGCTTGTGTTTACCAGAAATCCAGCTTGAGATGGACTATTCAAAGGTTGGCATTGTCCCTAGAAGTTGCTTATGCAAACTTAATACATCAATACACGTATTATGGTTATTTATTTTTAAAAGTTTATGCACTCTCAACACAGCTAGTAAACATTTGTATTATTTTGCTTCAATTTTATTTTAAAATAGTCTCAAAAAAGAAATAAATTTTATTAGAAAGACCTAAATTAAATTGTCAGACAAAACCCCAAAGAACTGGCATTAAAACTTGCAGTTCTGCAACACTACTAAAATGTGAAGCATATCATTAAGAATAAGACTACCCATTCCATGTTTACTCTTCTTTTTACAGTTGTTCCAGATGCAGAGGTATTTTGATCAACTTTGACAGAAGGGAAAAAGTCTTGCAGGTAATACTTTGCTGTAAGTTTTATCAAAACAAAAAAAAACACAGATTGGGCCCACATTCTAATCAAAAGAGAAAGGTCTCAGCATTACCTCAGCATCCTAAAATAAGAAGCTTTATATGAAATGCTGCAATCACAGGAGATTTCAAAAGTCAGGACACAGGTAATTATACTAAAGATACAGCTGCATGATAGCAGGTTTCACAGACAAAACATCTGTTTCCTATAGATAAAAGTACCCAAATTAATTAATATCTATATACTACAATCCTTTAACATAAACTGTTCCAGGTGCAAAGGGAAACCCCATTCTCTTCATATAATGGCTTGAAGGAATTGTTACTGACGGCAGTTTCAAGCACAAAGATGTGCTTGAAGGGAAATACAGCCGGGTTCCTCAGACAAAAATGCTTTCAAAATGAGTTGTTGAAAGTACAAAACTAAAAGGAAGTTTGGACTTGTTTTTTTTTTTGTACCCACTGCAAATAACATTAAAAAATACATTAATAAAGATTAAATAATGAAAATAATCACACTCATTGTTTAAGGTAGACTACCACAACAGTCCAGAGCTTTACTGAGGTTTTAGTGTCAAAACCTGAAGTTACAGAATTCAAACAGACTGAGTTTCCCATCTACTCTAGGAAATTTCCAGCTACAGAAAACAGTGCTTCAAAAATGTCATAATATGACAATATCCACAGCATCGGATGAAAGAAAATTACTATTTGGAACAGGACTCTTCATTCAACCTCAAGATGATTTTTAAGTAGCAAATTTAGATCATTAAAACTAACACGGCATTGTAGCCTACTCAGATCAGACCTGCTTTGTTTGTCTCCCAGAACCCGCATCAACACACTGTAATTCACTGCTTAAAGTGATTTAAAACATTTAAGTGTTTTGAGTATCAGACAGCTTTTTCTGCTCAGCTACAGAGAATATTGTTTTGAATGTTCACTTCCGTTAACACTTTCCATGAAAAAAAAAAACGCAAGAGGAAACCAGTGATGCAGTTTTCAGCCAGCTACCACTACCACAACTCACTACAAGTGATACAAAAGCCTCGCATGGTGAGGAGTAAAAGCATAGGAGACTCATATACAAAGTAGTAAGCATTAAGTTTCTATCTGTCAATTGCCTGTGATGTTCCTCTTAAACATTTAGTGGAATGGGGGGGAAGGCAAAAAAAAACCAACCCATAAACAAACCAGAAACATGGAGGAAATCTGTTTCTCTGATTTGGGTAAAAAGAAGTTAGAAGTGAATAAATGCTACCCTTACAAAGTACCATTCAAAGTTTATTTCTTTCTTCCAAATGTTAGCACAGCAAAATGTCAATCTTAAACAGGAACGAATAATCCCATTGTTTATTTACAGTAGTCAGTAGCTCTGTGTGACTTAAAGAAAAATAATTATAAAAGTATTAGACTTCATGACAGTAAAAAGTTCCATGTGACCTAAACTCAACTTATAGATGTATTAAGAGAAAAGGCAAGTGTATTCTCCCTTACAGACAGAGAATCTTTACCAGCCAACTGCAAACAGATTCACTTTAATTCTCTGAAGCACTACAAGCCTGAAGGTGTTTTGCTTGCAAAGTATCCCGGGTTTTTCCACAAGATAGGACTATAAAAAACATCAATTGATATGCTAGCACTGCAACCTTAAGTCTGTTTACTACTCATTTTTCCCTATGAATGCCCAGGTTCTCAACTTTCACCCTCTAGAGAAGGTTGAAAGAAGCAGGCTTGTTTAAGTCAAGAATCATCTACACATGCCCACACATTCAGAGTCTGCTCAAAAGTCCTTGAATTCAATGTGCAGTAAACAAGACTGCACAGTCAGCATATAGAAACGTTTCAACAAACTCAAGCCTTATCCCTCCTCCCAGACTGCATACATATATAAATTTGATCCTCTTGAAGCAGAGCAAAAAGAGATAAAAACAAGTTAAATCATTCACCCCAGACCACCCTAGATGGCCTCTTCCAGGACAGATACATTCTTGGGAGGTATTCATGGACAAGAACTACAATTAAGTCTACCCAAAGGAGATGGTACTAATGCACATTCAAAAACTCTTGAAATAGTAATTTTTAAGAATTGTTAAGAAAAGAGCAATCATACACATTTAAAATTGCGTATGTTTAGGATAAAGACAAACTGACTAGGTTTTGAAAGACAAGCAGACATCATTTCTATCAATCAGTAATTTCCAGTAATTCAAAATAGCAACTATAAAGGGAACAAACTCTTCATACAATCTCTGTGACCTGTCACACATACCCCAGGATGAAGTCTGTTTTACCAAAATCCACAACAGGCTAATACATGCATTCCAGTCAAACAACAAAAAAACCCAGGATGCAGAATGGCATTTATTAGTAGCCAGAGAATGACTTAGGTTGGAAACTCTTGACATCCTCTACTCCTACCTCCCTGCCATGAGCAGTCCTTAAAAACAAACAAACAATGACAAAAGGGTAGCCAGAGAAATAATACACCAAATAGCTCTGACCAGAACCAAGCTACTAAGATACTTTAGACTACTAAATAGTTTCTGACATTCTTATTAGGAGCTGAAAGTGAATTTTATAATGATTCAGTATCATCCAGAGTGCAGTTACACTGACCATCTTTAAAGATTCTCAATCAATACACCAAGACAGCACTAACTAGTATCACATATTGATTTTAATTGCAGCAGAAGTGAACTCCCTCCAAATTAAGCACGTTTGTATAATTTACAACTATATACTTTTAATGTACTATAGAAGACAATGAGAAGTTTCAGAATGCAAAGACCTATACTTTTGGTGGGTTTGCCTACATAGTTTGCTGTACAAAAAATGTTTTCAAACTGTGCTTTTAAATATTTTGCCTCTTTGGTAACTGAAATTGTTGATTTTAAGTTTGACACAAAATAGAACTCAGGAATATTTTGCAAGAACAGTCTCTCTGACTGAGCTTTCCTACACCAGATGAGATTCTATTCCTAAAAATGCCAATCCATTCCTTTGTAGATTAGAGCAGCAACTGTTAGTAGCATCTTCTTTATCAAATTGGATGCAACTACTGTAATAGCACTGTAATTTGAAGAATGGCACAAGGTAGTTTTTTCCCCCCTGTAAAACACTCTCAAAGCCATTGTCTTCTGAACTCGCCCAGCACTCTGTTCTAATTGCAACAGTAATCTCCACTGTAGAAAAAAGTGAAAGAAGAGAACATGATCAGATCACAGGCTGATAACCACACTCAAGTTTCCATGTCAGCTTCCTTGACGTTAAGGCTCATGATTACATCACACCAATCTTGGTGATCTGTTTTATCATACTACAGGAAGTGTTTCATCAACTGTTCAAGCATCTGGTAAATTTTGCTCAAGCAGTGAAGATTAATTCCTTGCTACCAAACCATAAAAGCTGAGAAAATTTGAATTGTTGTTTATAAAAAAAAAGATTACAGATGAGAAGTGCCAAGTTGAACTTACGTTAGTGCAACCATATTGTTGAACTTCATACTTAAGGAAATCTTTCCAATGATGAGAGTCAGTCAGAGTAAAAGTCACCATACTGACTCAACCCAGAGGCCCATGCAGCCTAGGATCATTTCCTACTCAACATTAAAGGCGAGCACACAAACTTGGCCACTTTTTTCACCCTACCCCTATCCACTTCAAGACCAAACCCTCCTAGCAGACTAGGTATATTAGAGGACAAATTACAGTCCAGTCCCTTCAGCATTTGCTTGTTGAGCTATTGTCTGAGTTTGATCATTCCTCTCCCGAATACACCAGTGTGGTCTGACACTACATCCCACTCCCCAAAAAATACAAAATTTCTGTTCGTTATATCCAAAGTAAAAAAAAAAAAAAAAAAAAAAAAAAAAATTGTACTGTATTTTTTAAATCAGTCTAATAGTGTTTTATTGAATACTCCCTAATTTTTTGCATGACAGCTCAGCATACATTTTAACTATTTCCATCTTAATTTTACAATCCTTGAACATATTTACCCCTTCTCCTCCTCCCTACACTGAGGAAACTAAGCATTGTTAATCCTCTTCAAGGCACCTCTTCAAGGCACATCTATTCTCAACAATTCTAGCTACCCTCCTCCCAATACATGCCATTGAAAACGCACAACTCAAAATGCGGACAAAATAATGACTTTTGTTTACCATGCTCTTTAAAGTTTGTTGGGCAGATTTGGTAACAAATCAAAAAGCCAGGTATCAGTAGATGGTTCAAAGAACATACAAACGTACTTAACCACTGATTCAGAGCTTTCTACTTTGACTGCTGTGATGTTTATGACTCAAAGATCTAGTTCAAGACAATCCCATTTTTATTTAATATACTGTATCTATACATATAGTACATTATGTTTATTATTCTATAATACAGTATTATAATTATCAGCTTGAATTCAGACATGCAAATTACTATGGAATTATACACAAAACTTACAAAAGAAACATGTAAGTAGCATTCTTGGAATTGATGTAATCTCTCCGAAGTTTCTGCAGCATTCCCTGTCATCCCAGGTTCATCTTGAAAATAAAGGAAGGCAACATTTGTAAAAGCCAATCCAACTTTAATTGAGCTATAAAAGCCTCTAGGTAGGTAACACTCAAATACTACTGGTTTTACAAACTATCTTTCTTTAAAAGGGTTTCACTGAAATAATTGCTAAAGCTTTTAAGCATTCTGTCCAGTCCAGGGTGCACTAGGCAGACAAGATCAATTCTGAGCATGTATGGGAAAATAGTGTTAAGATATTTTAGAATTTTAATAAAATTGTAAGGATCCCTGTAACTTCTGTCTACTACTGAAATGAAATGCAGGCAGCTCCTACTTGCCAGAGAAAGTGGTTAGTGATCATTCCTACTGCTATGTCAAAGCAGATGACCTTACCCTCAGGTACAAGACTAGTAACAGCCTCTTTTTTTTGTCTATATATGCCTTTATAATGGAGAAAATCCAACAAGACAATTTTTTAAAGTGACTACCATATAGTCACATTCAAGCCACATATTACCACATTTCAGTCCCCATGGGAATTGTAATGCCTGGTATGATAAGTAGAAAATCCTTGGAGTTACAAAATTAATGAAGAATAGAAGGGAAACACTAAGTAACTCCCCTTTCTTATAATTAGTTGGAATACAGACAGGGGCAGATGGACCCTGTTTGAAAAGAACCAGCAACATTTTAAGAAAAGAAGGAAAGCAAAACAAACAGAAACCAGGGCTTCCTATAGAATATTGCCATCCCCCTGTTCTTAGATAGATAACCTTTGTATAGCTAGGAAGTACCAGGATTTTCTGTGAAACGTCAGCATACCCCTGTTATTCTTAGATAGATAACCTTTGTATAGATAGGAAAAAACAGGCCTTCCTGTGAAAATATCAACATACCTCTGTCGTTTTTACACAGATAAATTTTTGAATAGATAAGAAGCATGGGCTATATAACTCTGTACTAAAACCCCTTTTGGTACACAGGTCTTTTGGGAGAGATCCCACCTGTGTCCAGCGCTGTAACAAAGGCATAATCCAAGAAACTTACTGAGTTTCTTGTCCTTCTCTAAATCAGGTACTAAAACAAAACCAGAGCTAGTTTTCTTTAGTCTGCTGCAATTACAAACCAGTTTTGCTGCAAAGCAGAGCATCAAATATACTGATGCATTCAAATATTGATCACTTTGCTTTCCAGTTATAGCTATGCACCAACTGTCACTATCTATGTACTTGCAGATCTTTAGAATTTAAGTTTATTTCTGTAGAGCCTTATTTGCTAACAGCTCTAATAGGGGCTTTTATGGCTGTTAACACTAATATTACACTGAATGCATTACAGGTTAACTTCCCTGCATTAAACTGTTTATTAAGTTACAAACAGACAGTTTTTCTACAGAAAACTATAGGAGGTAAAAGAGGCCACACAAATGTCATCACAAAATCTGGCTTGGAAGTGACAGCATGCACTTAGCTATGTGCAAGACGACTATCACAAATAACTGCAACTGCCTCTGATTATGATACACTAAAACGCAAAACTGCAGTTCTAAAATATTTTGTAACCAAACTCCACTGTTAGCACCTTCTGATACACTGCTTCTCTTACTGGGAATTACCAGCAGGAACAACAGATCAAAAGTCAGTAAGGTTTGCTCAGGAAATGCTACCTCCTTCCCACTTTTCTTTTTTTTTTTTTAATCTTTTATTCAGAACAGCATTTATTTGATCTGGAAATTATTGGCAATTTTAATACAGAAAAAAACCCTGAAACAAAACCCAACAAACAACCCCACAGTCCTTTTGAGCAGCCACAGTTCAAAAGTTAAGGTCTTTTTTTTCCCCTTGTTACTCTAGTAAGTAAAGAAACAACATTATAAAAGTTAACTCCTACTGCCTCCTCTTCCTCACATCATCCTCTCAAGCATGACAATCTAAATTCCACTGTAATTTATGGATTTTATACTACCACTGATTGGGAATACATTCACAGTATTTTTCATGGGCCATGTCTGAAAGAAAACCAATGGGAACGTCTGTCAATTCCTAGGCAGCTACATATGCTGTGGGTAACTGAAAAAAAAAAAAACAAACGGGTTTGGACCTATGCTTTTTTTGGTTTGTTTGTGGTTTTGGCCCTCTGTTGTTGTCCTCATCTCCCATCTCCCTCCAAGACGCAGAAGCAAGTACAAAACAAGATTAAGAGAAGGGCAGTATTCTTTGTGAGGGGCAGTTATTTGAATACCATTTCCTTTGGCCAACAGCCCATACAACAACACAGGGACATTAAGACTATTTTAAAGGGGAAGGCTACTCAATCTCATTTTTTCTGGGTAACTCACGAGGACTTCTTTCCAAAGCATTATGTTTCCCATCTAATTATTACAAAGAAAGAGGAGATATTCACCATGCCAGCAAGAAATTTCATTATATTTAGTCACTTCAATAAAAGTTTATTGGTGGCTTTTTTTGGTAACTTCCCTTTTCATCTGATAAGTAAGGGCAGCTGTGAAGTTAATCTCACTGCACAAGTTTGGAACACATATAAAAGAGAATTCCAGGTAAGTTATTGCTCTTCAGCCTGTCTGCATATTAATAAGCATCACTAAAGCTCAGTAACTGTACTTCTAATATCAACACTGCAGAGTTCAGCCAAGACTGTTTTTCAACTGTGAAGATGAACATCTGCTCTGTTTAACAAGGTAGTAAGACTGGATAGAGCATATGCTAAAAAAAAATAAAATAAAATAAATAGACACATGCTAAGCCTATCAATTTAATGTTAAGTCTTCACCAAAACCATAGAATTCTCTCTTTTTGCCCTAATAAGCAAGTAAAAAAACACAAATTGCTTTTGTCCATCTGCTGCTGCTGTCTACAAGTTGGTGTTACTAGGTGGGAAAGAGGCAGGACCTTCTGTAGAAAAGGTTATCAAAAACTCTGGATGTCAGTTAAATTACCTCTTTAGCTGTCTGCTCTTAAGTGTTTAATACACCATCCTAATGTGAATCAAAGATCTAATAATGTTAATCAAACACATAACAAGTATGAGCCTGGCAGGAACTTCAAGAGGCAGCTATACAATGCAATCTCCTGCTACCTCACTAAGTGGAAGTACAAAGATTTTTGCTTTCTTTGGATCTGTGCATCCTTTCTTTAGCTCCCTGGTTTCCAAAGTTCAAACAGCTCCTGTGAAAACTTTTAGCAAGAATAAAGGGAAAGGAAGGGACCATTAGTTCTTGGAGAATCCATGGCGGTTATCTCATAAAAGGGTGAGTTTGGTCTACAGCCTTCTGCTGGAAAAACCCAACCTCCTTTCTCCACCAGTATTGTTCTTAAGAACACCACATGGTTTCAGTAGGACAGGCTGAGACTTATTCTGGACACAGAAGCAGTGGTCACCACAATTATAGTACCTCAGTTTTAGAAGGAAATTAAGCTTCAATTTGCCCAAGCAGAAACCAGGTTTTGTTATTATTTTTTGAAGGCATTTACGAAACAGAATTCTATGGTATACAGTAAAAACAAATAAGGTTGCTTTTATTAACTTCTGTCATGCTATGATCAGTGTTCCACAGAAAAGTGTAAGTAGCAGATTTTGCAAACCACAATACTTCAGATGGTACTTTTTCAAGTATTACAAGATAAGCATCGCTATTACAAAAAAAAAAAGTTTCACACATTTTAATTAGCTCAACCAGCATAGCCTAGCATTCCTCAAAGCAGTTAATCTTGCACTTTTGCTGTACTAGCAAACAGACATTTCAAGTTTCACCTACTTTCACAATTAAGATAAAATTCAAAGCAAAGACAAATGCCTAAGTACAAAACCACTGAGAGAGTAGAACTGCTGTGAACAAATGATAGGGAAGACCTACTCTTGAACATCAGTTAAAAAATTTTACTAATGAAAATATTAAAATATCTTAATTCATCAACTGATACAGCTGCCTCAGTACAAGCACTATCAATAACTAGAGTTACTTTTTTTTGGAATCTTTTGACAAGGAGAGATTTTAACTGTAAGGCAAAATGGTTCCCATTTCTGGCAGAGCATCTTCAACTCAGTATCATCGTGTCAGATCAGGCTCAGTTATGGACACAGAAAAAGTAATTTCATGAAAGCATTTTAAAAAAATCAAGATGAACCAGGACTCAGTATGAGTCTCCAGAGGCTGACAGCATTGCTACACATTTTAGAAATCTACTAAATAAGGAATTATTCCACTGTACCACAGTCCTCACTAGCAAAATATTTCAGTTTCAGCTATTTCCAAGACCTTTATTATTTTAAACTGGGCCTAAATTCAGCAATGCAAGTACCACTGCCAGAGATGTAAATTATGTCATTGGACCTTCACCTGTATTTGCACTGGAAGTCAACAGAAGTAGTAACTCCTTGATAAACATGTAAGCTGTAATATTATAAAAGTTTTGACATTAAAAAGGTCACCCATCACCAGTTTAATCTTAAAGAGGTTATGCTTGAGATTGTAATTCAAATACCAACTGCAATATCATGATTTAAACTTACGTTTCAGCAAAAGCTGCTGCTGCCAAGAGAGCATACTGGCAGTGGGTATGCAAATGAGCTCTCACGTGGTTTTGGTTCACAAGTATCACAGACTTCTTCCTCAGGCTGGCAAACAGATACACTTCATACTTGCATTACACTTCATACACTTACATTTCAGGAGGAAGCAGAGTTTTGTCTACTGAATCAGATATAACAGATGCAGGACTAAGAATCTGCATTTTCTTCAAAAAACTTATAATTATCATTTTCTGGTATGCTCCAAGAAGGGCCACATCAACAGTAGCAAAAAGAAAAAAGAAGATCCAAGAGATTAAAGACCTATCACGGTATTAAATTTTCTCAAAACTGCTAAGAACTCTATTTTTTCAAAATGTGAAACCATTACCAGTTAGCTAAGACTAAGGACAAAGTGAACAAAAATAATAACTAAGGGCACTTCAGTCACCTTAAATGTAATGTGTAAGAATGCATATCTTTGTCTTGTGAAACTTTTGTGCAAATAAACCCCTGGATGCTTAGAAGAAATAATACAGTTAGAAAATTTCTGCTACAAAGGAAGTTTCGTTAGGAAGGGTTTGCAATCTTGATTTGTGCTTTCAAGATTTATCACGTCAAATCACAAACTGTTTTAGCTTTTCTAGACATGACTTTGCTCGAACTGCCCATTTATTTTCCTCCAATAATGCTACTTCAGTTCCAAATGCCTTTCCAATGTGAATGAGAAAGAACAAATCACTAAAACGCCAAGACTACTGAATTAGGCTTTCAGACTTCTAGTACAGTGCTTAAGCTAGGTCCTAGCTGTCCAATTTCCTACATTTTATCCCTAACATCATCAAGTCACACAATCCATACCACTCTCAGTGTTTCACAAATAACTACAAGGAAACTGGCTGTGCCAACACTATGGTAACACTTACAGCCTTGCAAACTTTGCCTGCTTTCTTAAGACATCACCTTCCCTAAGCTCACTATGGCCCAGCAAGCCTGAAGCTGCAAAGCTATATTCACTAGGCTTCTGCTCTGTCAGTAAAACACCTACAGGGAAGAAAAGTTTCCATTCTGGAGTTTTTGTTAATTACAGTATGAGATTTAGAATTATACACCAGGTATTTTTGATTAAAAGCAATTAGTACCAAAAGATGATTAGTAGAACTACAGTATAAGCAATAATCCTTCAAAGACCTGCTACAATATAGACTCAACCAGTGTCAGTCACTTTGAGGTGCACCTATTCCAGCACGACCTTACCCATAACAGCCTCAAGCGCTCATACCTGCTCCAGCATGGCCGTCCAATGCCTGCAGTCTCTCCAGGGGAGTACCTGCTTTGTCATGGCCACATGTTGAGGTGCTCCACCATGCCCTCTTGCACACCTATTAATGCTTCCAAGTGTACCTTCTCCAGCATGGACACATCCTTGGACCACAATCCTATCAGAGGTACCTCTGCTCCGAGAGACAACCAAGGCTGCAGATGTTTGAGAGGTACCTGCTCTGGCACGGGCTTAATAGACACATGAGGGTGTCCTGCTCCTGCATGGACTCATACACAGTTTGCAGTGCCTCTGACTTAAGTTCACACTGAAGCTCCAGTCTGTCCAATACAGCAGCACTTGAACAGCAACAATGTTATGGCCATCTATCAGCTCAAGCACATCATTGCCGTTATCAAAATGTTCCCATGCACAGCAGAGTAAGATAAGCAGTTCAAAGAGTAAAAGGCAAGAGCAGCCACTAGCAAGCACTAGAGTCTAATATACAGTAAAGCAAGCAAGCTTCATGACAAGCATAGAAGCCTGTCAATTAATGGTTAGACAGCTATAAATTCACCTACCAATTTCCAATCAAATCTGTCATTATCTTGAACCCTTTGAGCCTCCCGATGGGCATGGCAAAGGAGTGCCATAGTATAATGCCAGCCAGCAGCCAAGCCTCACACAGCTACTCACTAACTCCCTGCAGTGGGATGAGGGCAAGAAGTGGAAGGGTAAAAATGAGAAACTCATCACTTGAGATAAGGACAATTTAATAGGTAAGCAAAAGCCACACACAGAAGCAAAGCAAAATAAGAAATCCATTCACTACTTCTCATTGATGGGCAGGGGTTCAGCCATCTCCAGAAAAGTCCAGCTGAATCACATGGAATAGTTACTTGAAGACAGAACATCCCTTTGGTCAGTTAAGGTCAGCTGTCTGGGCTGTCTCCTCCCAACTTCTTATGCCTCCCCAGCCTACTCGCTGGTGGGGTAGAGTGAGGAACAGAAAAGGCCTTGACTGTGTAAGCACTATTCATCAATAACAATAAACATCCCTGAATTATCTACACTGTTTTCAGCACAAATCTAAAACACAGCCCCATACAGCTACTGTGAAATTAACTCTATGCCAGCCAAAATCAGCACACCAAGTTTCCCAACAAGTGTAACCATGAATTTAAAAAGTACATCACCCTATTTATTCTGAAGTATTTATATATAGTTGTTGCTATGTAGGACATATTTGCTATAAATACATACTTTTTTTAAGACTTACATCTCTCATCGTGACATTTTGGCCTTATTTAATTTCGGATTACCCAAATGTAATTGGTTTTCTTCATTTAGAGAATGGGAGTTTTTCATTGAAAGAAAGATATCCATGTGAACTAAGTGCTGAAGATATAAGAAATGTGGTAGTTTTACAAGAAACAGAAATGTGGTAAGATTAATGTATGTTTTAAGCAAAGCAGTTTTATTTTTAAACTATTCTATGTGAATTGGGTAATAAGGTAGCCAATAAGTATCTTATTACCAGATAATCACAAAGTCTCAGTGGCATGGCACTACTGCAAGTATTTTTAGTAACTTTACCCATGTTCGCTTCCCAAAACAGGAAGATTTGGTCAAAGTCCAGAAGAATGTTGGCAAAAATTAAGACTATTCTCTTCAGTGCACAAATGCCAGAAAAACCTGACAATCCATAAAACAATAGTTTAGTTTGGCTTTGGTATATTCACAGAATAATTGAAGTTGGAAAGGACCTCTCCAGTCCACCTGCTCCAGTCTCCTGCTTGAAGTATGACAGAAGTCAAAGATATTGGTCTGCAGTGACAACTGAGGCCATGAAGAATTTACACTGACCACTGCAGTCTGAAATCAATAGTGAGCACAATTGTTCCTTAGGGAACACACCCACAAGCATCCAGCACTGTGCAGAAGGGTAGGACTGAGGCAGAAATGTCCCACTTGCCAACACTGAAAAGCTTCAAGCAGCTGGAATAAATGTCCTCTGCTCAGCACCACAAACTCAGACTAACAACTGGATCAGTTGTATGGGTGTATGCAAGAAATAAATTTAAGATTTGATGTTATTCAGTACTCTGCTCCTGCTCTTGAGCTACCACAGCACACCATCTCCCATGAAATGCAGAAAATGGAATCAAATGGCTTAACTACCTTCAACAGATCCTCATATGAGGGAGAGGGTCACATCAGATGGCTGTTCTATAGTCAAGAGTAGCTGGCCCAGTTTCTCTCCAAGGTTTGTATTCTACTAAGCTATACACTTTAACTCTTCCTCATACACAGTAAAGGAAACAAGTTTTTGTCCATAGCTAAAACCAGAACAGAACCTTTGTTACTAACTGCTAAAACTGTTCTTTTCTATGAAGGGGACAAAATACTTCTCTAAGAATAATATCTGAGCTCTACCAGTCTGCTTCAGATGCACTTTTAATTCTTCTAGCTAAATAAGAGTTGGACATACAGAATCTTTCTGCCTGTTATTGGGTTTGTTTTTTTTAAAGAAATACAAGGGATACACTGCTCAAGTTAAGACAGTGAATAATCCAAAACTGTAACTTTGTTGACTCACAAGGTTTAAGCCTCACACTAAAAGCAGTCACCTCCTAGTATTTTTATGGACTTTTCTCCCTCTTAAAACTGCAAAATCTAGAACCAGCTGCTGCTTATACACATTGAATGGCTAAGTCCTGCATCTGGCACACTGAGTCATCAACTCCACAAAACTCTCCTCTAATTTTAACCCACCAGGCCTGGGATCAGGGATGAAGAAAAAAAAAAAAAAAGAAAAAAAAAGTAATTATACCTCTAATCTAGTCAGTGAAATAAGCCACTCAGTTTCAGTTTATTCATTTCCACAATTACTGTACTGAATTCTCTGAATCCACAAAGTATTGATGTTATTTTGTATTTATTTATCTCAAATTGATAAACAGTATATACTAAGTCAGTGGACTCCCAGTATATTTGTATCTACAGATTTTGGTTCTTCAGAAGACTCTAATTCTATTTTTATATTTCATTGTATTAATACCAGAGACAACATTTAGCATTTGTGTATTAAAACACTCTGTTTCTCCACTAGTGGTTAGACTCCTCATAAAGAGGAGATAGGAGTGTGGTTAAGAAAATTCTTGATCACATTCTGTTATAATTAGTACTGGGTTTGAAATTAAAATACCTGAATTGTAGGCTGCTCGAATATAAAGAGCATGTTCTGTGAAGGGGTGAGCAGACAAATGGCCCAAAGTCAACCAGGATTGTAACATGAATTTCTTCACATATTACTGACAACTAAAACATGTAAGCTCATTCCTTGATTTAAGAATATTTTCTTTAACACTCTAAAATACTTTCACAACTCCCCGTATTACTTACTTGCAGTAAGAAGGAAGCAAAGGCTTGGCAAGATGCACAGAAACCACTGATACCCAGCTCCCATATGCTTGTAGGCAATGAAAGAAGCATTATCATTCCTTTACTTCTGTACGCTTCCAACGCAAATGCAGAAAAATAGGATTTTTTTTTCCCCCGACTTCCAGGATTTACTCAGTGAATACCACTGTACTGACTCTGTCTGTACTGACTCTGCTCCTTTCAATTAAAGACACTTTTGAAGCTCTTTAGAGTAACTGGCTCCCACTTCAATGAATCCTTGCACATAGATTATTGTCTGTAAAAATCTTAATGGTTAAATCATCCTGTAGATCAACAAGCATTTCTCAATTGTGCTTTTATCTTTCAGCAATAGATTGAAACAAGCACATCTTGCAAGTTTCACTCCTTCTTAAAGGGTGCTTTTCAAACCCAGAAAGTGAGAGGCTAGTCTGAGTCTATCCCTTCTGCCTGTCTCCTCCATCCCAAAGACCAAGTAATCACAGGAGACAATTCCTGCAGTGTTCTTGGGTCAGAGGGATAACCTGTCATCTAAGTTTGAGGGCTTTCAAACAGCTCTTCCAAGAATCAAGATCTGTATCAAGGTACTGAGAAACATACTGATCTTCACGTTAGGGGAGCACCAATATTTCAGCCTCTACCTGAAACTACTTCTCCTCCCTTATGAAACACAGTCTGTCAGTTACCGCTTCCTGTCAAAGTAACTGTTTCTGGCATCACAATCTTGCAATACTTCTCTTGGTTATTTAGAGAATTCAATTTGAGAACTCACATGTAGCCATGCATGAGTGCCAATAAACAGGTTTTATCAAGTCTTTACCCAAAACGCAACATCATGTTGCCTAAAATTACAGGTAAGCTCTAAGCAGGTACATTTTGATCCCCCCTTTTCTTCCAAGCAAATTTTTACTTTTAGATCTGTTTTCTCATCTATTCTACCAACATAAGAGTAATTAACAACACCACCCACTCACACTTCCTTCTTCATTTAAATCAACTTTATCACCTTGTTAAACCAAAATTTATGGGGTTAGGGGCACTTTAAAATATGGTATTAAGAGTGCTGAAGGGTCATACTCTTATTCACATTTTGTAGGAGTTCATAATAGATATTACAGATATCATACAAGCTACTTTTCTTCAGCCTCTCCTTAAAGCCTCGATTTTATATTTAAGCTCTAATTTTTCAACTTGTAAAAGACAATTCTCTAGACATAATTAACCTTACAGAGTAGTGATGTTAGATGAAAAAAAAAAAGTTCTACTTGCAGACTAATAAAGGCAGCAAAAATAAGATTTACCTACAGTTAAAAGGGAATTAAGTCCATTTTCCTATCAAGGTGGCCTAAGCTTTCTCCAAAGAGGTAAGAGTTCATTTAGTTTCAAAACAACAGAGAATTAAATTCTCTTCTGTTGAAAAGAAATGTTTGGGTAATGGTAGCATGGATTAAAGAATCCACACAGCATCTTCCATTAAAAGTAGAAGTTTAAATACATATGTTGTTACATGACTTGGATAGTACCATATGGCTATGGTACCACATGGCTAAGAACATATGGGTAGTTCACTTTTGAGTGAGCAAAAAGAAGCAGGGTTACTGGTGCTTCATTCCACAAATTCATTCCATTCATGTCAGTCACTTGGAATAATAATAAATGAAATGAAATTCCTATATCCTTTAGTATCCCCCACCCGAAACCATCTTTTGGCAACAGAGAAGCAGTAGCAGGCAATGACAGTATTACAAAGCTTCTCAAGAACAAACCCACAAAACAAAACAAAACAAAGCAACAACCCACCACACACTAAAAAATCTCCACCAGAATTTGTTAATCCTAGAGGATACAATAGAACAGAGCTCAGCCCAGGTCTCTTTACATTCACAGTCAGATACTGTGAACTGTCAATAAACTAGTAACCCTCTATGAACTGTATTACCTTGAGATAATGAGATCTGAGTAGACATACCTTGTATCTTTAACACAATTTGAAGTGACATAAAGAACAGCCAGGCCACGTGCCAATATAAGAAAACCTCTTTTCCCCTCCTGCATACCTGGTTCCCACCAGACTTCTGAATGGTTCCTGCAGATGATTCAAACCATCACCTGAAGTGGATTTAGTGCACCTCATGCAGAACATAAAAGGATACAGCCTTAGTGCACCAGTCTGAGTCCCAATGGCCAGTATTTTCTGAACAGGATCAAACGCCAAAGCTGAAGGTTGATAGGGGAAACCATGGCGTACAGTCTAACAAGCCAGATCACCGCAGTAATGATGGGTCAAGCAGCAGACCAAAAATAAACAGAATCAATACTGTATGCTATGGAACAGGATTCCATATTAATCATAATTAAGGAAACAATTACAACACTTTTGAACAGACTGAGAAAAATCAGTTGTCTTACATGAACCAATTATAAAAGACTTTAAAGTTATAACTACTCATGCAACCTTAATCATCAAGTGACAGTTACATTTACTGAAACTTTGTTTAAATCTTACATTTCTTCTGTGCAAGGATTTTATCAACTCAGCTTTCCCTCCCTCACTTCCCACCACCATCTACCTCATTCTCCAAGTAATTTTATTTTAAGCTCTAACAAAGAGATGTTCCTAGGAAGTCTGGCAACAAAACCAGACTTGTCATTAGAACTATTACAAATTACTAGACATGCTTTTCTGGAAATGAGTTCTATTTCAACCTGACAGGCCCCACATGTCAGTGCAACCTCTCTCACTATATTTATAAATAAGAAAAAAAAACAAAAACAAGCATCAGAAAACCCCAACAAAATAACCCAAGCTCCACAAAACTAATCTCTCAGCCACTGCTTCCCCACCAAGAGAATAACACAGCTCCCAAAAGCAAAATAAAACCTCAGCCTTGAGATTCTTTCGTAATATGAAGCTATCGCCACATTTAGCTTTTTCGTTAGCCAAGATGAATTTGGTAATTGACCAAACAACTCCATTACACTTCTGAGACTGCAATTAACCAGAATCAAGAACATAATTGTCCCCTATTCTTATTTCCGTTAATAAATGTACACCAAAAAAAGCCATACCAAAGCTAGCATTTCAATTTAAAAATCTTTAGTTTAAAAGAAGTATTTTAAGATCTCATAAATGCATAGCAGATTTCTGATATATTCCTTTTACTTTGCTGAAGTTGCAGACATACTCCACAACTCTCAGCATTTCACAGTGAATAAAATCCAACTGCTACCAGCACCGGTTTTTTTCCACGTTCTTTATGAACAAGTTACAGAAGTGGCAGAAACGCCGGTAATGTAAGATAAAACAAGGAGAAGAATCCACAAACAAGCTCATCTATATCACGCTAATCCATGGGTGCATTGTAAAGATAAAACGGTTATTGATATTCAAATCAGTTTTTATTCTTCTTGGTACAGCTGGTGGATTAATTCGCTGCATCATTTGCTGAAGCGTGCAGACAAACTGCACAAGCAAATTTAAAAACAAAACAAAAAAAACAGGAACTTCTCCTCTGTCTCTGTAGAAGATTTGCAATAGCAAATGCAACTTGCCAACATACTGCAGCAAAACCACCAGAAACGTCTACAGACTTTTTTTCAGACACAAAAGAACAGGACAAATGCATTTCCAAATAATGCAAAGCACCAGATCCCCCGTCCTTCGCGGGCATTAGAGGAGGCTTGTACTCAAATGCCGCGATAATCAGATCGGCACTACAGCTAGATATCACTGCTTCCACCATCCATCCCACTCTTTCTACAAAGCCTTCATGAACACAGTAAATATTACACGCCTGGAAAAGCCTAAATGACAAACCCTGAAACTCTCCAGGAAAAGATGACTACGGAAATCCAACAAGACCTGCACAGCCACATCCACCGCTTCCTTCCCTTCTCTTCCTCCCAAAATAATAAATCCAAGCAAGTAAACAGGAGCGGCGGGCAGGCTTAGTGAGGACTGTACCGAGGCACAGCCCGCAGCGCCCATCGCCAGCCGGCTCGGCTGCAGCATTCATTCACCTTGCAGAGCTGGAAGTGCTCGGACTGGAGCGTCTCCTGGATTTCAGTCTCCCGGTTCCCCGCCTGCTGCTGTTGCGCGGCGGACGACGCCGAGGCGACAGCGGAGACCGCTGTCAGGCCGTCCAGCACCTTCCTGATGTTAAATTTCCTCATGGTCTTCGGCGGCGGCGCTCCCCCAGCCTCGCCGCCGCCGCGCTGTCACTGCCGCCCGCCGCGCCGCGCCGCCCACCCCGCAGGCGGCAGACGAGCCCCCGTCGGGGAGGGCGGTGCAGGGGCAGCCCGCGATCAGGGGTGCCGCGCTCTCCGCCGCGGGGCAGCGCTCCTCCTCGCTGCGAGGCAGGCGGCCAGGTGTCAGTCCGGCAGCACAGAGACGCTCCTCATTGGGGCTCGAAGGCTCGGAGACGGAGACTGAAGCCAAGCAAATAGGAGCCGGTCAACCCCACCAGCGCCGCCACCGCCGCCCGCGGCCGCTCCACGCCCCGCCTTCCAGGGAGCACGGCTCGCTCCGGGCCCGGCCGGCCCCGCCCCGGCCGCCCCTCCGCCGCCGGGGGTGTGCGGGCTGCCTCTTCTCTGCACGGAGCCTCCGCGTGCCCCCCACGCAGCCCACCTCACATTCTGGCAGCTGCGGCCACCGCTGTCATCCGTCTCTGCGTGTGCGTGCGTGCGTATGCCTGTCCCCCCCGCCACCGCCGCAGTCTCTCCCCCCTTCGCAAGCGCCCGCCCCGCAGCTCAAGCACCCTCTGCCTCCTCAGAGCTGCGTGTGCCGCCAGCCAGTAACCAGCGGGGCTTCTCCCGGTTGCTGCCAGCAGCTGCTACTGCCACCGCCCGCCCCCGCAACCATCCTCCTCCTCCTGCCGCCGCGGAGGGCACCTCCCCCGCCTCGCGTCGCTCCCCCTTGCCTGACAACGCGGAAGCGCAGCGCCCCGGGGAGGAGCGGTGGTAGCGACGGCGACTACCGCGGCGCCCTTTCTCACAGCATCGGGGAGGCCGCGCATGTGCGCTAAGGGAGCCGGCACCCGGATGTGGGGGTGTTTACCCCCCTCCCGTACCGCGCCGCGCGGAGGCCGGAGCTGTGTGAAGGGTGCGGGTGGGGCGCGGCAAGCGTGGGCACTCCGCCGGCCGTGTGCTGGGTCTTGGCCTCCGGCCAGACGGAAGCGGGAGCAGGTAACAGGTGGCGGCAGCGACTGGAGGCTTCCGTGGGTAGCACAGTCCTTGCCGCTGGCGCGGCGCTGGAGGCGCACGGCCTCTCCTGCGGAGAGAGCCGCGTTTCCCGTGTGGTTACGCGCAGGAAGTCTTCCTAGCGGCTCCGGGGGGGGCGGGGCTGGGGCAGTTGCGCCTCATTCCCCGGCAGCGGCCCGGTCAGCTGGGACCGGGGCAGTGCCGGCAGGTTGTCCTGTGGCGCTTGCTCACGGTGGGGCTGGCGGAGCACGGAGAGCGGCGGGAGTGCTGGGAGCAAGGCGAGAAGTGTTTCCAAACAGCAGTTTCGGTTAATAGAGGGTTATGATCCCCCGTACCCCTCGCTCTGACCACTGTGCTGGTGAGGGCTGCGCATTGCGTGCGTCCCCGGCCTGGCAGCGGGTCGTAGGCACAGCGGCCTGGACCTAGGGGTACTGCGGAGCTAGTCAGCACTGCCGGTCCCCGGCCCTCAGGTCCTAAGGCGAGCCGCGGAGATCACCAAAGTGCTTCCGTTACATTCTCACCGCAGCGAAACTAATTTAAGTAGGTGGCACAGAGTTAAATGTTTCTTTCCACTATGTATCCGTGTATACTGTATTCTGCGTTTATTTTTTCTTTCAGTACTAGTTTGCATTTTTTGATTATCTAGTCAATGGTCAGGTAATAGGTATTACACTTATCTCTGTCGTTGGCATATTGCTGAAGGTAATTATTCTTTGTGACTCTTTCCTGAACTTTCTTTTCAACTATAATGCACTGGAGATCAGTCATCACTTTTGGAGGGAAAGCTTAGAGAGCTGTAATTCAAAACACAGTCTTACCTCTCCAAGCTGTGGCAGGAATACCTTAGTAGTAAAAGCCCACACAGTTAAAATGGCCCTTCTAAGTGGTGCCTGATAGCCAGGCATGTTTTATTAGCACAGTAAATACAATAGTAGACAGAGGGATAAGTGAAAGCAGCACAGCAAAATAGTTGTGATGCAGCCATCATGATCACCTCAAAAGTGAAAGTTCCACACTCTTTTTTGACTAGTAACCCTATGTCAATTTACATCATACTGTCAGCAGATACATGATGTATAAATATTTGAAAGAAATCAAGGCAGTTTACATATTCTTACAAAATTACTGACTCATGATCTTACAGAGCTGCTCCCCTGTGTAACCAATACTGCTGGACACTTCAAGTCATCCTTGCAAAGGTGAAAGAATGCTTCCAGAGGTGGTAAAAATCCTAGAAATAAGACTTGAATAAGGATCAGCATATTTCTGATCTAAGAATAAACTTATTTTTTAAGAGAGAAATGTGTGCATTTTCAGTATGTCTTCAATTATCCATTACATATTTTAGGTAACTTTTAAATTACAGAATTAATGCATAATTTTTCTATCTATTCACACATCCTTATTGTAACACACTAAACAGGGAAGAAAATTTGAGGAAATTGGCCATTCAAACTCTACATTTTTATAGGAACGTTTGGATTTTCTTTTTACATCAGCACCTAAGAGAAGGAGAAACTCACTCGTCATTGCAGCATTGTACCAATACTTGTAAACATTTAGGCAAAGGATGTAAAGCACACCACACTGAGACAACGGCACTTCTCTGCCTTACCCTTTCTAGATGATGCCATTCAACAAATCAATGCTTTCTGGGACTTTAACTTTTCCTGTAAAAAACTAGTGGCAATCTTCCCTCTTAGACATCAGTGGGAATAGTAGTAGGCCTTTCAATTTTATAGTTCAGCAAACATCCCTGTTGTTTCTCGGGATTTGTCTGCTGTATGTCAGAGCTTCTTTGAGGCCTTCAGCACTTGCCCAGTACCACATCCTGTTTACAAATGGGACCAATTCTCCTTACCCTAACTTCATACTGCCTGCTTAGACCATTTTGCCTCGGATGTCTGAAATCTCTTGCCAGTGGTTTATACCCCTGTCCAAAGCCCAAGAGTCTTGCACAGCTGAGGAAGAAGTAATTGGGGAAATGGGGTGTGTAGTGTTGGCCTGCAGTGCAATCACACAGGCCATTAGTTGGTGCATGTTGTAATACAAATGTGTATTATTTTTATATATTTTATAATTGATATTTCCTGGCAGCGGTATCTTCCAACACCACCGTAACTTACTTACAAAATGTATTCACAGGTTCAATTATTCGGTTGTGGGTTGTACACTGCACATATAAAGACAGTTAACTGATGTAAGCACAGATCTAATATTTCCAGTACAGCAATTCAAATTGGAAATACAGGTGCTGTCATCTGTAGGTTTCCCACAAATGGAATTCTGTGGCAGATTGGCTAGGTTTTTACAACTTGCTCCTCTGTCTGGTATCTTCCCAGATGTTGTGGCTATAATTTGAGCAGTCCTTGGCTTGGAGAGGGCTAGGGGGCCTCTCTTGTGTCGTGCCCAGTTGCTGGGCTGTAGCCTCTCCTGGGATTCAATTCCCTTGGAGGTTTTCCCCTTTCTGCCTTCGTCCAAGTGCAAGGCTTGGGTGAAGCTGGTCTGCTAGAACAGGTCCTTCAGCTCTTACTTGGGCAGCATTTGGCTCTTGTTGCTGTGTCTGGGTGAGAACAAGGCCAGTTGCCTGACTTCTTGGCTCGTTTAAATACTGTCCCAAGACAATTAATGCCCTTTAGTAACACAGAGCCCTGGTACCTTGACCTATGGGATGGGGCATATCCAAACATGGCAGGGGGGACACACAGCTCACAGCTGTCACAAAGTTAATTACACGTGGTACTTGTTTATCTGAACCCCAGGAAGTTTACAGGCTTGCACATTCACAGGTGCTTACAATGCTTATCACATATGCTATACGTTAACCTTGGCCTTCTGGACCTCAGGAACTGTCCAGGTTAGCACATTTGCAGATGCTTAGCCCATTGTCTGGGTTAGGGTATATTTGGGGGTTTGACCCTTCAGGACACATGTCAAATTTACTTGGTCACAACTTTACAGATAACTTCAGAGTGTAAACATTGCAGTGCTTAGGGGCTTCCCCACCCCTCTTCTTTATTGTGAGGTAATATACCACCAGCATTAGGATGAAGAAGAATGAGGATGATGGGTAGTTTCACATGATCCAGAATGAGTAAAAACCCACCCAGTAATAATGTATGCTAAGACTGGGTGGACTAATCTCAGAGCACTGGGTAAGTAAGGAATTTATAGGTCCATTCCCTGTGTTTGTCATTAATCTATACATGAGCCCCAAAAGTGTTACCTATTGTAACTGCCAGAGAAGGCAGTGTACTCCAGGCAATTTTACACACAATAATAATTACCCCACTACTCAGCATGGATGAGAAAAAGACCATCAGAAATGACCTGAAGATCTCTGCTTGGCCTTTAGCTCTAAAGCATCTGACAGTCAGTCCATGCTTTGAAGACTAAGGTGCTTAGATTTCCTGAGAACTTCTTAATGGTGCTTAGTCACTCACACTGCCATCGAAATTGAGCCCCAGCCAAACATTTTCTTGCAATAAATACAAAGAAGCTGGAGAATGGTTCTGAACTAATGCTTTTCAGGTTGTTCTGCTCAAACGTATTAGACAGGGCAGTGTAAGCACAGCTCCAAGTGACTTTTGGAAACCTTCCTTGGCTGCTGGGAAACTGGGCAAGCTTCTTAGAATTGGTGCAAAACAAACATCTGTAATTTATTTTTTCTCCCAATAATCTGCATTGGTGGAAAATACCAGTGAGGATTTCCATTTATAGGTGAACCTATTTCTGCAGCTTAATTTGAAGAAGATGTAACCAAGAAGGAAGTGAAGAGCTGGTGAGCTCCTGGAAAAATCCTACGCTAGTACTTACCCTAACCTCAACTGGAGATGAACTGTGTAGTGTTTGTAAATTCCCCCATTTCAGAAACATTGTAATTGACCTTACCTGTATGGATATGATGAGTTCCTGCATCTGGCAGCCTGTGTGGTCTTTGGTAGGCTCACAGATCATGGGCATCTTTTATTAAAGACCTATGGAACAGCATGACTGACACCCCCTGTATGGATGTGAAGCTGTATGGACATCCATAGCAGAGACAGGGCACATTCTACTGCTTCAGAGACCGCACTAAGATTCCTGCATACTCAGCTCAGGCTAGCAAACATACTAACAAGTGCATACATTGGTAGTTGAAGGAATTAAATTGGAAAGGCTCTGTGTCATTGATCTACCCATATAATATAGATAATATGCAAGTGCCCGTGTACCTGTTGTGTGGTGTTGTGCTAGAGCATAGCAAAGGAAAGAGGCATGACTGCCTTGGGAAGAATTTAAGGAATCATTACCAGCTGACTGTTCTACATCTCTGACTGCTGGCTACTACCAGTGGTATGTGACATGAGTAGAACAGCTACAACACACTAGCAAAGGAGAGTACATAGGGCAAAAGGAAAGAATGACAGTGGCACTATGAGTTGGAAACATGGCACTTGTGAAAAAGGTTGTGCACCATCCTCCTTAGTAACTCATACGCTTTTTTGCATTATTAAAAAATAAAATTACGGTTTCACATCCCATGTGCTGCTTTTCTGTTTTTTCAGTTTTACATTAATAGTAGGCATAATCTATAATTAAAACCTGAGAAAGACAGAACAGGTCTTAAACAAGGTAAGGCTTCTATCCATCTAGAAAAATACAGGCAGCTACTTTACTAAATGATAAGTATTTTTTCATATATATTTTATCATACACATTTTACAGTATTTGGTCAAGTATAATAGAAATGCTTATTATTACAGTGCCACTCTTAAGACCCACATAAGCAAGTGAAGCAAATGTGAAATATGATGTCTCCATTAAAAGGCAGCAAAATATTACAAGTGAAATCAACATGAGCTTTGTGGAATAGCCAAATTAAGATGAAGTATGAGTGCACGCCAAGTGAAGAAGGATTTTTGTGGGCTAAATTAATTAAAGCTAAACATGATAGATAAAACTAATTTATCCATTCTTAAAAGAAGTTTACAGTGCTGGATTTAAAAAAATATCTTTCAAATATAGTGATATGTTTATATACAGTATTTTTTATGAAATGTAGCCTTTAGACAGGAGCTTTCATCAGTGACTCATTTTAAGTAACTGCCCACTATAAGAATATAAAAAAGCTCACATATTTTATGACTCCCATTGTAATTACACTGAATTAATTGGAAGGGGATTCCTGTTGTGCAGTAGTTTAACAGTATAGACAAGTACTCATTTGGATTGCAGAAATATTAGGCCTTTGTTAGAGATTGTTACTATTACACTTTTTAAATTAAAAGCAGTGAACTATGTAAACTGCAAGACCAAATATGCAAGCAAGCAAGTGGACAATCCCTTTAATGATGTTGAAGCTAGAATATCCAAAATGCATCTATGCTTCATCTAATTTTAGGCTATTTTTTTTTCAGTACATTTATTTTCAGCATGTTACCATTTTTCTGTGAATGTAAACCCTGTAACACCATTTAAGAAATAATAATATCAGATACATATTTAAATTCTGATTCTAAGTTGTGTGAAAAAAAAATCAGGTTTCTAGACAATTAAAAAACTTCTTATGAGAACAGTATTCTATATGGTTTTAACTTCATTCCAAGCATGGCAAACTGTACCTCCTTCTGCACCTCTCCTCTCCCTCCCGATGAGTGAAACAGGAGATGAAATGCAAGGATAGATGACATTTTCCAAAGAAAATGCGAATGCCCTGCAAGTTGAGAAGAACATAATGATTTGAAATTAACAAGGCAAATCATTGTTTCAGGGAAAGTAAATGGGTAGCAAGGCAAATGGGTAGGAGAAGCCTAGAGTATGCAGTACAGATTCCAATTATTTAACTCAGTAAACCTGACAATTCTCATTTCTGTCATTCTTTACAATTTTTTTAAAGATTCTTTTCCAAGACACTAGTAAGTGAACTTCTTGAGTAGGCTTTAGGACCAACTGGTGACAGCATAAGATTTTTTTGAAGCCCTAATTGAAGCAATTGAACTTTGGCATGTAGTAATTGATTGAATTAAAGCCTAATGGAAATGCTAAGCTTTAATTAGATCAGCTCAGCAAGTGATATAGTGCATGGCATTGTCCTGAACAGAATTTAGACCTATTTCTGGGACTAGGTTCGGCAACTTGATATGTTATCGCAATTCTGAGCTTTGCTTCAGGCAAGGTGTGTAAGGACTCATTAATATCTGCTCCCTGTGAGTCACCATCCTTTTTGTTTTAGCACTCCAGCTAGGGCTGGTTACAGAGCCAGTTAAGAATAGCCAACACTTCTCAAGTACACCTGTATTTTATATTACATTACCATGTAGGTGCTTAGGCCAAAAAGAGTTTCTGAGAAACTGGGGGGGAAAGACTATTGACAAGAGTCTTTAGGCAAGACAGACAGACTAATGGGAGAAAAAGATATTATCTTCATTTTAGCAACCACAAGTTGAGACAAGCAGAAGTAAAGCTGTGCTGGTTTAGCTGTGCAAGTATCTAGTACAATTTGTACTACTCCATACAGCTACACCTAAATTACAGTCTGCAGTGGAAGCTGCTTAATTTGCATTAGATTTGCATTTTCCCCCTCAACTGCAAAGCAAATAGCTTTTCTTTAACAATGTTGAGGTGTGTCTAGAAGTATTATTGAGGCTGCAGGCATAGCCTGAGGGTTTCTTTCCCTGACAGGCTGAGATCTGTTTTCCTCCTTTATCCTGGGCAGCCCCACTCATTTTGTCTTCGCCCTCTATGCACAGGATGGTGCCCCTCTGAAGACTGAGTGGCCCTAACGTACATTGTAAAGTTATTAAGGCAAAAATGGCAGCTAAGGCTTTGAAAAGCACTCCAGCCTAACTAAGAAATTCTAGACTAACTCTGGGCCGTGGAAGTTTCACTGTGAGGACATCTGAGGGTGCTGTGAAGACTGGTGGCTCCCAGGGTCATGAGAGGTTGCCTATGGCGGTCTATCAGAGCAGGGCCTGGCAACCAGGGCTTGACCCACTCCCAGCCGTGAGCAGGCAGCCCTGGGCACCAGAACTTTCTAGGGGATGGTCTGAGGTTTGGATGGGATATGGGTCCATGGCCCAGCAGGGCTGTAGAGAGCTGGAGATAAGTCCTACTGCAGTGCTGCTGGGGCAGGGGCTAAGAGCCATGGGGGCTGACATGGGCTGTGGGGAGAGTTTCAGGAGGTTGGAAAGGGACAGTCAGGACTAATGATGCCCCCAGGACCCTGATGTTTTCTTGTTGACATCTAAAGTAGCAATTCCTATCTGAAGAGCAGTCTTAATTCATGTCCCATGGAAATTTTTTTCTATGTCATGACTTTTGGTCTAGAAGTTCAGCAAAGGCAAATCTTTTTAAGGATAAAAATGTATCTTGTAAGTAATCCTTATATCATATATAAGAGAGCTATTTCCTTGCTGTATAGATACTGTGGACATGCATTTATATTCCTAGAGTGATTTATTGGGAAAATTGGTAGAAAGTTCCTCCATTCTCAAATTTAAAATTGAAAAATCTGGTAACAGTTATGTACTATGAATGATGTTATTAAACCTGTTTATTTTGTTTCACTCAGTATGAAAATGGTTTTAAGATTTATATTGGGAAATGCCACTTAACCTCTCAGTCTTCTAACCCCCAAGTAAGAGAGTCTATAATCTTTGTAAGAGCTGATTTAAGAAATAAAAATACAGCTTGAAACAGTGTTAAGATATCACAGCCTCCTCAAGATGGGCATTTCTTTTGTATAATACGAAGTATGCAAGTGGGTAAAATACAGTGTGTGTGATCTGGAGGTCAGTGTCTTCCAGTTCCAGTGGATTAACAAAGAAACACATCCCAAGACTGAAGATCCTTTGGTGAATGTCTTTGGCTCCTGCCTCGTTAAATGTGGAATTCTGAGAATAAGTACTTCAGCAGACCTCAACTGCCATAATATTACATGAGTGAGAACTATGCAAAGGACAATGTAACCCCCCCTGCCCCTACATCTTTACATATTTTTCTCTTCAACTTGTACTGCACACTCATGTCCCTCAACTGTTCCTTGTATTACTCTAATGTAAAGATATATGTAACACCTGGAAATCCAAGCAGGAAGTGTTTAAAAATTGCTCTGAGTTTTATGAAAGTATTTGAACTAGAAAAGAGTTACTGAGATAATACGTTATGTAGATTTCCATAAATTTTGAGAATTTTGCAGTAATGGAGTAACAAAAGATACAAAAATATTTTCTTACTGTGCCACCAGATGTCAGATAATCATCAGGAGTACTATCAGATGTTATGTACTTTGCCTTTTGTCCATCCTGGCTGCCTCCCAGTATGGTTCATTGTCCTTCATACTTTATTCTAGCACATCCTGAAAGAATTTAATGTGAAGTATGTCATCACAGTTGTAGCTTCTCTCTTGATGCTTGTCTATAAGTCTGTCACCCTTCACCAAAGACATGGACTGTCTCTTAAGTATGTCTTGGGTATTCCCTTGATTGCCTTCAGTTATCACACAGAGAATCAGACCCCTTGGTCATCTTCCCAGCATGCTATGTTATTCTTACATTGAACAGAGCTCAGTGTGAGGTCACACAGCAAGCACTTAGTGTGTTTGAATGCTTTTCCTGCTCCCTCTCTGCAGCAATATGAGCTCCAATTTTATTTCATCTTCTTTCTCAGTGTCACAAAGATTTCAAGGGTGTGTTCCTTTCTTGGGTCCTCATCCCATAACAACTGATGCAACATCCCCCTGGCTTCCTTAAAAACATCTTTTCATGTTTTTTTTTCCATGAAACACAGTAGCAGATGTTACCATCCTTGCCCATCATTTATCATTATGCCATTCTTTCTTCTTACTTCTACTTACTGTTCATCTGATATTATCTTAACACATCAGGCATTTTGTTAGCATTTTCAAGTTATGTAAGACCCTGTTCCTCCTCACATACTTAATTTCTGATATTCATGTTCCTAACTTCTACTATTTGCTTAGGAGGGTATCCTCGTTTCTTCCATGCTGCCCTACATGCACATATATGGATTTTTCTGAAATAAATTTACAAGGCTGAGTAATTCTCTCAGAAAATACTATTACTTTCATACAACTTAAGCTAGACTTAAAAAAAAAAATGGGAGAAACTCTTTTTTCGTGTCTCAAATAATTTACCACTTTTCTCCTAGAGTACGAACTTCTTTACTTTCCCACCACATAGTAAACCACTTAGTAAAAAATTAATCATAAAATAAATGAAAGTAGGGGATCTGAATTGATATACCTTCTACACAGAGCCTTAAACTTCAGAGGAGATTATTTTGAACAAAACAAAGAGCATTGTATCTTTTCTAAAATATCTCCATATGCACAAGAATTATTCTAAGTGTCTGAAGTTGCTCTAAGACTATTTGTTCTTTTGACATTATGAGGGATACTGAGAACAGCCTCAGGGTGGGTGTGCATTTACCTTTAACAGTGAAAAAAAAAAAACCACAAATAAAGCCAACAAAAGCACAATTTTAAAACATGAGGTTGTATTATTTTAAATTTTCAGTGAAATGTAGATTGTCAAAGGAACTATAGAAAGATTTTGCTTATCTTGTTTGAACAGCTATTATATTTGAAAAAAATAAAAAGGAATTGGCTAGACCTGCATAAAAGACAAAACTTGAAAGTAAAAGGGAACAGAAATAAGTAGTAAATTGAAATCAATAATAATGCAAATAGAATATTCTAAGATAAGCTCGAAGTATGTATTGATACATATTTATTAATGATTTTGAAAAGACAATTAATGACATCTAGGTGAGAGAACTACTCAGAAGACTCCACAAATCTAAGAAGACCCATATGATCAGCAAAATAAAATGCTAATAAATTAATACATAGAATGGGAAAATTCCAAATATAAATATGGACATTTATTTTAAACCATCACAATGTTTTAAATTACCAGCATTATGCCTGTAGAGTGCTAAGGAGAAACCTGTGTTTGGTAATACCAAATCACAGGATCACAGTATATCAGAGGTTGGAAGGGACCTCAAGAGATCATCAGGTCCAACCCCCCTGCCAAAGCAGGATCACTTAGGGTAGTCCACACAGGAATGCATCCAGGTGGGTTTTGAAAGTCTCCAGAGAAGGAGACTCCACAACCCCCCTGGGCAGCCTGTTCCAGTGCTCTGTCACCCTCACTTTAAAGACGTTTCTCCTCATGTTGAGCTGAAATCTTCTATGTTCTAGTTTGAACCCATTGTTCCTTGTGTTATTACTGTGAACCACTGAAAAGAGCCTGGCCCCCTCTACTTGACACCCACCCCTCACATATTTTTAGACATTGATCAGATCCCCTCTCAGTTTTCTCAAGGCTAAATAGCCCCAGGGCTCTCAGTCTCTCTTCATAGGGGAGATGCTCAAGTTCCCTAATCATCCTTGTGGCTCTCCATTGGATTCTCTCCAGCAGGTCTCTGTCTGTCTTGAACTGGGGAGCCCAAAACTGGACACAGTATTCCAGATGAGTAAATTTTTACTGTGCACAATCAATGGAATATGTTTCTATAAAGATACTAATGGTATATTGATTTGAGACTGAATTTTGTCATTCTGAACATTATTGTAAAATGAAAATAGGGAAAGGAGAGCGTGGTCTGTTTGGGAAAATTGTAAAAAGATACTGGAGAGTGTGTCCTCAAATTTCAGGAAAGAGATTAATTAAAGAAGCATTAGTTATATAAAAACCATCATGAGAAAGAGAAGGCTATGGAGGGGTTATGAGAAGGAGGTGAGTCTACTTTATGCTTGGTCATTCAAGAAATAAAATGACAAATATTTAACTAAGAGTTAACAAATTTAATCTTGACAACAGGGAATATCTCTTATACTACACAAAATGATGTGCTGGAATTTAATGAAAAAATTAGCCAAAAGCTTTGAAAGATTTCAAAAGAAATGAATGATTCATAAATTCCTCTGATAATTATCTGACAGCTTTGAAAAATATTGCATATAGACCTTCATGACTAAATCAGAATTTAACAGGAGTAAGGAAAGAATTTCCTCTACAGAGAGTTTGGTTGTATTTCTTAATTTTGGATTTTTTCCTAGCTTCCTGTAACAATCAAACATTGTCTGCTGTCAGAAACAGGATTATATGGACCACTGAATAAATTCCATTGGTAAACTGCTGTTCTCCTCATGGCTTTTTCCTTCTGACTGAGTTTCTTTCTACTTAGAATACTTATAAATATCTCACTTTATTGTTAGCAATGACTGAACATCTGTGCAGAACCTTTTCTGTTCCTGAAACTATTTTTTGAATTCCAAAATTCCCTTTTGTATCTTGGAATGAGCCCCTCTAAACAATGTTAACAGGAAGATTCATCACTTCTTAAGTAATATAAATAAGAAAAATTCCCTGTATTTTGTGTATGTGTTTGAGAAATCATGTTAAACTTTATATATATTAGGCAAATAGAGTATCTGATGTTTTAAAATGTATTAATATTTGGACAAGAATCCCGGAAGACACTTGAAATTCAAGCAGCAAATATGCCTGAATATCTGTAGGAAATTTTCACTGCACACAAAGAAATTGCTTCTTCTGTGAAACATTTGCAGTGTTTCAGGAGTGAAGGGAATTATGGGGATTGTTCAGTTCTACCTCAAGAGACTTTTAAAAGACTACTGCATGTACATATAGTTCTTCAAAGATTCTCTATTGTTTTATAGACCCAAACTGACCATTCACATATATAATTTTGGTGCTGTGTGTCTGTTTTTCATCTGTGTTAGCTTTGAGAGTGAACACTGGACTGGTTATTCCAGTTACAAGTTTCTGTATTATCACAATTCTTTTTCACCCCAAAAATTTACAATGAAGTTCACCCTTGAATTATTTTTTTCAAAGAATGAAAGTACTATTGTAACATACTTATTCATGAGCATTAGGTTTGATGTATGTTTTTACTGTGTAGATTGAAAATTCAAGACAAGAAAGAAAAGAATGAATCAAATGCTAATATGCAAAATCAGAACATCATGTCCTGGAGGGTATGAGACTCAGGCTTACAAAGGACAACACAGGCCAATTGTAGAATCACTCAAGTGAGAAATTCCTGCCACTGAGTATGTCTACATTTAACACTGCTATGAAGCAGGAGTAAATATGTAATTGCTCAGATACTAGAGTGGCTGGAACTCTACAAATCCCCAATTAGACAAATAGAAAGCTTGGTGTTTGATACACATATTGACTCAAATCTGCAGCTGGCTTCTAACAATTCACTGAGAGTCATGCTGGGGACCCCTCTGGCTGTTGTTCTAGGCTGTCCAGGACTTCAGTCATACTCAATATCAACATCTTAAAAACAACTTCTTTATTACCCTTCGAGTAAAACTCACAGCAGAGATAAAAGCTAATATCCTATCAAAGAATAGGGCAGAAAAAACTTCTATCTGCTTACCCAAATGCCTTTCTACCACCAAATTTCAGTCCTGTCCCTTGCTGTCAGACCTGGCCAAAAAATGAGAAATTCAGAATTTGTGTTTAATGGAAAAGCACTGGAGATGTTAAACTCAGTAGTAGGAATCCCACTGAGCCTTTTTGGTATAACTCAAAGTCCCAAAGAGAGTGCAATCAATTCTTCTGGAAGGAGTTTAGGAACTAATCAGTTCTCTAGCAGTCTGGAATAACCTATCACAGTGAAGTCCCTGAAATACATCTGTGTAAGTTAAAAATACATTATGGTCAATGATGAGAAGACCTAAAAAATCAGGACAATCCCTTCTGATTCTTGCTGTGTGGAGACCTTCCATCAAGCTTAATATTCTTTTTGTCTATACAGTCTGATTAAGATAAGATAAAATAAAATGAATTCTCTGTGTCTATGCTTAGCCACCTTAACACCATTGGAAATAGCTCACTGAAAGGAAAAGATGCTAAGCAAGACAACAACTTGTGAACCTGTTTTGCATCCAAAGACCACGAGAAAGAATATGTATCTATTGTGTGCTTGAGCATGGTCAGCAGTTTGTCCTTATGAAAGGTAGCATTAACAATTCTCAGCAGTCATATCTCTCTGATTATTAGTATGTCTCTGATAACTTTAGTTATGAAGAATGTACTTAATGATGGTGAGATGGTGCATAATGATGTACGTCTGAAATTTATCATAGAAATTCTCTACGTGACAAATGATATATTGATTTTAAGTTGGACTGGGTCTTTAATATCCTACCCAGTGAAAGAATCTCTAGAGTCTTACAGGCAGGATTTTTTTTTTTCCTATGAAAAGATGACCTAGTCTTTAGAATTTCTTCAGTTTGGTCTTGCATCTGGTAAGGAAATTAGTTAGTTTTCAGAGGTAAACAGCTTCCCAAATTTGTGTGCATATGTTTTACTTTCCTAAATAGACCAGTGTAGTAGTCAGTGCTGTCTCTGCACTGTAAATTGTACTTCCCAGTATGTGCAGTTGAGGATAATATGAAAATTAACTTATGCATAAGGAAACTTCCTTTCCTTAGATGAAATATTAGGATGATGCATTTCTTAAAACAGACAACATGAGCTCGTAGTGTCTCTTTATATTCATGTGATAAATGATATTTTTAAAATATTTCATGTGATTGTGTACCAGTTTGTCAAGTCTGTCCTGAAAATCAGAATTCCATGTTTATTGACTTTTTTTTTTTTGGGGGGGGGGGGGCATGTTGTTTGTTTTGTTATAATTTGCTAAGCTTATAGATAGAAAAATCTTTTTTTAATTGCAGTGAATCATACTGCTTCTGAGATGTGAAAACCAAGATTTACTGACTCACGTATCATGATAATGGACTACCCCTTTGGCACCCTAAGGATATTAAAAATTGTTGATTTGCCTCCAATTACACTATTGTAATCACACAGTATATAACAAAGATGGATTAAATGCTTTGATTACTGGCAATATAGAATCTGATTCACTTCCCTATTGTCTTGTTGGATCTGTGATAAAACTAAGAAAAAAAAGTATAGTATGAAAATGGATGTGATGTAGCTGACTAAAGCAGAGAATGTATTTGAAGTGATGCCCCATGTTATATAGCAGAATACAAAAGAGCTGCCCATTAAATGCAAAATCAAAATCTGAACCTAACAAATAAGACTTAGTATGAGGCTGTTGCAGAAACTGAAAATTTGAATGTCTGTTTCACTTACAGGAAAGAATGCAAACATGCTTAAATTTACCTCTAAAATAGCACAAAGTAATCCTTCCAATCATTATTGTATAATGGTACTGCATAGACAATACTAAATTTGGTTTTTAACTTACACAATATAAGAACTGAATTGTTCTCTGTAAATGTAGGCACAATCTTACCACAAGCCATAGCCAAGCCAAATAAGAACCCTAAAGCCATGAACCAGCATTACATGCCTATGATTCACATATTACAGGCAACAAAACCATTCTCTAGAACACTAATAAAATTAATAAGTTGTTTTTCTTGAGCAGATTTTTAAGATATCATCATTTTTTTATTTATATATATATATATCTGTATATATATATATACACACATATATATATATATACATATATATATGTAAGGAAAATTGTCTATCTGCCAGTGGATGTAGTGCTTTAGCATCAGTGCTTCAGCCTAAAACAATAGCCGTAAGATGTTATTAGCTGCATTTCTCCCACCTGTGTCTTATCTGTAAATATCATTATTTCAGAATAATAATAATAACTTTGAAAATTTTGTTAGTAGACTCCAAAAAGAGTTAGTAGACTCCTTTTGTGGTTGGTTACCACAGTAGTTAGACAGCAGGAGCCAACAGATTAAAAGTATTCAGCTGATTCAGCTGTCTGATTTGGTCTTTTTTTTTAATTTAAATTTTATTTAGTAGGTGTTGTACCATTCTTGTGGGAGATACAAAGGCAGGAAAGATGGAGACAATAGTCATAGAGGACTTCTTGTATGTACTGGACAGGCTGAGGCACTTCTTTTGTCTGCTGTAAAAATAAATTTCAAACTCTCAAATATTACACTTCTAAAGGAACAGAGTCCTTTGTCTGCAGCTTCCAGAAAAAGTGCCATTTGTTTGCCTTTGCCACTTGCCATATATGCTCAAGAATTACACATGACTGTTTCAAGAATCTTCCAATTTTGTTTTACCAGTGGTTCAAAAGCTTTCAAACTGATGAAAGAAAAGAAAATAAACGGGTTTTCATCCAATTTTCAGCTGGACCTGAAGTAGGTGAAGCTAGAGATCAACTAGAATTAATCTGTACTTAATGAAGGAAACCTGCTGAACTCCTATAAATGCTTGCCTATGACATATATCCAGAGTTACATAAGAGGTCTGCCATTTATGCAATCTGCTTTGGCAATATTTATATTTGTATTCAAATCTTCTTCCTTGTGAAAATGAATAAATCAAAACCTTGTAGTTGTCTATCAGACAATAACCTGCATTTTAGAATGCATATGACTACCTCAAAGGAAGAACAGTCTTCAAAAGCCACTTTCTGGTTTTCAAAGTGGGTCTAGTCAGCAAGATTTTCTTCCTGCTATGTTCAAAGCAGATGCTGTCTTTGTCTTTCATGAAACAATGCACAGGTACAATAATTGTAAGGACCTGCTACAAAAATTTCAAAAGTAAATTTAGATGCATTCTTGTCTGTGTGGCTGTGTGGCAGGTGTACTTTTGCCTGTACTTCAAATTCTCTGGAAATCACATAGCTGTGTTAGTGTGTTTAGCAAATCTCTGCTAAGAAGCAGCATGTATTATCCTGAGCACATGTTAACATTGTATTCATGGCTTCTGCTCTGCATCTGATCAACATTCAGCCTTCTGGGAGCAGTGTAGATCTCCTATTCACCCCTTTTCCTTCTCTGAAGGTAAATGAGATACAAAACTGGCATTGGGCTGTCTTCCTAACTGCTCCATATTGACAGTACGCTTCGTGTCAGCAGTACCGGTTAGCTACTTTGCACTTGGAAATGCTCTAGACTATCTACAGTGGCAGCTGATGCATGGTATGCTCTTACATGCAGGCAGTTATGTCACTTCTTTGTACCTTAAGTACCTTTAAAAAACGAGTCAGAAATGGCTGCCTGCACTACTGCACATGTTCTTTATGAGGTAAGAAACATGGCGTCAGATTTTTAGGACATTTTTCTAAAGACTGGCTGTTTGAGTGGGGCAACACCTCTCTCTGCTATAGTGCCTGATTCCTCATGGATTTTACCAGGTACCATGCTAGCTAGGTTCCCATGCACTGTGCAGGATAGATTACTTGCCTAATTTTCCAAATCATGAACTATGGTCACACATACATTCTGCATTAATTGATCTGGAATTTCCTTCTCATCTCAAATCTAAAAATCTGTGTTATGTGAATCACATGAAAGCTGGAGCATATGCAAAACTCATAAATCTTACTGACTCAGAAGGGATGGGTTATACATCAAAGTCCGAGCAGTGGCAGAGGTAAAGCCCCTCAGCCTCAAAGAATAAAGTTGAAGTGAATTTTAACCAAACAGTATCATCAGTAACATTGTGCTTTCAGGCAGTAATAGCTTTGATACAGTAGCATCATAAACTAGCTCGCAGCTGTTCTTGACTGTACCAGTGGTCTTTTGCTGCTGCTTCTCAGCTTTTCCACAGACAGGGAAAGACCTTTCCTTAACGGTGCAGGGACCACCCTTCAGCTTTTTGTTTTGGCCTCCCAGGGTTTCCTGGGTGAGAACTGATAAAGGACAATGCAAGTTATTTCTAGTCTCTGAAGCTGGTTTTGCCTTGAACAGATCGGATTACTTGGGCAGCTACATGGAAAGGAACAGCAAGCAAAGAGGTAATATATCATAATCCTAAACATCTCCTAGTTGCATTTTTCCAGATTACAGCCATATCCCTATAGGCCCTTCAGCACCCATATGTCAAGACATGCATCTTGGGTCAAGTATTGGTACATATGCTTGTTAATGTCATTTGCCCCTATTCCTACTCACAGCTACATGGCACTGAAGTGCTGTCATGTACCAAGTGCCAGGCCTCAGAATGAGGCTTTATGTGAAAATGGAAGGGTATGGGACATGTCACAGGCATTGTGCAAAAATGCAAGGGTCTGGGACATGTCACAGACATCAGGTATGCACTGAAAAATATAACAAGTTGCTCTCTCTACTCAGCTAAAATCCTTTAGCATCTTCAGGGATGTGATTTGAGCTAGGGCTCTGAGCAGCTTGTAAACTGGGACATGGAAGCAGCATTTAGGCTGCTAGCAGATGCCAGCAGATGGAGAAAAAGGATATGTACAAAAAGGAGCATGGTCCACACTATAATCATATCAGTACAGTGTCATCCCAAGCTCATTAGGCTTGCTGAGATGTAAAGCTTATTAGTTCACGCACATTGGCTTCCTTTCACAACCAGACTGCTTCCTGAGGCTAAACTAGCATGCTGGCACATGTGCTACACCATATTGTCATACCAGCTCATTTGACAGAATGTGGTAGTTTTAGGCTATGCCTTTAAAATTTTCCACAGATCTTGAACAGAAAGTAGTAAAATGTAAATAAATCACTATTGGGTGTAAAAAGGAAAATAACAATAATTCTAAACAATGCCATTGGAGAGAGCTCTCCCATAAGATTTGGTTCCCAAAACAATTTATCTCTTCTTGCTTCTTCCCTCTTGCTTCTGCTTGACCTTGGCTGCATTGTTTTGGCTAAGTCTAATATCTCTGCTTCTGTCTCTTGTCTCTTTTGTACAGCGGGGTAAGGGGGAGGCATGGAAGGGAGAAGCTGTTGCAGCTTCCCCTGGTCTTTGGCCAGTGGGGTCCTTGTGCTGTTTGTTAATTGTAAATATCTGTAAATACTGTAAATATTGTATATTAATACATATTCATTCCATTCCGTTGTAGATTGTAGTTTTGCTTGTAAATACAGCTTCCATTTTGCTTTCACCTGAGCTAGTCTGGCAAAGTTAAGGGGAGAATTTTCAACTCACCACACAGAAGTTCAGGCACACTCTCATTGTGCACTGTAACTCTAATGGAGGTAGCTGAGAGAGTTAGTAGTGACCGAGCTTTGGTTTTTGAGACTAATACTTGCATGATGCTGATAAGCACCTGTGATCGTGCCCTTACTCCTTAAAAATCTAGTCCTAGATATATGTAGGTTTCCAGAGCTGATAGATAATAGCCTCACAACTGCAGAAATAGTCACTTTCTTTAGTACAAGACAATTTTGTGGTCCACTTGATATAGCTTCCTTTACAAGATGCGAATCATTCCAGCTCACATTGGTGCTCTCAGTAGAAAGGTGTGACTGTACGTCTAGACAACAAAATCTTCTATCACTATCTCTCTCAATGAAATACTCATATTACTGGCAGTTTCAAGATAATGGATATTTCTAGAATGATTTCTGGACCTTTACTTTCCTTTTATAGAATCAGAATGACTTTGGTTTGAAGAGACCTTTAAGATCATAGAGTCCAAATTTTTTTCATTATGTTTCTTTTTAACCTTGCTTGTGTTCAGTCTTAATCATGCTGAGGCTTCTTCATTTGTTAGACATTACCTTTTAGAAATCCATATCCTAGCAACTATGACTTTAGCAGCTTGATGACTTTCCTCTTAGGAACTAGCTAGAATACCTGGTTGGTTAACAACAGCTTTTTCTGTTGTAGTAAGTTATGAGTGAGCTATCCTTCAAAGAATATTAGTCAAGTAAATAAAATACACACAGCCAAAAAGCCACATATTGAGCCACTAGATGCTTTCCCATATTTCTCAAATACTCTGCTTCCAGTTCTCCTCTGTCCCCTTGAAGCCCTTTTACCCCAATCAGATAAGTTGTGCTCTTACTGCCTATTACTCCCATTCTCCTCAAACCAGCTCCAGTAGTTCCACACCAAGATAACAATTTGCCACCCCCAAACTGAACATTATTATTTCAAAATTTTACTTAATGTTACAGGAAATCTAGAGTTTAGGATCATTAATATCATCAGGTACATGTAATCTTTGTGTCATAACCACAACACAACAGAAACGCTTTTAATTTATCTAGCTACTTTTTTTTTTCTCCCTCTCTTGTTTTCATTATTCAGTCACTTCTATCTTGTCTCCTCTCATGTAAAATTAAGAAAGAGATTTCTTCAGAACTTATAGAAAGCTTTGCAAACAAACCACCACCCTAAGAATCCTTCCATACTGTTGATATCACATCTGCAAAAGCACCTACGAAAAACCTCTACCACCCACCTTTGGTCAATAAATGTCGTTACTGCAAACAAGAATGAATTGTAGGAGCTGAGCAAATCAAGATGTGCTTTTGACAGGTTCATTTGGCAGTGTAGGAGGATATTCTACATTCTAAAAATATATTCTATTTTCACAGACGTTTTGAGATGTCTCTTTAACTTCTTTTGCAGGAGATGGCCTAGAGCCCATATGGTGCAACTCAATCTGACAGATGTTGTATAATAATCTTCCTTGATTAAACTAGTACAAGGCATTATTTTCTTACCAACCAAATAACAAGCAAGAAAGAGCCCATCCATTCTGATATAAAACACCATCAGCTACATACACATGATAGAGAGAGAGACCTTGTTGTAAAGAACACTTTGGTCACATCTGGGGAATCCTTGTCCCTCTGTGTCATAGGAGGAATCCATTATCAGATGAGGTAAAGTAACAAATAGGGCTTACTATATACATGCTTTTATTTTGAAAGCTGGATTATGGAACAGCAAAATACACCAAAATAATTCTTTAAAAGGAAAGCAATAGACAAGGGAAGGACGTACTACAGCACTGATAGTAATTTAATTATTTTGCACAGAAAAACTGAAAGCATTTATGGAAAAAGTTTGCGTGCTATTTTATGTGACTAGAAAGGGTCCTCAAAGATTTGTATCAGACATGGAGGAATAGAATCTGAATACATTTTGAAATAGGAATATGCTATTACATTTTTTTTTAACCCATATCCACACATATAAAGAGCATGTTGGGATATTTTCCTAGGGGAGTTTACTGAAGTGTCCTTAAGCATGAAGCATCTTCTAAGTATAATACCACAAAATAAAACATTTTTAAGCTTTCCTGTAAGTCGCTCAAAACTGCATGAGTCTCTGAAGTTGTTGATGATAGGAAAAAAAATGTAATGAGGCCATGCCTGTACTGCCAAAACTGATAGCTTAGCTCTGAAACATCTGTGCTGATCACTGAAACTTAACATGCAAGAAAAAAACCCCAAAACTACAACTGTCTTTAGCGACTATGGTAGAAAAATTTTCAAGCTGTTGCACACAGACACTGGGTTTTCTTATACCAGTCAGACTCATGGAAGCTGCAGTTTCTGCTTTTCCCTTGTATTTTTAGCTGTTAAAATCACTTAAAACATTTAAATGTATTTTTTGTGTGGGCAGAGCCTCACCATATTTTGTTATTATTTGGATCTAATTTTGCAAGTCTGATTTTTGTTATTTTATTGAGTCATATGGGGATGGCTATAATTCATTACTCTCATGAATAAATCTTTACAGAATTGGATCTTTAGTCTAGATCCAGTAAAAGGGAAATAAAAACTCCTGGGAACTAATTATAAGTCTATTTTAATGTTAAAACAAGCATATTAAAAGTTTACAAATTGCATGTATGTTTACTTCCCTTAGCCCACATACTGTGTGCTGGAGTATTATTCCCACATGTAAACAACACAGCAAATAAAAATTGCCTAAGCAGCTTCTCTGTTGTCAGAAACAGCTGTTCAGTGTGGTGGTTACTTCATCTTTTTTCAAAAAGAGATACTAAGCCCCCTGAACTAGTTCTCCTTCAAGTGAGTAGTGAAGTGGAATGGTGTAGTCATTTTTCATTTCTTTTTTTTTTTTTTTTAATTTGAAAGTGTCCTTTCATAAAACCAATATATGAACATTGTGCAAAATACAAAATCACAGTCCTAAATTAAAGGATTCAAGGGTACGTATCTCTCATTGATGCTTCATAATAAGTTTTAGTGTTGTGATAAACTGCATTCTAACACATGCCCTTTCACTGCTTCCTGTGAATGGATGAGTACATATCAGATTCTTTGTAGTCACTGTCTAGGTTTTGAAACTTGAGGTATGCCTTTTTCATTCTTGGAGAAGCAGTTTGATTTTTTCAAATGCAAGGGCTAGGTATTCATTTGTTACAGAGAGACGCAGGTTTTATTTGGCAATATTAGGTGACTGGATTTGAAAGAAACTCTAGACTCTGTGATATTCATGATAAAACTGCAAATTTCCAGAACAGAGGAAGGAACTGACTGCTATACTGCAGATAAGGAGACAGAACAGTTGTGTGGATACTCATATCCGCACGTGCGACAAGGGCAAGCACAACACACCAGCTGCACGAAGGCTGGAAGGCACAACATCCCTGATATCATTGTACACCTCTGACCACACTCTGTACCAGTAACTGCTTACACCTCCTCTAGTGTTTGAGTCCATACAGATCACAGACAGAATGCAAGAACCATCAGCAAACACCAACAGTAAAATACTAAATTTTAATCAATCTAATAATATATTTTTAATCTAAAAGATCAATCTTGGCGTTCTCCAGACCAATTCTGTGGTGAGAATAACTGCCCATTTTTGGAACACTTACTTTACAAATCTCAGCAGCTACGGGAGCAGTTTTTATCTAGGTGGGAGTTTCAGGCTGAGACCACTGAAAATGAAACCTCTCACAAAGAGATGACTGAATTGATGGTATGGGTGCATATGTGGTGATGGAACAGTATAGTATATGTTGTAGGTACTGTGACATTTATACACTCAACAGACTAGAAAACCTTCAGTCTCTCGGAATAAGTAGCGTTATCATTAGAACATTAGACTGATTAACCAACACAGCTGAGCAGAGCCTTCCTCTTGATATGGAGGGTGTGGTATACATATTTAAACAAGCACTCCTTAAAAACAGTCCCAGTTGTACCTGAAGTGAACAAACAGGCTTGACTCACCATATTTGTCAAATCTGAAAAAAACTATGTCAATAGTAGCATGGATGATGCACACAATTTTCTCAGAAGGATTATTATCAATGTTAATTCCCTTAGCTCTTGTTTCTATAGACTTATAAAGATCACATCAAGTCTAGTCACAAAAATACATAAATTACTTGTATTTTCCAAAAGATCTTGTTAAAGAATGACGCAAGTAGTGACAAATAGCTGAATCTAATCCAGCCTATGCAAGTTTTTCTGCTACAAACTTAAAGCAGGTGTGAAAAAGCCTAATGTCTGAATGCCTGGGGCAGATCTGCAGGCACTGCAAGTGTTTTAGCAAGTGCCTCTGGTTTCCAGCTTGGAAAAGCAATGTATTCCATATCTGTGTAAATAAATGAACAATAACAGATATGCATAAATAAAACCATGTAGTTATAAATCTAAGTTTATGTTTAGCCCATACTTGGGGCTAAACTATAGTAGTTTTTATCATCCAGTGACTTCTCCCCAACAGAGAAGGAAAACTGGGGAAAAGGAGAGAAGACTTGTGGGTTGAAATGAAAATAGATTTAATGAAACCACAAAATTAATCCCAAGACAAAGTATACAAAGTTATACTTATGGCAGTCACACTAAATAGGGAAGTATTCCACGGCAGTAGGTACAGGAAGAACAGGCAAGAGCAGAAACCCAGGACACTCCATTGTAAATAGAGTGCAGTATGTAAATATTAGTGTACAGAAAATTATAAAAAGAGAATTAGCAGAGCTGTACAGTGATCAGAATATAACTTCTGAGAGCTGTGATTAGGACATAAACCTTGATGGATGTATCCCTCTATCCAGAAATCCACAGGACCCTTTGAAAATGCATTTTAATGCCATCTTGGGAGGGGAAATTTAATATCAGATGATAAAATACATTCATATTCTTTTTATTCCTTAGCATGAGCCATTTCTAAAATTCAGAAGTATGATCAAGAATAATTAATCACTTGTGCTTCAGATACTGCTGAGTGGCAATTGTGAGTGAAGAACCCTTTATAGACTCTGTACAGATGCCTAACCAGGCTTGGATTTTCAGAGCAGAAGACCTCACTGTGTACAAAAACATTTTGAGTGGCTAATTATATGGTCAGTCTAGGAAAAAGAAGCAGTATACTCTGTGGTTTCTCCTGAGTGCATCAAGCAATATGTTGATTCTGGACCTGCCAGTCTCAGCACAGAGAGCAGCAATACAGCTGACAGACCAGTTGTGAGGAGGTGACCACTGCCGCAGGGAGACCTGTGGAGCTGGTGGCTATTTAGTGAGATGTATGTGAATGTTACAGTTCCACTTTCCCACAGCCTGCCTCGTTAAGCCCACTGATTTATCTTTATTTTAACAGGTGCCCTTCTCCCCCGTTGCCTTCCCATGCATTTCAAAGAGGCAATACTTTTCACTCCCATCCTTTTCTCACATGGTTTGGAGGTACAACATCTCTTATCACCTCCAGGGCCTCACAGACGTGAAGGCCATCTAAACATTCCATTATTTTTTCCTTTCTTGGGTTCCTACAACACTCAGAATGATTTATCAAGCATTTAATTTCTAAATTATAGCGACTCATGACCTTTTCTTTTAAAGTTCCATGTTGTAAAATGTTAATATGTTTCAAGACTTCAGGCTGAAAGCATGTGTGAACCTTTCAGGAGGTGAAAAGTAAAGGAATACTTGGGTGTCAGTGAAAGCCATTGTTTAGAGTGCTGCATTGTGTGAACATACTGCAAACCACAGGGAGTGTCTTTCACCATCTTCTGCTGAAGGGGACCTACTGCTATCCTCAAAGGAGAGAATTCACAGATCAGATGTGGTGATGTGCCTACAACATCTGGAGTAGAGTGATCTGTGAAACTAAGACCTGCCAATGCTGCCCCTATCTGGTCCAAAACCAGAAGCTGACTCTTCTTGGGGATATACGGTGGAAGGACAAGAGACCATAGACCCAAGTCAGAACAAGGGAAATTCTGACTCAGTTAAAGAAAAAAATGAACTACAAACTTCTGCAAGGAAAGAATTGCTGACAGTATGGTGATAGAATATGCATAGAGGTACATTTAAATAAAGCACAAAAAGCATTTAAATAATTTCAGGAATGTTTTAAAGGTCTGGAGGATAGCAGAACATCATACTTTTGCTTGTCTAACATTTTAGAGAGGTTTCCAATGGCAAATATCATAGAATCATAGAATGGTCTGGGCCAGAGGGGACCTCCAAAGGTCATCTAGTCCAACCCCCTCTGCAGCAAGCAGGGGCATCCTCAAGTAGATCAGGCTGCCCAAAGCCCTGTCGAGCCTCACTTTGAATACCTCCGGGGAAGGGGCCCAAACCACCTCCCTGGGCAACCTGTTCCAGTGTTCCACCACCCTTATGGTAAAGTGCCTGTTCCTAATATCTAATCTAAATCTGCTTTTCTCTAGTTTGAAGCCATTGCCCCTCATCCTGTCACTGCAAGCTTTTGTAAACAGCCTCTCTCCATCCTTCTTGTAGTCCCCCTTTCAGGTACTGAAAGGCTGCTGTTAGGTCTCCCAGGAACCTCCTCTTCTCCAGGCTGAACAGCCCCAGCTCCCTCAGCCTGTCCTCATAGCAGAGGTGCTCCAACCCCTGATCATTTTCATGCCCCTCCTCTGGACCCGCTCCATCAGGTCCATGTCCTTCCTGTATTGAGGGCTCCAGACCTGGATGCAGTACTCCAGGTGAGGTCTCACCAGAGCAGAGCAAAGTGGCAGAATCACCTCTCTGGATCTGCTGGCCACACATCTGATGCAGCCCAGGATGTGACTGACCTTCTGTGCTGCAAGCACACACTGCCTGCTCATGCCCAGCTTCTCATCCCTCAGCGTCCCAATGTCCTTTTCCACAGGGCTGCTTTCTATCACTTCATCCCCTACTCTGCATTGGTAGCAAGGATTGTTCCAGCTCTCTCTTATTCTGTAAGCTATGTTAATTTAGAGCCAACCAAGCCCTGGAACTGCCAAAATTCTCCTTTGAAGATTAATTTCTGCTATCTAGTTACTTATGCTTTTATGATGGAGGAGCACACTCCCTATTTTCAAACCCCAAAAATATCTAAAAATCTATTTACAGAAGATTTACTATTTCTGCTCAAAGGCTGTATGCAATTTTTCTTTAAAATACCATTTCAGCTCTATTATTCCTACTTTATATGCTCCAAATTCAGGTACTATTTTTTTAAAAAGAGTGATTCAGGTGTGGCATTAGCATTAAAATATTCAGTTACACATTTACATGTTTGTTTATACCAAACTAGCTCTGCCATTCTCTGAAATGTGATGGCTTTCCAAGAAAGAAATACTGGTACCTTGTGATCAAGAGTATTCAAGAGGACCACAGGAATGTTTTTCACTGGAAAGAAAAATGAACAATGAAAAGTTTCTTTTATTTATCTTCTCCCACAGGAAAATACCAAGACTGTTTCAAATAATGGGAAAACTACACTTACACTTTTTATTGCCCCCCTCGTTACATCTTAATTTCTATTCCTTTTCCTTAAATTTAATGCTGATTGTGCCATCCCCCCCCATATTTCTACTTCTATGCTTTCATTCACCTATAGTCAAATGTTCTTTGAATCAATCAATAAGAATTAAAAACTGTTCTGAATTCAGGCTCACCTCCATTTTGATTCCCATTTGCTTAGCTCCAATCACAAAAGGCAAAAATGAAACCTCTCATTTTATTAGAAGTTCAACCTTTTCCTACTACTAAGGATTGCTCAAGTGGTGTGGAGGTGCTGTAGAAGCTTTCTGGATCACATTTTCATGACTTGCATTTTTTTCAGACACACCTGATTTGGTGGGGACTGGACCAAAATACCTGCATTTTAACAAATGGCAGCTGATGTCAAAATTACATACACTTCAGAGTAATGCAGAAACTATGCTTCAAACTGTTAGTGGTGGAGCAAGCAAGCAAACAAACAAATCCTTTAAAATAGAGATTTAACTAGGACTTGTTCTTTGCCACTTCAGCCTTTGTCAACCAAAGATGCTGTTCCAATGCAGAAAAAGGAAGAAACTAGAATTTCAACGCTATTTATGCATGCAAATGAAGGGAGTTTACCAAAGTGTCTTCATGATTATGTAAACTTACAGATTTCCCTGGTGCCTTTTGTGTTCAGAAGATCCTAAATAGCTTGGCTAATCTGAGTCTGAGGAACCATTTTGCCTACTAAGCACTAGCAATATTCAGGTGACTGTGGGATTAAAATTTCCTTACTGCTTACTTTATTTCTTAATGAGTTTACATTTTCAATCAACATCAATATAAACTACCTACTCTAGGAGGAACAAAGGTGAGCAAGTGCTGTTATAAAGCATGTCTTCTGAATTGCTTCATACTGGAGCGAGTGCAGAGGAGGGCAATGAAGCTGGTGAAGGGCCTGAAGATTTAATCTTATGAAGAGTGGCTGAAGGAGCTGGGGATGTTTAGTTTGAAAAAGAGGAGGCTGAGGGGAGACTGTCTACGTCTACCTGAGAGGATACTGTGGAGAGGCTGATGCTAGTCTTTTCTCCCAGGTAATTAGTGATAGAACAAGAGGGAATGGCCTCAAGCTGCAACTGGGTAGATTTAGACTGGACATTAGGGAAAATTTTTTCACTGAAAGAGTGGTCAGGCACTGGAATGTGCTGCTGAGGGAGGTGGTTGAGTCACCAACCCTAGATGTGTTTAAAGGTTGTTTGGATGTGGTGCTTGGGGATATGGTTTAGGGGTGAACTTTGTAGAGTAGGCTTATTGGTTGGACTTGGTGATCCTGAGGTTCTTTTCCAACCTGAATGTTTCTGTGATTCTGTGATAGACATCAGGTGACAGCAGTTAGAAGAGGTAGTAGTACTACAGTGTAGCACATGAAGGACACATGAATTGACTGCCTTCACAAGTGATGCTCATTTTTTTTCTCATTAGGCAGCAGATATTTTCAGAAGAAACTCAGCAGAACCCAAGGAGCATCTTTATCCCATTTAAAAATTGCCCATACGTATATTTAGCATCTTTCAATTCATATTCTTAATAATTCTTTTTAGTTGCTAGTATCCTCATTTAATCTTTGGACCAACTACTCTGCTGCCTGACCTGTTATATGAATACAGAACATCTTCTCCAAGATAGTAATCTGAAATATAGAATTAGAAATAGATCCTACATGTTATTCTATTAAAAAAAAAAAAAGCCACAGCACAGAAAAAAATGGAAATTGCTGTCAGTTGGGCAGCTCTGAACTACAAATCTGAAACATAAATACTAGTCAAACACCTCCATCTCCTCTTTATTTCAAAATCTCACACATACACATCATCTTGACCGTACTAACTTTGTGTAATAATCAGTGTGGAGGTAGGTTTACAGTGTGGGGGTTCTGTAGTGTGAAATTAATGAGCTGCATGGGATCCCTTATATTTGGGAAGCAGAAGGAAGTTCTGTGGGGAGGTGTGAAGTCTACTCATGTCAGTGGAGATGTGTTGTGTGGGCACTGAGGTGCCTTTAAGAGAGGAGTTCCATAATCTGACATTTTCTTGCTTTCAAGAGCTTTCTCTGCATGGATGTCATACTTACTCACAACCTTAACTGATTCAAAGTTCTTCTCTATGGCAATATATACGGTGTGGAGGGAAGTACTCAAAGTAAGGTTGATGAAACCAGTCATAGGTTCTGACGCCACAAGAAGCTAAATTCAGCACTAGTGTAAGAAAGCTTACAATGTACCAACCTTAACCTAGTCTGAATATGGAGCAGAAATATTCCATTAGTCACCACTGGACATGATAAAGTCCTGGCAGTGCAGTGGGACTAGAAGTGTTCAAAATCCTTTATCACCTTCTGAAAGCATGCAAAACTTATCTACTGAGGCTGGGTTGGTTTTTTGTTGTTGTGTTGTGGGTTTTGGTTGGTTGGTTGGTTTGGGATTTTTTTGTTTGTTTGGGGTTTTTGTTTGGTTGTTGGGGTTTTGTTGCTTGGTTAGTTGTTGGGGTTGTGTGTGGTTCATTTTTTGTTGTTGTGTTGTTTTGTTTTGTTTTTTAATTTGGTGTCTGTTTTCTTACAATCTTGAGCATCAACATTACTTTGGCATACAGTTCATAGCACTTCAGAATAAGTATGGGTTTATTAAGATTTCATGTGCATGACAGCAGCATGCCCAGGCAGGTCTATTGAGAGGTATATTTGTGCTTCCTAGATAGAAGTTAATGTACAATTTAAAAATTTTACTTATTTTTAAAATTGCTGAGCTTTGATGCAGGTTTTATTCTAGGTAATTTATGAACGAAATGTGAAGACGAGCAAAAAAGCTCCTAATTAGCATCATTAGTTAGTACTGTTCCTCACCTGTCATCTCAGCTTTCACTTTCTCTTTCACCCCCTTAGAAAATAAAATATTACTAGTTTCATATGAAATTATTTTTTCCTTGTTAAACTTTTTGCAAGAACTAAGGGAGAATTTTTGTGCTTTTGTGCATTTTATCTCCGTGTCTGCAGGTAAGTGTTGAACAGGCAGGCAACGCAATTTTGGGAACGTTTTGTGGAGATGTCTGTAGCATGGGTAACCCTTGCTGACAAGGAATTCCCTGACTTTTAACACTGGGTTGCAATTATACTTTGATAAATCCTTACATTTAATTATACCTTTCTCCAGTGAGAAGGATACCTTGGCTAATCCCACTTTATTATACCAGCCTGTTACTTGATTATACTGGCAACTAAATCTTTGGTTGAGGCATCGTAATGATTTCCTTTTTTATTCAGTTGTTCTCAAAGTCAGAAATATATCAACTTTTGCCTGGAGTATTCCTTGCTTGGTTTCCACCCAAAAAAAGAATTTGAAAATTGATTAGAAATTAATTTCAGAGTGTGAGCATGGGAAAAAAGACAGATGTGTCTCATTATAAAAAAAGGCACTGGTGTTATTTTGAACATCTGTACAACTGCAATGAAGAGATGTTAGAAGATGAAATGGAGTGAAAAATTGTTTTGATTTGCTTGAGCTATAGGCTTTTGAAGACAGGACTCTGCACTTGGTCAGAGCAATTTATTTTTCACTAACTGTGAGAATTTTTCATGCTGTGATGCTTTTATGGCCAATATGCTAACTGAGCCAGGGGCTGGGGAGTGGTGCGGGGGAACGACTTTTCAGCTTGGGCTGACAGAAAAACCTCTGCAAAACAGAAAATAGCTTTCAACAAAAATGATTTGGCCTTCACTGAAAACGTTCATTGAAATAAAACAAATCCAAGTGCAATCATTTTGAACCTTGACAAATAAAGAAATGTACTTTTTGGTTTGTTTTTACATTCTGCTGTTTTGGGTTTTTTTTTGTGTTGGTTGGTTAGTTTTGGTTTTTCAGGGTTTGTTTGTTTTGGGTTGTTTGTTTGTTTTTTTTTTTTTTTTTTTGCAAACTTCTAAACTACTGCTAAAAAAAAAAAAAATCTACTCTCAAATTGGAATGGGACTTCTGTATTACTTGTAATATTCCAGCCATCCAAGAAGAAGTAGTCAGGTACCTTTCTGTTTACCAAAGGCGTATGCATCTAGATCTTCCAGTGACACTGGCTACCATTTAGGAACATGGGACTGGTGATACTGGAGCACGTTTGAGAGGCATAGCAAACAAACTACTCTCTGTCAAACAAGGTACAAAATCCACCAGAGTAGGCAATTATGAAGTATCCCAGTAAAATTATATTTGGCTCAGGTAACTACAGGTTATATCCAAGGGCATGCTTTTAAAAATGGATGTAGACTCTATCACCCTTACTTCTACTGAATTTACACAGGGAAAATTCCAGTATAACTTGTAGCTTGATGTAAGTAAAGCAATTTTATTCAAAATAAGGTAGAGTTGATTAGGAGAACAGAGCAAAAGATAAAATTTTGGTCAGGATATATGAGCTGAATAACAGAATTGTTTTGATATCTGGACTTTCCCTGAATCATCTGCAAAGTAAAGTTGTGCTAATGATATGAAAATAAACGTAATCAGCACTGACTTAATTTGCTGTAACTTGATGTCAGTAATTTGTATAGCCAGGAATGTTTAGGCATTGCTAGCAGTATGCAAAGGTGTATGTAGGACATATGAGAAGTTTATAGAAGAACATAGTAAAAGAGTATTTAGGAAAAACAGTAATTGCTGGAGGAATTAAATATCTATTGCGTGAAGTGTATTGATGTTAAGGTCTGCTCTCAAAATTCATGGACAATGTTTTGTGTGTATAAGGGTACAACAATATGCTGAGAGATTGCCATGGAAGATTTGATGGGAAATAATGGCTTATATTCACAATAAAAGAACATTAAATTTACCAACAGCTCTCAAGTAAACCTAAGAACTTGAATTATTTTCAAAATATTTAGAGACTAATTAACAGATAATTAAAAACACTGACTGCCATCAATTTCAGTCTAACATAGAAACATAGAGTCATAAAACAGTTCAGGCTGGAAAGGGACCTTTAAAAATCACCTACTCCAACCTCTCTGCAATGGGCAGCGAAATCTTCATCTAGTTCAGGTTGTTCAGAGCCCTTGTTGTGTGACCTTGAAAAGCTTAAATTTTTGTTGCGCTTTGGTTTGATCTTTTGTTTGTTTGTTTAGCTTCTAGCCTCTGTAAAACTATGGGGAGTAACTCTTTCTGCTGCATTTTGTGCAAAAAATATAAATTATACAGCTGGGCTGGACCTGATTATAGGATGATGTTAATACATGCATATAAGTGCTTATAAATACCTAAATCAATATCAGTGCTTACAAATACCTAAATGGTGGGTGTCAAGAGGATGAGCTCAGACATTTTTCAGTGATGAACAGTGATAGAATGAGGGGCAACTGGCACAAACTGGAACATAGGAAGTTACACCTGAATATGTGGAAAAAATTCTGTACCACGAGGGTGATGAAGCACTGGAACAGGATGCCCAGAGAGCCTGTTGAGTCTTCTTCTCTGTGGAGATTCAATACATGCCTGGATACAGTCCTGTGCAACCTGATCTGGGTGAACCTGCTCCAGAAGTGGAAGTTAGACTACAATGATCTGCAGAGGTCCTTTCCAACCATTCTGTGATTCTGCAGTTTTCTATACAGTTTTTAATTTCATTTTGAATACGTTTTAACATTTGTTTCATTTTAAATGCACAAAGATTTTTATTCATTAATAATGTACTTTTGAAAGTATACTGAAGAAAAGGAGACTTATGATGGAACTTTGATCCAAGTTTTTGGTTTTTTAGAGATGTAATCATTTACTTTGATAAAAAAGACCAGTTATGATTTACTCTTTCCTTACTCTCGTAACATTTCCTTCCATAATACTGTATTCACTTTTTTGGCAACATAATTATTTCTCATTTTTTACAAACCCAATCATTTCACTGCTATTGATTTACTGTTTACATTTAGATTTAAATGACTGACTAATAAAAATGGAGTTATTTTACCTCTCTGAATCATGGCATCTCATACTTCAGTAAAGGATTGTTTGTGTTACAGATGGTGGGATCACTTCCTTCATTTTAACCAAAATAAACTATTAATAATTTGTCTGAAATACCTTTGCTTATTCCCCTTACATTTTTAGATACATCTACTTAATGTTCAGCACTGTAGCTTTCACACAAAAATGCCTTCCAATTCTCATCTACAACTGCAGAAAGAAAATTAAGCTATTGGGTTCTATCCATAGAACCTTTAATTGCTTAGCATGTGGGTTTTGTTCTTTTATTTAAAACACAACGTTTATGGAAGCAGAAGAATAAATTTGAATGGGGTTAGAAACTTTCAAAATTATGCCAGAGCAGTTTGGTAGAGAAAGTTAGGGCTGGCTGAAGAAGAAAAGGAAAGCAAAACACAAAAGAGAAGAAAATCAAGGTTATGAATTGTTTGTTCATAGATGTTTCCATGAATTAAATATTCTGTGTGAGGATAAACCATGACAGTTTCCCTTAAGTATTAGGTCATCTCAGGCCAATCTGGAAAGTATTGCATTCTTATTTCAATATCTTAAGCTGTTTATTCTGATTTCTTAATATTCATAACTACACCAGATGAAAGGATCAACTTTATACAAGTATTTTCAAAAATTACTCTTTCATGTCTATTATAATCAACCTAGTGTTAAGATGTACATACCACTCCTCACTATGTGTCCTTAAGAGAAGAGAATCAAAAGATTGTAGGTAAACCAGTTTCACTGCATGCAGCTACAATAAATGGCTATGAATTTTCAGGCTTCGTATTTCAGGTGGGATCTCTATACGACCAAAAAGAAGCCTTTATATCACAGTATGCTTTTTTAAATTGCCCCATAGAGTACATAAACTCTTACAAGGTTAATCTTCCTAATCACCTACAAAACATGCCTCTCATTTAAGGAACTATGACTGGAAGGTCACTAGCAGCATAGGATTTACAGGTATGACATAAAATCAGGTCCCAAATCACAACTGGATGCCACCATTCATTGGAATTCCCCAAGCCCCCTCACCTACTGTAGAAATGCATATCTGCTTTATGAATTTTTAATTCGCTGCTTTTGATTTCAGGCTTTATTACTGTTCTGACATTAGCCAAAATACTACACAAACAGGAACAGATTACTGTCCTATAGTCATCTTATTCATCTTAACTGGTTCATTTTGCAAATAGGAGATTTGCCAAATAAATCTGCATCATTACAAACATGAAGTTAATTTTTAACACACTGATGGAAAGGAAACAGCAAACTTCCCCAATACATAAAAAAAATTCCCAACAACTAATCAACCAAAAAACAATACACAAACCCTTACAGGTGATGAGGTGTAGATAAACTACTAGGTCACAATCTTTTATTTAAAATATGCCCCTCTGTCTGTGCAATATGCCACTGATTTTCATTGGAACCTTTACCTTTTATGCCTGAATCTCTGTGGGATTCTGACTATGAATAATGGCTAAGTGAATTATTGCTAGGTGGTTACAAGTATGAAGGTAACCTAGAGACCTGTATGCCATGGTGATCTGCAAGTTACTGTGCAAGATGAGGAGTGAGAAGGAGTTTATCAGTTACCTCATTCTCTGCAAATGCAGTGCCCCAAAGCCAGCAGAGAACAGAGAACTGATCTGGCAGCAAGTCCCACATCACTTTGTAGACTTCACTAAGTTTGTCAGTCTTTAAGGGCAAACCACAGCAATTGATCTCTCTCTCGAAAGACATGTAAGAGGTCTTTGATCCTAGATAAAATTTACTCTCATTGGAAGGAATGTATGTTATTATATTTGTGTTGAAAAAACTATTCCCATATTAGTTCCCTGTTTTAATTGAGTTTAGTTACATGTCCCAGATAATAATAACTGCATTAGCTCTTGGGCTATTAGACACTCTGTGTGTAATAAAGATGTGAACAATATATAAGGAGGTAAGTGTGTAATAAGGTCAGGAGAGAATGATAGAGAATAACATGAAATTACAAAAGTTTCTTAATATGTTATTTTGAATTCATATACCAGCTGGCACAAGAGGAATCCTCTCTTTTGTATATACAGCCTGAAGACTTGAGAGTTCGCAAGATCAGTCAACCATTTCTCCCCACCCTTGCCATTCATCCAGCTCCACACTCAGTTGGTAGAAACCATCATTAAAGCAGAGCTTAACGTGAACCCACTAATCCCATCAAAATTTAGGATTAGCTACTCTGCATTAACTAACTGGTGACATGGCCTCCCCTATTTGTGCAGTCTGATAATGTCTAACCTTAAGGTCTGGAACATGATGTAGAAATTATATGTAGTGTAACACTACTTACACTCTTCAAAGATTTTTCCAAAGCATCATCACCTTTGTATAAGAACCTTTCTAATTTCTGAGGAGAGAACATGTCTTGCTTCTCTTACTATGGTTGCCTTGAGCCACTTCTTATTCTTATAAAATGGATCTGGCATTGCTGAACATAAGTTTTGCAATAAACTTACAAATTATGAATAATCGATTGTGCCTTCCAGTCAAACGTGACAAGGATTTGTGTTTGAATGTACATAATACACAACACAAAACCGAATAATTATTTCATTAAGTGTTAGAACCTGATTGGTTTTGATTTTGGGATGTTTTGGGTTTTTCTGTGGTTTGTTTGTTTGTGTTTGGTTTTCAATAGTTAGGACCATTTTGAAGTTGGTTGCAAAAGCAGCACACCAACATTTAATGAATGAAAATAATTTTTTATAATGTGATCTCACTCAGGAAAAGTCAAATGGAGTTTTACCAAAATTTACAAAACATTCACTTTTGAGCAGAAAAAGAAAATTATTTTCTCCCCTAAAATTTTAAGGACTTAATGAAGAGATTTGAAATGAAGACATCTCAATCATAACATCTTTTCATTGACAATCTGCTTAATGAACTCTGAAGCCATAGAACTTACAAGGAGCATTAAATCAAGGAAGAGTCTCTAATGATTTCACAATCCCCAAATGAAGCTGTGACTTTATAAGACATGACCTTTTGTCCTTGGTAAAAGGGTTGGCAAAAGGCAGTTTAGATAATATTCCTCTAAGAAGAATGATAAAGATACAATCTCTTGATCAGACTACAGAGAACTTCACAAAGTTCCTTTCTGTTAAGAGCATACTGTTCACATGTTTCAGGTGGTCACAACAGAAATTTGGCTAATCAGAAAATTACTTTTTCCCCATAAAATTGTATGTTAGACTGGAAAAGCTAAACATGAAGGCAATGAAATTTGGATTTGCAAGAAATAAGTTTTTCTTTGACTATATATGGCACTAATAAGCGGGGATAGATTAATTAGCAGTGTTTAGGAATGTTAATTGATCTTTGCAGAATAAAAATCTCACCTCCATTTATACATATGAGGTGTCCTAACACCAAGGAAAAGAGGAAAGAATTATAGATCTCTAGGAAGACATATCTATAAATATAGATTAATGGAGGTTAAAAGAAAACCCAGGGAGGTTAGTTTAGAAAAAGAAAAGCTGGGTATAGTAAATGAAAAAAAAACAACCCAGGAGAGAAATGAGGCTGAGAAGAGCATTCACACTATATGTAAGGCTTATAAACTTTGAAAATGATGCATTGGCAGCATATGAATGGCACAGATTTTTTTATTTCCTGAATGACATTATCTCCATAAGAGATTTCCCTTGCTCCTATACCAAACAAAATACCTGTACCATTGGTTTTACGAATGCTCCACACAGTGTGCCATGAAACATCACATCAACTCCATTCTGCAGGTTTTCCAGCAATCCTCTAGGCTGTGGCTTGGAACATGCTAATTAACTACTTATTCAAAATATAATAAAATTATATGTATGGCTCAGGACATTCAGACTTTTGAAAGCCAGTTGGCTGGCTAGGATAAACTAATATATTTTGAAGACTTGGAAGCTGTACCAATTTGTACAAGCCAAGGATTTGGCCTGTAGAAGGAAGTAAGTTTATTCCATTTAATGTTCATTGTTTTGTGTTGTTTTAAAAGTGGTGAAGTGGTGACTTCTTTCTTTTTTTTTTGTAATATAATTGTGTGTTCTACAAGAACAACATGCAATCTCAAGATCAGGGCTTTTGAAATTAACTTCCAAAGATTTACATAATTTCCCTGATAAAGTCCCTGTCCCTATTACTTCAGAATGAAATCTTATAAGTCATTATAACTTTAGACACATTTGATCAAAGCCAGAAGAGAATTCTCTACCAAGCTGGAAAACTGTTGAATCTAGAGAGCTTGATAAACAAATCCCACTATAGGCAATTATGCAGATTTAACACACATCACAGAATTCAGCAGGAATAACAAGCAGTGCAGTAGAAAAAATAAGGTCAGGAAGAACTAAACTCTGTCGAGACCTAGGCTTCAAATAAAACACTCTGATAGTTTCATAGTTTTTGGTTAACACAGGTCAGTCTTGATCAAACAAATTCTGAAGTACATTCTTAAATATGCAGGCAGTCCTTATAAAGTAGATAGCCCTACAGTTAAAGTCAAGAATATGCTTTAATAGCTTGTTGCATCACTGTTCTTAGTAATATCTTGTGTTGCTTGTAAGCTTTTGGGACAATGGGGAAAAAAGAAACTGATTTACTTGTTAGCAAGTTTTCTTCCTTCAGAAGAATGAACCTCTGTTCTCACATCTTCTCACCATTTGCACACTTTTCCACACCTGCAATGTTAGAAACCACTTACCTTTATGGTCAGCCCTTCTTTTTTCATCTTCCCTTATAGTTAATGAAAAGAGAAGCTCCTTCACAGGACTATATGCAGCAGGAGTTGTGTCTGGGTGAGTTACCTTCTGGAACAGGGATTGTGCCCTCTGGCTTACACAGGTTTACTTGATTAACAGCTAACAAGGATGACCACACTTGAGTAGCTTAAGTATGCTCTTGGCACAGCTTGAAAGCTCAGTGCAAATTGTAAACTATTAAATAAAAAAGGTCAGCACTTAGCAACAAAACAATTTAACTCCTCTATCTTGAGTTATAAAATTTTATGGAATTTTATGTAGTGCAAACTTCCTGAGAACATAAAAGGACCTTTCGCATTCAGTGAGTTTGTGTAGCTACGTGGTTTTTGTTTTTAAATCTGATGAGTTTTGCTAGATTAAGTTTGATCTTTAATTGTATTTTAAAATTTTGTATGTGTGTACCTAAGCTACCATGTTGTCTAATACAAATTTTTGTACATTTGTGTAATATCTGCAGAGATCCACAATGCATTATTGTAGTTTGCAGTACCTGACACTGAGGATGTCCCCAAAAGGGGACAGAATGTTTCCTGGATAAGTTACATTGACAATTTTCTGCAAGGGAGAGTTTGAAGCTTGCCTTTCCCCCTGCTGAGAAGTTTAGCTAGAATGTGTTGATGCTTTTAGCATCTCCACCCTTCTGCTTGCTCTCACACTGATGCTAAATTTTGCTTCCTTAATTTATTTTGTCCCTAAGAAGATACAGTGCAAGTTCCCAGTCTTCCCTGACCCTCCATGACAAACACTGTTAGGAGTCCTTCCCCTTCATTTCTGGCCATGAATAGGATGGGTGGACATAACCTCCCAAAGCTCCTCTGATGCTAATCTAGGTGGAGAACTCACATCATCTTTTTTTGGCTCTTTTTATGGGAGTTGATAGAAATAATGCCTCCAAAACATATCAATTATTTAAATGTAGAAAAATATTCTCCTGATGATTTGTGCTGATACCACAGCAATCAAAAAATTTGTTTTTAATTATCAACTGGTTGGATGTTTCATTTGTTTTAGTTTATTCCCCTTGTATTGCAATCAGAACCTCAACATAGTCAGCTGTTACATTCTTAAGGTCAATGCCATGGTATCTTGGGCTCTAGTTCACGTCCTGAGTAGTTTTTGTGTCCTGAGTACAGCTGACTTTGTAGCCAAAGTGCATTTCTGTGGGTCTCCATCAAGTAAAAGTCTTGAGCAGAGGACCAGACCAGAGAGGTGCATACTTTTATGTTAATATATTTACCCACAGATAGACACAGCTCACCTCTTTCCCTTCTTACTTTAATTTCTTAAGGAACTTCAGGACTTGAAGCTTAAGAAAACAGACTGAGAAAAGCTAGATGTTAATAGGGGTATGTAGATGCTCTCCCACTACATTTTTTTCTGCTCCCTCTACATTTTTTCCCCTTTATCCACTGGACCCTTGCTTTCATTGGTACCAGGGGTCCAGAGATGCCAGCCTGCTTTCTCACTCTAATAACGTATACAGGGCTAGCTTAACAAATCCCTAAATCAATAAAATCGCTATTTTGAAGTAGAGCAAAGAAAAAAATGCTTTAGGAAAGCAAGCAATATTAGGTCTGGTCAGAAACACACAGGGGATATATATTTTTTTTTATCTTGCTTGGTGCAACTCCTGTTTTGCTGAGCTGAACCTGAACTAGTTATTGAATGGAGTGATCTTCAAAGAATATCAGAATGTCTCTTCTACATCTAATATATGTATCTCTGAATACTTTAGTCTGCAGATTGATGTAGAGCCTTCAGTAGACAGAGATAGAGAGTTTTTAAGTAGCAAATTGCTTGCATATCAAAACTCAAACTTACCTACTGAATGCAAACACTGAGTATTTAGCTATTAACCCAGTGTTCTATTTATCTACTGGCAATAGGGTCCATTTAGCCACCAATATATATAAGATTATTAGACTGGTTTGCAAGTACCATTAATGCCAAAACAAAGTCTAATATAATTAATCCATGAATCAACAAATACCATTTGGCCAGATCTACTTTCTGTCAACAAATACCATTTGACCAGATCTACTACCTATATGCTAACCACCTCCAAAATTATGTGAATGACACAATGGCTCACAGCATACCATGAAGTTTCCTTGAAACATGATTTTGCTTCCTCTTGAAAGAGAAAAAGGCCAAAATAACCCCTTTGCTGAGTTGGTTAGCACGGCTGTTCATAATTATCTCCAATTCACAATGCAGAGATTATTGGAGAGACCATTTTTTTTTTCCAAAATGTGATGCTGAAAAAGCGAAATTCTCATGGTCTGAACTTTTTGAAATGTTACAAACCCTATTACCATATAGACAGCTTTCAAATAGTGCAGTGTATCATATGGATGGATGTGACCTTTTCTAGTAAAAGCCCACATTTCTTGCATGAGAACAGGACATCCATAATTTGGAATTGTTTTTACTAAATCTGCTGCCAGACCATGGTGCTACTGAGAATCATAGCAGAATGCTAGAAAGTCAAGGTTTCTGTGACTCTGTAAGGTTACTCATGATGAAAGCTAAAGTCCAGATGAAACTGAATCTGGTCAGGGAAGTCAAAGGCAACAAGAAGGCCTTTGTCACACAGGTAACAAATAAAGACTAGAGAAAATGTGGGCCCATTACTCAATAAGATGGGGGACCTGGTTATGTAGGACATGCAAAAGGCTGAAGCACTGAATGCCGCCTTTGTCTCAGTCATTATTAGCAAGACTAGTCCTCAGGAATCCCTGGTGCCAGAGACCAAGGGGAGAGGCTGATGCAAGGAAGATGTATCCTTGGTGGGAAAGGATCAGGTCGGGGAATACTTAAGCAAACTGGATACACATAAATCCATGGGCCCTGATGGGATGCACCCACAAATGCTGAATGAGTTGGCAGACATCACTGCAAGGCAACTCTTGACAATCTATACTCAGTCATGGGATGGGAAGAAGTTACTGAAGACTGGAGGAAAGCAAATGTTAGCCCCGTCTTTAAGAAGGGGGAGAAGGACAATCCAAGGAACAACAGGGCAGTCAGTTTCACCTAAATCCCTTGCCAGATGATGGAACAGCTAGTCCTGGAAACTATTTTCAGGCAGGTTAAGGTTAAGAAAATCAATATCAGTAGTGAAGATGGCTTCACCAAGGGAAAGTCATGCTAGACCAACTTGATAAAAATTGTATGATGAGGTAGATGGCCTAGCAAATGAGAGGAGAACAGTAGATATCATGTATCTAGAATTCAGTAAGGTCTCTGATACTGTAAGATGATCATAGACAAGCTGTTGATGTATGGGCTGGATGAGCGATGGTGAAGTGAGTTGAAAAGTGGATGAAAGACAGAGGGCAGTAATCAGCAGGACAAATTCTAATTGGAGGCCAGTGGGTGCCCCAAGGGTCAATATCAGGCCCAGTTATCTTTAACATCTTTGTCAATTATCTGGATGGGATAGAATGTACTCTCAACAGGTTTGTTGATGACATAAAACTGGGTGGACTGGCCATGAAGGATCATTCTGTCATGCAGAAGGACCTTGACATCCTGAAGAAACGGGCCAACGGGAACCTCACAAAGTTCAACATGGAAAATTGCAAACCCCTGCACCTGAGGAGGGAAAACTCCCCACACCAATACATGCTGGAGGCCAATCTGTTGGAAAGCAGCTTGTCAGAAAATGGCCTGGGGGTTCTGGAGGACACCAGGTTGAACATGAACCAGCAACGGGCCCTTGCAAGAATGCTTTGTCTAATGATATTCTCCGTTAGCCAAAAACAATGCCAGCAAGTTGAGGGGAATGATCCTCCCCATGTACTCAGAACTAGCAAGGCAACAATTGGAGCACTCTCTGCAGTTCTCCTCAGTACAAGAGTGACATGGATGTACTGGACAGTGTCCTGTAAAGAGCCACTAAGATAATAAAGAGACTGGTACATCTCACATATGAGGAAAGGTTGAGAGAGCTGGGACCGTTCAGCCTGGAGAAGAGAAGTTGCAGAAGGATCTTATCAATGTATATAAATACCTGAAGGGAGGGTGTAAAGATGAGCCAGATATTTTTCAGCAATGACAGGACAAGAAGCAATGGGGACAAACTGAAACACGAGCTTCCCTCCAAACATCAGGAAACATTTTTTTCACTGTGAGGGTGACTGAGCACTGGCACAGGTTGCCCAGTAAGATTGTGGAGTGTCCATCATTGGAAACGTGCAAAAGCCATCTCAACACGGTCCTGGGCAACTGGCTTTAGATGGCCCAGCTTGAGTGGGAGATGCTGAACTAATTGACATGCAGGGGCCCCTTCCAACCTCAAGCCTTCTGTGATTCTGAAGTTAAAAGAGCAACAAATTGTATTTGAAGCAAAGTATCAATGCATTGCACTCTGACAATCTAACAGAGGCAGCAGTGGGCAGTTTTAAACTGGGAATTTTCTGCAGGTTTCTATGTGCTTTGGGCTCCTGCCAGTTTAAAAGAGTGGAACACTCCTATCAGCTTCTGAAAACATGGCTAATCCCAGAACGTACAGATCTGAGTACTGCATTTGATCATTGTTTCTGGACAAGCTTGCTGAATTTGTGCTTTTAAAAGAGAAAGAAGAGATGTTTTTATGTGAAGTTGTTTTTAAAAGACACAGCAATGGCTTGCCTTGAAAGACATTCATGGATTGTGATTATGAAAATAATAGTGAAGTTTGCTTCTCCCTTTGGTTTGTGCAGGCAAAAAAAAAAAAAATTAAAAAAATCAGCAGTGCTTGACTCTTCTTTATGAACAATCTTTTCAAATCCAGTGTTTTCTTTTTCTCCAGAGAATGGTAAATTTGCAAACTCCACATTATCACTAATGTCACATGTGAAACATTAACTTAATCCTTACAGTTAATGTCATCCTCAACTCAAGATGTGTTTGATCCAGTCACCTATAAACTTAAGCTTATCTTTCATTTACCCTCCCTTTCTTGTGGAGTTGGGTCAGGTCACAGTGTTTTGTTCCATACTGCCTGAACAGGAAAGCAGACAGATGCTTTCTGTTCCTTGTATTTCCATGGTTCCTGTATTCCCATGGCCCAAGCCAGAGCCACACATAACAGAGAAGGACCAAGGGCAGGCATTTCTCTTTGCCTGAGAGCCCTGAACAGGATTATTCTCAGTGTGACAGAATGGTGGGGGTGTTTACCTGGAATCCTCATTGTGCATTGAACATGCACATTTTGAAAGGCTTTAAATTTCTGGTTTAGAAGATTTTTCCCAAGGGACAGCTTCTTTGGTCCTCAGCTGGCTCTCTTGTCAAAGAAATATAGTAGGACACAGTATTTTACTTCAGTCTTAAGGTCAGAATTAGCTGTACATTTATTTCCCCTCCTCCCTAAATACCCATTCAAAAGCAAACACACACATAAACAAAATTGACAGGTCTGTCAATACTTTATGGCACAGCCCTCTCCTGAAAATACTGGGCACCCTTTACTTTGAGATTACTGGTAGCCTCATTAGTTATGTATTTACTTCATGCCAGTAGTTTATAATGTGAATATGTGCTTATCTCTAAAGTCTGGAAACATTTTTAAAAAGAAATCATAACCACTGCAGTAAATATTTTAAGCTTAGTGTTCTTAATTCAGACAAAATGCTGCTTATGTATTTTTATCTAGTTTCTGCTAGCTGTCATAGTTGTAAAACAGTATCTCAGAGCCCTCCAGTGTTCCCATTGCACAAGCAGACCCAGTGATTCACCCAGGCTTCTCATGAGTGTCAGGCTGCAGTTGGGCTGCACACGAAATTAGCTTACCTGCCTTTGTTGTATACCTCCATGCTCTGGTGCCAGCAGGTGGAAAGACTGCTGGCTTGATTCTCTTATATGCAATGCCAGTACCCTTTAATACTTAGAGCCACGAGGATGATTAGGGGACTTGAGCATCTCCCCTATGAAGAGAGACTGAGAGCCTGGGGCTGTTTAGTCTTCAGAAGAGAAGACTGAGAGGGGATCTGATCAATGTCTATCAATATGTGAGGGGTGGGTGTCAGGAGGAGGGGGCCAGGCTCTTTTCGGTGGTTCACAGTAATAACACAAGGAACAATAGGTTCAAACTAGAACATAGAAGATTTCACCTCAACATGAGGAGAAACTTCTTTCCAGTGAGGGTGACAGAGCCCTGGAACAGGCTGTCCAGGGGGTTGTGCAGTCTCCTTCTCTGGAGACTTTCAAAACCCACCTGGATGCATTCCTGTCAGACTATCCTAGGTGATCCTGCTTTGGCAGGGGGGTTGGACCTGATGATCTCTTGAGGTCCCCTCCAACCTCTGATACACTGTGATACTCTGATATACTGATATACTGTGATACTTCTACAGAGCCCCAAATTAAACATTAGTAAAATAATTAATAAAAATTAAAATATCAATTTTGAACACAGCAAGTGTTTTTTTGTGCCAAAGAGAGACAAGAAATCTCTAGGAAGAGAAGAATGCATGCTTGTTTCAGAATCAATGGGTTTGATAGATGTCAACAGAGTTTTGTTACTTTGCATTTAACATGGTGTGGGGCCAGGGGGTGGCTATGGGGGCACAGGCCCAGTATGGAAAGGCGGCTGTGTCTGAGGAGGTGGCAGTGTTATGTAACCACACTGACAGAGTGCGTCATAACATGTGACATGTGGCAGCAGAACAGCCTTAAATAGCTCTCATCATCTTTTCTCCTCCGGAGGTTTTGAGGAAAATTTGGTTTTCTGAGTAATGTTTTATCCTTCCTAAAATCACCTGATAATATGGCTGAGATTCCTCTAGAGGACATCTCCCGAAGTTCTTGGAGAGTTTCAGGGTAGAACAGGTGGGGAACGCAGTGTTTTAAGTCCAGACATTAAAAACATATTCCTGGGACTCTGTGATGAATACATTTTTATTAATCTTGGTGTTAAAACTGTTAAATGTCCCTTCACGACCTCTGCTGTAACATCAGCTAGGGGCCAAATTAATTCTTATTTGCACTGAAGCTATTTTTAGAAAAGTGTCTGACAATGACTAAAACTTTTCCAGTGATAGAAGATCCATTACAAAAAAAAAAAAAAAAATTAAAAAAATTAACAGTTTATTATCTTTTCTACTAAAATTTAAACTTTATTCTTGAAGGTTCAAGAACTCATCTGGATTCATCACTCATACAGGATTTTGTTGTTCGTGTGTCTACTAGACTTCAGAGACCTTATTACCGCATTTCTGTTCTTTATTCTCATACCTGCAGACTGTGAACAAATCACTGTTTATCTCTGTAACCTAAATATGTTCAGTTCATTTGCTCTTTCTCTCCAAGAGTTGTTTCTGCATTGTAATGGTTTAGTGCAAGGACTAAACTCTCCTACTCCCTCTTCCATCTCTTCTCTCCTTACCAGGAGATAAGAAAGGAAGAAAAAAAAAAAAAGAGAGAGAGGGGCAGAGGCAGAATTTTCAGTCGATTTACACAGACTATTTCACTCCCCTGCTACAAAGGTATCAGATTACATCAATACATAGAGAAAGAACAGAAGGAAAAGGGAAAGGGATACCTGTCCAAATCTGGTAAGAGGCAAAACTGCAGCTGCCTGCTCAAGGACCAGAAAAGCCAGAGGGTGTCCAGTCCCTTCTTTCCAGGGCTGTAGCGTGGCACAGCTGTGAATGCAGTAGTTGTAAATTCGTGATCTGACAGTGGAGAATATTATGTGGTTCAAACCACACAGCCACTGTGTCCTGGGACCTCCTTTCTGTAGTCATGGCTTTCATTTTTCGTTTCTGGTTAATTAATGTCGGTGTGTAACAGTACTAAAATGCAGGCTGTTGCCCATACACAGGGGACCTGCGTTCCACTGACCTATGCCTTTTGTGCTTTACCTCAGATTTTGGCATGAATCCACAGTTTCTGTTAACTGGCTTCCCTCCTGACATCCAGAAACAGACAATAACATCCCCAAAGACTAGTAAGAAGCCCAGAGATCCTGGGGCTCAGCCTAGAGCCCCTTTTCTGCCTGCAGAGCAGTGCTCCTCCTTTGCCAGAAGGAAAAAGCTGTTGTCCAATGCACCACTTCTCCACATCATTCACATCACAGACCAGCATCTAGTACTGATCCTCAACAGAAAATCTTTTTATCTCAAAGGGTGCTTTTGCAGCTGGCCTGCTAGGCATTCTCAAACACAGGCCTGTGAAAGATATTTCACTGCTGGTTAGATCCCTTCAGATGTCAGGGTTTATAAATGCCAATCTTCTTATAACGGAATTTATTAAGCTGAGACTTAGTTTTTCTCAACATCTGATGTCAGAACCCGTAGTACAAGATGGATTTCTTATCCGTGTTCAGCACTCAGCATAGCCAGGCCAAGGGCAGGGCATTGGCTGCAGTTGTCAGTAGTCTCTGGAGAGGGGGCTAGGGTGCACCAACGGTGTTTGAAATTTAGGGTGAAAGCAGGAAGGTAGAAGTCACCCCAGAAAAGTTTGCTGGTTTGCAGGCAACAGAGTCATGTGGGATACTGAGACTATGGATGGCAGCTAGGAAGAAAAAGGCAGCTGCTGGATGGGTGACATCCCTCATGAACTGAAATGTTTTAAGGGGCAGCAAATCAAGAATCAGTGACTGCAAGATGAGAGCAGAGACTGAGGCAGCTACAGAGCAGAAACAAGATTGGGCTCCCTTCCCTCCCACCCTCTTATCTTATTTCCCTTTTCTTTGAACCTGACATAAGCAACTTTCTCCAGGCGCTGCTCACAGACACCATCAAAGCTGTGCATCCAGAAGGAAAACGACTGCTAGAAACAGCCTGTAGCTAAGCTATTTTGGACAAAGAGATGTGTTTTCTATATATGCTCTGGATATTCAGCTACTTAGGGATGGTGTTTTTCTATTTCTCACTCCTTTCCTTTTCCTTAAGACTGGCTTCAACACCACAGCACTGTTTCATAGCAAACATGAGATATATAACAAAGTAAAAAGAAGGCAGTAGCCTTCTGTTTGTTACCAACCCTTCCAAACATTCCCATCACTGTCCCCCCAATTATTTGCCATTCAGCAGTTTTTTGTAAAACTTCTGTCAATACCCTACTCAGTGAATAAGAGTTCATTAAAACAACAAGAGAAGATCAATAATGATTTATAGACAGAAGACAGGGAGGTAGGAGCTAAGTTTGAATGGATAAATAGCTCTGAAAAAGAGCTACATCTGTCAGGTTCTTCAAGTGGAAATGGAAGAGCCAAATTCTCCTTGGTCACAGACATTAACCTAATGAAAATGACACAACTAGACAGCTTGCAGGTTACCAGTGGCAATGAGGAACAGGATGGAGGTACATGCTGGTTTCTTTTTTTTTTGGGTTAGGTTTTTCATTACAAGAAAACTTTTATCCTCCTCAGTATGCAAAATGGTCTTAGTGAGTTCTGAAATATGTTCCTATCAAGAGCTTTCTCCCCACTTTAGTACCTACAGGTTCTTCCTTTCAAACATTGAAATAATTCTTATTTCTGGATTCCCTTCTCATGACAAAAATACAAACTGATTTCTTCCAGCTTCTCCACACATTTTTTACTCTCCCTAATCCCTAACAGAAAATTAATTTCAGAGTATGACACATTTCCACTGTGGTATATGAATGTCATACAGAGGGCAGTGCTGCCTCTTCAAAATCTCTCCTGATTCCAAATGTTACACCACTCCTTATATTATTTTAGCAGGATTTGCTGCTTTTTAAGACAAACAGTGATCCACTGCAGGAATGAATTTACACTGGCCTTGTGCCATCTAATCTTGAGAACAGAGACACTGAGTTTAACATTTCAGAGACAAACTGCACTGTGTTACAGGCAGTATGTATCTTAAATTCTAAGGAGGGAGAGGAGATGTTTCAATAGAGGTTGTTTAACAGAAGCAGTATTTTATAAAAATACTTAAGCCAGCTGAAACAAAACCACTACCTCTTAGAAAGCAATGGCAAAGCTTCACTTTTTGCCACTCAGAAAAGGGTTTTTCAAATAACAAACTGTGCCAATTCTGCTTCTCAGTCACAAAGCCCACGATTCGAACCATAATTTGATGCTTGGTGCACAAACATCTCTGAAGTAATGACTGAGCAGGCATATCAGTAAGATCCTAAAACTCTCTTGATGTTGCATAGTGTGGTTTCTCTAAGGGAAATAGGAATTTACACGGTAAGAGAACCCCCAACCACTTAAATTACATCTCCCTAGAGGCTCCATTAAATTGCCATTATGATGAACCATGGGCTATGCTGTTCTGTCCTCTGGCTCTCACATGTTTTGTGGCTCCTCAGCAGGCTCCCTCATTATTTTGGAAGGAAATGCAGTCAACAGGTTGAAGATCAAAAAGACTCAAAAGCAAGACATGAAATATCAGCCCAGTCAGAATGGAACAAATGCCATTTGATTTTCTCTGCAGAAGAAGCAATCTAGTGACAAACATACAGCTGTGACTACTCTTTGGCACATACTGGGAGGTGTCTGTTCACATACTTGCCTGTCAGCTGTTAGGTTTGTTTTCAGGGCAGTGATGGGCAAGGTGAGGTCAGTGTCACCCTGAGTTGTTACAGAGAAAGAGCAAGAGGTGGACAGAGATATTTCCCTGTCTGCTGGCTGCAATTGGTTTTGTCTGTTTAAAGCCAGAGTCACCACTCTCCTTCTCCTTCCTTATATTTCCAGCTGCTATCATGTTTTGTTCCTGTGTGAAATTCTAGGTGTAAACCAGATATTCTAGCCTGAATTAGACAAATGAGAGGTGCAGCCTGCCCCACAGTTTCAGGTAGTGTAGCAATAGCTCTGAACAAGTCTTCAAGAGCTGTGCAGTTATGGTAAGTCCAGTCCCAAGGGTTTGGTCCAAGTGACACCACAGTTATGGCTGTGTAGGAGCTCCTTATCTCCAGTGACAGGAGTTTTTAATAGCTACTCATGACCTCACTACAGAGCTGCAGTGACATGACTAGATGATCTTTACAGGTGTCTTCCAGGCTCTGCCATTCTGTGTGTCTGCACCCCAAAAGAGAAGCCAGATCAGTGGTATTTACGGTTCTCAATAGTACCCAGCTACCCAGCTTTGAAAAGAGATGCTAGCAATATTTTTATAGAGATAAGTAAACAAAAAATATCTGTACAAATTAATGCATCAAGAATTTTAACAGGATTTCCCTTCTAGCAATGCAAGCATTTAATTTTTTTCTGCTTGGCAACTTTGTGCAAACAGGTGGAGAGGAAAGATCTGGACTGGCTTCAGTTGTGTTTTTTGTCACAGCCAAATGTCAATAGTGAGAAGTGTCTCACACAAATCAAAGCCTCAGATCTCAATGGATCTATTCTTGACTAATTTTGCAGAAAAGTCCAGATTTTTACAGGTGGCTTTGATCTTTACAATGATCTGGCAAAGACCTGAGTGCTGAACTTTGGTTGTAGTCTAGAGTTGCATGCTGCACACTGAACTGATCTAAAAAATTATGTACAAAGAAAGAAAACAATCGTTCTCAAATACAAAAGTAGCCTTTTGTTGCACTGAAAGCTGCTGTTTTCCTAGCAGCTAATTGTTCTTACAATAAAGTATGTATTAAGATGGCTGGCAGAGCAGAAGAATGTGGGAAGCCAGGGATTAGCTAATGGGATGTTTAGATGGCCTTCATGTCTATGTGGGGCCCTGGAGTGTGATAAGAGTTGTTGTACCCTGAACCGTGTGAGAAAGGATGGGAGTGGAAGATAACAAAGTGCTGCATCCTTGAAGCAGATGGGAAAGGCAACTGGGAAGAAAAGCACCTGTTAAAATAAAGATAAAACAGCCACTGGCTCCACAGAGAGGGGCCACCTGACACACCTTGTGGTCATGGTCTCTTCTCACAGACTGGTCTGTCAGTTTGTATTCCAGCTCACTGTGGTGGAACTGGCTGGATCGGGACCACTATAGTTTTCACAATTCTCACTGCAGAAGAAAGCCATTCAGGTGCACCCAGGACAACATACAGTGAAGAGAAGGGAAAACAACATTCCACCTTCTAGCTAGTAAAGGTTTGTTGAACAGCACTGATGAATCTTGAGGCATTTGGATAAGGCCATGAGCAGTCTAAGTGAAAAACAATCATAACAATAACAAAATAATCATCCCTGAACAGTGTTGTGAGTAGCACTGAATTGAAAAGGAAGAATATGAACTTCATCAGAGGAAACTCAGAAGCTGAAACAAAAGTCTAGTAGCCAGAATCTGCAACAGTTTCTTGTGAAATGTTGCCATTCAATTGCATGAACATTTTTACACAGCAGTCAAATGTGAATAAACCTTTGTGGAGTTCCTGGTGCCCTAAGGGCAAGCAAATTAACAGCAGGCTTTGCCTGTGCCAAAAACCCAAAGAATTTCTCTGCATTACTGAGCTACAATTCTACACTAAAGACTCATTCAAACACAAGGCTAGTTTCATTCCAGTTCGTAGGTTTTTAAATGGATAGAGGTAAAGTAACACAGGGCCATGCTAGGACTCATATGCCCAGCAATGTGCCCTTGTGGACAAGAAGGCCAATGGCATCCTGGGGTGTATTAGAAGAGGTGTGGTTAGTAGGTCAAGAGAGATTCTCCTCCCCCTCTACTCTGCCCTGGTGAGGCCACATCTGGAATATTGTGTCCAGTTCCGGTTCCCTCAGTTCAAGAAGGACAGGGAACTGCTTGAAATAGTCCAATGCAGAGCTACAAAGATGATTAAGGGTGTGCCACATCTCCCTTATGAGAAAAGACTGAGGGTGCTGGGTTTCTTTAGCTTGGAGGAGCCCGAGAGGTGACTTCATTAATGTTTATAAATATGTGAAGGGTGAGTGTCAGGAGGATGGAGGCAGGCTCTTCTTGGTGATGCCCAATGACAGGACAAGGGGCAATGAGTGGAAGTTGAGGCATAGGAAGTCCCATGTAAACATAAGGAAAATTTTTTTCACTGTGAGGGTGATGGAACACTGGAACAGGCTGCCCTGGCGGGGTTGTGGAGTCTCCCTCTCTGGAGATATTCAAAACCAGCCTGGATGCATTCCTGTGTGATCCACTTTAGGTGATCCTACTCTGGTAGATGGATTAGATGATCTTTGAAAGTCCCTTCTAACCCCTAACATTCTGTTTTTTAATGAAACAAATTATAAGGATACAGTTACATAACTAGTCAGGTGGTGTACTGACTTTAAAGTTGATGAATAAACTAATCTTCACTCATGACAGTAGGTACGTATCCCCCATAACATTCTGTGATTGTGATAAGGAAACAAATACTGAGATACTGGAAATAACCAACTAGGGAGAAAGGTTGGATCTGTAGTTAGAGCACACAATTGAGCCCAGTTCCCCTGACCCCATAAGCCATCATGGTACTCCTAGGCAAATTTTCTAACAAGATCTCTGGGCATATAAAGGTGGCCATATCCTACTGACCTGATTTTTTTTCCACTGAGGTTAGTTGAAATTATGTATCTAAATATGTAGATCTTAGCCTTCCAAAACATCATTTTCTCCACTAATAAATAAGAGTAGTAGTATTACACAACTAGAGAGTAGTTGTTAAAGCTTATGAGGTTCTGTGGGTCGACATAAGGGAGACTGCATAGATATCACATATGTTAAATATAATAGGGTGTATTGACACCACTTCCTACCTGCATCCTGGAGGATCTTTTCAGAGACTCAGTAGGGAAATTATACCAAATTCAAATTAATTAACTGCAAAAGTCTACCTAGGTAAATTGATATATTTCCTCCTGATGTCGAGGAGATAGGCACAGAATTGTTATTCTTTAGTTTTGCATGTTGAATATCACAGCACTGAGGAGAAGGTACCTTGGCAGCATCTGTTAGCCAGTAGTGTGTCATTGCTGTCTTACCATTTGCTAGTCTTTTTATTTGAAAATTATTTCAGCAGCTTAGAAAACGTGTGAATAAGGACATCCTGGGACCATCTTGGCTCTGTCCATTTCTGCTTGGCAAAGCCTATTTGGTGAATGGAGTTAAATCCAATTGGCAGCTGCTCACAAGTGGTATTCTCCAGGGCTCAGATTTTGGGACAGCTCTCTTTAATATTTTTATGAATGGTCTTGATGAGGGGATTGAGTACTGCCTCTGCAAGTTTGCAGTTGGCACTAAATTGGGTGACAGTGTTGATCTGCTTGAGGGTAAGAAGGTTCTGCAAAGATATCTGGACCTCTCAACAAGCCCAAGTACAGGTGCTGCACTTGGGTCAAAGCCACCTCAAACAAACCTGGGGCAGAGTGGCTGGAAAGCTGCCCAGCAGAAAAGGACTTGGGGGTGATGCTTGATAGGCATCTGAACACGAGCCAGCAGTGTGCTCAGGTGGCCAAGAAGGTCAACAGCATCCTGGTCTGTGTTAGGAATGGTGGGGCCAGCAGGATTAGGGAAGTGATTGTACCCCTGTACTGTATTCAAGATGCACCTTGAATACTGTGTTCAGTTTTGGGCCTCTCACTACAAGAAAGACATTGAATTGCTGGAGCATGTTTGGAGAATAGCAATGAAGCTGGTGAGGGATCTGGAGGACAAGCCATATGAGGAGTGGTTGAAGAAACTGGGATTGTTTAGTCAAGAGAACAGAAGGATGAGGGAGACCTTTTTGCTCTCTGCAACTACCTGAAAGGAGGTTGTAGTGAGGTGGGGGTCAGTCTCTTCTCCCCAGTATCAAGGGATAGGAGAAGAGGAAATGGCCTGAAATGGGTGCCAGGGAGGTTTACACTGGACATTAGGAAAAAATTCTTTACTGAGAGAGTAGTCAGGTATTGGAATAGGTTGCCCAGGGAGGTGATGGAATCACCATCCCTGGAATTATTCAAGAAATAGATGGACATGTCCAAGGTGGTCTTAGGTCATAAATTGGACTTGATGATAGAGCTCTTTTCCAAACAAAACATTTCTATGATTCTGTGATACTATGACTTAATTATTGCTTTTCCCTGCCTCTAGGCCATTCTGCTTCAATCATGAGAAAGCCACAAAGTGAACACTTTGTTTGCCTCTTTGCAGAGTTTCCAGTGTTTCCTCATTTAGGATTCTGTGTCATTGATCTATCTAAACAAATCAGGCCTAAGATATATTTGTTACTCAGAAAAGCATACACCAGCTTTTAGTCATTCTGACTATAATGTATTCAATCAATCTCACAGGGAAAAAAAATCTAGTGGTTATATATTGTGAAGTGTGGCAATTACTTCTGTTAAATAAAGTTAAATACACAGGGAAATTATCCTTCTTAATGGTTTCTAATAGCAATTTCACTTTATCCAGCATATCAGATCTCTCTTCTTTCTACCATATTAATTAATTTGATCATTTATTACAGATAGGGTTTGTGAAAAGAAAACTCTCAGTATGTTTAGTAGGGGAACACATGCACATTAGAAAGCGAGGACAATGTTGTATAGAAAAAATAAGAAACCTTTGTTCTTACCTTGGATACTTTTCTGTATCTTCCCTAAGTCCCTATTGTTATACTATATTTACAAATAAATCATCATATGGATTCTTGCTATGATGAATAGGTCCATTTTCTTTGTAACTAACCTGCTTCCTCATTTTGTAACGACAGTGGATCAGTATAAATATGTTAATGGCCTTACCTGAGACACACATTTCAAGAAAATATAACTGGACATGATGTACACTTTGAGTTCAGAGCTCTGTTCAAAGCTTCCTCTTTCAGAGCATGCACAGATTTCCATTTTTGTAAAACAAAGAAAAAAATAATGAGCTTTAGGCATAAAACATTTAGTTCCATCATGCAGCTGCTGTATGCCAGAAATGCTGACAAACCTGTTGGGAAGTCTGCAAGAATCGCATGACACACTATGATTCACATTCATGTTGACCTTTGTCTTGTTTGTGATTGAAAACAATTAAAATTACCAGAGTCAACAGAGTGCAAACTATGTAGAGTAATTGGGTTGGGTTATCTGTGCCTCTAACTGTATTTCTGTGTTTCATCATTCTGGCTTTCACATACACAGGAGCCACTGAACCATTCATGCATGCTCATGGGGAGATGTAGATTCACTGTGTTTGACAGCTCAGGAAAGTCATAAAGCAACGTTGTCAAACAATTGTATAGAAGATATAAAAGGCATTAGCTAAACTGTCAATAAGCTACAACATTAATGTAAATTATCAAATTAAATTTGTCGGGTTAAACCCTGTGTAAACATGCATTTATCTTAATGGAACAACATTTGAACATTTGATGCTTAAGTTCTCTTCCAAGACAGCAGGCTAGAAGTATAAACTGTATTAGTGTTTCCCTTATTAACTCAGTATCTTTAAGTATTTATTCAAGAATTATTTGTATGAGACACTTTATTTTTAAGGAACATTTGAGCATACTTTGATTTCTTCCTTGCTCATACAATTTCCTTCAGTCAGGAAGGAAATGCAAATACATGGTGAGACCTTCCAGTGCTGTTGGAAGCCTCTAAGTGGGCTTCAGATGGTGACATTTTCTCAACGGGTAATGAGAATCTGTACATCAATGTGCATCAATTAGAACAAGCTGCTGGCATTCAGGTGGCCTCAGTCCTCCTTGGTGCATTCTTTCCTTCTGTATTTGCAAGATACTCAAAAGACCCAAAGACCTATTCCTACTACCCCATTGTAACATATTAATAAGAATCATATTGCTTCAAGTGAGAGTTTATCTTCTCTCTATCAGCAATGGATTCAGGTAGTCTCTGTTCAGGTAGTGTTTTTTTAATGAGAGCCCAAAGACCTTTTCTCAATTATGGCTATTACATCATATGAAAACCACAAGAAACAGCATGTTTGAAGTTTTGTATTTCCCTGAGCAGAGACACTAAATTTTCCTAAGCTGAGTTCAGTGCCAAAGTTTGCTGCCACCAGTAAGAAGAAAAGTGGCCTGGAGGCTTTAGATATTGTACCTCTAAATGTCATCTTACAGTGTCAGGAATCTCAAAAGCAAAATGCATAGCTATTGCTATTATCTAGAAATATGTAACACTGGCCACAATAATTTATTTCGGTATGGAAGGGTTTTATTATCACTTCTTCACAGTAGGTTATCAGATCATATGTCATAGTCAAAGATAAGACCTCTAGCTCAGGAAATCCCTGAGCTCGTCTTATCTCAATGACATAAACCCTTCCAACGACATCATACATGGCTAAATTACACACGTGTTAGTCAAACAAGGTTGGAAAATTCATGTTAGGAAAACCTGGAACTAAATCAGTGTGAGAAAGATTATTGATGTGAGAAAGCTCAAAAGCCTTCAACGCTTCTGAATGCATTGTTAAGGAAAATAGCCTTATAGATTTCTTTCTTTTTCAATTATTTGCTTCTGCTTTGTTTTCATTGTTCTATAAGAAGACATTACTTCATGCCTTAGCACTTTTTAAAAGGGACTAAATTTGCACTTGCTGTTTATATCTCCTAGTTTCCATTAATTGATACTACAGTGAGTGGATTAAGAGACATAACATAATTATATTATAGTAAGAGTGTCTTTAAATATTGATTTTAGCTTTGACTTAGAATATAGAAAACCTGAGTTTAATTTGCCATTTGTTAATGTTCTTCTCTTTCAAGAACGTTTCCACATATATTGACATTTTGCATTTGTCATCCCTTACACCTAGAAGTCTTTTTATTTGTTTCCTAGTACCACAGAGTTCATTCATTTAGCTATTTCTTTTTATTGAAATACACTCCCAGGCTTTTCCATCATGCTTCTCCCTGTAGCATTCCATTCACTTACAGTAAAAAAAAAAGTAAAATATTCATTTTTACAAGAGTGTCTAAGCCATCATTGCCTTGGGTGTTTTTCTGCTTTTCCAAAGGAGCTAACGATGACTATTCTTGTCATGAGTAGTTTTCTCTTTGATTTACTGATTTTATCCAGGTTAAAATCACTGTCTTTTTGCCATTAATCCTACTTCTTTTTGGTAATTAATGTCCAATCTCTGTTCCAAAATAAGTCACTATTTCTGTTCTTTGCATTTTCCTAATGAAAGGAGATAGGAAAAATTATGAAATATTTCTAGTTTTTTTTTTCTTCTAGGTATCCCACTCTCTAAAATCTCCAATGCCAGATTATAGTCATACATGCAATAATTTACAGGAAGGATTGTTTTTACTTTGAGAAAATGTGTACTTTGGGACCTTCATGTTTCAGCATATAAACCAGTGATGAACTTTTAGGATTAAACAAAATAGAATATTTTTTATATGTCTCCTCCACAGAATTTTTCTAATCTTCCACTTGAGCCTAAGGCAGTTTTTACAGAACAAGACAGGCTGAAGTCTTATGTAGAGGAAGATTTCCTTGGGCATATGAAATGATAATGTACAATGGGAAACCCCAGCACAATAGTTAATCATGCAGCTTCCTTAAGGCTTTAGCATAAAATCACTCACACACATTGATTCCTGATTCCTGTTTCTCTGTCTGCTTCATGGGTAGAGACCTAGTCATGGGGAATACAAGTCACTATTCAGAATATTATAGCATTTAGGTGCCTAATTCATGGACTATTGTCAATGGCACTATGGAAATAGGGACCAAAGACATCCTCTGCCTCTGAGAGAGCTTAGGCGAAGTGAGAAGACTAATGAAATCGTAAAGAAATAGTATATATTTATCAACATAAACTTTGAGCATGCTGTTGTCAAAAGTTTAGAGGCATCACAGCAAAGGAAAATTAGAAGGAAGACAGGAAAGGAAAACAATGAAGTAGCTCCTTTCTTTTAAGGCATGAGGAGTGTCAGAGAAGGCACTGTTCTTGAAGGTTAACAAGCAAAGTATAGTCTGGCATTGTATCTGGTCAGAGATCAGGATGTTTTATAGGAAATGACACTAAGTGTGTCTGGGATGAGTATCAGCAGTCTTACAGAAGGAAATCAAGCAGTATGGTTAGTGAAATAAAGAGTGGAAACCCATGTTTAGGGCATACATGAGAACCTTGATGGTCAATGTAGCATGTTAGAAAAAGACCTTTGCAGCAGGTGAGGTGGGTGGGAGTAAGCTTGAGACCATGTTTCATAAACAAAGAGTAAAAGGATGTTGCAGTACCTGATGTGAGATAAGGGCACCACTTTAAGGAGGACGTAATTTAGGAATTATTTCAATTTTTTTTTTACAGAAAGAAGTATAAAAACTTTGAGAAAGTTGAAAATTACATCCCCTTCACAGACCTAGAAGACAGGAACATGGTTTTAGCCATACTAAAAACAATAATAATTTTATATCATAGCCTGTGTATTTGGTTTGGCTGAGCTGAAGTTAATTGTCCTCAAAAGCATCCTCCCAGTGCTGTGTTTTGAGCAGTAGTTGATAATACATCACTGTTTTGGCTACTGCTGAATAAGTGTCCAGGGTGTGTTCTTCCAATGTTTCCCCATCCCAAGAGTACACTGAGGGGTGGGCAAGATCTTGGGAGGGGACACAGCTAGGCCAGCTGACCCAAACTGGCCAAAGGGATATTCCATGCTGTATGGCATCAGCTCAGATATAAGAATGAAGTGCAAGAAGGAAGTGTGGGGGATTCGTTCATGACTTCTGTCCTCCAAAGGACCAAATATAGAGAGCCCTGCTTCTCGAGACTGACCACTCTCCTTGCTGATGGGAAGTAGAGAGAGAGTAGAACATCTCTGGGTTTTGCTTCTGTGCAGTCTATTGCTTTTGATTGTCATCATTATTAAATTGCTTCTATCATATAGCTGGCTTTTGTTATATTTTCCCCTCTCCCCTGCCCATCTGAAGGGGAGTGATAGAGTGGCTTTGGTGACCATTTGGCCCCCAGCCAGGGCCAAACCACCATAACCTGTTAGATTAACTTGGGCTTTTGTCTACTGTGGCTTATTTTATTTTCTACAATGTAAATTGTGTCAGTGTAGCGCAAACTAAAGATGAAGAATTTATAATCTTCAAGGAGCATGCTTCCTAGGAAGAAGTGTTTTAGGGATTATTAGCTATGCACAGATTTAATTGTTTTGGTGTCTTATAGCTGACATTACACGTCAAATCAGTGCTGTCATTAATTATATTGATGTTGAATCATAGACTCATAGAATGCTTTGGGTTGGTGTTGCAGTCACTGCTCTGAGGGCAGCTGCTGAACGTGTACAGTGTGCATGATTCCTTAGCTGACCAATTCCTTAGTGCTCCGCATAGAGCAAAACAATAACATGCCATGTGTGCCAAGAGCAACATCCTCATGTTGGCACCCTTTGATTAGAATAGGCTGCAGAAGCCACCTCCTTGACATGCTGGCACCTCTTGTTGGGAAAAGATTTTAGCTTATGTATGTGGTTGGATTTTACTGGTTAAGGGGCTGATAACAAAACATATAAAACCAGCCACTCTGAGCTATAAGGTAGATCAGGGTGTTAGGGCTGCTAGGAACTTCTGCTTCTGTTAGTTAGCTACTTCTGGCTAGGGCTTTAGTGTAGGGATGATGCAAGGGACATGCTTGGGCCTTCTGTTAGCTGCTTCATCTGTTAAGGGCTTCCGGGACTTCTTCTGTTACTGGGACTCTGAGGCTCTGTGATGCTGGAGATTCTACAGCACAGCAATAAAGGACTTTTGGAAGGACTTCTGAGATTCTCTGCTCTCTGCATTTGTGGAATCTCATTGCTATACAGCTGTAAGAGACTAAATCTTGTCTCTCTTGACATGAATCCACAAAGATAGAATCACGTTTGCTCCTAGCCCAGACAACAGCTGCCCAGGGAGGGGATGGTAAAAAGACCCTCCGGAATAGCCAGCCCCTCTTTCCATGATCTGTAGACTCTCTTCTTCCACTTGTGTTTGCTCAGCAGTTCCCTACTTTACCAAGCAGGTCTCCTATCTCCCTTTCTCGATTTCCTACTTGTTGGAATGCTCTGATGTTGAGCTTGGAAGAAGTGGTTCTTGAATATTAACCAACTGTCATGGGCCCCTTTGCCTCCTAGTTCCCTGTCCCATGAGATTTCCCCTAGCAATTAATTGAAAAGGCCAAAGTTGGCTCTCTCTTACAAGGGGAGACTGAGGGAGCTGGGGCTCTTTAGCTTGCAGAAGAGGATACTGAGAGGTGACCTCATTAGTGTTTATAAATATGTAAAGGGTGAGTGCCAAGAAGATGGAGTCAATCTCTTCTGAAGTCCAAGGTTGTTATCCTGCTTGGGATTTTGTTCCTACCACACAAGATCCTGAACTCTATCTCATGATTGCTACAGACAAGGCTGCCCTCGACCTTCACTGCTTCAACCAGACCCTCCCTGTTAGTGAGTAACAGGTCCAGTAGCACTCTTCTCCTGGTTGGTTCATGCACCATTTGCATCAAGAAGTTATCCTCAATCCACTGGAGGAACCTCCTGGACTGGGATGGCTGGCTGAGTAGGTGTCCCAGCAAATATCTGGGTAGTTAAAATCCCCCATGAGAATCAGGGCCTGTGATTGTGAGGATGCTGTCAGCTGCCTGTAGAAGGCTTCATCAGCTTCCTCATCCTGATCAGGTGGTCTGTAATAAACACCCACAACAGTATCATCTGTGCTAGCCACCCCCTTAAATTCACACCCACAAACTCTCAGCTCATCCCTCATCCACCCCTGGAAAGAACTCAACACGTTCTAGTTGCTCCCTCACGTAAAGAGCAACTCCACCACCTTCCTTTGTTAACATGTATTTCCTAAAAAGGACATAGCCATCCATGACCACATTCCAGCCATGGGAGCTGTCCCACCACATCTCTGTAAATGCCACCAGATCATAATCCCTTGACCACACATGGATTTCTAACTCCTCCTTGTTTGTTCCCCATGCTGCGTGTGTTGGTGTACAGGTGTTCCAGGGAGCAATCTGACCACACTAAGGGTGGGAGGCCTTCTGGTCTTCATTAATACTGGAACACTGCCCCACTGGTGCAAGTCCAACAACAACCCCATCCCCCTTCAAATCTAGTTTAAAGCTCTATGAATGAGCCCAGCTAGTTCTTGTCCTAGAATCCTTTCCCCCCTGTAAGATAAGCCTTTCCCACATACTATGATCTGTCTTGGTGTCAAAGAGCCCAAAGCCCTGCCTTTACCACCAGTCTTGGAGCCAGGTATTTACAGACTGGAATCTTCTACTCCTTTCCATATCATGGCTGGGGCCATGGAAATAGGTAAGAGAAAATAACTTGTGCCCCAGACTCTCCCCAACCATCCCAAAGCCTTGAATTCTCTCTTCATTCTATGGGATGCAGCTTCCTCTTCACCTGTCTGGAAGATCAGTAATGGATACTAGTGTGGTGACTGGACGATGCTGGGGAGTTCTCTAGGGATATCCTTGATTTGGGCTCCAGGAAGACTTCAGACGTCCCTATGGTGAGGGTCAACCCTGCCTATTGGGCCCTCTGTTCCTGCGAGAAGTGAGTCTCCAACAACCAGAACTCTTCTCTTCTTCCTTGTGGAAGAGATTGCTATGTGCACTCGACCCCTGCCACTGCCATGAACCTGCCACCACTCACCCTCTTCATTTAAGCTTCTGTTTTCCAACTGGCAGGTGTAGGATAGGGGCCTCTTGATCCTGGCTCTCAACTTCCAGTGTTCCATATCTGTTGTGTAGAGGTAAATGGGAAGATGAGGGAGGCCAGGAAGGGGTTCACCTGCCTTCCCAAGCAGGAACCTGTATCCATTCCCCTCCTTTTCTTAGGCCACTTCCTTCAACCTGGTGACATGAAGGGAGAGAATTTTCTACTTCTCAAAGAGCCTCCATCTGCTGCCTTTGCATGGTTTGATTCCACCAATCTATTTTATTCTCTCATTCTCTGATTCCTCTCAACCTCACCACCTCCTCCTTCAGCTCCACCACCTGGCTGAGCAATTCACTGATCTGCTCACACCACACACAGTTGATGTCACTGCCTCCCATTGGAACAAGCGCCAGGGGAAGGCACTCCCTGCAGCCAGACACCTGCACTGCCACGTTTTTGCACAGGAACTCAGTCTGAGTTGCCACATTCTTCCTGGCAGTGGCTTTTGGCCATGTTATAACCATATCACATTCTCTTCTGGGAGCTCTTTCCTTAGGCTTCACTGATTCTAGGGAACCTACAAGCTGCAGACAACTGCAGCACCACCTGTGCACAGGCAAGCCCTCTTTGCTCACTCTGTGCTATTCACTGCCCTCCCTGAAGGTCTGAAGGTGTGTTCAACGGTGAGGGGTGCTGGTTCTACCCATGATGTCTCAGCAGCCTTGCCCACAAGCTGGCAGAGCTTTTCCTTGTCTGTTTTTGCTTCAGATCCCTCCCCCAGTGCAGTCTTAGCTGCCCTGAAACTGGTCTCCACAGCAATGGGGTTGGAGCTTCTACCATCTCGTTGGGCAACCTCTTCTAGCATTTCACCGCTCTCATAAAAAATTTCCTCCTTGTATCTAGTCTATATCCACCCTCTTTAGTTTAAAACCACTACCCTTGTCCTGTCACAACAGGCCCTGCCTGTTAGAGGAAGAAATTAATTTTCAGCTTTGATTGCACGTTATTCTAAACTTAACAGGGCTCTGAAATAGGATATTTAAGAAAATAGAGTCCCAAAACTGCAAACTGTTATTTTGTTTCTAGAATTGCAAAACTGCCAGGTGTTACCAGGGACAAGAAGACATCTACTAAAGGCAAAAGCCAGAAAATGTTTGTCTGTACATCAAGACTGGAAGGATAAAGTGCACTCCAGATTCTGCAAGTTCTTACCTCCATTGTTAACACTAAAACAACTACCAGATTTAGAGAATTTGGTGAGACTATTCAGGGGAGTAAAGTTACACATATGAACAAACGTTAGCAACACATGAGTGAAAGAGATTCCCTGGAACAAAATTTTATGAATGGAAGAAAATTGGAATTTGCCATTTTCCACAGTGTTTACAGTTGCCTTTATTTCTTGCTATGCATTCAGAACATACCATGGCGAAGGAAATTCTAATGTAGGCCCTTTGGTTTACAGGGCTAGTATGGTTATTAAGATACATGTTTAGACATATTTTGCCAAATTTAGAACTCACTTTTTGAAGGATTATTTTTTGACTCTCATTTAAAACAACTGTTTTATTTAGCTTAAATCTGATTCTGATATCACAACCAGCTGCTTACCAAAGGCCCACGTGTGGTTTTATTGCTGCCTCTGTTCTACATCTCTTTATTGTGGAAAGTAAGAAGTTTAGTCTTTCCTTTCAAATGCATAACACACTCAAAGGTTTTACTATGAAGTACTAATAAAATAAAGAGAACATACCAATAAAATACAATGAATAATGGTAATATCAGAAATAACAAACTACCTTTTTACTTGCATATATTAAGATGCAAGAACTTGAGCTAATCTTTAAATATGCAAATATGCACAGAATAGTTTTTGAAATACTGAGCCACATGACAAAGAATTAATGGTGTCTTCTGCACAGGAGTTGTCTGGATGAAGTATTTTTTTTCAGACACAGCTCATTTTCTATATTGTTCTCATTAAAATAATTATCAGCCATTTTAATATCTATTCTCATGTATAGAAACCAATATTTGCTACACCCATTCAAATATGTTTTTCCAAATTCTTTTGAAGGCAAAACACAAACTGCTTTTGTCTTTCCCATGCTGTTTCTCTGATGACACATTTTTCTCAGAAAATATGAAGTCATCAAATGCTACCTGAAATACTCACGAAAGCCTGAGAATTTCTGTGGAAAGATCCTTAGAGACATTATTTCTGCAGCATTGCCATTTCCAGGAAAAAAAAAGTCATCAGCCTCAACATGTTTGAGGCAGGTGTAACAGTGTGCCCTTGCTGACTTAGCAAGGACAAAGAGCCTTGCACTAGGTAATGAACTGGCTAATTCTAATCCTGTTTAGCTGGGGGAAAAATGAAAAGAATGGAGAAGAAATAAATGTTTAAAATATGCTTATGAATGGGAAGAGGAGTACTGTCATGAGGAAGAGATACTGAGTCAAACCTTAATTACATCTGTTCAGGTTTTCTTCTAAGTAAGTCTAGCAAACCAGCATTTCTTCAGCTTCACATCTTTGTTATGGTAACACTTCTCTGCCACTGGAGGATGTCAGGAGTAACTCAATTAAGCATAATTGTATTACACTAAAGCAGAGGAATGGAAAATCTAGACTGATGCATGCAAAATTTGAATGTTTGCCAGAGGAGCAGGGTCCCAGACTGTGTCTGAACTAGTGAGGTGGCTATAAAGCTGTTTGAGATGGGGCTGCTAAGTTTCAGATGAAGGTCAGGCTGAATCATCACATTTGAAGGGAGAACATTAAACACTGGTGAAGTGGGAGGATGAGGACACTGCAATGTAGCCTGTGGAGACAGAAATGGCTATGCTGTTCTATCTGACTTGAAAGGGTGGTGGGTGAAGATGATAGTACTGGATTAGTAGGACGTAAATAAAATGGTTTCTTCACACTGCCAGAAATACCTAACAGATCCATGTACAAATGCTGGTAATATATTGGTTTATAGGCCTATAAAATAGACCTCATTTTCGTGGCATCACCTCTTTATTCTGTGGGCTTTATTTCTTAATAGAAAACACTTCTTGTATAGCTATGCATATGCTTTCTCCTTTCTAAATGGCTTTTGGAACAGCAAGCTTTCACCTGGCTCTGAATTCAAAAATCTTATTTTTAAAATAAATTTCCAAAGCTATTAATCTTTCCTGGGGACTTGAAAAGCAGTCATTTCAGAAGCATTGTATATCTTGTATTGATCTTCCTAGCCAGCTTCTGCTGAACAGGTGCATCAGCATCACTCAGCAGTGATACATAGGGCAAGCTGTGCCCACATCACAAAATGCAGCATCCAGGACACCAAATGCAGTTTTGCAGGCAGACCTGTTGTGTCTTGAGAAAGAACCCAGGGAAAGAAGAGGTTCTGCTGAGAGACCTCAGCCATGGCTTATATGTGAGCTCAAGGGCAAGCAATACTGCCAAGAGGTGAAATGTCTCCTGATTCCAGGAGATATTGAGTCTGCTCAGGGCACCCTGTTGAGGAAAGACAGATGTTTTCCCAACTGGTCTTACAGGCTTCTCTAGGCTGTAGAAGAAAGGTTGCCTTTTCATTTATGAAATAGTGGGGCTTTTTAAAGGCAACCAGATCACTTGAAGTTTTATTTCATTCACTTTTCTCTTTTTCTTTCCAACTAGAAACACTCCTTAATGCAGAACTTTTGTCTCAGGGGTATCTATATGACTCCTACTTTCCCGCTCCACCCCAAATACACACAATGTTCACAACTTGTAATACTGCATATGCCAAACACCATGATGTATTGATTCATCAATAGCTTTCCTCTGACTCTCTCATTAGGGCTGAGACTTCATGTCTGTGTTTGCTAGATGTTTGAATATCAAACAGGAATTTGTTCTGTGTAAGCTATTTTAATGCAAATTATGGTGGCTGTCAAAGGTGCCAATTAGACTGAGAAGCATACATGTGCAGGTCTCACTCTCCACAACTTAAATAGTAACACGTTATTTCTGTTCTTGTATTAAGGCAGATGTCAGAAACTAATCCAACATGTGGGCCTCACTCTACAAGGTAGAGGAATTTAAAGCCTAAGTGTAATGAAAGTAATGAAAACTGTCTGCTGAACAGGGGGAACAGAATGATAACAATGACTCAATACTAATTAGCCTGAAATGAAGCAACTCCAGCTTGTCTGCTGCCTGAATTTTAACAAGCATATGACTTTTGTCTGCATTAAGACAGGAGGCAGTTTTGAAGGAAGGGAGGTTTTGGAGGCCTCTTCTTACATGAAAGGAAAACATAAGAAGACTTGCATTATTGGCAAAGCTGAGAAAGGGGTCAACAGCAGGAACAAGGGGGTAGTGAAGGCAGGAATTTCACAGCAAAGAAATAGAAAAGTTATGTAGTGGATCATAGCTGAATTGAAAAGTAGTGCTGTCATTCTTTTTTTCAGATAAATAGTTCATTCTACCTGTGAATACAACCTCTCCACTCTCCTCAAGTCAGGAAAAGAATTGTGGCAGCATCCTTCTGGTCATAGCAGGGGAATAAGAAATACATCTGGAGAGGAGAGGTAGACATTTTTTTAAGTTATAGAGGGAATAAGGGGAAAACTTTAGCTCTGATGCAGCCTTAGGATCAAGGAGAGAACTATTGCAAAGAGCAAACTGGCAAGAAGATGGAATGGTTTCTGCAAAAGAAAAAGTAGGCTTGACAGGAAAAGATTGAGAGCTCTGTGGTAGGACATCCATGAAGAGATTCAGAGTCAGGCCAACATTAAGACATGATGAAATAAGGAATCATTTAAGTTAACCAAGGTAAGCAAAAGAAATTAAACAAACTAGCTATGTGCTAGTTACCAGGCTGTTACCAGGCTGTAAGTTAAGTGATACAAATAAGAATGTTGCTGCAGTCAGCCTGTTCTATGCCCAATTTGTCAAACACACTCATTACTCTCTGTTGCAACATTGCAAACTCCACAGCAGATGACTGCAGTGTTACAGACTGCGGTATATATGAAGAATAAACAGCATAAAAGATTAATTCACCATTAATAATTTTGTGTCTTGGAGTGCATGTGCCTCGCAAGGAAAGAATTCTGCTCAGAAGTTGTCTTTACATTACACGTATTTTTTATATTCAAGAAGGATTTGGTAATATTTGATAGACATTAGTGAAAGTTTATCTTTACTGTCTCTCAGTGACTTCTGTTTGATTGTGTTCTGTAAGCCCAGCAAACTTTAGCTCAGTTTGAAAATAAATCATGTCCTTCACAGTAAGAAGGACCATCAGTCGAAGTGCAACTTTTATCTGTGAACCACAGTATAGCGCATTGGTTTCCCATTGTTGCATTGGTTTTACAAGTAAGAATATTAGTAAGAGGTCTTTAGGCATCAAAAAATATATCAATGGAGAAGACTCATTTGACAAAAATTACATACAATAGTATCGATTGCTTTTTGGGACTTTGTTATATGTGAGATCAGTGAAAACACACACAAAAAAGGAGAAAGTGCCAACATTACATGGAGTATTCTGCCATGAAGGACTTCAAATGTCAGACTAAACCCACCATCTGAGCAGAAAGTGAAGGAAGTATGATATTTTTCAGGACAGATTTCTTAAGTCTGAAAAGTAGCTTTTGGTTTTCTATAGGAAGTTTATTTATTTAGAAATATTTTATGTTTGTGAATTTCTTATATACTTCAATTTTGGTCTAATTATCATATGGAACAGAAAATTAATCAAAATATTTTACAAGTAACAAACATATTCTAATAAAAGAACTGCAAAACTTCCCCCCGCCCCCCCGTATGTTCTCCAGTTGGTGAAGGAGACTGCTTTCAAACTTAAGCCTACATCTCTGCACAGAAGTTACTGATGTATGCAGCTCTCTTAATAAGAGTAACTCAATGATTTCTGTATTCTTGAAACAAACTGTCTGGCAGCTGCTTGCAATCTAGCAAGTGTGTCAGCAGAAGTGACCCATGTATCAACCTTTCACTTTGCAACTCTGCTGATTGTGGAAGAAGTATGAAAAAATTCCAAAAGTTTCTGTCTCCACCACTTTAAGTACTACTATATGTAGGGGTTTCAGATCTACAAGATCTTGAGTTATTAAAATAAAACAAAAACAAACAAAAAAGGGAATCTTTAATGAGGACAAATGTTTGCAAGATTTTGTACATTTTTTTTTCCTGAGGAAGCTGGGTGTCTTACATCAGTAACCTTACCTAAGGTACAGTGTATTTTCTATTGTCTTCATTACTTATAATGTTTTAGGATCCCTTGCAGCTGGAAAATAATGCTGAAAACTGTGGTTTTCAAAGGGTCTCCTTGCACTTTACTGCACAACTCCAGCTGAAACAGGGTCTGAGTGTCTAATATCTTTTTGATGGGTGTACTGGCATTTCTAGTTCTTGTCCCAGGTATGACCTAGTGAAAAGATACACAGGAGCTAAGGGAGGGGAAAAATAATTTTCAAAATTCAAGACCAGTTTATTTACTGATACATAATTCTTCAAAAGTAGATGGTAAACTTTTTAAACTTTTCTGCTCTTTGATAGTAAACTATTTTGTGGTAATGAGTAGGTAACACGGCTTGTATCACACTGAAGTCAATCTCTCAGAATAAAACAATGCCAACACTTACCAGAGATCACTTTTATGTTGAGTGAGACAGTACTGAAGTGACAATTGCCTTGAGTAATTATTGTGTTGTCCTCCATTCTGAAAGCTGAGGGTCTGAAAATCTGAATGGTTTGAGTGGAATTATTCATGGCCTTGTTCTGAATTCTTAAAAGCTCAGTGAAACCAGTAGGAGCCTCTCCATGTCTATATTTCTTTGTTGATCTATGTAGGTTTTGCCTTGCAGATGGCATTGTAACAGACACTACATCATCTCTTTACAGAAAATTCTTCCACAGCACTGCATCCTGTCAGCAATGTTTCCTTGGCTCATCAGGTTAGATGCTGGCTTTCACACATGCACATATCAGACTGCATTGCACACAGAGTACCTCAAGACAGAAACCAGACCACTGACCCAAGTGAAAAGGAGTTACTAAAATGTGAAACCAGTCCCACATAATTGTGTTCTGCTCCTGTGGTAGGACACCACCAGTGAAATGGAACATAAAGGAGTCACAGCAATAGGGTGTCATTTTAGAGTCAAAGACACTTTCAGGGACTGCATATTATTTCTTATAGCATAAGAAGATGTGATTCTTACAAGTAAGTGGAAGAGTATTTTCTGCCAACATGTTGACAGAGGTAACTTCCCCTCCATAAAGTTTGGGTTCTTTCTGTGAAGCTTGTGAAGGTGTGCTCTTACTATGGATAATGCTGGTTGTGGCAAGACTGACTGCAAAGCTGCTGCCACAAGGTATGCAAAGCTGAAGTTACTCTATCTGTCCCTTTTGGGTCTTTTCTACAGCAGATAGGAGAAGCTTGTTTTTTTTCCAAAAGATTTTATCCTCCCTTTTCTTCCTGGAGCTCTTCTTCCCAGAGCATTTATTTCCTCTGGCTGTATGATAGTAATCATTCTGCATGGATACATCTGTGACCCTACATGAAAGGGGAGTGCAAACTGGACAGCCATACATTCTATTTAAAGATCAGTGGCAAGGAATAAAACGAAATCAACAGAACTACCCAGAAAGCACTGACGTTAGAAGACAGTCTTAATATTCCTCCCTCCACATCTCACTGAAGTTTTAAAGTCTTGGGAATTGTCCTTCAGGGTAAATTTAATGTGCAGCAAATAAAGACTTATCCACATGACCCTCATTAGCATTTGTGGGGAGTTGTTTGGACTTTTGTTCTGACAGCCTTGCTGCTGTAGCCTGGAAAGCGTAGCAATGGAGCACAATTTATGAGCTACAAGTGACAAGCACAGCCCAAAGATAGCAAAAAATTCTTGTCTTTCACAGGAGTGAACATTGACAGACAGGGGTGTAGGAGAAAGCTTTCCTGGAGTCAGTGCTGAGGAAGCAATTTAAGCCTTTGTTTGTTTGTTTGTTTTTTGAATAGCAGATTACAAAGCACCTGCTATTCAGAAGGCAATGGAGATTTTGTAGCTACTACTGTTGAAGATGCAACTGCAGCTCATGTAAACTGTATCTGAGGTAGCTACAAAAAATAAACTGCTAACAGAAAAATAAATATAATGCAGGACAGAGACCTACTGGGTAAGTACTAGAGGGTGAAGCTTGCACTAAGCTGCAGTCCATCCCGGTAGCACTGCTACCTTCTAAGCTGTCCAGCTTGGCTGAGGGACAAGAGCAGGGAGAAAAAACTGCAAGGTCAGTTCAGGGCAAACCCTAGAAAGAGAAAACAAAAAGAGCCAGCAGATATAGCATCTTCTAATAGACAAATAGAGGTATTTGCCCTCTGAAATATGTGAACAAAAAGTTTTCTCAATCTTTCTGAATTCCTTCTCTCCCTGTCAGGCATTTTGCTAATGCAGACTACATTACCATTACCACTATCAAGAGAGCTTGTAGCAAGGCCCTGATGTCCCTCAAAGAGAGTGGTAACCATGTGCCTGCATAACACAGTAGGCGTCTCATTCAGCATCACTACTCTTCACACCTTTTACCTATCTTCCTTTATGCCTAAGAATTAATTTTTATGAGCTGAGTATAAGACTGGGAGTACCAGAGGACATGAGATTTACAAGGTTCTGTATAGAGACAGGACCTACCTGTGCTGTAGCACCAGACTCTCACTATGCAATGGGTGAGAATAGATCGAAACTCTACTCTGAGACTATCTGAAATCCACTTCACAGATGCTGCTTTTAACATACTGCTTTTGAATTAAATAAATTATTTTTTAATTTCACACTTGTATTACCTTGCTTCTACAGCCTGCAAGTCACAATTCCAGTGGGACAGAAGATAAAATGCTCTTTCTAGGAAAAGAAACCTTGTTAACTTACATTTTTAAAAGTAGGTCCTGTACAAGAGTCTTCTTGCAGCCCAGTTTTCTGACCAAACCAAGCTAGCAAACCTGCTTAACTCATGAGAATTTAATAGGTGGAGGAGGCACAGATACTATGCCTTTATTCACAAGCAGCAACTGGTATAAAACATTCCCTGCACTATATAGTTCCAGGCATCTGGGGAGTTCCCGTGGCTGTGCAAAGCTAACTTACGTTGTTGTGCATGAAAACAAGTGACACTTTGACATTTTCATCTGTGGTTATTTGCTGTTCTTGCATATGTAGGTCTCAGTGTATGCAAATTAATTTTGAATTTCATGACATTATTGGGGGTTTTGTTTTAAAGTTTGCTCCTTAAAGCTAACAAATAGTCATCTGCTTTGCAAACACTTCATTTTTAGTGTCCCATGTGCTTGTGACTCTTTCACATTTTTTTTTCTGCAAATATTTAAATACTCATTTACTTGACTCATTCTACTTAATTCACTGAATAAAGAAAATATTGTAAAGCCACCTTCACATAAAATGCAAATTAAAAGTATTCCAAGGGACTAGAAGATGCCTCCTTAGTTGCTCCTTAGGACTTGAACACCTGGTTGGGATGTGAAACCCTTGGAAGTCATAGTTTGCCGTTCTGCCTGAAAGAGGAGCATTAACAGTTCAGTATGGGACAGTACAGGAGATGATACTAAGCTGAAAGGTGTTAGAGAGGAGGAAAACTGAGGCCTTTGCAGGGAGTCATGTAGTGGAAGCATGTCCAACCACTGAGGTTGGCAGAAGAGACCTGTCTGCATGAGAGCTTGCATGAGAGCTCACATGAGAGTAGCAGCAGCAGCTCCTCTGAGGCAGATAGGGTTGTGGTTGGCTCACTGGCCAGACTGCCCTGGGCTTAGCAGGCCAGTCTTCAAAGTCAGTGCTGCCACTTTTACCAGTTGCTGCTGGGTATATAACTGGTTGGAAAATTTCTGACAGAAAAATGTTTCTGTTAAAGAGACAGTTCTATTAAAATTGACACATTTCACAGAAAGATGAAAGCATTGATTCGTTTGGACTCTTCCCATTTGAAAAAAAAATGAGCCTTCTCCTTTCAGCTCTGTGGCATAAAAAATAGCTCATCTCAACTGTTACCACTGTTTAACTACTAAATGAGCTGTTCTATGCATATAATACAGGTAGGTAGTATTTCTGACATTAAAGTAACCTAGTGATTTAACTTTATGAAAAAGACCTCACAGTATGAAATGCAAACGTTTTGATAGCAGATTCACACTGCTCTTTTCACAGTATCTATTAATAGGAAGCGTGAAAGATGAGGCTTAACAAAACAAAACAAAAAATCATATTTGCCTGTGCAATGCAGTTAGTCAGAGCTGTGTGAGAACCACTGACCGAAGCTGTCATGTTCTGTGGGGCAGGTGCTTGGATGAGGCTCCTGATTTTCATGGGCTTGGTCATTGCCCACAGCTCCACTAAAAACCCAGCATGACTATTACTTTCCTGCCTCTCCACTTAAATCTACTGTCAGTACACTCAGCTTCACTCTGCTGGAAAGCCAGGGAGATGTAGGACTGACCACAGCTGCTCATCAACCAGCCCTCATGTCCTTCTCCCTCCAGTAACTTTCAAACTGGGATGCAGCCTTTTAGTTAGCGGCTGGCCAAACACAGCTGTTAGAAATGTGATGTCACAGCAAGGCTGCAGGACCCAGCCATGTGGGTGTAATTGAACAATAATGATTGAGTTGTAGGACATTTCCTGGGGAACAGATAACCAGCTGGGAGGAGTTAATGGCCTGCACTGTGCCTTGGCTCATTAAACACAAACAGATATTAATCCCCAATGAACATTCTTGATGGGGGTTGGTGTTGCTGTATGAAATGAGATGAGGCTGTATTTTGCTTCCTTTATGCCTACATGTTTATTCCCACCTGTGTTACAAGCTTGATGGTGATCTCTTTCTCTTTGTCATAGAGAGCCGTGGGGGTCATAAATGCCCTAGTAAAGGTTTTGAAGTCACAAGGTGATAATGAGCTTACCTAAAAATACCAGGGGCAGTTTAGGGAATCAGCATCAATGTAACCAGCCCCTGCTGGGCTGTCCACTGGGAATTACCTGGAAGTCAATTCTTGTGGAACTCTATTGACTATGATAAAATTATGCCAAAAGTGGATTGGTCCTAGCTGCAAGGAGGAAGGACGGAATTACTGTGGATACTATGGTACTTGCATCTGAATATTTGGCTTACTAGTGGGTTTGGAACAGAGGCTAAGGGCAGCTATCCAGTGAGATGCAGCCATTATCCACAAGCTCAGAGCACTTTCCATGAACTCATTAAAAATCCTGCACCATTCTACAGCTGGTGCTTGACAGAAATGCTTATTTGAATGACTTTACAGTGACAGTATTTTTATATTAAAGGTCAGATAAACTTAGGCCCTGTTGCAGAAAAATTCTACAAAATAACAAGGCAAGCTAGTTGTGGCAAGACTGAATGGACTCTGGGCACCTAGGTGCGTTGGACTGGAGGGTGTGTGAGCACACAGGATAACAATCAGCCAACCTGGATGAGTCTGTCTGATTTAGTGAATGGAGCTACACATGTTTAAGGAATGTTTTACTGGTAGAGTTTTGACCCTCAATAAGCTAAGTAGCTATTAAGACTGGGACTGTGGGCCACTCTGCTGGTGAGATGGATTTTGTTCACTTCTATGTATATGACTATAACGCACATTTTCAAAATGAAGTTGTTTGTCATTTCATCTTCTAAAAGACTCTCCTGTGATCTCAAAAGGTTGAAGAACATCTGGTAAGCAATTAGGAAGGTCACACCTTCAGCCCCTGGGCCATGAGAATAGTTACAATTTTGGACAGGGAAGATTTAAAGCAAGACTGTTAAGAAAACTAAGTCTGACTCTGGCAGTAAGCACTGACATCTGAAACAAAATCACAAAATAAAAAGGGACAGAGATTGAAACATATGACCCAAATGAAGTAAGTGTTCCTGTGGCATAGCTGCTGGGTGGGATAACATTAGATAAATATACTTGCAGTAAGAAAAGAAAACAGATTGACCACTCCTCTCGGGATGCTATAAAATGCATTAGATTAGTATGCTTCCCTCTTAAACTTTCAAAGTGTATTTCAAGTAGAATGAGGACTGAATTTGAACACAATAATACTTTAAGGGACAAATAATAAGAAATTGGATTCTTTATTATGTTTTTTTGATTATATTGTCTCTTACTACTTTTTATTGTTCCTCTTCTGAAGTCTCAATAAGATGTCAATATGTGACTGTGGTGCCAAAATACACTTTGGATTTAGAATTAATATTCTACCCTTAGAGCAGAACAGTCATTCAAAAACTGTCATAAATGATATACCTAATACCATAAAGCAGTTCTGACAGTGGATGAAGTGAGGGCTCGAGGCATCTTTTTTATATTTCCTGAGTGCTTATGGGACTCCCACTGCCACAGAATCTTAAACTCTTGGCTTTAAGAATTTATTCTCCTAATATGTAGATGTTATTAGAGAGTCGAAGGAGCAAGTCCATAGCAAGTGACAACTTGGAGTCCTAAAGTCTTGATGGTGCTCCTCAAGTTTTCTGTGCAGTTCATGGAGAAAGTAAAAAAAATTTGCATCTTCACTGGTAAGTTCCTGAAGCTCTACTTCTGCTTAACTGCAAAACAAGTTCTCCATCTCACAGGCTCTGCAGATTGATTTAACTCCCGAAACTGAGCAAGATCCTCAATTTAAATGCTTTTTTTTTGGCATTAAAAACTAGATCTAAAGCCATCCTCAGCACATTCTTTGGAAAACATACATAAGTAGGTTGAATCCCCAGTCAAAACAGAGCTGGGAGCTGTATTTATTTAAAGCTATAGAGAATGAAAGAGGAGAATGACACTGAATATTCCCTTCCTCACCATATGCACAGGTGCATATTTACTCCATCCAGTAGCAGGGAATAGCCTATTTATGAGTTAATTCACATCGGGTTTGCTATCTCTAGCCTTGGGATACACAAAATCAGACCTCAGCTGAAACAGTACTCCCATCCTGACTCTTGAGCATGGTTATCCATTATACAGATGTGAAATCAGTGGGCAGTAAGAACACATCTAACCTCTCAGAGCCTCAAAGCACTCATTTGAGCCCAGTGCACTACAACCTGTTAGTATTTTCTATTCATTCACTATTTGTCATCAAATACATGTCTGGCTGAGATTAGTTCATACTAGTAGGACTCTCTCAGGAAAGGATGTTTTAAATAAGAATGAATTATGTTACCTGAGTCTTTCAGGCTCCCAATTCTGGGAAGTGATTTGGTACTCTGGACCACTAGGTTAAATAGTCTAAGTAACATCTGGAGTCCTATATCAAGTGTAGCTGTGTATGATTCAGGAAAAAAAAAAAGTGTAAGATTTAATATAGGAAAACACTTCAAACACAAGTTTGTATTTATAAATTGAATTCTCAAGCTATTACAAACATCTCATTGGTGTGTCAGCTTCAAAGCATCAGAGGAGATGGGATCCAAGATTATTGTTTTTAAGCACCACTTTCAAGCCTGTGGGTTCAAACTCTGAACTGGAGTAAAAGGAACTTACAAGGTGAGCCTTATTGCAGCTTTAGCCCTTTGTAACTTTTCAGTTGTCCCAGGTGGGTTAGGAACCAAATGAAAGGCTAAATCTAGCTATATAAAAGGTTACTTTATGACCAAGCTGGATCAATTCATACTAAGGAAGAACATGGCATTTATGGTTAGCCATGTTTAGTTTAGATATCAGCTATTTTCTTGTATGAATCACCTTAGCTGGTGGGAAAACTTAAAGGCTGATCAAATCACTCTTGAGAAGTGCCTGTGTGGTTTATAGTTAGAGCCTAGGTGAATGACCTGGAATAACTTTTCAAAGACTACAGCTGGAAAAGACTGATCCCATTTCGTTGCAATTAACATCACTAGGAGGAGATGTTAAGGCAACACTGTGAAACACCTGGTTTTCATCAAGAAGAAATCTACCATGGATGCATCAATCCTACATATGCTTATTTAGGCCAGTAGCCAAACTACACAGCCAGAAAGTCAGAGTTATCTCCCTGGCAAGAAAACAGACTTAGTTTAGAAGTGGTGATAGGTTAGGTAATAGCACCTAGTTTAGTTGAAATGTCACTTTTTTTTTTTAAGTAGAGGATATATAAATAGTTCTTTGATGAAAGTAAGAACTATGCTAAAGGGAGCTAAAGAATATATTAAACCCCCCCCATCTTGAAGCATGTGCAATACACCCCCATGAACCTTCACCAGATAACACAGTAGGGGCTAGTTGAAGAATCTCTTTTCCAGTGTCTTCTTGCAAAGTTCTGTTTTTCAGCAAAATTCTTAGATACTGATTCTCTCAGAATAGAGCAAATGAAATGCCAAAAACCATGAAAACAAAATTACTGTCACCCCTGATTAATGAAAATAATAAGCATGCTGGTAAGCACAGCTCACTAATCACATTTTCCATGTACAAATATGAATCTTGTATTTACATTCAAAAATACTTATTTTACATAAAAGGGAACAACAAAAGAAGCCAAAGTAAATATGCTGTGGGATAACACAGTCTGCATCTCCTCTGCAGCAGCCTGTGTCTGAACTGAAGACGCCATGGTAGCTGTCTCCAGTTGATACCAGATTCCGAGTGACTGAATGGGGTTATACAGAGAAAGGATCCTGATCTTTCCTACATACCATCACAGCCTTGAATTCTCCAGACTAGGAAAATATTGCTTTGATAAAAGTGACAGATAACAAATTGATGAAAGATAAGCCTGAGAAAGTAACTCTTTCTTTGATCTTTTTGCAACATTACACCCTCCAATTCTCTAAAATAAACATAGTCAGAAGGACAAAATGGATCTAATTCACTGTGTTGTGCAGGTTTAGATATCACAAATTGTACCCCAGACAAGTTCCAGTCACATGATTCCAATACCATTTTCTCCACCTTCTTTCTAGGAAAGAACTGCCAAATGCTATGATTCTATATTAGGCAGGTCTCATCTGTAGCTAGGAAAACAAAAGCCATGCACACAGGACAGTGGTCATCCTCTTCCCTTCTCTGTTCTTTAGCCCTGGGCTCTCTTGGCACCAGAAATCTGACTGTGCAGATGGTGGACTTCCCACTCCTCCTGTGGTCCTTTCTCTTCCTTGGTACTGAATGCCAGCTTTCTGGTGAGAATCTGAATTAATTTATCTAGTGGACTGATGTCACCTTTTTATTTCTATCATGAAATCATTCTAAGTGGAAAACAAAAGGAAAGGAGTGAAGGATGGGGGAATGTGGTGGAGCTCATTCTCCAATTTCTGCTGCAAGGTTGCAGGTGTAACAGCCTTAGGTAAATAGATTAGGGTTAAAATGCTTATTAACCTCCAACCAGATCTATATTTGTATGATACATAACAAACAGTCTCTTCTGTCTTTTCAGCATTTGGCAGAAACTCACAACACTGAGAAACAACAAGTCCTAATAGCTGAGCAGCCAGCGCTTGGATCGCTGCTACACTCAAAATCTAACTTCCTTTCTCAGAGCACACCTGAACCAAAATCACAGATCTAAGCTTCTTCTTGAAATTTGCAAAGCTAAAGCCTGGTGCTGAAATGTGCAGTAGCAGACTAACATGAGTAAGTATTTTGGAAAATCCTGTCCTGTTCTGAATGGATAAAAAAAAAGGCTTAATGCAGTTTATGTGACTTCATCCAGAGAAGGTACTCAAAACAGCTCTAGGTGCAAGGCCTGGTTTTCCTGACCATTATGAAATACTTTTATCTCCTAACTACATCTAGGTAACTGGCTCTGAGAGTTAGAAAGGAATGCAAAGGAGTCACATCTTCCCTCCTGTGTACCATGTTTTTTGTTCCTGCTGTGCAAGCCAGTGAGACATAGCTTACAGAGCAGCTGGCTGTGGCACCACTGAGGAGCTCCACTGTAACTTTAGATGTAAGAAAGAAATCTCATAATTTTGTCTGCCTTTGAAACATGATAAAGGGAACTATGAAATGGTTAGCTAGTAAGCCAGCTTTTTTCTACCTTTTAAATAAAACTATGTGCACATTTAGTGAGGTTTTTTGCTGCTTGAGAAAATTATTCTGCAGTCCATACTTGACCTAAAAGAGTCTCCAAGAGTTTGGTGTATTCAGCCTCTGTTAGCAAGTACAGCAAACCCAAAGTGTTCATGAGGAAAGTATTTGGTTGGGTGTAGGTGTAATTGGTGTGTTGCATGGTAAGTTCAGTTGTCTTGGCCATGCAACTGAGAAATATACTGCCACTTCACATAAATATACATCTACAGTCACTAACTTCTCTTTTCCAGCATTCAGACTGTCCGAAATCCAACTACTGAGGGAATTTTTGCTATTGCTGAGAACCTGACAATCATTTTTTCCCACTCATTGCAAGCAGAAAACAAGAGTCTGCTTTTTTGTAAATAACTCCCTGAGGTGTGAAGTGACAGAGGAACTAGTTCTGCTAGTAATTGCCTGCTGTTCAGCCATAAAAAACACCAGCTTTGTGAGAAATTATAATATTATATCTGGTTATAAATTTGCATTTACAGAAGGACTTTAAATCCCTCTGGTTTTAGTTTTAAAAACCTAGTTTGATATTTTGCACAGTGCTGGTTTTTTTAGGACAAATTTTCCGATCCTTCTTCCTTTTTGAAAAGATGTTTTCTCCAATGGAGATGTTTATGTATTTACATTTCAAGTGATAATTTTAATTTACAATATTTTGACCCTGACAGAAAGAGCAAAAATATTACAGGTCTACAGTTTTTGCTAGAATTTCTCATAGGAGAGCTTCACAAGCAAAGCCAGTATCAAGTAAAGATTTTCTGTTTATAATGGATCTTGATTTTGGAGCTGGTCTCCTGGTGGAAGTTATGATGAAGAAATAGGAATGTTGGAAATTGCAGGTCATAAATGAAAGAAATTGAGTAGGAAGGAGCAGGAAGAGTCAGGGTCATCCAGGCGATGAGGGTAGAAAATCTGGGACAGAGTGAAACTGTCATTTTCTCTTTTGAATAGTCAGTGGTTAAGAAGACAGCATTGATTTGGTTTGGCCTTAGAAAGAACAGACTCCTTTTGCAAAGAATCAATTATTATCCATTTGTTAAAACTCTCATCAAGTACCAGCCAGCACTCTGACAGCCGTACATGTTTACATTTACAGCTATATTTAAAGCAAATAGTAAAGTCTTATTTTCATCTAACTTTTGCTAAGAATGGTCATTTTCCCCAAAGTTAAATTTAATGCATTTAAGTGAGAATTAAGGATCCTACATGGGCATACACCATAAGAAAGAGCAGGTTGGAAAGGAGTAGAATCAGAAGATAACTAATGGCCTGGACTACATGTAGTCCTTATTCCTCAAACAAGTTTTACCCAGGTTTGGACATTCTGGTTTGTGGGGAAAAGAGTGTTTGGAAGTCCACACATATATCCATATGGCAAAATAGAAATCATAATGTCAAAACTTGATTTGGTTTTTGTAAGAGCCTTCCTCTTCTAAACAAGAATTAGGGTCTTTTATTTCTCTCCCTTTTTTGTCAAGAATGTGTTGTTTTTTTTTTTTTATCTTTAGATACTTTGTTAATCTTTTGATTGTTTTTTTATCTCCATATTTTAAGTAGCATTTCTAAGCAATCCTGTCTGTTCAGTGTAGACTCTTTGGCTTGTGTTCTGTACAGGTATTTTCTAAATGAAAACCTTTCACTATGATTTGTGTCTTAAATCATCCCCTCTACAGCAGACAAAAAAGTATCAGACACTAAGCACGACAATTCTAACCTTCTTGGATACTTGTAACCCATGAAATGCCACAAAACATCAAAAGCACTTTGGCAGAAATTTTAAAAGTATGCTACTTCAAGAAGTTTGCAGTGATTGGTACATCTAACAAGCAATACCCTACCATGCCCTTTTAAAAGCACCAAACACCTAGTCAAAAATACCAAGCAACAAGGATGCCAATTTTTTTGTGTGTGTTTTGTGTGCATCCTGTCTTTGCAAAGGTGGGAAACCAGAAGCTGTTGCCTTAAAAGCACTCCATTAAGAGACACTGAAGCTGCAATTGTGCCATGGTACCTCTGTCTAAATGAAACTGTAAATTTCTGCAATTGCCTGGGGTGGTAAATGGCAAAATTTAAACCTTAGCTAGGTCTTTGTAAACTGCTTCTGTTTCTCTGCTTTCAGTGAGCCCTGGTTTTCCTCTAACCACCAGAGGATGGAAAGAAAGCAGAGTACAAAGGTTAATTCATTAGTTTCCACCCCAACAACAAAGCAGTACTAGAGGTGCAGCTTTTGGAGGAAGAAAACAGATATAAGACAAAGGGTAGGGTTAAGACAGGGCTTTTTCCAGGAACTTGTTTCCAGCATTTCTATTTGAGACTGAGACTTTTTTTAGTTGGATTAGTTTGGACTCAGTAAAACTCCAGACTTTCAAAAACCATTTGCACTGGGCACAGGAATTCTGATGAAATGAAAGTCTCTGCAGGAAGCACAAGTGGTGTAAATATTGTTTGTAACACAATGTCAGGAGCAGTCCAGAGTGGTAACCCTCTGGAGCAATTAGTGTACATATATAATTGTATCAATATTTGCATCTAACTAACTGTGCTTTACTTGGGGAAAGGTCTTCAGCCCCACTGCACACACACTGAGCCCCACAGGCCATGCTTGCTGTAGTGGATTTGCAAGTCTGTATGCCATAGGAGTTGTCCCATAGCTATGGCTGCTACTCTCAGGCTGAGCTTTTGGTGTGAAAGAATAAGAAACCAGAGCCAGAAGCAGACACTCCAGCAAGGCACAGACCTTGCTCCTACATGGGCAGGCATCTATCCTCACCAGTAAGGACGGTTTCTTACTGGTTGCAAGCCTCTCTCCACATGCTACTCTAGTGCAAAAGCAGTAAAATGGTTCCTCTGCAGCTACAGAGGAGAAAGGTTTATTCTAACAGTCATGGAACTACACTGTGCTTTTAGTGTGTTGCTCTCACAGAATTTGTGGCCTGGGAGCTAACCTGCTTTTGATATTCTATAGGAAGACTTCAGCAAAACTTTGACTGTCCAAATTGATGTAAAGCACTGTGGCCTGTCTTGCTCCTAACAAGTGCATTCTTTTCATTTTGAAGTCCATAGCCTGTTTGGCCTCTATAATACACAACATGAGCAGTACTGGCCTCCCCTCCAGGCTGTGCATCAGCTCAGCAGGCTGCTGGCTCAGCTTACATTCTATGTCACATATTTGATTTGCTGCTTCTGGCATTTTTGATTTGCTGCTTCTGGTCTGATCCAAGTTTAAAGTTCAGATCCTGTGGGTTTAAGTTTAAGGCAGTCTGTTGTTGTTTGTCAAGTCTGAAATATTTTCTTTCCTGATATTCATGAACTGACTTTTTGTCAGTGTGTTATCTCTGTTTAGAAGCCCACAATCGCTTGCTAAAACCAGTGAAAACAGTTTAAAGATATTGCTAATATTTAGCCAGAAATATGTTGTATTTTAATCTGGGTCTTTGTACATAGCTGAAAATTCATCAAAGAAATAGTGGTTTTGGATGTCACCAACTCTGCGTTCGTGATGTTGCTTTAAAGAATCTTGTTGTCCCCAGTGTAAACACTCAGCACTTTGAGAAGTAAGGCATCAAGAAAATTCTTAAGTACATTTTGAAAATTTAAATCTTGTTTCCAGTCCTGCAGCTTTATTAGGGCTCTCTTTTATTTCAGCCAATACCTGATATCAAACCTGTTTTTCCTCTCCTCCTTCTACTCTCTGCATCTATAACAATTCTACATTCTTCAGCACAGGATCTGTCTTTTCATACTTTCTTGCCATATGAAGTGCACTGCAGATGCTGTGGATGTAAACAGGGAACAGAAACAGAAATACTGATCTCAATTGTGCCCACGTCCAGCCTTCACCATATGACTCCCCAAGCCAGAACCTCGATGTAAGGTGCAGCACTGAAGACACAGCTCTGATGTTGCAGATAATCAAAAATTTTGGCAAAACTACCAGCCAGAGCAAATAAAAACTCCAAGAAGTGAATTATTCTTCCTCTAAATTGGTTTCCTCAGCTTACTCTACACAGATGTGGTTGTTCAGTGTAGTTCCTTATGTTAACCCCTAACAAAGCTTTTGTGTGTTGCTGTGACTGACAATGTCAATGAGCAGCTGGCTGGCTTTTCCATGCTACCCCTCCTTTCTCTTCTGTTATGTGAATGTGTTATAGGTTCATGCTGGGACTGAACACCTGCAATATGACAGCAATGCAGCCACCAAAATTCGACCCCAGCTACAGAGACAAAGCTTTCAGTAAAAGAGGTGTCGAATGGAAGAAGGCATGCAATGTGCTTGTCTTAAAGGATCATACAGATAGACCTTTTGACAAATTTTCTTTGTGCAATCAGAAGCTCACTTAAACTGCATTGCTTTCACAGTTGCTTTATTAACACTGATGCCCAGGGTTGTCAATTTGGCATCCTGTGCTGCTTGTTTATTGAGACATTAAGCAGGCTTTCTCCTCAGCTGTGCTACCTGTACATGTGGAGGAGCAGCAGGACCTGGAAGACCTGACATCCCCTGCTGACTGCCATAAACTAGCTCTCAGGCACTGCTGCTGCTGGGGCAGTGTGCTCTCAGTCACTGACTAGAGAAACTTTTTTTTCTCTGCAGTTGACTCAGCAGACCAGGGGGCAGGCAGCCAGTAGTCCAGAAATAGTAGAAACTACCACAGAATTTTAAGAGCCATTGGAAGCTTTTGAACGTGGATCATGCCAAAAATAAGACAAAATAGATTAGTACCTAGAGAAGATGACTTTGAGGAAGACTGTACCTGTCCAGAGATTTAAAAGTGATTCAGCTCTCACTATTTCTCTTTTTCCTCAGCATCTTCACAATCCCTCCACTTGGCAGCTTTCTGGAGATAGGGCATGACCTATGAGCATGAGACAGCAGAAAGTTTCTCCCTTGCTGATAGTCATGAGACAAATATTGGTAAGCCTTTTCTGGGTATTTGCCACCCACAAGCTCTCTTGCATATATCAGGAAGGGGTATGCAAGATACTCAGAAGGGCAGGGCATCAAAGAAGACATTGCTCACAAGGCCACTCCTGTCTGCAAGTGCTAGAGTAGCTAAGAGAGCAGCAACACTTCCCTTCAGACAAGAAACTTAATTTTAAGAAAGCAGCTGTTGAGGAGGTGCAAAGGTAGCTGAGCCCTTGCTAGGGGTGTTCCATAGGCACAGCCCTGGCAGCACTGCAAGGAAGGATTGTGCTCACACATAAATCCCCAGATGCCAGTGAGAAGGAAGACATGGTACTGGTTTGAAGAGAGTCTCAAATGAGTAAGTTATGGTTTTTTTGCAGAGACCACTCAAATACATAAGCCAACCCAGAACTAAGTGGAATTTTCCCACTGAGTCTAGAGGAAGAAGTGAAAAACACATTTTCTATGAGTTAATATGAAAACAACATCTCATTCTGGGATTAGAAAAGATTATTTCAGTGTAGGTACTCTTAAGAAACATTCTGTCTTATATATATTAGTGTCACATGCAGAGTGGAGAGGTAGAAACTCAGAGACAAAGCTGATGGTCCTGCCTCAGAAAAACAGTCACTTGTTGAAACACCAGTTACCCAGAATGGTTTGAAGATAGCCTTTTTGCCCAAGTTTTATTATAATGTTCTTATTATCTGGGAAGTATGAACTTCTAAGAGATCAAAGGCAATTACTCTTTCAAGCAGTAAGGTGGAACTGAAAGTGAGTCATAGATGGGATGTTACTGGACTGGCAGGGACAATCCAAAAATCATACTGGAGTTTTTTCTGAGCAAAGGCTTCAAGTTTTCTTATAGCATATATTTTTTTTAAGAGAGCAAGAAAACCTTTGTCAGGAAATCCAGTCTTTTCAGCAGGCACTGTGTTTGTAATCTGCCACCAGTTATCTACTGCTTCGACTGAGATTGGCAAATGTGACGCCCATGTATAAGTGAGGCCAGAAGAAGGATCTAAAGAACTGTCAGTCTGACCTTGGTGCCATGGAGCAGATCATCTTGAGTGTCATTACTCAGCATGCACAGGGCAAACAGGTGATCAGGCCCAGTTAGCATTAGTTCTTGAAGAGCAAGTTGTTCTTGATGAACCTGATCTCCTTCTGTGACAACCGCACAGTGGATGAGAGAAAGGCTGTGAATGTTATTTACTTGTACTTTAGTAAAGCATTCGGCACTGTACCACAGCATCCTCCTGGCAAAACTGTCTGCTCATGGCTTGGATGGGTGAAAAACTGTCTGGATGGCTGGTCCCAAAGAGTGGTGCTGAATGGAGTTAAATCTAGCTGGCAGCCAGTCACTAGTGGTGCTCTCCATGGCTCAGTATTTGGGCCAGTTCTCTTTACTATCTTTGTCAATGATCTGGATGAAGAAATTCTGTGCTCCCTCAGTAGGTCTGCAGATGACACTAAGTTTGGAGAGAGTATTGATCTGCTTCAGAGTAGGAGCGTTCTAGAGAGTGGCCTGGATGTGCTTTATTGAAGGGCCAATGCCCATTGTATGAGTTTTAACAAGGCCAATTGCTGGGTCCTGCACTTGGGTCACAACAACCCCATGCACCTCTACAGGCTGGGGGAAGAGTGGCTGGAAAGATGCCCAGTAGAAAAAGAACTGGGGATATTGATCGACAGCCAGCTAAATGTGAGCCAGTACTGTGCTCAGGTGGCCTAGGAGGCCAAAAATATCCTGGCCTGTGTCAGGATTAGTGTGAGAAGCAAAACTTGGGAAGTTATTTTCCCCTTTAGTCAGCACTGTAAGGCCACACCGTGAATATTGTGCTCAGTTTTGGGGCCTTTGCTACAAGAAAGACACTGAGGTGTTGAAGCACATCCAGAGAAGGGCAACAAAGCTGGTGAAAGCTCTGGAGAACAGGTCTGCTGAGGAGCAGCAAAGGGAACTGAGAGTGTTTGGTCTGGAGAAGAGGAAGCTCAGGGGAGACCATATTGCTCTCTACAGCTGCCTGAAGTGACATTGTAGTGATGTGGGTGTTGGGCTTTTCCCAAATAACAGGTGATAGGATGAGAGTAAATACCCTCAAGTGGCACCAGGGGAGATTTAGCCTGGATACTAAAAGAATCTTTATTGAAAGGGTTATGAAATAGTGGAATATACGCTCCCCAGGGAGGTGGTTGAATCCCCACCCTGGGGGGTATTTTAAAAATGCACCAAAGTGGTGCTAAGGGACATGGTTTAGCACCAGGATTGGTAGAGTTAGATAATGGTTGGACTCAATCGGAAAGGTCTTTACCAACCAAAATGATTATAGGATTTTATGACTAATTCATATAGATAATTCCTGGTACATGGCACTTGAGATGGAAGAATAGCCACTTCCTTCTAGCTCATCTGTGTGATGCCATTGAGGCAGAAGAAGCCCTCATCAAAGAGCAGCAGGCAGTGATGTTCCCAGCATGGTGGTGAGTGCCCAGATCAGCTGTCGTCCTCAAGCTCTGAATGCAGAACAGACTGTATCTATGACTAAGGGTCTTTTGGGCCACATTTTAATAATCTTCTAAGTTATTCTGGATCAGTCTTGATCATGCTTTCAGTACTGAATACTCATCCAAATCCTTAATCTTATCTACCTAACCATTCACCCTTTCCCACCAAAATACGTATATTTCCAAGTGTTCAAATATACATACATGCATCTCTGAACTGTATTTACTTTAAATTCCCAGCCTTTTTTTTTATTTAATATAATGTCAACAGACTGAATGTCTGTAAATGTGCTCCAAGTTTGCTAGAGAACAGTCAGTTACAGTCAATTCTTACTATAAAATGTTTTCCCTTTTGTTTGAAATGGAAAATAACCTGAAGGCTTTTTCCTGATAAGAAACCAAGCTCTGTAAGATACAATTTTTAATTAAAAAGGAAATTATAATTTGGAGCATTCACAAAGAGACCTCATCATGGTATCAAAACCAATATATGTACTCTTAAGCACATAATGTAACAGTATTCCTTATGATGAGCAGGAAGCACCTGATGAAGAGACACTGGGGGACAAAGCAAACTGTTAGAGTATTTGCATCTCAGCCTCACGTTTCCAGCATGTTTTATCTCTACACTCTATTTCAATACCCACTCATGACTGATAATTAGATCAAATGTCTCTTCTTGACCAGATTTTTATCCATGTTATTCCATATTTGTTGCCTTAGTTAGTTAATGAATCTCAGTTTTATTCATAAACTACAGTATTTAGTAGAGGGACTAAGATTTTTTTTTTTTTAATGAACAAATCAAAACCAACAATCTAGCAATGAATTGTGGCACATTAAGAACTGCTGTCTACAGCCTTCTCCTTTCATGCAACCAAATCTCTCTTCCAGTTTAGGAACATTTCATTTAAATTTAGCCACAAAAAACCCCGCCAACTTCCAACCAAAAACCATTTTGTTAGAAAATCACTAAGGAAAATAATGTGGCCATTTAAAAGAGACTTCACATGTGTGTGAGGACCCTACCCAAGTGGAAGAGACCAGAAGCATGTGACAACCTGCAGATTACTAATTCTAGCTTAATCTTCACTGTAGAAAATTGGCTGCTCTCTTCATGTACCATCAAAAGGCTGGATCTGCTTTCATTAGTTACTCTATGAAACGCTTGTCTCCCATAAGTGAAATATGAGCAGTATAATCCTCCTGAAATCCAGGAGGCAGTAGTTAGGGACTTGCTGAGCCACTTGGATACTCACAAGTCCATGGGACCTGATGGGATCCATCCAAGGGTACTGAGAAAGCTGGCAGATGAACTGGCCAAGCCACTGTCCATCATTTTCCACCAGTCCTGGCTCACTGGAGAGGTCCCAGATGACTGGGAGCTGGCCAGTGTGATGCCCATCCACAAGAAGAGCCTGATGGAGGAACATGGAAACTACAGGTCTGTCAGCCTGACCTCAGTGCCAGGCAAGATTATGGAGCAGATCATCTTGGGGGCAATCACAGTGCACCTGCAGGCAGCCAAGGGATCAGGTCCAGCCACCATGGATTTAGGAAGGGCAGGTCCTGCTTGACCAACCTGATCTCTTTCTATGACCAGGTGACCTGCCTGGTGGATGTGGGGCAGGCTGTGGATGTAGTCTACCTGGTCTTCAGCAAGGCCTTTGACACTGTCCCCCACAGCAAACTCCTGGCCAAGCTGTCAGCCTGTGGCTTGGACAGCAGCACTGTGCACTGGGTTAGGAACTGGCTGGAGGGCCGAGCCCAGAGAGTGGTGGTGAATGGTGCCACTGCCAGCTGGCAGCCTGTCACTGGTGGTGTCCCCCAGGGATCAGTGTCGGGCCCCATCCTGTTCAACATCTTTATTGATTGATCTGGATGAGGGGATTGAGTCAACCATTAGTAAGTTTGCAGACAACACCAAGTTTGGAGCAGGTGTTGATCTGTTAGAGAGTAGGAGGGGTCTGCAGAGGGACCTTGACAGGCTGGACAGATGGGCAGAGTCCAACAGGATGGCATTCAACAAGTCCAAGTGCCGGGTGCTGCACTTTGGCCACAACAACCCCATGCAGAGCTACAGGCTGGGGTCAGAGTGGCTGGAGAGCAGCCAGGCAGAAAGGGAGCTGGGGAGGACCTGGGGGTAATGACTAACGGTAGGCTGAACATGAGCCAGCAGTGTGCCCAGGTGGCCAAGAAGGCCAATGGCATCCTGGCCTGTATCAGAAATAGTGTGGCCAGCAGGAGTAGGGAAGTCATTGTACCTCTGTACTCAGCACTGGTTAGGCCACACCTTGAGTACTGTGTCCAGTTCTGGGCTCATCAATTTAAGAAGGATGTTGAGACACTTGAACATGTCCAGAGAAGGGGAGCAAGGCTGGGGAGAGGCCTCGAACACAAACTCTACAAGGAGAGGCTGAAGAAGCTGGGGTTGTTTAGCCTGGAGAGGAGGAGGCTCAGGGGAGACCTCATTGCTCCCTACAACTATGTCAAAGGAGGTTTTAGACAGGTGGGGGTTGGTCTCTTCTCCCAGGCAACCAACACCAGAACAAGAGGACACAGTCTCAAGCTGCACCAGGGGAAGTTTAGGCTCGAGGTGAGGAGAAAGTTCTCCACAGAAAGAGTGATCTGCCATTGGAATGTGCTGCCCAGGGAGGTGGTGGACTCACCATCCCTGAAGGTGTTCAAAAAAAAGATTGGATGTGGCACTTGAAGCCATGGTTTAGTTAGTCATGAGGTGCTAGGTGCTAGGTTGGACTTGATGACCTCTGAGGTCTTTTCCAACCTCATTGATTCTATTCTATGATTCTATGTTTACAGCAGCCCATGGAGGTTGGGGTCGGGGAAGAAAACTTCAGGAAACATATCTAGACTAAAAAACTTGTGAATTAAATGTGTGTAATTTTTACTTAAAATTGAAACTTCTTGGAAGATATACAGACTACCAAACCCCCCAGATTTTGGTAGTATTGAAAGATTTTTATGAAACTGGAGAAAAACAAGCACAGGAACAAAACAAACAGCATTTTGAAATCACAGGACTTACAGTTTCCATAAAGCCTTAATTTGAAGGCAGAGCTATTAAAAATAATTGCAAAGTTTTCTATAACATCTACCAAGGTATTTCCCTTTTCACAGCACAAGCTCAAGTTCACAGCACAGTGCAATTATGCTAGATAGAAAATATACAAAATGTAGGATATGACTTAATCAAATATTTTTTATCTATTATTTCTCACTTTTAATGTTTCTACAGTTCCCACCTCTAACTGTTTTAAGGCTGTAGAAGTCCCGATTCCATTTCTGTGTCTTTAGAGATTTTGCTGCCATACCTAATTTACACATATGATCAGCTCATGTTCTGTATACAGACTGTTTAGTGGATATGATTCCCTTTTCCCCAAGATGTCAGGGAGGACTGACCTTGCAAGAGAGCCCATCCTCACAGACACTAGATTCAATCCTATCGCCAGACACACCTTCTGGAGATCACAGACTATGTTCATGATGATCTTCTTTATTCCACTATACTTTTATTATCTGTGCAGTTCACCAGTTTCAGGATGACCTGAAACTAATGACATTTTCAAGAAAATTTGGTATTTTTAAGGGATGGAGACTATTACTCTTTCTGAAAAATCTGTTAGATTGAACCAGAGCTACAAGAGAACAATGTAAGAATGAAAAGACTGAGCCCAAGTTTATTTTTAAGATAATCTTGCAAGTATTTGTGTATATGTATATATATATATATATACATATATATATACAAAATATTTTAAAGTGATTCAGATGTGGTTGTCTGATCTTTCATGAACTGGAATTACGAAAGCATTTGTACAGCCCTGCAAGTAAATGAAATTAATTTCTAGATGGAGTTGAATTTATTTTGATTCACCACAAACATCTGTTTTTCTCTCTCTCCTCTTGCTACCAACAAACCTTATGGTTTCACTGTCATCTTAGGTAGATCATGTCGTGGCTAAGCAAAGATGAACACAGTAGTCTTTTGTTTGTTTGCTTGTTTACTTGTGAAGGTTAACTAGGATGGCATCCCATAACTGTCAGTAATGAAGAACATGCTTTGTTCTTCCTCTCTGAAACGACAGCTGATCACATTGTTTCAGTGCCCAGCAATTTTATCAGTGATTTGACCTTCAAAACTTATTCAGATGACCACCAGAAAAAGTTTAAACCCAGTCTCAGTACAAACTCTTATCAGCTTCAAGAGTGTATCACCTTTCTCAACTTTCAGAAATAAAGGTGTGTGAAATATAGGTCAATTATTATCTGGCTTTAACAACAAAGCCACACTTCTGTTTTGTACTGAATGAAAAAGAGGGTTTTTAAACTCTTTTGAGAGAGGAATATTTTATTTTATGAAACTCAATATTTATGAAAATGTTTTCTAATGCAGCCCCAGTATCAGGCTTTTGGAAGCAGACCCACATTATGGACAGTATACTTTTTGTGGATGCAAATACTTGGAGATAAAAGAAATGTCATTTTAATGCCAGGGCTATAGACATCACAATGACACTGAGCAACACACACAGAGAGCAGAGAAAAATGGCATGCCTCTTTTTAAATGCATTACCACATAAGTAATGTGCAAGCGAGAATAACAAACACTACCTTTTCCCTCAAACACTCATCAACTGATTTGCATAATCAGAAAACATCACCTACATGCAAAGTGCTATGTTGCCCCAGTGCATGGTCATCCACTTGGCACATGTGTTCTGGGTTATTAAAAGTCAAGGAAAGAGATCAAGTCATAGTTCCCCTGTGAATGTCAAGACAGGTGGTTTACGTCTCCATGGGTGTGAAAATCTGCCTTTATAAGGCAGACATAAGACCCTGCATGTACATCCTTTCCCAACTACTGCTCAAAGAGGGGCTCAGTGAGTGAAGCAGCACTTCATGAATGACACTGTTTTCACCTGCACTTGTTGAGGGCTTACAAACCCCATGTGGTAGTTTTAAGCTGTGCCTTGAAAATTTTCCACAGATTTTGAACAGAAAGTAGGAGAATGTATATAAATCACCATTGGATGTAAAAAGGGAAATAATGTGAGGTCTGAATAATCCCATTGGACAGATACCTGACATAAAAGTTGGGTTTGTACACTAATTTTCTTTCCAGATTCCTGGCAGATACTAACCTGTGCTTCTGCTGGCTTTGCTGACCTTGAATGCATTCTTGTGGTTGAGTAACTAACAGCAACTCTCTGCTCTTTCTCTTGTCCCATGTACACAGGGGCGGGGAAGGGAACAGGGAGAGTAAGCTATTAGTAGCCCTCTGGTTTGTCCAGGGGGCTTCTTGTGTTGTTTATAAATTGTACATATATGTAAATATTGTATATTTTGTGCATATTCATTGCATTCCATATTTTAGAATGTAGTTTTGCTTGTAAATACAGCTTCATTTGCTTCCGTCCGAGCTAGTCTGGCAATTTTATGTTGCAGGGTAATTTCAACCCACTACACCCCACTCCATATTTATCCCTAAATGGGACTGCTTGTGACAATTTTCAGAAATCTCTGGAAATAAAAATGTTTTGCAGTTAATTATCAGAGTTAATTGCATCAAATGCTTAATAACGATCAAAGAAAATATTGCACCTCCAAGGCTCCCGTGATTCTCCTTGACAGTTCTAGCAGACCTCCATAGGTCAGCTATGATTCATAAAGCCACAGCTTTGTGACAGATTTCAATGAACCTTGACCAACTTTTCTGCAATATGTTTCCAGGCTGTGGTTTATGACTGAGAAGAATTGATGCAACTTTATGAGTTTTCATATTGGGCCCTAAAAAGGAAGTATACATTGAGATGCTCAGTGCTTCTTGGAAATTGATAGCAAATCTGATCTCCTTCCACAGCAAGATGACCTGCCTTGTGGATGAGGGAAGGGCTGTGAACATTGTCTGCTGGGCTTTGGTAAAGCCTTTGACACTGTCTCCCTTCACAAACTCACGGCACAAGGCTTGGATAAGTACACTCTGCACTGGATAGAAAACTGGCTGGAGGGCAGGACCCAAGGAATGGGGGTGAAGGGAGTTAAATCTGGCTGGTGCCCAGTTACTAGTAGTGTCGCCCAGGGTTCAGTACTGGGGCCTGTCCTCTTTAATATCTTTGTTAATGAACTGGAGGAGGAGATTGAGTGCATGCTCAGTAAGTTTGCAGGCAACACCAAGCTGGGTGTCTGTGCCATTTCGCTAGAGGACAGGGAAGATTTACAGCAGGACCTGGACAGGTTAGACTGAGGGGCTAATTGTATGAGGCCAGGTGCCAGGTCCTGCACTTGGGTCACAACCCCATAGTAAGCTACAGACTTGGGGCTGTGTGGTTGGAAAGCTGCAACTCAGAGAGGGACCTGGGGGTTCTGGTTGACAGTCAATTAAATATGTCAGTAGCATGCCCAGGTGGCCAAGAGAGCCAATGGCATCCTGGCTTGTATTAGAAGTATTCAACTGATGCACTGGTGACAGATTAAAAAAAAAGTTGTCTTTCCCTTCCTAATATGCCAGAAAGAGCAAGCCACATGGAACATCTGGAGAAGAAATAGTAAGTAAATGTATCAGAGGAAAGTCAAGATTTGGGGAATTTGAGCGCTGCAATATTATGATTTGAAACTAACAGTGAAGTAGCTCTGTCTTACTGAGGCAAACATTTCTCTGGACATGTCAGACTCTCAGTATTCATCCTGCTCACCTCTTCTGCGCTGCACTTGTGTGTGTATAAATGTTGTGGAACAAATGTTGGATTTACACCTAAAGTGATGCCTTTCGTGGATTATTTTACTTACACAAAGAGAAGATCTAATGGGTCACAATGTGAGTTCTTGTAGTTTGTTAATTACTGATGCATTAAACCCTTACTGAAGGATAGTAACACTATTTTTCTCTATCATATTAGAGTTCAATTTGGCCTAGAAATTTCAAGTAATTTTGTCTACTGGCCATTTTTCCTCCAAATCCAGAAAGTTCCTAGCAATTTTATATCAGTGATCGCTCTTTGCAAATTTGTTTCTGTGTACACACTCCATGCAGGAATGCAGCCTTTTGACACTTCCATTAAAATTTTCATTCCAATTGTCTATAGTGGAAAGAGCATTCTGACTGTCCAGTCTGCTCAGTCAAGCAGAGTAAGCTCTCATAACTGCTGACAAAAAGGTCACTTTACTAACATTTTGTCACTCAGTGTCAATTCTAAGTCTCAATCTTTAATTCAATAATAAAACCAGTCATTTTGTGTTCTGTAGGCCTCAAAGGTTGCCAAAATGCTTTTGGAGAGATTAGAATAATTTATTTTTGAAGGTGATGGCTGAAACTCTTTGCATGTACTGAAAATACTGGATCATTGCTATTCTGATGTCTGCACATGGGAGAATGTACATGTTTTACTCTTCCTCTGATATTCTAAATACAGGTTGAGATAAAAATAAAATGGAAATGCTACATCTATTAAGTAAAATCAAAGTTCCCCACGGGGAATCAGAGTTTATTCAGAACTGTAGTCTGACAAATCAATCTCACAGCATTTTTCACAGAAGTGCTACCCTCCACACTTTGGCCAAAGTCCTGGTCCTGTTAATGTTTTTTACAATCTGTTTCTTAACTCACTTTCTATGATAAAAATCAGTCTTCACTGCCCATCCCACACTGCATTGTAGTATAGCAATAAGGCTGTTAACTGCAACATGATCTCCTCAGGCAAGGTGCACAGAAGATCAACAGTGCAATCTGTGCTTATCATATTCTATATCAAACTACGTCACTGAAGCTTTTTGCTCTGCAAAGAGCAGAGGTTTGCAGTAGGATCCTGCAGGTCTTTTGGCTGTGGTTGCAGTACCACAGAAGTAAACACACAATGCTGGTGCTTTTTAAATGAATTTTTAGCAGCTCAGTCTTACCCTCCCTGTCAGATGCCAGAATCTGTCCTCTCCCATAACCTTAGTTTTCAAGATACTGGGAAAAAAAACAACAACACACTAAACCCTTCTATTTATCATTTTAAGTAGATCACAGCTAGGCTAAATGATCAATTTATCTCAGGTTATTCAAGCCAAAGTAGGTTTTACAGTTTTTCAGGGTACTGTCCTATACATTTTTTCATTATGAAGCACTGCAGACCTGCTCAGAATGCTGCCTGAAGTGGGACTTCAGAGCACCAGAAAAGATATAGTCACTACTAGTTATATGCTGAAACAGATCACAGCTTCTGCAACTGTGGAAAGAGAGTGAGCTGCAGACATTTTTTATGGCACAGACACGCCTAATGTCTCTGAGACTGGCATGAATACACAATGGCACATTCCCAAACTGAGACAGCATCTGTCCTCAAGTATTTTTCTTCTTTAAAACAAGAGTATTTTTTCCTTCTTTTTACCCTCTGTCCTTCCTGTTTTTAAGGCTGGGAAAGGTCAGAACATGGGCTCTTGCCACCTACCAATGAAAGCAATGTTTGTCACAGGTACTACTCTAAAACTGAGTAAAAGCAGCAGCTGATGGCAAGTTTCAGGTTTGATGCCCTCATTCATCTTGGAGTCAAGAAAGAGAACCTCCTACACCTGTGAAGGCTTTTGTTGAATTAATTTTCCTCTGGGAATCTCCCTCGAGAAATATGCTATTTACATCCACCAGCTTAGCATCCTCTCTTCTGATGACTTGATGCCTACAGGGTGTAGCTGCTTTCCTGAGCCCTCACAGGGCCAGAGGGACACTTGGGGTAAAGGCTGTTCAACTGTGGTCCCAAACACAAAGATTTTGGTTCAGATTTGCATTAAGAAAATGTAAGAATTTAGTATAGAGAGATAAGAACCCACAAGCCAGTTACAAGTAAAAGAGATGAAGAAATTAATGCACTGGAAATGAAGAAAGAATCATCATAGACATGGAAGGAAATATTTAATAGAAAACTGGACAAGGCACAATGTAGATTTACCAGTGTTAGACCAGATTAGACTGATTTCTTTCTCTCATGAGATAGAACTCACACAGTGAAATATATAGCTTGTCTAATGTAAAAAAATTATTTATGTTTTCTACCACTAATAGGAAGTTATTAATTAAACTGGATAGGATAGAGAATACCTGTAAGAACTGTAAGCTGCAAGAAACAGGCTAAAGAGGGTGGTTTGGAAGGGAGTATCAAGATGCAAGGAAACCAGGCAGGCAGTTCCTCAGCAATTGGTCTTCTAATCTCATCTTACATAATACTCTTTTTAGTATTTGGAGCGTGCTGGTGAAGTTTGCTGACCCTGTGAAGTTGGTAGACATCATGGAGATATAATAAGGTTAGACAATTGTATTGGAAGAAATGGATGACCTTGCAGACTGGAGTAACAGAAATGGTATGAGTGACTGTCATTCCACATAGAAAGCTTATTCATTTCAGGACAGACAGCAAAAGCTTCTGCTTTAAGGGATGGATATCTCCTAGAAATGATGGAAAAGGAGAAAGACCTGTTACCACGAGTGAGATAGTCACTGTCCTCTCTGATGATTAGAAAAATCATTCCTGTAACACTGCCACAGTCAGCTATCATTGCAGTAGGATAGAGTGTTTCCTGCCAGGCCTTTTCCAGACACTCAGAAAAGCAGCACATTAGGAGGATGGCATTTAAAACACTGTTGCTGGGCACTGTGGTGAATGTAACACTCATACCTTAGCAAAGCTGTTTGTTCAGGTTCCTGAAAATTCAAACAGACAGAGCACCCCAGTGCCACTACTATACTGATGTCACTAAGCTTTTAGAGCTTTCTCAGCGATCATGTTAGAGTTCATTAAAAGTAAAGTTTAAAAAGAAAGAAAACAAATTCTTGGTAACAAGATACCATTGAGAAAGATGTGCCAATATGCCATTCTGTTGCATCAGCAGAATGTGAGCCTGCAACAAAATCATATTCAAACATGTTATACGTCTGGCCAGTATGCTTACCTTAGAAAACCATCACACTTAGGCTCCAAGATATTTCATTTGTCCTGCTTAAACTCAATTTAAATAAAAGCATGGAATGACAAAGAAAGCCAAACTGAAAGACAAGCCTTATAAATTATTAAAGATAAGGGATGTCATAGCAGAAATTCTGGCTCATTAAACTTCACGAGGAGACGGCCTGAAATTGGTGAACATGTTCTGAAACATACTAAAAAAAATAAGGGCAAACAAACAAAAGCCCAAGTGCTGCTTCCAAGCCAAATGGATGACACATCTCTTGATCTTGGTTTTCTGTAGCCTAATCAAGTGGTAATGCAAGTATTAATTCAAGTAGATCCAAAGTAACACCCTAAAATGCAAGAATACTTTTTCTTTCACTTCAGACAAGAGCAACACAAGAGCATTCTTTCAAAATAAGAAGTTTCCTAAACACGTTTATGGCTCAAGAGAGGTTGTGAAAAAAGCCAGGCATTCATAAGGGTGATCACATTGATTAATACATTATTGAAAGGGTGCTCAAAGTGAAAGCTGCAAACCAAAAAACTTTCAGAACACAACCAGAGACTGTATTTCCACCTAGCAGAATAAGTAAAAATGGATGACTGACTAAAATATCTTTAAAAGATTGGTGAGGAAAAACTCTATTTCCTAACCAACAGAGAAACCTGAATTATTAATGAAGCTGGGATACTGACTGCTGTTGAAATTGAAAGTAGGTCTGCAGACTCAGACATCTGGCCCTGACCAGCTACACGTCAAGTTTGGGAGAAGAAAAGAATCATAGAATCATAGAATCAAGAAGGCTGGAAGAGACCTCAAAGATCATCGAGTCCAACCTGTCACCCTAAACCTCATGACTATCTAAACCATGGCACCAAGTGCCACGTCCAATCCCCTCTTGAACACCTCCTGGGATGGTGACTCCACCACCTCCCTGGGCAGCCCATTCCAATGGCCAACCACTCTCCCTGTGAAGAACTTTCTCCTCACCTCCAGCCTAAACCTCCCCTGGCGCAGCTTGAGACTGTGTCCTCTTGTTCTGCTGCTGGTTGCCTGGGAGAAGAGACCAACCCCCTCCTGGCTACAACCTCCCTTCAGGTAGTTGTAGACAGCAATGAGGTCACCCCTGAGCCTCCTCTTCTCCAGGCTAAACAGTCCCAGCTCCCTCAGCCTCTCCTCATAGGGCTTGTGCTCAAGGCCTCTCACCAGCCTCGTTGCCCTTCTCTGGACATGTTCCAGCAATTCATCATCTTTCCTAAACTGAGGGGCCCAGAACTGGACACAGTACTCACGGTGTGGCCTAACCAGTGCTGTGTACAGGGGTACAATGACCTCCCTGCTCCTGCTGGCCACACTATTCCTGATGCAGGCCAGGATGCCATTGGCTTTCTTGGCCACCTGGGCACACTGCTGGCTCATGTTCAGCTGCTGTCAACCAGCACCCCCAGGTCCCTTTCCACCTGGCTGCTCTCCAGCCACTCTGACCCCAGCCTGTAGCTCTGCATGGGGTTGTTGTGGCCAAAGTGCAGCACCCGGCACTTGGACTTGTTGAATGCCATCCTGTTGGACTCTGCCCATCTGTCCAGCCTGTCAAGGTCCCTCTGCAGAGCTCTCCTACCTTCTAACAGATCAACATCTGCTCCCAGCTTGGTGTCATCTGCAAATTTACTGATGATGGACTCAATCCCCTCATCCAGATCATCAATAAAGATATTGAACAGGATGGGGCCCAGCACTGATCCCTGGGGGACACCACTAGTGACAGGCTGCCAGCTGGATGTGGCACCATTCACCACCACTCTCTGGGCTCTGCCCTCCAGCCAGTTCCTAACCCAGTGCAGAGTGCTGCTGTCCAAGCCACAGGCTGACAGCTTGGCCAGGAGTTTGCTGTGGGGGACAGTGTCAAAGGCCTTGCTGAAGTCCAGGTAGACTACATCCACAGCCTTTCCTACGTCCACCAGGCTGGTCACCTGATCATAGAAGGAGATCAGGTTGGTGAGGCAGGACCTGCCCTTCCTAAATCCATGTTGCCTGGGCCTGATTCCTTGGCCATCCTTCAGGTATGCAGTGATTGCCCCCAAGACAATCTGCTCCATGATTTTCCCTGGCACTGAGGTCAGGCTGACAGGCCTGTAGTTCCCAGGTTCTTCTGTCCGTCCCTTCTTGTGGATGGGCGTCACATTGGCCAGTTTCCAGTCTTCTGGGACCTCTCCAGTGAGCCAGGACTGGTGGAAAATGATGGAGAGAGGCTTGGCCAGCTCATCTGCCAGCTCTTTCAGCACCCTAGGATGAATCCCATCAGGTCCCATGGACTTGTGAAAATCCAAGTGACTCAACAAGTCTCGAACTAATTCCCCATGGATTTCAGGAGTACAACACTGCTCCTTGACCCCATCTACCAGTTCAGGAGGCCAGTTATCCTGAAGTCCTCCTGCCTTACTGTTGAAAATGGAGGCAAAGAAGGTATTTAGAATCTCAGCCTCCTCCTCATCCTTAGTTACAATGTTACCCTCCACGTCCAATAGAGTGGAGGCTCCTCTTGCCCCTCTTTTTAGCATTAATATATTTATAAAAATGAGAGAATATACTTACAAAATGAAGAGAAAAGCTTTGGCAGAGACAAATATACCTTTTATAGGAAATACCACAGCAGAGGATCAAGTTTCCCAGGTTGGTCTATTCCAGGGAGTCTATGACTCTATGACAAATGTCCCATGATTTATGGTAGGTTTCAAAACACTCCATAGCTGCTAAGGGATGGAGTATGGTTAGCTGATCAAACAATGAAAAGATTAATCTGGTTGGAAACAAGCATTCTGCTTTAGAAGATCTCAGCAGATAGCAGTCTGTTCAGGCATGGCTAGAGCTAATCTCTGCTCCTTCATCTGCTGCAAGATGGCTTTGTGGCAGTGGGACAACACATCTCTGGGCATTAAAAGAGGGCAGCTCTCCAAAGAGCTGATTGCTGGAGAAGCAAAGCAGCCTACCATCCACTTCCTATATTATCATTGTGATAGCCCTTGGTGGTGGGGTTGGTATCACCTCTGCTGCCAAGGGAGGGTTCAGATCTCATGTATCAGGTTGTTGCTGGGGTCTGTAGCAGCAGTCTCCCTTTTCCACATCACTTCCTCAATCAGCCTTCAAAGGAGCAGTAAGACTGTATCTCCCAGGATCTCCAATAGCCTCTTTCCATCTCAGCCTTACCCCATCCTCCTGCTTCCCCATCCCCTTCCTACAACAGCAGTGGCCTTGTCCCTGTTCCATATACCTGTGGTGGCAAAATCAAATTTTGCCTCCTCTATCTAGAAGTCCAAGTGATGAACTCCGCAGGGTTTACAGTATTGGTACAGTTTAACGAGTATTTGCATTTCAAAGGAAAGGGTATGACTTTCTGAACATACACAGTCATAGAGTGAAAGACTTCTGGAGTCTCAGATATTTCTGGAATAAGGAGGACTTAAGTCAGAGAAACAGCAGACATTGGTTCTAAAGGAGGTGGCATCTCCTCTGCAAATTTTGTCATGGTCACCTTTGAGTACATCAGGTATTTCTGAGAGATTCACAGCTCAACCCACTGCTGCTCTCTGAAGACAAGTGTTTTTAGGCATCCTATAGAGAGGAAAAATGTGCTTAGTTCCAGAAGCAGAAATCTTCTGGAGCCCAAGCTACCACAGCTGAAACTTTCAAAGGCAAAGAAGCACTCATACAGGACTTAAGTTATTTAGTAATGGTTCCGTGACAGTTATGATTTGAGCATGACTGTATTGATATTTTGAACGCCTTGTGCCAATTTAAACATAGAGAAAGAAGATCTAGTCATCTAACATTGCTTCACTGATAGGGTGCATCATTCTTCCCACACCCCAGCTGAGGTACCTCCTTTTACTTTTTGGTTATTTGCTTATGCAGTGCACATCATAACTTGCAAAGTCAGGGGAAAAGTGACATCCAGAAAGCTTAAGGGTTCTGCAAACAAAAAATTTTGCAAGGCATTTACGTTTTTGCTACAGTTATGAAAGAGCTACAGGTCATTACATGTGGTCATTAGGGGCAAAAAAGCCAGTGAAAAAATGCAGTAGTGGAAACCCCCAAGAGTTGGAAATCAACAAAATTAACAAGAGATAGTGTACAACTTGTCTCTAACCCTCTGCAAGGCGAACATGGAAGAGGTACATTTGTCAGATATGCTTTACTAAGTTTTCAGTGAACAGGACAACTGATATCATGGTTGGATCTTGGAACCAACAGTTTCAGCTTCACAAGCTGACATACAGTTGTACAACTACCAGTTGTACAAGTCAGAGCAGAATAAAACTGAACTGTGCCTGCTGACAGGCAAATTTCTGATCAGAATGAGATTAAAAATGAGAATTAAAGACAAATTAATTTTGTAATTAGATTTCATGGAGCAGGTTGAAAACTAAAACATAGTGAAAGAGTTCCTTTTCACCTAGAACTGAGACAGTTGAATTCCTTTCATATACAGACTTAAATGACAACACACACATGGAACAAAATACCACAATCAACATGAGCAAGCACTGATTTTAGGAACCCAAGCTTCTCAGATGCTTCTGAAAATCCCAATTAGTATCTACCTTCCTGTTTATAAATGATCATGACTTTGAAAAATCTGACCCCATACTCAATTTGGGACTTAACTACTCTGAAAGTTTTACCTCTCAACAGTATACATCAGATTCAGACTTTCCTTCTAATCCTGTTGTTTCAAATTTCGAAGAAATCCTGGTAAGCATTGCCATTTACAAGCACACTTGGCCTGCACTGAGCTTTTGACTTTTCCTGTAGCTTGGCAGCAGAGCAAGCACTGCAAAGTTGGTACGTGTGAACAGACGTTTTTAGGAAAGGGATAAGAATACTTTACAATTCAATAGCACACTCACCTGAATCTGAGTGTTTGATTATAGTGAGATGCCAAGTGATACAAAACACAATTTCTTTCTGTTTTTTTCCTCAGAGACCTATACTAGATGAGTAAGATTATAGCAAAAAAGCTTGGTGTGTGAATCATTTATTTGAAGGATATCATTAGCAGCTTGCTGTGTTCTCAGTTGACTGCCTGCTCCTACCCACTTCAGTATTTAAGAGTAGTGTATTGGTTTCATTTTAGGTTATTCCTTTATGTAGTTGTCTGTTGGAAATTAATTTGTTATGCATATTAGGCACATTCTTCAGCATTAATATACATTTGTTCCAACTTCTTTTCTAAGTGGAGTGTGACTTTTCTTCCCTTCCATACTCCTTCTGGGGTCTAGACAATTCCTTACTTTAACAGGATGTAATCTGTGTTTTACGGCATTTCTAATGCATAATGAAGCCCTTATTCTACGTACAGGAGGTAAGAGGGCTTTTCTTGTAAGAGGCCTCAGCTTTGTTAACTGTTATTCCAACACAGCCTTATAGAACAGTTCAGGTTGGAAGAGACCTTAAAGATCTTCCAGCTCCAGTTCCCTTGCCATGGGCAGGGACACCTCCTGTTTTACCAGGGTGATCAAGGCCTCATCCAGCATGGCTTTGAACACTTCCAGGGTTGGAGTCTCCACAGCTTCTCTGGGCAATCTGTTCCAGTACCTCACCACCCCCATGGTGAAGAATTCCTTTCTAATGTCTAATCCAAATCTCACTTCTTTCCATTTGAAGCTGTTATCCCTTGTCCTGTCATTGTTGAGAAAAGTCTTTCTCCAGCTATCCTGTAGGCCCCTTTCTAATACTGGAAGCCTCCTATAAGGCCTCCCTGGAGCTTTTCATCTCCAGGCTGAGCAACGCAAATGCTCTCAGCCTGTCTTCACAGGAGGGGTGCTCCAGCCCTCTGATCCTCTTTGTGGCCCTCCTCTGGACCCTCTCTAATGGTTCTGTGTCATTCTTGTGCTGGAGGCTCCAGAGCTGGATACAGTAGTCCAGGTAATTTCATGAGAGCAAAGTAGAGGGGCACAATCAACTCCCTTGACCTGCTGGCCATATCTTCTTCAATGCAGCCCAGAATTCAGTTGGCTTGCTGAGCTGCAAGCACACATTGCTGACTTATGTTGAGATTCTCATAAACCAGCACCCCCAAGTCCTTCTCCTCAGGACTCCTCTCTACCCAATTCTCTGCCCAGCCTGTATTTTTGCTTGGGATTTCCTTGACCCAGGTGCAGGACCTTACACTTAGCTTTGTTAAATTTCATGAGGCTGGCATTGGCTCACTTCTCAAGCCTGTTGAGGTCCTTGTGGATGACATCCCTTCCCTCCAGCATGTCGACAACACCACACAACTTGGTATCATTGGCAAACCTACCAAGGGTGCACTCAATCCCATTGTCCATGTCATCAACAATGCTGTCAAACAGCACCAGTCCCAGCAGTGACGCATGAGGAGCACCACTCATCACTGTTCTCCACTTAGGCATTGAGCCAATGAGTATTACACATTTAGTTAGATCAGATTAGTCAGAGAGTAGCTGCCTTTCATAAATCCATGCTGACTGGGCCTGATCGCCTGGTTGTCTTGTAAGTGCTGTGTGATGGCACTCAGGATGACCTGCTCCACATCCTTTCCTGGTGCCAAGGTCAGACTGACAGGCCTGTAGTTCCCTGGATCATCCTTCTGGTCCTTCTTGTAGATGGGCATCACATTTGCTAGCCTCCAGTCAACTGGGACCTCCCCAGTTAGCCAGGACTGTTGACAAATAATGGTGAATGGCTTGGTGAGCACATCTGCCAGCTCCTTAAGTACCCTGGGGTGGATTCTATCCGATCCCATAGACTTGTGCACATCTAAGTGGCACAATAGGCCACTGATCATTTCCTCCTGGATTGTGGGGGTTGCTTTCTGCTCTCCATCTGTTTTCCAGTTCCAGTGGCTGAAGCGTCAAGGAGCAACTGGTGTCGCTGATAAATACTGAGGCAAAGTAGATGTTCAGGAGCTCAGCCTTTTCCTTGTCTTTGGTCACCAGGTTCCCTCCTTCATCCAGTAGTGGGTGGAGGTTCTCCCTAGCTCTTCCTTTACTGTTAACATACTTACAAAAGCTCTTATTATCTCTAATGACACTGGCCAGATTGAGTTCTAGTTGAACTTAGATCGTTCTAATTTTCTGACTACATATCCTTGCCAGAGTCTTGTACTCCTCCTGAGCTGCCTGCCCCTCCTTCCATTGCCAGCACACTTTCCTTTTCTTCCTGAGTTCTACCCAAAACTCTCTGCTTAGCAAGGTCAGTCTTCTGCCCTGCTGACTCATCTTACAATACATGGGGACAGCAAGCTCAGTACCCTGGACTTCCAAACTGCAGACTTTGGCATCTTCAGAGATGTGCCAGGGGGAGTACCATGGGATTAAGCTCTGGAGAGCACTCTGGTTAATATTCAAGGACTACCTCCTCCAAGTCCAGGAGCAATGTGTCCCAAAAAAGATGAAATCAGCCAGAAATGCCAGGTGGTCTGCATACATGAAAAAGGCACTCCTGGGCACTCCTGGACACAAAAAGGATGCCTACAGAGGGTAGAAGCAATCACAGGTATCCTGGGAGGAATACAGAGAAGTTGTCCAAGTAGCCAGAGACCATGTCAGGAAAGCTAAAGCCTGGACGGAATTAAATGTGGCCAGGGACATCAAGGGCAACAAGAAAAGCTTCTTATAAGTATACCAATTATAAAGATTAGGGAAGAGGTGGCCCCTCAGCAGAAAGAAAAAGGGGACCTGCTCACCCAAGACAAGGACAAAGCCAAGATACTCAACAGCTTTTTTGCCTTGGTCTTCAAGAGCTCTTGCCAGAGTTCTAACCACATTGCCCAGCTTACATAGATAAAAGCAGGCACTGGAAAAATGAAAATGTGATGAATGTGGTGATATCATCATAGCATTGCTTACCCAGTATTGCCTCTATCAGTTAGAATGCTTGTATTTCCAAAACTACACAGATATTGAGTGATTATTTTTAACAGCATATTATTTGAGTGTATTTTTCTCCTATTTATAAAGAAAAGGGAGAGGAGAATAGGATAGAGAAAGAGAAATACGAATTTTTCTGGAAATGTTTATGAAAACTTTTACAACTTTTACAATCTTCTCTTTCAAGTGTTGAGATGAACAAAGGACACTTCACACACTTCCTTCATGACTGCAAAAAGAATTGCTTAGCTTTAAACAAGCTAATAATAATAAATGGTTTCAGTTTATCCAATTATAACAACATTTGCTATTAGGAACAAGCTGTTTTCCTGAATTACTATTGTATTGAACTAGACAAAGGGAAAGCAAATAGATGTGTCACATAGTACAAAACACTCTAGGGGATGTAGTTCAAGAGGTCTGGCTTTTTAGACTTTCTAAGATGGAAGCAAGGCATGCTTGTGCAGAAATACACTGTTGCAGACACCTTCTCCATCAGCTTAATGCCAGGAGAAAACTGCACGAGGTATCTGCACATCCTTATGCAGAGAGAAGTGAATATATATTCCTTTAGACTACTACAGCTTGCCTTATTCATGACATACCCATTTAAAAGTGATTCCTATATTATTATCATCACATTTCTTGTTGACAGGGATAATTTTTCAGAAACGTAAACAGTCTGGAAAACAAGTCAGCTTGGGTACTCACAGTCCTAGTGCTAATCCTAAATCCACAGTCCTAGCGCTAATCCCAGCAAACTCCCCGATTGCTTCCGATTAGGAAAAATGTCAGTATGGGAACACAGGATCTAGAAGGCTCAAATATGAGAGAAACTGAATACTGCCTCCTTAACTGAAGTACTTGCCAGATGAAAGAAGTCTGGCTCTGTATGTATTGAGCCATTCAGGAAAAAAAAAGGTACCTTGGTAGAGTTCCACATTAAAATGTGTTAATTCCTCCCCTTTATTCACTTTTTAAATTATTATTATTATTGAATACATGCTCAGGGGAGTCCTTATTGCCATCTACAACTGCATGAAGGGAGGCTGTAGCCAGGTGGGGGTTGGACTCTTCTCCCAGGCAACCAGTGACACAACGAGAGGACACAGTCTCAAGCTGTGCCAGAGGAGGTTTAGGCTGGATGTTAGGAAGAAATTCTTCACAGAAAGGGTGCTTGGCCATTGGAATGGGCTGCCAAGGGATGTGGTGGAGTCACCATCCCTGGAAGTGCTTAAAATAAGACCAGATGAGGCACTTAGTGCCACGGTTTAGTTGATTAGATGGTGTTGGGTGATAGGTTGGACTTGATGATCTTGAAAGTCTTTTCCAACCTGGTTAATTCTGTGATTCTGTGATATGTATTTCCATCTGCTTAATTTGAAATAAATATTTGAAAAGAAGCATTTTTTTAGTGACAACATTAAATGGCATCTAATTTAATAAGTACAACAAATAACATGACAGGTGCTTGCACTACCTGTTGTCCAGAAGTGAAACAAGGAGATTCAGTAATTAGTCTTACACAGTAACCTAGTTATATATGCCATATCAGTATTGTATCAATAAAGGATGCTAAACCAGGAGTTTCATTTGCCACAACAAAAAGTTGCCTTCTTCCCTAAAAAGTGAGGAAGACAATATGCTCACATTCTTTTACTGTATAAATATGAATATTGTAAACAAGTGAACTTCAAAACTTAAACTGAAAATCAAGTTTTTTTGTTTGTTTGTTTGTTTTTTTTGCTAAGGTTCCCTGCCTCCTGCAAACTGGGTGCCAGAGCTCAGGTGTGGCTACTCTGAAAGCTTTCAGTCACAGAAATCAAAGAGAAGTCTGTTCTATCATGCAACATAAAGCCAATGTAAAGCTGCTCATGTGTGTTTCACCAGATTATGACTATAGGTAATAACAGCTAGAACACCTATACCTCTCTCTGTACAATTATTTTCTGTGGCTTTCATGTCTGTTTGTCACAGAGCAGCTCTGCCACAGTTTTCTAGGACAACAATCAGCATTTAATATGGATGCTAAACTGGTTAAAGCATGAATGCAATCACTGTAACTTACAAGGTAAAGTTTTTTAAGAACAATTTTCCTAGCAAGCAAAGAGTCCTGGGAGCACAAAACAGATGCTCTGTACATCGTAATTATGTTGCCATGGAGCAAATGGTTTTGGGGTTGTTTCCAAAGACCAGGATGAAGTTAAATTGCACTCTGTCTCACAGACTGTGCTGTGATGCTGCATCAGGTTTGCAGGCGGTTCTGCTGCATTGCAATAGAGCACAAGAGTAATGCATTGCTGGAGCTATCAGCCCCACTCCCAATGTAGCAGTGTAATGTATTAACTCTGTGGTAAGCAATCCCCTCATGGATACCTACACAGGAAACAAACTCTTGCGCCAGCCTGCCTCAATAAGTAACTGCAGGCAGAAAGATCAAGGACACTATTTTAGTAACTAATTTAGTTAATAATTTAAAAGACATCTGCTGGGGGGGGACCGGGGGGGGGGGGGGGGGGGGAGGGGGGAAGGTACCTGATTTATGATTATGTTTCCCTTACCCTAAATCCTGAAGACTGGCTGTTTCTTGTTTCATTAGAGTGATCAAGAAGAAGCCTGAAACTGTAAAAGCATAAAATTTTCTCCTTGCCCCTTCATTAGACTGAATGTCTCTAGTATGCATGTTAAATACAATATGCTTTTAGGTGTTGATGCAAAAGTTATTTTGTGACTGGGTGTTCTGTGAATTTAGTTAGCTGTATATTCTGGACTTAGACCAGCCAAACCTTGTTCGCCTTTTTCAAGTGAGACCCCATGAATTCGACAGGAATTAACTTGTGAAAAACAAGTAAATAAACCAGATTTTATTCATATTAAATATATCAAACAGTGCTGGGAAAATTAATGGTCTTTATTACAAACCATTTTCTGTCTTCTCAACTGTCTTGAACTTGTGACACCAATTATTTAGTTAAAATTGAAAATCCAAAATACAATTTAGAATTTTAATATTTGTAAAGTCTACTCTCTTTTCAGGTCTGACTCATTCTCCTTCCTTAATAATAATCTCACAAGAGTGACGGGTCATAACAGAAATACAATTTAATTTACATGTAAATTAAATTAAGTAAAATTATGTTGCATCTGAAAACACCTCTTTGAGACACTCAGAAATAATTTTACAGCAATTTCTTCTTTGTAATTAAGAGAGACTTGGTTAAAAGTATAATAATCCAACTGGCTAGACATGCCTTTTAGACAGTACTTCTATATGAAATATCATCTGCTGCGCAGTAATTTACCTCTTACCTCATACTATTTTACACTTGTCTTTCTGCTTTTGAGTTTTCCCTCCAGCTAGAGTGCATCAGTTTTGAGAGGGCTGTGTACAGCAGGTGACTACAGACTCTGTATCCTGGATTTGGTGTGGTTTTTTAAACTCATTGGCAGTGCAGTCAGGCATACCAGTACCTACCTAAGAGAACTACTTGGAAACAATCATTTATTCCATAGTTGAAATGAGAAAAAAAAAAGGAGAGAAAGAGAAAAAGGCATTTTATGCTAATGACTTCTTACTCCTATTACTGCTTCAGGCCACAGCAAGTGATAATCTTAGGTGCTAGCAGGTGTTGAGGTCATTAGAGTTTCATTGCTGGAGAAAGATGACTTTATTCATCTTTCAGATGTTCACAGTCTTTCCTAAAAGAAAATATTACTGCCACATCAAGGGAGGAGCAGAAATTACTTTGAGCGTTCCAGTCCTTGCTGAGAAGAGACTGAAAATGTTTTAACCTTTGTGCATAACCAGGTTTAAGTGACAAGACAGATATATTCTGTCTCCTTTCTTTCCAACCTCCAAGTTTATTTGTTGCATTTTAACTTCAATGATAGTCAACATGATGATTTCACCACTGAGTAACTTGAGAACTGTGAGGAAGGAAAACAAAGATATAACTGTGGAAGCAACGTAGAAACTATCAGATGCTAACTGCAGTATCATTCAAATCAAAATGTGTGTATGGGAAGCTTACATGGCAAAGAGTCAAGGTGGGAATGTGATTCTCAGGCACTTTTTTTTTCCTATTCAGGGTGCCTCTAAGATGATATAAAATGTCTTTGACTTCTTTCCCCAGGAGGCATCCTCTAGCAATATATTTAACTCACTAGTCTACTTATTGAGAGATTGTTTCAGTTTATACAGGGCTTGGTATTCTTACCATGATTTTCCATCACAACCTCTAAACACTTGTGTTCCCTTTAATTAATAAGGGAGAATTCCAGCAGATGCATGCTCAAACTTTAAGTTCCCACCTCAGAAAGACCACTCACTTGAGGAGCAGAAACTTCTTCCAGAAGCAGTTTAACATTTTATGAAGAGAAAAATGGTGCAGTCATACATCAGGATAGCTCATATGATGTATTTTAAGGAAGCCAGCTATATTAACATGGGTTAATTAACACAGGACAAACAGAGGCAATCTCAGTGTATGGGAGGAACCAAGCACTGGAAATACTTTCCTCTGTGCATCTACTACAGATATCTAAAGAATCTTTCTCAGACTAGTTTCAGAGCAACAAAATTCAGGCAAAATAAATCCATGTATCTTATAAACAAGCAGGCAAATTTCAGTTCATTAAAAGTCATATTCAAGTGGTTGAAAATACCACTGCAGTTTCTCATTCATCTTATCAACATCTGCAAGCCATTAAGGCATAACAAAATTTTAAAACCTCTATGCAAAATAAACTATTACTTGCAACAGTATTTATGCTGGTATTAGAACTAAAGCCTAGAAGAAAAGTTATGATTCTACCATCACTGAAAGAGATGAGAAAGTCCTTGTAAATCAACATCTGATCAAGGAGAAGAAAATAAGACAGTGATTGCAGAGTTTTCCATGAATGCCTATACACTGCATTATATAATACAGTGTATGTACATGGAAGAGCTGATCGTATTATGTCAAGATTTATTTACAGGGAACAATCATACTCCCTGTTCTCAGAGGACAGCAGTAGCTGGAGGGACTCAGACATATTTTCTTTGGTTTGGCACTGCCCTCAGAGAGGGACCCACAGTGGGTGTCCTTTGTGTGACACCCTGCCTGCTATTCTGGTCGTGACACAACACAGCATTAAAAGATGTTTCAAATACTCAATGTTAGAAACACTATTTTAGTGTAAAATAAGAGCTCAAGGGATAAAATCAAACTAAAATGCCTCAACCTTATTACAACTTTGACCTTCCTGAGATTACACATTTCAACAGAATACAAACAAACAAACAAAAAGTTGGTTTTGGCAAGTCAGCCTTTTTGGACTTGTTTGGTTATACATTCTGTCCGCTTCCAGTGTGCAGACAGGGCACAAAGCTCACTCCTAATGAGTCATTAGGATGAAAGCCATAGAAGAAAAACCTGTCATTGCTGGGAGGTAACAGCATGTCTTCCTTTACTAGGCATTTTTTTGTCATCTGTCACAGAAAGACGATGTATATATATGTAGCAGACAAGAATGTGCTCACAAGTCAGTTAGACTTGTAGCATTAGGAAAGCCATGAAGGGTTTTTAACTGCTTTAAAAAAAATGACATAACACTCAGATGTAACTCTTAATCAGCCTTGAAGATGCACAGGATGATTATGGTTCAAACAGACAGCAGTGTTTCAGTATGTCCACATGCAGACAGTTGCTACCAGCAGATAATATTGCCTGTGTTTCTTAGTAACTGATATGACTTTTAATTTATACATAGGAAAGTCTTCCTATGTAGCCCGAGCTCTAGGTTAAGGTCCCCCTAAATGTACTATATACATTGTGCTATATATAGATGTGCTGTATACAACCAGGGAAAACAACGCTCAGGTTAGATCACTATTCTTCCAAATTGCCTGGTTTAGGAAAAACAAAGCAAAACAAACAAAAAACCCAAAGCAACAAAACAACAACAACAAAACAAACAAACCAAACCCAAAACCCAAACCAGAACCACCACCACAAAACACAAAAAAACCCCACAAAAACCCAATCCAATCCAACCAACCAACAAACAAACAACCAAAATAAAAATACCAACCCCACAATCCAAATGAAAAAAAAAAAATCTCAGAGCAAGTGATGCAGTTAGGGATTAAAATATTTTTTGTGCATTTTTAAATTCTTGCATTTATCTTTTCCTTTTTACCAAATGCTTGCTCGGTGCTTAGCAACTATGAGCTATCTGAACTCTTCATTGCAGTCACTGCCATCCAATGAGACTTATAGAAAAACATCCAAAGGTTATAGAACAAGTTCAGCAGGAAATTCTTTAATACATGAAAATTTATCCAGAATTAACTAATTAATCCCATGTGGTGCTAGGTGCTACTGAGTCAGAACACAAATTCCCTTTTATTCCTGTGTATGTATATTTTATATATACATAAAATATATTCATACATGTGGTCTGAGGGTTTTTTTTGGTGTTCAGTGCACAGAGGAACTAAGTGAGTACAAAACTATTGCTGATATCTGAAGTTTCAAGGTGAAAAACAAGGACTCCCTGACCCAATCACTCAGAGCTGAAAAAATGGAAAGCCTCTTTCTTCAGAGAAGAAAAATTATAAAAAGCCAGTGCCCTATGTAAAATTAAATAAAAACTTGTTAAAAACAAGGTATAGCCAAAAGAATTATATCCATATACGCAAAGCTGTGGAAAGCCACTGTGTTAAAAGCATGGGGCATAAAAATACCATCTAGTGACAAATCCTAGTGAATAGGAGCAAAAATGTTCGATATTGCCTCATGGTACATTAACAGAGGCAGCCATCAGAGAGATGAGGAGGTGTGTTCCAATGAGTAAAATAAAAAGGATCATGAATTTCTGCAGATTAAAACTTAAATTCACAGTGAAGCAGGCAAAAATACCTTTTATTAATTGTGCCTCAAAGTATCACTAATAAATTCACTTTTAAGTAGATGAGGAGCAGAAAACCTATCAAATATTACAATTGATTATAATGTAAGAGCAGAAATCTGTGCTTGCCCTGCTGTTCTTTCTGAGAGAAGCTCAGAGGATTCTCATGAAAAATAAAACAAAACAAAACAAAAAATGGCGGAGGTTTTTTTTTTTTTTAATAAATAGGGACTCAGAGGTGCTGTCTGAAACTGAAGTGACTGTAGAATAAGTTATGAAACGAATTCACACCATGAACCTAAATTGCCAAGACCAGATGGTACCCACACAGGAGCTCTAAAGGAACTCAAGGATAAAATAACTGAATTACTAAGGATACTGTGCAGCTTCTCATTGCATCAGTACCTGAGGAACATGACAAATGTGACATCAATTTTTAATGAATGGTTTCCAAGGGACCCCCACACCTCTTGACCTGGTGTTTCTAGCATGCAATGAAGTGGCAACTTCAATGAAAAAAAATAATAGAATTGATAGGCATCTGAATTATCAGCTTCAGGAGTCAACATGGCTTTGAAGACAAGATATACCTTGCAAAACTACATTTTGAAGGAAGGCAGGGAACTCTCTAGGTAATAGTGATAAAGATAACAATATTGACTTAGATTTCCAAATGGATATTTTATTAAAGTGGTAGAAAAAAGCATCTACAGCCTGAAAGAGAAAAGTGTTAGCATAGATAAATAATCAGATGAAAGGAGTGGAAACAGAGGTTGGAAGGAAATAATCATTTCTGGGTGACTACATTGGTTCTCAACATGGTGAAGGGTCTGAGAGAGGCTGAACTGAGAAAGTTTTATTGTTTTGTAAATAATAAATTATTAAGGATTAAGTCCAACAGAAGAACAGCAGGACCAGGGAAATGAATGGACAATAAAGGAGCAGGGAAAATTCAGTCTAGGTGGTAATAAAGGATGCACAGAAGATGCACATAATGATGCACATAAACGATGGCCCTTACCAGTGAGCTGACCATTAATACTCTGAAGTGGTATGTTGAGACTAACACAAATAGATGCATAATATATAACTATAGCAATGTAATAGGAAGTTCTGGGAATGTGCCAGCTCAACAATACTTAAAAAAGTTAAAGTTTAGGTGCTACTAGGCAATACACAGACAACAAAATTAAACCATCTTTATGTCACTGTTCATATGGATCATGAACACTATGTGCAGTCTGATCATTTCATGTGAATCTGAAATAAAGAGGTCAGAAGCAACAAAGAATAAGGATACAGGATCGGACTGCTCAGACACAAAAAGAAATTAACAAAGAGGGATATCATCTACAAAATCATGTTGCTCCCGAATAGTTTAAAAGAGGATTGTTTGTTTGCCCTTTTTGTGAGTAAAATAAATGGGGCATCAAAGAAAGCCATTTCAACCCAGGTGCAGAACAACCAAAAGGTCAAGGTACATTATGCAATGTTCCCTAAGACAATAACTGTAGTTGGGAGAATATTTGGAGTTATCCACATTTGCACTGTTTTCACTTTTCCGCATGCCTCCATCTGTGGCCAGTGCAGTAGCTATGATAGCAAGCCAGGTGAATCCTTAGTCTGACCTATCATCATATTAAGGTCAAGATGCATAGCATCTCACTTGTAGATTAATTCAGACACATTTGAACTATAGATGCAGAGCAGCAGCTTATCTGGATTTCAGGATAAATTTGGATAAACCAACAACTATTCAAGAAGCAGGCATCATGTCTCTGAATACAGAAGCACACGTGTAGCAGAGAAAGGTATTTTACAAGGAGAGTGATCTCTTAAAATCAAATAGATGTTTCACCATGCTTTCCTCTTGGCAATTAACTGTCATATTTTCAGTAGCTAAATATCAGTAGAGCTTATGTCATTTCACTGCAGCTCCCCAGGAACATCAAGCAAAGCATCTCAGAAAGGGAATACTGGTGCTATCTGTCCTCAGGAATTAACTCTGGAGATTGTTCCTGGAAATGGCAATACAGTGGCCTATACTGTTAAGTTTTTAGTATAGGCCTATCAAATAGCACCATATCAAAAATCCATAGGCCCACTTCTAAACCAGAGACTTTTGCCAGGTCACTTGGCATATGGACATCCTACTTTGAGGTCAAGGGAGAAGATGGGACTTTTTCAGTGAAGAGTGCAAGGGAAGTAGGGAAAAGAGGGGAAGGTAAAGAACTTTACTTTTTCATTGCCATAAACCTATGCTCAAATTTCATGCTACTGTTGCACTGCCCATCCCACATATTCGCTCACTTTCCTACCTTAGTATCTTGGCAAGCCCTATTGATCAAATTCTTTGGTCTTTCTCCTCCACTTATCCAAGGGCAGCAGCCCTTCACTCATGCATTGCTCTGCTTGAAACCCTGAAATCTTGTTTTCCCCATTACTACATCTGCAGCAACCCCGGTGTAGGAAAAGATATTTTAAAGACAAATTTTGTTTCATTGGTGTTCCATGTGCAAAGTCTTGACAAGCAGGCACATTTCAGGAATATTCTGATATTTGTAGATATAAAGTACTAGGAAGCCATGTTTCTAGGATCAATATCTTTTTGCTGTCATTATTGCTGTTTTTCCCTCCAAATAAACAATAATTGGGTAATTTAATTTCAAGGGAAGTGACATTTGCTGTTAAGGGTTGTTTTTTTTAACAAAGATTCCTGCAACCAACTGAAATTTCAAGTCAACATTTTCTTGCAAAATGACCCTGGATAAAGATGAAGAAAAATCAGAAGATGATAGCAGAATTGAGATCTACATGGAAAAGATAATAACATTTCCTCTCAAAGAGTTTAAAGATTCCCAAATCAGAAGTAGTCTCTTTGTAAACAGAGATTTAGATAGGAGAGCAAGGGGGCAAGAGGCTGTGATGGACTCAAAGCCCTGTTACCTAAAGGCTGCATGAAGCTTGAGGATGAAGCTCTGAAATACATTGGTGCACACTGCCCTGAACTGACTTGAAAACTTCAAACATGCTTACAAATAGTAGATGATGGTCTCATTATGAAATACTGAGGATATTACAAGTTGCAATCCTCATGTGCTTCAGGCTGCTCTAACATTACAGAAACCATCTTGAATTTCCTGGGACAAAACTGCCCAAGGCTTAGAATATTAGAAGTCACAAGGTGTTCTCAACTTAGCTCTGCTCTCCCTGGAAAAGGGTTGTAAATCTCTCTTAACTAGACACCTGATGCCAGGAAAAGGTATTGTCAGTGGTGGAACCAAGGATTCAGAAAGGATAGAAACAATTCCTTTGAGTACAAGTGAAGACTAATTTTTTTCTAAAAATACTCTTAAAGAAGAACAACTCACCTCCACACCAGCTGGATGAGTCTTGAAATGAGGAGAGGTTGAAGGAGCTGGGGTTGTTTAGCCTGGAGAAGATGAGGCTCAGGGGAGACCTTATTGCTCTCTACAACTACCTGGAAGGAGGCTGTAGCCAGGTGGGGGTTGGTCTCTTCTAGCAGGCAACCAGTGACAGAACAAGAGGACGCAGTCTCAAGCTGCGCCAGGGGAGGTTTAGGCTTGAGGTGGGGAGAAAGTTCTTCACACAAAGAGTAATTGGCCATTGGAATGGGCTGCCCAGGATGGTGGTGGACTCACTGTCTCTGGAGGTGTTAAAAAAAAAAAAAAAAAAAAGATTCATTGTGGCACTTGAAGCCATGGTTTAGTTGTCAGGTGGTGTTAGGTGATAGGTTGGACTTGATGATCTCTGAGGTCTTTTCCAACCTGGTTGATTGTTTGAGCCTGTGATTCTGTGATTGAGCATCCCTTTTCTTTTGAGAGCAAAATGTTTTGTTTTGTGGTTTTATTTATCAATGAAATATGTTGAGAGATTCTGGCACAAAGTCATTCTACCATATTAACTTTACAGTAAAGGTAATGTGAAGAGACTATAAAACCACAGCACTATGCTGAACATTCAAACATGTCAGGGAAACTATAATTTTGGAAAAAGCAACCCCTTCAGTAAAAATATAAAATTCTGCACAATCAGGGGGAAAAAATGCAATTGAGTTGGCATCCTCTGTGATGAATGAGATTCAGCTAGATCCAAATTCTTTTCTTCCACCTGTGGAGGAAGTATCTTGGGGCAGTATGACTTAGGTTTCTGAATAATATTGTAAATATAAAGAGCTTTCTCATTGCACCATAATCTTTGCAGCAGTGCATCACTTTGCTTCTTGAACATGTCAACATTTCTGCTCTTGTTATCTGCTCCCAGCACTTGCCAAGTGTTTAAAAAAATAGAAGCCTACTCCTGGCCTGTCTGCTTTTCATGGACTGCAGCAGTGCAGCATTACCCATTTGAATCACAAGGGTTTTAATGGGAGCTTCAGGGGGCACAGAGAAAAGCTTGAGAAATGCTTGGGATGAAGTTTATGAATTAATTTTGTTGCAGCACCTTCTTAGCAAGGTGATAAAGATGGGTTGTCATAATTACTCACTGTTTCAAAGAAACCAGCCCTCATCTCTTGTCCCAAAACTGCAATCATACCCAAGCTGCTTAGCTGTATCAGAGAGCGTGGGCTTTATCTTCCAAAACCTTTCTGGGCATAACAGAACACATTCAGATACCTTTTCATTAAAGCAGCAAAGGTCTATTAGCATATCTGTCCCACAGAGGTTTTCTTTTTGTCAGAGAAAAATTACCTGCTGTATCTCTGAACTGTCATCCAGCCTTACAAAAACAGCTTCCTGCATACATCCCATGGAGCTTTCTAAAGGAATAACTCAGTGTGTGGAGGTCAAGCCATCACTTCAGTAGAGGGTCAATTCACTAGAATGATTATTTTCAGACAAAGCACACAGCTCTTATTCATGTCAGCTGAGATCATTGTCAGTATTACAACAGCTCCTCCTCAGATTTGCAGTCCCACTGTGCAGGATGAGGTACAGAACAAGCAACCCAGGAAGAACACAGCATAAATAGGATCCCTGTAAGGCGCAATAGCAGGGGACTGAAAACAGTGCATTTCCATTTCTGCCATCTAGGAACTAAGTTGCATGTCTTGATGAAATATGTTATTTTGAAATGTCATACTATTGGGGCTATACTCACTAAAACAGAAAGCAAGATGATATTAATGAGGGTCACCTGCCTACACAAACAGGAATTCTGTCTGTTTTGGCCCAGTGCTATTAATGAAATCAAGACAGGAAAGACTGGAATGGCAGATGGCTGACAGATGCAGCAATGTAATTTGATAGTGCAGTGGAAAGAATTACTCAGTACATCACTATCAATGTGGTATTTTCAAATTTCTAAACAGAAGAACCTCACTTCTGGTTCAGCCATTTAGAAGTTAACCATTCCATGAAGGTAATATTTATGATGCTTTCCAAAAGCAAGCTTTATGCATAAGGTATAGCACTATACAGGATGGATAAAGGACTTCATGAAGTCACATAGTGTGTGCTCAGGTCCAACTTCATCTTGTAATTTCTGACTGATGTTTGTCCAACCTGTTCTCAAAGAACTCCACAGCTTCCTGAGTCTAAGAAAATATCTCATTATAGAAACATGGAATAGAATCACAGAATAATTTTGGTTAGAAAAGACATGAAATATACCAAGTCCAATCATTAACCTAGCAGTCAAGTCCATCACTAAACCATGATCCTAAATGTGATATCTACACATCTTTTAAATACCTGAGGGATGGTGACTCAACCACCTCCCTGGACAGCCTGGTCCAGTGCTTGATATTAATTTCAGTGAAGAATTTTCTACTAATATCCAATTCGAACCTCCCCCGGTGCATCTTGAGGCTATTATTTGGGAAGAGACCAACACCCACCTTGTTATAATCATTTTTCAGACAGTTGTAGAGAGCAATAAGGTCTCCTCTCAGCCTCCTGTTCTCCAGGCTAAACAGCCTTAATTGCCACTACCACTCCTCAGAAGACTTGTGCTCTAGACCCCTCACTGCAGCTTTGTTGCCCTTCTTTGGACACACTCCAGCAGCTAAATGACTTTCTTGTAGTGAGGAGCCCAAAACTGAACACAGTATTCAAGGTGCAGCCTTACCAGTGCCAAGTGTAGAGGCACAATCACTTCCCCACCGCTGTTGGCTGCACAAGTTCTGATACAGGCCAGGATGCTTTTGGCCTTCTGGGCCACCTGAGCACACTGCTTGGCTCACATTCACCTCCAGGTACTTATCTACCAGGCAGCTTCCCAGCCACTGTCCCCCAAGCCCATAGCATTTCATGGGGTTGTTTTGACCCACATGAAGGACCTGGAACTTGGTTTTCCTGAACCTTATGCCACTGGCCTTGGCCCACTGATCCAGCCTGTACAGATCCATCTGTAGAGCCTCCCTACTCTCAAACAGCCAACTTAATAGCATCTTCAAAGTTAACCGAGAGCGCACTCAATCCCTTCATCCACATCATTGATAAAGACATTAAAGAGAACAGGCCCAAATACTGAGCTCTTTATCTACTTTGTCAGTTTGCTTGGGTTTGTTTTTTTTTCCTAGCACTTGATCTCTACCTTTGTTATTGTGAGTAAAACTCACTGAGCAAAATGTTCAATGAACTCAGAGGGGTTTGCTCTGTCTTTAGAGAGCTGAGATCAGATAATGCCTTCATATTTTGTAAAACAACCAACCAAGCAAAAAACCCCAAAACACTGTTTCACATAAAGAATCCAACTTAATATCTACTTCTGTTTAAGCTGAAACATAACCATGTCCAGAGAGCAGCATATTTAATAAAAATGTCACCCATCCCAGTTGCCTAAAACTGTTTCACAGTATCACAGTATATCAGAGGTTGGAAGGGACCTCAAGAGACCATCAGGCCCAACCCCCCTGCCAGAGCAGGATCACTTAGGATAGTCTGCACAGGAACGCATCCAGCTGGGTTTTGAAAGTCTCCAGAGAAGGAGACTCCACAACTCCCCTGGACAGCCTGTTCCAGGGCTCTGTCATTGTCACTGTAAAGAAGTTTCTCCTCATGGTGAAGTGAAATCTTCTATGTTCTAGTTTGAACCCATTGTTCCTTGTCCTATCACTGTGAACCACCGAAAAGAGCCTGGCCTCCTCCACTTGACACCCACCCCTCGCATATTTATAGACATTGAGCAGATCCCCTCTCAGTGTTCTCTTCTCAAGACTAAACAGCCCCAGGGCTCTCAGTCTCTCTTCATAGGGGAGATGCTCAAGTCCCCTAATCATCCTTGTGGCTCTCCGTTGGATTCTCTCTTTCCCTAGTTAATTCACAAGAATCTAATGAGAAATAACAGGCATCGTTTTGCTGTCCTGTCAGAACACTAAGTTCACAGATAAATACTTAATGTTCTAGCTAAGTTAACTGTAGGCTATGGAAGATGGGCAATAGACCATTCAAACTATTTTTCATTATTAAAAACTACAGGCAGTGACCCTGCATGTCTTCTCTTTCTTGCTCCATCTTTGTTTTACATCTCTTGGATGAAAGCCCAGAAAGATTATGGGATGGTGGTATACAGCTGAACAGATTCACCTCACTTTTTGGCCAGTATATTTCAGTCCAATCCAATCTCCCCTTTCACTACAATGAAGTTGTTACTTGTCTTTCCTTGTCTTTCATTGGCATTGTGAAGCAGGCATTAACTTGAATCCAAAGTCATCTGGCAGAGATACCCTCTCCAAAACTGCAAGTTCAAAGTTTCATCAATTTCAACCTTCCTGCGTATTTTTCCATCTCTTTAAACATGGGTAGATGTGTAAGAAGGAAAAAGGAATTCTTATGCTCAGAATTTATTATATTGCATACACTGTTTTCAGAAAAGCATAAACTGTATCCCACATTAAGATCTTAGATGTCAATCTCAGTAACAGGTATTAATTTTCTTGCCTGGTAAATCACATACACCTTAGAATATAAAATTACAACAATATGAAATCATAGGGAAATGGGATTTGATACCTGAAGCCAAGATCTAGTCCTGTCTTAAATTTCAGTCCAGTTTGCTTAAATTTCTATTACCTTAATCAGTGATTTTTCTAATGAGAAATTTATCACATTTAGCTGGTTTAGCTGCTGGTATTTGCTTTATTGGTGGCTAATATACACATTTAACAAACAGAAGAGCACTCTACTAGATTTTAATTACTTTTTTTTTTCCCTCTGCTTCAAAATGTAGCTCTTAATCAGATATTTAGCTGCCTTCAGACCATGTGTTGGCTGCATCAATCCAGGGGCTTACCTTTAAGCAGCTAAGAGGCAATTCTGCAAGATCTATACTTTCTGTAAGTGGAAAAACCTAAAGTCAGAATTGCAACTCACATATCCTTCACATCCTGAGGGAACCAGCTGAGTCCCTACGCATTTTTCTAAAAGGAAGTGAATTTCAGACAAAAGCAAAGTGACACACATGTGCACAAACAGTAGCTCAAACATCCATACCTCTGAGGTACCTTGCCCATCCTATTCTTTAACTGAATCCTATACCTGGTTTGTGGTCTGCTTCTGTTCCGTGATCTTCTCTATGTCTACATAATACCATATTACCGTATGCAAATCCCAGTTAAGAGAGACATTTTCACTAGTAATGCATCCAGCCCATTTTGATTGTGCCATACAACAGCATGACCTGTACTGAACTTTTCCTGTATGACTCACAGGCTTAATTTCCACCCACCTCCTGTCCCTCTTCCCATTAGCAAGCTGCCCCAGAGCAAAAAAATGTAGAGAGGGAGAAGTGGCAGTGTTTCTGCTTCGCTGAATCCTGCACATGCCCCCACTGAAAAGCATTAATAGAGAAGGAGAAAGTCTGGAACATGTTCTTGCAAAGCTGCCTTTGTGCGCTGGTTTAGACTGCAGAGGGATAGGTCAGGTATTGCTCATTATCTGTTACACTTCTCATACTGAAATACAATTTTTTTTGACTACTGCAAACATTTTAGCAGCTACAGAAAAAGGCTAAAAAGGCTATGACTGGAGCTAATGTCAGAATCTGAGGAACAGACTTGAAGGAATTTGCTTGTTTTGTCTCCACACAGCAAATCAGATTAACTCTATCTTGAGCCTGACAATCCATATTAACATGTCATTTGTCTACATACCATTAAAAAAAATATTCCTCAGGTTAGAAAAAGACTATAATTTGGGTCACTATTTTCGAAGTCTGGAAATGAATCAGCAGTTTTGAAATTATACAGACAGACCAACCAAATACTGCAGCAAAACTCAGCCTGGGACAGTCCTTCTGGCTTGCCTGTCCTGTAAAAAACACCACGAGCCAAGGCTCTTGTCTAAACACAATCCTTGGGTATTTCAGTAGAAAATAAGTGAATCAGGATCACATGCCCTCAAGTCTGTGAATCAACCTTCTTTGAGAAGGGAAGGGACTGAATTGCAAAATGACAACAAAAAAGATTGAAGCCCTGTGATGTAATCCTAAATTTACAGAATAATTCTGAGAGATATCTGGGGTATTGTTCAGGAAAGCTCTTCCTGAGCCATCTTCTTGGACAGACCTCTAGTTTGCCTGGTTCCGAATCTTTGAAATTCCAGAGGTGTTGATAGAAGAAGACAAATAACATGCCAGGCCTGCAAAACAGCTACCAGTTATTAAACAGATGTCTCTGTTAGGACAGCTTTGGTGAAGACAGTCTCTGGAGTCCCACAAGGCTTGCTATGCCCCTGGCTTTAATATACCCTACACCTAGGCCTCCATACAGGGAGCCATATCATTCATTTTTGTGGTGTCCCAGGGTCTCATCAGAAAGGACATCCTAGCTAGGAGACGGTCATCTTGCTGGTAGTATATGACACTGACTCCTGGCAGCTTTGGTGGAGAACAGCAATATTAAGTTCAAAAGCACTGGCCCTTTTCAACCTCCTAATCCAGACTGCTCAGGCCAGCAGGTGCTGTTCACTATGGATACAAGCTTCGCAGCTGAAGAACTGGATTCTCACTTGTATCATCTTACACAGAATCATAGAATCAGTCAGGGTTGGAAGGGACCACAAGGATCATGTAGTTCCAACCCCCCTGCCATGGGCAGGGACACCTCACACTAGATCAGGCTGCCCAGAGCCTCATCCAGCCTGGCCTTAAACACCTCCAGGGATGGGGCCTCAACCACCTCCCTGGACAACCCATTCCAGGCTCTCACCACTCGCATGGGGAAGAACTTCTTCCTCATGTCCAGCCTGAATCTCCCCACTTCCAGCTTTATTCCATTCCTCCTGTCCTGTCACTACCTGATATCCTAAAAAGTCCCTCCCCAGCTTTCTTGTAGGCCCCCTTCAGATACTGGAAGGCCACAAGAAGGTCACCTCAGAGCCTTCTCTTCTCCAGACTGAACAGCCCCAACTCTTTCAGTCTCTCCTCATAGGAGAGGTGCTCCAGCCCTCTGATCATCCTGGTGGCCCTTCTCTGGACACGTTCCAGCATGTCCATATCCCTCTTGTAATAGGGGCTCCAGAACTGGATGCAGTACTCCAGGTGGGGACTCACCAGAGTGCAGTAGAGGGGGAGAATCACCTCCCTTGACCTGCTGGCCACACTTTTCTTGATGCAGCCCAGGATCTGGTTGGCTTTCTGGGCTGCAAGTGCACACTGCTGGCTCATGTTGAGCTTCTTGTCCACCAGCACCCCTAAGCCCTCTCCTCAGGGCTGCTTTCCAGACAGTCACTGCCCAGCCTGGATTTGTGCTTGGGATTGCCTCGACCCGGATGCAGGACCTTGCACTTGGTCTTGTTGAACCTCATGAGGTTGGCTTGAACCCACCTCTCCAGCCTGTCCAGGTCCCTCTGGAAAAGCTTTGTCTTGAGCTCTTACATGATCATTTTTACACTTACTATATGGGGAGGGAGGAGAAGGCAGGATGATTTAAGGGCTCTTTTTTAAATTTTAAGTTGGCTTTGGCCATAAAACATTTGCATTAAGCCAAGTATATATGACACATATCCAGACAAAACCTTGCTGATGACTTGTCCCAACAAACAACAACCCGAATAGTTACTTTCTCACTGAAGTAATGCAGCTTTTCCCCTGAGCTATTGCTCCATAAGGTAGCAGCTATGCTGAGACATCAAATAACTAGTTGGACCGGGTGCTACCAATGAAACCTTTATAAGGCCAAAACAATCAAGTTTAAAAAACACCCATAACTAGGGGAGTAACACACATGCTGCCGTCTCCAAATTCATAACATTCCAGTTGACAGATGATATGGACATACCTTTTAAAAATCTGTTCTAAAATATAGACTCTAGGATTTAAGCATTATTACCTTGCATTATGCAGCCAAATAAATACAGAAGAATCATTATCTATGATAGTGCTTCCCTGTAAAAATGTGTGGTTTCTTCCCACCCCTCCAGATTGTGGCAGGAAGACTGTGTTTCTTTCAATAGAAATTATTGAACCTATGAAAATTAGGCAGCAATACAAACCCAGAAATGGACTTTGACTAAACAGGATTTAAAAAGGATTTTTTGTAGCTCTTTGTTCATTGAAAGAGAGATGGTAAGAGTTTAAATATGTAATTGCCTAAAGGCATATGAAGGAAGCCATGCAAGTGACTTGTTTCCAAATGATTTTAGCAGGTCTTCAACCTCACAGCTCTTATTGAACATATGCTCAGCATGTTCTACAGCAGTGCTCCTCATATAATTTAGTAGTCTGTAAACAGGGATCTTTCTAGCATTCAGCTCCCATTCCTTGATGCCTTAAGACATATTTTTCTCTCATTAATTCAGCTCACAGTTAAAGAAAACTTTACAGAGAAGCTATGGTAAGAAGTCATTAGTTTAGGTGCAGAAACCCACAAATAAAACTAGAAGTCTATTACAAAATTGTATATTTCTTTCCTTTTGTGTATTGGAGCTCAGTCCATGTTAGCAGTTTCCCCTTATTATCCACCCCTGCCCTCATCAATGATGGAACAAATATTGATTAGTGCAGGCAAACCTAGGAGAGATTTTTTTGCAGGCAGCTGAGAGTATTACTTGTGCTCTTCCCACAGTTTGAAAGGTTTAATAAATTTCATAGCTGGTGAACAATTTAGCTGCAGAATCTAAGAAAACTGAGAGCTTAAAACACAATGTTAATAATATCAATCATTTTAGCAGCCCTTACTTACTTCAGGATTTTTTTGGTGTGTGTGTGGTTTTCTTTTGGGTTTGTGTTTTTGGGTTTCTTGAAGGGGGTTGGGGGGGAAATGTGTGGTTTTTTTGTTGGTTTGGGGTTTTGATTTTTTGCTTGTTTGGGTTTTTTTTCCCTTGTTTTGTTGTGTTTGTTTAAAAAAAAAATCTACAGGATGTCTTGCAAACCAGAGAAAGCTTTGACCACTGTAGTAACAACACAACATCTCATGAACATACTATAAATAGACTGTTATTTTTAGAGCCCTATGTTTCTTAATTGCCTATAAATTTACCCAGTTGTGAGCACACTGTGAAGACTCTGATGCAAGAATGCACTCTCCAAATTTCCACAGGGCATAGAGACTCTACATTATATCTTGTGGATGGGATGCTGACATTAACTGACAGAAGCAGAAACACAGCAAGATAGATATTTTTAAATGACAGAGGAGAGGAAGAAGGACCTCCCTATTAGCTCTTCCCCTGCCTCCAGCTCTCCTTCATCTGGTTCAGCTGTGGTTCACAGCTGTGAGGAACTAATGGTACCCCACCAGACTGCAGCCCTGGCTGAATTTTAAATCACCTGCCTTGAGACCAGGATCTCAGTGGATATGCATATTAGAAAGAGAATTGAAGTCAGGTGGGAACACTCTGGCAAAAATTCCTGGAAACTGACTTTTGTCCTCATCAGGCATAGACCCCACTGATGATTTATGCAGCATGCAGTCTCAGTCAAACAGCAAAATGCTTTTTTCACATTAGGAACTGTCATTCTGAGACAAAAAGTGTCTGCATGTCTGCATCTGTACACCTACTCATCATTAACAGACAGATTGAAGTGACTGATGTCACATTTTTAATAACAGAAGCCAGAAACACCAGCAAAATATTGACAAGTGGAATTTGTTTGCAGAGGTTTTACAAGACTCTTAGGAGAAAAAACAACCTTAACAAAGACAGATGCAATTATCCAGAAAATTACCACGTGTTACACGCTGTTTCTTTCAGTCCATTACACCAGAGAGGTAAAAACTTCAGACTGGATCAGCAGCCTCTTGAAAGGTGTTGCTTCTTGATGGGAAACAAATAACCATTGTAGAGGGCTCTACGACTTTCTCTTGCTGGCCTCCTCTGGACACACTTCCTGCACATCTGCTGTACTTGCCATAGCCCTTCTCATTTTCCTCCAGTCTTGCCACCCCCCAGGGCACTCCACATGTGTTTCTCCTCTGGCTTTCAGCTGCTTCCACCATTTTCTTGCTGATGAGTTTCCTTTTGTTTCCAAGGCCTTCTTCCCTGTTCTCTACATCTCCTCAGTTTTACCTCAACTACCCTTTTTACCCTGTTCTGTGACTTGATAAAAAAGAAAAAAAAGACTTGTTTTTGTTGTTGTGGCTGGGTTGTTTTTTTTTCTACCAGAACTGAAGCACCCTCTTGTTTTGCATGGCTCAGTTTGCTTTGCACACATTTGGTCTTGTAGTGGTCATCTAGCATCTCTCTAGCTCATGGGTTGAGGTGGACTCTATACAGCCCATGCAGTGGTATGAGCCATATTCTTGAAAGAGTAGTTACTGATAAAAAGTTTGGATATTCACTTTAAAACAGTGAAGAACTTACTCCTTTTTTTTGCAACTCAGTGTGGAAAAAACCCCAACTTTTTTATCAGGAATTTGAACATATTTTTGAGGCCAGATCTATCTCAAGTATTTTCTTTGGTTTGATGAGTGAGATGGGGAGCCAGTGCCTAGCTTTTGGTGAAGGATATTTCACGAGAAAATGAGCAGCAATGCAGAATTTATTCAAATATGTAGCAAGCTTTGCACAGCTGTAAGAAGTTTTATCGCTGTGAGTAACAGTGCCATCTGCTGACTCCTGCTATAACCATATTGGGAGGGTTCCATAACCGATAATTAAGCAATAAATTTTTCCAAAATCCAATACCTTTTCACATAAAACAGCTGCTGTTAGTTTGTTTTATTTTTTTTTTCAAGTTATCTTATTGGGTCCTGAAGTCAAGAAATGCTCAGTTGTTTTCCTAGGGGCCTGTGAGATAGCAGAGCCTTTTATTAAATGTTGCTCTAAATTCTGTAGGATATTTGAATTAGTTTACATTACTACACAGAGCACTGGAAAGCTTTGCATTGCTTTCCCCAGTTTGCCACCTCTTTAAGTGATTTTCTGGGCGTGATGAACTGAGTGTCTACCTTTCCACATGGAAGTAGGACCTTTGAGGTGTGCAGACACACTCAAAGCAGAAAACTCTGTCCTCAGCTGTCTGGAAGACCTACTGTCACTTTTCAGAAAATAGTGATAATAAAAAAATCCAAGTTCTTATGTACACTAAGCCTGCCAGTCTCAGGAGGCTAAAACCCAATTGTCGATCCCAAGCGATCCAACACAAAGGGGACCAATGCTGATGAGAACTATTGTAAGTGCCAGCCTTCAAAGTCCTGATCACAGCCTTCTTTAGGTTCAGGCACATTAGCCAGATTTTTTTTTTTTTTTTTTTTTTAAGCTAGTAATCAGTTACTTTGTGATCAAAATATGCTTGATGGAGCACATCTAAATAGGGAAGATTTCTAAATAGGGAAGATTACTTCCATACTTGTATCATTCTTGTTCTTGCCAGGGTTTTTTATCTACTGTTCACTTTGTCACAATTGGTTTCATACAAAAATATTTTAAAGACAAACCCCTAAGAAAAGCAGAAGGTGAAAAAAAAAAAGAAAGATCCTGATTTTACTGAAGGCTTTGTCAGAGGTTTTTGGAGCCCTGACTGAGATTCTGTTAGCGACTTTATACGAAATAATTAGAAGACTGAAATTAATAATCCTATTGAAGAGAGGCCTTTGACTATGTACTGATGCACACTAGCTTGCAAATATACTGGGATATATTTATGTGGTAACCTCTTCTTCTGTGTCTGCTCCACTTGAGTCAATCAGTGTTCTGCAACTCCTTCCAGCAGGTGCAGGGCTAAACTGACAGCAGGCCAATGTTCATATGTGTATGTTGCTGCTTCCATCTGGTGATGTGAAAAGAGGCTCTCTGCTTTTCGTTCCAGTCTGGAAAAAAAGGAACCTGGGAAGTAGACTGAACTGTCATAATCAGTTTGATGGTAAATAAGGCAATAACTCCATCTCTGAGTTCCTTTTCTTCCTTTTCAGTACAATTTGCTGTGTACAGAATTAATCTCTATGCATTATTTTTTCTCCTCATCTGGTTTGCTCTTCCAAACAGGAGACAAGGGAGGCCAGCTGAGTAAATCTTACTTCAACACCTACCTATTGCCAATCCAACTAAGGGTTACTTCCTATGTCTTTCAAGATGTACTCCAAGATGTACACCTAGCATGAAATATGCTACTTTCTTTTCAGTGCGAAATTTCTGAATCCTGGTTGCTTGTTACCCTCTGAAATCACTAACAGAATTCATCCCTTGAAAGCTGCTACTCATGTAATTTACATGGGTTCCCACATTTCTGCCTCAGCCCACTTTACTTTTCTATATTTCATGTCATTATAAAGGGAGTCTTCAATTCATCACAATTTTCAAAATAATTTTATTTATAAGCCTATTCTCTCCAGCATATCCACAGTTCTTCCCAGTCTGGTGCAATCTACAAATTTAATACATTTACAGTGATATTGCCTGTGACACAATGTTGCTCAAGATGTCTTCTGTGCTGACACTTCAAAGAGCCAAGCTAGACTGCCAGCCCTCGAAATCACTTAGAGGGCTGGGGAAAAAAGTAACGATAATTCTGGAGTTTGTACCCAGGCTCACTGGGTGATGAGGTCTGTTCAGCAGGAAGTAGTGGGTAGGATCCAGTTCTGCCCACACAACCATATGATAGATACTGGTCTTGCTGGGAACTGTGGCAAGGCATCTCAGCTGGTCCATGAGAGATCCATGAGTATGGTTCTGGAGTTCCTCCCTGGAATGCAGGAAATGCTACATATCTGGACTTTGAAAAAATCCAGTCCAGACTCAGCCACAAGACATATATACATCATTCCACTCTCTATTACTCAGCAGTGATCCTAGGATCATGCAGGAGTGTGTGTGAGTCAGATGTGGGGTGGCCCTTCCAGCTATATTTGTACATGCAAGGTTCGTTGTGTGTCTCAGAGGTTGGCCAGATACCCACAAAGGCACCATCTTCATTTCTCTGATGAGCACATGATGCTTCTCATTCATAATTGTATATTTTTTAATGTATTTTGAAGGTGAATGAGTTAAACACTTATTAAGTACTCCCTTTTGATTCCTCGCAGTAAATTCCTTCATGATAGAGGCACTTTATACCAAGCAGCTTCAATGCTATTTTAAGCATGACAGAGCCATCCTCAGCAATTTCTAACCAAAGTATTTGAATTCTGTATTCTTCAAAACCTCCCTTCTTTAGTTACCTTCAGAGTGGTTGACTTGCCTGCTCATAGTGGTAAGACACATTCATGACTCCTTCCTTACCAATACCCATTTCTGTCAATCCAGCCCATTTAAAGTTGGTTTGCAGGACATCATTTTATATCAATTTACATTAACAAGAAACTGGAGAGCAGTCACAATGGTTTCAGGTACTGGTAACAATTTTTACTCATTGAACAAGCTCCTTTTCCATGAACGAATTACCCAGAAACATAAAACCCTGTGGAACTCCTGCTAATCTGATGACAGAATTGCTACCAGCTGCTTTACAGGAGTGAAATCGACATAGTCGTGGTACAATGAGTTCTACTACTGTAATACAAAACAGGTGCTTGTGTGTGCTGGTTTGGGGCCAGACAGATCCTCTCTTGCCCCGAAAGGGACAAAAGAATGAGACTCACACAAACGGATTGGAGAGTGATGGAAAGTTTAAATGGAAAAGCAATTGGTGAAGCTACAGAGAACTACAAGCTACAAAGCATAGTGACAAAGAGTATCCCAAAGTGTACAGAACCCCTCACAGAATTCCCAAAGCTTCCCAATCCTTCCCTTCTTCCCACCTGAGGGTAAACCCAAACCCCCCAGGGCTCTTTCTTCCCCCTCCCGCTGCTAGGCAAGTCTCAGGCTGGCCAGGTCTGAGACTGCCTCCCCCTCCATTCTCCTCCTGGCATTAGGCCTAGACAGGCCTAAGAGGCCTTGAGGATACTCCTCCGGCATTACCCGATAAGAGAGGACATCTCCCGTGGGAGCAGAGAGGGAAGAAAGAGGAAGAGAATGACTTTGCAGATGGCCTTATAGGGTGCAGGACTTATGGGTAGAAATACGTCGTTTCCTGTGTCCACCCCTGTGGGTGGGCACCCAGGACACCAGAGGTGTATATCATGCGGCAGTGGCAGGGGGCACCCAGCCTAAACTGCCACATTGTGTAAGACACCTATCTGTAATATGAGTGGCAATATTGAGTACTGTGTGTACATGGCTGGAATTTTTCTGTGGAACCTGTGTAGCAAAGTAACTTTTCTAATTTCTGTACCAACTCATTTCTCCATTTAAAGGTGAAAATGGTCTCAGAGAACAGGTCAGTCCTAACATCTGCTGCCTAACTATGTATATAATGGCTTTTGATCTCCAAAACAGACAAAGAGCATTAAACACACAACACATCCTCAAACTGAAAAGTCTCACTTGGACCTGGGAACAGATGTTGGAATCACCTTTTACAGTTGTGGTTACCCTACATGCAGTATATAGAAAGGCTAAGGCTTGAGTGTCTGAAGAAGACTGGCATTCCAGTCTCATTACACATTAATACTTTGATGTTGGATCACAGTTTGGCCCATCATGGAGATAAAGAAAACTTGATCTACAGTCTTTGTTCATGATCTTTATTTTGATGACTGACTGCAATTTAGATTTATCAGCCTACCATTAACTGAAGTTTTTGTGTTTGTTTTTCTTTTTTTTAACAGAATATTACAGTGGAAAGAATGCAAAAGACAAAGCACCAGTCAGAATGTGGCAGAGGTGCTATTGTTCTGGCACAAGTTTATGGTTTATTTTTTGCTGCTCATTGAATTTATCCTTTTGCACTTCAGATTATGCAACACAGAAAGAATCAGCAAACTGGCATTCTTCTTTTTTTTTGTGTGCGATTTTAACCTCCAAATTTCTATTTATGAAACTCAACATAATTTAACAAAAAAGAAGGAACTGCACCTATAAAGATTAATAAATTGTAAAAAGCTATGTCAGCTACTTTGACTAAGAAACTACTCAAGCTAGGAACTACTTAACACTTAAAACTGAATCCAATGTATTTACTGCATGTACAAAACCTGTTTAAGACTATAAAAACTAACTGCTTATTCTGGATATTAAAAAAAAAAAGCAAACAACCCCAAAAACCAAAACCAACAACAACAACAAAAACCATAAAGCGAGTCATAAATAATTGCAATCCTCCATTGGCTCATTATACCCCACAAGTTTGGGGGGTTTTGTTTATTGGTTCTTTTTTCTATGATGCCATCTTCTGCAACAGAGCTTACAGAGCCCACAATGCAGGTAGTATTCAGTGCTTTGCAACACCTCCCCCAGGTAAAAGGGCATTATGTCCCTACATCCATTTGCCATGGTGGTCACCGCCTGTGGAGCTGGCACTACTCCTGCATAAATCAAACCTCCCAGTTGGGAACTGTGGGACAAGGTACGAGACCATGGTGGAAGACATGGAGGCAATGCGCATATCTACCAATCTGGCCTTGTTCCTTCTTTCACCTGCTGCCTTAGCTGATTCTGCTTTGGCAGGAGGTTGGATTTGATGAACTCTATAGGTCCCTTCCAACACCTAACATTCTATGATTCTGTGATTCTTCCTAAGCTGAAAATTCATAACTTTGTCCATGTGAAGATGTTGTCCAGCTGCTTAGATCCAGTGCTGCATGCAGAAAGGCCCATATGCAGAGTGGGGCTGAAACTGAAGTTGTCTGCAGTGAGGAATCAGCAAGCATCACAGTCGCACTGGAGCTCACAGCTCCTCATTGCAGCTGACTTTGAACGTGACCCTGCTGTGAGGCAGCTTGGGCCTCTATTTTTGTCCATTTTCATTTGCTAGAGAAGTCATGAACTCAAGACTTTTCCTTCAGATGTCATCAATACCCAGTGATTATTCCCCTGCTCAGTTAGAACTGCTCAGAAGCTGAATCACTTCCCAGCCAGCAATTGTGAGCTCAGAGATGGAGACATCTGTTCACACAAACTGAGGTGTGGGAACAAATTAACTCTAGGTTTGGGAAGGGGTAAAGGGGAACGCGGAAATTCATTTTAAATGCAAGTTTCTTCAGCCCTGAGGCAGGTGAAACAGTCCAGAAAAATGCCCCACACTGCCCTGCAATGCTATTTGAAATGGACTTCTCTGAATCACGCAGATTTGATTTTCAGTTTTTGACCTTACCACTAAAAAAATCACAAACAGCACTAAAGCTGCACCTTATTATTGTCTGTTGCCAGACTAGTTCAGGTCTTCATTTTGCAGCTTGGCCTAAATAGTTTACCAGAATCTGTGGCTATGCAGGGCAATATGATATGATATTTGTTCTGGTGCAGAAAAGTTTTTACCAGTGTGAGATGACTAAGGACAAATCAGTCTGGAATCTCTGGGTCCTGATTGCTGAGGTGCCCCTAAGCCTTTGAAACACTAAACAGAGAGTCCTGTTGTTTTTTCCCATTTCTTTTGCTCTCCTATTTGTCTGTTCACTGTATTTCCTAAATGCAACAGACTGCCTCTCAGCATCTGAGCTGGCTTTCCACCCTTCTCTCTCTCGTGGAAGTCTATTCAAGAACAGTCCTCACAAGCTCTCCCCAAAGCTGTTTTGCAGTCTGACAAAAGCTTCATGGACAAACACACAGTCAGCCACTTAATGTATCTTTTCCAGGGGAATGCTCTGCATTCTTGATGGCAGTTTTCTGGAGGTTAATTAGAATCTGTCCAATTTTCCTTGCATTTGCATCATCACAGCTTCCTTGCAAGCTGCTGTAAAGCAGCACAGACCTTTACAGCTCTTACCTCTCACAGTGACAGCTTTAGACTTGGCAAAGGATGAGCAGGGAGGAGAAAGGAGGGGTGGAAGGGGAGAAAGAATTGTCAAGCCTGAGGCAGAAGAAACAGTGAAAATCTGTAACCTTGCAGAATTCACCCCCAAGCGTTACCCCTGCAGCCTTTCAGACAAAATCCTTTCCTTTCCAGACTAAAATGCCCACACACCCTCACCCTTGTGCCCCCTGCAGTCAGTGTTAGATAACATAAAAGACCAAACCCCTAAACAAGCAAAACCCCTGAGGTCTGGTATAATTTGAAAATAAAGGAACGGGGCCTCAAAACCAGATTTTGAATCTGTTTCTTGTATCACGCCTGATCTGGACAGCTCCACAATCTTTTTAGAAGAATTGCTACATCTTCAGGGTGTAATTGCCCTCACCACTGAATATGTCAGCATTCTCACAGTCTTTCACATCTGTGTGCAGTAGTGTCAGGAGCTGTGAGGAATGGCTAACAATAAGAAAAAAATATCCACAGGAACAGTGAACAGATCTTTTGCAGTGTGGTTTGGACTTGGTGTACCTCCGGAACTTTAGGTCTGCATTTGGTTAGATTTGCTGGCCCTGGCAATAGTCAGAGCAAAATGCTGCACTTTCCAGTACATGCACACTGTGATGCAATTAAGAGTTACCTTTTTTTTTCCTTCAAGGGTAAGAACCAGAAGCAGCAAATTAGATGTTGCTCCACCGCTGCCTTTTGTAGAACCACAGGAAATTTGCACACACAACTGACTCTGAATTAATTTTCATAGCAGCTCCTGAAAAAGAGGAAGAGAAGAGAGTTCTGTTTGCTTGTCTTGGTAAGTGCTCAGGAAACAGGGAAAGGCACAGGCCATACCACTATGCTTGTTGGGGAAGAGAACAGGGCCAGGGCAAGTTGGATCCAGAGGGAACATGTAACTGTGGTGCTGACAGAGAAACCTCTACAGAGGCCTTGTTTTCAGCTTCAAAGCAAGACAACACAGCCGTTGGATTTTACACTGGAGTGACAACCCTGTGAAGGACAGGTATTTAACATGCATTAAGACTGGAGATGAAAAGTTACTGTGACTTACTGTCTTCCTTCTTAATTACTTGGCTTATAAGTAAAATGAACTAATGTAGAAGAAAACTAGAGCCATCTCCCTGTACCTTCAATAGCACTGCAAACACCTTTTATCCTGGCTGGCAAATTTTGAAAGCACAGGGGAACTTTGTAAGCTCCATGTTTCCAGCTAATTGGGCCAAAATTGGCTAGAGAATTAAAGAAAGGTGATGGGCAGAATCACTGGCCAACCTGCAGACATCCAGGACTCATATCCACACAAAACTAGTCTAAAGAGCTCTTCTACCCAATACAGATAGTCAGTTGAGATCCAAAACTGAGTCAGAGCATCTATGAGGTGACAGCTGAATGTTAGCTCTGTTTTCTACTTTGGTTCAGTACTGCAGACAGACCATTTCAGACACCCAGATGTGGGGGTGACTCAGGAAAAAGGACTTTGCAACCAGGCAGCCCTGAATTCCCAGCAACTATTGCATGTCTGCTCAAAGGTTAGGTACCAGGGCAAAGTCAAGGGAGAAAACCAAAACTCTTTAAAAGGCTTTCCTTCAGAGTCAAAAACCTAGGCAGGGATTCATACAGGATTGGTATTATTAAAAGCAGAAATTATTATCTTACCAACACCTAGATACTTAAATGTTTGTCCATCTTCCTCTCTTGATAAAGTTAATTAACAGATCTCAGCATAAATGGTCTAGTTATTTACTGGAGAGCTGATTATTATGTGATAATCATCCTCACTATTTGTGTTGAGTTGATTAAACTGTAGAATAAGCTGAAAACCTGCGTGAATTGATAACAGCAGGTCCTCACACTGGGTGGGGTATTCGGCAACCTGAAGTGTCATCCACTCTCCAACGTGCCAGCATTCAGGTGAAAAAAAAAAAAAAAAGAAAATAAAAACACAGAAAATAAAGTGTTTAGAGAATAAGAAAGTCAGCACTTTGGTAGATCTCACAAATCTTTCTCATTGGGAAAAGGCCTTATCTTTGCAAAGGTTAGCATTTAATGAAGGTGAGCGAATATACACCGATAAGCCAAGACGGAACAGTACAGAATTACTGCAGTCAAAAGTGCAAGAACAATCTTTATCATTTCTCAGGAAGCCTGTTGTTTCTGAGATTGCTTTAAAGCAAAATTATATCAGAAAAAAAGAATGGAGAATTTGGAAGTTGTTGTCAAGATAGAGTAGCAGAAACTTCCTGGTTGCTTGCTCTGCAAAAATGCTGTGGTTTCCTTTGTCCAGACATAGCACAACTTCTTCAGCTGCATCTAAACCAACAATAACAACAAAAAGGAACACAGAAAAAAGCAATTCTGAAATGTTCTGACATTTTAAGGGCGCAGCTGGAACTGCAGGAGATGATCACTGGCCATTTTCAGCTGTTTCTGGAGGAGCCATTTAAAGATTATTCCTCCTCCAGCATCTTAGCTGTGGAGTTTGGCTGCAATACCCCATGCTGAAACATCCCTTGATGAAGAAGTCTTAGATGATAATAAGCTGTAATTACATTTGTATTGATGAAATTCATCACATGTACATTATGTATTGATCTTAGAGAACAACAAAGATGAAGGGATTTAAGTCAAATTTGTCAGTGTATTTTATTTCTGCATTTAACAACAGTGTACACTTCAATACATTGGACAAAAATATAAACACATACCAGGACAATTCCTCAGTTAAAAATTTATTTTTGTTGTTTTCTGCTGTCATCCATTAATTCTTTCAGGGAGATAAAGACCCTCTGGGCACTATTCAACTGAACAGAGCAGTCACCATGCCAGGAAACTGTGCTAGAACAAGGAATTCCATCCACATGGAGCTAGGAAAACCTAGGTTCCCATTGATCTGTGTTAGATAACCCCCAATTGCACTGTTCTTACTTTCTATATCTTGCTTTCTGTATCTTTTTGTATTTAAATTATGGGTCATAAATATTTCCCGGGGCCATATACATTTTTTTCCCCATATCTTTCATGCTTGGAGTTAGTTGGTTGCATCTGCCCATAAGATATTCCTCTCTGTTAACTTGGCATCAGATATCAATAGCTCTCAAAATTGCCCAAGCAGGTCAGAGGAAATGATACTCTCTTATTCTTACTAAGTCAAAAATATGAATTGCTACTGCAAGTCCACCAAATCACAGAATCACCAGAGCACAAAGCATCTCTTAAGTAAGTCTGAGATCATCTTTTATTGTTATAAACAAAGAAAATTATGCCAATTATTCAAGTGTAATTTATCAAAACAAATGGTTAAACAGTTGACTAAAGAATTGGAAATAAAGAACATTTTAAATGTATACACAACTTTCCTCAGTTTTGAGACTCAAATTATTCTCTTCTGCCTTGTTTCTCTTAAAATATATTTCCATCACATTCCTTAGGAAAAAAAATGTTATGGGAAACATAAACATCTCATTTTACTCACTTATTTCACTTTAAGTTCTGGGCAGAAAATAGATGAGTTAATATCATAGGGCAGGCTTTTGTTCTCCAGATTCCCTCTTCTCATCAACAACTTTAGAGGCCCTGCAGTCACACATACTGCAATATCCTCAATTCTATCTGCAATACTTCCAACTCTCCAGCTCCATCTCTACCCCGCTGCAGATTTCTATCTCCTGCACCCACCACACCTGCAATCCCTCAGTGGCCTTCCTGCATACTCCTCCCTCCCACTGCCATGCATAGGCTGATCCCATCCCACCTGGGTTTGGCTTCTTGATTGGACAAAAAGCAGCAAGTAACTGAAGCAATTGGGAGCTGTGTATGTAGTGACTGGCCACTGAGTGGCTGTCAGGCAATGGCTAAACCTGCTTATCCCTCTTTAGTAAGGTGTCTTTCCTCTGCATCTGCTTCTGGAAAAGACCTTAGGAACTTAATATCTCTGAGATATCCATCAACTCCTTTGCCAAATTTAACTGAGGTGTAACAGCTGGTGGCAAGGAGAAGGGCAGGGGAAAAGAAGGAGAAGGCTGGACAAAAAGTGACAGGCAGATCTGTCACATCATCTTTGCTTTGACAGGAAAACAGTCTTCTAACAAGCTCTGAAAATGTTGTGTCCTCAGATGCTTTGCTGTGGCTAGTTTGCCTTCTCCTCCCTAACAGTCTTACTGAAAGTGAGTAACCACAGCAGAGGCAGTTCAATCAGCCACACAGAAGGATGGGAAGACAAGCCTCTCTGAAACAGAATGTATATATGCTCCTTCCTCCACCCAACAATGATACTGACAGCTGGAAGAAAGCAAATGTCACTCCAGTCTTCAAAAAAGTCAAGAAGGAAGGCCCAGGCAACCACAGACCAGTCAGCCTCACCTCCATCCCTGGAAAGATGATGGAGCAGCTCATCCTGGTGGTCATCTTTAACCACATGGAAGACAAGAAGATTATCAGGAGTAGCCAACATGGATTTACCAAGGGGAGATCCTGTCTAACTAATCTGATAGTCTTCTATGAAGTTATGACCAAGTGGGTAGATGAGGGAAGAGCAGTGGATGTCATGTATCTTGACTTCAGTAAAGCTTTTGATACAGTCTCCCATAACATCCTCATAGAAAAGCTCAGGAGATGTGGCATAGATGGTTGGTCAGTGAGGTGGATTACAAACTGGCTCCACAACAGAGTTCAGAGGGTCATCATCAGTGGCACAGAGTCAACTTGGAGGCCTGGTGCAAGTGGTGTCCCCCAGGGATGGGTACTGGGTCCAGTTTTGTTCAATATCTTTATCAATGACCTGGATGAGGGCATTGAGAGTACCCTCAGCAAGTTCTCTGATGATACAAAACTGGGGGGGTTGGCTGACACCTGTCAGGCTGTGCAGCCATCCAACGTGACCTGGACAGGCTGGAGAGCTGGGTGCAGGCAAACCTCATGAAGTTCAATAATGACAAGTGCAGGGTCCTGCATCTGGGCAGGAATAACAACATGGACCAGTACAGGTTAGGGGCTGCTCTGCTGGAAAGCAGCTCCACAGAGAAAGACCTTGGAGTGCTGGTGGACAGCAAGTTCTCCGTGGAACAACAATGTGCTCTTATGGCCAAGAGAGCTAATGGGATCCTAGGATGTATCAAGAAAGGTGTGTCCAGCAGGTTGAGGGAAGTTCTTCTACCTCTCTACTCTGCCCTGGTGAGACCACACCTGGAATACTGTGTCCAGTTTTGGGCTCCCCAGTTCAAGAGAGACAGAGACCTGCTGGAGAGAATGCAACGGAGAGCCATGAGGATGATTAGGGGACTTGAGCATCTCCCCTATAAAGAGACTGAGAGCCCTGGGGCTGTTTAGTCTTGAGAAGACTGAGAGGGGATCTGATCAACATCTAGAAATATCTGAGGGGTGGGTGTCAAGTGGAGGGGGCCAGGCTCTTTTCAGTGGTTCACAGTAATAACACAAGGAACAATGGGTTCAGACTTGAACATAGAAGATTTCACCTCAACATGAGGAGAAACTTCTTTCCAGTGAGGGTGACAGAGCCCTGGAACAGGCTGCCCAGGGGGGTTGTGGAGTCTCCTTCTCTGCAGACTTTCAAAACCCACCTGAATGCATTCCTGTGTGGACTACCCTAAGTGATCCTGCTTTGGCAGGGGGGTTGGACCTGATGATCTCTTGAGGTCCCTTCCAACCTCTGATGTTCTGTGATACTGTGATCCTGTGATCCTGGCAGTATTTGAACAAGAGTACTGTGTCCAGTTCTGGGCTCCTCAATTCAAGAAAGATGTTGAGGTACTGGAACATGTCCAGAGAAGGGCAACAAAGCTGGTGCGGGGCCTGGAATACAAACCCTATGAGGAGAGGCTGAGGGAGCTGGGATTGTTTAGCCTGGTGAAGAGGAGGCTCAGGGGTGACCTCACTGCTGTCTACAGGTACCTGAAGGGAGGGTGTAGCCAGGTGGGAGCTGGCCTCTTTTCCCAGGCAACCAGTAGCAGAACGAAGGGACACAGTCTCAAGTTGTGCCAGGGGAAGTATAGGCTGGATGTTAGGAGAAAGTTCTTCACAGAGAGAGTGATTGCCCATTGGAATGGGCTGCCCAGGGAGGTGGTGGGGTCGCTGTCCCTGGAGATGTTCAAGAGAAGACTGGATGAGGCACTTAGTGCCATGGTCTAGTTGATTGTTTAGGGCTGGGTGATCGGTTGGACTGGATGATCTTGGAGGTCTCTTCCAACCTGGTTGATTCTATGATTCTATGAAGATGCAACAAGTGGATGTTAAAATATTGTTCACAAATGCAAATTATCACAGCCTGATTCCACTTGTCACACGTGTTTTATAATTTGAAAACAAGCTATTTGATGGTACAACAAATACAAGATGTCAGATTCGGGTTGCAGTCACTTCTCCTGTGAAAAATGTCTTTCAAGTGAGGAGCTCTAACTGCAGTGCAATTAGAGGCAGGATAGAGTGTTTGGAAACATGAACTATCCCAGCATTTAACCACATTGCTCTGAGGGTATGGGGAGGGACACATAAAGATGCAGAGAGCCAGCTAAATTTTTCACAGGCACACAGGAGAGGAAGGCCCTCATTATCCTGTCCAGTTATTGGTCTGAGAGCAATGGGCACCATGGCATGTGCAAAGTAATTCTTCTGTGTCTTTCCTCTCTTCTTAATGGCAGTTGCCCACACTTGTCCTCTGAACTTCTTCCTGGTCTGATTCTCACTGAAATGAATCACACAGATTTTGCATATTGCATATCCCCAGGCAAAACACCTCATGGAAATGCAACTGCAGTTTAGTGGGAGTTTGAATTAGATCCACTCAGGCACACACTATAGGGGGGGGGGGTGTTGATTTGTTTGTTGCATATATACTGGCTGCTAAATTTTATTGCTTGTCAACTTTCTCTCTATAAAATCTGTGTGAAAGCTGAACTACCATATTAAAGAGAAGTTACCAGATGGGGAAAATATGGTTGATTAAAGTGGCTGTTTCCATGTTTGCAGAGTGTTGTGACACATCTTCACACTGAGTAAGGTGATTGGCAGAGAAACAACAGCAGTGAGCACTGATGAGTGTATGTGTCATGTATAAATGCCTGGAGCTGAGTAGAGCTTGGTTTTGCAAACTTCGCAGGGCTCCCAAGTATGAAGAAATAATACTAATTTTAAAAGTCCTGCTTTAGACTACTAAAGACAAAATGAAGAAAAAGCAGGGAGATTATTTCGGGCAGGGAATTGAGGTTATTTAACATTATGAGTACTCTACAGAAGGTACAATGCCATTTAGTCCTGTGTGTATTATATTCCTTCTTTCCATTCCAGGAAGGAAGGATGAAGGATGATTTTCTTGTTAAACCTGAGTCTCCAGAGCCATCACAGACTTTGAGTATGATCTGGAACTTACATCATCTCCGGTTCCTTCAGCACTCAATCTATAAAATGTGGATAACACTCCTTCCCCCTTTGTCTTGAACCTTGCATGTTTTTTGAGCAGTTCATCCTCTGTATGTGTGTGTGTAGATATATACTGAGATATACACATAAATACAGAGGCTGTTTTGCTGGCCTCTAGCTGGTATTGTGAGAATAAGTATCTTTTAGTCATGAGCACGCATGGTGGCCAGTTTATTAATTCACCTACTAGTCTACAGACAGACACGAAATAGACCTGTAAGCACTGGTCCCTGTGATGTGCAGCAGGTAGCAAAGAGAGATGCAATGGACAGGTTTAAAGATTTGCTCCTCAAGGTATCTGACATGTAGAAAGGGCTTGTTTCTTAATAGAGGGACAGGACCATTAGCCATCCCTAACCATTGGGGTGAAAAACCCAAATGCAACCCTGCCTGAACTGTTTCCTGGGTACAGAAGCCCATGCACAGGTTACCCTGATGGTGTTGGACATCTTGGCCCCACAACACAGAAGGATACTGACAGCTGGTCCCATACTCACTGCACCGCTTACAGCAGGCATTGCATCAGTCCTTGCGGCTGCCATTGGAATGTGCTGCCCAGGGAGGTGGTGGAGTCACCATCCCTGGAGGTGTTCAAGGGGGGATTGGACGTGGCACTTGGTGCCATGGTTTAGATAGGCATGAGGTGTAGGGTGACAGGTTGGACTCGATGATCCTTGAGGTCTCTTCCAACCTTCTTGATTCTTGATTCTATACCAGCTGCTGCTTGTCATGTCCATCATTCATCCTGAAAAAGCCAGTTTTTCAGACTTTCAGCCTGTATCCAGCCATTTTCTCCCATCATCAATAGCCTCTTATTGTTTAACTTTGCTCTCAATTTCTTTGATGACAGCAGCTAACTTAGAGCTGTCATTTCTTCAGCCCAAAATATACCATGATGTCAAGGCAGAAGCCCCCGAACTCCACTTTGTGCTGCTGGCCTGAGGCAAGCCTTGAGTGGTCCCTTCACCTGGCATTGCTCACTTTTTCCATTCAGATTTCTTCCACTAAGGCTCAGGTTTCATGGAAAGCTTTAGCTTCTCCAAGGATTGAGCTTTTTCTGAGCTAATGTTCAGACAGAGGCCTCAGAGAGGTTTCCTCTTCCCAACTGGCACTACCCTGCCTGCTCTGCAAGGACCAGAACAGATAAAGATGCAGCATTTGAAAACCAGAGCTAGGGCAGAGCAGCAAATTAAAGAAGTCTTTAGACAAGAGTTTCTCCTGAGCCAAACAGACCCCAAGTTTGTGTGAAGGAGGGGTAAGGTCACCAGACTCTCTGAGTCTTGGGACCAGTGTGCCATGAAATACACTCCTGCAGCACTGAAGCCTGCTCCGTCTGTGAGCTGCTGGTTACAGCTTTCCTAGGAGCACCTGTGCATTGCTGAATTCACTGAGAAGAATTAGCTAGGTTGTTGCATGGGGAATTAAGTGCCTGGATAACCGTGGGATCTCAATGAAAACAAAGGGCCTTACTTGTCACTGAAGCTAACAAAGCCCCATGGGTAAAAAAGTCATCTCAAATGAAAGAAAAAAAAGTGTTTGCAGCTCTTGCAGGGAACACCTGCAGAGAGGGAAGCTGCTCTCTAAATTGCTCTCCAAATTGTATTGAAAGCTGTGATGGCCATGTATACACTGTGCAATTTCACTTAGGCAGAATGGGAGAACGAGGTAAATCTAGGTGATGATGGGATGCTTTTCAGGAGAATTCTCACAACACAGTAATGAAACAAAGCTTGGCTGAAAGATTATGAAAGGGTGGGACTGGCTTTTGAATTTCCCATACAAAAATTGAAGTGAAATAAGGACAAAGAATACAGAGGTTATGATAATGCTAAGCTGATATGATTACTGTTCAGGGAAGATGGCTATTCTGGTTGCTGGGTGACAGTCCCCTCCTCCCAGACCTCAGAGGCAGCAGAAATACCAAATTGCTAGAGGCCAAAAATGGGCACTGAGGCTGAGTCTACTTGCAAGGGATATTTATTATAAGGACAACATTCTTTCAATTTCTGTCAGCAATGGTTTTGTTCCCTAAACCCTGCTTGATACCCAAAGAGTTACTCTACCTGGTGAAAGGCTTTGCAGCACATTATAATTTATAAAGGACTAACCAACAATGTGCAGCTTTGGTGATGAATTTTCTTTCAAACGGAAGAATAATCAGGCTTGTTCTGGTGTGATAATTTATGAGCATGCTGACAAACAACAGCTTACAATCTTCCCTTAGAGTGCATGAAGTGCATGCTTTCTGCCAAAAGTATTATTCCTTCAGATGGTTTTTAATTTGTGTAAGCTTGTTATTTCTTCTGATGCTTGTTAGCAAAGGATACCTTCCCACTCCAAGCATGTTCTGAAAGGAAAAATACAATATGGGATAATTTCTGTGGAAGAACATAAAATGGAGTTTAGCCTGGTGGCATAAGGTAGGCAAAATAATCCAAGGGACACTTTGCCATCATAGCAGTTGAATATTCAAATGTAGACACTGGCCAAGGATTCAACTACCAAGGTGTCCCCTCTTTTAGTTTAGGTTTTGGGGCCTGATAAGCAGAAGACAGACACATTTCCCTTCACAATTCTCTTTCAGTTACTCTGAAAATTGTAGTTAAATCTTTAGTTTTCAGCATCACTCTGCTTCTGTTGGTGGCCAGTTAGCAGGAAAAAAAAAAAAAAACCACACCAAAACCAAACTAAACCACAAGGGAGCAAATTTTTTTAAATTGTTACATAATTTTTTACTGCTGCACTTTGCAGAAAACTTGGACATATGAAAACTGTATGTCCAAAAGAGAAAAACATTGGTATAAATTATTACAGTATTTGCTTCTAGATGTGCAGACATGACACAACACTCATGGAAACATAAAGAAAAGAAGCTCATTCTGCACAGTCATGCTTTTTCCTTTTCTGGTATCCATGAAAGGCAGCTTTCTAAGGTGACACTTCTAGTCTATAGCTCTGTGGTGCCCAGAACTGGCACTCCAGACACACAACATTCAGGCATCACTTTGTGGCATTTTTGCTGCTATGTGGTGTCTACCACTGGACAATGCAGGAACTGTGACTCCTGATTTCAATGCATCTGGAGGTCAGTACAATATTTGGAGGTGAACAATCAGCCTGAATTTACTCTCACATACAAATATACAGAATTGATGGGGATGGTACCTTTTTCCTGAAGTTCAGACCACAATTTGTTCTCATTCTAGGTCCATTTACACAGACACAGCTTTTGCCAAATGTCCTTGACTTCTCTACAAGGTTTTCAAAACATTTACTGAATTTCAGTGAAAAAAGACATATTCTGTTGAGAAAGAACTGGGAGGAGAATAGCATTAGTCTGGTGCTATCAGTGGGTAAAGCACTGATGCAGATTTAAAAAAAATATTTTAATTCTACAGCATCACAAAACTGATTAAATAAATGCCTTGTTTTGATATAGGACTCTTTTTGCTCACTCTGCTGATGATAGAGGCAGCAGGCGCTGGACTCCAGTCAGCTGCTGCACAGCACAGCAAATAACGCTGCTGCTTGCATTGCCAGGAGCTCCCTGAGTTTCAGTCAGACCATCTGTGGCGTAGTCTCTCCTCATTAGCACTGTCCTCATGAAGAAAGAGGACTTCAAATCTCAGCCAAAAGGTGTATGGCCGAGCACCCATGACAAGCAATGCTTTCCATTTTCAGTCAGAAGAAGGGAAACTTACGTATCCATGCAGACCCAACAGCATTTGGAAGCCCTCCCCTGCCTGTTGCCACATCTCTTCTGTGGACAAGGATGAGTCTCTCAGCCCATCCAGTTAGCTTTACTGCAGCACAGCTGAATGTCAGTTGCCTTAGGGCAACCCACTTGTTGCAGCCTGGAGCTAAACCCTGCTGAAATCCTACAGAGACCTGCTGCTGATCCCATGGCTCTCGATGGCTGGCGTTGAAACAACCCTATCCTGCTAAAGTTATACTCCCTTCTTCCTAATCTCATTTATTTCCAATCACTGTGCCTATGATTTACTCTCCCTCAATCCCTCTCTCTCCCTCTTACCAGCATGCCTTGCCTAATTCCTCTCAAGATGTCATCATTTGGGATGATGAGCAGCTGAGCTCCCTGTATTACTGCTGATGCAGGCTTGCTGACAAATGAAAGAGAGAGTGTGAGACCCGCTGGGTCAGCTTTTACCAGGAACAGAAGAGGAAGGCTGATGGGCTAGCAAATAACGAGAGCCAGCAGCTCTTCATCACCCTTCCCTTTGTGGCTCTGGACATGGAATTATGCAAGGCAACAGCCCACATGCTTCTCTGCCCTTGTCTTGCGAAATGCCCCTGACTACCTTCCTGATCTGAGCCCTGTCCAGCACCCTGCTACACAGCCAGCTGGCACCTGTGCAGAGAGATGCAGTGATTTTTATTAGGTTGTTTGCCTGTTCTTTTTTTTCCCTTGCATGCAACTCTAGCATAAACAAACGTGTGTGGCATGACTGCCCAAGGCCTACTCTAGCTCAAAATGCTGTAAGGCTGTGTGAGCTGAAGCACCATTTGAAGAATGATGAAGCATGCCCTTAGTTTCTCTCTCTGGATCCTCACATGTTCACAACATGGTCCTTGTGACCACAGTGACTTTGGGGTCAGAAGCTAATCAGCGGGCAGCCAGGGGCACATTTTGACTCCGTGCATTCAGAAGCACTCACCCCAAAATGGTGTGTTCAGCATTGCTTATACAATATAGGATGCACTGGTGAACAGAGCAAAGATAGAATTAGCAGTATTCATCTTTCCACAGCACACAGACAGAGCAGCATAGATCAGGAGGAAGAGAGTGACGATCAGGGCTCTCAGGCTCATGAACCTTTTTCACTGCTGTACTAGCTCCTGGCAGCTGCATTAGCACTACTATAGCTAACAGGGTGAGCAACTGGGCAGGAGGCAGAATGTTAGCCCTTGACAAATGCTAAGCCACACAAGGCTGTCTAATTTAATGGGGAAAGATCTAGCATTAAATGAAACAGCAGTGAGCCAGGAGAACAGGCTAAGGACAATTGTAAAAAGTGATGAAAGGGTGGTAAAGGAGGACTTCTGCTTTGAGAAGGGAATGACAGCATCCTTTGCTTAGTGCTGCTAGAGCATCCTTTGCCCACAGCTTCAAGGGAAGAACTAGAAGCATGCCTATTCTTAAACAGAGAAGTGCTTCTCTGGCACAGAACTGGTGGCAAGACACAGAAGGAACAATGTGATCCCACATATTGGCAGTATCAGCCACGCTTCTTTCCTTGCCATTTCCAAAGAATCATCAGGCACTTGTCATTTTAGAATATGATTCCTCTTCAGAGAAACCGTTACTGAGTTAAAAAAGGGAGCAGAGGTCTTTTCTCCATTGGCATAGGGTGCTAAGATGTTGTGGTCTCTATTTATGATGTGTATGGTGGGAGCAGGGCTAGAAGGCCAACTAGTTCCCCTTCCTCCATCCATTAGCCCCTGTTCAAGTCTCCTGATTTTAGTACTTGGGATTGTCCTTAAGCCTCAGTCCTTGGCATCAGCTCAAAATATGGGAAGTTCACCTTTGACTTAAAAGAGGTGGATTTCCAGATCTGCAATTGTAAATGTGTCCCTGGGCACACTCAAGTGGATCCCAACTGTGGGAGCAATTTTATAACATGATTTCTAGGTGACTTGAGGGCATTCAAAGTCTACTTTTCCTCATAAGATTATCACAACACCTTGAGCTGAGCTTATTGCATTGCAATTACTGTGACGAACTGCCAGAATGTAAAATCAGGAAAATTATACATAACCAGCCAGCATTTCTCCACTCCACTTTGTTACCAGCTTAGCCATCCTTCCTGTGTGTTTCTCTACTAGTGATGCTCCAGGTGAGATGGTGGTTTTTTTCTTTTGGAATTGACTGGTTAAAAAAGAATTACTATGTTTATGCTCTGCTTCACATTTGTGTGTGAAAAGTGGCAAAAGAGTTTGGGAGAAAATGTACTGTAAAATGCAAAGGGCTTGAATGACCATTCCTGCAATGGCCCTCTATACTTTAGAACTCTTACTTAACTCCTGGGAAGCAAGGCTGATGCTGGTGGTCATTCTACCCAGGGATACAGGCCCTTTCTATATCTCATTGTGGGAACAGAAGAAGATCAGGCAGGGACCATTTAATGTGGTTGCTTCACTGCGGTTGGCTTATATTATTTTCCATTGTTCTGTCTAAAATAAATCCCACAAGGGAAAAAAAGCTAAATTAAATGTTACTACATACATTCTGCATTAGGTTGTTGAAGTGCAGCAGAAACAATGTGGTGCCCAGTGCTCTGTATGGATACAAGTGGGCAGATGGTGGCCCTTGGAATGTGATTGAGTGGGTTTGTGTCATCACTAGATGACACTCGTGTCTCTTGAAAAGGATCCTGCTGCCCTCACCACTGGCCGCAGGTAGCAGAGATGTCAAAATCTGAGATGAATATCCTCTCCAGATGGGAGCTCCCTGAGCCCCTCTCAAATGTAGCCAATGCCTGATTAATGCAAGTGGTCGTACATTAGAAAGCCTCACATTTTTATTTTGCAAAAGTAAGGTGAGAAAAAAATGATGAGTTGACTTCAAAGTTTGGCTTTCCTCCCAACAGAAGGAACATAATGTGCTGTCAGCAAGAGAGTTTCTCATACTGAGTTGTGATGTATGGCTATGGACAAGCCAACCTCATGAGGTTCAACAAGACCAAGTGCAAGGTCCTGCATCTGGGTCGAGGCAATCCCAAGCACAAATACAGGCTGGGCAGTGACTGGCTGGAAAGCAGCCCTGAGGAGAGGGACTTGGGGGTGCTAGTGGAGGAGAAGCTCAACATGAGCTGTCAATGTGCACTTGCAGCCCAGAAAGCCAACCAGATCCTGGGCTGCATCAGGAGAAGTGTGGCCAGCAGGTCAAGGGAGGTGATTCTCCCCCTCTACTCAGCTCTGGTGAGACCCCACCTGGAGTACTGCATCCAGTTCTGGAGCCCCTATTACAAGAGGGATATGGACATGCTGGAACATGTCCAGAGAAGGGCCACCAGGATGATCAGAGGGCTGGAGCACCTCTCCTGTGAGGAGAGACTGAAAGAGTTGGGGCTGTTCAGTCTGGAGAAGAGAAGGCTCTGAGGTGACCTTCTTGTGGCCTTCCAGTATCTGAAGGGGGCCTACAAGAAAGCTGGGGAGGGAATTTTTAGGTTATCAGGTAGTGACAGGACTAGGAGGAATGGAATAAAGCTGGAAGTGGGGAGATTCAGGCTGGACATGAGGAAGAAGTTCTTCCCCATGCGAGTGGTGAGAGCCTGGAATGGGTTGCCCAGGAGGTGGTTGAGGCCCCATCCCTGGAGGTGTTTAAGGCCAGGCTGGATGAGGCTCTGGGCAGCCTGATCTAGTGTGAGGTGTCCCTGCCCATGGCAGGGGGGTTGGAACTACATGATCCTTGTGGTCCCTTCCAACCCTGACTGATTCTATGATTCTATGATTCTATGATTAATGAGAGAAGGCACTGATCTGCTTGTCAAAAGCATGGTGTGCCCATGACCCAGGACATGCAAGGCACCAAGCTCATTATGAAACCATGGCCATTTTGTGCCTCCCACAAAACAACACTTTCAAAAAGCCACAATGCTTCGGTGGGTATTATTGCTAATACCCAAATCACTCTCTGCAAAATTAGGACAGCTCCTTGCCACCCAGTGCCCTCAGAAGATAGAAAGCATTCCCGAATGCAAGCGCTCAGACACCATGGGGTAACATGCTGTAGCCACCACTGCAATGGGAAACATTTTGAGTGATACTCTTCACTCTGTTTCAGTGCTTGACTGCAAGTATTTGATACTGCAAATTTTGGCATGAGGAGTCAGCAAAAATGACCCTGACTTTAGAATGCTGGTATGGCTTTAGGTTAACACAGCCATCATGTATATATAAAGGGCACAGGAAAGTGTAGAACAGGTGTTTAAGGACAGCTGTAATTATATTTCTGAAAACTCTCCATGAAGAAATGCCCATATATTATTGATTATGGTATATGTGCTTACTTATGCCCAGACAAATACTGATGAGATGAAGACCCCAGTTCTCCCAGAAATAAGATAATTCAACATACAAACATAGCCTGAGATGACAGCTCTAACCCCAGCCTCTGGTCAACTTGAACAGGCTGGTAGGTCCATGCAGAGTCCCACGTGATTGTACTTCCACAGATATGCCTTCAGGATGACAGATTTGTTTTTTACAGCTCAGCAAGTGATTATACAGGTAGTGGGGGCAATCTGTCAGCAAGCTAACCTTTACCGAAAATTCCTAATATGAAGATCGTCCTCTCACATCATGCATTTAATATGAATAATGATAGTCTCATGAACTTTGCTATTTCAGGTTTTCTTTGGCTTATGGTCTTTGTTTTCTCTTTTCCTACAAAAGAGGAAAGTTGTTTCCAAAACATGTTTCCTCATCTGCAGTGCTGGCCAGGCAATTAACAACTTCAACCACAATCAATAAGCAGAGTTTTCCTGAGCATAGAATGCAGTAGGTAAAGAGATAAAGATAGATTTTTCCCATGTAATCTTTCTGCTATAAACCTGAATATTCATTCCTCTTGCAGTAGATCTACTTACCTCCTTTTAATCATGATGATGAAATCAATTGAAGATGTTTTACTTGTCTGTTCAAAAACTAATGAGGAGAAGATTTACCAGCAAGCAGAGTATTCTTGATACTGAATTATGGGATGGAAACTCAGGACACATGAGCTAGCCCCTAAATATGCTAGCATGAAAAGTCTAGTTAAGGCTGTTGCAGTGCTGGACAAGTCTGAAAGTACTCCAGAGCATCAGTCTCCTGAACCTTACTTTGTTCCTGTGGCAGAACAAAGCAAAAGCTGTGCTATTAGAGCTATTACCATACAAAGGGGAAATCAGTCCATATCAGGGAGCCAATTTACAGGAACAGCTTGTTTACTTTCAGACAAACAGTACTGCCTCTGAGAGCCCCATCTCAAGCACAGCTCCTGCTGACTTCAGTGGGAATCTGGTATGAGTCAAAAGTGGAGGCTCAGTAGCACTCTACAGAGAAGCATATTTGTAATTATAGCAAGGATTATAATTGGAGACTTTCAAAGTCAATCAGACTGCTTCTGTTAATATCAATTTCCGTCTGGTGGCTAAATTGCCTAGGCTAATTCTTTTTTAACACCTCAGCCGTAAGACTCATCATTAGACAAATGCCATATCCTAATATATACTGCAGCTTAAACACAATGAGAGCTTCAATCTGTTTCTTAATCTCTGTGATATTCTGTCTTGTTGCCCACATACTGGGGGGGGGGGGGTGGGGGGGGTGGGGAAGGGAAAAGAAAAAAAGTTTACTGTAGGCAGAAGACTGCATGGACTGTTCCCCATCAGAAGGGTCTGGCAGTCTTCTTGTCTCTGAGAAGTGATAGGCTTCTGCAGACCTTTGGTACATGCTAACATTGGGAGAGTAAGTAACAGGCAAAGTTTAAAACAAATATAAAGCAAATATACAAAGTGTAGCTCTCAATGCTCCAACCCAAAAATTTGCTGAAAGGAATTAGCGTATGGACGTGTATCATCAGATTTGTAAATGAGAGAAAAAGGTCAATCAGCCCTTCAGAAACCTAAACAGCCTCTGGTACGATTCAACTTACTTGCAGAGTTAACTACTCATTCTGTGCACAAGTACTTGGGAAGGGAGAAAACAGACACTGCCTTATCTCAGTCTCCCATTTTCCTTTTGTACAAAATACAGATTTGATGTCCCAGCTGAAGAACCTCTCCAGAGTCAAGCAGATGCAATCCAGTGAAGATGGCACTTCTCCTGTGTCTTCATTCAAGGCAAGGGCCTTCAGGTTATGCTTCTCCTTGGCATAGGCAGGGTCAGTGTTACTGAATAGTACCCTGAAGTTGTCTGGTATATTTTTATGCTTGTTTATTCTAGGACCTGTTTTAAATGGCAAGTATTGTACTTGGAGATGGCAGCCCATGTTTTCAGAGCTAGACTCCACCAGCCGTTACTTCAAACTGGCCTGATTTTCAGTGCCCCAATTTGAAGCAAGTTTCTCATCTTGCAAAATCAAGTCATTTTTAGTTAGAGACCTACCTTCGGGTAAGTAATTAGGAACATTATGACCTGCCTTTAAAGTGTAATGTGTTACAAAATCAAAGGGACAATTTATGGGACAGCAGATACTTCCCTTTTCACGTTACTGGCTCTTCAGTGCATTATTTCTCTAGAATGAGTCAATAAAACAAATCACAGCCACAGCACAATGAATGGCAAGAGGCACAATGGACAGCAGGTACATTTAATGATTTACTCTGATCAGCCTGCTAAAGAAACACTTGGACATTTTGGAAGTCCACAGTACTACACTGTACACAGCAAGTGACTATCAGTATTTTGGCTACACGTCTTGTACTGCAGTGAGATCAATACTGTGCACCAGTGTCAACCTTGATGAAGGAGAAAGGCCAGATGAGCAGTTACCTGGCCCAAGGACAAGCACTGAAAACAAAAAGTAAAGAAGTCTTCCAGGACTCAAAGGCTTGAAGGAGCTAAAGCTAAGCACAGACAGCATCTGCATTCACGGGGTTTGCAGCAGTGACAATGCTCTTGTTAGCAGAGCAGAGCAGTTACATAGGCAGCAGTTGAATGTGCAGAGGGATTGAAAGCCACACAACATCCTTCCAGCTCACACAGATTCATTCTCTTTCAAAAGTAAAATTGGGAAAGACAGGGGACAGCTTTGAAGGGTCTTGCTCAAAGCACTAAGCTTTTATTATTTTGCAGACCAATGCATTTCAGCTATTATTTTTTACTTTGTTTACTCATAGCGCTACTCAAATTTGAGTACATATTTTCCTGTGGGGTACATAAAAGACTAAAAAGATAGCTGTCCTTGCCTCCAGTCTCTCAGAAATATGCCCAGTCCTGCTAGAAATTCTGCATTTCTCTTTTGTAGCCACGAATTGCTCAGAGATCAAGCTTGCTGCAGCCCAGCCTGCACACACCCCTCCCCACCCTCCATCTCTCCCGCCCCTGTTCCACATCCGTCGTCTACCTAATTTGTAGCCTGACGGGTGACTAAGTGTGGTAGTGGCCTCTGGCTGCAAGAAAGGGCACGGCAGGCGCCTCCCAGCGCCCTCTGCCTGCGCTGCCGGAGCCGCGGCTGAGGCCGGGAGCGGCGGCTGCCGGGGGCACAGAAACGCCTCCCTCTAGCGAGCAGAGCCGCCAGCGCAGCCCGCCGGCATGGCCGGGCGGAGTATCACACGCTCCGCTCCGCCTTGCTCCGCCGAAGGTGCTTTGGCCTGGAGAAGCCGAAACACCAGGCACTATCAGCGAGCTATCACTCTGCAGTGTGCCCGGGTGGCCAAGGAGGCGAGCGGCATCCTGGCCTGTATCAAAAACGGTGTGTCCAGCAGGAGTAGAAAAGCAATTGTGCCCCTGAATTCAGCCTTGGTGAGACCACAGCTTGAGTACTGTGTTCTGTTCTGGGTGCTACAGTATAGGAAAGACAGAGGTTGTGGAATGTGCCCAGAGAAGAGCAGCGAGGCTAGGCAGGGGTTTGGACGACACGTCGTATGAGGACTGGCTGAGGGAGCTGGGGTTGTTTAGTCTGAAGAGACAACTAAGGGGAGATCTTGCTGCTCTCTACAGCTAGTGAGGCTGGTGTTGGTCTCTTCTCCCAACTGACTAGAGATATTGGATGAGAAGAAATAGGTCTAAGTTGTACCAAGGGAGGTTTATATTGCACTTTAGGAAGAACTTCTTTACTGAGAGACTGGTGAGGCATTGGAACAGGCTGCCCAGGGAGGTGGTGGAGTTGTCATCCCTGGAAGTGTTCAAGAAATGTGTAGATGTGGTACTCAGGATATAGTTCAGTGGTCATGGTCATTGGGTTATGGTTGGACTCAATGATCTTAAAGGTCTTTTCTAACCTTAATGAAAAGCAGCCCTTGTGGGTGAGGGGTCTTAAATAACACATCTGGAGGAGACCAGCACAGGATAATGGAGAGTCTTAGGTTTGTACTGGGATCTGAGCTAGTTGTTGAAAGACACTACTTTTTGCAGCTGCTCTGGAAAGAAAGAGATCTTTAGTTTAGCAAAGAAGCCCTGAGAGTGCACCTGGGTGTTTGCCTGGGTTTTATTTTTATGAGACTTAGAGACACCTGATACAGGGAGAAGGTGTTGAACTTCTCAGAATGACTGTAATGCTGTCATATTTTGTTTCAATGAAGAAAACAGTTTAGAATTTTATGTGGGAAAACATCAACATCAGGACTTGTAAAAAATTACAAGCTATTTAGTAAGCTAAATGCTCTCTTAATTACCTTATTCACAGTATATATTACCTGTTGACAGTGACACAATTCACATCTCATTTTAGAAATTCCTCCAGGCAACAATAATCATTATGAATTTTTAAAAGTGGTGGCTGAATGACTCAGCCTCCTAATTTAATTGGGCAGAGTTAGACATTGTCTCTATACCAGCTGTGCTATCTCTGATTAAAAAAATGACTGTGGCACAAACTTGGTGTTCTATTTAAAGTAATTTCTACTGTATCCATATTACTTTCCCATCTAGCCACACTGCTAGCAGAGTGAAAGTATGAAAGCATCAATTAACCCAGTGGAACACATAAAAAAAGGAGGGGACAAGGAGACTTTGGATCCTGTGGTATCAGAAAGCAAAGGACTTAACTGGACTGCCAAGGGTGATATCTCACAATGTCCTACATTGGCATTGTGCTACCCAAGTCCTGGCCCCTAGCAAAACTCCATCTGAATTTCACTGTGCAGGGACTTTATCTTATAAAAAGTCTCACACCTGATTTGCAATCATTCTGCAGCCTGCCAGCACTGTTGTACCAGTGCTGACTGTATTCTATATTATATAGATTATATACTCAGCACACGATAGCTACATGGGAGAAAATAGACCTCTACCCCTTGCCTAAGTCAGTGATAAGACTGGAAATGGAATGACACCTCATCTTGATTTGCTTTCCTGTGAATCCAATTTGTAAATGACAGGGAAGTACATTCTTCTCATCTTTGCCAGGTTTCCAGATTTTGGGTTGTTTTGTTTTGTTTTGCAGTGAATAAAACAGAGTCTTTAACAGAAAGCAAATATGGATATAGGCAGACAAACACCCTAAACATCACTTGACTGTCTGAGAGTATGCATAAATGGTATTTCAGAGAATCAATTATCAAAAGCTTCCAACTGCAGCACAGCAGTTGCAATGTGTTAAGCCACTAATACATACATTCAAAAAAAGCTAAGATGCCATGAAGTCTTTGGAACTGCTGTCACTGAATAAAACTATTAAAAAGCTACCTAAGGAAGTCAGAAATGTGCTTCAGGGAAATTCACTTTCTGGAGTGGAGTAATAAAAAAAAAAACATTCCCTTGATTTTCCTGATGCTTTTAGTGATGATGGGAAAGTGCTGTGAAACATTCTATTAAGAGTAAGGACAACGTGAGAGGAAGCATCTTCTCATTTCTTCATTAGCAAAACCTCACATCCCCTCGTGCCACAGTTCTGTGGTGTAAGAGAGAAAAGGACAAGCATTGCTTTAGGCACTTGTGACTAATTTCTGGGCTCTTATCTGTCTTCAGTTCCCAAGAGTCATATTCCTACAGGATATCTAAAATGCTGTGACATGTAAGTTTTCAACCCCTTGCCTGCCTAGATGGCTGTGAGTAGAGGAGCTTTAGTCTTTCCTGCATTTCTGTATCTGTGATTCTAGCCTCTACCAACAAATGTCTCCAAACCCAACTCAAGGTTTCTCTTTAGTGGGAAAAAAAAAAAAAAAAAAGAGTTTCATGGCCTTAAAGCTGAAGGGGCAGAGTTACGTTGTGATCTGGCATCAGCAGAGTAGAGAAGAGGAAGGATGGATTTTTCACTGCCCTATTGTGTCCCTGTAGGCAACATATGTTATCTAAAGGAGTTCTGGTTGCTCCTAGTCATGCCACAGCTGAGTGCTTTGTGTGCCTCTGTATCCTCTGTAGCTGTTGTCTTTTCGGTTTTTCCATCTGTATAATGTCCAGCCACAGGATAGAAATTAAATCTAGGACACTCCAGGCCATAAAACAGTGCTTCATTTATGTGACTTATTAGCAAGTTTAACCTTACCAACATCCTTGAACACACAGCTGCTATATCCCTGTTCCTTGTGTCTTCCAGCTTTGCAACAAGTTGGCTTATATAGAGAGTCAGGATCTTTTTTGCTGTGCTCTGTACCTGGTCTTACGAGCATTACACAATGGTCCCAACTGAAGGGTAGGTGGGAAAGATGTCTGTGATTCCCTGCTGGATGGGGTGCACAACCAGAGCCCACTTCAACCTTCTTGGGCTAAGGGTAGAGAAGCCTGGGTATTGCTTTCTGTAGATTGTGCTGCACCCACTGGGCTACCATGTGCACGGCAAACACCTCTTGTATGTCCTGAATCAGTGATCATTCCGGTGCTGACTCGTAGGGGGAAGTCCAAGCACTGGGCAGAGGAGCTCAGGTTTCAGAGAGGAGTGTGTATCCTGACCTGTATCCTGACTGTACATTATCTCATTCTCAGATTAGCCTGCCAGCTCCTGAAACGCTGTCCCTAGTTGCGTTCTTATTGCCATAGAAATCAAAGGTCCAGACTCCTACCTGACCACCCCCTATCTCTTTCCTCTTATTTTAACTAGTAACATATTCCATGCACCTTTCTTTTGTTCTGTTGTCTCACTTCATACCATGCAGACTATTTCCTCTCCTTCTCTGGTTTTCTCTTTGTTTCCTTCCTTTGTCCTCCTTTAAGATGGAGGACAACAGCATCTTGTTTTTCTGCAAATGATATTTAAATGATTGAAAAATTACTTGGACTGTGAACCTATTAGGGCTTATTCAAGAAATGAATGAGAGGAAAAAAGGCTCTGAAATGGAGATTTCTTTCATTCTGCAAAGTGCTGTGTGATTATGCAAAGCTATTCTCTTATGTTTTCTGCCAGACAAAATATGTAGACACTTTCCTTGCCTTTTGGAGGGGAAATGCTGTGCATGTGCATAAATGCTGTATCTGTTCCTTGAATTAAAATGAGACCTTACATAGCTGGTAAATTGCACATTGCTGGGGTGAGCAGACTGGCAGCTCAGAACTGAGCCTGATTTCACAGCACATTGCTTGTCTCAGCAGCGAGGCATCCTGGAACGGGCTTGGTCTAGTTTTTGGTCTGTAACTCATTGTGTAAATGCCAGCCAAATTAAAGCAAAGCAGATGGGACAAGTCATTTGAAGATTAATGAAGCTACTTGCATTAAAAAGTAACTTTAGATACATATTTTAATGAAAATGATCCTATTTCCTAATAGCTGGTCAGGAAAAAAGAATCAGGCAGTGAAAGCCACTAAAGCTTAGAGGAACACACCTAAAAAGAATTATTACAAGTGATTAACTCTTTACAGAGTTAATCCCTATTAAAATGAATTATCATGTCAAAGACTTAATTTCTTTGTCTGGTACCCACATCGCTTTGTGAATGCTACCATTTCTACTAAAAGGTAGAAGTAAAGCAAGCAAGCTCTGAGAAGTTCTTTAGGGATTATTCACAATGCAGTCTCATGTTGAAAAGGTCTCATTCTCCTGTGGCATTTGCAGCTTCCATCAAAACTTTTCAAAAGTTCTGCTAACAGTGACATTTTCCATTATATAACTGGCTATACTTAATATGAAAGAGAAATGAATGTCAGGATTCAGTACAGTAAACAAATTATTTTTAACACTACAGGAAAGGCAGCTCAACATTAAAGATGCTCTGAAAGATGACCTCCTGCTCCAAATAATCTCTAAATCTTTATCCAAAATACATCCAATCACAAAATGTAAGTGTTACATATATTTCCCATATTGCAGTAAACTCTCAACACATCAGATCTCTCAAACTTCAGAGCTTTTCCACAGGAGGAAAGCTAGGCTTGTCTCTTGCATGCCACTGTGCTGGTTTATGAAACAGCTTCTCCCTGCACAAGTTCCCCATGATTATTAAATCCTAAGAGACTGACAGCATTTTAAATGAAGAAATTGAAATTAGCCTAGTATTTGGTTCATGAGTTGGAGGTATTTAAGGCATGGGGGAATCACACAAACACAAACCTCACACAAAACCTTACTAGAATTTTGTAGATTGGCTCTGTGAGAAGCACACAGACTTCTACTAGAGATAGATTAGGGTTTCTGAGCTGTTTGAGTACTCCATCTTCTTCATCTGTGTACAGAGATGGCTATTGCCATACTCTTCTTCAGGAGTAATACTTGGTATTTCAAGGGAGAAGTATGCAGCTCTCCAAGTCAGAAGACAACCGAACTGTGACATTTAGAGATCAACATAGTTATCTGTGCTATTTTTTTTGTATAGAGAGTTCTTTAATGAACAAAAATTGGAGGCTGTGTAAATGACAAACTGTGTAAGCTTTCTCAGGGATGATTTTCTATTAGAAATGTGAGAAGGCAACCCCTGGTCCCACTCCCCCAATCCAAACCCTCTCTTATGTGACTTGAAGCCACCAGATACCTAGTAAAGTATGTTCTGATACAGCCATTCCTCTATGGCACTTCCAAAATGATTGTCATCTTAAAAGATCAAGCAATCACGTCTTGTTTCAGAAAAATTTTCCCTATCTATTCTGTTCTGTAAACAGCTTCACCCCATGTTTCAGTCCTTTTCTGAAGCTCTTTACTGAATAAGAAAGCACATAATCTAAAGTTTGTCCTTACACTCCTGCTGAATCTGTCCCTAAATGGCCAAGCCATCTGTAAGTAGGCATGATGACTATCCAAATTCTGGAGCTTTTGTTACAGGAAACCTCAAGAAAATATGAATGCTTGATGCAATATGGCACTTTTCTGAAACATACAACCTGTAAAACCAGAATCTGAGCAGTTTCTTGCACTGAATAGAGGCAGTAAATTCCTTTTGTATAAAGGCTGGTTAAATTTCGTAAAACTATGGTGCTTAAAAGCTGTCTTAGTCTTAAAGGGCAAAAGAACAAAGTGCTTAATCCATGTGAACACACATGTTGCTCAATAAACTGGAGGCAAGAATCCTATCAATTAAACCACAACATACAGTCCTACTTGTTTCTTTTTCTTAAAGTGCTAAACATGATGGCTTCTTCTATTACTGCAAATGGCTGGTTTGAAATGCAGCTGTTTTGGTTTCGTATTTGTATGTTTTGCCCCACTAACTGAGCTTGTAATATAAAGCACCATGTAAAAAGCTATCGTGTTGATGCAAAACTAACTCATATGAAATTTCATCAGTCATCTCTTTCTGAGTCCAATGCCTTCTGAGTCCAAACAAGGCCTTTTTTTTTTTTTTTTTCTCCCAGGCTTCATTAAGAGGTAAGTAGATATTTTGTTCTTCTGGAATATGCACAGGGATTCAGTAAAAATGCTACAGTGCTTTCTGAAGGTGTTACGTACGCCAAAGTCCATGCAGTTAAACAGCAGGACAGTAATTCACTCCCTTACCATATCTCATTGTTGAAACAATAAATAAGCAAGACATTCACAAACCACATAGCAGATTTTGATGATGCCACATTACTCTTTAAAATAAGGGAATTATGAAACTTAGAATTGTGTATAACATCAGAGCTTGATTCGATAATGTAAACCTTGGGCACACTGTGTCTGAGTTTGTCAGTTTATAGCATGCAAGGATTGGTTGTGATCATGCAGATTATTAGCTGAATCTTTGACATTTAGATGTCGATTGTGGTGGCTTTTGGAACTCGATTGCTTTTTACAACAGAATGTCATTATAGCACTTGCAATGACATCAAGAACAGAACTTCAGCTTGATCTTCCTCTACAGAAGCTCATTAGAGATTCACATGAGAAGACAACCAACACGTGCTATTGCCATGGAAACAAGATGGAATAGTATGAAGCAGTACAGTCCATACTCCAAAATAGAGAGGACAAAGTCAGAACAATTATAGCACAAGACTGACAGGCTTTTTATCTGCAGCCTATATGGGTCAAAGCAAAACTTAACTCATGCTCTTTGAAATAAAAATTGCCCTTGCAGTTTTAGTACTCTGTTTTTAATTTCTGCTTTTCAAATATGAAAATTCAAGCCAGATAGTTTAATTTATGTTGTATGGGAGGAAGGAGGCCAAATGGAGGCAGAGGCATCACAGCAGGTGTGTAGGTGTGATGATGTACAAAAAACAGACATCGCAGAACTGATACAGGAGTGAGTCGAGTTCAAGTCAAGTAGTAAGGTACTGATAGAACAGAGGTGAGCAAAACTAGCAGAAGTTAAACACCTGGTGTGTCATTAAGATGCAGATGAAAGGACAGTTTGAATTGCAATGGCTAGTCAGTATCAGCATCCAGAATGCAAAGTATAACATTTTGTCATGTGTTGAGTTGAATCTGTGGCTGCTATTCAGTACCATGATGCTGTCATGCCAGCTTCAAAATGAAAGTGCTGGCAGGAGCCAAGTATCATGGGGCTTGAAGTTCAGATTATAACACTAGAGGGTTCCTGTTTGGGTTGCTGCTTCCAGTTTCTGGGTTTTGGGGTGCTGATCTTTTCTGCTGGGTGGGCTGCAGGTCAAGGGTTGGGGGGAGAGTGCTGGCTTCTGCTGCTGCTTCTGCATTTTGCTGCACTTTTCAGCAAATAGGTTAGGTAATTGTGTATCATATGATCTCATTTCCAGAAAGCCTCTATCTCAACCCAGAGGGTTTTTCTGTTTTACTTTCCCTCTTGTCTGTGTGGGGAGAAAGCAGGGGTGGGGGGCTTATGAGAGCAAGCTGTGTTAACCCAGGACACATTTCTTGTGATTGGCATTAAATAGGTGAGTATCATAGTTTCTCATGTTGCCTAGATAATGAAATGCTGTTAGACATCCTGGACACATTTTATGTGTACAATGTATAGGCAGTCTAGCTTCTCAAACTTCTGCTTCTCAAACTTCAGAGAAGGTTCTTTAAGCCATTTAAAACAGCCCTGCCTGGTCTAGGGGGAGTTTTCACCATTGTCTTTGACTACAGAGTGCTAGCTACTGAGTATGACAATGTGGGGTTTTTTTTGTCTTTGATGACCATACCAAAAAATATGGGAATTCTATGCTATATGGAAGCAGCAAAAGCTTAGAGAAAATATTTTATCCTTCATGTGGAAAGCCTGTAATTGCCACTTCATTCACACACTGCTTCTGCCTTTTTAAGAAATACTTTTAGATTCCAGCTGAATGTCTAGGAACCAACAGTCTATAGTAATCACCTTGAGCAAAGCCACTGTGGGCAAAACATAGCTTAGGAAAGATAAAAAGAGTTTAAGAGGGTTTTATGGAGTATTCAGCAAACCTTGGAAGGTTGTGCCATGAAGTTTGCCAATACAGTATTATTTTGATTCTCACAAACACATAAGAGAATAACGAAAGGGAAAAATACTGCTGTACACAGAAAGCTTGTGAATGCCTTCTGAATCAGCCTTTGGGAAGTCTTCCAGTGCCTGCATAAGAAATGTGTGGTATGGCACTACTTAATTATTACAAACTCCACTAATTGTCATTCACTTAAGGAGCTTATGTTTCTGCCAAGTTAAATGACTTCAAAACTGATAGGTTACATTCACTGTTTTAACTCTGGTTCATTCCTGACTGTTTAGGTTTTGATTGAAAAAACAGGATGGAAGGCACTGTGATTCTGGGAGAAGAATCTGAATGGAAGGTGAATTTTTGATGCAAAGTTTTATTCCAGCAAAGCATACAAACTTTAATAGTGAGTACTTTTATGAGAAGCAAAATACCAAGCATTTTGTTAAAAAGGGGAATGCTAGATGAGTGTTTTCACTAACATCAGGCAAAGAGATAAAATGTGATACAGTTGACAAAAATACTGGGAAGTAACAAAACATTCTTTTGCATCTGTGCATATAAACTTTTTTTCCCCAATCTGTTAAATATAATTCAGTAGTGCTAGCAATTACTTTTTTTTCCGTAAACCTTTTCCATCTTTTTTTTTGTGTCCATCTGGGCTTTTCTTCTCTTGCTCTGCTTGAAGAGCTGCTTCCTGAGCTGCCAGCTCTTCTTGTTTTCTACGCTCAGCCTCTAGCAGCTTACTTCTGTATGCTTCCCGAATGCTGAGAATTCTGCTTCGGTTCTCATCTAAGGATGCCTAGCCAAAAACAAACAGCAATACCCCCCCCAAGAACATGAATCTTGACTTCATCACAAGCAACCTTTCTCTTATGTACCACTGTGTGACTCTCTACATACAGGGAGAGCATCTCTCCTTTTCTTTTTTATGTGCATTTTTAGTGATTTGTCAGAGTAATGCAGCCATATACCAAACTTTTCACCTTGAATTAAAGGAAGTTCATGAAAATGTTTTTTTAAACTGCTGGCATAATAAGTTAATTGTGTGAAAGTAGGATAGAGAAACAGACTAGTTCCCCATCTCTGTCTAGTCCTTCTTCAGTTGCTGGCTTGCTTTGTCTTAAACAAGTCCCTTAAATTCTAGTTTTCAGAAATGCTGAAATGGTTTGGGAGCTATTTTAAGAGCTTAAACTAGCCTAAATAACATTGACCATCAATGAAACTTAGAAAAAGTGGGACTTGGACACTTTTGAAAACATTTTCCTTCAAATTTCCATCCTGGAACATGGAATAGCTGGATATTTTTGTATAGTTTTCCCTGGTCTGCAGATGAAAAACCTGTGCAAGTGCTGATCAGCACAGTATGTGTATTCACAGGTACCTCTCATTTTAAATTCGTACATTTTGATGAACATGCTTACTAGAAAGAGAGGAATAACTACTCTTAACAAAAATGTGTCCCTCTGATATGCAACATGTTAGTCATCCAATATCAGCAACATCTGAAAACCTGGGTATTTATTCTTATGTTGTAGGTTAAGGGTTAACTATTGTACCATACACATGGAACTCCTTCCAGAGGGATGGAAAGTCCATCCCAAGGGGGAGACACCGAATAATGTAATGTGTTATTCCCTTCATTTTCCTGTATATTCCCTATTTAAGAGGCAGAGTTCTTTTGGCTCCTGCTGTCACTTTGGCTGTATGGGTGGGAGGCTCTGCTAGCAGCAAGCTGTTTTTCTGCTGTGTAGTGGGCCTTAGTCCATTGGGAGGCCTGGTCCACTGCTGATTCTGGTTTTGTATGTATGTTCCTTTTACCTTAATAGCTTTTGTACTTTGTTTACTTTTGTAAATATAACTGTTACTAGCTTCCAGTTCTGTGCAAGTGTTTTTATTTACTCCTTTGGGGTAAATCTACATTCTGTCCAGTGCTGGAAGCTCAAACCAGGACATCTTATTATCATCAGTCAGTCAGTCGCTGGTAGAGAAATATGGATCCTTGCAGACATGTAGTTAAGTAATATAAATCAGGCTTTCTGGGAACTTGTTAAAGAGATGCTTTCAAGGGATTTCTGTAAACAGGTTGGCTTGAAGTAAAGCAATTTTCCTACTTCTTATGCAGTTTTAAGAGCTCTAGCTGTTTGCTAGTGGTCATTGTATCGCCACTGTGCAACAAAACACACTCAAGGGTTAAACCACTTTTGTTAAGATTTTGGTACCAGTTTAGTGTGCAATACATTGGCTGAATTAATCCTAACAATCATTCCTACAATAATTCTACCCAATTTATTATTTGTAGACTTTTTTTTTTAAGGATTAATAATTCACATTTTTTTGTTTGCTGGCATCACGCATATTCCAGAAAAAACATGTTCTCTAACTTTGCTGTAAAACACACATTACGAGCAACTCACCTTCCTATGTAAATTATCTTCTTTATTATGCTCCAGAAAGCATTCTATATGTATATAATTCTATTTATATATAATTCTATAACAAAAAAAAAAAGCCAAGCAAGACTAGAGATGGTTTATCTAACATGCATCTGGTGATATATGTCAAATGCACAGTGTATTCTCACTTATAACTATTCTTTTGTGCTGAATTTCTTAAAATAGCGTTTTTGCAGAGCTGTATCAAGAAAGTACTGAGAATACCATATGAAGGATGTCATAGTACAGTTTTTTCCCTTAGAACCTTCAGTTTTAATATTTGCCCAAGTCAAGTTTTGAGATTGTTCACAGTTTCCAGTTATTGGTACTGAATACAAAAGTCTTGATAACAGTTGATTAAGATATTCATACTAGTGGTGGATATCACAGTAATTAAGTTACTAGAAAGTTATCTTGTAAACCTACCTGCAGATTCTCATACATTTCAAGTATATTTTGCTTCAACAAACTTCTGGCATTTTGTTCTTTTTTCCTTTGTTCCAAAGCCAGCTCTTGAAGTTCCCTAAAGTGGTTGATTTTTTCTGCTTTACGTCTCTCTTGCTGTTGAATGATAGACTCAGTTCTTAGCACAGGTTCAGGCATTGTTTTTCTGAAGGAAATACAAAGATTTTTTTTTTCCCTTTCAAATACACTTTTGGTTGGTGTATATATATGCTTAACCACCTACATGTATGTATTTGGCTTGTATATTTCAATGTCTCCACTGTATGGTTATGGGCTCTTTGGTTCAAGAAGCATAGGGAACTGCGTGGAAGTGTCCAGCACAGAGCCACAAAGATGAGTAAGGGAGTGGAACATCTCCCTTATGGGGAAAGGCTGAGGGACCTGGGGCTCTTACAACTTGGAGGAGACTGAGGGGTGACCTCATTCATGTTTGTAAATATGCAAAGGGTGAGTGTTGGGAGGTTGACACCAGGCTCTTCTCAGTGATGTCAAATGCTAGGTCAAGGGACAACAGGTACAAGCTGGAGCATAGGAGGTTTCACGTGAATATAAGGAAAAGCTTTTTCACTGTGAGAGTGACAGAACACTGGAACAGGCTGCCCAGAAAGGTTGTGGAGTCTCCTTCACTGGATATATTCAAAACCTGCCTGGACATTTTCCTCTGTGACCTACTCTAGATGATCCTGCTCTGGGAAAGTGGTTGGACTACATGGTCTTTCGAGGTCCCTTTCAACCCCTAATGTTCTGTGATCCTTCTAATTTTTGGATAAGGAGTCACTTTTCCTCTGCTTATATATTTAACACCAGTGAGAAAGTACATTCCCGAGGCCAGGTCTTCTTATACTTGACTGTCTATTTTAAAAGTATTTGGAAAATCATGTTCATCATTGAGCATATGAAAAACTCCTACATGTGACTCTTAATTTGTGAGAAATATCACATTTCCAGACATTTTGGGTATTATAATTCATCATTGAGACAAATAGTTTTTTGGGGGGGTTGAGTTGGTTTTGGTTGTTTTGGGTTTTTTGTGGTTTTGTATTTGTTTGGGGTTTTTTTGCTGTTGGCATAATGGCAGCTAAGTGGATAATATATTTTTATAATTTGACTTATATGAATAGGGTAAAAGGCAAAGAACAGACAAATGAAATGCTTAAGACTCCAGCCTGTGGAAGGTATTTTGCCATATTTTCTACTGTTTTAATGTTAATCACTTCAACCTAATGCCAGTTTCCTTTTCAATGTAAAATTAAACTTGGAGATATTTTTTCAGCAAGTCCTAAGGTATTTTGAAAATTGATGAGCTGCATAAATGCCAAGTTGAAAACAAATGGACTTGAACATGAACTGGGTTGTAGATGCAGCACAGAAAACATACAGATGCATGTATATTAGACAGGTTCATATCAACACATGTAATAAAGAGTAAAGTTCCTTTGACTAAAGAATGAAATTAATATAATTATTTCAGCTATTAACTATTATTAACTACATTTTAAAATAGATTATCTGAATTTGTAGCTTACTTCAATGAAATAAAAGATAAAGTCTAAATTTGCATTTATTATACTGCACCCAATTACACAGAGGAGACAAGTCCATAAAAATGTATTTAATTTACTAATTTCTCTACTTTAAAATATTTCAGCAGTCTTTCATTTTGGTGTTCAACTGGGACTTAATTGTTCTTGCTGAAGTTTACCTCATGTAAGGGCTCAGGTCAATAGGCTCCCATTTTTTTTGCCGAGTTTGTAAGCTTGAGTCGATAGCTGTTTCTGATGTTTTCCTTCCTGTGGTAAGGGAATATACAGCAGAACAGATTAAACTGGCGATTCAGTTATGCTAGGAGGTTCCATCTAAATTCTTATAGAGAGTTTTCTTTTGGCTTAGCAGTCTCTGGAGGAGTTCAAGCAGCATGTGGACCTGGTGCTTAGGGACATGGTTTAGTGTTCAGTACTGGGTTGAAGGCTGGGCTTTGAGGTCTCTTCCAACTAGATATATTCTGTGTGATTCTGTGATTATTAAACGATAATATGGGTTGTTGGAGAGTATACAATATTTCTACCATAACACTCCTGACAGATTCAAAGATGCTGAAAAAAGCAAAACCACATATGCTAGAGTAAAATTAACATCTGTCTTTTAGCTACGTTCATGCTGTAGCATTCTCACAGTACAATGACATATCTGATATTAAGCACACCCCTGTGCTGAGCTGCACTGTGATTATTCCAACACATCTTTCAGTTTGTCTGGATATGCTGTTAATGTCTGTGAAATTTGGCTGCAGTAGTTTGTTTTTATAATAGCACTCTTATCAACCTGCTTTCAAAAATAGAAGTTTCTGAGCATTAAAAACATTAATGTCTAAATATTTATTGTCCATACAGAGACAAATATACCAGCTGTCTTTGCTGGTCTAGAAGAGACACTACCCATCAGAAAAATATTCTCCAGAACATAAAAATTATCATTAAAATACTGAACATTACAATAATGTTGAAGCACATTATTGTCTGTTGCTGCACTCTATAGAACAGAACCATAACAACTGAAAAGTCATGGAGTGTCATCTCTTTAATTCATGAAATTTAGACTCCAAATTTAGTTTAGAACAAAACTTTTGGTAGACAACCTTTGATTTTGAAGTTCTTATCTAATAACTTAGAAGAGTTCCTTTGGAATGCAAGTAATAACTAATCATAGAATCACAGAATGGTCCAGGCCAGAAGGGACTTCCAAAGGTCATCTACTTGGACCTCCCCTCAGTCATCAGGGACATCCTCAACTAGACCAGGCTGCCCAGGGCAGCCTGTGTTTGTCTAAGAGAGAAAGTGAAGACTACTGCAGTTTTAAGTTCTGAAATATTTCCAGGAGAATTACTTACATGACTGGCAAAATACTATCTTAATGAGTTATGTTCTGGTCACAGGTTCTAGTTCCATGTACACGAGCTGTGACTAGGTGTTACCACAATCAGGCTGGGTACTATACTTTCCTCTGTGTGATGGCCTGATCTCCACATTATTCTCAGGAGAAAAGAGGAAAAGAAGTCTCGCAGCCTTGCACTAAGTTCATATTTTCGTCAGAGTCCAGTAATTGCATGGGAATACAGATAAAGAATCCATAGAAGTTGTAACCACCAAATAAAATTAGACAGCACTTATGGAAGCTGCCAGGAAGTTCATGCTACAAAAAGTAGCATTGCACTTCTGGAGCACCAACCATGGACAATTTCCATAAACATTAACATAAACAAAATGTACATTAAAAGTTTTGGTGCCTTATTTAGAGCTACTTCATCTCTAAGCGATTTTAAAATATATCTACACTAATGATCTCTGCTACCAAATTTGGAATTGAGTGAATAGGTATTTTCCACTGAACTTCCAAAGTTTTCAGGTTAATTTAGGGATAGAATTCTTGTACAGAAGCACTCTCCAAAGTTTGCTTGGCAGCCTCCAAGAGCCATGAGACTGTGTCTGTGTCTGAAAATAGAGCAGTGCAACAATTATAACAAAGAGGAGATAAAGAAGATAGGAATTAAGCATGCCATGGTGCATTTGCTACTAGTATTTAATGCAGGAGTCTTTTCTAAGGAGTTGACCACAATGAACATGAACTGAAGATGTGCTTGAGAGAAAGTTATACCCTTACCTGTTTCTTCTGATCTAGGTGCTAAACTGGCAGTGCCAGCCCCATCTATGGGCTCCTCTGAATCTCTCACAACATAGTTATTAATAAACCGCATGCGTTCCTGAAAAGCCTAGAGATCAAAGTTTAAATCCAGGTAAGAAAAACTCTGCTGTATACTTTAAACCCCAAAGAATTTTCAAAAGCAGGAATCTATAAGTGGTCAATAAGACAGTAAATCTATAGATCCAGTGCATGTAAGATCTAATGCCACTTCATAATACCAGTAAGTATATTTCACTGGTTTGATCTATAAAAATATCACTTCTAAACAGACACTGAGGAGAAAAAATGATAAACACAAGAGGACTACATTTCATGTAGTCATATTCAAGCTATCTATTGATCTTTAATTGCTATCATGTGTGCCTTGAGTATATGAAATAAGAACCCCTAAATGAATCTTTGTGAGATGTTAGTCCAATAAAGAAAAGTGGGCAGTGTGCTTTGAATGGTTTCACTCCACTCAATCCCTATTGGCTCTATTTAGTGCATATCCCAAACGAGAAAACGATGCTGTCAGTAACAAACACCTGCTTATAGTATGAAGCTCTACCTGGAGCTGGAATCAGAAAAGGTTTTATACTGCCCATTGAATCAGTCCAGAAACACCAAACACTTACACTAAAGATCATGGAACTAAATACTGTAAAATCACTGATCTCTGGGCAGTTAAAAATTATCTTTGGATTTAAAAAAAAAAAAAAAAACAACAACAAAAAAAAAAACAAAAACAAAAACAACAAAACAACTCTGAAAACCAAAGTTCCCTCATAGCTGAATGTGAGAATACATTCAGCTATTGCACCTGCCTAAGGAAATACCACATCCTTCTATGAGCTCCTATAGCCTGGTGATTTAGTCTTTCTCCTGAGAAATGGGAGCTATGGGTGCAAACCTTTTCAGACTCTGTTGCCTTTGATGCCAAACTATCACAATTCAGACTGTCTTTTCAGAAAGTGGCTTTGGTTTACTGGACTTTCTCTTAAGGACTTAGATTGTCAGAATGGATGGAGAAGCCAAGGGTCAGCCAGGAGACAGGCACCTAATTCCCAGAATTAGAGGGCATGTGAGTTCTGGAAGAGGTAAATATTTGGGACAGGGTGATCAGGAAGAAAGGAGAAGGGAAGCTATTTAGTTTAGATAGCAGACCCCCAATTTAGGTGCTTTTAAAAATACATATTAAATGAAGTTGCTGCAATTTTCTTAACAATAGCAGTTTTGGAAAAAAATGTCACAGGCACAAGGGGCTTTTAAAATGGAACCTTTTACTTGTAATTCAGTTGATTTTCTGATTAAAAAAAAAAAGGAATGGTGATAGAAGTAGCATTCTGAAGAGATTCCACACATCAAAGTGGATTAATTTCCAGCTAATCCTTCTGAGACTGTACTTTCATTTTCAGTCTCAGCATAGCCAATCAAAGCTGCAACGCAGTGTCAGGAAAAAAAATTGAGTTTTGGATACGCTGAAGAGAACAGAGAAAATCTGAAAGTACAGCTGGGAAGACACATGAATGAGGTTAATTTCTGAAAAATCATATAAAGAAGGCAAAATGCTTCTGAGCTGGGATTTCTGACCTCAATGGTCAGTGGTGGTGGTGGTGATAGGGGACTGTCAGATAAGTTTAAAGACTGCATTTTGTTCTTTTATGTTTCTTTTTCAGTAATGATGCTTCCCATTCTGAATCAGCTGTGTAACTTTTCGCTTTGCTAGAAAGAATTTGTATCAGTTTCCCATCTTAACCATATGTTATGTTAAAAGAGCACTGCTGCAGCTGACATCTGAATTAGTACTGCTTCTTCAAAACAGTGAATTCATACAGAGCAGTGTGTGCAGGCTCATGGGTAACCTGCAACCCAGAATGAATTTGGGAATCCTGGCTACAGGGGACAGTTTTAGTGATGATATGGTCAGGTGCCAGTTCTTCAAGAGAAATCTTTTTGGCATCTTTGTAACAATGGATTTTTCACTAGAATCTGTTCATGCTAAACATTCAACTTGTTACAAGTAGCAACTTTACAATTATGCAGAGGTAGTAGGCATTTTAAGGCAAAATTATTCTCTTTTGTAAAGTAGAATCTAAAGTTTTGGAGATCTATGGTCTCAAGTAGATTATCTGGATTCCTGCCCAAAATTCATGCACATAAAACCATAGTATGGTTTGGGTTAGAAAGGCCCTTAAAGATCATCTAGTTCCAACCCCTCTTGCCATGATCAAAGACACCTTCCCCTAGACAAAGTTATCACAGAATCACTTTTGATGCTTTCAGCTGTGTAAAATTTCCTGTCTTCCACAGAGTAGTGAAGAGGACAAGTCAACTATCTATTGTGGCAACTGCTCTACCATCATAGTAGCTCCTGGAACTTAGAAGAAACATTACTGCAAAGATTGCACTCTAATATTACCTTGATAGCTCTTCCTAGCTCTGCAGACTCCCACGCTTGTTTCATGGCTTTGATCTCATCTGCTCGCTGGGTGTCTTTCTTCACCTCCAGAACATCTGCATCCCTCTGTTCACTTACTAAACGTAAAGTCCAGTAAGGTTTGTTTGAAGGAGCTTGCTGAAAGTGAAGTTATCGTAAACATAATGTATTCATTGGTATACATCTACTACAACTATTTAGGATGAAATTATATTCCTCTATGCTGGTAATTTTCCCATCTGATATATGTTATACATTGATACACTCTGACATGGATTACTACCCAAGCAGTGGCTGCCAAAGGAAGGGAAAGTTATTCTGCAACATCTAGAAGCTCTTTGAGGTATTTGTATACTTCCCCCCACTCTAATGCAGCATGGTCCACACTCCCAGTTTTTCTGAGAAGTCTGTATAAACAAGAGTATCTTGTAGTGATATTTCATGTGACTGTCTTATCTCTCAACCAACTTTTCCTTTCCCTTCCCTACCTTTTTTATTAGAACTCTTACCATATTTACATGTTGGGTTTCTGGTTTTGGTGGGAGATTTTTTTGTTGTTTGTTTGGTGGGTTTTTTTGGTGTGTGTGTGGTTTGGTTTTTTTTTTTTTATTTTGGGGGGGTTTGCTTGGTTTTGTGCTTGTTGTTTTTGTTTTGGTTTGGTTTCTTTCCAATTACCCAAACTACCCAACTCCCAAACTACCTAAACCACTTTAACACATGGTTTCTCCAGAATGATAGAGTACAAGTAGCACCTGAAAGGTAAGAGACTATTCATCTGAACAAGATATTGTGCTGCATACATTTCTGGAAACTGTACCATTTGAAGAGGCTTTAAGCCCAAAATTTATAAGTAGAGATAGGAGTTCAGCTTTTCTTTGAGATTAAAGGTGGGCATCTTCTTTATATGCAAGCAGTCCCATCTCAAAACTTGCATCTGTTTTAGTTGCAAACTGAAGAATTCCCATGAACCACCATGCTAACAGCCACAGTGTACCCCACCACTGGAGCTGAAGGCAGAAGTTTGACACAGCCTGAAGGGTCACTGCATTTCTGTGGCAACCAACCTCAGCTGCAGCCACTTAGACTCCTCTGAAAGAAGGGTTGACACTGTTAATAGAACTCTGTATAATTTGATGTCGATGTGAATCACAGGGAAGTTTAGTCAAAAAAACAATTCAGTAGAGATTTACAGAAAAACTGTATGGAGATGCTCTCCCTTTCAACTGCCTGCCATGTGGCAGCAAAATTCCCAGCAAAAAGCAGTACAGCTAAGTTTCCGTCAGTTTCTTTTTTTCCTTCCATTAATCTGTAATCCACAAAAGTCAGTTATTCCTTTTAAGGCATATGGCCTACAGTTAGTAGACTTTTGGTCAACAAAGAACACACAGATTAACTCACCACAGATTAGAAGACTTTGCAAGCAGGCAAGCAGATACCAATTTTTCTGCCACTGTACGTCCACAAGCTAACAACGTTTGTGACATGAGAAAGGAACTGACTATAATGTAAAGACCTGGGAACCCCTGAAAACCACTTACAATAAAGAACTAGTGTGACCTGAATATGGCATATTCTTGGAATTTAATAAATCATCAGAGACAGAAACTAGACTAATGAAAGGAAGAATCAATAGATGCTTTATACATAAACAAAAAAGTGATGATATTCCACCTCTAAATGCAGGATGCATGTCTTTTACAAGTGTAATTCAATCTCAGGTTACAACCTAAAAGAGGTGGCAAAGGTGTATCTCTAGTGGAACACAAGGGATACACAAGTGTTCCACTAGGAATACACCAGAAGTGCTGGTGATACTGACCTACAGACTTCTTTTACACATGCAACAAATCCAGTTTTTTATTTGTTCTCACCCAAGATTCGGGTCGGGATGGAAGAGATAAAAGTGATCCTCTTTCTTTATTGAATTTCTCTCTTTCTGTCTTCTCAGATGCTTTATCTTTTGATTTTCTGTTTGATTTAGGAATGCTTGCAAACTTTTGTCCTTCAAAAGAATTGAGCACTAGGGGAAGCATGTGTTCCTCATGTTTTTCTCCATGTACTGTTCAGATGCAGTTATGACGCAAGATGAATTAGGTGATACCATTCCACACCAATCCGTGTATTTCCCCATATAGTATCCAGGGTGGAGTAACAGCACAAAACAGCCATGCAGAAAGACAAAGAGAAGTCAGATAATTGTTTGATGCTTTGAAGTACTACACATTTATAAAATCACAGAATCATTAAGGTTGGAAAAGACCTCTAAGATCAAGTCCAACTCCCATGCCTACTTAACCATGTCCCAGCGTGCCATGTCTACATGACTTTTTTGCATCTCCAGGGATGGTGACTCCACCACCTCCCTGGGCAATCTGTTCCAATGCTTGACCACTCTTTTAGGAAAGAAATTTTTCCTAATATCCAATCCAAACCTCCCCTGGCACAACTTGAGGCCATTTCCTCTCATCCTATCACTAATTACTTGAGATAAGAGACCAATCCTATTTTTGGAGTTGCTAGGGAAAAAAAAAAGAAAAAAAAGAGGAAATCACAGAATCATAGACTATTAGAGGCTGGAAGGGACCTCAAAAGATCATCTAGTCCAACCCCCCATGCCAAAATAGGATCACCTATACCAGCTCACACAGGAATGCATCCAGATGGGTTTTGAATATCTCCAGAGAGGGAGTTGACTGATTTACAATCTGATAATAATAACAAGGTACCTTTCATTAATGCTATGATTTTACAAGTTTTTTCCACTAAGGAAAATCACTGCATGATTAATGAGATCTGCAGTGTCATGGCTTAAGTTATATGGATATATATAACTGTAAATACTAAATATATTGAAACATATTTATCACACATAACTACACATAGAAATATATATATTCTGTGATATGTGCATTAGATTGTACATTATACATGTGTTTATGTATAAATTTCATTACTCATATCTCCTCATGCTACTTAAATCATGTACAATGGCACTGAAGTGCTAAGCTTAAATTTGTTCAGTGCTACCAATGTATGTATTAAAGAATGGAGGCAAAAATGAAAGCAGTCTCCACAAATATTCAAGATACTAAAACAACTCCAGAGGAAATGCAAATGAAAAATAAATAATGATGAAATATATAAATAACTGAAGTTATAACATCATTGCAGAAATTAAACACATTCCATAAAAAAGCCATTATCATAACATATTAACACCATAAATCAGGATGGTGTACATGCATTATTCAGTGAATTATTAAGATAAATTATTTATTGTTTATACAAACACGACAAAAATTCAGTGTCATTAGCTAAATGGTATCAGACAAAGGCTTTCTATGTCATGGGGTACTACAAACTTTGTAAGGCTTCTGGAAATATTTTACAACTTTGACTGTTAATATTTTGATGCTCTGGACTCTAGATATTCCTGGAAAGGGCAACAGCTGCAGTTTAGCACTACGGCATGCATCCCATTCTGACTTTAAGGAGATGCAGGAGGTTTCTCTGTGCTTTTCAAGGACAAAGATAGGTAAATGCTTTGTATGAGATGTGATAAGAAGAAAGGGAGATGATACAGAAAATAAAAGGCCATTTCAGATCACAGATTATGCATCAATTACAAACTCAGTGACAGTTTTTGTGTGTGTGTGGCACCAAGAAAAGCTTGCGCATCACATCAATTGACAGCAATGACAAACAGCTGTTAGCAGCTCTTAAAATTAGCCTCTCTACCACTTTTCTATTTACTCAGAAATTCATTTAATCTAATGCTAGAAGGGACCATAGTGATCATCCAGTCTGATGTCCTGCCTCTGACAAGCTGTCTGAAACACATAAATTCAGGTGGAGAGACGCCAATTCTCTTTTTTCAGTCAAGAGAGACAGCTACTCCTGATTTATGAAATTCAAGTTACAGAGAATGTATCTTATTCATAGGTAAAATACAAAGGAGCCTTTTGAACTTTTCTTTGAGAAGATATCATGCTCCCACTATCTAACATAGGCTCTGAGCACTTTGTGGGATTGATTATCTGTAGTTGGCAGAAATGACTGTTACTTGCCCCATGACAGACTTGCAGATTTCATTAAGAATTACTTAGATGTTCAGATGTTGATTTTCTGCTTCTACTCTCAGAAACATTCCTGACAGATAGCAAGATCAGAAATCTTTCCAACCTTGGGCTCAGCCAGACACTAAAGTTGGAGCTAATATACACCGGGACAGAAGCAACCATCAATATGGTTGAAGTAGTAGTGTGGAGTTAGAGCATAGCTCAGAGGTCTACAGGTCTTTAAACTCTAGCCCAATCACTGACTTTTTTCACTGAACACTAGGCAGGTGATTAATCACTACAGACAGGCAAGGTGAAAAGGAGAGGAAGAGAGGGAGAACTGAATATCCTGTTGAACATCTTATGAAATCCTGCCCTTGGCACAAATCAGCAAGTTCTCCTGTAGGAAGAGAACACCTAGGGAAAGTGAAAACCTGGGAGAGAAAATATCACAGAAAATTAAAAAGGGAATATTGCAAAGCATATTGTCTCTCCTGCCTTTTCAAACCTACCACTATTACCTAGGCTGGGCACACTATTCTCTGATCAACTCTGATGGCCTTCTCTCAGCAACATATAAAATACAGGCTGCAGTCAGCATTCAGTGCACACTGATAATTCAACTTGGGTTGTGACAGCTGCACGTTACAACTTTTGATCTTATTACAACAACAGTAAAACTAAAGAAGCCAAAAGAGCAGTGGCTGAAAATCATGTATACAAAGTGAATTTTAAAATCATTGTTTGCTGAGTCCAGCAACTTAAAATAGTATTAGCAGTTGCAAGATTGCCTGCTAATTTTCCCCCATTTACAGAAGAATTGTGATCCAGACCTTACTTTTTTTAACCTGTTTTTGTTTGTTTGTTTGTTTGTTTGTTTGTTTTCCACTAACAGTTCCCTACAGGGAGGGGGCAGGGAATGAAAAACAAAGATAAAAGAATGATAAATAATAAACTATCTGGCAGTTTCTAATTTCCATGTATTTGTGTTTTCCTGGTTGATGAGTTTTTAAATGGATTTTTGGTTTGTTTGGGGTTTTTTTGGTGCAACACACTCTTTAATAAAAGATATAATGAGTCTTCATATATAATAAATATGACTAAAGATTAGTCATAAATTTTGCTAACATAGTTCTTTTCACAAATACTGCTAAACCACAGTTTTAATGATTTTGAAGAAAGAAAGGACAAAAATTAGCAAATACAAAATGCAAAATTGTCATAGCCTCTGTGTGCCAGAGAACTTGCTTTCACCAAAACTGGTTTAAATAAATGTTTATAATATTGGTGAATATTTATGGTATAATAGTATAGTTCTTCGTTTAAAGGGAGACTAGCTTAAAAACTCCCATAAATGCTGAAATATTCTTTGTCATGATAAATTAGCTTTGATACAAAACTAACTCCAGATGGCACTGTTGTCTTATATGAAAAAGTGTTACTGTAAGTGGTGAATATGTGTTGCAGGAATTTTCCACCTAGCTTACTGCAACTTGCTTAAAAATCACACAGTGAGAGCATGCCTTTTGGTTACACAGCAACACTGCTATTATAGGAATCGTGTGTTTGACAACTACTGGTGGCAGCTTTAAATGCTAAAGGACAGCTTTCAAACTGCCTTAAATGTAGTTTGGAATCAGAAAAAGATTCAAAGATTAAATGTTTGGGTTTTTTTCCAAAATACTTACCTATAGCAAGCAATCCAGATAAATATTTTGGTTAACAGGGGTACATAAAATAAATGCTAACCAGTAAATACAGTGAGTGTTGGTGTTTAAACTTTATGATACACTGTTTTAAACTCTGTTGTTGGCCTAGGCAATCTGTTGGCATCTTTATGTAAACAGCAACATCCAGTTAATATGAATTGTGAAATGGATTTGGGTTACTTTGAAAGGTACCCATTGTGAGAGAACATAGATCACAACATCTAAAAAGAGTTCTCAAAGAAACATACTTCTTATCACTGACTTTGGTTTGTGTCTGGTTAACTGCAAATGACCCAAAGCATCAGTTAGCACAGAAAAGGGGCTGTGATCCAGAGTACTGCTGCCCTAACCTAAACTTGAGAATATTCATGACAGTAGTAACAGCTGAGAATTAGCAAAGAAATTTAGAAGTTAAACGACCTTCTTTGATGTGGTGATGGCTGTATGAAAGGATACATACACATAGCATGACTGGTGTGCTAAGTGCAAGCCCTTACTGTTTAGCTGACTCACAAGGATGAGGCAATGTAATAGGATATCTACTGTAAGAAGCAGTCTATCATTAAAGGGAAAACAAGGACAATAAATGGAGTCATCTAGGAAGAAAAGATGATTTTGCCAAGAATTCAACAAACTAAAAGCAGGTGAAATCACCACTTAAAAAGCTGTGTACAGGCCTGTAGGGCTACATGACACCTCCTCAAATATTACTAAAAACTGGCTAGGCACTATAGTAAATCAATAGGATATATCTTCATAAAGTTTTGCAACACTAGCTGAAAAAAGACTGCAGAAATCTCAGATGTTGCACTCATCTTGAAAAGAAGAGATGAAATAGTATATGTCAGAAATTACTGCTGATGAATCTAACTTCTATCCAAGGTAACAGAAATTTAAAGAAAAATATGACCAGACATTTAAAGAGAAATATGCAGCCAGAGTAAGAAGTGACAAATAACACATAAATAAAGATCAAATCTTCCTAAAAACATTTAAGGATATTAACAAGTTTATACATATAAGGAAGGATAATGCAAATTTCTACTAATCTCTACTAATCTACTAATATTTTTTTTTTAAAAATGACTTATAGAACTTTAATGTTGATACAAGAAATTTACTGAATGGAGGAAAATAGTGTTTTAGGTTTTCCAGGAATCTAGGAGTGAGAGCACAGGAGAGTCAGCTCTGTATGTGTGTGTGATAGCCTGCACCAACAGTTTGAGTAAGTCTGCAGCTTCAGGAACTCATACAGGATTCAGGGGGCAGCCACTGGGCAGACTAGGTGTCTAAGTCCAGATCCTGGAAGAATATATGTATATAGTCTCTATAGTAGCCTTCCATTCTGTTTAGCCAGGGAGGAAAGCAGGATGAGGCCTTGCTAATGGTTGGACCTGGTGACATGGATTGGCAGCAATCTCACCTCTCTCATGCTGTTGGATCCAGCATGATAAATTTTCATCTAACTTTCTATGACATCCCCAGTGGTAAAAGGTTGAAGAAACTATGGACATTATCTAATTTCTAGAATACTGAGTAGTATTCTAACTGCTTTTAATACGTGTGTGGGATTTTTTTGTTTGTTCATTTGTCTACGGTTTTGGGTTTTTTTCCCCTGTCACTTAATAAGGAATGCTAAAATAATCTGATAAAAAATTTAAAGCCTCTGTAATTTTTATGTCCCCTTCCTGACTTGAATATACAGCCTGTCCATGGGACTTTTCCTAGTCTTGCCTCCTACCTAAATTTTTCTCCTAGCAGTACAGAAGTAATACGTATCTCAAAACAAGCCTTCCCCTCCCCCCCCCCCCCCCCCCCCCCCCCCCCTTCTCAGCACATTTTCTTAAATTATCAGCAGGCATGTTTATTTAGGTTCAGTAGACACTGCAATGTTTGTATATACTTTTCTGGGGCACTATGCATTTATTTGACACTTTGTTGTGTCTTTAAATCTGTCATGCTTCCACAACTGTTCCAGACCTTTACCTATAACTGATTCCTAAAAGCTCAGATGAGTTGTGCAGAGTCTTCTGAAGTTACAGAATCATGCAATCAAACTTCATTTCTATGAACCACAGAACAAAGAGCTTTGTTGCTTACTTATTTCACTCAAGCAGCAACTAAGAGAAAAAAAATGTCATATGGTCTTGGTTTGTAGAAATATAAATCTGTAATGTGATGCATTTAACTTAATACAGACTTAGATCAACGTACCTTTGATTTCATTTTTCTCCATTTCTTTCAGTTCTTGAACAAACAGAGACTCACTCTCAGTAAGCGGCCAACTATTATACAACACCAATGCTTGTATGATATACTTGTGAGACTGTGAAAGGAAATTCAGTAAGTGAATATGCTGAAAACAACTACAGTAACCATTCAAAAGTCCTGTAGGTTAGTAAATTGCCAGCTATTGAACTCAGTAAATGAAACACAGAATTAATTTCCAAGCTTGCACATTACAGCATTCACAATAAGCTTAAAAAATTAATGCTAATTCCACTGATTTTATTTTAATTCCTGTGAAATTAAACAATTACTCCTGTGTTTATCAAGTAAAATTAAATTGGACTATACAATAAGGAGCTACATTCCTTCAAGATTTCCATATAACTTTCCTATGTATGCCATGTGCAAAAACAAAGACTTTTTGTCTTTGATTTTAAGACCTACTACAGGGCTTTGAGCCTCAATACTAGCACTCAATAAAGCCTTCATTTGAGGTAGAAGTTACTTTAAACAGGAAATTATTCTCTTTAGAAATGGTTTTCCAAATTCTAAAGCTAGTTCTGAGTCAAAGGAACAACCCTGGAATTTATTTCTTAACAATCTTTTTTTGTTTTTTTTTTTTTTCTTCAACTATTTTGTTGTAATTGAACTCAATTATTGGGAAAAGTCCCAGTAAAGAAACACTTGGAGACAGAAAACCAAGAACTATTTTAGAAAACAAATACTATTTTTATAAGATTGACAAAAAATACTAGGTGAAGGCAATACAAATTTATGGTTTTGACATCCCTCTATAGAAAACTTGCCTCACGTAGTAGCTATTGCGAGTGCTACTGAAGGCTTTCAGCTGACTGGCAATAGTCCTTTCTTTATTAAAACCATTTAATATGAGCTTCTCTTACATTGTGTTTCAAAGAAAATAGTGACGCATCAGAAGTTTACCTTCATTACTGGTAGTTTTTGGCCCTTACCTGAAAGTTATGCTATACTCGAATTGGATTAGCAAACGAAGAATGTTTAAAAATTGAATTTATCACTTTGACTTGGAAACAAAAAACGACCCACTGTTATTTGGCTGTTCATGTATGTACATTGTCTTTCTTTCACAGCCTCATTCAGAAGCCACCAACAATCTTAACTTTGGATTCTTTGTTCTTTCCTCAGGATTTCAGATCTGTGCATGTACCAAAAGCATTATCAGGTTTTTTTTTGTGTGTGTGTGTTTTGTTTTGTTGTCATTGTTGTTGGTTGGTTGGTTTGGCTTTTTTTTTGTGTGTGTGTGGTTTTGTTTTGGTTTGTTGTTGTTTTTCGTTTTCCTAAATCCCATTGATTTGGAATCTCTTACTTGCTGTGGACTTCCATCAATATCTTGAAAGTTTTCCAAGAGGGAAGAATCATCTTCGAGTAAAGATGAATCTTCTTGTACAAGCCCTGTCTTGAAAGATGTTTTGCTGTCCTTAGAAGATAAAATATGACCTTTCTTTTTCAATCCTCCAGTTTCTGATTCCTTCTTCATGTTACTTTGAATAATCTGGGGCTTGCTTGCTGCAAGATGATAGAAAATGTCAATGTCAATTTCCAGAAATTCTGTGAATTACTTGGATGAGATAAACATTCCCGACAGGATCATAAGAAAGAATCGTCATTGTGAATTTTCTCATGTTGCATTATGTTCATAAGGTTCCAATAAAAATTATGCTTATTCAGAATACTAACTTGATTTAGTTCTGCATTCAAATCACAAATCTCTTCAATGAAAGTTTTTAAATACTATATATATATATATTTGTTGTTACTGTTTATAAAGCATATAATTTTTTTCCCCTCCAAACCCACACTTCTTCTCTGTACTACCCACCACAGCACTGTGCTATGTGTTAGTTACACAATACAGATAGCCTTGTACTCTGTGTGATGGGGTCTCTGTGTTGCCAACCTAATTGGAAGGAGGGTAGAGGTGCATTGGCCACCATTCTGGCAACACCTACCCTTACAGAAATATTCTATTCCAATCTGACCAAAAGGTCATAGCTGACGGAAGTTTAGAAAAAGCCAGTCATGAAAGGAGCTAGGGAACAATAGCTTGTAGTCTGTCAGTTTCAAGGTTATACCATTGTCTCCTAAGGAAAGTATTGAAGTGGGAAAACTGTGAAACCAGGAATAATCTTCAGGGCTGCAACAGAAGTATTAATCCAGAAATGCAAACTCATGTTCCCTCCTAAATCTGTGATAGTATCTTGCCTAAATGCCTATGGAGAAAGGAAACAATTCTAAAAGGGAACATTTCATATGAAATTGAATAAAGGCAAAAATAACAATTCTGGGGAAATAACTTCACCTGTGTCACATTAACAAAGGTCTGGACCATCAGCTGAGAAAGAGGTAACTTTGTGACTTTACTGAAGACTTTACTCTTCCTACAATTTACTGTAGAAGCAAAGAATTATACTGTATCACTGCAACCCTTCAAAGCAAAAATGTAGGGTTTCATGTGTGTTGGCAAAACATCCTGAGAAGTTCCACCTGGAATGGTGGAATCCTCTGTAAGACTCATTCTGCTTTCCTTGTTGGAAAGATAACTCAGAACAGTTCCCAAATATGCATACACATCCGAAACAATAGTTCTAGCAATTGTCACCAGGTGGTGCTGTGACACTAAATTCCTTTTCTTACTACATACATATTCAGGGTTGGTTTTTGCGAGCAAAGTTCTGACCAGGTAGAACTCCTTACTAATCCTTACTACACATATCTGAACGAGATTTTGGTACTCTGAGTCCAGATTGAATCACACTTCTACTGTAGAAAATAAAAAGGATTATGAGAATTCACTTGGCCATCTGTACTTAAAAGGCTGCTGTGCTTGTAACAACAAAAGGATTTGCACTTGCAACATGTCCATATGTAACTTATTTATAGATAAGCAAATGTTCAAAGTCCAAGTCTTTTCAAGTATTTTGATGCTGATCCTAATCTGAGCTATTTTATAGTCTTCCCGTTTCTATTTCCACCAGTCTGCTATAAAGTTTACTAATCTCTTCCCATATTCTAAAAACAGTAACCAAAAAAAAAGATAGTTTTGATTATCTTGGGAGCTCAAACACAATCGTGACAGCTTCTCCATGACCTCTTTAAAATCACAACATTGTTATCTCATGAAATACATTTAAAGGGCATGAACTCCTCAATAGTTCATTTTACATTTCTGCTAATGAAAAGGTGCTCTTGAGACAGAAATGGAGATATTGCATAAACATGATTAAATTAGCTATTTTTCCCACAGAGCAAGGAAATATAAATAAAACACTTTTCTAAAGAATCATGTTAGAAAACTCCATAGATCTAAAGAGTGGAGGTGAGTGCAGGAAATATAATGCTAATTTGGGCTTTAGTGAAGTGATAATACAGAATTTGAAGAATTTGTCTGCCTCGGGTTTTGAATATGCTCCAACAGGCAGAACCTGATTTATAGATGATTTATTCTTTAAAAGTCTTTATAAAAGGACTAAAGACTTTAATATCTTACAACACTGATGCACAGTGGTGTCCATGGAGAGTACAGCTTGCTATGAACCACTGCTTTATTTAAGCAAACATGTAATGTTTATGAAGAATATATTTTTTTAAATGAACCCCTTAGTATAATAAAAAAAATCAAAATAGTGTACAATCATGCAAATAAAATGGAAATAGATCAATACAGAATTGAATTGTATAGAAAGCAGGGAAATGAGGATTATGCAAGAATTTAAGATACAGCAGTAGCATCTAAAATTCTTATATATAAGGAAGGCAGCAGAAGCAGATAGGTGGTACTTCATTTTTGTTAAATATCATTTGCTCACCACAGAGAAACAGTTGAAAACATGTACGTCCTTCAGCTGTACTTACTTTCTGAACAGTAAAATTAAGAACATCTTGAGATACAACTGGCCAAGAGCACTTTCAGATGGCAAAATTTTCATTCCAATTTTGGTTTAGTTTCTTTAGTAGCCCAGTCACAATTTTATCAAGCTATAAAATTAGCAGTACCAAATAGCTAATATTTTCTGGTAGCTCTCATGTGTTGAATTTGGCAGATCTCTTGACTTCTGAAAACCTGGAGGTGAAGCATGAAAGAGGATGTCCAGGTAACCTAACCCTGCCCTCTACAGTGTGCGGGAAGTCATCTCCATGTATCAGAGGGGGATGATGGCAGGTTATTGCTACAATCTCAAGCTGAAGGCTCTCTGTAAAATCCAGTTGTACATGAATAGCCCCTTAGCTGGACAGCGCATCCAAGGAAACTGGATTGTTTGCATATCATTAAGAAAAAAAAAAAAACATAAGCCTTGCCTACTAACTGATATCACAGGATCATGGGAGGCTAAGTGGTTCTGGCAGAAGCTGGAAGAAACCTCTGGCATTCATTTAGCTCAACCTCATTACTAAAAGCAGGGTCAGCTAAGGCAGGTTGCTCACAGCTGTGTCTGTCTGGGTTTTGATTATCTCCAGGGATGAAGACTCCCAAACCTCTCTGTGAAACCTGTTCCAGTTTTTGACACCCTGAAAGTAAAAATGAACCGAGGACAAAAATCCCAAACCAAAGAATCCACCCCTCCAAATTACCTTTTCTAATGCTTAAATTGTATTTTCTAAATTTCAGTTTGTCCATTGCCTCATATCTGGTCACTGAAGAGTCTCTCTTCATTTTCTTTACCTCCTTGTCCTTTACCATAATATTTGTATGCTGCCAGGTTTGGCATATGGTAGATTCAGAATGATAGCTTGCTGGACTAGAGGGTCAGTTTTAACTGATGCTAGCTGGATTTTTGTTAGGTACAATCAATACTTTTGAAGTACTTTGAGAAGACACATGAATTTTAACATGCTGGTGGAAAGTGACTTGTGAACAGTGTAATAAAATATAAATATATTTTATATTTCATATTCTGGCAGTGATATCTTCAGACACAACCATGACTTACTTATGAAGTATATATACAGGTTTTGTTATTTGGTTGTGAGTAATATATTCCACATACAAGGAATACGAAGACAATTAAATGATTGAAGCAAAAATCTTGAATTTCCAGTGATTCAAATTGGAAATTGAGGTGCCACGATCTGTGGTTTCCCACAGAGCAAGTTAGCTGGGTACTCACGGCTTGCTCTTCTGGCTGGTATCTTTCCAGATGCTGTAACTATAATTCAAGTGGCTCTTGGCTCAGAGAGGGATAAAGGATCTCTCTCCTCTCATGCACTCCGGCACAGGGCTCTCAGAGTGTCGGTTGCTTCGGGCTGCAGCAGTGCAGCTCTTAGGGCATTTGGTTCTTTTGGGGCTTTTCCCCTTTCTGCCTCTGGCACAGGGCTCTTGGAGCATTGGTTGCTTTGGTCCAGGTACAAAGCCCAGGTGTAGTTTGCCTGCTAGGTCAAAGTTCTTCAGCTGCAGCTCTGGCAACATTCAGCTCTTGTTGCTTCCTCGGTGAGAACAAGGCCCAGGTGTAGTTTGCCCACTAGGACAAGCTTTTGAGCTGAAACTTTGGAAGCATTTAGCACTTGTTGCTTTCTTGATAAGAACAAGTCAAATTGCCTGCCTTCTTGGCTGGTTTAAATACTGTCCAAAGACAACTAATGTCTGCTGGTAACAGAGAAATCTGATAGCTTAACCCACAGAATGGGGCATCACCAAACATGGTCAGGGGGACACGGTTCACAGGTGTGTCACAAGGCTGGTTACACATGGTACATGTTTACCTGGACCATCTGGACTCCAGGAAACGTCTAGGTTTGCAAATTCACAGATGCTTAGCCCATTGTCTGGGTTAGGGCATGTTTTGGGGCTTGTCCCTTCAGGACAACAGTAACTAGTCCTAACCTTTAACAAGAGCTGAATTGACAAGACTGCAATGTAATGAGTAACAACAAAATAAAAACAAAACAAAACTAAAGCTTTGAGCAAATAAACTCAGATTCAAGTCTTCAGTCAAAAACCAAATAAGATATTTTCTGTAATTTTCAAGTAAATTTGTCTCACAGGAAATTTTGTTTAAATTCAACTGTTCACATAAGGTCTAATCTTTCGTCAGTATTTCAGTTGATATCATAAAGAACTGACAATTACATAGTAGTATAATGGGCCCTTAGGCTTTTACGCCATCTTTGCAAGTCTGGGGCAAACAGCTCTTCCTTCAGTGTCTTTGAGTTCCATAAGTACTGTCATGAAGCTGTAGCAGAGGTAAATGGAGAGTATTTTTTAAGGGTAAATATTATGTTGTCTATTCAAGATTCTTTTGTCTTGTACTGTGGAGCTCATATGATGGCTGAGAAGCCACTAAGAACACATGTTTCTGCTAAAAGGACTGATGCCTAGTCTGGTACATTTAAATCAAAGGTCAGTGTAACCTACCATGTTGCGTGATCTGGGCATCAATTCTCTAACAGTTGAAAATTCTTGAACTTTAAGATCAAACAGATAAAGACAACATCTCAAAAATATAACATATTTCCATTCTCAAGGACAAGGCAAACACATGCATAAAAGTTTTCAGAACTGAGAAGCTACTTCAATTATCCACAAAACTCTTTACTCAGTTATAAAGCAAGACCACAATGCAGAGGAAGAAAATAAGGTTGGACACCTTATTTCAGTCAGTCCCTTTGGTACATTTCCTTATTGCTGAGGACAAAGGAGTTCTGTTTGTCTCTCAGAAATGCAGCTGATTTCACTCACTCATGAAGCAATTGTGGATCCATGGAAACAGTCAGAAAAAATATTTTCTGTGACTACATAAAAGTTACTGAAAGAATGTATATACCTCAGTTAACAAAATTATCCAATACAGAATACAATACTTACAGTAGGAACTTAGAAGCATTTCATTACTCAGGAAATTAAAAGCAGGGATGACTGCATGGCCTTTTCCAATGACATGCACAACTTCTTCCTCATTATCTAGGACTTGCAGTTTAATGAACACATCTGATTTAGAGGTTTGTACCTGCACTGTAGCAATATGTGATGCTGTGACTTTTACCGAATACCTAAAGAGGTATATAAAAAAAAATTATAGCAATATAACCTACTATACCAGATCAATCCTTTTTAGGTCAATACCTAAATGTTGTGCTGATTGGGAAGCAAACACTTAAAATTGAGTTTGTAGTCTACTGCTTTCCTGCAATCTAAGGAAAGCTTCCTGTAGTGAACTTTAGTAGAGTGAATCCATGATCAAAGTGTGTGCTGCTGCTGCAAAAAAAGGACTGTTCTTGCCATTTCTTTTTTCCACTGTTTTATCAAATGTCCATACACACATTTATCTACTGCTCTACTAGTACTTGTTGATAAGCATGTTAACTAGATTAGGGAACTATATCAGTGAAAAAGTAATGAGCAAAAGAAAAAAAAAGATTTGCTTTCAAAGGGGTAGAGTTATCTCATTTGATAGCAGCTGCGATTCCTGTCACCTTGAAAGATGGTGGAATTAAAAGACTGTAGAATTAGTCTCAGGACAAAATTTAAATAACATGTTCTTTGCAACTCAAAACTTTTTATATTACTTGCTTTTTCTCCATAAATTCAAATTCTTAGACTAAAATCAATCAAAGAAACAAGTAATAACAACACAAAAACTCCATCACCTTGACTCCAGCAGATTTGAAACAAAAAATTAAATATTTTTAAAATATTTTTTTAAAATTTGCAACACTAGAGAAGAGAAAAAGAGAAAAACTCATCAAGGAAGAGAGAGTTTACAGAATTTGAGTTTATAGTTCCATTACATGCTTTCTTAACTTCTACTGAAGCTGACTCTGTCTGTTGAATAGACCTCTCTCTCAAGAACAATCCATTGGTTTGAAATAAAAATGTAAATTGTCAGCCATGAACAGAAAATTTTCTAAAACTAACCTCCAAAACATATACATGTAATCAGCTTTAAGCACAGGGCCTGTTTCAGTGCAGTGTGTAGTCTTTTGTGTAAAAGCTTAACTGTAGTAATTTGGTCAGGGTCAGCTCTGAATTAAAAGTCAGAATAAACTGATTTTAATAAACTTTAATGAATTAAAAAGGATTAATAAAAATAAATCACCACACTTTTATTGAATATTCTCCTAAAAGAATCAGTATGCTAAAATAAAATACACACAAATTTTTCTGCCAACACTGCAAGCTGGAAACTGGTTTGAGAACAAAGGGTTTACCTATGTGTTATTTAGAGCTTTATGTGAATGGCTTGCAAATTCCTGATTTTAATACATATTTAATCCCAAAAGGTAACATGGAATTTCAGTATGTAACATATGAATATTTCAAGATTGAGTTCAAATGGATGAAAAGTACTGCTATGGTCTGTGTACTTCATACCTCTTCTTCATTAAGCAGTGGCAGTGCTTCAGAAATAACACTTTCACAAATGAAACACTGAATTTATTATGGCACTTCAAGGTCCCATAAAGTTCAGATAGCTGCCTTAATACTCTCCCCTTCTAAGAAAGAGGAAAGAACATACTTTTGTGTCAGGGATGGTCCATATTGTGATGGTTTAAAACTGTCTCTATAATTTTTCTTCTCAAAGTTCAAGCAGAGAAAGCTAAAGAATGTAAATCAGTCACTATTGGGTGTAAGAAAGCAAAGTAACGATTGTTCTAAACACTTCCATTGGATAGATAGAAATGTTTAAGAACTACTACTCAAAACAGAGTTTGGGCAGTCGGGGCAACTTGCTGGGCTGGCTGGCTGCTGCTGCTTCTTCTCTTCTGGCTGAAGATAACACACTGAACTTGGCAAGCTAAGTTAACAGCCACTTTGCTTTTAACTAACTGCTTTCTGCCAGGGAGTCTGGGGGGAGGAGGCCCCTGGAAGAGAGGCCCCTTGGGAGGTCCCCTCAGGGGAAGCAAAGGGAGCTTGGTTGTGCTTTTCTGTTGACTGTATATATTTGTAAATGTTGTGAATTTTGTGTATTTGTACATATTCATTGCATTTCATCAGAAATTGCAGATTTGCTTGTAAATACAGCTCTCATTTGCTTTCCAGACTGAGCTAGCCTGGTTATTGTCGGTGTGGGGGGATTTCAGCTCACACTGATACACATACAAAATGCAGAATTTAGTCATTCTTCTCCCAATATTTACCTGAACATTACATGCTTGTCATCAGGTATATAATACTCTTTAATTTCTCTAGTAGAATAGACATTGTTTACAGCCTCACGAGAGAGAAATGGGAGTGGACTATGAGAACCGATGAGCCGGAGCCTCCATCTTCCAGCTGCCAGAGGTAGGTCACCAGTATGTGCTTCAGCCATAAATGTGTATCCTTTCTGAAAGGAGAAAAAGTAACTTTTACTTAGAAATAACACTACTTGAAATGCACTCTATGACTACATGCAACATAGTTTTGGCCCATATTACACTTGCTAATACAATAAGATGTGCTTCACAAGGAATTGTGAAGTTCTGTTAGATCATAACATTGGAAGCATCTTTTATTGCAGGAATATATATAGTTTGCAAAAGGCTACATAACAAATCAAATCCAGTCTCATCTAACTTCAAAGCTGGCACATGATTTTAAGGGCAGGTATAATCAGACTCCTCAGGTCACTTTCCAACCAGATTATTTGATGATTCTAAGTTGATATACAGTGTAATGCCCAGTTGCAATGTAGCAGAGGAACTCAGGACTAAGTCCCTTCTTCATATTCTCTTAAGTCAGTCCTACCAACTTGCTAATTTGAACATTACAATTTTATGTTCCACCCAAGAAACACTCCAGATGGAAATTCTTTGAAAAGTTTTTCCCTCTTAGCAGTCTTCTGCTAAATTTCAGTTAAAATAAATCAGTATTTACCAGGGAAAAAGCTCTGTTGAAAAATTCTTATAAATAGGGTTGTGATTTACAGACTATCCAATAATGCAGGGTTGTGATTTCAGGTCTACTGCATACTTAAAATGGAAATAAAAGAAATGATTCACGATTCTAATTTGTGCAATTGTAACTGTAAGGCATTTTATACCCATTAATCTCTATGAGGTAATAGCAACCATTCAGACCTATGATTCAGGAGAACTCACACGTTTAAATACCTAGTTAAGCATATAGTTAAAGTCTTTTCTGTTCTTTACAAGTGCCCTTGGAAACTGAGAGGGATTTAGCCAAATATTCGAGTGCCTTCTGACAGCGTGGTGCATATGAGAAAGCCACTTTCTGTTGTATACCTATTTATAAATCTTAATGTTCACTACAAATATGCAGAAACTGAATACTACATAGGTGTAAAAAGCACAATAGTTGTATCATATGGCTGGTAGGAACATTTGGTAATCAGCAGGCACTACACAGAAATAGGGAAATAGATTTAGGCAACCTCGTTAGATTTACATCTCTTTCTCAAAAACCTTTGAGAGAATTCATTACCTACTTAGAACATTACAATTCACTATGTCTAAAATCAGAAAGGGTTGTTTTCTAATGTGTCACCTAAAGTAATGTTTTGGTAAAGTAAGATAATTTCTCTATGTCCCTCCATAACTAGTCAAGACAAATAACTCTGGCTCTGGCCAGCCTGATCTAGTGTGAGGTGTCCCTGCCCACGGGAGGGGGGTTGGAATTAGATGATCCTTGTGGTTCCTTCCAACCCTGACTGACTCTATGATTCTATGAATCAGTGCCCTTGCTCAAACAGACTTCTATTTTCTAGACTAAATATGCTTTTAGTGATGATTTCTGAAAATCTGATCTTTGCTGGTAAGCTGAAGCTTGAAGAATGCTTCTAACACTTTCGACAATCTGTTCAAAATACTTGTGAATAATAAAAGAGAGTTGAATAAAAAAAAAAAAAAAAACCACAAAACCAACAGCCCCCAACAAAACAAAACAGACCTGCATCTAGCAGTAAAAAAAATAAAATGAAAGAGGAAAATTTAATATGAAAAAAAATCCCAATAATGCAAAACAAGTAGCTAGTTTCTGTCTAGATTGTAGTGCTTGTAGAAATAAGATAGACATTATTGCTAGACTGCAGATTTTATCCTTATTGTCAATCATTCTGAAATAAACTTTCACGTGTTACAGGAGTGTCTCTGCAGCAGAGCAGCAGTATCTGTTGACAGGATTTCTTTTTAGCTCTGTTGTCAATGCTGATTGACAGTTTTGAAGCAGAACAACTAACTGGTAGGTTTCTTTAAGGAAAAAAAGACCTTTTTCTGTAAAAATATTGCCATTTAAGAATTCAGGCATACTATATGATTTCTTGCTTGATTTATTATATCACAGACTAATTTTTACAAAATCCTGTTGAACAGAAAGGCAACAGATTCATATAACACCATTGTATTCTGTGTTTCATAATAATTATGTAATGTCTTGTCAAAACATCAACAGAGCTTTCAGTAGCTTTTGCAGGGCCACTGAAACATTCACAAACCATTTAGCAATAGTAAAAAAAACTACAAGTAAGGAAACTAAATTATAGAGTATAAGAAAGTCAATAGTAGTGATTAAGAAATATAAGTAAAAAAAATACAGCAAAATTGCTTTAATACTGTTTTAATACTCTTAAACCAAAATCACACTGTACTAATAATGTTTAATATTATAAAAATCATAGAATCAATTAGGGTTGGAAGGGACAACAGGGATCATCTAGTTCCAACCCCCCTGTCATGGGCAGGGATACCCCACACTAGATAAGGTTGGCCAGAGCCTCATCCAGCCTGGCCTTAAACACCTCCAGGGATGGGGCCAAAATATAAGTCATAAGTTTAGAGAATAATAACAAAAACATCTGTTTTAAGTGGGGACTTCTCAAATAAGGAAGGACAGGGATAAAATAAAAATGGCCACTTTCACTAGCTGATGACAGAATCACTAAGGATGTTATGCTTTACCCATTACAAAAGTAGTTTTTGGCTGAAAGAGTTGGAGTTGTTCAGCCTAGGGAAGAGAAAGCTTCAGAGAGACCTTGTAGCAGCCTTCCAATATTTGAAGGGGGCCTATAGGGTAGCTGGAGAGGGAGTTTTTACAGAGGCATGTAGTGAAAGGAGAAAGGTTAATGGCTTCAAACTGAAAGAAACTAGATTTAGATTAGACATTAGGAGGGAATTCTACATCTTGTGGGTAGTGAGGCACTGAAACAGGTTACCCAGTGAAGCTCTGGAGGTTTCAGCACTGGAAGTGTTCAAAGCCAGGGCCTTGAGCAACCTGCACATGGCAAGCAGCTTGGAACTAGGTGGTCTTTAGGGTCCCTTCCAACCCAGATCATTCTACGATTCTGGAATGTGTGAAGCAAAACCCAAACATTTCCAAGACTAAAATCACTGTACTGCACAAAGTGTTAGTAAAAAGTGTGTTAAGTTATGTTAAAGAGAAGTCTGGAAAAAGTAAAAGCAGGGAAATGGAAAACCTGCCACACAAGGCAGAACTATCCTACTAGAAAGGATAAATGCTGAGATCTGAAATAAACCTGAAGTTGTGATCTTTCCACAACCTGCCACTTTCCTGAATAGCCACAATTAGAGTTCACCACAGATTTCCTTTTGCATTCTGCCACTCACCACTGTTTTATTTTTTATCTGTTGGAATCCACACCCATCTCTGAGGATCCCAAATTAGTTTTGAGAGCTTGAAAAGTTTGTCTGCAACTCTTCTAAGCATACCCCTTCATCAGTATCAGTTCTTTTCTGTCACATTCAGCTAATATTCACTATAAACACTAGATAAGCCAAGTTCATTCTAGTATAAAAGAAATTAAGTTGAAAGCCATAAAAGAAAGAAAATTGCTCCTATGGTGTTAGACTCTAACTGACACCAGTTCCTTGTTACTGATAGATGAGAAGGTTAAAATGTGAAAGGTCACAGGATGTTAGGGGTTGGAAGGGACCTCTGGAGATTATTGAGTCCAACCCCCAAGGTTGAACATGTCTTCACTAGAATGTCAACTGTGAATATGCTGCTTGAATAGTTAACATTAGAGGTGATATTAAAGAAGCAGGCCAGAACAGGAAAAGAAGTACTAAATGCTTATGTAGAGAAATTAAGGGTTTGGCTTAGTTAGGTCTGATTACCTTCTGAACTTTCTGAAAGATAATTACATAACAGATTAAAAGCATCAAAACCCTTTTAAATTATGTCTGATAGTTGATGGAGGATAGGTAGTGTACTGGATGATTACAGAACTGCAATGTTGTATGTTTTTTTGATGGACAAAGGTGTCTAGAAAATGATTTTTCAGCATAACTCCAATGGCTGAAAACATAATGAAATAATTAATTCTTTATAGACCACTCATAGCAAAAAGTCTGCAAAAAAACCAAGTAAACCAAACAATCAATCTTTCTTCTATAGAAAAACACACTGAGGGAAAGAAGATACCTGATGTGCTCTGATCATTCTTCTAAGTCTAAAGAAATTCTTTCATGACTAAGAAAATAGAGAGACTGTTGACCAACCACATCCAGAATACATGTGTTCATGGCTCCTTTTGGAAGGGTCAGATGCAATCAGTTAAGATTTCAAAATCTAACCTGAACTGATTCCATTCAATATTTTTATTAGTAATGTGGATGGTGGAATAGAGAACATGCATGTTTTATTAGCTGATACCAGAAACTAAAAAAGGATTGCATCTTTGAAGGAAGACAAGATAAGAATCCAAGATTATTTCAGGAGAAATATATAAGGGAAATGGCCTGGGGAAAAAAGCATTTAAATGTAGTGTGTTTCACTACTCATTTTGTCAAGAATAATAAATTAGAGGATTCAATTCTTCAGGAAAGCACCTAGGTTACAGAATTTAACAAGTCAACAATGGTGTTGCAAAATAGGGCAAGCACAGCACTTGGATATGTAAGCAGAAGTAAAGCCCACGGACATGTAAACTAATGATTCCTCACTCATGGTGGTCCCAAATTAATCCTGACTGAAAAGCTTACTGTGCTTAGCGTTGTGCATAACAATAAAAACACAGCAGCAATTGGAAAGAATTCCGAGGATAGAGTAATTAAGAGTGGTAAAACATGTAACTTCCAAGGAAAGACTGAGCAAACTTTGTTAATCTGCAGGGAAAAAGGCAGAAGGAGGTTAATTTTTAGAAGTTTATACTAATGCTTTTGAGGTAACACACAGGATTTAAGGACCATATCTAAAGCTGTATTTGGCATCAATGCTGAAATTACCATTAGCAACTGAAGATGCATATTAATTTAATTATTGTAAGTATGGCTTACAAAAGGCTATTCAAACCTCACTATTACTTTGGCCTCTGTCTCTTGAAGGTTTCTCTGGCAGATGGAGACTATCAGCAGTAACCATACTGCTACTGAGTAGTGCAGCACAGGGGAGCTGAATTGTATTGCTCTATTTAGTGGTAGCAAGAAATACCAAAAAAAATTAAGACTATTCTTTCATTCTTCCACTGACAAAGGTTTAGCACAGAAGCAGATCAGAGACAGTGTCTGTTCAAGCCTGCTGATAAATAAGGGAACACTTCTAAGTAGAACATTATGGCATGGCTAAAAATTATGCTTCCCACAATGACTCTTTGCATTTACCTTATTTTTGGTATAAACATGAGGTGCCAGCTTGAAAAACACATGTGGCATTTCTTCCAGTGTGTCATTGTTGACAACATGAAGTCTACAGGAAGGGATAGTGCTATGCATCTTCAGCACTATAAGCATGTCTTCTGGAACAAAAAAAATTTCCCTAAAAATAAATGAACTTTTTTTACAATTATGTTCACAATATTCTTTGTCTGACATGAAGCACACATTAGAATTTAAGTAAAGCAGACTTTGCAAAATTACATTTTTTAAATGGGTTACTAAGAAACCAGAGTTTATCAGCAGTACTTCCCTGCAAGAGTTACATAGGGCAGTAAGAAACTCACCTAAATACCACAAACCACACATTTGGTGCCTGATCAGCATACATCACAGCATAGTCAGAAAAAGAGAGCTTACACCACTCATCTGCATAACAAGGAAAATTTTCAATTGACTTACAGTTTGTCTTAAACATGTCTCTGGAAAGAAGAAAACAAGAGAAATACTTAATCAGGCAGGCACATACATCTTGACTTTAATTTTAGTCATGAAGAGCACTGCTTCATGCATGAATGTAAAACAATGATTGAAAATGTGTTACTAATGTTTCTCTAGTAGCTGTTCCCTCTCAAAAACAATATCAGGTAAGGAGAAGCTCTTTTAGAGTTAATGGCCCATAATGCCAATATTTACATACAAGTATTTCTATCAGCCAGTCTAAGAAGCCCAAAACATTATGGTTTCTACAAAACTTTACATTTTTTTTAATAAATATCAGCATAGCTTCCATTTCTGTATAATAAGCCATCATCTTAAAGCTGTGGCATTCTTAGGAGATAAAAAAAAAATTAAAACTGTTTTGAACAAGTAAGGAATAAAACCAAAATGAAGCCAATCTAAAATGCAATGAAGGACATTCCATTCACACAGAAGGGAACCTAAGACTGTAAGTTCAGAAGTTATCAGTAGGGCAAGTAACCTCACAGGAGTTAGGAAGTTCTGTGAAATTAGAGCTAACCTGAAGGAATTGATTTAGGGACCAGAACCCCAGACACTGTCTTATTGATAGAAGGAGATGCTTTAACCCTGATGGGTGGCAAACCCTGGGAACAGAGTGCAGCTAGAAAGGAAAACATAGATAGGTTGACTCCCAGTAGTCACTGTGACCTAAGGAGTTATGCAGGGACCTGATAACAAGAACAAAGCAAAACTTAGGACAGAATTATGGAATCCCTTTATCTCTTGCTTGACGTTTGCTTAAGCCTTCTGAAAAATATATGTGTCCATGTGATACTTTCTCTCTGTAGCCAATCATGAATTTACAATTGTAGTATGGACATACCAATGACCAATTACAAGCTGCCTTCTGATGTTATGTTAACCTATATAAAGAAAAAGCTTTGTACAATAAATCGACACTAGGCTTGCATCAGGCCTCGTCCCATCTCTCACATCGCAGCACTAACCTACTGGCACCTAACTGACATCATGAATTTTTATTCATCATATGCAGTATTAATGTTTCTCTAGACAAAGCAGTGGGAAGACCAGCATACAACACTCACTGTTATGTGAACAGGTTGTCAGGTGAAGGGAGAAGAAAAGTAACCTGTGTCACTCCATCTTTTGGCTCCTTACAGTGATTTCTCTGGACATTATGAGTTAAAATATGCTTATATAGAGGTGAAGGAAAGGATATGCTTCTTCCTTCCACTCCCTCTGTCTTGCATTATTCTTGAACTACCTGCTTTCTGCAGTAAGCAATATATACACACACACACACACACACATATACACACATATATGTGTGTGTATATATATGTATACATATATATGTATATTGCTATCTTTTACTTGCTCTAATTCAAAGTTTTGTTTATATGCTCTACATTAAGAAGATAGTCTAAAGAAACCTTAAAACATTCTTTTTCAGTGATAGATGTTGCTTTTCTGTCTCAAATATCAGCATGTTCAAGCAGTTCAACCAGAAATTTATATCCACAAAATCGTACTTTGATGTTCCTTTATTCCCGTGCAGCAATCAGAATTACAAAAAATCTTCACATCCATGTTTTGAGCAATGACAATAGCTGACCTTGACATTCAATTGAGTGAGTCACAAAGTGGATGCAAACCTTGCCAGAAGTGATTTAATAGAACAGGTTGAAATCTTAGTCCAAGAAGCTTTGCAAAAGCTCCTTTCTCAAGTGATAAATAGTGCACACAAAGACTGGAAAAGCCCCTCAGAAACCTCAGATTCTTAATTCATTGAAAATTATAGTATTAAACATAAATGAGCTTACATGGGATGTATAATGAGAAATAGGTGGCAACCATTGCACAAATTGCAAAATTTTAGGACATTTTAAACTGATGTTTGTGTTGCAAAATGGCACTGCTTCCAGCATGCCTGGGGTTAGAGAATGGGAAAGCTTTTACCCTAACACTGAATTTCAAGAATTCCTGCATGCTACTTTATTTCCCAAGATGGTAGCTTGTTAGATTAAATTCAGGTCTGTTCAGCTGTTAAATATGCTGCAAATCTAAAATGGAGGTCTAGTATTTGGAACAAGGCTGTGTTGCAAAGTTCTGGTCCCATGAACATACATAGGTTTTACAGGATTAAAACTACTAAAAAGGGAAATAAAATTATACCCCATATGAACGTTCCTGAAATTGCTGATTATAAGGAGTAAGGATTTATACTCACAGTTGATAATTACTGTTGGTTCTCACTCCTTACTGCTAACAAAACTTACCTAATGCTAGATCAGCAATATGAACACTTGCAAAAGGATTTTTGAAGGGCTTAATGGATACATGGGATCCCCACAGAGCGTCGTGCTTGTAAATGAATGGACACTGTTGAAATTAGAGTAGCTGTCTTTGCAAAAGCTATAATTAAATAACAGGGGAAGGATCTGTCTAGAAATACAACTACTTTCCCTCAAGCAAGTGCTACAAACAAATCCTCTTGATGATATAAACTGTTGTACGATTAAATAGTATAGCTATTTCCTTTCTAATGTCAACCAGGATTCCTTAACAGATAGCATGAATCAAAATGCTTCTTTAAAGCAACTGGTTAGCTGCTTAACCAAGGAATCAGTATCAGATTTATATTTATGAAATAGCCTACCATGTATTTTAAAAAAGTAAATACAGAAGTGTAATATTCTACCTCAAGCCTGGGAAAAACCTGTAACAAACATGCCTCAAAAATAGATTTGCTGTTAGTTTACTCATGAAGGGTACACAGAATAAAGCATGGCACATATTCACTAATCTCATCCCTTCTTATAGAGTCTTGTACTTTTAAACCTAGTAATGATCCGAGCATATTTATTTCGTGAACTAGCAATTTATGGCAATTCTATGGTAGTGCCTGCAATCAAACAGTTTGTTACATGATTACCTTAATAGCATTACAGCATACTGTTCAAAATTTAACTCAATCACAGTCCACAGTTTTTGCAAAGTTTCTTTGACATCAGTGTTTTCTTTAGTACCTGGAAATAATAAAGTAAGTTAGAAAATGTAACATCTAACTTTTGTATTGTTGTAAATGTACACCTGCCAAATACTTGTAAAAACTGGGACTCACACAAGTAAATTGTCTTATGAACCAGTAGTCTTTATTTGAAATTTTACAGAAGTCTCAACTGAGCTGAAAACTAATTTCTCCTTTGACAGGAGAATTCCCTTCATCATCACCTCTATACTTTTAAACACTCCTACAACTCCAAAAAATGGTGTGATCAATATTTCCTCTGATTTACAGAATTTTTTCACTGTAACACACCGAAGTGATGTGATCTTTGTTCTCAGAAAATATGCTGTTAAGCTTGCAGCAGCTTTTATTTGCAGAAGTAGGTATGTGCCTAGGCTATCTGGTGTCTAAAAAGAAAAGAATGGAACAGCTCCAGGAGCTAATTCACCTCATCTAAGTTTGACTCCTCTCAGATTACAGGATGTGTTGTCATCTCAAGGTGCCTACTTCTATCCACCAAACACAGATGAAGAATATGCAACTAGATTGGATCTGTTTATCTGTTGTCTAAATTTTCAAGGCTAATGTTAGGTTAAATCCTTCCTATTGCTTAAGTATTTAGTGACAGAATCGGAAGTGCAAAACTAAAAAAAAGAGGGAAGAGTAATAACTTTTCTGTAATGGCAAGTAAGAGGGGAAAAAAATAGAGATAATGGGGAGAAAGGAGGAGAACACTATTATGACTGAACACACCGCCCACTAGTAAAGCAGTGTAAAGATAATATCAGAATTAAAGGTAACAGAGTATTGATAAATCAGAAAATGAGATTATAGACAATAGAAGAAAAGAGTTGGAATGCCAAAATAACATTCAAAGAACAAAAATCTAAAATTCAAAAGAACAGTTTCTGAGCTTTGGCATTTGCAGGAATTTATAACACTAGTGAAAGTTTACAGAAATGCCTAATTTACATTACACCTCCTACAGGAAAATGGAAGGGCACTAGTCTACTTAGAGGAAAGCAAGTACCGCAGCAAGACTACTGATGATAATATGAGAGAGAGGTGACATCAGGAAATGAAGGTACATAAAATAGATTGAAGAGATCATCTGGTGCAGGTAAATACACAGGCAAAAGAATCCCAGCAGTGATGGAAGGAAGGAGCTTCTAGCCGAAAGGGGATGACTTAATAAAGAGAACTAAATTTTCATTAATGCAAATTCTGGTTTAATATTTACAAAAATCTTAAAGGGGGTGACTTTCCTCTACTTTTAAGTATCAAATATGCTAATCAAGTGGTTAGGTTGAGCACTGTTCTTACTTTTATAAGAGATCAGAGATTCAACTACAACTTCCTAGTGCGTTTTGGTTCATTTTAACTTGATATAATTTAGTATCAAAACTTTAGCAGTAAATACTTGAACAAAGTGGTGTATGTATGACACCTTTTCAAAAGATGTTTTTAAAGGACACACCTGGTTTTCTGCTGTTCAGTACTTTCCTAACATAGGCCCCTTTCCAGGTGGCTTGAAGTTTAAGAGCTGCTGCTTCTTCTTCAGGAGTGGGAGTTCTGTTATCCCAACTACTAAGAGCATTCTTCTCGCAATTCTCTGAAAGAAAGGGAGGAGAATGAGCAGTATCAATAAAGGTGCTGCTTGCAACAAAGCTAAAAAGGAAAAAAAACCCCAAACAATGAAACACAAAACAATGAGAGCTATATCCCAGAAACAGAGGGGTTTCTGCATAAAACTTCAATTTTTGAGAAAAATGGAACAACATTTTGCTCTTATCATGATAAAACTAGACAAAATATGTGTAATTACACAAAGTCAGAATACATCTACTATGCTAATTCCAAACACCAAATCATTGAATTCTTACTTCTCTTTAAGGAGAGCTACTGCAATGCATTTTAAAAAATCAAATCTTTTAAAGTAATTTCAAAATATCCTTTCAAACATGAACCAACAGAATTTGATACATTATAGTCTGACTCTGAATACGGCTTAAAAGAGCTTCACAAGGTTTTAAGTGCTTCTGTCTCTCGTTCCAATCGTTTTATTAAGTAACAATTTAAACACCAATGTATTTAATTTAAAATACTCGTTTTATTAAGTAACGATTTAAACACCAATGTTTTTCAAAACATTATAAAATCACAGAATATTAGGGTTGGAAGGGACCTTGAAGGATCATCTAGTCTAACCCTCCTGCCAGAGTAGGATTAGCTAGAATAGGACTCACAGGAATGCATCCAGGTGGGTTTTGTATATCTCCGGAGAGGGAGACTCCACAACCCCTCTCTGGACAGCCTGTTCCAATGTTCTGTCACCCTCACGGTCAAAAAAATTTTTCCTCGTGTTTACATGGAACTTCCTATGCCTCAACTTCCACCCATTATCCCTTGTCCTGTCATTGGGCATCACTGAGAAGAGTCTGACTCATCTTCTTGTCACTCACCCTTTACGTATTTATAAACGTGAATGAGGTCACCTCTCAGTCTCCTCTTCTCCAAGCTAAAGAGCCCCAGCCTCCTCAGTCTCTCCTCATAAGGAAGATGTTCCGTGCCCTTAATCATTTTTGTGGCTCTGTGCTGGACTCTTTCAAGCAGTTCCCTGTCCTTCTTGAACAGAAGGGCCCAGAACTGGACGCAATATTCCAGATGCAACCTCGCCAGGGCAAAGTAGAGGAGTAGCAGAACCTCTCTTGACCTACTAACCACACCCCTCCTAATACACCCCAGAATGCCATTGGCCTTCTTGGCCACAAGAGCACATTGCTGGCTCACGGTCAACCTTCCATCCACTAGGACCTCCAGGTCCTTTTCTCCTTCACTGCTCTCCATCAGGTCAGTCCCCAACCTGTACTGATACATGGGATTGTACTTTCCGAGGCACAAGACTCTACACTTGCCCTTGTTGAATTTCATTAAATTTCTCCTTGCCCAGCTCTCCAGGCTGAGAGACATTGTATTCAACCTTTGCTAAGAAGCCATAAAATAAGGATAAGATCTATGATGAAGTGAGAGCTCATTTATCTGACTGTGACCTTCTGTTACCAAGGAGTGGAACAGAAATTAGTAGGTTCTGACAGGTTAGTAATGAGTTCTTTGGAAGTATTCTTGCCTGCAATTAGCATCCTGGAAGCTATTTACATCAGGGTTTAGGGGGAAAGTGCAGGGAGCAGAACTGCAGAAAGTCAGTACCATGGGGACAGTTTGGAACTGCACAGATACAGAGCAAAGGCAATGAGAAAGGAGATGGTGCTCCAAAAGGAATTAACAACAAATAATTCACTTGAAAAATACAGAAAATACTGCAGACAAAGAAACTAGCTGAAGGACAGATATTTCTGTCATGAGCCAGGAGATCACACACTTCAATCTAATCGCTTTCACTGGATATTGTTAAGTGTGTCTGTGTTCCTCATTATTTTCTCATTTCCAAAAATGGAGTAGAGACTCTGACAGGTTACACAAGGCCAGTTCAACAGAAACAAGATTAGAACTCAACAATATAGATGGAACAACCACTTTTATAAAACAGAAGCATGGAACTGCAGAATAATTTATGTTGAAGGTACCACTGAACAACATCTGGTACAACCCCACACCCAAACCAGGATCAACCTAGAGAAAGTTTCTCACAGTCTTTAGCAAATGTGTCCTGTACTGCAACAGTCTGTGGTTACACTGGTTTAAGCTGCTGTGGCACCTCAGCTCAAGCTTCACTTGGGAGGATGAGAAAATACTTAGAGGTGTGGTTAGTGATTACAAACATGTCTTAGTCTTCTACTGAAGAGGAGTTTATTCAAAGACAGAGGAATTGAAAGGGCTTGCATTTTCCAAAGGCTGGAAATTATAGTGCCAGAAGCACTTATAACAGCATTTATGGTTTTGTACACTGCTATTTATTACAGAACTGTTCACCTGATATGTTTCCTTTCTCAGAAAGCATCACATACTGCTGTAAATTCAGCATCTTGACCAACCAAAGTTCTACAGGGTCGCTTTATCTACTCTCTTCCTATAGAAGAGCTATGGCACAGAGAAGCACTCAGCCTCAGAAGCTTCCATCATTTGTTCATATGGCATGGTCTTCCACTTGTTTCTTGTGGCTACTGTGTTAATTGTTTCATGGGGATGGATGGTATTTGGCAAACAAATAAGTGTCACTAGATCATTTACAGGATGGCTTCTTAGAAACCTTACCAGGTATGACTGCTAACTGCAGTGTAACATCAATATCTTTGCCCTCAGCAAGTCATGAGATTAATTCAGCACACGGTACAAAATGAATATGCTAATATAAAATGGAGGTGGCATTTAAAAAAAACACCCTCCTGATTTCACCTCATCTGCTCTTAGACAAAGAAAATAAAAATATTTCATTCATCTGTTATAGCAGTTACATTGATGACTGTTAAGTTCTAAAGGGTTATAATTCAAGTCTTGACAAGATCTGAGCAACAAACCTGACAAAGCACCATTACTAATGATGGCCAGGCAAACCAGTTGATGTCAGTCCTTCTAGACCTTCCTATAATGCAATTCTCATCTGCTTTTTCCTGCTTTCTATCTATTTTGTCTTGACACTTCACTTGATTTCTGCTTTTTTGAATGCAGCTGTCTCCATTTCTTTAGAGCTGTGAGATGGAACTGGAATAAAAGCATGCATTTATTGCAATGTAACATTTATTATGTGGGGAAATTTTTATATCTGAGTTAAAAATAAGGCTAAGGGGAAACAAATAATTTTCCAGACTGATAAGAATCTTCTGGAATTTAAGTCAACAAAAGTGACTAAATTGAAAAGATATATTGGACAATGGAAATCAAACTGAAACAGAACTTTCCTCCTCCATATATTTATTCCACTTTTTTTGTTCACCCCCTTAATGAAAAGAAATATTCTCCCATATTGGGTCTCATAATTCAGAAATATACATAAGGTCTTTGCTACAACCTGTCAACTCTGCCAATTATTCAAATCTAAATAAAACTTTTCTTATTTTCTATTGCTGACAAGTATTTAAGTTTCCTGGGAATGGAGAAAGCAGTAGCACAGCCATCTTGAAAATGTGACAGGTGTTGACTTCAAGTGGTGTGACAAATGTCAAATGCTGACCCTTATAACTTATTCTTTTGCCATAGGATATAGTTCTGGGAAAAATACAATTAGTTACTCAGTCATTCTGGCTGATTCTATGATGTCTCACAGAAGAACAAGCTTGTGTAATGGTTTAAATTAAAACAAACGGGTTAAGGTGTCTGCCTCCCCCCAGCACAGAAGTGAGGGGAAAAAACAAAACACAAAGAAACCTCTGAGAGTTTACTGAATAAATGAGAATACCTTAGCAGAATTACCTTCACCTATTTGCAGAAAAAGCATGGTGGAACAGCAGCAGAGCTAAGTGCCCAGGCCAGGGAGCTACTCTTCCACCCCTCCCTGTCCCGCTGCCATCTCAGTGGAAGAAAACGCAAAACCAGCAACTGAAATAGGAAGCTTCCCACGGTACAATCTGAACTTCAAGCCCTATAATGCTTTGCTTCAGGCAGCACTTTCATTTTGAAGCTGGTATGAGGCAGGATCATAGAATCATAGAATTGTTAGGGTTAGAAGGGACCTCAAGGATCATCTAGTTCCAAGCTCCTGCCATGGGCAGAGACACCTCACACTAGATCAGGCTGCTCAGAGCCACATCCAGTCTGGCCTTAAAAACCTCCAGGGATGGGGCTCCGACCACCTCCCTGGGCAACCTGTTCCAGTGTCTCACCACCCTCATGGTGTAAAACGTCTTCCTAACATCCAATCTTAATCTACCTACTTCTAGTTTTGCTCCATTCTCCCTAGTCCTATTGCTACCTGACATCCTAAAAAGTCCCTCCCCAGCTTTCTTGTAGTATCTCACCTTAAGATACTGCAAGGCCACAATAAGGTCTCCTCAGAGCCTTCTCTTCTCCAGACTGAACAGCCCCAACTCGCTTAGTCTGTCCTCACAGGAGAGGTGTTCCACCCCTCTGATCATCCTGGTGGCCCTTCTCTGGACACATTCCAGCACCTCCAGATCCTTCTTGTAATAGGGGCTTCAGAGCTGGACACAGTACTCCAGGTGGGGTCTCATCAGAGCGGAGTAGGGGAGGAGAATCACCTCCCTCAACCTGCTATCTATGGTATGAATGGCAGCAGACTAGAACTCAACCTATGACACCTTGAGGAGAGATTTGGAAGAAAGTCACTGAAGATACAAAACTGGGGGATTTGGCTGACACCCTGTCAGCCAAACGTGACCTGGACAGGCTGGAGAGGTGTGTGCAGGCAAACCTCATGAAGTTTAATAAGGACAAGTGCAAGGTCCTACATCTGGGGAGCAATAATAACATGCACCAGTACAGGTTAGGAGCTGCCCTGCTGGAAAGCAGCTCCACAGAGAAAGACCTTGGAGTGCTGGTGGACAGCAAGTTCTCCATGGAACAACAATGTGCTCTTGTGGCCAAGAGAGCCAATGGGATCCTAGGATGTATCAAGAAAGGTGTGTCCAGCAGGTCGAGGGAAGTTCTTCTACCTCTCTACTCTGCCCTGGTGAGACCACACCTGCAACACTGTGTCCAGTTTTGGGCTCCCCAGTTCAAGACAGACAGAGACCTGCTGGAGAGAATCCAATGGAGAGCCATGAGGATGATTAGGGGACTTGAGCATCTCCCCTATGAAGAGAGACAGAGAACCCTGGGGCTGTTTAGTCTGGAGAAGAGAAGGCTGAGAGGGGATCTGATCAATGTCTGTAAATATCTGAGGGGTGACTGTCAAGTGGAAGGGGCCAGGCTCTTTTGGGTGGTTCATAGTGATAATACAAGGAACAATGGGTTCAAACTAGAACACAGAAGATTTCACCTCAACATGAGGAGAAACTTCTTTACAGTGAGGGTGACAGAGCACTGGAACAGGCTGCCCATGGGGGTTGTGGAGTCTCCTTCTCTGGAGACTTTCAAAACCCACCTGGATGCATTTCTGTGAGGACTACCCCAAGTGATCCTGCTCTGGCAGGGGGGTTAGACCTGATGATCTCTTGAGGTCCCTTCCAACCTCTGATATACTGTGATACTGTATGTGACTCACCAGATAACTAGACACCCAGCGAGATAATTTGCCAAATAATAGGATTAAAAAACAAGTAAGCAAACAAATAAATAATAATAAAAATAAATATGACACACACCCAAAACCCTGAAAGAAAGAAGCAAACCTTAACCTATCACCAAGAAATAGAATTGAAAATAAAGGTACTAACTTGAGTGTTCCTCCAAGCAGCTGTAGATACATGCGTTAAGCCTTGTCAATACTGACAAATGAAAGTCAAGGAAGACAAAGGGCAATTTTATGAGTTTTATAAATTAACAAAAAAACCAGACTTTCTGGAAAAACAAGAAAGATCATATCTATTCTGAGATGATGGTCAGATGTGCTGTCCACAGCAGAAGGGTTAGGCATCAGATAAGAAATGAACCATGCTTACTTAGGCAAGAGAACAGAGCTGGCTTCCTTGAAAAGAAGAATGGGCAGATATATTTAAGTGACCAGCAGTACCAATACAGTACCTGAAGACACAGTGTCATCCTCATAAACCTCAGTGTCTTTAAAATCCAAAGAGAAGGATCTGAAGGCAAATTTGTAGTTGTAAGGTACATTCTTGCTTAATACGTATTTCATCAAATACCAAAATGCACTGTTGAAAACCTAAAAGCAAGAAGAGGGAAAGCATTCAAAAACCAATTAATTTTAGAAGTTGGTTTACATTGCTTCTCATTATTGTTTCAAAAACTGTTTAGATCTTTCTTTTTCCACATAAAAATGAAATCTTTAACTTCCTCTATCAAATACAGTGTCAGAAAATTAGTCCCAACTGTTATATTGGACTACATTGCTTCAAGTGAGAGAGTTAGATGTTGGAATGTGCTGCCCAGGGAAGTGGTGGAGTCACCATCCCTGGAGGTGTTCAAGAGGGGATTGGATGGGGCACTTGGTGCCATGGTTTAGATAGGCATGAGGTGTAGGGTGACAGGTTGGACTTCGATGATCCTTGAGGTCTTTTCCAGCCTTATTGATTCTGTGATTCTGTGAAGTGAATAACTAAGAGAAAACATCTTTGAGGTCTGGCTTCCTAAATACAGGACTGACTATACAGCATGAGTTTTTATCACTTGAGAATATCTTACTAGTTTATATGAGGTGAAGTGCATCAACTGATGGTCTCACACCAGAGGACAGAAGAACACATTATAATCACCATCATAACAACTAGCATTCTAATCAGAGGTTTCCCAACACACAGCAACTGAATGGGCATGCTTAGTGAATTAGGAGGTGGCACCATAGGGAAAAGGAGGAATATATTGGTGGGCAAGAGGGGAAGATTTGGTGTCCTACTTCTATAACTACAGGCATGGCTCTGCTTTTATTCTCAATTATCAACAATTTCAATATTCCTGCTTTCAAAAGCAGGAATCTAGTCCTTTTTTCCTTCCTCAAAAGAGGGAAATTTAACAGTGTGTTTTCCAGAGCTTGTTTCATACTTTGGATTGAAGAATGTAGCTGAATTTCAGCCTAGTGTCAAGCCCATCTGTCTTAAGTGTTCTATTATGTAATATCAGAGATAAAATATATGAATCCCTTCTACACTCTAAAGTGCATGACCTTTCTAGTCCTTTCATTAAAATACATGAATTGGAAATATATGAAGTACTGACTATAGATAAATCAAGTTATAGCAGTATTACCAACATTTGTATACACATAAAAATTGTCTTTACATAACCTTTTTTTTGTTGCAATCATTTTATAATACTGAAAAGCTACAGTATAGATCTACAGATCTACAGATCTACAGATCTAGAGATCTACAGATAATTATAACATTTTCATTATGTATCTAAAGGCCATTTAATTTATCACACAGATCAGAAATGCTGAATAAGAATATTGCAGTTTCATAATCAAAGAAAACCAACTCAGTAATACTGTGAATGAAAAAAAAAAACCCACCTCATTACCATTTTCTGTAATATAAACTTTAACAATGCTTTCACAGATTTAGGCACAGAAAGGAACCATCCTGGCTTTTCTACATTTCAGGTAGTGTCTTTTCAATGCAAAAATAAATCATAAAATTAAAACAGCTGATGTTTTTTGCCCCAAACTATGCTAAATTACACTAACAAAATTAGACTCAAATTTAGAATGTGCTACTCTGTGCATATTAAAATTTGTTCACAGTAATAAAAAAGATAATTGCAAGTTGCAAGTTATGTAATTTGGGCTTGTGAATAATGAATGCTTCATTTGGAGTACTCAGGTGGAGGTGGTCCTTTTTATAAGCATAGCTGTTAGCTTGAAGAGGATAATGACAATGTTAAGCTATTATTCACCTTCTGCAGCCTTTAGACACACATTTATTAAAACTGTTTGTTCACCTTGATGTGTTCTTCAACCATTCCAGTACCATGGATGCCAGGAGGACAGTGAGTTAGTTCCAACTCCTTCAAGGCTTTAGAAAGTTCAGGCATACTGCTGAAATTATTTATCACATTTCCAACAGCTTTCATAATCGCTGTAGCCTGCTCTATAAACCGGTAGCTTTCCTAGAGAGAAAGAGAGAATGAGAAAAAAAAACCATTGTTAGATTGCATTAAGGCTTTCTTTCTAGGCTGTGACAGTGGCCAAGAGGTTTCTTTTCTGTGATGAAGCATAAAACTTTACTTATGCTGAGCAATTGCTAATAATCGTATAAACTTGAAAATCAATTAGATGTCTGGTATTCAAAAGCTTACAAAATTTTCACTCTTTTCAGCTATTGGAATAAAAACGCTGTAACACTATAATAGGCACCATAACATGTAACTATTAAGGATTATGTTTTTTTGGTCTTAGAATATTTAATCAAACATAAGATTCATATAGAGACTTTCTGCTGCAGTGATAATAAGACTCATGTTAGCTGAAATATTCAGCATCTCTATTATAAAAGACAGATGATTATTTGTATCCTGCTGAAAAGAATGTCCAAAGACAGGCTTGCCTAAAGCACCCTTAATCTTTGTCAGGATTTCTATGCAAGAATGTGGATGCTTTCCTGCAAATGACACTGCAGAGAAAATATCATCTTCACAAAGAAGTGCAGAGAAGATCCCAAAATACAGTTTTACAGTGATTCCTTCATGAGGGATAGGTTTTCATCCACAAATTGGAGACAAGAGGATAGTACAGTCAGAAGAAATTGTTAATGATCCAATTTATATTTAAACTTCTTTGCTACAGTAAATGTAATAAATTTGCACAAGGTGCTTTGATGTCCTATTGTTAGGACACTGAATCTACAATACCAGGTAAATTTTCTGTTACACTCACCTTTCAAAATATTTTTGCATAACTGCTCTAGAAGCCATACTCCCTCCACTCAGTGCCCACAACAAATATTTGGGTGAAGAAATCTTGAAAATGTGGTTGACAGTGACATCTGTCTGGATTGTTGGCAATGAAGAACAAAACTCTAGTAATTACTCCCCTGAGTCTCTTTATCTCAGCTATGAAATCCTGTTTGAATCAATTGTTCATTATAGACACAAAAGCTGCTCTGGGAACCAGCGAGTGAGTAGTAAGTAATCTCAGGGGACAAAACAAGCTTCACTGATGGTGGATATTTTCAAATACTAATTAGTATCTGTACATACATTTATCACATGCCTCAAAAAGAAATTATATGATGCTGCTGCTGACATGTATTTCAACAAGACTACTTTTAACATGCTGCTGTTCTCTGTAAACCATGATACTACCTAATGCTTACATATGTATGGAAGACAATTGTTGTAAGGTCCATGTCAGTACTTGCTGTGCCACAAAACACGTTTCTTTTACACACTCACTCATTTCATACTGAAATTAATATTACACTATTAAAAATGATAACTCAAAATAAAAATCCAACAGTCCGTCACTTTAAAGCTAAATAATAGCCAGAAACACTGTTAGCACAATGTTTGACCAGCTCTGGTTATGTGTACCTTTTCAAGACCTGGGAACACAGTATCCTCTTCTCCAAAGACACATGGCACCGTGCTACATAGATGAATATGGTGCCCCATGGCAGAACTTACTGTGAAGAGCAATATATGTCTTCTACGATCAAGAAGAAAAAGAAATTAAAAAAAAAAGACTTAAAAACCCCAAACCAAACAAAAAAGCAAAAAAACAAAACCAAAATTAAAAAAAAAAAAAACAACACAGCAGTTCTTAACCTTTTCCTTTAATGCATTTGGTAAAATTTAAATCCCTTCCTAGAGGTCTTGGCTCTTCTAATCCTGTATTTCTGTGGTAGTTTCAGGCTGTGCCTGGAAAATTTTCCACAGGTCTTGAACAGAAATTAGAAGATTGTAAATAAGTCACCATTGGGCGTATAAAGAAAAATAATGATAAATTCTAAACGATCCCATTGGACAGATAACAGACATAAAACTTAGATCTGTAAACTAACTTTCTCTCTTTTCAGCTTCCTCACTCTGGGAGATACTAACCTGTGCTTCTGCTTGGTGGTGTTCTTTGTTGTAGCTAAGTACTAACAAACAACTCTCTGCTCTTTCTCTTGTCCCTTGCACACAGGGGGGTAGGAGGAAGGGGGCAGGGAGTGAGGAAGCTATTATTAGCCCCCTGGTTTCATCGAGGGGGATTCCTGTGCTGCTTATAAATTGTAAATACCTGTAAATATTGTATATCTTGTACATATTCATTGCATTTCATTTTAGATTGTGGTTTTGCTTGTAAAAACAGCTTCATTTGATTCCAACTAAGCTGGTCTGGCAGTTTAATATTGGGGGTAATTTTCAACCCACCACAATTTCTAACTCCTTACTTCTCAAGAACCTCAAATCACAGGCAATAGGTGAAATCAGAAGTCACTATTATTTTGGTTTTACCTTATTGTTTAGGCTTTGTTTTTTATTTCCTTTAGCAAAATAGGTACTTTCACTATTTCAGATGGTTACAAACCTGATTTTTTTAAAGTCTTATTATAGTTCGGCACATTTTAAAACACATGTGCTCTACAAAGCTTAAAGTCAAATGTTCTGGTAATGCATTACTGAGATTATAATTTTTATGCTCTCAATGACAAAATCAGAAAAAAATTAACCCATAATCATGTCAGGCTAGATGATACCACAGAGAGGTCATTTTACAGAAAATCTGTGGGCCATATCACTCAACTGTAACCTCCTAAGGTGGAAAATGAGAAATTCAGTATGTGTTACTGGGGTACACTCAGCTCATTCTGTAATTGATTCCATTCATAAGAGAAAACATTCCTAATTGTAGTTATACAACACAGAGCATTCACTCTTCTCTCCAGGCAACAATGTCGTGCAGCCCCCCTGAAATACTTCAGGAGTTTGCTGATACCAAACAGTGAAGTTTCATGGTCTTTTATCATTGTCAGAATGGCATTTAACCAGAGAAGTTTACCCAGGCAACAGCTTCAAGGTGCTAACAAGAGATCCAACAATGAAAGTAAGACAGACACAAACACTATAACTTTTTATGGTGCATCTTCTTGTGAGTGAAATTTGCAAAGTCCCTGGCCACCAACAGAAGGAATAAAGAGCCCTCCCGGCTTAGCAAGTCATTTCTCATTTGGAATGAAATGGGGAAGTAGTCAATAAGCCCATTTGTCTCCCAGGACTGCTGTGAATTAAATCTTCCTGAAAGGCTGCTGGCTCTTCCTGGTGTGAAGAGAATCAAAGGTGAGAAGCTTATCAATTTGAGCTGCCTGTATCTCTGGCAGCTTGGAAATTCACAGGTGCAAAAAGACATGTTTTCTGCTTCTCTGCAGGACACAGATACGCAACTTTTGGAAGCAGCACTAATAAAATACATGTTGTGGCAGAACTAACCTATAAGCACAATAACAACTTTTCCAATGAAAATCAGTAGTGTTTTAAAAGATCTTTTATTAAATACAAAAGTGCTAGCATTGCATTTTCATTCTATGCCTATTTATTTGACACCTTACTTGATTTTTAAACCCACATTTTGTCTCATCTTTTTGAAATTAAATTCGTGATCCTCTGTTTCTGGAAAAAGGCTCTTGTCTTCTATATATTTCTTTATTTAAACATTTGGAAAATGCTCTACACTGAATATCTAGAGTTATATGCAAAGAAAAATAAATCATTTTAAGCACTATATGAATGTGAAGATATGCAAGGCTTCATGGATAGCCTCAGAATTTCTCCTATTATATTTCAAAAATCCTGTTACATGAAACCTCCTATGGTATCATCATGTTTTAACAGTTCCACTAAAAATCTTTGTTCCTTTAGTTTTGTTGGTAGCCCAAGAAACATTCCAAAATCACTTTAGTTAGAAACACTTTTAAGTAGAAATTTGAATTCTATTTTACTTTTTAGCAAGTCAGTGTGATTTTTTCTTACTAAATGCACTTAAATAGGAGTAAAGATTTCAAAATATTTATAAAGGTTTTGTTAACTTACATTGTGGGAAATAAACTCTCACTTGCTATTGAAGCCTTAAGACTAGGGCAGAAATGGATCCTCATACATACCCAAGAGGAAGATTTAACACAGTAGCTTTGGTTGCAGATGTATGCATCTTTAACACAAGTTCTCCAGGAGTCACACATTTCCAAGAGAAACGTTCAACCATCAGCATGCCTTTTGAAATGCTAAAACATTCTTGTTTAGTACCTAGATTAAGAAAGAAAAGACCCCAAAGTAACACACGATTGTTGGAGGGGATAGCAGTAAAACTAAGAGAAGTACACTTATGCAGAATCTGTAGCTACTTCACAGTCATTGAAGCCTTCTTTTAGGTATTGATAACTCAGAGAAAAGAGCTGGTCATTTACAATGCATGAGTGGTTCAGCATATAGCTTATTCGTATTGTTAACTAGAAAATAATGGTTAGAAGGATGTGTAAATGAGACATGTTCCAGGTCACTTACAGCTGCTCTAAAAACTCCTTAAAAATGAATTCCATCCATGTGCAAAGGAAGCAAACTGCCATATAAAGCTTACATTTATACTATAGTTTAATTATTTTAACAGGATGGTCAGTTTGGGGTTTATCTAAGTTTTCTTTTGTTTCCATCTACTCTACTCTAGATGCACTGAATTTATGTCCATACCCAATGTTTAAATGTCTGATTAACTTAAGCCAACTGCCATAACATGTATTAGCTTTACTGAATGCCATTCTGGCCAGCCTGATCTAGTGTGAGGTGTCCCTGCCCATGGCAGGGGGGTTGGAACTAGATGATCCTTGTGGTCCCTTCCAACCCTGACTGATTCTATGATTCTATGATTTTCATAAAATAATTTTTATTTAAACCATCCAAGCTGTAGGATCTTGAAATACGCAAGCTGAAAATACACTTAAGAGCTTTCTGCATCTGTTCAAAAAATCACTTCAGATACAAAATTTTGTCATATTGCTGATTTCACTGCATTTTGATCAACTAAGGCAGCAAGTACATTACAAGAATGGAATTTGTAGGAAAAGAAACCTTAAGAAAAAAAAAGGAGGTCTATATCAGAAATATACTGGTGAAAAGCTTGCAGCAAATTGTAATAAACAGCAAAGGTAAGGATCCTTTCAAGAAAATATTCATCATCAACATGAAATAACAAATACTGTTTGAATATTAGTGTATTTCCTAGAATCAGTTTGACTATTTAATGCTGAACTCTCAACTGTGGCAAAAGGCACCACAGGCAAACACAACAGCACAGACATATTCAGTGATGGGAAAACACAAGGTTAACATGCACTTTTCTATGTTGGCCTTACCTCCAGTGTCACCCCAGTGTACTAATGCAGAAAAGCCAACCAGGATTTCAATGGGCTTCAGACTGTCCACAAGTAAATAATAGAAGACTTGGTCATCAGTAAACTGTATAGAAAAATGGACATTGGTTCATCTTTCATTTTCATTGAATGCTGTCTGCCTGGACTTACACGAAGTATGATTAAGATTATGGATATTGTAACCATAGATACGGTATGGAAAGTAATTAACCGTCACTACTTATTCCAAATTTCAGACATGCTGCATGTGTAATCATAATGCTCGGTTAAGAGAGAAAAGGAAACAGAAAAGTTTCTTGAAAAACACTGTATCTACTTTTATATTATATTCTTCATATGAACCTCAGTTTAATAGTTCTGTTTGCCAAACAACACTCAGTGAAAGGCCTCCCTCTGTGGAGATAGTCAAAACCTGTCTGGATGTGTTCCTGTGTGATCTGGTTTAGGTCATCCTACTGTGGCAGGAACCAGATGATCTTATGAGATCCCTTTCAACCCCTAATATTCTGTGCTTCTGTGAAAAAATTGGTTTGTGCTGATTCTAACTAATTACTGTAAGCTTTAAAGAAATAAGCACTCTTATTTTGTAATGCATGACTGATTCTGCCTCATTATGGTGTGTTTTTTTTTTTCCTACAAAAATACATGGAGGCATCTTTTTTCACTCTCAGCTTTAATACATAAGTCCTGTGCCACTATTAGAAACTATAGAGTGATTCTACTTTTCCTAGAATTTTTTTCAAAATTTAAGGTGAACAAGCTTCTTTACTTCACCACTGTTTTGCCTCATGTCTTCCTACATTCTCCAGAGTCACATCAATACATTTTTTCATATTTGATCCTGCAGTACCACTACTATTATCTTCACAGCATAATATAAATGTGTCCTTTTATAAATCTGATATAGAATTTATCTAATAGTGTAAACATTTCATCTGTATCAATGTAAAAAAAATAAAATGGTTTTACAGCAAAAGGTTAGTTTTTCAACACAACAGCACACAGGCTTGGGTAGTCTTTATGCTGATTAGGGCTTGGGAAAGTACATTGTGATTGGGAAAATTTCTTGAGGTGATTACAAATACAGAGAGGTGTGAAATTACAGATAGACTATAATTATGAAGCATAATCCATGTAGTTAAACTTCTCAGTACAGGATCTTACATGAAGTTCATGCCTGGAGTTTATGTTTCCATACTCTACAATTACACTTCAGTCACAGTATAAAACTAGAGCCAAAACAGAATATTCAAGCACATGGAATAACCTTCTGAAAATATAAACTAATGGCAGGTTTGAAAAAATACTGTAATTTCAGTGTAACTGAGGGTTATTTCTAGTGCCTGGAAGAGAATCTTGCTAAAGGACTTAGCATGTAAAGGGAAAATGGATCCATACAGGCTCCTGATTTGGGTTTCAGGTGACAGATGATGACAAAGGAGAATTGAAGAGCAGATTCTACAGCTGAATCATCATAAAATTTAATTTAGCTTCTAAATTTTTATAAGGCAAATTTTAATAAAGACAAAGGATGAATATCTGATTCACTGTAATACATATTCTCACTACAATCTTTCATGATTTACGAACTCCTTTTTTTATTCTACTGTGTGATAGCATTCCATAACTATTATTTTTCAGTAATAACAGTTCTATGTGCTCCACAAATATAATTTAGTATATGTATTATGTGTGTAAGACTTTGACAAACATAGAAAAGGTACCTCTAAACTCAATACAATCATATACCTTAAAATCCATTTTCTGATAGTTATAAGTATATGTCTGTGGTTTGTGGAAAACGTACAGATTCCTAGGGAGAGAATAAAATAAAAATACACATAGGAAAATAATCTTAGTATAAATTATGTATTTCCAGTAAATATCTATTTTATTGCATAAGAAACTCATCTTACTTCCATATAGTAGAGTCCCTGCTATTTCTCAAAAACGGTTCGATATTTTTATTTCATAGAAGGTGAATATAATACATCTCCAATAAAAAGATGCTGACACTAATTTCTACCTTTCCTGCACTTCTACACCCTTCTATTGGAGGTCAGGCCCCTAATCTCTCCAATTTAAATTTATAAATATTAATAAGCTACTATTACTCCACATCTTCCATGTCTAGCTGAAAACTAGTGCGATAGTTATCTTTAAAGTATCACTATAAGAAATGACATTTTTGTATTCTTTATTAATGTGCTTTTTCAACTCTGTGGTGTTTGCACACCTACAGCTACTTAGTTCCTGACAATTTTTTCTGACCTTGATTTAACCAAGGGCAACATAAATTACTTCATCTTTAATTGAGGATGGAAGCAGATGCACAGTCCAATGTTTTATGTAAAAAACATGTTTTGATTACTCAGAAATTTCACATTTTAATGATCCATTGTTGTCATATCAATCCCTACTAAAATTTTTGTCATTTCTCAAAATTGGTACGAACTCTGACCAGTCATCTTATTTTCACTGTATTTGACATGTCAATCAAGGAAATACATTCAACTGGTAAATTGTGTGTCTAAATTTTTCTCAGAGATAAATCCTTCACAAATCCCTCAAGATGTTTTATTAACAGCTACTTTACCATTTCAATGCAAAAGTAAACTCTCACCCATTTATAGACAGGAATAAGAAACTTACAAATGCAGTGGTATATAAAAGGTCAGCAGTTCTTCAATGTTTGGCTAAAAAGTTAAAAAGTTCATATTTTACGTTCTGTCTGCAAGAACCTATGAGCAAGATTTTGAAAGGGAAGGAAATCACTTTGCTCCTGATGCTTTACTTCCTAAAGGCTCTATCTTCCTAGGCCTGGGGCAAAGTAGTCAAGTAAACCTTAAAGAGGTCTAAAGGTGGTCTATGATCGTTTATTCCTAATGATCCCATAGAGCTGCTGGTAGAAAAGTTATACATCCTCCCTCACAGAAGAAGCAGAGTTTAATATCTTCTCAAGAAAACACTTATCTAGAAAAGTAAAAGCTTCACAAAATCTCAGTTACAAATTCAGATGAACAGAAAACCTGTGTGAATGTTCTCTGATAAAAATCACTCCCCTCAGCAATGTCAGATTCTTCAAAGGATCTATATTGTACCGGGCGTGGAATTATATTGAAAAGGGAGTGAAAGAAAGCATCTAGTTGATCAGGATTTTTTTTTTTTTTAACCTTAGAGCTGCATTGTTCAGATGGCTGACAGATTGGGTACGTGAGCGCTATAATAGATGCATGCTCCATGACCTACACCCTTCCACCCACATTACAGTCTGACCTATCCTTTGTGAAGCTGGTGGTTGTGTTCTCCACTGTACTCTGGGGGACATACCCAAGATACAACGTGCAGTGGCACCTACAGACTCACTGTCAACACTAAGTCTGGTATGAAGAGTCACCTTCGGACCAGACTTAGGGAGTTATACAAAGAAGAACTCTTGAGAAGGTACAGTTTTTATACAGTCACATTTAACATTTTACTATTGTTATATTGTATATTTTGTGGAGAAAACAAACAAACAAAGAGCAACAAGCCAAAAAAAGAAACAAAAAAGCTGACACCAAACCCTCTGTTCCTTACTGGAAACAAACACAGAAGTCTTCAAAGCTAATCCAGGTTTCCCTGGAAACAAAAGTCTTTTCTGACTTGGTTTCTTCCTTTGATTTATCCCTTGTCTGGCTGTTCATAACAGTATCAGCTGTTTCTGATGCTTGCTTTTTATCATTCTCATGTAATTTTTCTGCAGAGATAAGAAGACACACAGAGCCAATATAGTGACAACACAGACATTAAAGTAGTATCATTTTTATATTGAAAATTATCCTCAAACTACCAGGATATTTTCCATATATCTCAGAGTTTACAAAATAACCAGGTAACCCCCAAAAGGCTCAAAAGATATAGATATTTGTTGTTTACATATGCAACTGCTTAAGTATTCTGCCTCAGTATACTGCCTCGTGCACTAGAACCTTTAATAAGAGCATGTTAGCTAAACATACACACAAATTCTGCAAACTCATCTATATAAAGAAAAATACAACCCCTTGTTCAAAGCTCCTATTCAGTGAAAAGCTGATGAGGCAGCATCATAAAATTCTTACAACCTGCAGAAAATAAAAAAATACACAGAAAAAATACACAGAATTGTGGGAGACACAAAGACCAATCCTTGCCATGGTACTTAGATAGTACTCCCTGTGATCATAGAATCAAGAAGGTTGGAAGAGACCTCAAAGATCATCCAGTCCAACCTGTCATCCTACACCTCATGACTATCTAAACCATGGCAACGAGTGCCACGTCCAATCCCCTCTTGAACACCTCCAGGGATGGTGACTCCACCACCTCCCCGGGCAGCACATTCCAATGGCCAACCACTCTCTCTGTGAAGAACTTTCTCCTCACCTCCAGCCTAAACCTCCCCTGGCACAGCTTGAGACTGTGTCCTCTTGTTCTGCTGCTGGTTGCCTGGGAGAAGAGACCAAACCCCTCCTGGCTACAACCTCCCTTCAGGTAGTGGTAGACAGCAATGAGGTCTCCCCTGAGCCTCCTCTTCTCCAGGCTAAACAGTCCCAGCTCCCTCAGCCTCTCCTCATAGGGCTTGTGCTCAAGGCCTCTCACCAGCCTCGTTGCCCTTCTCTGGACATGCTCCAGCAATTCAACATCTTTCCTAAACTGAGGGGCCCAGAACTGGACACAGTACTCAAGGTGTGGCCTAACCAGTGCTGTGTACAGGGGTACAATGACCTCCCTGCTCCTGCTGGCCACACTATGCCTGATGCAGGCCAGGATGCCATTGGCTCTCTTGGCCGCCTGGGCACACTGCTGGCTCATGTTCAGCTGCTGTCAATCAGCACCCCCAGGTCCCTTTCCACCTGGCTGCTCTCCAGCCACTCTGACCCCAGCCTGTAGCTCTGCATGGGGTTGTTATGGCCAAAGTGCAGCACCCAGCACTAATGATGTTATGCCTATCAGTCTACCTACTTAGAAATAGATTTGAACAACATTTTATTGTAGGAAAATCAGAACTACTGTCAAATTCGTATCAAAACATAAACATGGAAATGTCATAAACACATTTACAGTAATTTAATAACTTCTCAAGTTGTGTTATATCATTTTCTCTGCTTTTACTCTGAGATGAACACAAGCTGTTATTGAAGGTGTGTAATCTGGTCCCAAGAGTTTTGAGAATAGCTCAGAACAGCTAAGAATAGATGAAAACAGTTTGAACATGAATAACTGTTAATTCAGAAAGTTTGCTGAAGAAACAGGTGAGGTAATATCCAAACAGACAAAGTATGAAAAATGAGAAAGTTAATTAGAAAAAGGCATAATTTATATTTAAATTATCTTTGTAATACACACAATGGTGTACTGGCCAATTAACTCTATTCTATGTAATTACACAGGCTATTACCATTTTTTCACATCCTTTCCTGCAAAATGAACACATAAGTAAGAAAGACTGTTGATATTTGCACATAAGGATTAACACTGAGGGTAAAATATATGGGACTCACAGAAGTCTGTATATAAACTTCAAGTATATTTACCTTTAATAGGTCTCTCTGTGTTTTCCTGACAAAAGAAGGTGGCCTCCTAGAGGGTGGGGGAAAAAAATGAAACAAAACAAAATTGTGATTAGAATTTTGTTAAAGACAATTCTTGAGTTTGGGGCTGTACTTCCTGAGATGGCAAAACAAACTAGTAAGTTATCACTGCAAGTTGGGTTTTTGTTGTTGTTGTTTGGTTGCTTTTTGTTTTTAAAATATCTACAGATAAATCACCAATACACAGACTGATGTTTTTCTAGAGAAGTGCATGTGATCTGGAGTCTGGGATAAAAGACGTTCATATGCCTACTCCCCTGCTATTAAAAAAAAAAAGTTCTTTGATATAACTGTTCTTTGACAATAAAATATGTTCTATTCTAAGAACTAATTAGTCCTATTCTAGAACCAGTTCTGTTCTTTTCTACTCTAAGTTTCCATTCTTGGAAAGCATATGGAAAATTCCTTTTCCAACAAGCATTTCTTAGCATGCAAGTGTGCACAACTGTCATGGGGCAACAGAACGAATGATTGCTACAGCATCTTTTATTTTCTATCTGTAAAAAGTAGCCTTCTCTTTTTCATGTTTTTGACAAACAACTTTATCCTAATGAATCTCAATTTCAAGCTGGTGTTGCTTAACTAATATGAATGCAATACATCTTACATTTACAGCTGAAATCAAGTTAGCTAGCCTTCTAGAAAGTCCATTCATTATATCCACAAAGGGTCCTCTTCTTTGAGGGGTTAAAATCTTCTGCATTGTTAAAAATGGGTGCCTTGTATCTTTCTTTCTGACTGCTCTTACCTGCAGTTTGACATAGACTGCACAAGGCTCACTAGCACTTTTTTTGTTGTTTGTTTTATTTTTAATTATGAGAGAGGGAGAGCAGGAGAAAGATTCCACAGTTTCCAGCTTATTTCCTATTTGAATGTGGTACTATTAATGGGTTAACTATCTTTGCCTTTGCAAAGTAAACAGTAACACCTAAGAAGGCTATTGTAAAAAAAAATTGCCAGTTCCTTTTCATCCCCGGTTTTCCTTTAACAAGATTTGTCATCCTTCCCCTCATCTGAACTTCTCACATATACCTATCTTTATACGTGACAACGGCATTAATGCTGAAACTGATAGTACTGAGCTGACAAACATCTGGACACATTTTATTTTCATTTCATCTACATTTCAAAGAGGAGTTCTGGGAGCTACACTGACTTGGACTTGCTTTACACTTTCTGAACATAATCTAGAAACAGTTTTTGAAGGGCAAACTGACATAATTTAAAGTCTGAGTAAGTTTGACTGTATGGCAATTCACAACAATACTTAAAGCTTGCATGAGATCATGGTTCTGTAACTCCAGGTTTGCTTCAACTCCCCTATTACAGGTCACCCTGCATACACAAAATGAAGTGACGTGTGGATGCCACCTCAGAGGAAAACCTTATGGCTTTGTACTTTAATTCCTAGCTGCAGAGTAAAGCTATTCCTGCAGAACTTTACAGCACCTCCACAAGCCGAGAATAAGCTCAGGAATCTCATGTCAAAAATATTGTGTTTGATACTCTCTGCTCTAAATAAAGGAGAGTCAAGAAAACAAAGTACAGATTTAATAGTTTGTCCCACAACAGGAACACCATATAATTTAATCCTTTGAATTTTACTGCAGTATAGTTTATTGAGAGAATTTGAAAGTCTCATTTTCACCCAGCACAAAACCTAAATTCTATTCCAAATCTGTTGTGCTTAAAAAAAAAGTGCATGAGTCAAAGACGGGAACAGATCTAATATGAATAGCAATTAAGAGAGAAATACAGACAATGATGAATTCATTAACAGTTTGAAGAATTTAGTAGTTGAAAAATATTACATATGTCCCATTTTAGATTACTTTCTTGCATTTCTAGAGCAAATGAGCATAAAAGGACAAAATCAGATTTTACAGTTGCTCATGTGCTCAGCTCCTGCTTCCAGACTTCCGTACATCTAAATGTGCATACCTAAAGGTAAGCTGTGATCACTTGTCACATGACATTGACAGTCATGCCTCAACATTTGGGTCTGAAAAACCTCTAGTAATACATGGACAACCTCTCCTTTTAACCTGTGACTTCAGAAATACACATGCACACAGCTGTAATATTTTTGCATAGCAGTCTACAACTTGCAAGATCCCCAAATTGCCAAGTTTCTTGTAGGATCTGCAGGATTTACCAAGTAGGTACATGTTAACTGTACAACTGTTCCATTTCCTTCTCAGAAATCCTGTGCATGTCCAAAGTATAAAAAATATTATATTATCATGCAAGCCTTGGAGACTGCAGTGTTTGCACCACAAGTCTAGCACTTCCTGTTCATGGACAGTAGACATTATCCACGCTACTAGTACAGACACCTGGCAGCTTACTATAGAGTTACTTTGTTAGTATTAACAGCTGGCAGTAGAAGGCCTGAAGGAATACAGAAAAATCCTCAAAAACTGTTTCAATAGAATTTTCAGTAAAGAAGGACAATGTACCCTGGCAACTCTGGATGCTTAGGTAATGCTACTTGAGCCAGTAGCTGTGAGAGCAGTTTAATCACAGCTATGTGGAGACCCTTGTGGGCTCATTTACTCAGTTTTTGAAGTGCAAACATAACACAGTGAAAAGTTGTCTGTCTCTATAATGGTATGGGATGTGTCAATGTACCTAAACTTCACTGGTTCTGAGACAATTGGGAGCGTCAAGGAAATTCTCATTCTGTTATGCTATTGCCTCAGCTACAGCAGCTAAGACTTTGGCACAGATATAGAAACTAAAGGCATTTTTCCTCCTTAATGAACATACATTGCCTGAAAGGTCAGCTCTGCTGCCACAGTATCTGATAAAGAAAGAAAGAAATGAACAAAGACTTGGATCCAGTTATGAAACAGGAAAGGATGCACACAGTTAGATTCAGGGAGAATTTAGTTTCTTCTTATTCTTCCTGCAATCAATGGGAAGTCGAGCACACATTGCAAGGAAAACTTTCTATTAAACTTAAAAATCTAATTTCTCAATGATTATGTTTTATAATCATTAGTGCACATTTGTAAAATTTGGTAATTGATAAATTTATATCTTGTTACTTTCAAGAATTTATTTGTATTTTTCAGCCTCCTAACATTAGCTATGTTGTTATGCTATTCAAATCCACTAAATAATATGGCTTAAAACCTGCTTAATATTTTAATAAAACCACTATCCTTGTCTACTGATGCATGCAAAACTTTTTCTGGAACAGTAGCCTATTTACAAAAGTAAATGCTCTGGATATCATAGTATTATAGAATTTTTTTTTGGTTGGAAAAGATCTCTGGGATCCAGAGAGTCCATCCATTGACCTAACCCCACTATGGCCATTAAACCATGTCCCAAAATGCCTTCTTTACATGTTTTTTGAGTGTCTCCAGGGTTAGTGAATCCACCACCTCCCTGGGCAAATATTCTAATGTAGATGAAGAAAGCAAGCTTCAAATAGATAATTTTTAAGATTAAAAATCCATTTTAAATCTACCTCCAAAATGTCAAAGATGACCAAAATATTTATGATCCAGCCCTGCATTAAATTTATAGGTTTGATGATGACCTAAGTGTTTTGTATCTGTATTCACTTCAACATATTCATTCTGCCTTTTCCTGAGTCACTGTTTTTACTAAATTGAATGTCAGTTCTCTTTAGCTGTGATGTGGGAGAAGGTAACAGAGGTGACTTTTGAAAAGCAGTAGTGGTACAAAAGAACAGCTGCAAAGTTTCACATAGGTTGAGGTATAGGGTTGCCTTAAAAATACTGGACTCCCAGCTCAGCTTCTCTTTCATGCAGTCTATAATGTTGGAGCTGTCCCAGTCTGTATAAGAAAGCAGCTATTTCTGGGCCTGTCAAAAAGATTCTTTATACCACAAATGTCTAAATTTATGTCACTCTTCTCCAATCCTTCTAATTCCTGTGCCTAGTACCTCATTTATACTTTTTTTATTTTTTGATGAAAATAAGCAGGGATTTTTTTATTTGGGGCAGATTGAAGTAATTCTAAAGAAAATGGAATTCTTTATTTTCAAGGGCTAGATAGAAAGCCAAAAAATCCTATTTGCTTTACAATACGTTGATATTGTTGTCTCATTACTAATGCACTTGGCTTATGAAATATATGATTAAAAAGGACTAGACTGAGGAGAAGAAAAAAAACTTGTTATGAAGTAAGAGTCTGAAATGTTTACGGGGAACATGAAAAAAGGCACACAGCAGTGCATGCTGAATACAGAGATTTGGTTGCAACTCAGGTTAAAAAGGAGAGTTTACAGTCATTGGAGGATGGGGCAGACCACTCAGAACAGCAAAGTTATTGTGAGGCTATGCATGGAGAAAAGTAGAAGGGGCAAAACCCAGCTGGAAATTAATCCATCATAATCTGTTAAAGACAATAAGAGATGGAGACTAAGGAGAATACCTGTCCCTTGTTTGATGCAGGGAGGAACACAGTGATCAAGGATAAGGAAAAGGCTGAGGTACTCAATACAAACAAAGTTTGTTTTTTGGTTGTTTTTTTTTTTTTTGCCTCAGTCTTTTGCAGTAGGATCGGTTGTTTACTGGATACCCAGCCCTCTGAACTGGAAGATAGGGATGGGGAGCAGAACGAAGCCCCTCATAATCCAAGAGGAGATGGTTAGTGACCTGCTGCACCATTTAGACATACACAAGTCTATTGGGCCAGATGGCACACGTGAGAAAACTGGCAGAAGTGCTCACCAAGCCACTTTCCATCACTTATCAGAAATCCTGAATAACCACAGGGGTTCCAGCTGACTGAAATTGGCCAATGTGCTGCCTGTCTACAAGAAGAATTGGAAGGAGGATCCAGGGAACTACAGAACTATCAGACAGACCTCAGTGATGAGAAAGGTCATGGAACAGATCATCCTGAGTGCCATTATGTAGCATGTGTAGGGCAAGTAGGTGATCACACCAAATCAGCATGGGTTCATGAAGGGCAGGTCTTGCATGAAATACCTCATCTCCTTCTATGGAAATGTGACCCACTTAATGGACACTGGAAAGGCTGTGGATGTTGTTTATCCAGAGTTTAGTAAAGCATTTGACACTGTCTCACACAGAATTTTCCTGGAGAAACTGGCTGATCGTGGCTTGGATGTGTGGATACTTTGCTGGGCAAAAAAGGGCTGGATGGCTGGGCCCAAAGAATCATAGAATCAAGAGGGTTGGAAGAGACCTCAAAGATCATCCAGTCCAACCTGTCACCCTACACCTCATGACTATCTAAACCATGGCAACAAGTGCCACGTCCAATCCCCCCTTGAACACCTCCAGGGATGGTGACTCCACCACCTCCCTGGGCAGCACATTCCAATGGCCAACCACTCTCTCTGTGAAGAACTTTCTCCTCACCTCCAGCCTAAACCTCCCCTGGCACAGCTTGAGACTGTGTCCTCTTGTTCTGGTGCTGGTTACCTTGGAGAAGAGACCAACCCCTCCTGGCTACAACCTCCCCTCAGGTAGTTGTAGACAGCAATGAGGTCACCCCTGAGCCTCCTCCTCTCCAGACTAAACAGTCCCAGCTCCCTCAGCCTCTCCTCATAGGGCTTGTGCTCAAGGCCTCTCACCAGCCTCGTTGCCCTTCTCTGGACATGCTCCAGCAATTCAACATCTTTCCTAAACTGAGGGGCCCAGAACTGAAGAAGAGCAGTGGTGACTGGAGTTAAATCCACCAACTGGTGGCCAGGCACTAGTGGTACTCCCCAGGGCTCAGTTTTGGGGCCAAATTTCTTTCTTTATCAATGATCTTGCTGGGGCGATTGTGTGCACCCTCAGCAAATTTGCACTGAGACACTAAGCTGGGAGGGCATGTTGATCTGCTTGAAGGTAGGAAGGTTCTGCAGAGGTTCCTGGACAGGCTGGACTGCTGAGGCAAGGCCAATTGTGTGAGATTCAACAAGGCCAATTGCTGGGTCCTGCTCTTGGGTCACAACAACTCCATGCAACGCTATAGGCTGGGGGCAGAGCAGCTGCGAAGATGCCCAGCAGAGAAGACCTGGGAGTGTTAATTGACAGCCAGCTGAACAATGAGCTAGCAACCTGCTCAGGTTGTTGGCCGAGAAGGCCAACGACATCCTGGCCTGTATCAGGAAGAGAGTAACAAGCAGAACCAGTAAAGAACCCTGTACTTAGCACTAGTGAAGCCACACATGGAAAATTCTGTGTTCCCATTGAAGAATAAAACCAAGTCTCTTCATTAAAGACCTGGGCTGTTTTATGGAATTTTAAAATAAATAATAATTAAAAAAATTCTTAATAGCAGAGCTCTTCTTAATTCAAGAGCAATTTAACTACCAAAAATAGCTATTTTTAAAGATGCCTTTTCTAACACAAATCAAAAAACATTTCAGAAACCTAAAATCAGAAGAAATGGCAAATTCGGGGAGGAGAAGTTTGAAAAAGTCAATAATAGAGCATTTCTGTTCTTTGATATTTATGCTTTGGGGACATGAGGGATAATGCCATGTCTTCCAATTTGATATTCTTCAAAGAAGGTAAATCCAGCTCCTAAAATGTTATCTTTCATTTATCACCAGTCTCTATTTCCATGACTAGTCTGTTTCTGAGACAACAGACCTTAGGAAGAGTGAATCAGATATTCAGTGATGCAACCTCATACAGTTAAGAGTGAATTGAAATATTCCAAATTAAACTTGCTTAGGATCTGGTACAGCAGGTAACTGAATTTCAGTCAACTTACAGGATATAACTGCTGCATCCTGAAGATTTACCAAGTCTATACCAGAGGTTTTAAAGAAGATATCTACTGAGTAGCAATGGCACATGGAGACAAAGTTATTCACGCTCAGTGTACTACAAGAAAAAATTATATGAATTAGTAATAACCTAGTAAAAGTTAGGGATATCAAAGTTTCTCTCTTTTCTTTTTTAATCATTACATGATTTTTCACAGAATCACAGAATGTTAGGGACTGGAAGGGACCTCCAAAGGTCATCTAGTCCAACCCCCCTGCCAGAGAAGGATCACCTATACCAGATTACACAGGAATGCATCCAGGTGGGTTTTGAATATCTCCAGAGAGGGAGACTCCACAACCCCCCTGGGCAGCCTGTTCCAGCGTTCTGCCACCCTCACAGTGAAGAAAACTTTTCCTCACATTTACATGGAACTTCCTATGTCTCATTCTTTTAGTACAAGTGTAAACCTATACTGTTATTTCAAGTTTTAAATAAAGCTCACCCATAATGAATCTCTCAGAGGTATCCATATAATTTTAAGAAGTTTTAATGTGTGAAATAAAGAAAGTTAAAAACATTATTTTCTTCATTCATACAAATGTAATCCTACATACATACTGCAGCTCTTAATAGGCATAGCATGTTTCAGCTGAGATTTGAACTGAAGCAAAAGTGAAGTTCAAGTCAATTAGCTGCTCATGTCTGAATCAGATTGCTCTCACACTATCTCACATCCATGTCTTTTCCCAACCATTCCAGTTTTATCAATGTCTCTGTCTCTTGTATTTTCTAATTTGCCCTTGCCTCTCCTTGACTGTGTGCCTTCCTGTGACAGACCAGCTTTTCAAAAATCATATATTTCTTACACTCTTGGACCAGGGGAGAAAAATCAATATTTTGTATGGAATAGTCTAGTGTCCAGAAACTCTCTGTTCAACATAGAGGATTTAAATATTACAAGGAGCATTTTGTTAAAGTTTTATTTAAAAGCAGAGTTTGGAAGCATAAGAATGTACCGATTTAAAAACAAAACCAAGAAAAATAACCACACATCAGTAACAACTGCCTGAGGTCATTCTAGTAATCTTGCACTGAACTTGGGTAAGGTTTGCCTTATTTATCTGGGAAACTTCTACCTAAAAACTAGTGTTTTCTTGGCTAGCTTGGGCAACCTGTTGTCAGTGTGCACACTGTCTGAAAGAATGTCATTCTCACATGGTGTCTCTCAGGAGGTCTGTTTCTAAATTATGGCTGAAGATTCTCTCAGAAGGCAAAGCTTTTGTAGTTTAAGAGCAGGCAAACTCGACATCGAAGCCTTAACTCTTTCTAGATCTAGCCTGAAGCCTTTAAATGAAGAACCAAATGAGGACACCTTTTTGAGGCATGTGCTTATAAAGTTTAGGTTTTTCAAGTAGTCATGTGTTGAGGTAAATGCTTCACTGTAGCTCAAATACACTAATTGTAACGTTAATTCATGAAATAAGATTTAATTGTGAAGATCCCTGACTATCTTCTTGAGATTTTTTCATCAAATCACTTTTTAAGAACAAACCCAAAATTAATTTTATAGTGTTAGCAACAGGACTTTTAGAATGTGAGGAATAAATCATAAAAAAATAAGGTTAAACCAAGAAGTATTAAGAAAGATTTCCCACCTAGTACACAGCAACATGACTATAAAATGGAAAGGGTAAGGAAGTTACTTCAATAGCAGGGCAAAAAGAAATCTCACTAAGAATCTTTAAAATATGTATTAAGTGCTTTCTACTTTGTCTTTCACTATCCTTTAGAATATAAAACTAGGTCAAGTTAAAAAAAAAAAAGACAAATTACCTGAGAACAATCTTCTGCATTTGAGTCTCTCCCATTATGATTCATATTCACATTACTGTCACTTACATTTTCATCACATTCAGTAACCGAAGGGAGACAGGATACAGAATGGAATCCTTTCTTGACGGTAGACTGTGGAAAGTGGCTAAATAATGAAAGAAAACTCAAACACCTTAATCTATACAAATACTTTCAAATGACAATCCTCATAATTGCTGTTCTTAACAGAATGTTGTCAAAATAACTTGTGCCTTCTTTATTTTGACAGCTTAATAGGCCACAAAAATCTATATATGCATATATTCTTTATCCTTGTTGGCTTGGCACTACACTCACATGTCTATGCTCCAAAGGTCTAAACTGCTGCTCTCTTAACTAACTCTCAAAAAAACCCAAAAAATTGAGTGAAAATAGGATAATGCCAGAAGTGAATAAATTTCTATGACCCCTAGACCAGAAAAAAAAAAAGTTATCATGTGTGCTGCTTAAATGTAGGTAGGGAAAAAAAAAAAATAAAAGTTTTGTGCTAGAAGGGCTTTTGTCTTTTCCCTCAAAATAGGTCTCCATAGCTACCAGACAGCTAAAACACAAAACGAAGGAAGACCTATTCGGGTTGTAGTAAGAGCAAGCTCTGTTGCTAAATCAAGTGCAGAAAGAAACAGAAAATGATGGAAATACAAATAACTCTTGCTTAAGTGAACTAGGAGACCAAGGTCAAAACAATGTTGCACACCTGCCAGTTAAACATAAATGTGTAATTGTGTTATTGCAGCAATAAAGAACAGATAAAAACATAAGCATATGTTATCTAGTCCTCTTCTTAAGGCTTGAGATAATGAAATATCTTTAATGAAGATCTTTAGCAGTAATGCCATCACAGTTATCTTGGCTTTGAGCGTTTCAGAGTATTTTATTAGAAAAAAAAGCAATAGATTAAAAAAAAGTTTCAATCTCAATGTGTATCTAAATCCCTTATCTTATTTAGGCAGTTATATTACTTCAACAAAATACTAAAGCTTGCCATATATTTTTCGTTACTACCTGTTAATTGATTCTTAGGAGATTAAATGAACTGATTGACATGGAAATATAGCACAATGAACAAACTGCCCTTGAGAAAAAGGGGCAGGTTGACAATGGAGCAATCTATTAAACATGAAAAAAAATATAAATATCACAATATCTTCTTTATTATTGTTTTGATAACCTATCAATTAGGTGGTGTTGTATTTCTACTAATATTGGAAAATAATAAACAATATAATGTATTTTTAACCAATAAAATGCAACTGTAGCAGAAAAATAATGATATTTCCAGAATATTGTGAGGTAACTTCTTCCATGGACAAATGCTGCTGTTCAACCCAAGAAATCAACATCTAATTGGTTTATTATCAACCCATTCAATCATGATGATTAAAATTCCAGTACCTGAAGGGGGCCTAGAGGAAAGACAGAGAGGGACTATTGATAAGGGCTTGTGGTGATAAGACAAAGGGCAAAGCTTCTAAACTAGAGCAGGGTAGATTTAGACGGGTCATCAGGAAGAAGTTCTTTACTATGAGGGTGGTGGTACCCTGGAACAGGTAGCCCAGAGAGGTGGTGGAGGCATTATCCCTGGAGGTGTTCTATATCATGCTGGATGAGGTTTTGAGCAACCTGGTCTGGGAGAAGACATCCCTGCCCCTGGCATGGGAGTTAAAACTAGACAATCTGTAAAGTCCTTTCCAATTCCAGCCCTTCTGTGATGAGCCTATGATGAAAACGCAGAACCTGCCAAGTATGTCATTTATTCAGTTTACTTAAAGATATGCTTAACAAAAAGGTGTACACACCTCTAACAATTTACAAATTGTTGTGGACTCAGTTTTGAGAAAAGAAATGTTGTTCAAAATAACAAAGATTTTGGTGCTTGGTACATGATATACATCCAACGCTTCCTCTATCAGGAGATCAGTCAGAATAAAAGAGAGAAGATTAATAATTCTAGCAGTCGTCCACAAATGTTTATTTCATAGGTTGAAGTCTGACAGAAATGTATTATGCAGTTGATCTTAGGTACACCCTGATACACTTATTGGTAATCCTTTTCTTGTCTATGAGCAAGTATTATGCTGAACACTGAATATGCTGCCTAAAAGTCATGCATGCATAACTTCCTGGCACCTCTTCTCTAAGGCGCTTTCCTGCCTTCTTAAAACACTCCTGGTTTGCAGAGGTTTATAGGACTTCTGAACAGTCTTTAACACAAAGTATTCATACAAAGTTGTGCTTTGAGTATGAGCATCACATGCAGTCTTAGGCTTCTTGTAATTACTATAAGGATGCTAAACCAGCCTGTTTTATTCAAAAATACTAATTGTTGCACGCCAAATATGCGATGCCCATGAAAGTACTGACTGGCCAGTCAACAACTTCCTGGTTAGAGACAAGAATTGAAAAAGGTCAGTAGTTTTGAGGAAAACTTTGAAAGACAAAGAATATATCATTTTCACCAGAAATGAGAATATTAGGTATTGCACATCTTTGGGCCCACTCAGTAGAAAAACTGGCAAAGTGTTTTTGTTTGACAGAGTTCCCTGAGACTCTGCATCCATTTAGAGGACTTTTTGCACACCAGGGATGGTCATCCCACATGTATGTGCGTGTCTGTCTTCTGGTGGGTTTTCTCACCAGCTTCTAAAATAGCTGATTGTAAGGAGCAGCACATAGAGCTTAGAGCACCCCAGTTTGTATCACCCACAGGAGATCTGTACTGCATTCTCAGAAGAGGTGTGTTTGTAACCCTCAGTGACAGGAGGGTTCACATATTTGCATGTGTATGCCTCTGTCTGTATGATTAGAAATTCTTGGGATTAGTTACAAGAAGGTGTTCAAAAATTTCTAAGCCTTTATTTACATCTTGAGAGCATCCGGTATAGTGTTTATCTGTTGTGTGCTTGATACTGATTCTAAACTGACTCAATTCACTGATGGCAAATTAATTATGTGGCATCAATAAATCAATAATGCTCTGATCTACGTGACTACATAACTACATAAACTAAGCCAATTTTCCACCGTGATGCAAGTAAACAGAAGCCATTACCTTTCACAGTGAAATGGACTAACAATGCAATGCTAATGCTGAAAATACATTGAATACTTACAAATCAGTGGGTATTGTGATGATAAGATTCAATTTGTAATTCAGAAATGGGCTAGCAATCTCAACATGTTCTTCAGGTTTCTTTACCACAGGTTCTGGAAAAAAAACAACTTGGTAAATATATATTCATAAGGAATATTTGATACTATAATTCTAGAAAATAATTTATATAGGGGTTCACTGCAAACACTGGATAGAAGAGAACAAGCAGGGGTGGCTCTAAGTGGCATATCATGAAAACATAAGTGATCAGTGTCACTGATCCCCAGCCTCTAGGGTGTTAAAAGTGTGCTTAACCTCTATGTAAGGTTGTCCAAGGTAGCTCAGAACAAATATGGCAGCTGATTTTTGCTAATTTTCTGTTTCTTATCCTTTGATAGCTCGAATATAAAATCATCATAAGCATATTATCTCATATCACACATTTAACTCCATTATGCAGTAGAGCCACATGTAGCACAAGTGTACTTCCAATACTGTGAGTTACTGTAGCAGGACTAGTCATACTTTAAATGTTTAAAAGATGTTCAGAAGCTTTCAGACATCTGCATCACAGAGCTTCTGTTTTGCTTGGATAACAATCCCTCTTCATTTTCTCCAGTAGAGTGGTTTTTTTTAGAAATAAATTAAGACACTTCTCAAAGCATTTAAGAAAGAACAGGGCTAAGGGGAACCAATACAAAGCAGTCAGGGAAAAAAAAAAACTTAGGAAAGTTCCATTGAAATTAAGATAAACAATATGTATAGCTCTGCAAACTTTTTGACAATTAAAATGTAGTTACAAATTGATTTTAGAATTTTGAGTAGACAAACTTTGGGGTTCAGATGTCACAACAGTTTCCTTTTTCTGACGGAAAAGCTTCCAACGAGGAACTGTTGGTGGTTGCGATGGTGTTACCAGAGGACAGGATCTGGTTCTGGTGATGAGGACAGGATGGCTATATGTATGGGAAAGCCCATATAGCCTCATTTTTTCTGAGGAATCAGCCTACAAAACATGGAAAGAAAATATGATTGGGGTCAGATCTCCTTTCTCATTGTATCTCTCAAAAAAAAAAAAAAAAAAAAAAAAAGAACACTGTGCAGACAAAAGCACCTAATGGATTGAAAAACACCACAGACAGTTGTTCTGGTAAGGCTATCCAAAACCTAATTAGAATTTGATATACAATAAAGGAAAAAAAGTATAATTGAATACTTAGAAGTGTTTACACAGTTTACTTTTCATAATAGATTCATTGCTTCTCTCAACTTTTTATATAACCATATTATTTTAGGTGTTACAGAAAACAGAAGTGGAGTAGAATGAAGATGTAAGAAAACAGTGACAACATTTTGTTCTACATGAACATATTTAAAAATACTTCTGGGCAAAACTGTCCTTCATGCTAAATTCATAAAGTGGCAGAATTTGAAAAGCAACTGCTTTTTTCTTTCATTGACTTGTGAAATCCCCACTTTGAGCCAATACATCATTGAAGTTAACCTTTTATACTTCGGTTAATTTAGAAAACACATGAAAGGCACTGTGGTTAACCTGTATATCAAAGCCCTTAACAAGCCCTTCAGAGCAATTTTAGCTGTGGACATTGAGTGGTGCTCTTTCCATTAAAATAATAACAGTCCAGAATTTAACGTTTTTCACTACTGGAAGTTCTGTTACAAGATTTGTACATCCATTTTAAAAATATACCTTCTTTTACTTGCTAAATAAATAACCCATAGCTTATATATCTACAACATGCTTTTCAGCAAGTCTCTGCTTGCTCCTGCTCATTGTCAAACATTCTTGAAGTTCTGTAATCACTAACTCTTCACAGAAGAGTGTAGTTGTGATGGTCAGTTATTTGAACTGAGTGCATCAAATTAAACACAGTAAGGTACACAAACCTCATCTGATCTCTGAGTTTTTAAAGGAGTGGTGGCTGGGTACACACATATTCCAGCAACCTAAAAATGCACATTAAAGTATGCAAGTTTAGCAAGGATTTTGAAGAAGATCAGTTAGGTGCAAAACAGAACTCATCAGCTGCTGAGTAGGAGACACTCAAATGACTCAATTACTGATTTTTTTTTCATTCTATTTCAGCAAGCCTAAGACAACTAAATTCAAGGCATATCAAACCAAGGACATACATACTAGAAAGCAAAGCTAAAAGGGATACTGCAGTCCATGGCAAAATTTCCTACAAATTGAAGGAGCAACTCTTACTTCAGTGAATTCATTTTTTTCAACAGCATACTATATCTCAGCTCTGGAAGCTTCAAAATGGGCTTTGTTAACCCACAACAAAATACATTACACTGGTATATTTAATTTCTGTGAACTTCCATTTTTCCATCAGTCTTGACTAAAATATTGTCTTAGGCATATAGATCCATCTTCCTCATCCTGTTTGGTCTGCCATCCCTCCTCTGCAGCAATTTCTGTTGCATAACAGATTGAAGCCAAGTCTGAGAATTGAGGCATTAGGTGACAGAAAAGATATAACTCTGACAACTCCATCCAGTTTGCGTTTTTGAGCAGTATTGATTGTTATTAGCAAATAAACAGTATTGTGTGAGACTTTAAAATAAATTAAAATAATTTTGGAGAACAAGCAAGTCTTCAAAACAATATAAAATACACAACACAATTATGAAAAAGAAAATAGTGCAAGAATCAAGAGCAGTAAAGCATAACACCTGCAAATCATTTTGGAAATTCCTTTATTCTATAAAACCTAAGTTTCCTGAGAAGGCAGCTTATATTTTAATGTTCTAATAATTAAGTCCAAAAAGTTAAATGTCATTAATAATCAACTCAAGAAATCTGCTCTAGCATAATAAACAGCTTTAGGTAGAGTGTAAGTGGCTAAGTGGAAATTCAAGCATTGTTTTTACATATTCTCCAGCTGCTTTCACCATTAATGGTAGAATTAGTTATAAACATGCTATTTCTTATAGAAAAACAAATCAGAAACTGTGTATCACAGAAGTCATTAACTGTAGCCTTTAAAAAAAAAAAATAATGTTTTTCGAGTAGCCCTACAAATAATTAGTCCTTCCCTTCAGAAGCACTTCATCATGATGCATTTTTGAGTCCACACCTAGTCTCTCCCAGGAGACTTCAGCTCCTAGGATCCAGAGGAAAGTGAAGTACAGTTGAAAAAGCGAGCAGGCTGTGGCAGGAAAATGGATGCTCAGAGTGCAGAAGTACTCAAAATGTAGATTTAACTTAATAGGCATGACCTGCTAACTGCTTCACTGCAGTAATTTTATTATTTTTGTTACAACATAGTTGCTATAAACTGAAACATTCGGAAAATAAGTAATCTTTTCAGGTCCTGAAACACGGAATCTTACCATTTGCCCTAGTGTAAAAACATCCTCTTCAAACAAATGTAGTGGTATACAGCCAGCATACACAACCATTTCTGGCTGGGTTGACACAGAAGATTCTACAGAGAAAACATTAACATGCTTTAGAAACAGGTAAACAGCAAGTAAATGTTGTTATTCTCTAGATGATTCTTTCTCTACCTTAGCTTTTCTTCTTTGTCTGCCTGTTACTTTGTTCAAAACAAGAGCTCATTGTAAAGGTCTCAGCAGAGAAGCCATGGATAGAAAAAAACCACATTGTTTTAATCCTTACCCATTTAGACCACCACCAGCTTATGCATACTTCACTTTTTGGACACAAATTATTAACATAAAATACAACAGGTCAGAGAGAGCTCTTGCCATTGTTCTTTTCTCTTCAAATTAAAGAAAAAAAAATAGGTACTGGTATGAGGAGCACAATGCATGTGGGTAGATGAATTAAAACCATAATGATCAGTCAGTACAATCTAAAGGCTTCTCATCAGTGAAAGCAAAATTTGATCTTGCCAACAAGAGGATCAAAAGCCGCAGCCCTGGCCACTCCTGCCAATGGATATGAAGACAGATAAGCACTTTGAAAAAGGCGACTGCTTGTAAACCAATGTTACTGCTCTTTGCTGTCATTCAGAAGGTGTGAGGGTGTGACCCCATAGTTCTTATCCCACATGCCTTACAAACAAGTTTGTTTTTTTTTTTTCCCCCCTGTAATTCTGCCACAGGCAAGACAAAGCAGAGGCTCATTCACGTTGCTCCTAAAAATCTGTTGCAGAGGCAACCACTCAATCATATCTGTATCTGTGAAAGAAGCCGTTGTTAATTCCTGAATTATGAAAAGAAACCAAGGCTGTCTGGCTGACAGCCAGGTCACTTATGCTGAAGGGAAATTAAAAGTCTAAAAAAATACAATACCAAAGCCACAAGCCTATTGTTTGACCTAAAATTCAGCTCACAAGGAAGGATATCTTTCTCTTTTTCCTCAGTCATCTAAGAAAATATGCGAAGACAGGATTTCAGTACACAAACTGTGACACCTGTTCTTCATCAGAATGTTTTGTTCTTGTTCCCTTCAGCTCCACCTCAAATACAAGATAATTGCTTCCTATGTTTAGTAAGTATTCAACTAGAAGAGGCCCCAAGAATAGTTATTTTCTGTGAAATAGAATAAAATCATGCTGCCAACATACTAAGAGAAAAGTAAAAGGGAGAGAAAAGTAAAATGGGAGTATAGGGAAGTGTATGGAAAATATAATTTATCAGATTTTAAATCCATCTATTTAGAAGATATTCAACATTTTTTTCTTAAAGCAGTAAGATATCCCTACTTCTTAAATATTCTTACAGAAATTCAATTACTCCATTGAATATAAGCAGATAGTAAGCCTGAATTACATCACAATGGATTCCTCACACTAAACCCAGATCTTGTACTAGCACTGAGTTCCAACTTACTCAAAAGCAAGGCTATTTTCTAGGTTTGATCTCAGACCCTACTGACATAGCTGACAGTACAAACACATCAGTAGTAACTACAATGTCGTACACGTTACAGAACAGTATGTATCACAAGGCACACCAGTATCATTGCTTGTGAGAAGTGTTTCTCAAATAAAAGTATTTAATCAAACACCAGGTGAAACATAAGGCTGTCATAGTCAGCCCAATGGGTTGTGAAATAAAATGTCTGCAGTGCAGACAAACAACAATGAACAAATGCAAATGATTAACCAATCACACCATATTCACTTCAATACCACTATTACAATACCATAAAGACTTTGTATGTTGTGCCAATACCTTTAAAGAAGATTATTTGATCCTTTTCTACTGGACAAAAAAGAAAAAAAAAAAAAAAAAAAGAGGAGGATGTATATAAATTATTTGTATATAAATCAAGTGCACTGATTCAGCACCTGGGGAAACTACTTGAAACAAATATCCTTAATAAAACTTTGTTAATAGATGACGAATGTTATAAAAAGACAAAATATCCCAGTATATTCAGCAGAGCCTAATATTTACACCCATCACTTTGGATTTAAGGATTCTGCTGTGACTTGTTAAAAATTTGAATCCTTGTAGCTTCTTATGTTTCACATTTAATGTAAATTTATTTACAAAGAGCAACCACTGCACAACCTGAATAAATGTGTCAGTCCCTGGAAGAAGGGAAGGTGTAATTGCAACTGATTCATATAATATATAGTTACCTAGCCACTTAAAAAGAAAAGCCAAGAAGAAAAATTGTTGGTTTTAATATGTTAACTGTTTATATTTTTAAAGACAAAAAAACCACAAATTTTAAAGACTCAAAGAATTTTCTCACTATATCTTAGTATTTTGCCTGCATATTTGTCAAAAGAGCTGATGCTGAGTTTTAACTTTCCAATACACTTTGGTCAGCTTTCAGTATCCTTCATATCAGGTGTACAGGCCGTATGTTAACTTCTGTTGTGTTAGTCAAGAATTAGCTTTACCTATTGAAGGGTATTTTTTCAGTCTTAAAACAAAAAACAAAACCAAAAAAAACAACAAACCCAAAATCCCAATCAAAACAAAAGTACTTTTTCAAATTTACATAAATATCACCAAATGGTAATACGTTTGAAAAATCAGAACACACCATAAGGCTTCAGTCCCTAATTCAGTGAAAACCTTTGAAATATAGAAAAATATAGAAATATAGAATCGTAGAATCAGTCAGGTTTGGAAGGGACCACAAGGATCATCTAGTTGCAGCCTCCTGCCAGAGCCTCATCCAGCCTGACCTTAAACACCTCCAGGGATGGGACCCCAACCACCTCCCTGGACAACCTGTTCCAGGCTCTCATCACTCTCATGGTGAAGAACTTCTTCCTCACATCCAGCCTGAATCTCCCCACTTCCAGCTTTATTCCATTCCCCCTAGTCCTATCACTACCTGAGATCCTAAAAAGTCCCTCCCCAGCTTTCTTGTAGGCCCCCTTCAGATACTGGAAGGCCACAATAAGGTCACCTTGGAGCCTTCTCTTCTCCAGACTGAACAGCCCCAACTCGCTCAGTCTGTCCTCATAGGAGAGGTGCTCCAGCCCTCTGATCATCCTGGTGGCCCTTCTCTGGACACGTTTCAGCACGTCCATATCCCTCTTGTAATAGGGGCTCCAGAACTGGATGCAGTACTCCAGGTGGGGTCTCACCAGAGTGCAGTAGAGGGGGAGAATCACCTCCCTCGACCTGCTGGCCACACTTCTCCTGGTGCAGCCCAGGATCTGATTGGCTTTCTGGGCTGCAAGTGCACATTGACAGCTCATGTTGAGCTTCTCGTCTACCAGCACCCGGAAACTGATTTCCAGGTGAAATGTGTAAGGGAATGCATTAAAATAAATTAAAAAACAAAATAAAAAGAGAAACTTGCTGAGTGTGCACTCAATGCCACTGTCCATGTCACCAACAAAGATGTTGAACAAGACTGGTCCCAGGACTGATCCCTGAGGGACTCCACTTGTCACTGGCCTCCACTGGGACATGGAGCCATTGACAGCCACTCTTTGGGTGTGGCCATCAAGCCAGTTCTTTATCCATCTCGTGGTCCACCCATCAAACCCATGTGACACCAGTTTGGAGACCAGGATGTGGTGTGGGACAGTATTGAAGGCTTTGCTCAGGTCCAGGTAAATGACATCAGTTGCTCTCCCCTCATCTATTAATGTTGTGACCTTGTCATAGAAGGCCACCAGGTTTGTCAGGCAGGATTTGCCCTTGCTGAAGCCATGCTGACTGTACCCAATCACCTCTTCACTATTCTTCTGTCTCAGTAGTGCCTCCAGGAGAATGCTTGTGTCATGATGAAATGAAGAGAATGCTTGTGTCATGTATCTTATCGACTCTGATGGTTAACATTAACATCGTACAATTCAATAGTAGAATTTCTAGGATTCATGACTTGCGTCCTTCTGCTTCACCTTTGTTTTCTTTTCCCCACAACATACACAAGTACTGGTCACATTTCTTAGGTGAAATGTCCACTTCTTATTCCCCAACAACTACCACTAAAGCAACCACATTCCTGCAAGACATTTTCAGCAACTTCCAAATATCCTGCATAGACTTACTTTACCTTTTGAAATTAAACACAAATTACTGCAATGTTATTCTTCACATAAGTTACAGGATTTTAATAGGATAGAATGACTTCAGTCTGTAATGCAGCCTGTAAAGAACTCCGATTTTAAAACACTAGTGTGTTTAACCTCTGCTCAAGTTCAAAACCAAATAAAAGCAAAGCCTTTTGCCTCACGTATATCTCCTGTTTGTATTTTTAATGTCAAAAGAACAGGACTTACTTTCAACTAAGGCCTGAAGAGAATTCTGGGCTTCTGCCAACTTTTGTGTAGACTTAAGTGCTAGCTTGTTTTTTTCTTTTTCTCCTTCTCTGCTTTTCTTCTTTCCAGTTTCTCCCTTTTCTGCCTTCTCTAAAGTGAAAAAATAAATATTAAACTATTCTTCTTCCAGATACAAGCTATGAATCATAAAATCTCATACTATAGAAATGCTTTCATGATATTTTAGATAACTTGTAAAAAGAGTCTACCACAAACTAGTACATGCCAGATGTGCTGAGAAAGAACTAATATTATTCAGTTGAAACAAAACCTAAAAAAATTGTTGAGATGTAAATGCAGATTTGTTGAGAAGAGGGCAGAGAGTCTTTGGACCCATCTTGCAGTTCATGCACAACTCTCATGTCCCTACTATAATAATTCCTAAATTCCTGGCACTATTTCAAATATTTTCTTCATGTCCTTGCTCCTGTAAATCAGTAATTAAAAAAAAAAATCCTAACAGAGATGAGACAGATTCCCATTAGACCTCAAAAAAAGAGAATCCTAACACAGATGAGACAGATTCCCAATAGACATCAAAAAAGAAAGTCTCCCACAATTAGAACCTTCTTTCAAGACTTAGAACTTAGACTATAATAAAATGCATTTCAAATGAAAAAAAAAATCCCATCCATTAGCAAAGTATCTTGAACAGAGGTAGTAACTACAGAGTTGTGTTGCAACATAATGCTTCTTCACTTCTTAGCTGTGTCAGTAACTAATACAATTTGTAAGACTGAGGCAGGATTAAATTTACAGTTTTCTGGGAATAAATTAGGGTACTCCATTTGGTGAATGACAGTGCTCTTCCCAGTGGCTGCATCCCTGTGCATGTCTGTTCCAAACTCTGAAATATCTACTACTAAGGTGGGTGGGTCATAAAAATGAAAGCAAAAATTCTTAAGAATAATCACCCCTCAGTTAGGGCTCTTCTAATATTTTTGCAACCCTTTTGACATTTAGTATTTGGGATTAAAAATAAGGAAGGCAGGGTTTTTTTCTGAAAATCTTGGAAGAATTAGAAATTTTAGTATGATTTTTTTACCTTCCAAAACTATTGGAAGTGTTGCAAAATCCAAGCCTTCAAGTTAAAAAACAGCAACTAAGAAAACTCAGTCTGAAACATAAACATTGAAGAATACACTGGAACAAATAGATTTCTAAACCTAAGTTCTTTCATTAAAATGTAAATAGGATTAAGCAGCTTTTGAAGACAATTAATACTTATACCTAATAGCATAAACATAAAAGCTGCTATAAATAAAAAGCAAGCAGGTAGACAATAGAATGTACTTGGCAGAGTCTTCTGCAGGTAATCAAATTTTGTAACATCCATTGTGAAATATGTAATTTATTGATGGTCAGAGCAGTGTCCCCTTAAGGAAACTGTAACCTCTCTTATCTCTCTGCTAGGAGCCAGTCTTCAAAGAAACAGGTGTGAGAGAGCTGAACAAATCTCTGCCATAAAATGAAGCTCTTTGCAAAATATGAGACTGTTATTGCTTCTAATGAGATTTATAGATAAAACTTTTTTGATTTTACATCATTGCAACACGCACAGGAGCAGTGCCTTCCAAGAAGGAAGAAGGCAGGCAAGAGTGCCAGGAGGCTAGCATAGATGAACAAGGTGCTCCTAGGCTTACTTGGGCAAAAAAAAGGAGGGTCTCTAAGCAATGAAAGTGAAAATGGGCCACATGGGAAGACTACAAAGAAATTATCCAAGCAGCCAGGGATCAGGTTAGGAAAGCAAAAACACAGATGAAATTAAACTTGGCTAGGAACATAAAGGGGAATAAGAAGAATTTCTTCAGGTACATCAGTTACAAAAAGAATGCTAAGGAAGATGTGGGGCTTCTCCGAAAGGAAAATGGAGACCTGGTCATGACAGATACTGAGAAGGCTGAGGTGCTCAGTGACTATTTTTCCTCAGCATTCACCTGCAGGGTCTCTAGCTGCATCACCCAAACTCCAGAATACGCAGGTGGGGAGAGCAAGAAGGATGATTTGCCCACTGTAAGCAAAGACCAGGTTCAACACCATGTATAAGCCAGCCAGTCTCACCTTTAAGGTCCCCTCCAAGCCAAACCATTCTATGAATTTATGAATCTATGTTCAGTGAAACAAACCCACAGAGTTGCACAAGGCATTATAAAGATCGTTTGAAGCTCAAGGTTATGCTGACTTCATTTATGATTTGCCTGCAAAGATAACACTGTCTAAAATTACAGACCTTTACCAATTTTATCAGCTTTCTCAGGTTTATCTGATTGCTTATTCACAGATGAAACTGTGTTTTTTAGCTCTGAGACTTCTATCTCTTCAGGTTTTGTATCTGACTGAGGAACATCAGTTTCTGGAGTTTTCTTATTCGGCAACCTGAATTCTGGCACAATCTCTTTCAAAAAGCCCCAGACTTTGTCCAAGTATTCAGGCCTTTAAAAAGAAAAAAAAATCCACACATGTCAATGGTAATAACACTTGTAATATGAAAAGTGTGATTTTCATCTAGACAACACCATATAGTTCTACTGACAGTAAAACTCTTAGAAAAGTTACTATGTTATTCTAGTATAAATACACATGCTTGATTTTGGGTATTAGCCAATTTGAGATATAGATAATGGTCAGACCCACAAAGAAAGAAATGGTGCTTAGAGAAGCATATAAATAAGCATTATTTTTGAAGTTTTTAGTGGATAAAAGTTGCAGTAGGGAACTTTGCAGAGCATTTTTAAGCCACACCATATAACTTGCCTCTGGCTCTATACTCAAAAAATAGCAATTAAAAAAAAAAAAAAAAACAAACAAAAAACAAACAGCAGTTAGGAAATCCTAGTTTAGAAGGGTTTCAGCACAAATAGTTCCATTCCTCTTCCACTTGATTCCATCAGCTATAACAGCTTTTTGATATGAAATGACAGCTGCAATCATATTGGTTCTCCACAGAAATAATCTAAAATTGAGTAAGTTGTTCAGGATCACAAATAAAGCTTCATGCAAGCCAACTGCATGCAACCAATAAAAAAAAATTAAGAAAGAAAAAACAAAGTAATTGATTGTACAATGACTCAAAGCCCTGTTATACTACTATTGCAGACTTTGTGCTATTCTTAAATCAGCATATAATACATTTGCATGAAATACTAGAGTCACAAATATTGTTGCATTGTGGGGTTTTTTCTGTTGAAATTGTAAAACTAACTAGATAAAGAAATAAAATTTACTAACATTGGAAATCTAAGTCCATGGACTACATACACACTACTGTGAGACACAAATATATCAAAAAACCTAAATCATAAGCATAGCTTGGGACATAAAAATTGCTTAAATAAGTGCTAAAATACCTTTTTATTGAACTTAATACTGAAATATCATCATAAAGAAACAATTATACCTAAATAAATTAGATAAATAGTTGCGGTTTATAAATATTTTCATTAGAATGTATAGATCAAAAGGCAAAAAGTGTAATTTAAACAAAAGGCTAAATATTTAGAGTATTACTGGATGACTAATATCTTGGTCATTCAGTAAAAAGAATGTCAAGCTGAAAAATCAGAATATCTAATATCTATTCAGAATTAAAACACAGAGGAAAGAAGAAAAACTTCAAAATAGGTTGGAAATAATAGTTTTGTTTGGAAATAAAGGAGTATCAACAGTTCCAATGTGGAAGGTAAAAGCACTGTAGCAGCTGAAGCTGATTACTTCTGAATTCATGATGTATACTTTCTATAGTACTTTCAGATATTAAGTTAGTATTAGTTACAAACTTTATAATAAATATGCATCAGTTTAACATGAAAAATAGCTTTGCAAGCAACTGTATGACACACAAAGAAAAACACAATAAAATTTAATCCCTTGAAGGCATATTTCACAAGTGCTAAAGTAAAAAATTTTACATTTTCCAAAATTGATGAGGAAGGATTTTTAGAGCACAGCTTTATTGCTCATAATTCCTTATAGAATTAACTGTTAAGCAACTAATAAGAAAATTGTTATTAGAAGAACTTACTGGAGAGGAATGACTTCTGGTATCCATCCAGTCAGTGTATGTAGAACTGTAAATTCCTCCAGCTCTCTTTTCCCAGACCGTATACTACAAGATAGAAGTAGAAATTACACAGAATTGTAATATAACCAGCTCAAAATAAACTCTGTAGTCTGCATTTCTTTTTGTAGGAGCAAAACCATACACAACAGCTTGCAAAAGAAAAAAGAAAAAAAAATAAGATAATTACTTGCAATATTCTGAGTTTTCCAAACCACTGCTGACAGCCAGCCTACAAAGCCCAATTTGCTTTTATGCCTTTGCATCACATCCATTACTTCAGCATTCCCTCTGGTACAACAGCCTTGTTTGTGAATTGTTAGCAGCATGCTATGCATACTTGCACACAGTAAAGCCCCTTTTTTCAGGGCTGGGAATATGGATTTGAAAACTCTCATGATAGAAGGGGCATATGGATCTATAGCTTCGCTTTCCTGACCAGCTGCATTAACTCCCATATTATGCACGAGCTGACTGCACTTTCAGTGTACTGCACTCCACTCTTTCAAGTTGATACAGTCTCATACTCTCTGGAGAAATTTCTGACTGTAGATCCTGAGAGGATCAAGGCTAAAGATGCCAGCAGCTGACCCTGACTAACCCTTATGCTCTGAAGAATGCAGTAGTTAAAACACGTTCCTGCAAATGGTTTCCTAACAGACAGCTCCAGGCAACACCCCAGCCTTTGTATTAAGTACTTAAGATCACACTTGTGACAAACATAACTTGGTATGACCAAACAAGGAAACATGACTACCGACATCAGTGTTTTAAACTTGGCATCCACTGCTCATCTCATAGGAACCTGTGGCCATGAAACAACCATCTTCCAGGTCAGTTTTAGGGAAGTGGATCACCATACAGCCCACAACAGCAGAACTGAAGCAAAAGCATCAAAAGCATCTTAAAATAATCTTTTCATTCCTGGCTAATACTGATAAAGGCTGACAGTTAAAACATCATTAAAATTTCTTCTTAATTTGGTAGATAACCTCACAAAGAAACTGGAGTACTCTCCCTGACTGCTTTATCTGTTTGCCAGTGTTCCTAAAGTGTGTGTGTGGTTTTCTGTGCACAAATTTTCAAACACATCTAAAAAGGACACACTGCACCTTCTGTAGGTACAGATGATTTTGCTTTATTGATTTATGGTGTCAACTTACAGAAATTTGTGTATTTGTCATCAAAATACGTTTCTCATGTATACTAAACAAACTTTTTGTAAGTTTCACATGACTTCAAAAACCAAAGTCAAAAGTGAGATGACTAAACACACCTAGTATTTGCCAGCTTAATAATAGCTTTGGACAGCAACATTGGCCAAAGTTCTGTTTGACAGGTTGTAACTGGTAGCAATAAATTATCCTCTTCATTGAAAGGCATAGTGTCATCAACAGTGATCTTTCTCCAGCACCCCTATGACAGAGGGAGGGAAAGAAAAGAAGAAAACACTCAGTTCATGGGCTGGAAACAGAATTTGTATGCAAAAGAACTTTCAACACTTTCCCAAGAACCCAATTCTAGCATCATTTTATGTTAAATATAGCTTTAAAAGAAGTTCTCATATATCTGAGAAACACAGAAACAGTACTCAGAGCATTTTTTTACTGCTGTAATTGCACTTTAATTATGATTAATGTAATTGAAGCTATTTCCAAATATATTTCCTTTCATGTGCATACATTAACTGCTGTTTCTTCAGCTACCATGACAGATACCTAAGAAACAGTAGTTATCAAAAAGAGGCTTAAATAAGATATCAGTTTTGCAAATGTTTCTTTAAGGTCTTAGTCTAGAAAATATTTTTCATATAAGCATTGCTTCCCAGGAACTACCCAAGGATGTTGATTGCAGTGGTTAACAACATGGAAAGCATTAAGATAGTGTTTAAACAAAACACTACAGGAAACAACACAAAATGACCAAATGCAAGAAATACCCGTATTTCCAGGATAAGAAGCAAACAGGTAAGGCACTGATGTCTCCAATACTAGATATTGTATTAGTAAATCAAGCTTGTATCCCACAAAATAATCTTACCTACCATTCCCCAAAAGTCTCTGTCCTAGCAATCAAGACATAAGAAAGAGGCTTATGAGAATTAGTGGGGCAATAGCAGGTACTTCTGTTAACTTACCCACAAAAGATCAAAGAATGACCAAAGCAGTAAAGCATTCACTGTATGTTACCAGAGCTTGCAAAATTACTACTCTCTGCTTGTAATTAAAGTATGGCTTCAAGCTGAAATGCCCATGATTAACTTCATATGAGTTTGTCTAGGTTTAGCTTGTACCTGGGGCTGAACTCTATCAGTTACTCTATCACCAAATGACTCCCTCCCAGAAGATCAGAGAAACCAGGAAAAGGGGAGAAGATTCACAGGTTGAAATGAAAATGGATTTAATGACACAGCCAAATTAATACCAACATTGATATAAAGCTACATGTAGCCCACCAAAAGTGCAGCAGTCACATTATCCAGAAGGAAAAGGACCAGAGTGAGAAAAAGCCCAAGCAACAGACTCCTCTCTTCCCAGCAAACTTCCTCCTTTACACTGAGTGTGATGCCCATGGTATGGGATACACCTGTGAGCCAGCTCAAGTCAGCTATCCTGGCTGATTGGAAACTGCTGATGGCCTGCAGCTGGCCTGTGATTCTGTCCCAGCAAAACCAGGACAGAGTGCTAGAGGTTTCAGGAGAAAACAAATCTAGGCCATGGGGCAAAGATACCCAAAAACTATAAAAAAGGCTAAAATTTTTTTATGACTAAAACTATGACCTGATAGCCAAAACTAAGTTTTTAAGATTTCCCATGTTTGAAAAGGATGTAGTAAGTGAACTGGTCCCATATGCACCTCCTCTTTCAGCAATTGCTGAAGTTTAATAGTGAGCAGTACAAGTTGAAAGATAAAGACTGAGGAGATATTTGGTAATTTTGTGCATGTAATTCCTAAAAGGCAATAGTATTTTTTGTAAATGTAGCACCATCAATTTTTTTTTTCTCCTCTTTGCCAGTTGCTCATCTTTTATGCTATTTTCCATCAGTGATAACCTTTTCATAGCATTTCACTACTAACTCTAAAGACAAATATGCTGGTTTAAGGAGATAAGACACCAAGAGAAAGAAAGAAAAGTATGTGGTGCAGAAGGATTATGGATAGAAAAAAAATTGTGGAAATAATGATACAAATACATTACACTTCAGGAATGCAAAGTGAAAGACAGATGCAGGGTCGAAATGAAAAATATTTCACCAGTTATGAAAAATTATCATCCACAGGTTTGATCTGGTGAATGACAATCCCCTCAGGACTCAATACAGCATTTTACTGAAATCAGTTCACTGTTCTTCCACTGTGCTTTCTCTCCCTTTTAATTTAATTTTCCACTTCAGAAAGTTGAATCAGTTTCTCCTCTATCTTTACTTTTACTTGTCTGTTTTCCATTTGCACATTTTCTTTAATCTTCTACCATCTGACTCTCTTCTTTCTCCCTGATTTTCTTTCTGTGAGATGCAGCTGTACAGCCAGAGGAAAAGAAATTAAATAAACCCAAAGGCCCAAAACAAAACAAAACAAAACCAAAAGTGACAAATGAAAACAACCCAGTAATTCTCAGAGATGCCCTAAAATGCAGTCTTTTATCACATAAATACACAACCTCTGCAGCATTAAATTTACACACAGAACAATGTGTGATTGCCTGACAAACCTGGTGGCCTTCTATGACAAGGTCACAACATTAATAGATGAGGGGAGAGCAACTGATGTCATTTACCTGGACCTGAGCAAAGCCTTTGACACTGTCCCACACCACATCCTGGTCTCCAAACTGGTGACACATGGGTTTGATGGGTGGACCACGAGATGGATGAAGAACTGGCTTGATGGCTGCACCCAAAGAGTGGCTGGGAATGGCTCCATGTCCCAGTGGAGGCCAGTGACAAGCGGAGTCCCTCAGGGATCAGTCCTGGGACCAGTCTTGTTCAACATCTTTGTTGGTGACATGGACAGTGGCATTGAGTGCACCCTCAGCAAGTTTGCTGATGACACCAAGCTGTGTGGTGCAGCAGAAACGCTGGAGGGAAGGGATGGCATCCAGAGGGACCTGGACAGGCTGGAGAGGTGGACACATGCCAACCTCATGAGGTTCAACAAGACCAAGTGCAAGGTCCTGCATCTGGGTCGAGGCAATGCCAAGCACAAATCCAGGCTGGGCAGTGACTGTCTGGAAAGCAGCCCTGAGGAGAGGGACTTGGGGGTGCTGGTGGACGTGAAGCTCAACATGAGCTGTCAGTGTGCACTTGCAGCCCAGAAAGCCAACCAGATCCTGGGCTGCATCAAGAGAAGTGTGGCCAGCAGGATGAGGGAGATGATTCTCCCCCTCTACTGCACTCTGGTGAGACCCCACCTGGAGTACTGCATCCAGTTCTGGAGCCCCTATTACAAGAGGGATATGGACATGCTGGAACGTGTCCAGAGAAGGGCTATGAGGATGGTCAGAGGGCTGGAGCACCACTCCTATGAGGACTTACTGAGCGAGTTGGGGCTGTTCAGTCTGGAGAAGAGAAGGCTCTGAGGTGACTTTCTTGTGGCCTTCCAGTATCTGAAGGGGGCTACAAGAAAGCTGGGGAGGGACTTTTTAGGATATCAGGTAGTGATAGGACTAGGGGGAATGGAACAAAGCTGGAAGTGGGGAGATTCAGGCTGGACGTGAGGAAGAAGTTCTTCCCCATGAGAGTGGTGAGAGCCTGGAATGGGTTGTCCAGGGAGGTGGTTGGGGCCCCATCCCTGGTGGTGTTTAAGGCCAGGCTGGATGAGGCTCTGGGCAGCCTGATCTAGTGTGAGGTGTCCCTGCCCATGGCAGGGGGGTTGGAACTAGATGATCCTTGTAGTCCCTTCCAACCCTGACTGATTCTATGATTCTATGAATGTCCCTTTCAGACTAACCTGAGCAACATAATTTCTGCTTTCTCAAACTCATACAGCTCTTATTCCCTACATCAATATGTTATTCTGTATGTGGAGGCCATAATAAGGACCGAGGAAAGCACAGGCTAATCAGCTAAGTGCTCCCTCTTCCAGGCAAGTTAAGATACGCTTCTAGGTTTAACAGCTTTTCTCTTTCCTCCTCAGTGCTGGCTAGCTGATGTTATCCATAGCAAACCACATGAATCTTCCTTTTAAAAATACCATATTTGATCTGCACTGTATTAGAAATGCTTTCCTTAATACAAATACATGGGGTTGGGTTATTTAAAAATAAACGTTATATGCTCAGGGTTTTATTCACTCTCAGGAGACACATATCAAACTGCAACTGCACAAGTGCAGCCATTCAAAAAAGTTATATGTTCAGGAGTTTATTCCCTCTCAGGAGACACATATCAAACTGCAACTGCACAAGTGCAGCAATTCAAAATTTTGTTCATTCCAAAAGATTGTCAGATTTATAAAGAAATTAAGAGAGTGATGGGGAAGCTAAATAAATTCCTCCTTTTATTCACAGAAAGTTTCTATGTTATAACCACTAGAGGAATGGTTTCCAGCACAGAAATAATTATAAGCAATTTTCCAGGGGGCATGGAATTGTTTGAGTAATTACTCTGTATTCATAACTGTAGAGATTTCTGAAAGAACCCTGCACTGAGATGTTTCTAAGTGATGTGCTTCATGCTACTGTGAGGCTCTCTCCACACCTTCAACACAAAACCTGGCCAGTCTATCCACCTCAGGCACTGACCTGTTGCTGTTCTCTCCAGGAGCACCATCTACTGTAGACGTGATGCAAGTTCCTTTACTCTGAAGTTCTAAAATATTGTGAGATGGGCAGTTTGTGTAGAGCAACACTAATTATCTCAAAATATGGTAAATTGCCACGAAGACCATTAGGAAAACAAAATATATTCTCTTTTCGCTAATTGTATCTGTGTTCTCTCCTGTGTTGTATCTTTGTCTCCTAAAGTTTGTCCTTGAGTATTCTGATCTGCACTCTTACATTCCATCTTCCAAATCTTTCCATGAATCACATTAGCATTTTTCACAAACACAGCCCTCACAAAATTCTTTACCTCCAAACTTAAGACTTTCATTCATACACCTAAGGTTGCTTTTTCTTTTGACTGCCTCCTATTGGCTGAGAAGACCTTCTGGAGATTTTTTTTTTTTTTTTTAACCATGAGTTAAAACCAAGAATACCCTCAGGGTTTTTATTTCTTGATTGTCTCTTCCTCTTACATTTCCTTCAGTTTTTGGTGGTTCCTTCACCATATGAGGGGTTTTTCCATGCATATATATCAATTTCATATTCTCTGAGAAAGTAAAATTATCACTTTTTTTTTTTTTCCAATTACTTCATCACATTTGAAGGACATCAAATAATGTAGAATATACCATTTCCTGAAAAAAAATCTTTTTATATTTCATTGTCCTTTCTTCTAATTGATTAAGACATATTTTGGATTGAATTTATCTAAATTCAAATTCTATCTACTGGACATTTCAGTGTTCTCCACTAGGATTATCTTCTTTTCCATTTGTAACTGTATGCAATGCCTTTGGAACCTCTGTCAAGCTCAAAGGCATCCAGGTTAAACACATGACAGTCCACAATCTAAATGATGCGGAAAGGTTGGAAAAGCGTCCTTTGGGGTTTTGTCCCCTGATGTATATTTTTGCAGAGTAGTCATAGCTGTTGTCTTGGAACTTTTGTTGCAGAAGCTGGGAGATTTAGTTAGCAGCTGAGGAATGAACAACTTTCCCTCCTTGGTAAGTGCTCTAATCATCACATAATATGCAGAAGGAAAAGTGATGGCCATCTGATAAAAGATATGAGCTCTCTCTGCACTCGTTATGTTCTTTGATGCACTCCCACAGAATAATCTAGTGCCTGATATCTGCATAGACAGACTTACCTAATACAGAGCCCTAAAGCAGTTGCTTAACCTTCAGG